>NW_028115436.1:0-1200000 GCF_964273445.1 Streptopelia decaocto | reverse complement strand
TCCGGGAGAGATTCTCAAAACCAAGGTTGACATGTTCCGAGTTCCTTTCAACATTTTGGAAATCCCACTGAAACTTCGGACATTCTCGCGAAGGGTTCCCAATCCCCGACAAGATTGGTACCCTTTCACGTCCAAATCTCTCAAACTCCGGGAGAGATTCTCAAAACCAAGGTTGACATGGTTCGAGTTCCTTTCAACATTTTGCAAATCCCGCTGAAACTTTGGACATTGTCGCGAAGGGTTCCCAATCCGCGACAAGATTGGTACCCTTTCACGTCCAAATCTCTCAAACTCCGGGAGAGATTCTCAAAACCAAGTTTGACATGGTTCGAGTTCCTTTCAACATTTTGGAAATCCCGCTGAAACTTTGGACATTCTCGCGAAGGGTTCCCAATCCCCGACAAGATTGGTACCCTTTCACGTCCAAATCTCTCAGACTCCGGGAGAGATTCTCAAAACCAAGGTTGACATGGTTCGAGTTCCTTTCAACATTTTGGAAATCCCGCTGAAACTTTGGACATTCTCGCGAAGGGTTCCCAATCCCCGACAAGATTGGTACCCTTTCACGTCCAAATCTCTCAAACTCCGGGAGAGATTCTCAAAACCATGGTTGAAACGTTTCGAGTTCCTTTCAACATTTTGGAAATCCCGCTGAAACTTTGGACATTCTCGCGAAGGGTTCCCAATCCCCGACAAGATTGGTACCCTTTCACGTCCAAATCTCTCAAACTCCGGGAGAGATTCTCAAAACCAAGGTCGACATGTTTTGAGTTTCTTTCAACATTTTGGAAATCCCGCTGAAACTTTGGACATTCTCGCAAAGGGTTCCCAATCCCCGACAAGACTGGTACCCTTTCACGTCCAAATCTCTCAAACTCCGGCAGAGATTCTCAAAACCAAGGTTGACATGTTTCGAGTTCCTTTCAACATTTTAAAAATCCTGCTGAAACTTTGGACATTCTCGCGAAGGGTTCCCGATCCCCGACAAGATTGGTACCCTTTCACGTCCAAATCTCTCAAACTCCGGGAGAGATTCTCAAAACCAAGGTTGACATGTTTCGAGTTCCTTTCAACATGTTAAAAATCCCGCTGAAACTTTGGACATTGTCGCGAAGGGTTCCCAATCCCCGACAAGACTGGTACCCTTTCACGTCCAAATCCCTCAAACTCCGGGAGAGATTCTCAAAACCAAGGTTGACATGTTCCGAGTTCCTTTCAACATTTTGGAAATCCCGCTGAAACTTTGGACATTCTCGCGAAGGGTTCCCGATCCCCGACAAGATTGGTACCCTTTCACATCCAAATCTCTCAAACTCCGGGAGAGATTCTCAAAACCAAGGTTGACATGTTTCGAGTTCCTTTCAACATTTTGGAAATCCCGCTGAAACTTTGGACATTCTCGCGAAGGGTTCCCAATCCCCGACAAGATTGGTACCCTTTCACGTCCAAATCTCTCAAACTCCGGGAGAGATTCTCAAAACCAAGGTTGACATATTCCGAGTTCCTTTCAACATTCTGGAAAACCCGCTGAAACTTTGGACATTCTCGCGAAGGGTTCCCAATCCCCGACAAGATTGGTACCCTTTCACGTCCAAATCTCTCAAACTCCGGGAGAGATTCTCAAAACCAAGGTTGACATGGTTCGAGTTCCTTTCAACATTTTGGAAATCCCGCTGAAACTTTGGACATTGTCGCGAAGGGTTCCCAATCCCCGACAAGATTGGTACCCTTTCACGTCCAAATCTCTCAAACTCCGGGAGAGATTCTCAAAACCAAGGTTGACATGTTTCGAGTTCCTCTCAACATTTTGGAAATCCCGCTGAAACTTTGGACATTCTGTCGAAGGGTTCCCAATCCCCGACAAGATTGGTACCCTTTCACGTCCAAATCTCTCAAACTCCGGGAGAGATTCTCAAAACCAAGGTTGACATGTTTCGAGTTCCTTTCAACATTTTGGAAATCCCGCTGAAACTTTGGACATTCTCGCGAAGGGTTCCCAATCCCCGACAAGATTGGTACCTTTTCACGTCCAAATCTCTCAAACTCCGGGAGAGATTCTCAAAACCAAGGTTGACATGGTTCGAGTACCTTTCAGCATTTTGGAAATCCCGCTGAAACTTTGGACATTGTCGCGAAGGGTTCCCAATCCCCGACAAGATTGGTACCCTTTCACGTCCAAATCTCTCAAACTCCGGGAGAGATTTTCAAAACCAAGGTTGACATGTTTCGAGTTCCTTTCAACATTTTGGAAATCCCGCTGAAACTTTGGACATTCTCGCGAAGGGTTCCCAATCCCCGACAAGACTGGTACCCTTTCACGTCCAAATCTCTCAAACTCCGGGAGAGATTCTCAAAACCAAGGTTGACATGTTTCGAGTTCCTTTCAACATTTTGGAAAATCCGCTGAAACTTTGGACATTCTCGCGAAGGGTTCCCGATCCCCAACAAGACTGGTACCCTTTCACGTCCAAATCTCTCAAACTCCGAGAGAGATTCTCAAAACCAAGGTTGACATGTTTCGAGTTCCTTTCAACATTTTGGAAATCCCGCTGAAACTTTGGACATTGTCGCGAAGGGTTCCCAATCCCCGACAAGATTGGTACCCATTCACGTCCAAATCTCTCAGACTCCGGGAGAGATTCTCAAAACCAAGGTTGACATGTTTTGAGTTTCTTTCAACATTTTGGAAATCCCGCTGAAACTTTGGACATTCTCGCGAAGGGTTCCCAATCCCCGACAAGATTGGTACCCTTTCACGTCCAAATCTCTCAAACTCCGGGAGAGATTCTCAAAACCATGGTTGAAACGTTTCGAGTTCCTTTCAACATTTTGGAAATCCCGCTGAAACTTTGGACATTGTCGCGAAGGGTTCCCAATCCCCGACAAGATTGGTACCCTTTCACGTCCAAATCTCTCAAACTCCGGGAGAGATTCTCAAAACCAAGGTTGACATGTTTCGAGTTCCTCTCAACATTTTGGAAATCCCGCTGAAACTTTGGACATTCTGTCGAAGGGTTCCCAATCCCCGACAAGATTGGTACCCTTTCACGTCCAAATCTCTCAAACTCCGGGAGAGATTCTCAAAACCAAGGTTGACATGTTTCGAGTTCCTCTCAACATTTTGGAAATCCCGCTGAAACTTTGGACATTCTCGCGAAGGGTTCCCAATCCCCGACAAGATTGGTACCTTTTCACGTCCAAATCTCTCAAACTCCGGGAGAGATTCTCAAAACCAAGGTTGACATGGTTCGAGTACCTTTCAGCTTTTTGGAAATCCCGCTGAAACTTTGGACATTCTCGCGAAGGGTTCCCAATCCCCGACAAGATTGCTACCCTTTCACGTCCAAATCTCTCAAACTCCGGGAGAGATTCTCAAAACCAAGGTTGACATGTTTCGAGTTCCTTTCAACATTTTGGAAATCCCGCTGAAACTTTGGACATTCTCGCGAAGGGTTCCCAATCCTTGACAAGACTGGTACCCTTTCACGTCCAAATCTCTCAAACTCCGGGAGAGATTCTCAAAACCAAGGTTGACATGTTTCGAGTTCCTTTCAACATTTTGGAAAATCCGCTGAAACTTTGGACATTCTCGCGAAGGGTTCCCGATCCCCAACAAGACTGGTACCCTTTCACGTCCAAATCTCTCAAACTCCGAGAGAGATTCTCAAAACCAAGGTTGACATGTTTCGAGTTCCTTTCAACATTTTGGAAATCCCGCTGAAACTTTGGACATTGTCGCGAAGGGTTCCCAATCCCCGACAAGATTGGTACCCATTCACGTCCAAATCTCTCAGACTCCGGGAGAGATTCTCAAAACCAAGGTTGACATGGTTCGAGTTCCTTTCAACATTTTGGAAATCCCGCTGAAACTTTGGACATTCTCGCGAAGGGTTCCCAATCCCCGACAAGATTGGTACCCTTTCACGTCCAAATCTCTCAAACTCCGGGAGAGATTCTCAAAACCATGGTTGAAACGTTTCGAGTTCCTTTCAACATTTTGGAAATCCCGCTGAAACTTTGGACATTCTCGCGAAGGGTTCCCAATCCCCGACAAGATTGGTACCCTTTCACGTCCAAATCTCTCAAACTCCGGGAGAGATTCTCAAAACCAAGGTCGACATGTTTTGAGTTTCTTTCAACATTTTGGAAATCCCGCTGAAACTTTGGACATTCTCGCAAAGGGTTCCCGATCCCCGACAAGACTGGTACCCTTTCACGTCCAAATCTCTCAAACTCCGGGAGAGATTCTCAAAACCAAGGTTGACATGGTTCGAGTTCCTTTCAACATTTTGGAAATCCCGCTGAAACTTTGGACATTCTCACGAAGGGTTCCCAATCCCCGACAAGATTGGTACCCTTTCACGTCCAAATCTCTCAAACTCCGGGAGAGATTCTCAAAACCAAGGTTGACATGTTTCGAGTTCCTCTCAACATTTTGGAAATCCCGCTGAAACTTTGGACATTCTCGCGAAGGGTTCCCGATCCCCGACAAGACTGGTACCCTTTCACGTCCAAATCTCTCAAACTCCGGGAGAGATTCTCAAAACCAAGGTTGACATGTTTCGAGTTCCTTTCAACATTTTGGAAATCCCGCTGAAACTTTGGACATTGTCGCGAAGGGTTCCCAATCCCCGACAAGATTGGTACCCATTCACCTCCAAATCTCTCAGACTCCGGGAGAGATTCTCAAAACCAAGGTTGACATGGTTCGAGTTCCTTTCAACATTTTGGAAATCCCGCTGAAACTTTGGACATTCTCGCGAAGGGTTCCCAATCCCCGACAAGATTGGTACCCTTTCACGTCCAAATCTCTCAAACTCCGGGAGAGATTCTCAAAACCATGGTTGAAACGTTTCGAGTTCCTTTCAACATTTTGGAAATCCCGCTGAAACTTTGGACATTCTCGCGAAGGGTTCCCAATCCCCGACAAGATTGGTACCCTTTCACGTCCAAATCTCTCAAACTCCGGGAGAGATTCTCAAAACCAAGGTCGACATGTTTTGAGTTTCTTTCAACATTTTGGAAATCCCGCTGAAACTTTGGACATTCTCGCAAAGGGTTCCCAATCCCCGACAAGACTGGTACCCTTTCACGTCCAAATCTCTCAAACTCCGGGAGAGATTCTCAAAACCAAGGTTGACATGTTTCGAGTTCCTTTCAACATTTTAAAAATCCTGCTGAAACTTTGGACATTCTCGCGAAGGGTTCCCGATCCCCGACAAGATTGGTACCCTTTCACGTCCAAATCTCTCAAACTCCGGGAGAGATTCTCAAAACCAAGGTTGACATGTTTCGAGTTCCTTTCAACATTTTGGAAATCCCGCTGAAACTTTGGACATTGTCGCGAAGGGTTCCCAATCCCCGACAAGATTGGTACCCTTTCACGTCCAAATCTCTCAAACTCCGGGAGAGATTCTCAAAACCAAGGTTGACATGGTTCGAGTTCCTTTCAACATTTTGGAAATCCCGCTGAAACTTTGGACATTCTCGCGAAGGGTTCCCAATCCCCGACAAGATTGGTACCCTTTCACGTCCAAATCTCTCAAACTCCGGGAGAGATTCTCAAAACCAAGGTTGACATGTTTCGAGTTCCTCTCAACATTTTGGAAATCCCGCTGAAACTTTGGACATTCTCGCGAAGGGTTCCCGATCCCCGACAAGACTGGTACCCTTTCACGTCCAAATCTCTCAAACTCCGGGAGAGATTCTCAAAACCAAGCTTGACATGTTTCGAGTTCCTTTCAACATTTTGGAAATCCCGCTGAAACTTTGGACATTGTCGCGAAGGGTTCCCAATCCCCGACAAGATTGGTACCCATTCACCTCCAAATCTCTCAAACTCCAGGAGAGATTCTCAAAACCAAGGTTGACATGGTTCGAGTTCCTCTCAACATTTTGGAAATCCCGCTGAAACTTTGGACATTCTCGCGAAGGGTTCCCAATCCCCGACAAGATTTGTATTCTTTCACGTCCAAAGCTCTCAAACTCCGGGAGAGATTCTCAAAACCAAGGTTGACATGTTTCGAGTTCCTTTCAACATTTTGGAAATCCCGCTGAAACTTTGGACATTGTCACGAAGGGTTCCCAATCCCCGACAAGATTGGTACCCATTCACCTCCAAATCTCTCAAACTCCGGGAGAGATTCTCAAAACCAAGGTTGACATGGTTCGAGTTCCTTTCAACATTTTGGAAATCCCGCTGAAACTTTGGACATTCTCGCGAAGGGTTCCCAATCCCCGACAAGATTTGTATTCTTTCACGTCCAAATCTCTCAAACTCCGGGAGAGATTCTCAAAACCAAGGTTGACATGTTTCGAGTTCCTTTCAACGTTTTGGAAATCCCGCTGAAACTTTGGACATTGTCGCGAAGGGTTCCCAATCCCCCACAAGATTGGTACCCTTTCACGTCCAAATCTCTCAAACTCCGGGAGAGATTCTCAAAACCAAGGTTGACATGTTTCGAGTTCCTCTCAACATTTTGGAAATCCCGCTGAAACTTTGGACATTCTCGCGAAGGGTTCCCGATCCCCGACATGATTGGTACCCTTTCACGTCCAAATCTCTCAAACTCCGGGAGAGATTCTCAAAACCAAGGTTGACATGTTTCGAGTTCCTTTCAACATTTTGGAAATCCCGCTGAAACTTTGGACATTCTCGCTAAGGGTTCCCAATCCCCGACGAGATTGGTACCCTTTCACGTTCAAATCTCTCAAACTCCGGGAGAGATTCTCAAAACCATGGTTGAAACGTTTCGAGTTCCTTTCAACATTTTGGAAATCCCGCTGAAACTTTCGACATTCTGGCGAAGGGTTCCCAATCCCCGACAAGATTGGTACCCTTTCACGTCCAAATCTCTCAAACTCCGGGAGAGATTCTCAAAACCAGGGTTGACATGGTTCGAGTACCTTTCAACATTTTGGAAATCCCGCTGAAACTTTGGACATTCTCGCGAAGGGTTCCCAATCCCCGACAAGATTGGTACCCTTTCACGTCCAAATCTCTCAAACTCCAGGAGAGATTCTCAAAACCAAGGTTGACATGGTTCGAGTTCCTTTCAACATTTTGGAAATCCCGCTGAAACTTTGGACATTCTCGCGAAGGGTTCCCAATCCCCGACAAGACTGGTACCCTTTCACGTCCAAATCTCTCAAACTCCGGGAGAGATTCTCAAAACCAAGGTTGACATGTTTCGAGTTCCTTTCAACATTTTGGAAATCCCGCTGAAACTTTGGACATTGTCGCGAAGGGTTCCCAATCCCCGACAAGATTGGTACCCATTCACCTCCAAATCTCTCAAACTCCAGGAGAGATTCTCAAAACCAAGGTTGACATGGTTCGAGTTCCTTTCAACATTTTGGAAATCCCGCTGAAACTTTGGACATTCTCGCGAAGGGTTCCCAATCCCCGAAAAGATTTGTATTCTTTCACGTCCAAATCTCTCAAACTCCGGGAGAGATTCTCAAAACCAAGGTTGACATGTTCCGAGTTCCTTTCAACATTTTGGAAATCCCGCTGAAACTTTGGACATTCTCGCGAAGGGTTCCCAATCCCCGACAAGATTGGTACCCTTTCACGTCCAAATCCCTCAAACTTCGGCAGAGATTCTCAAAACCAAGGTTGACATGTTCCGAGTTCCTTTCAACATTTTGGAAATCCCACTGAAACTTTGGTCATTCTCGCGAAGGGTTCCCAATCCCCGACAAGATTGGTACCCTTTCACGTCCAAATCTCTCAAACTCCGGGAGAGATTCTCAAAACCAAGTTTGACATGTTTCGAGTTCCTTTCAACATTTTGGAAATCCCGCTGAAACTTTGGACATTGTCGCGAAGGGTTCCCAATCCCCGACAAGATTGGTACCCTTTCACGTCCAAATCTCTCAAACTCCGGGAGAGATTCTCAAAACCAAGGTTGACATGTTCCGAGTTCCTTTCAACATTTTGGAAATCCCGCTGAAACTTTGGACATTCTCGCGAAGGGTTCCCAATCCCCGACAAGATTGGTACCCTTTCACGTCCAAATCTCTCAAACTCCGAGAGAGATTCTCAAAACCAAGGTTGACATGGTTCGAGTTCCTTTCAACATTTTGGAAATCCCGCTGAAACTTTGGACATTGTCGCGAAGGGTTCCCAATCCCCGACAAGATTGGTACCCTTTCACGTCCAAATCTCTCAAACTCCGGGAGAGATTCTCAAAACCAAGGTTGACATGTTTCGAGTTCCTCTCAACATTTTGGAAATCCCGCTGAAACTTTGGACATTCTCGCGAAGGGTTCCCGATCCCCGACATGATTGGTACCCTTTCACGTCCAAATCTCTCAAACTCCGGGAGAGATTCTCAAAACCAAGGTTGACATGTTTCGAGTTCCTTTCAACATTTTGGAAATCCCGCTGAAACTTTGGACATTCTCGCTAAGGGTTCCCAATCCCCGACGAGATTGGTACCCTTTCACGTTCAAATCTCTCAAACTCCGGGAGAGATTCTCAAAACCATGGTTGAAACGTTTCGAGTTCCTTTCAACATTTTGGAAATCCCGCTGAAACTTTCGACATTCTGGCGAAGGGTTCCCAATCCCCGACAAGATTGGTACCCTTTCACGTCCAAATCTCTCAAACTCCGGGAGAGATTCTCAAAACCAGGGTTGACATGGTTCGAGTACCTTTCAACATTTTGGAAATCCCGCTGAAACTTTGGACATTCTCGCGAAGGGTTCCCAATCCCCGACAAGATTGGTACCCTTTCACGTCCAAATCTCTCAAACTCCAGGAGAGATTCTCAAAACCAAGGTTGACATGGTTCGAGTTCCTTTCAACATTTTGGAAATCCCGCTGAAACTTTGGACATTCTCGCGAAGGGTTCCCAATCCCCGACAAGACTGGTACCCTTTCACGTCCAAATCTCTCAAACTCCGGGAGAGATTCTCAAAACCAAGGTTGACATGTTTCGAGTTCCTTTCAACATTTTGGAAAATCCGCTGAAACTTTGGACATTCTCGCGAAGGGTTCCCGATCCCCGACAAGACTGGTACCCTTTCACGTCCAAATCTCTCAAACTCCGGGAGAGATTCTCAAAACCAAGGTTGACATGTTTCGAGTTCCTTTCAACATTTTGGAAATCCCGCTGAAACTTTGGACATTGTCGCGAAGGGTTCCCAATCCCCGACAAGATTGGTACCCATTCATGTCCAAATCTCTCAAACTCCAGGAGAGATTCTCAAAACCAAGGTTGACATGGTTCGAGTTCCTCTCAACATTTTGGAAATCCCGCTGAAACTTTGGACATTCTCGCGAAGGGTTCCCAATCCCCGACAAGATTTGTATTCTTTCACGTCCAAATCTCTCAAACTCCGGGAGAGATTCTCAAAACCAAGGTTGACATGTTTCGAGTTCCTTTCAACATTTTGGAAATCCCGCTGAAACTTTGGACATTGTCGCGAAGGGTTCCCAATCCCCGACAAGATTGGTACCCATTCACCTCCAAATCTCTCAAACTCCAGGAGAGATTCTCAAAACCAAGGTTGACATGGTTCGAGTTCCTTTCAACATTTTGGAAATCCCGCTGAAACTTTGGACATTCTCGCGAAGGGTTCCCAATCCCCGAAAAGATTTGTATTCTTTCACGTCCAAATCTCTCAAACTCCGGGAGAGATTCTCAAAACCAAGGTTGACATGTTTCGAGTTCCTTTCAACATTTTGGAAATCCCGCTGAAACTTTGGACATTCTCGCGAAGGGTTCCCAATCCCCGACGAGATTGGTACCCTTTCACGTCCAAATCCCTCAAACTTCGGCAGAGATTCTCAAAACCAAGGTTGACATGTTCCGAGTTCCTTTCAACATTTTGGAAATCCCACTGAAACTTTGGTCATTCTCGCGAAGGGTTCCCAATCCCCGACAAGATTGGTACCCTTTCACGTCCAAATCTCTCAAACTCCGGGAGAGATTCTCAAAACCAAGTTTGACATGGTTCGAGTTCCTTTCAACATTTTGGAAATCCCGCTGAAACTTTGGACATTGTCGCGAAGGGTTCCCAATCCCCGACAAGATTGGTACCCTTTCACGTCCAAATCTCTCAAACTCCGGGAGAGATTCTCAAAACCAAGGTTGACATGTTCCGAGTTCCTTTCAACATTTTGGAAATCCCGCTGAAACTTTGGACATTCTCGCGAAGGGTTCCCAATCCCCGACAAGATTGGTACCCTTTCACGTCCAAATCTCTCAAACTCCGGGAGAGATTCTCAAAACCAAGGTTGACATGGTTCGAGTTCCTTTCAACATTTTGGAAATCCCGCTGAAACTTTGGACATTGTCGCGAAGGGTTCCCAATCCCCGACAAGATTGGTACCCTTTCACGTCCAAATCTCTCAAACTCCGGGAGAGATTCTCAAAATCATGGTTGAAACGTTTCGAGTTCCTTTCAACATTTTGGAAATCCTACTGAAACTTTGGACATTCTCGCGAAGGGTTCCCAATCCCCGACAAGATTGGTACCCTTTCACGTCCAAATCTCTCAAAGTCCGGGAGAGATTCTCAAAACCAAGGTTGACATGGTTCGAGTTCCTTTCAACATTTTGGAAATCCCGCTGAAACTTTGGACATTCTCGCGAAGGGTTCCCAATCCCTGACAAGATTGGTACCCTTTCACGTCCAAATCTCTCAAACTCCGGGAGAGATTCTCAAAACCAAGGTTGACATGGTTCGAGTTCCTCTCAACATTTTGGAAATCCCGCTAAAACTTTCGACATTCTGGCGAAGGGTTCCCAATCCTCGACAAGATTCTTACCCTTTCACGTCCAAATCTCTCAAACTCCGGGAGAGATTCTCAAAACCAAGGTTGACATGTTTCGAGTTCCTTTCAACATTTTGGAAAATCCGCTGAAACTTTGGACATTCTCGCGAAGGGTTCCCGATCCCCGACAAGACTGGTACCCTTTCACGTCCAAATCTCTCAAACTCCGGGAGAGATTCTCAAAACCAAGGTTGACATGTTTCGAGTTCCTTTCAACATTTTGGAAATCCCGCTGAAACTTTGGACATTGTCGCGAAGGGTTCCCAATCCCCGACAGGATTGGTACCCTTTCACCTCCAAATCTCTCAAACTCCAGGAGAGATTCTCAAAACCAAGGTTGACATGGTTCGAGTTCCTCTCAACATTTTGGAAATCCCGCTGAAACTTTGGACATTCTCGCGAAGGGTTCCCAATCCCCGACAAGATTGGTACCCTTTCACGTCCAAATCTCTCAAACTCCGGGAGAGATTCTCAAAACCAAGGTTGACATGGTTCGAGTTCCTTTCAACATTTTGGAAATCCCGCTGAAACTTTGGACATTCTCGCGAAGGGTTCCCAATCCCCGACAAGACTGGTACCCTTTCACGTCCAAATCTCTCAAACTCCGGGAGAGATTCTCAAAACCAAGGTTGACATGTTTCGAGTTCCTTTCAACATTTTGGAAAATCCGCTGAAACTTTGGACATTCCCGCGAAGGGTTCCCGATCCCCGACAAGACTGGTACCCTTTCACGTCCAAATCTCTCAAACTCCGGGAGAGATTCTCAAAACCAAGGTTGACATGTTTCGAGTTCCTTTCAACATTTTGGAAATCCCGCTGAAACTTTGGACATTGTCGCGAAGGGTTCCCAATCCCCGACAAGATTGGTACCCATTCATGTCCAAATCTCTCAAACTCCAGGAGAGATTCTCAAAACCAAGGTTGACATGGTTCGAGTTCCTCTCAACATTTTGGAAATCCCGCTGAAACTTTGGACATTCTCGCGAAGGGTTCCCAATCCCCGACAAGATTTGTATTCTTTCACGTCCAAATCTCTCAAACTCCGGGAGAGATTCTCAAAACCAAGGTTGACATGTTTCGAGTTCCTTTCAACATTTTGGAAATCCCGCTGAAACTTTGGACATTGTCGCGAAGGGTTCCCAATCCCCGACAAGATTGGTACCCATTCACCTCCAAATCTCTCAAACTCCAGGAGAGATTCTCAAAACCAAGGTTGACATGGTTCGAGTTCCTTTCAACATTTTGGAAATCCCGCTGAAACTTTGGACATTGTCGCGAAGGGTTCCCAATCCCCGACAAGATTGGTACCCTTTCACGTCCAAATCTCTCAAACTCCGGGAGAGATTCTCAAAACCAAGGTTGACATGTTCCGAGTTCCTTTCAACATTTTGGAAATCCCGCTGAAACTTTGGACATTCTCGCGAAGGGTTCCCAATCCCCGACAAGATTGGTACCCTTTCACGTCCAAATCCCTCAAACTTCGGCAGAGATTCTCAAAACCAAGGTTGACATGTTCCGAGTTCCTTTCAACATTTTGGAAATCCCACTGAAACTTTGGTCATTCTCGCGAAGGGTTCCCAATCCCCGACAAGATTGGTACCCTTTCACGTCCAAATCTCTCAAACTCCGGGAGAGATTCTCAAAACCAAGTTTGACATGTTTCGAGTTCCTTTCAACATTTTGGAAATCCCGCTGAAACTTTGGACATTGTCGCGAAGGGTTCCCAATCCCCGACAAGATTGGTACCCTTTCACGTCCAAATCTCTCAAACTCCGGGAGAGATTCTCAAAACCAAGGTTGACATGTTCCGAGTTCCTTTCAACATTTTGGAAATCCCGCTGAAACTTTGGACATTCTCGCGAAGGGTTCCCAATCCCCGACAAGATTGGTACCCTTTCACGTCCAAATCTCTCAAACTCCGGGAGAGATTCTCAAAACCAAGGTTGACATGGTTCGAGTTCCTTTTAACATTTTGGAAATCCCGCTGAAACTTTGGACATTGTCGCGAAGGGTTCCCAATCCCCGACAAGATTGGTACCCTTTCACGTCCAAATCTCTCAAACTCCGGGAGAGATTCTCAAAACCAAGGTTGACATGTTTCGAGTTCCTCTCAACATTTTGGAAATCCCGCTGAAACTTTGGACATTCTCGCGAAGGGTTCCCGATCCCCGACATGATTGGTACCCTTTCACGTCCAAATCTCTCAAACTCCGGGAGAGATTCTCAAAACCAAGGTTGACATGTTTCGAGTTCCTTTCAACATTTTGGAAATCCCGCTGAAACTTTGGACATTCTCGCTAAGGGTTCCCAATCCCCGACGAGACTGGTACCCTTTCACGTTCAAATCTCTCAAGCTCCGGGAGAGATTCTCAAAACCATGGTTGAAACGTTTCGAGTTCCTTTCAACATTTTGGAAATCCCGCTGAAACTTTCGACATTCTGGCGAAGGGTTCCCAATCCCCGACAAGATTGGTACCCTTTCACGTCCAAATCTCTCAAACTCCGGGAGAGATTCTCAAAACCAGGGTTGACATGGTTCGAGTACCTTTCAACATTTTGGAAATCCCGCTGAAACTTTGGACATTCTCGCGAAGGGTTCCCAATCCCCGACAAGATTGGTACCCTTTCACGTCCAAATCTCTCAAACTCCAGGAGAGATTCTCAAAACCAAGGTTGACATGGTTCGAGTTCCTTTCAACATTTTGGAAATCCCGCTGAAACTTTGGACATTCTCGCGAAGGGTTCCCAATCCCCGACAAGACTGGTACCCTTTCACGTCCAAATCTCTCAAACTCCGGGAGAGATTCTCAAAACCAAGGTTGACATGTTTCGAGTTCCTTTCAACATTTTGGAAAATCCGCTGAAACTTTGGACATTCTCGCGAAGGGTTCCCGATCCCCGACAAGACTGGTACCCTTTCACGTCCAAATCTCTCAAACTCCGGGAGAGATTCTCAAAACCAAGGTTGACATGTTTCGAGTTCCTTTCAACATTTTGGAAATCCCGCTGAAACTTTGGACATTGTCGCGAAGGGTTCCCAATCCCCGACAAGATTGGTACCCATTCATGTCCAAATCTCTCAAACTCCAGGAGAGATTCTCAAAACCAAGGTTGACATGGTTCGAGTTCCTCTCAACATTTTGGAAATCCCGCTGAAACTTTGGACATTCTCGCGAACGGTTCCCAATCCCCGACAAGATTTGTATTCTTTCACGTCCAAATCTCTCAAACTCCGGGAGAGATTCTCAAAACCAAGGTTGACATGTTTCGAGTTCCTTTCAACATTTTGGAAATCCCACTGAAACTTTGGACATTGTCGCGAAGGGTTCCCAATCCCCGACAAGATTGGTACCCATTCACCTCCAAATCTCTCAAACTCCAGGAGAGATTCTCAAAACCAAGGTTGACATGGTTCGAGTTCCTTTCAACATTTTGGAAATCCCGCTGAAACTTTGGACATTCTCGCGAAGGGTTCCCAATCCCCGAAAAGATTTGTATTCTTTCACGTCCAAATCTCTCAAACTCCGGGAGAGATTCTCAAAACCAAGGTTGACATGTTTCGAGTTCCTTTCAACATTTTGGAAATCCCGCTGAAACTTTGGACATTCTCGCGAAGGGTTCCCAATCCCCGACGAGATTGGTACCCTTTCACGTCCAAATCCCTCAAACTTCGGCAGAGATTCTCAAAACCAAGGTTGACATGTTCCGAGTTCCTTTCAACATTTTGGAAATCCCACTGAAACTTTGGTCATTCTCGCGAAGGGTTCCCAATCCCCGACAAGATTGGTACCCTTTCACGTCCAAATCTCTCAAACTCCGGGAGAGATTCTCAAAACCAAGGTTGACATGGTTCGAGTTCCTTTCAACATTTTGGAAATCCCGCTGAAACTTTGGACATTGTCGCGAAGGGTTCCCAATCCCCGACAAGATTGGTACCCTTTCACGTCCAAATCTCTCAAACTCCGGGAGAGATTCTCAAAACCAAGGTTGACATGTTCCGAGTTCCTTTCAACATTTTGGAAATCCCGCTGAAACTTTGGACATTGTCGCGAAGGGTTCCCAATCCCCGACAAGATTGGTACCCTTTCACGTCCAAATCTCTCAAACTCCGGGAGAGATTCTCAAAACCAAGGTTGACATGGTTCGAGTTCCTTTCAACATTTTGGAAATCCCGCTGAAACTTTGGACATTGTCGCGAAGGGTTCCCAATCCCCGACAAGATTGGTACCCTTTCACGTCCAAATCTCTCAAACTCCGGGAGAGATTCTCAAAATCATGGTTGAAACGTTTCGAGTTCCTTTCAACATTTTGGAAATCCTACTGAAACTTTGGACATTCTCGCGAAGGGTTCCCAATCCCCGACAAGATTGGTACCCTTTCACGTCCAAATCTCTCAAAGTCCGGGAGAGATTCTCAAAACCAAGGTTGACATGGTTCGAGTTCCTTTCAACATTTTGGAAATCCCGCTGAAACTTTGGACATTCTCGCGAAGGGTTCCCAATCCCTGACAAGATTGGTACCCTTTCACGTCCAAATCTCTCAAAATCCGGGAGAGATTCTCAAAACCAAGGTTGACATGGTTCGAGTTCCTCTCAACATTTTGGAAATCCCGCTAAAACTTTCGACATTCTGGCGAAGGGTTCCCAATCCTCGACAAGATTCTTACCCTTTCACGTCCAAATCTCTCAAACTCCGGGAGAGATTCTCAAAACCAAGGTTGACATGGTTCGAGTTCCTTTCAACATTTTGGAAATCCCGCTGAAACTTTGGACATTCTCGCGAAGGGTTCCCAATCCCCGACAAGACTGGTACCCTTTCACGTCCAAATCTCTCAAACTCCGGGAGAGATTCTCAAAACCAAGGTTGACATGTTTCGAGTTCCTTTCAACATTTTGGAAAATCCGCTGAAACTTTGGACATTCCCGCGAAGGGTTCCCGATCCCCGACAAGACTGGTACCCTTTCACGTCCAAATCTCTCAAACTCCGGGAGAGATTCTCAAAACCAAGGTTGACATGTTTCGAGTTCCTTTCAACATTTTGGAAATCCCGCTGAAACTTTGGACATTGTCGCGAAGGGTTCCCAATCCCCGACAAGATTGGTACCCATTCATGTCCAAATCTCTCAAACTCCAGGAGAGATTCTCAAAACCAAGGTTGACATGGTTCGAGTTCCTCTCAACATTTTGGAAATCCCGCTGAAACTTTGGACATTCTCGCGAAGGGTTCCCAATCCCCGACAAGATTTGTATTCTTTCACGTCCAAATCTCTCAAACTCCGGGAGAGATTCTCAAAACCAAGGTTGACATGTTTCGAGTTCCTTTCAACATTTTGGAAATCCCGCTGAAACTTTGGACATTGTCGCGAAGGGTTCCCAATCCCCGACAAGATTGGTACCCATTCACCTCCAAATCTCTCAAACTCCAGGAGAGATTCTCAAAACCAAGGTTGACATGGTTCGAGTTCCTTTCAACATTTTGGAAATCCCGCTGAAACTTTGGACATTGTCGCGAAGGGTTCCCAATCCCCGACAAGATTGGTACCCTTTCACGTCCAAATCTCTCAAACTCCGGGAGAGATTCTCAAAACCAAGGTTGACATGTTCCGAGTTCCTTTCAACATTTTGGAAATCCCGCTGAAACTTTGGACATTCTCGCGAAGGGTTCCCAATCCCCGACAAGATTGGTACCCTTTCACGTCCAAATCCCTCAAACTTCGGCAGAGATTCTCAAAACCAAGGTTGACATGTTCCGAGTTCCTTTCAACATTTTGGAAATCCCACTGAAACTTTGGTCATTCTCGCGAAGGGTTCCCAATCCCCGACAAGATTGGTACCCTTTCACGTCCAAATCTCTCAAACTCCGGGAGAGATTCTCAAAACCAAGTTTGACATGTTTCGAGTTCCTTTCAACATTTTGGAAATCCCGCTGAAACTTTGGACATTGTCGCGAAGGGTTCCCAATCCCCGACAAGATTGGTACCCTTTCACGTCCAAATCTCTCAAACTCCGGGAGAGATTCTCAAAACCAAGGTTGACATGTTCCGAGTTCCTTTCAACATTTTGGAAATCCCGCTGAAACTTTGGACATTCTCGCGAAGGGTTCCCAATCCCCGACAAGATTGGTACCCTTTCACGTCCAAATCTCTCAAACTCCGGGAGAGATTCTCAAAACCAAGGTTGACATGGTTCGAGTTCCTTTCAACATTTTGGAAATCCCGCTGAAACTTTGGACATTGTCGCGAAGGGTTCCCAATCCCCGACAAGATTGGTACCCTTTCACGTCCAAATCTCTCAAACTCCGGGAGAGATTCTCAAAACCAAGGTTGACATGTTTCGAGTTCCTCTCAACATTTTGGAAATCCCGCTGAAACTTTGGACATTCTCGCGAAGGGTTCCCGATCCCCGACATGATTGGTACCCTTTCACGTCCAAATCTCTCAAACTCCGGGAGAGATTCTCAAAACCAAGGTTGACATGTTTCGAGTTCCTTTCAACATTTTGGAAATCCCGCTGAAACTTTGGACATTCTCGCTAAGGGTTCCCAATCCCCGACGAGACTGGTACCCTTTCACGTTCAAATCTCTCAAGCTCCGGGAGAGATTCTCAAAACCATGGTTGAAACGTTTCGAGTTCCTTTCAACATTTTGGAAATCCCGCTGAAACTTTCGACATTCTGGCGAAGGGTTCCCAATCCCCGACAAGATTGGTACCCTTTCACGTCCAAATCTCTCAAACTCCGGGAGAGATTCTCAAAACCAGGGTTGACATGGTTCGAGTACCTTTCAACATTTTGGAAATCCCGCTGAAACTTTGGACATTCTCGCGAAGGGTTCCCAATCCCCGACAAGATTGGTACCCTTTCACGTCCAAATCTCTCAAACTCCAGGAGAGATTCTCAAAACCAAGGTTGACATGGTTCGAGTTCCTTTCAACATTTTGGAAATCCCGCTGAAACTTTGGACATTCTCGCGAAGGGTTCCCAATCCCCGACAAGACTGGTACCCTTTCACGTCCAAATCTCTCAAACTCCGGGAGAGATTCTCAAAACCAAGGTTGACATGTTTCGAGTTCCTTTCAACATTTTGGAAAATCCGCTGAAACTTTGGACATTCTCGCGAAGGGTTCCCGATCCCCGACAAGACTGGTACCCTTTCACGTCCAAATCTCTCAAACTCCGGGAGAGATTCTCAAAACCAAGGTTGACATGTTTCGAGTTCCTTTCAACATTTTGGAAATCCCGCTGAAACTTTGGACATTGTCGCGAAGGGTTCCCAATCCCCGACAAGATTGGTACCCATTCATGTCCAAATCTCTCAAACTCCAGGAGAGATTCTCAAAACCAAGGTTGACATGGTTCGAGTTCCTCTCAACATTTTGGAAATCCCGCTGAAACTTTGGACATTCTCGCGAACGGTTCCCAATCCCCGACAAGATTTGTATTCTTTCACGTCCAAATCTCTCAAACTCCGGGAGAGATTCTCAAAACCAAGGTTGACATGTTTCGAGTTCCTTTCAACATTTTGGAAATCCCACTGAAACTTTGGACATTGTCGCGAAGGGTTCCCAATCCCCGACAAGATTGGTACCCATTCACCTCCAAATCTCTCAAACTCCAGGAGAGATTCTCAAAACCAAGGTTGACATGGTTCGAGTTCCTTTCAACATTTTGGAAATCCCGCTGAAACTTTGGACATTCTCGCGAAGGGTTCCCAATCCCCGAAAAGATTTGTATTCTTTCACGTCCAAATCTCTCAAACTCCGGGAGAGATTCTCAAAACCAAGGTTGACATGTTTCGAGTTCCTTTCAACATTTTGGAAATCCCGCTGAAACTTTGGACATTCTCGCGAAGGGTTCCCAATCCCCGACGAGATTGGTACCCTTTCACGTCCAAATCCCTCAAACTTCGGCAGAGATTCTCAAAACCAAGGTTGACATGTTCCGAGTTCCTTTCAACATTTTGGAAATCCCACTGAAACTTTGGTCATTCTCGCGAAGGGTTCCCAATCCCCGACAAGATTGGTACCCTTTCACGTCCAAATCTCTCAAACTCCGGGAGAGATTCTCAAAACCAAGGTTGACATGGTTCGAGTTCCTTTCAACATTTTGGAAATCCCGCTGAAACTTTGGACATTGTCGCGAAGGGTTCCCAATCCCCGACAAGATTGGTACCCTTTCACGTCCAAATCTCTCAAACTCCGGGAGAGATTCTCAAAACCAAGGTTGACATGTTCCGAGTTCCTTTCAACATTTTGGAAATCCCGCTGAAACTTTGGACATTGTCGCGAAGGGTTCCCAATCCCCGACAAGATTGGTACCCTTTCACGTCCAAATCTCTCAAACTCCGGGAGAGATTCTCAAAACCAAGGTTGACATGGTTCGAGTTCCTTTCAACATTTTGGAAATCCCGCTGAAACTTTGGACATTGTCGCGAAGGGTTCCCAATCCCCGACAAGATTGGTACCCTTTCACGTCCAAATCTCTCAAACTCCGGGAGAGATTCTCAAAATCATGGTTGAAACGTTTCGAGTTCCTTTCAACATTTTGGAAATCCTACTGAAACTTTGGACATTCTCGCGAAGGGTTCCCAATCCCCGACAAGATTGGTACCCTTTCACGTCCAAATCTCTCAAAGTCCGGGAGAGATTCTCAAAACCAAGGTTGACATGGTTCGAGTTCCTTTCAACATTTTGGAAATCCCGCTGAAACTTTGGACATTCTCGCGAAGGGTTCCCAATCCCTGACAAGATTGGTACCCTTTCACGTCCAAATCTCTCAAAATCCGGGAGAGATTCTCAAAACCAAGGTTGACATGGTTCGAGTTCCTCTCAACATTTTGGAAATCCCGCTAAAACTTTCGACATTCTGGCGAAGGGTTCCCAATCCTCGACAAGATTCTTACCCTTTCACGTCCAAATCTCTCAAACTCCGGGAGAGATTCTCAAAACCAAGGTTGACATGTTTCGAGTTCCTTTCAACATTTTGGAAAATCCGCTGAAACTTTGGACATTCTCGCGAAGGGTTCCCGATCCCCGACAAGACTGGTACCCTTTCACGTCCAAATCTCTCAAACTCCGGGAGAGATTCTCAAAACCAAGGTTGACATGTTTCGAGTTCCTTTCAACATTTTGGAAATCCCGCTGAAACTTTGGACATTGTCGCGAAGGGTTCCCAATCCCCGACAGGATTGGTACCCTTTCACCTCCAAATCTCTCAAACTCCAGGAGAGATTCTCAAAACCAAGGTTGACATGGTTCGAGTTCCTCTCAACATTTTGGAAATCCCGCTGAAACTTTGGACATTCTCGCGAAGGGTTCCCAATCCCCGACAAGATTGGTACCCTTTCACGTCCAAATCTCTCAAACTCCGGGAGAGATTCTCAAAACCAAGGTTGACATGGTTCGAGTTCCTTTCAACATTTTGGAAATCCCGCTGAAACTTTGGACATTCTCGCGAAGGGGTCCCAATCCCTGACAAGATTGGTACCCTTTCAAGTCCAAATCTCTCAAACTCCGGGAGAGATTCTCAAAACCAAGGTTGACATGGTTCGAGTTCCTTTCAACATTTTGGAAATCCCGCTGAAACTTTGGACATTCTCGCGAAGGGTTCCCAATCCCCGACAAGATTTGTATTCTTTCACGTCCAAATCTCTCAAAGTCCGGGAGAGATTCTCAAAACCAAGGTTGACATGTTTCGAGTTCCTTTCAACATTTTGGAAATCCCGCTGAAACTTTGGACATTCTCGCGAAGGGTTCCCAATCCCCGACAAGATTGGTACCCTTTCACGTCCAAATCTCTCAAACTCCGGGAGAGATTCTCAAAACCAAGGTTGACATGTTTCGAGTTCCTTTCAACATTTTGGAAATCCCGCTGAAACTTTGGACATTGTCGCGAAGGGTTCCCAATCCCCGACAAGATTGGTACCCTTTCACGTCCAAATCTCTCAAACTCCGGGAGAGATTCTCAAAACCAAGGTTGACATGGTTCGAGTTCCTTTCAACATTTTGGAAATCCCGCTGAAACTTTGGACATTCTCGCGAAGGGGTCCCAATCCCTGACAAGATTGGTACCCTTTCAAGTCCAAATCTCTCAAACTCCGGGAGAGATTCTCAAAACCAAGGTTGACATGGTTCGAGTTCCTTTCAACATTTTGGAAATCCCGCTGAAACTTTGGACATTGTCGCGAAGGGTTCCCAATCCCCGACAAGATTGGTACCCTTTCACGTCCAAATCTCTCAAACTCCGGGAGAGATTCTCAAAACCAAGGTTGACATGTTCCGAGTTCCTTTCAACATTTTGGAAATCCCGCTGAAACTTTGGACATTCTCGCGAAGGGTTCCCAATCCCCGACAAGATTGGTACCCTTTCACGTCCAAATCTCTCAAACTCCGGGAGAGATTCTCAAAACCAAGGTTGACATGGTACGAGTTCCTTTCAACATTTTGGAAATCCCGCTGAAACTTTGGACATTGTCGCGAAGGGTTCCCAATCCCCGACAAGATTGGTACCCTTTCACGTCCAAATCTCTCAAAGTCCGGGAGAGATTCTCAAAACCAAGGTTGACATGGTTCGAGTTCCTTTCAACATTTTGGAAATCCCGCTGAAACTTTGGACATTCTCGCGAAGGGTTCCCAATCCCTGACAAGATTGGTACCCTTTCACGTCCAAATCTCTCAAACTCCGGGAGAGATTCTCAAAACCAAGGTTGACATGGTTCGAGTTCCTCTCAACATTTTGGAAATCCCGCTAAAACTTTCGACATTCTGGCGAAGGGTTCCCAATCCTCGACAAGATTCTTACACTTTCACGTCCAAATCTCTCAAACTCCGGGAGAGATTCTCAAAACCAAGGTTGACATGTTTCGAGTTCCTTTCAACATTTTGGAAAATCCGCTGAAACTTTGGACATTCTCGCGAAGGGTTCCCGATCCCCGACAAGACTGGTACCCTTTCACGTCCAAATCTCTCAAACTCCGGGAGAGATTCTCAAAACCAAGGTTGACATGTTTCGAGTTCCTTTCAACATTTTGGAAATCCCGCTGAAACTTTGGACATTGTCGCGAAGGGTTCCCAATCCCCGACAGGATTGGTACCCTTTCACCTCCAAATCTCTCAAACTCCAGGAGAGATTCTCAAAACCAAGGTTGACATGGTTCGAGTTCCTCTCAACATTTTGGAAATCCCGCTGAAACTTTGGACATTGTCGCGAAGGGTTCCCAATCCCCGACAAGATTGGTACCCTTTCACGTCCAAATCTCTCAAACTCCGGGAGAGATTCTCAAAACCAAGGTTGACATGGTTCGAGTTCCTTTCAACATTTTGGAAATCCCGCTGAAACTTTGGACATTCTCGCGAAGGGGTCCCAATCCCTGACAAGATTGGTACCCTTTCAAGTCCAAATCTCTCATACTCCGGGAGAGATTCTCAAAACCAAGGTTGACATGGTTCGAGTTCCTTTCAACATTTTGGAAATCCCGCTGAAACTTTGGACATTCTCGCGAAGGGTTCCCAATCCCCGACAAGATTTGTATTCTTTCACGTCCAAATCTCTCAAAGTCCGGGAGAGATTCTCAAAACCAAGGTTGACATGTTTCGAGTTCCTTTCAACATTTTGGAAATCCCGCTGAAACTTTGGACATTCTCGCGAAGGGTTCCCAATCCCCGACAAGATTGGTACCCTTTCACGTCCAAATCTCTCAAACTCCGGGAGAGATTCTCAAAACCAAGGTTGACATGTTTCGAGTTCCTTTCAACATTTTGGAAATCCCGCTGAAACTTTGGACATTGTCGCGAAGGGTTCCCAATCCCCGACAAGATTGGTACCCTTTCACGTCCAAATCTCTCAAACTCCGGGAGAGATTCTCAAAACCAAGGTTGACATGTTTCGAGTTCCTTTCAACATTTTGGAAATCCCGCTGAAACTTTGGACATTGTCGCGAAGGGTTCCCAATCCCCGACAAGATTGGTACCCTTTCACGTCCAAATCTCTCAAACTCCGGGAGAGATTCTCAAAACCAAGGTTGACATGTTTCGAGTTCCTTTCAACATTTTGGAAATCCCGCTGAAACTTTGGACATTCTCGCGAAGGGTTCCCAATCCCCGACAAGATTGGTACCCTTTCACGTCCAAATCTCTCAAACTCCGGGAGAGATTCTCAAAACCAAGGTTGACATGTTTCGAGTACCTTTCAACATTTTGGAAATCCCGCTGAAACTTTGGACATTCTCGTGAAGGGGTCCCAATCCCCGACAAGATTGGTACCCTTTCAAGTCCAAATCTCTCAAACTCCGGGAGAGATTCTCAAAACCAAGGTTGACATGTTTCGAGTTCCTTTCAACATTTTGGAAAATCCGCTGAAACTTTGGACATTCTCGCGAAGGGTTCCCGATCCCCGACAAGACTGGTACCCTTTCACGTCCAAATCTCTCAAACTCCGGGAGAGATTCTCAAAACCAAGGTTGACATGTTTCGAGTTCCTTTCAACATTTTGGAAATCCCGCTGAAACTTTGGACATTGTCGCGAAGGGTTCCCAATCCCCGACAGGATTGGTACCCTTTCACCTCCAAATCTCTCAAACTCCAGGAGAGATTCTCAAAACCAAGGTTGACATGGTTCGAGTTCCTCTCAACATTTTGGAAATCCCGCTGAAACTTTGGACATTCTCGCGAAGGGTTCCCAATCCCCGACAAGATTGGTACCCTTTCACGTCCAAATCTCTCAAACTCCGGGAGAGATTCTCAAAACCAAGGTTGACATGGTTCGAGTTCCTTTCAACATTTTGGAAATCCCGCTGAAACTTTGGACATTCTCGCGAAGGGGTCCCAATCCCTGACAAGATTGGTACCCTTTCAAGTCCAAATCTCTCAAACTCCGGGAGAGATTCTCAAAACCAAGGTTGACATGGTTCGAGTTCCTTTCAACATTTTGGAAATCCCGCTGAAACTTTGGACATTCTCGCGAAGGGTTCCCAATCCCCGACAAGATTTGTATTCTTTCACGTCCAAATCTCTCAAAGTCCGGGAGAGATTCTCAAAACCAAGGTTGACATGTTTCGAGTTCCTTTCAACATTTTGGAAATCCCGCTGAAACTTTGGACATTGTCGCGAAGGGTTCCCAATCCCCGACAAGATTGGTACCCTTTCACGTCCAAATCTCTCAAACTCCGGGAGAGATTCTCAAAACCAAGGTTGACATGTTTCGAGTTCCTTTCAACATTTTGGAAATCCCGCTGAAACTTTGGACATTCTCGCGAAGGGTTCCCAATCCCCGACAAGACTGGTACCCTTTCACGTCCAAATCTCTCAAACTCCGGGAGAGATTCTCAAAACCAAGGTTGACATGTTTCGAGTTCCTTTCAACATTTTGGAAATCCCGCTGAAACTTTGGACATTCTCGCGAAGGGTTCCCAATCCCCGACAAGATTGGTACCCTTTCACGTCCAAATCTCTCAAACTCCGGGAGAGATTCTCAAAACCAAGGTTGACATGGTTCCAGTTCCTTTCAACATTTTGGAAATCCCGCTGAAACTTTGGACATTCTCGCGAAGGGTTCCCAATCCCCGACAAGATTGGTACCCTTTCACGTCCAAATCTCTCAAACTCCGGGAGAGATTCTCAAAACCAAGGTTGACATGTTTCGAGTACCTTTCAACATTTTGGAAATCCCGCTGAAACTTTGGACATTCTCGTGAAGGGGTCCCAATCCCCGACAAGATTGGTACCCTTTCAAGTCCAAATCTCTCAAACTCCGGGAGAGATTCTCAAAACCAAGGTTGACATGTTTCGAGTTCCTTTCAACATTTTGGAAATCCCGCTGAAACTTTGGACATTCTCGTGAAGGGTTGCCAATCCCCGACAAGATTGGTATTCTTTCACGTCCAAATCTCTCAAACTCCGGGAGAGATTCTCAAAACCAAGGTTGACATGTTTCGAGTTCCTTTCAACATTTTGGAAATCCCGCTGAAACTTTGGACATTCTCGCGAAGGGTTCCCAATCCCCGACAAGACTGGTACCCTTTCACGTCCAAATCTCTCAAAGTCCGGGAGAGATTCTCAAAACCAAGGTTGACATGTTTCGAGTTCCTTTCAACATTTTGGAAATCCCGCTGAAACTTTGGACATTCTCGCGAAGGGTTCCCAATCCCCGACAAGATTGGTACCCTTTCACGTCCAAATCTCTCAAACTCCGGGAGAGATTCTCAAAACCAAGGTTGACATGGTTCGAGTTCCTTTCAACATTTTGGAAATCCCGCTGAAACTTTGAACATTCTCGCGAAGGGTTCCCAATCCCCGACGAGATTGGTACCCTTTCACGTCCAAATCTCTCAAACTCCGGGAGAGATTCTCAAAACCAAGGTTGACATGTTTCGAGTTCCTTTCAACATTTTGGAAATCCCGCTGAAACTTTGGACATTCTCGCGAAGGGTTCCCAATCCCCGACAAGATTGGTACCCTTTCACGTCCAAATCTCTCAAACTCCGGGAGAGATTCTCAAAACCAAGGTTGACATGGTTCGAGTTCCTTTCAACATTTTGGAAATCCCGCTGAAACTTTGGACATTCTCGCGAAGGGTTCCCAATCCCCGACAAGATTGGTACCCTTTCACGTCCAAATCTCTCAAACTCCGGGAGAGATTCTCAAAACCAAGGTTGACATGTTTCGAGTTCCTTTCAACATTTTGGAAATCCCGCTGAAACTTTGGACATTCTCGTGAAGGGGTCCCAATCCCCGACAAGATTGGTACCCTTTCACGTCCAAATCTCTCAAACTCCGGGAGAGATTCTCAAAACCAAGGTTGACATGTTTCGAGTTCCTTTCAACATTTTGGAAATCCCGCTGAAACTTTGGACATTCTCGCGAAGGGTTGCCAATCCCCGACAAGATTGGTATTCTTTCACGTCCAAATCTCTCAAACTCCGGGAGAGATTCTCAAAACCAAGGTTGACATGTTTCGAGTTCCTTTCAACATTTTGGAAATCCCGCTGAAACTTTGGACATTGTCGCGAAGGGTTCCCAATCCCCGACAAGATTGGTACCCTTTCACGTCCAAATCTCTCAAACTCCGGGAGAGATTCTCAAAACCAAGGTTGACATGTTCCGAGTTCCTTTCAACATTTTGGAAATCCCGCTGAAACTTTGGACATTCTCGCGAAGGGTTCCCATTCCCCGACGAGATTGGTACCCTTTCACGTCCAAATGTCTCAAACTCCAGGAGAGATTCTCAAAACCAAGGTTGACATGGTTCGAGTTCCTCTCAACATTTTGGAAATCCCGCTGAAACTTTGGACATTCTCGCGAAGGGTTCCCCATCCCCGACAAGATTGGTACCCTTTCACGTCCAAATCTCTCAAACTCCGGGAGAGATTCTCAAAACCATGGTTGAAACGTTTCGAGTTCCTTTCAACATTTTGGAAATCCCGCTGAAACTTTGGACATTCTCGCGAAGGGTTCCCAATCCCCGACAAGATTGGTACCCTTTCACGTCCAAATCTCTCAAACTCCGGGAGAGATTCTCAAAACCATGGTTGAAACGTTTCGAGTTCCTTTCAACATTTTGGAAATCCCGCTGAAACTTTGGACATTGTCGCGAAGGGTTCCCAATCCCCGACAAGATTGGTACCCTTTCACGTCCAAATCTCTCAAACTCCGGGAGAGATTCTCAAAACCAAGGTTGACATGGTTCGAGTTCCTTTCAACATTTTGGAAATCCCGCTGAAACTTTGGACATTCTCGCGAAGGGTTCCCGATCCCCGACAAGATTGGTACCCTTTCACGTCCAAATCTCTCAAACTCCGGGAGAGATTCTCAAAACCATGGTTGACATGGTTCGAGTTCCTTTCAACATTTTGGAAATCCCGCTGAAACTTTGGACATTCTCGCGAAGGGTTCCCAATCCCCGACAATACTGGTACCCTTTCACGTCCAAATCCCTCAAACTCCGGGAGAGATTCTCAAAACCAAGGTTGACATGTTCCGAGTTCCTTTCAACATTTTGGTAATCCCACTGAAACTTTGGACATTCTCGCGAAGGGTTCCCAATCCCCGACAAGATTGGTACCCTTTCACGTCCAAAGCTCTCAAACTCCGGGAGAGATTCTCAAAACCAAGGTTGACATGGTTCGAGTTCCTTTCAACATTTTGGAAATCCCGCTGAAACTTTGGACATTCTCGCGAAGGGTTCCCAATCCCCGACAAGATTTGTATTCTTTCACGTCCAAATCTCTCAAACTCCGGGAGAGATTCTCAAAACCAAGGTTGACATGTTTCGAGTTCCTTTCAACATTTTGGAAATCCCGCTGAAACTTTGGACATTGTCGCGAAGGGTTCCCAATCCCCGACAAGATTGGTACCCTTTCACGTCCAAATCTCTCAAACTCCGGGAGAGATTCTCAAAACCAAGGTTGACATGTTTCGAGTTCCTTTCAACATTTTGGAAATCCCGCTGAAACTTTGGACATTCTCGCGAAGGGTTCCCAATCCCCGACAAGATTGGTACCCTTTCACGTCCAAATCTCTCAAACTCCGGGAGAGATTCTCAAAACCAAGGTTGACATGTTTCGAGTTCCTTTCAACATTTTGGAAATCCCGCTGAAACTTTGGACATTCTCGCGAAGGGTTCCCAATCCCCGACAAGATTGGTACCCTTTCACGTCCAAATCTCTCAAACTCCGGGAGAGATTCTCAAAACCAAGGTTGACATGGTTCGAGTTCCTTTCAACATTTTGGAAATCCTGCTGAAACTTTGGACATTCTCGCGAAGGGTTCCCAATCCCCGACAAGATTGGTACCCTTTCACGTCCAAATCTCTCAAACTCCGGGAGAGATTCTCAAAACCAAGGTTGACATGTTTCGAGTACCTTTCAACATTTTGGAAATCCCGCTGAAACTTTGGACATTCTCGTGAAGGGGTCCCAATCCCCGACAAGATTGGTACCCTTTCAAGTCCAAATCTCTCAAACTCCGGGAGAGATTCTCAAAACCAAGGTTGACATGTTTCGAGTTCCTTTCAACATTTTGGAAATCCCGCTGAAACTTTGGACATTCTCGTGAAGGGTTGCCAATCCCCGACAAGATTGGTATTCTTTCACGTCCAAATCTCTCAAACTCCGGGAGAGATTCTCAAAACCAAGGTTGACATGTTTCGAGTTCCTTTCAACATTTTGGAAATCCCGCTGAAACTTTGGACATTCTCGCGAAGGGTTCCCAATCCCCGACAAGACTGGTACCCTTTCACGTCCAAATCTCTCAAAGTCCGGGAGAGATTCTCAAAACCAAGGTTGACATGTTTCGAGTTCCTTTCAACATTTTGGAAATCCCGCTGAAACTTTGGACATTCTCGCGAAGGGTTCCCAATCCCCGACAAGATTGGTACCCTTTCACGTCCAAATCTCTCAAACTCCGGGAGAGATTCTCAAAACCAAGGTTGACATGGTTCGAGTTCCTTTCAACATTTTGGAAATCCCGCTGAAACTTTGAACATTCTCGCGAAGGGTTCCCAATCCCCGACGAGATTGGTACCCTTTCACGTCCAAATCTCTCAAACTCCGGGAGAGATTCTCAAAACCAAGGTTGACATGTTTCGAGTTCCTTTCAACATTTTGGAAATCCCGCTGAAACTTTGGACATTCTCGCGAAGGGTTCCCAATCCCCGACAAGATTGGTACCCTTTCACGTCCAAATCTCTCAAACTCCGGGAGAGATTCTCAAAACCAAGGTTGACATGGTTCGAGTTCCTTTCAACATTTTGGAAATCCCGCTGAAACTTTGGACATTCTCGCGAAGGGTTCCCAATCCCCGACAAGATTGGTACCCTTTCACGTCCAAATCTCTCAAACTCCGGGAGAGATTCTCAAAACCAAGGTTGACATGTTTCGAGTTCCTTTCAACATTTTGGAAATCCCGCTGAAACTTTGGACATTCTCGTGAAGGGGTCCCAATCCCCGACAAGATTGGTACCCTTTCACGTCCAAATCTCTCAAACTCCGGGAGAGATTCTCAAAACCAAGGTTGACATGTTTCGAGTTCCTTTCAACATTTTGGAAATCCCGCTGAAACTTTGGACATTCTCGCGACGGGTTGCCAATCCCCGACAAGATTGGTATTCTTTCACGTCCAAATCTCTCAAACTCCGGGAGAGATTCTCAAAACCAAGGTTGACATGTTTCGAGTTCCTTTCAACATTTTGGAAATCCCGCTGAAATTTTGGACATTGTCGCGAAGGGTTCCCAATCCCCGACAAGATTGGTACCCTTTCACGTCCAAATCTCTCAAACTCCGGGAGAGATTCTCAAAACCAAGGTTGACATGTTCCGAGTTCCTTTCAACATTTTGGAAATCCCGCTGAAACTTTGGACATTCTCGCGAAGGGTTCCCATTCCCCGACGAGATTGGTACCCTTTCACGTCCAAATCTCTCAAACTCCAGGAGAGATTCTCAAAACCAAGGTTGACATGGTTCGAGTTCCTCTCAACATTTTGGAAATCCCGCTGAAACTTTGGACATTCTCGCGAAGGGTTCCCAATCCCCGACAAGATTGGTACCCTTTCACGTCCAAATCTCTCAAACTCCGGGAGAGATTCTCAAAACCATGGTTGAAACGTTTCGAGTTCCTTTCAACATTTTGGAAATCCCGCTGAAACTTTGGACATTCTCGCGAAGGGTTCCCAATCCCCGACAAGATTGGTACCCTTTCACGTCCAAATCTCTCAAACTCCGGGAGAGATTCTCAAAACCATGGTTGAAACGTTTCGAGTTCCTTTCAACATTTTGGAAATCCCGCTGAAACTTTGGACATTGTCGCGAAGGGTTCCCAATCCCCGACAAGATTGGTACCCTTTCACGTCCAAATCTCTCAAACTCCGGGAGAGATTCTCAAAACCAAGGTTGACATGGTTCGAGTTCCTTTCAACATTTTGGAAATCCCGCTGAAACTTTGGACATTCTCGCGAAGGGTTCCCGATCCCCGACAAGATTGGTACCCTTTCACGTCCAAATCTCTCAAACTCCGGGAGAGATTCTCAAAACCATGGTTGACATGGTTCGAGTTCCTTTCAACATTTTGGAAATCCCGCTGAAACTTTGGACATTCTCGCGAAGGGTTCCCAATCCCCGACAATACTGGTACCCTTTCACGTCCAAATCCCTCAAACTCCGGGAGAGATTCTCAAAACCAAGGTTGACATGTTCCGAGTTCCTTTCAACATTTTGGTAATCCCACTGAAACTTTGGACATTCTCGCGAAGGGTTCCCAATCCCCGACAAGATTGGTACCCTTTCACGTCCAAAGCTCTCAAACTCCGGGAGAGATTCTCAAAACCAAGGTTGACATGGTTCGAGTTCCTTTCAACATTTTGGAAATCCCGCTGAAACTTTGGACATTCTCGCGAAGGGTTCCCAATCCCCGAAAAGATTGGTACCCTTTCACGTCCAAATCTCTCAAACTCCGGGAGAGATTCTCAAAACCAAGGTTGACATGTTTCGAGTTCCTTTCAACATTTGGGAAATCCCGCTGAAACTTTGGACATTCTCGCGAAGGGTTCCCGATCCCAGACAAGATTGGTACCCTTTCACGTCCAAATCTCTCAAACTCCGGGAGAGATTCTCAAAACCAAGGTTGACATGTTTTGAGTTTCTTTCAACATTTTGGAAATCCCGCTGAAACTTTGGACATTCTCGCGAAGGGTTCCCAATCCCCGACAAGACTGGTACCCTTTCACGTCCATATCTCTGAAACTCCGGGAGAGATTCTCAAAACCAAGGTTGACATGGTTCGAGTTCCTTTCAGCATTTTGGAAATCCCGCTGAAACTTTGGACATTGTCGCGAAGGGTTCCCAATCCCCGACAAGATTGGTACCCTTTCACGTCCAAATCTCTCAAACTCGGGGAGAGATTCTCAAAAACAAGGTTGACATGTTTCGAGTTCCTTTCAACATTTTGGAAATCCCGCTGAAACTTTGGACATTCTCGCGAAGGGTTCCCAATCCCCGACAAGATTGGTACCCTTTCACGTCCAAATCTCTCAAACTCCGGGAGAGATTCTCAAAACCAAGGTTGACATGTTTCGAGTTCCTTTCAACATTTTGGAAATCCCGCTGAAATTTTGGACATTCTCGCGAAGGGTTCCCAATCCCCGACAAGATTGGTACCCTTTCACGTCCAAATCTCTCAAACTCCGGCAGAGATTCTCAAAACCAAGGTTGACATGGTTCGAGTTCCTTTCAACATTTTAAAAATCCCGCTGAAACTTTGGACATTCTCGCAAAGGGTTCCCAATCCCCGACAAGATTGGTACCCTTTCACGTCCAAATCTCTCAAACTCCGGGAGAGATTCTCAAAACCAAGGTTGACATGGTTCGAGTTCCTTTCAACATTTTGGAAATCCCGCTGAAACTTTGGACATTCTCGCGAATGGTTCCCAATCCCTGACAAGATTGGTACCCTTTCACGTCCAAATCACTCAGACTCCGGGAGAGATTCTCAAAACCAAGGTTGACATGGTTCGAGTTCCTTTCAACATTTTGGAAATCCCGCTGAAACTTTGGACATTGTCGCGAAGGGTTCCCAATCCCCGACAAGATTGGTACCCTTTCACGTCCAAATCTCTCAAACTCCGGGAGAGATTCTCAAAACCAAGGTTGACATGGTTCGAGTTCCTTTCAACATTTTGGAATACCGCTGAAACTTTGGACATTCTCGCGAAGGGTTCCCAATCCCCGACAAGATTGGTACCCTTTCACGTCCAAATCCCTCAAACTCCGGGAGAGATTCTCAAAACCAAGGTTGACATGTTCCGAGTTCCTTTCAACATTTTGGAAATCCCACTGAAACTTTGGTCATTCTCGCGAAGGGTTCCCAATCCCCGACAAGATTGGTACCCTTTCACGTCCAAATCTCTCAAACTCCGGGAGAGATTCTCAAAACCAAGGTTGACATGGTTCGAGTTCCTTTCAACATTTTGGAAATCCCGCTGAAACTTTGGACATTGTCGCGAAGGGTTCCCAATCCCCGACAAGATTGGTACCCTTTCACGTCCAAATCTCTCAAACTCCGGGAGAGATTCTCAAAACCAAGGTTGACATGTTTCGAGTTCCTTTCAACATTTGGGAAATCCCGCTGAAACTTTGGACATTGTCGCGAAGGGTTCCCGATCCCCAACAAGATTGGTACCCTTTCACGTCCAAATCTCTCAAACTTTGGGAGAGATTCTCAAAACCAAGGTTGACATGTTTTGAGTTTCTTTCAACATTTTGGAAATCCCGCTGAAACTTTGGACATTCTCGCGAAGGGTTCCCAATCCCCGACAAGACTGGTACCCTTTCACGTCCATATCTCTGAAACTCCGGGAGAGATTCTCAAAACCAAGGTTGACATGGTTCAAGTTCCTTTCAACATTTTGGAAATCCCGCTGAAACTTTGGACATTGTCGCGAAGGGTTCCCAATCCCCGACAAGATTGGTACCCTTTCACGTCCAAATCTCTCAAACCCCGGGAGAGATTCTCAAAACCAAGGTTGACATGTTTCGAGTTCCTTTCAACATTTTGGAAATCCCGCTGAAACTTTGGACATTCTCGCGAAGGGTTCCCAATCCCCGACAAGATTGGTACCCTTTCACGTCCAAATCTCTCAAACTCCGGGAGAGATTCTCAAAACCAAGGTTGACATGTTTCGAGTTCCTTTCAACATTTTGGAAATCCCGCTGAAATTTTGGACATTCTCGCGAAGGGTTCCCAATCCCCGACAAGATTGGTACGCTTTCACGTCCAAATCTCTCAAACTCCAGGAGAGATTCTCAAAACCAAGGTTGACATGGTTCGAGTTCCTTTCAACATTTTGGAAATCCCGCTGAAACTTTGGACATTGTCGCGAAGGGTTCCCAATCCCCGACAAGATTGGTACCCTTTCACGTCCAAATCTCTCAAACTCCGGGAGAGATTCTCAAAACCAAGGTTGACATGGTTCGAGTTCCTTTCAACATTTTGGAAATCCCGCTGAAACTTTGGACATTCTCGCGAAGGGTTGCCAATCCCCGACAAGATTGGTACCCTTTCACGTCCAAATCTCTCAAACTCCGGGAGAGATTCTCAAAACCAAGGTTGACATGGTTCGAGTTCCTTTCAACATTTTGGAAATCCCGCTGAAACTTTGGACATTCTCGCGAAGGGTTCCCAATCCCCGACAAGATTGGTACCCTTTCACGTTCAAATCTCTCAAACTCCGGGAGAGATTCTCAAAACCATGGTTGAAACGTTTCGAGTTCCTTTCAACATTTTGGAAATCCCCCTGAAACTTTGGACATTCTCGCGAAGGGTTCCCGATCCCCAACAAGATTGGTACCCTTTCACGTCCAAATCTCTCAAACTCCGGCAGAGATTCTCAAAACCAAGGTTGACATGGTTCGAGTTCCTTTCAACATTTTGGAAATCCCGCTGAAACCTTGGACATTCTCGCGAAGGGTTCCCGATCCCCGACAAGATTGGTACCCTTTCACGTCCAAATCTCTCAAACTCCGGGAGAGATTCTCAAAACCAAGGTTGACATGGTTCGAGTTCCTTTCAACATTTTGGAAATCCCACTGAAACCTTGGACATTCTCGCGAAGGGTTCCCAATCCCCGACAAGATTGGTACCCTTTCACGTCCAAATCTCTCAAACTCCGGGAGAGATTCTCAAAACCAAGGTTGACATGTTTCGAGTTCCTTTCAACATTTGGGAAATCCCGCTGAAACTTTGGACATTCTCGCGAAGGGTTCCCGATCCCAGACAAGATTGGTACCCTTTCACGTCCAAATCTCTCAAACTCCGGGAGAGATTCTCAAAACCAAGGTTGACATGTTTTGAGTTTCTTTCAACATTTTGGAAATCCCGCTGAAACTTTGGACATTCTCGCGAAGGGTTCCCGATCCCCGACAAGACTGGTACCCTTTCACGTCCATATCTCTGAAACTCCGGGAGAGATTCTCAAAACCAAGGTTGACATGGTTCGCGTTCCTTTCAGCATATTGGAAATCCCGCTGAAACTTTGGACATTCTCGCGAAGGGTTCCCAATCCCCGACAAGATTGGTACCCTTTCACGTCCAAATCTCTCAAACTCCGGGAGAGATTCTCAAAACCAAGGTTGACATGTTTCGAGTTCCTTTCAACATTTTGGAAATCCCGCTGAAACTTTGGACATTCTCGCGAAGGGTTCCCAATCCCCGACAAGATTGGTACCCTTTCACGTCCAAATCTCTGAAACTCCGGGAGAGATTCTCAAAACCAAGGTTGACATGGTTCGAGTTCCTTTCAACATTTTGGAAATCCCGCTGAAATTTTGGACATTCTCGCGAAGGGTTCCCAATCCCCAACAAGATTGGTACCCTTTCACGTCCAAATCTCTCAAACTCCGGGAGAGATTCTCAAAACCATGGTTGAAACGTTTCGAGTTCCTTTCAACATTTTGGAAATCCCCCTGAAACTGTGGACATTCTCGCGAAGGGTTCCCGATCCCCGACAAGATTGGTACCCTTTCACGTCCAAATCTCTCAAACTCCGGGAGAGATTCTCAAAACCATGGTTGAAACGTTTCGAGTTCCTTTCAACATTTTGGAAATCCCGCTGAAACTTTGGACATTGTCGCGAAGGGTTCCCAATCCCCGACAAGATTGGTACCCTTTCACGTCCAAATCTCTCAAACTCCGGCAGAGATTCTCAAAACCAAGGTTGACATGTTTCGAGTTCCTTTCAACATTTGGGAAATCTCGCTGAAACTTTGGACATTCTCGCGAAGGGTTCCCGATCCCAGACAAGATTGGTACCCTTTCACGTCCAAATCTCTCAAACTCCGGGAGAGATTCTCAAAACCAAGGTTGACATGGTTCGAGTTCCTTTCAGCATTTTGGAAATCCCGCTGAAACTTTGGACATTGTCGCGAAGGGTTCCCAATCCCCGACAAGATTGGTACCCTTTCACGTCCAAATCTCTCAAACTCGGGGAGAGATTCTCAAAAACAAGGTTGACATGTTTCGAGTTCCTTTCAACATTTTGGAAATCCCGCTGAAACTTTGGACATTCTCGCGAAGGGTTCCCAATCCCCGACAAGATTGGTACCCTTTCACGTCCAAATCTCTCAAACTCCGGGAGAGATTCTCAAAACCAAGGTTGACATGTTTCGAGTTCCTTTCAACATTTTGGAAATCCCGCTGAAATTTTGGACATTCTCGCGAAGGGTTCCCAATCCCCGACAAGATTGGTACCCTTTCACGTCCAAATCTCTCAAACTCCGGGAGAGATTCTCAAAACCAAGGTTGACATGGTTCGAGTTCCTTTCAACATTTTAAAAATCCCGCTGAAACTTTGGACATTGTCGCGAAGGGTTCCCAATCCTTGACAAGATTGGTACCCTTTCACGTCCAAATCTCTCAAACTCCGGCAGAGATTCTCAAAACCAAGGTTGACATGGTTCGAGTTCCTTTCAACATTTTGGAAATCCCGCTGAAACTTTGGACATTCTCGCGAATGGTTCCCAATCCCTGACAAGATTGGTACCCTTTCACGTCCAAATCACTCAGACTCCGGGAGAGATTCTCAAAACCAAGGTTGACATGGTTCGAGTTCCTTTCAACATTTTGGAAATCCCGCTGAAACTTTGGACATTGTCGCGAAGGGTTCCCAATCCCCGACAAGATTGGTACCCTTTCACGTCCAAATCTCTCAAACTCCGGGAGAGATTCTCAAAACCAAGGTTGACATGGTTCGAGTTCCTTTCAACATTTTGGAATACCGCTGAAACTTTGGACATTCTCGCGAAGGGTTCCCAATCCCCGACAAGATTGGTACCCTTTCACGTCCAAATCCCTCAAACTCCGGGAGAGATTCTCAAAACCAAGGTTGACATGTTCCGAGTTCCTTTCAACATTTTGGAAATCCCACTGAAACTTTGGTCATTCTCGCGAAGGGTTCCCAATCCCCGACAAGATTGGTACCCTTTCACGTCCAAATCTCTCAAACTCCGGGAGAGATTCTCAAAACCAAGGTTGACATGGTTCGAGTTCCTTTCAACATTTTGGAAATCCCGCTGAAACTTTGGACATTGTCGCGAAGGGTTCCCAATCCCCGACAAGATTGGTACCCTTTCACGTCCAAATCTCTCAAACTCCGGGAGAGATTCTCAAAACCAAGGTTGACATGTTTCGAGTTCCTTTCAACATTTGGGAAATCCCGCTGAAACTTTGGACATTGTCGCGAAGGGTTCCCGATCCCCAACAAGATTGGTACCCTTTCACGTCCAAACCTCTCAAACACCGGGAGAGATTCTCAAAACCAAGGTTGACATGTTTCGAGTTTCTTTCAACATTTTGGAAATCCCGCTGAAACTTTGGACATTCTCGCGAAGGGTTCCCAATCCCCGACAAGACTGGTACCCTTTCACGTCCATATCTCTGAAACTCCGGGAGAGATTCTCAAAACCAAGGTTGACATGGTTCAAGTTCCTTTCAACATTTTGGAAATCCCGCTGAAACTTTGGACATTGTCGCGAAGGGTTCCCAATCCCCGACAAGATTGGTACCCTTTCACGTCCAAATCTCTCAAACCCCGGGAGAGATTCTCAAAACCAAGGTTGACATGTTTCGAGTTCCTTTCAACATTTTGGAAATCCCGCTGAAACTTTGGACATTCTCGCGAAGGGTTCCCAATCCCCGACAAGATTGGTACCCTTTCACGTCCAAATCTCTCAAACTCCGGGAGAGATTCTCAAAACCAAGGTTGACATGTTTCGAGTTCCTTTCAACATTTTGGAAATCCCGCTGAAATTTTGGACATTCTCGCGAAGGGTTCCCAATCCCCGACAAGATTGGTACGCTTTCACGTCCAAATCTCTCAAACTCCAGGAGAGATTCTCAAAACCAAGGTTGACATGGTTCGAGTTCCTTTCAACATTTTGGAAATCCCGCTGAAACTTTGGACATTGTCGCGAAGGGTTCCCAATCCCCGACAAGATTGGTACCCTTTCACGTCCAAATCTCTCAAACTCCGGGAGAGATTCTCAAAACCAAGGTTGACATGGTTCGAGTTCCTTTCAACATTTTGGAAATCCCGCTGAAACTTTGGACATTCTCGCGAAGGGTTGCCAATCCCCGACAAGATTGGTACCCTTTCACGTCCAAATCTCTCAAACTCCGGGAGAGATTCTCAAAACCAAGGTTGACATGGTTCGAGTTCCTTTCAACATTTTGGAAATCCCGCTGAAACTTTGGACATTCTCGCGAAGGGTTCCCAATCCCCGACAAGATTGGTACCCTTTCACGTTCAAATCTCTCAAACTCCGGGAGAGATTCTCAAAACCATGGTTGAAACGTTTCGAGTTCCTTTCAACATTTTGGAAATCCCCCTGAAACTTTGGACATTCTCGCGAAGGGTTCCCGATACCCGACAAGATTGGTACCCTTTCACGTCCAAATCTCTCAAACTCCGGGAGAGATTCTCAAAACCAAGGTTGACATGTTTCGAGTTCCTTTCAACATTTTGGAAATCCCGCTGAAACCTTGGACATTCTCGCGAAGGGTTCCCGATCCCCGACAAGATTGGTACCCTTTCACGTCCAAATCTCTCAAACTCCGGGAGAGATTCTCAAAACCAAGGTTGACATGGTTCGAGTTCCTTTCAACATTTTGGAAATCCCACTGAAACCTTGGACATTCTCGCGAAGGGTTCCCAATCCCCGACAAGATTGGTACCCTTTCACGTCCAAATCTCTCAAACTCCGGGAGAGATTCTCAAAACCAAGGTTGACATGTTTCGAGTTCCTTTCAACATTTGGGAAATCCCGCTGAAACTTTGGACATTCTCGCGAAGGGTTCCCGATCCCAGACAAGATTGGTACCCTTTCACGTCCAAATCTCTCAAACTCCGGGAGAGATTCTCAAAACCAAGGTTGACATGTTTTGAGTTTCTTTCAACATTTTGGAAATCCCGCTGAAACTTTGGACATTCTCGCGAAGGGTTCCCGATCCCCGACAAGACTGGTACCCTTTCACGTCCATATCTCTGAAACTCCGGGAGAGATTCTCAAAACCAAGGTTGACATGGTTCGAGTTCCTTTCAGCATATTGGAAATCCCGCTGAAACTTTGGACATTCTCGCGAAGGGTTCCCAATCCCCGACAAGATTGGTACCCTTTCACGTCCAAATCTCTGAAACTCCGGGAGAGATTCTCAAAACCAAGGTTGACATGTTTCGAGTTCCTTTCAACATTTTGGAAATCCCGCTGAAACTTTGGACATTCTCGCGAAGGGTTCCCAATCCCCGACAAGATTGGTACCCTTTCACGTCCAAATCTCTGAAACTCCGGGAGAGATTCTCAAAACCAAGGTTGACATGGTTCGAGTTCCTTTCAACATTTTGGAAATCCCGCTGAAATTTTGGACATTCTCGCGAAGGGTTCCCAATCCCCAACAAGATTGGTACCCTTTCACGTCCAAATCTCTCAAACTCCGGGAGAGATTCTCAAAACCATGGTTGAAACGTTTCGAGTTCCTTTCAACATTTTGGAAATCCCCCTGAAACTGTGGACATTCTCGCGAAGGGTTCCCGATCCCCGACAAGATTGGTACCCTTTCACGTCCAAATCTCTCAAACTCCGGGAGAGATTCTCAAAACCATGGTTGAAACGTTTCGAGTTCCTTTCAACATTTTGGAAATCCCGCTGAAACTTTGGACATTGTCGCGAAGGGTTCCCAATCCCCGACAAGATTGGTACCCTTTCACGTCCAAATCTCTCAAACTCCGGCAGAGATTCTCAAAACCAAGGTTGACATGTTTCGAGTTCCTTTCAACATTTTGGAAATCCCGCTGAAACTTTGGACATTCTCGCGAAGGGTTCCCAATCCCCGACAAGATTGGTACCCTTTCACGTCCAAATCTCTCAAACTCCGTGAGAGATTCTCAAAACCAAGGTTGACATGGTTCGAGTTCCTTTCAACATTTTGGAAATCCCGCTGAAACTTTGGACATTCTCGCGAAGGGTTCCCAATCCCCGACAAGATTGGTACCCTTTCACGTCCAAATCCCTCAAACTCCGGGAGAGATTCTCAAAACCAAGGTTGACATGTTCCGAGTTCCTTTCAACATTTTGGTAATCCCACTGAAACTTTGGACATTCTCGCGAAGGGTTCCCAATCCCCGACAAGATTGGTACCCTTTCACGTCCAAAGCTCTCAAACTCCGGGAGAGATTCTCAAAACCAAGGTTGACATGGTTCGAGTTCCTTTCAACATTTTGGAAATCCCGCTGAAACTTTGGACATTGTCGCGAAGGGTTCCCAATCCCCGACAAGATTGGTACCCTTTCACGTCCAAATCTCTCAAACTCCGGGAGAGATTCTCAAAACCAAGGTTGACATGTTTTGAGTTTCTTTCAACATTTTGGAAATCCCGCTGAAACTTTGGACATTCTCGCGAAGGGTTCCCAATCCCCGACAAGACTGGTACCCTTTCACGTCCATATCTCTGAAACTCCGGGAGAGATTCTCAAAACCAAGGTTGACATGGTTCGAGTTCCTTTCAGCATTTTGGAAATCCCGCTGAAACTTTGGACATTGTCGCGAAGGGTTCCCAATCCCCGACAAGATTGGTACCCTTTCACGTCCAAATCTCTCAAACTCCGGGAGAGATTCTCAAAAACAAGGTTGACATGTTTCGAGTTCCTTTCAACATTTTGGAAATCCCGCTGAAACTTTGGACATTCTCGCGAAGGGTTCCCAATCCCCGACAAGATTGGTACCCTTTCACGTCCAAATCTCTCAAACTCCGGGAGAGATTCTCAAAACCAAGGTTGACATGTTTCGAGTTCCTTTCAACATTTTGGAAATCCCGCTGAAATTTTGGACATTCTCGCGAAGGGTTCCCAATCCCCGACAAGATTGGTACCCTTTCACGTCCAAATCTCTCAAACTCCGGGAGAGATTCTCAAAACCAAGGTTGACATGTTTCGAGTTCCTTTCAACATTTTAAAAATCCCGCTGAAACTTTGGACATTGTCGCGAAGGGTTCCCAATCCTTGACAAGATTGGTACCCTTTCACGTCCAAATCTCTCAAACTCCGGCAGAGATTCTCAAAACCATGGTTGACATGTTTCGAGTTCCTTTCAACATTTTAAAAATCCCGCTGAAACTTTGGACATTGTCGCGAAGGGTTCCCAATCCCCGACAAGATTGGTACCCTTTCATGTCCAAATCTCTCAAACTCCGGGAGAGATTCTCAAAACCAAGGTTGACATGGTTCGAGTTCCTTTCAACATTTTGGAAATCCCGCTGAAACTTTGGACATTCTCGCGAATGGTTCCCAATCCCTGACAAGATTGGTACCCTTTCACGTCCAAATCACTCAGACTCCGGGAGAGATTCTCAAAACCAAGGTTGACATGGTTCGAGTTCCTTTCAACATTTTGGAAATCCCGCTGAAACTTTGGACATTGTCGCGAAGGGTTCCCAATCCCCGACAAGATTGGTACCCTTTCACGTCCAAATCTCTCAAACTCCGGGAGAGATTCTCAAAACCAAGGTTGACATGGTTCGAGTTCCTTTCAACATTTTGGAAATCCCACTGAAACCTTGGACATTCTCGCGAAGGGTTCCCAATCCCCGACAAGATTGGTACCCTTTCACGTCCAAATCTCTCAAACTCCGGGAGAGATTCTCAAAACCAAGGTTGACATGTTTCGAGTTCCTTTCAACATTTGGGAAATCCCGCTGAAACTTTGGACATTCTCGCGAAGGGTTCCCGATCCCAGACAAGATTGGTACCCTTTCACGTCCAAATCTCTCAAACTCCGGGAGAGATTCTCAAAACCAAGGTTGACATGTTTTGAGTTTCTTTCAACATTTTGGAAATCCCGCTGAAACTTTGGACATTCTCGCAAAGGGTTCCCGATCCCCGACAAGACTGGTACCCTTTCACGTCCATATCTCTCAAACTCCGGGAGAGATTCTCAAAACCAAGGTTGACATGGTTCGAGTTCCTTTCAGCATATTGGAAATCCCGCTGAAACTTTGGACATTCTCGCGAAGGGTTCCCAATCCCCGACAAGATTGGTACCCTTTCACGTCCAAATCTCTCAAACTCCGGGAGAGATTCTCAAAACCAAGGTTGACATGTTTCGAGTTCCTTTCAACATTTTGGAAATCCCGCTGAAACTTTGGACATTCTCGCGAAGGGTTCCCAATCCCCGACAAGATTGGTACCCTTTCACGTCCAAATCTCTGAAACTCCGGGAGAGATTCTCAAAACCAAGGTTGACATGGTTCGAGTTCCTTTCAACATTTTGGAAATCCCGCTGAAATTTTGGACATTCTCGCGAAGGGTTCCCAATCCCCGACAAGATTGGTACCCTTTCACGTCCAAATCTCTCAAACTCCGGGAGAGATTCTCAAAACCATGGTTGAAACGTTTCGAGTTCCTTTCAACATTTTGGAAATCCCCCTGAAACTGTGGACATTCTCGCGAAGGGTTCCCGATCCCCGACAAGATTGGTACCCTTTCACGTCCAAATCTCTCAAACTCCGGGAGAGATTCTCAAAACCATGGTTGAAACGTTTCGAGTTCCTTTCAACATTTTGGAAATCCCGCTGAAACTTTGGACATTGTCGCGAAGGGTTCCCAATCCCCGACAAGATTGGTACCCTTTCACGTCCAAATCTCTCAAACTCCGGCAGAGATTCTCAAAACCAAGGTTGACATGGTTCGAGTTCCTTTCAACATTTTGGAAATCCCGCTGAAACTTTGGACATTCTCGCGAAGGGTTCCCAATCCCCGACAAGATTGGTACCCTTTCACGTCCAAATCTCTCAAACTCCGTGAGAGATTCTCAAAACCAAGGTTGACATGGTTCGAGTTCCTTTCAACATTTTGGAAATCCCGCTGAAACTTTGGACATTCTCGCGAAGGGTTCCCAATCCCCGACAAGATTGGTACCCTTTCACGTCCAAATCCCTCAAACTCCGGGAGAGATTCTCAAAACCAAGGTTGACATGTTCCGAGTTCCTTTCAACATTTTGGTAATCCCACTGAAACTTTGGACATTCTCGCGAAGGGTTCCCAATCCCCGACAAGATTGGTACCCTTTCACGTCCAAAGCTCTCAAACTCCGGGAGAGATTCTCAAAACCAAGGTTGACATGGTTCGAGTTCCTTTCAACATTTTGGAAATCCCGCTGAAACTTTGGACATTGTCGCGAAGGGTTCCCAATCCCCGACAAGATTGGTACCCTTTCACGTCCAAATCTCTCAAACTCCGGGAGAGATTCTCAAAACCAAGGTTGACATGTTTCGAGTTCCTTTCAACATTTGGGAAATCCCGCTGAAACTTTGGACATTCTCGCGAAGGGTTCCCGATCCCAGACAAGATTGGTACCCTTTCACGTCCAAATCTCTCAAACTCCGGGAGAGATTCTCAAAACCAAGGTTGACATGTTTTGAGTTTCTTTCAACATTTTGGAAATCCCGCTGAAACTTTGGACATTCTCGCGAAGGGTTCCCAATCCCCGACAAGACTGGTACCCTTTCACGTCCATATCTCTGAAACTCCGGGAGAGATTCTCAAAACCAAGGTTGACATGGTTCGAGTTCCTTTCAGCATTTTGGAAATCCCGCTGAAACTTTGGACATTGTCGCGAAGGGTTCCCAATCCCCGACGAGATTGGTACCCTTTCACGTCCAAATCTCTCAAACTCCGGGAGAGATTCTCAAAAACAAGGTTGACATGTTTCGAGTTCCTTTCAACATTTTGGAAATCCCGCTGAAACTTTGGACATTCTCGCGAAGGGTTCCCAATCCCCGACAAGATTGGTACCCTTTCACGTCCAAATCTCTCAAACTCCGGGAGAGATTCTCAAAACCAAGGTTGACATGTTTCGAGTTCCTTTCAACATTTTGGAAATCCCGCTGAAATTTTGGACATTCTCGCGAAGGGTTCCCAATCCCCGACAAGATTGGTACCCTTTCACGTCCAAATCTCTCAAACTCCGGGAGAGATTCTCAAAACCAAGGTTGACATGTTTCGAGTTCCTTTCAACATTTTAAAAATCCCGCTGAAACTTTGGACATTGTCGCGAAGGGTTCCCAATCCTTGACAAGATTGGTACCCTTTCACGTCCAAATCTCTCAAACTCCGGCAGAGATTCTCAAAACCATGGTTGACATGTTTCGAGTTCCTTTCAACATTTTAAAAATCCCGCTGAAACTTTGGACATTGTCGCGAAGGGTTCCCAATCCCCGACAAGATTGGTACCCTTTCATGTCCAAATCTCTCAAACTCCGGGAGAGATTCTCAAAACCAAGGTTGACATGGTTCGAGTTCCTTTCAACATTTTGGAAATCCCGCTGAAACTTTGGACATTCTCGCGAATGGTTCCCAATCCCTGACAAGATTGGTACCCTTTCACGTCCAAATCACTCAGACTCCGGGAGAGATTCTCAAAACCAAGGTTGACATGGTTCGAGTTCCTTTCAACATTTTGGAAATCCCGCTGAAACTTTGGACATTGTCGCGAAGGGTTCCCAATCCCCGACAAGATTGGTACCCTTTCACGTCCAAATCTCTCAAACTCCGGGAGAGATTCTCAAAACCAAGGTTGACATGGTTCGAGTTCCTTTCAACATTTTGGAAATCCCACTGAAACCTTGGACATTCTCGCGAAGGGTTCCCAATCCCCGACAAGATTGGTACCCTTTCACGTCCAAATCTCTCAAACTCCGGGAGAGATTCTCAAAACCAAGGTTGACATGTTTCGAGTTCCTTTCAACATTTGGGAAATCCCGCTGAAACTTTGGACATTCTCGCGAAGGGTTCCCGATCCCAGACAAGATTGGTACCCTTTCACGTCCAAATCTCTCAAACTCCGGGAGAGATTCTCAAAACCAAGGTTGACATGTTTTGAGTTTCTTTCAACATTTTGGAAATCCCGCTGAAACTTTGGACATTCTCGCAAAGGGTTCCCGATCCCCGACAAGACTGGTACCCTTTCACGTCTATATCTCTGAAACTCCGGGAGAGATTCTCAAAACCAAGGTTGACATGGTTCGAGTTCCTTTCAGCATATTGGAAATCCCGCTGAAACTTTGGACATTCTCGCGAAGGGTTCCCAATCCCCGACAAGATTGGTACCCTTTCACGTCCAAATCTCTGAAACTCCGGGAGAGATTCTCAAAACCAAGGTTGACATGTTTCGAGTTCCTTTCAACATTTTGGAAATCCCGCTGAAACTTTGGACATTCTCGCGAAGGGTTCCCAATCCCCGACAAGATTGGTACCCTTTCACGTCCAAATCTCTGAAACTCCGGGAGAGATTCTCAAAACCAAGGTTGACATGGTTCGAGTTCCTTTCAACATTTTGGAAATCCCGCTGAAATTTTGGACATTCTCGCGAAGGGTTCCCAATCCCCGACAAGATTGGTACCCTTTCACGTCCAAATCTCTCAAACTCCGGGAGAGATTCTCAAAACCATGGTTGAAACGTTTCGAGTTCCTTTCAAAATTTTGGAAATCCCCCTGAAACTGTGGACATTCTCGCGAAGGGTTCCCGATCCCCGACAAGATTGGTACCCTTTCACGTCCAAATCTCTCAAACTCCGGGAGAGATTCTCAAAACCATGGTTGAAACGTTTCGAGTTCCTTTCAACATTTTGGAAATCCCGCTGAAACTTTGGACATTCTCGCGAAGGGTTCCCAATCCCCGACAAGATTGGTACCCTTTCACGTCCAAATCTCTCAAACTCCGGCAGAGATTCTCAAAACCAAGGTTGACATGGTTCGAGTTCCTTTCAACATTTTGGAAATCCCGCTGAAACTTTGGACATTCTCGCGAAGGGTTCCCAATCCCCGACAAGATTGGTACCCTTTCACGTCCAAATCTCTCAAACTCCGTGAGAGATTCTCAAAACCAAGGTTGACATGGTTCGAGTTCCTTTCAACATTTTGGAAATCCCGCTGAAACTTTGGACATTCTCGCGAAGGGTTCCCAATCCCCGACAAGATTGGTACCCTTTCACGTCCAAATCTCTCAAACTCCGGGAGAGATTCTCAAAACCAAGGTTGACATGTTTTGAGTTTCTTTCAACATTTTGGAAATCCCGCTGAAACTTTGGACATTCTCGCGAAGGGTTCCCAATCCCCGACAAGACTGGTACCCTTTCACGTCCATATCTCTGAAACTCCGGGAGAGATTCTCAAAACCAAGGTTGACATGTTTTGAGTTTCTTTCAACATTTTGGAAATCCCGCTGAAACTTTGGACATTCTCGCGAAGGGTTCCCAATCCCCGACAAGACTGGTACCCTTTCACGTCCATATCTCTGAAACTCCGGGAGAGATTCTCAAAACCAAGGTTGACATGGTTCGAGTTCCTTTCAGCATTTTGGAAATCCCGCTGAAACTTTGGACATTCTCGCAAAGGGTTCCCGATCCCCGACAAGACTGGTACCCTTTCACGTCCATATCTCTCAAACTCCGGGAGAGATTCTCAAAACCAAGGTTGACATGGTTCGAGTTCCTTTCAGCATATTGGAAATCCCGCTGAAACTTTGGACATTCTCGCGAAGGGTTCCCAATCCCCGACAAGATTGGTACCCTTTCACGTCCAAATCTCTCAAACTCCGGGAGAGATTCTCAAAACCAAGGTTGACATGTTTCGAGTTCCTTTCAACATTTTGGAAATCCCGCTGAAACTTTGGACATTCTCGCGAAGGGTTCCCAATCCCCGACAAGATTGGTACCCTTTCACGTCCAAATCTCTGAAACTCCGGGAGAGATTCTCAAAACCAAGGTTGACATGGTTCGAGTTCCTTTCAACATTTTGGAAATCCCGCTGAAATTTTGGACATTCTCGCGAAGGGTTCCCAATCCCCGACAAGATTGGTACCCTTTCACGTCCAAATCTCTCAAACTCCGGGAGAGATTCTCAAAACCATGGTTGAAACGTTTCGAGTTCCTTTCAACATTTTGGAAATCCCCCTGAAACTGTGGACATTCTCGCGAAGGGTTCCCGATCCCCGACAAGATTGGTACCCTTTCACGTCCAAATCTCTCAAACTCCGGGAGAGATTCTCAAAACCATGGTTGAAACGTTTCGAGTTCCTTTCAACATTTTGGAAATCCCGCTGAAACTTTGGACATTGTCGCGAAGGGTTCCCAATCCCCGACAAGATTGGTACCCTTTCACGTCCAAATCTCTCAAACTCCGGCAGAGATTCTCAAAACCAAGGTTGACATGGTTCGAGTTCCTTTCAACATTTTGGAAATCCCGCTGAAACTTTGGACATTCTCGCGAAGGGTTCCCAATCCCCGACAAGATTGGTACCCTTTCACGTCCAAATCTCTCAAACTCCGTGAGAGATTCTCAAAACCAAGGTTGACATGGTTCGAGTTCCTTTCAACATTTTGGAAATCCCGCTGAAACTTTGGACATTCTCGCGAAGGGTTCCCAATCCCCGACAAGATTGGTACCCTTTCACGTCCAAATCCCTCAAACTCCGGGAGAGATTCTCAAAACCAAGGTTGACATGTTCCGAGTTCCTTTCAACATTTTGGTAATCCCACTGAAACTTTGGACATTCTCGCGAAGGGTTCCCAATCCCCGACAAGATTGGTACCCTTTCACGTCCAAAGCTCTCAAACTCCGGGAGAGATTCTCAAAACCAAGGTTGACATGGTTCGAGTTCCTTTCAACATTTTGGAAATCCCGCTGAAACTTTGGACATTGTCGCGAAGGGTTCCCAATCCCCGACAAGATTGGTACCCTTTCACGTCCAAATCTCTCAAACTCCGGGAGAGATTCTCAAAACCAAGGTTGACATGTTTCGAGTTCCTTTCAACATTTGGGAAATCCCGCTGAAACTTTGGACATTCTCGCGAAGGGTTCCCGATCCCAGACAAGATTGGTACCCTTTCACGTCCAAATCTCTCAAACTCCGGGAGAGATTCTCAAAACCAAGGTTGACATGTTTTGAGTTTCTTTCAACATTTTGGAAATCCCGCTGAAACTTTGGACATTCTCGCGAAGGGTTCCCAATCCCCGACAAGACTGGTACCCTTTCACGTCCATATCTCTGAAACTCCGGGAGAGATTCTCAAAACCAAGGTTGACATGGTTCGAGTTCCTTTCAGCATTTTGGAAATCCCGCTGAAACTTTGGACATTGTCGCGAAGGGTTCCCAATCCCCGACAAGATTGGTACCCTTTCACGTCCAAATCTCTCAAACTCCGGGAGAGATTCTCAAAAACAAGGTTGACATGTTTCGAGTTCCTTTCAACATTTTGGAAATCCCGCTGAAACTTTGGACATTCTCGCGAAGGGTTCCCAATCCCCGACAAGATTGGTACCCTTTCACGTCCAAATCTCTCAAACTCCGGGAGAGATTCTCAAAACCAAGGTTGACATGTTTCGAGTTCCTTTCAACATTTTGGAAATCCCGCTGAAATTTTGGACATTCTCGCGAAGGGTTCCCAATCCCCGACAAGATTGGTACCCTTTCACGTCCAAATCTCTCAAACTCCGGGAGAGATTCTCAAAACCAAGGTTGACATGTTTCGAGTTCCTTTCAACATTTTAAAAATCCCGCTGAAACTTTGGACATTGTCGCGAAGGGTTCCCAATCCTTGACAAGATTGGTACCCTTTCACGTCCAAATCTCTCAAACTCCGGCAGAGATTCTCAAAACCATGGTTGACATGTTTCGAGTTCCTTTCAACATTTTAAAAATCCCGCTGAAACTTTGGACATTGTCGCGAAGGGTTCCCAATCCCCGACAAGATTGGTACCCTTTCATGTCCAAATCTCTCAAACTCCGGGAGAGATTCTCAAAACCAAGGTTGACATGGTTCGAGTTCCTTTCAACATTTTGGAAATCCCGCTGAAACTTTGGACATTCTCGCGAATGGTTCCCAATCCCTGACAAGATTGGTACCCTTTCACGTCCAAATCACTCAGACTCCGGGAGAGATTCTCAAAACCAAGGTTGACATGGTTCGAGTTCCTTTCAACATTTTGGAAATCCCGCTGAAACTTTGGACATTGTCGCGAAGGGTTCCCAATCCCCGACAAGATTGGTACCCTTTCACGTCCAAATCTCTCAAACTCCGGGAGAGATTCTCAAAACCAAGGTTGACATGGTTCGAGTTCCTTTCAACATTTTGGAAATCCCACTGAAACCTTGGACATTCTCGCGAAGGGTTCCCAATCCCCGACAAGATTGGTACCCTTTCACGTCCAAATCTCTCAAACTCCGGGAGAGATTCTCAAAACCAAGGTTGACATGTTTCGAGTTCCTTTCAACATTTGGGAAATCCCGCTGAAACTTTGGACATTCTCGCGAAGGGTTCCCGATCCCAGACAAGATTGGTACCCTTTCACGTCCAAATCTCTCAAACTCCGGGAGAGATTCTCAAAACCAAGGTTGACATGTTTTGAGTTTCTTTCAACATTTTGGAAATCCCGCTGAAACTTTGGACATTCTCGCAAAGGGTTCCCGATCCCCGACAAGACTGGTACCCTTTCACGTCTATATCTCTGAAACTCCGGGAGAGATTCTCAAAACCAAGGTTGACATGGTTCGAGTTCCTTTCAGCATATTGGAAATCCCGCTGAAACTTTGGACATTCTCGCGAAGGGTTCCCAATCCCCGACAAGATTGGTACCCTTTCACGTCCAAATCTCTGAAACTCCGGGAGAGATTCTCAAAACCAAGGTTGACATGTTTCGAGTTCCTTTCAACATTTTGGAAATCCCGCTGAAACTTTGGACATTCTCGCGAAGGGTTCCCAATCCCCGACAAGATTGGTACCCTTTCACGTCCAAATCTCTGAAACTCCGGGAGAGATTCTCAAAACCAAGGTTGACATGGTTCGAGTTCCTTTCAACATTTTGGAAATCCCGCTGAAATTTTGGACATTCTCGCGAAGGGTTCCCAATCCCCGACAAGATTGGTACCCTTTCACGTCCAAATCTCTCAAACTCCGGGAGAGATTCTCAAAACCATGGTTGAAACGTTTCGAGTTCCTTTCAAAATTTTGGAAATCCCCCTGAAACTGTGGACATTCTCGCGAAGGGTTCCCGATCCCCGACAAGATTGGTACCCTTTCACGTCCAAATCTCTCAAACTCCGGGAGAGATTCTCAAAACCATGGTTGAAACGTTTCGAGTTCCTTTCAACATTTTGGAAATCCCGCTGAAACTTTGGACATTCTCGCGAAGGGTTCCCAATCCCCGACAAGATTGGTACCCTTTCACGTCCAAATCTCTCAAACTCCGGCAGAGATTCTCAAAACCAAGGTTGACATGGTTCGAGTTCCTTTCAACATTTTGGAAATCCCGCTGAAACTTTGGACATTCTCGCGAAGGGTTCCCAATCCCCGACAAGATTGGTACCCTTTCACGTCCAAATCTCTCAAACTCCGTGAGAGATTCTCAAAACCAAGGTTGACATGGTTCGAGTTCCTTTCAACATTTTGGAAATCCCGCTGAAACTTTGGACATTCTCGCGAAGGGTTCCCAATCCCCGACAAGATTGGTACCCTTTCACGTCCAAATCTCTCAAACTCCGGGAGAGATTCTCAAAACCAAGGTTGACATGTTTTGAGTTTCTTTCAACATTTTGGAAATCCCGCTGAAACTTTGGACATTCTCGCGAAGGGTTCCCAATCCCCGACAAGACTGGTACCCTTTCACGTCCATATCTCTGAAACTCCGGGAGAGATTCTCAAAACCAAGGTTGACATGTTTTGAGTTTCTTTCAACATTTTGGAAATCCCGCTGAAACTTTGGACATTCTCGCGAAGGGTTCCCAATCCCCGACAAGACTGGTACCCTTTCACGTCCATATCTCTGAAACTCCGGGAGAGATTCTCAAAACCAAGGTTGACATGGTTCGAGTTCCTTTCAGCATTTTGGAAATCCCGCTGAAACTTTGGACATTGTCGCGAAGGGTTCCCAATCCCCGACAAGATTGGTACCCTTTCACGTCCAAATCTCTCAAACTCCGGGAGAGATTCTCAAAAACAAGGTTGACATGTTTCGAGTTCCTTTCAACATTTTGGAAATCCCGCTGAAACTTTGGACATTCTCGCGAAGGGTTCCCAATCCCCGACAAGATTGGTACCCTTTCACGTCCAAATCTCTCAAACTCCGGGAGAGATTCTCAAAACCAAGGTTGACATGTTTCGAGTTCCTTTCAACATTTTGGAAATCCCGCTGAAATTTTGGACATTCTCGCGAAGGGTTCCCAATCCCCGACAAGATTGGTACCCTTTCACGTCCAAATCTCTCAAACTCCGGGAGAGATTCTCAAAACCAAGGTTGACATGTTTCGAGTTCCTTTCAACATTTTAAAAATCCCGCTGAAACTTTGGACATTGTCGCGAAGGGTTCCCAATCCTTGACAAGATTGGTACCCTTTCACGTCCAAATCTCTCAAACTCCGGCAGAGATTCTCAAAACCATGGTTGACATGTTTCGAGTTCCTTTCAACATTTTAAAAATCCCGCTGAAACTTTGGACATTCTCGCGAAGGGTTCCCAATCCCCGACAAGATTGGTACCCTTTCATGTCCAAATCTCTCAAACTCCGGGAGAGATTCTCAAAACCAAGGTTGACATGGTTCGAGTTCCTTTCAACATTTTGGAAATCCCGCTGAAACTTTGGACATTCTCGCGAATGGTTCCCAATCCCTGACAAGATTGGTACCCTTTCACGTCCAAATCACTCAGACTCCGGGAGAGATTCTCAAAACCAAGGTTGACATGGTTCGAGTTCCTTTCAACATTTTGGAAATCCCGCTGAAACTTTGGACATTGTCGCGAAGGGTTCCCAATCCCCGACAAGATTGGTACCCTTTCACGTCCAAATCTCTCAAACTCCGGGAGAGATTCTCAAAACCAAGGTTGACATGGTTCGAGTTCCTTTCAACATTTTGGAAATCCCACTGAAACCTTGGACATTCTCGCGAAGGGTTCCCAATCCCCGACAAGATTGGTACCCTTTCACGTCCAAATCTCTCAAACTCCGGGAGAGATTCTCAAAACCAAGGTTGACATGTTTCGAGTTCCTTTCAACATTTGGGAAATCCCGCTGAAACTTTGGACATTCTCGCGAAGGGTTCCCGATCCCAGACAAGATTGGTACCCTTTCACGTCCAAATCTCTCAAACTCCGGGAGAGATTCTCAAAACCAAGGTTGACATGTTTTGAGTTTCTTTCAACATTTTGGAAATCCCGCTGAAACTTTGGACATTCTCGCGAAGGGTTCCCGATCCCCGACAAGACTGGTACCCTTTCACGTCCATATCTCTGAAACTCCGGGAGAGATTCTCAAAACCAAGGTTGACATGGTTCGAGTTCCTTTCAACATTTTGGAAATCCCGCTGAAACTTTGGACATTCTCGCGAAGGGTTCCCAATCCCCGACAAGATTGGTACCCTTTCACGTCCAAATCTCTCAAACTCCGGGAGAGATTCTCAAAACCAAGGTTGACATGTTTCGAGTTCCTTTCAACATTTTGGAAATCCCGCTGAAACTTTGGACATTCTCGCGAAGGGTTCCCAATCCCCGACAAGATTGGTACCCTTTCACGTCCAAATCTCTGAAACTCCGGGAGAGATTCTCAAAACCAAGGTTGACATGGTTCGAGTTCCTTTCAACATTTTGGAAATCCCGCTGAAATTTTGGACATTCTCGCGAAGGGTTCCCAATCCCCGACAAGATTGGTACCCTTTCACGTCCAAATCTCTCAAACTCCGGGAGAGATTCTCAAAACCATGGTTGAAACGTTTCGAGTTCCTTTCAACATTTTGGAAATCCCCCTGAAACTGTGGACATTCTCGCGAAGGGTTCCCGATCCCCGACAAGATTGGTACCCTTTCACGTCCAAATCTCTCAAACTCCGGGAGAGATTCTCAAAACCATGGTTGAAACGTTTCGAGTTCCTTTCAACATTTTGGAAATCCCGCTGAAACTTTGGACATTCTCGCGAAGGGTTCCCAATCCCCGACAAGATTGGTACCCTTTCACGTCCAAATCTCTCAAACTCCGGCAGAGATTCTCAAAACCAAGGTTGACATGGTTCGAGTTCCTTTCAACATTTTGGAAATCCCGCTGAAACTTTGGACATTCTCGCGAAGGGTTCCCAATCCCCGACAAGATTGGTACCCTTTCACGTCCAAATCTCTCAAACTCCGTGAGAGATTCTCAAAACCAAGGTTGACATGGTTCGAGTTCCTTTCAACATTTTGGAAATCCCGCTGAAACTTTGGACATTCTCGCGAAGGGTTCCCAATCCCCGACAAGATTGGTACCCTTTCACGTCCAAATCTCTCAAACTCCGGGAGAGATTCTCAAAACCAAGGTTGACATGTTTTGAGTTTCTTTCAACATTTTGGAAATCCCGCTGAAACTTTGGACATTCTCGCGAAGGGTTCCCAATCCCCGACAAGACTGGTACCCTTTCACGTCCATATCTCTGAAACTCCGGGAGAGATTCTCAAAACCAAGGTTGACATGGTTCGAGTTCCTTTCAACATTTTGGAAATCCCGCTGAAATTTTGGACATTCTCGCGAAGGGTTCCCAATCCCCGACAAGATTGGTACCCTTTCACGTCCAAATCTCTCAAACTCCGGGAGAGATTCTCAAAACCAAGGTTGACATGTTTCGAGTTCCTTTCAACATTTTAAAAATCCCGCTGAAACTTTGGACATTGTCGCGAAGGGTTCCCAATCCTTGACAAGATTGGTACCCTTTCACGTCCAAATCTCTCAAACTCCGGCAGAGATTCTCAAAACCATGGTTGACATGTTTCGAGTTCCTTTCAACATTTTAAAAATCCCGCTGAAACTTTGGACATTCTCGCGAAGGGTTCCCAATCCCCGACAAGATTGGTACCCTTTCACGTCCAAATCTCTCAAACTCCGGGAGAGATTCTCAAAACCAAGGTTGACATGGTTCGAGTTCCTTTCAACATTTTGGAAATCCCGCTGAAACTTTGGACATTCTCGCGAATGGTTCCCAATCCCTGACAAGATTGGTACCCTTTCACGTCCAAATCACTCAGACTCCGGGAGAGATTCTCAAAACCAAGGTTGACATGGTTCGAGTTCCTTTCAACATTTTGGAAATCCCGCTGAAACTTTGGACATTCTCGCGAAGGGTTCCCAATCCCCGACAAGATTGGTACCCTTTCACGTCCAAATCTCTCAAACTCTGGGAGAGATTCTCAAAACCAAGGTTGACATGGTTCGAGTTCCTTTCAACATTTTGGAAATCCCGCTGAAACTTTGGACATTCTCGCGAAGGGTTCCCAATCCCCGACAAGATTGGTACCCTTTCACGTCCAAATCCCTCAAACTCCGGGAGAGATTCTCAAAACCAAGGTTGACATGTTTTGAGTTTCTTTCAACATTTTGGAAATCCCGCTGAAACTTTGGACATTCTCGCGAAGGGTTCCCAATCCCCGACAAGACTGGTACCCTTTCACGTCCATATCTCTGAAACTCCGGGAGAGATCCTCAAAACCAAGGTTGACATGGTTCGAGTTCCTTTCAACATTTTGGAAATCCCGCTGAAACTTTGGACATTGTCGTGAAGGGTTCCCAATCCCCGACAAGATTGGTACCCTTTCACGTCCAAATCTCTCAAACCCCGGGAGAGATTCTCAAAACCAAGGTTGACATGTTTCGAGTTCCTTTCAACATTTTGGAAATCCCGCTGAAACTTTGGACATTCTCGCGAAGGGTTCCCAATCCCCGACAAGATTGGTACCCTTTCACGTCCAAATCTCTCAAACTCCGGGAGAGATTCTCAAAACCAAGGTTGACATGTTTCGAGTTCCTTTCAACATTTTGGAAATCCCGCTGAAATTTTGGACATTCTCGCGAAGGGTTCCCAATCCCCGACAAGATTGGTACCCTTTCACGTCCAAATCTCTCAAACTCCGGGAGAGATTCTCAAAACCAAGGTTGACATGTTTCGAGTTCCTTTCAACATTTTAAAAATCCCGCTGAAACTTTGGACATTGTCGCGAAGGGTTCCCAATCCTTGACAAGATTGGTACCCTTTCACGTCCAAATCTCTCAAACTCCGGCAGAGATTCTCAAAACCAAGGCTGACATGTTCCGAGTTCCTTTCAACATTTTGGAAATCCCACTGAAACTTTGGACATTCTCGCGAAGGGTTCCCAATCCCCGACAAGATTGGTACCCTTTCACGTCCAAATCTCTCAAACTCCGGGAGAGATTCTCAAAACCATGGTTGAAACGTTTCGAGTTCCTTTCAACATTTTGGAAATCCCGCTGAAACATTGGACATTCTCGCGAAGGGTTCCCAATCCCCGACAAGATTGGTACCCTTTCACGTCCAAATCTCTCAAACTCCGGCAGAGATTCTCAAAACCAAGGTTGACATGGTTCGAGTTCCTTTCAACATTTTGGAAATCCCGCTGAAACTTTGGACATTCTCGCGAATGGTTCCCAATCCCCGACAAGATTGGTACCCTTTCACGTCCAAATCTCTCAGACTCCGGGAGAGATTATCAAAACCAAGGTTGACATGGTTCGAGTTCCTTTCAACATTTTGGAAATCCCGCTGAAACTTTGGACATTCTCGCGAAGGGTTCCCAATCCCCGACAAGATTGGTACCCTTTCACGTCCAAATCTCTCAAACTCCGGGAGAGATTCTCAAAACCATGGTTGAAAAGTTTCGAGTTCCTTTCAACATTTTGGAAATCCCGCTGAAACTTTGGACATTGTCGCGAAGGGTTCCCAATCCCCGACAAGATTGGTACCCTTTCACGTCCAAATCTCTCAAACTCCGGCAGAGATTCTCAAAAGCAAGGTTGACATGGTTCGAGTTCCTTTCAACATTTTGGAAATCCCGCTGAAACTTTGGACATTCTCGCGAAGGGTTCCCAATCCCCGACAAGATTGGTACCCTTTCACGTCCAAATCTCTCAAACTCCGGGAGAGATTCTCAAAACCAAGGTTGACATGGTTCGAGTTCCTTTCAACATTTTGGAAATCCCGCTGAAACTTTGGACATTCTCGCGAAGGGTTCCCAATCCCCGACAAGATTGGTACCCTTTCACGTCCAAATCCCTCAAACTCCGGGAGAGATTCTCAAAACCAAGGTTGACATGTTCCGAGTTCCTTTCAACATTTTGGAAATCCCACTGAAACTTTGGTCATTCTCGCGAAGGGTTCCCAATCCCCGACAAGATTGGTACCCTTTCACGTCCAAATCTCTCAAACTCCGGGAGAGATTCTCAAAACCAAGGTTGACATGGTTCGAGTTCCTTTCAACATTTTGGAAATCCCGCTGAAACTTTGGACATTGTCGCGAAGGGTTCCCAATCCCCGACAAGATTGGTACCCTTTCACGTCCAAATCTCTCAAACCCCGGGAGAGATTCTCAAAACCAAGGTTGACATGTTTCGAGTTCCTTTCTACATTTGGGAAATCCCGCTGAAACTTTGGACATTCTCGCGAGGCGTTCCCGATCCCCGACAAGATTGGTACCCTTTCACGTCCAAATCTCTCAAACTCCGGGAGAGATTCTCAAAACCAAGGTTGACATGTTTTGAGTTTCTTTCAACATCTTGGAAATCCCGCTGAAACTTTGGACATTGTCGCGAAGGGTTCCCAATCCCCGACAAGACTGGTACCCTTTCACGTCCATATCTCTGAAACTCCGGGAGAGATTCTCAAAACCAAGGTTGACATGGTTCGAGTTCCTTTCAACATTTTGGAAATCCCGCTGAAACTTTGGACATTGTCGCGAAGGGTTCCCAATCCCCGACAAGATTGGTACCCTTTCACGTCCAAATCTCTCAAACTCCGGGAGAGATTCTCAAAACCAAGGTTGACATGTTTCGAGTTCCTTTCAACATTTTGGGAAATCCCGCTGAAACTTTGGACATTCTCGCGAAGGGTTCCCAATCCCCGACAAGATTGGTACCCTTTCACGTCCAAATCTCTCAAACTCCGGGAGAGATTCTCAAAACCAAGGTTGACATGTTTCGAGTTCCTTTCAACATTTTGGAAATCCCGCTGAAACTTTGGACATTCTCGCGAAGGGTTCCCAATCCCCGACAAGATTGGTACCCTTTCACGTCCAAATCTCTCAAACTCCGGGAGAGATTCTCAAAACCAAGGTTGACATGTTTCGAGTTCCTTTCAACATTTTAAAAATCCCGCTGAAACTTTGGACATTGTCGCGAAAGGTTCCCAATCCTTGACAAGATTGGTACCCTTTCACGTCCAAATCTCTCAAACTCCGGCAGAGATTCTCAAAACCAAGGCTGACATGTTCCGAGTTCCTTTCAACATTTTGGAAATCCCACTGAAACTTTGGACATTCTCGCGAAGGTTTCCCAATCCCCGACAAGATTGGTACCCTTTCACGTCCAAATCTCTCAAACTCCGGGAGAGATTCTCAAAACCAAGGTTGACATGGTTCGAGTTCCTTTCAACATTTTAAAAATCCCGCTGAAACTTTGGACATTGTGGCGAAGGGTTCCCGATCCCCGACAAGATTGGTACCCTTTCACGTCCAAATCTCTCAAACTCCGGGAGAGATTCTCAAAACCAAGGTTGACATGGTTCGAGTTCCTTTCAACATTTTGGAAATCCCGCTGAAACTTTGGACATTCTCGCGAAGGGTTCCCAATCCCCGACAAGATTGGTACCCTTTCACGTCCAAATCTCTCAAACTCCGGGAGAGATTCTCAAAACCAAGGTTGACATGGTTCCAGTTCCTTTCAACATTTTGGAAATCCCGCTGAAACTTTGGACATTCTCGCGAAGGGTTCCCAATCCCCGACAAGATTGGTACCCTTTCACGTCCAAATCTCTCAAAGTCCGGGAGAGATTCTCAAAACCAAGGTTGACATGGTTCGAGTTCCTTTCAACATTTTGGAAATCCCGCTGAAACTTTGGACATTGTCGCGAAGGGTTCCCAATCCCCGACAAGATTGGTACCCTTTCACGTCCAAATCTCTCAAACTCCAGGAGAGATTCTCAAAACCAAGGTTGACATGGTTCGAGTTCCTTTCAACATTTTGGAAATCCCGCTGAAACTTTGGACATTCTCGCGAAGGGTTCCCGATCCCCGACAAGACTGGTACCCTTTCACGTCCATATCTCTGAAACTCCGGGAGAGATTCTCAAAACCAAGGTTGACATGGTTCGAGTTCCTTTCAGCATATTGGAAATCCCGCTGAAACTTTGGACATTCTCGCGAAGGGTTCCCAATCCCCGACAAGATTGGTACCCTTTCACGTCCAAATCTCTCAAACTCCGGGAGAGATTCTCAAAACCAAGGTTGACATGTTTCGAGTTCCTTTCAACATTTTGGAAATCCCGCTGAAACTTTGGACATTCTCGCGAAGGGTTCCCAATCCCCGACAAGATTGGTACCCTTTCACGTCCAAATCTCTGAAACTCCGGGAGAGATTCTCAAAACCAAGGTTGACATGGTTCGAGTTCCTTTCAACATTTTGGAAATCCCGCTGAAATTTTGGACATTCTCGCGAAGGGTTCCCAATCCCCGACAAGATTGGTACCCTTTCACGTCCAAATCTCTCAAACTCCGGGAGAGATTCTCAAAACCATGGTTGAAACGTTTCGAGTTCCTTTCAACATTTTGGAAATCCCCCTGAAACTGTGGACATTCTCGCGAAGGGTTCCCGATCCCCGACAAGATTGGTACCCTTTCACGTCCAAATCTCTCAAACTCCGGGAGAGATTCTCAAAACCATGGTTGAAACGTTTCGAGTTCCTTTCAACATTTTGGAAATCCCGCTGAAACTTTGGACATTCTCGCGAAGGGTTCCCAATCCCCGACAAGATTGGTACCCTTTCACGTCCAAATCTCTCAAACTCCGGCAGAGATTCTCAAAACCAAGGTTGACATGGTTCGAGTTCCTTTCAACATTTTGGAAATCCCGCTGAAACTTTGGACATTCTCGCGAAGGGTTCCCAATCCCCGACAAGATTGGTACCCTTTCACGTCCAAATCTCTCAAACTCCGTGAGAGATTCTCAAAACCAAGGTTGACATGGTTCGAGTTCCTTTCAACATTTTGGAAATCCCGCTGAAACTTTGGACATTCTCGCGAAGGGTTCCCAATCCCCGACAAGATTGGTACCCTTTCACGTCCAAATCTCTCAAACTCCGGGAGAGATTCTCAAAACCAAGGTTGACATGTTTTGAGTTTCTTTCAACATTTTGGAAATCCCGCTGAAACTTTGGACATTCTCGCGAAGGGTTCCCAATCCCCGGCAAGACTGGTACCCTTTCACGTCCATATCTCTGAAACTCCGGGAGAGATTCTCAAAACCAAGGTTGACATGGTTCGAGTTCCTTTCAACATTTTGGAAATCCCGCTGAAATTTTGGACATTCTCGCGAAGGGTTCCCAATCCCCGACAAGATTGGTACCCTTTCACGTCCAAATCTCTCAAACTCCGGGAGAGATTCTCAAAACCAAGGTTGACATGTTTCGAGTTCCTTTCAACATTTTAAAAATCCCGCTGAAACTTTGGACATTGTCGTGAAGGGTTCCCAATCCTTGACAAGATTGGTACCCTTTCACGTCCAAATCTCTCAAACTCCGGCAGAGATTCTCAAAACCATGGTTGACATGTTTCGAGTTCCTTTCAACATTTTAAAAATCCCGCTGAAACTTTGGACATTCTCGCGAAGGGTTCCCAATCCCCGACAAGATTGGTACCCTTTCATGTCCAAATCTCTCAAACTCCGGGAGAGATTCTCAAAACCAAGGTTGACATGGTTCCAGTTCCTTTCAACATTTTGGAAATCCCGCTGAAACTTTGGACATTCTCGCGAAGGGTTCCCAATCCCCGACAAGATTGGTACCCTTTCACGTCCAAATCTCTCAAAGTCCGGGAGAGATTCTCAAAACCAAGGTTGACATGTTTCGAGTTCCTTTCAACATTTTGGAAATCCCGCTGAAACTTTGGACATTGTCGCGAAGGGTTCCCAATCCCCGACAAGATTGGTACCCTTTCACGTCCAAATCTCTCAAACTCCAGGAGAGATTCTCAAAACCAAGGTTGACATGGTTCGAGTTCCTTTCAACATTTTGGAAATCCCGCTGAAACTTTGGACATTCTCGCGAAGGGTTCCCGATCCCCGACAAGACTGGTACCCTTTCACGTCCATATCTCTGAAACTCCGGGAGAGATTCTCAAAACCAAGGTTGACATGGTTCGAGTTCCTTTCAGCATATTGGAAATCCCGCTGAAACTTTGGACATTCTCGCGAAGGGTTCCCAATCCCCGACAAGATTGGTACCCTTTCACGTCCAAATCTCTCAAACTCCGGGAGAGATTCTCAAAACCAAGGTTGACATGTTTCGAGTTCCTTTCAACATTTTGGAAATCCCGCTGAAACTTTGGACATTCTCGCGAAGGGTTCCCAATCCCCGACAAGATTGGTACCCTTTCACGTCCAAATCTCTGAAACTCCGGGAGAGATTCTCAAAACCAAGGTTGACATGGTTCGAGTTCCTTTCAACATTTTGGAAATCCCGCTGAAATTTTGGACATTCTCGCGAAGGGTTCCCAATCCCCGACAAGATTGGTACCCTTTCACGTCCAAATCTCTCAAACTCCGGGAGAGATTCTCAAAACCATGGTTGAAACGTTTCGAGTTCCTTTCAACATTTTGGAAATCCCCCTGAAACTGTGGACATTCTCGCGAAGGGTTCCCGATCCCCGACAAGATTGGTACCCTTTCACGTCCAAATCTCTCAAACTCCGGGAGAGATTCTCAAAACCATGGTTGAAACGTTTCGAGTTCCTTTCAACATTTTGGAAATCCCGCTGAAACTTTGGACATTCTCGCGAAGGGTTCCCAATCCCCGACAAGATTGGTACCCTTTCACGTCCAAATCTCTCAAACTCCGGCAGAGATTCTCAAAACCAAGGTTGACATGGTTCGAGTTCCTTTCAACATTTTGGAAATCCCGCTGAAACTTTGGACATTCTCGCGAAGGGTTCCCAATCCCCGACAAGATTGGTACCCTTTCACGTCCAAATCTCTCAAACTCCGTGAGAGATTCTCAAAACCAAGGTTGACATGGTTCGAGTTCCTTTCAACATTTTGGAAATCCCGCTGAAACTTTGGACATTCTCGCGAAGGGTTCCCAATCCCCGACAAGATTGGTACCCTTTCACGTCCAAATCTCTCAAACTCCGGGAGAGATTCTCAAAACCAAGGTTGACATGTTTTGAGTTTCTTTCAACATTTTGGAAATCCCGCTGAAACTTTGGACATTCTCGCGAAGGGTTCCCAATCCCCGGCAAGACTGGTACCCTTTCACGTCCATATCTCTGAAACTCCGGGAGAGATTCTCAAAACCAAGGTTGACATGGTTCGAGTTCCTTTCAACATTTTGGAAATCCCGCTGAAATTTTGGACATTCTCGCGAAGGGTTCCCAATCCCCGACAAGATTGGTACCCTTTCACGTCCAAATCTCTCAAACTCCGGGAGAGATTCTCAAAACCAAGGTTGACATGTTTCGAGTTCCTTTCAACATTTTAAAAATCCCGCTGAAACTTTGGACATTGTCGTGAAGGGTTCCCAATCCTTGACAAGATTGGTACCCTTTCACGTCCAAATCTCTCAAACTCCGGCAGAGATTCTCAAAACCATGGTTGACATGTTTCGAGTTCCTTTCAACATTTTAAAAATCCCGCTGAAACTTTGGACATTCTCGCGAAGGGTTCCCAATCCCCGACAAGATTGGTACCCTTTCATGTCCAAATCTCTCAAACTCCGGGAGAGATTCTCAAAACCAAGGTTGACATGGTTCGAGTTCCTTTCAACATTTTGGAAATCCCGCTGAAACTTTGGACATTCTCGCGAATGGTTCCCAATCCCTGACAAGATTGGTACCCTTTCACGTCCAAATCACTCAGACTCCGGGAGAGATTCTCAAAACCAAGGTTGACATGGTTCGAGTTCCTTTCAACATTTTGGAAATCCCGCTGAAACTTTGGACATTCTCGCGAAGGGTTCCCAATCCCCGACAAGATTGGTACCCTTTCACGTCCAAATCTCTCAAACTCTGGGAGAGATTCTCAAAACCAAGGTTGACATGGTTCGAGTTCCTTTCAACATTTTGGAATACCGCTGAAACTTTGGACATTCTCGCGAAGGGTTCCCAATCCCCGACAAGATTGGTACCCTTTCACGTCCAAATCCCTCAAACTCCGGGAGAGATTCTCAAAACCAAGGTTGACATGTTTTGAGTTTCTTTCAACATTTTGGAAATCCCGCTGAAACTTTGGACATTCTCGCGAAGGGTTCCCAATCCCCGACAAGACTGGTACCCTTTCACGTCCATATCTCTGAAACTCCGGGAGAGATCCTCAAAACCAAGGTTGACATGGTTCGAGTTCCTTTCAACATTTTGGAAATCCCGCTGAAACTTTGGACATTGTCGTGAAGGGTTCCCAATCCCCGACAAGATTGGTACCCTTTCACGTCCAAATCTCTCAAACCCCGGGAGAGATTCTCAAAACCAAGGTTGACATGTTTCGAGTTCCTTTCAACATTTTGGAAATCCCGCTGAAACTTTGGACATTCTCGCGAAGGGTTCCCAATCCCCGACAAGATTGGTACCCTTTCACGTCCAAATCTCTCAAACTCCGGGAGAGATTCTCAAAACCAAGGTTGACATGTTTCGAGTTCCTTTCAACATTTTGGAAATCCCGCTGAAATTTTGGACATTCTCGCGAAGGGTTCCCAATCCCCGACAAGATTGGTACCCTTTCACGTCCAAATCTCTCAAACTCCGGGAGAGATTCTCAAAACCAAGGTTGACATGTTTCGAGTTCCTTTCAACATTTTAAAAATCCCGCTGAAACTTTGGACATTGTCGCGAAGGGTTCCCAATCCTTGACAAGATTGGTACCCTTTCACGTCCAAATCTCTCAAACTCCGGCAGAGATTCTCAAAACCAAGGCTGACATGTTCCGAGTTCCTTTCAACATTTTGGAAATCCCACTGAAACTTTGGACATTCTCGCGAAGGGTTCCCAATCCCCGACAAGATTGGTACCCTTTCACGTCCAAATCTCTCAAACTCCGGGAGAGATTCTCAAAACCATGGTTGAAACGTTTCGAGTTCCTTTCAACATTTTGGAAATCCCGCTGAAACATTGGACATTCTCGCGAAGGGTTCCCAATCCCCGACAAGATTGGTACCCTTTCACGTCCAAATCTCTCAAACTCCGGGAGAGATTCTCAAAACCATGGTTGACATGGTTCGAGTTCCTTTCAACATTTTGGAAATCCCGCTGAAACTTTGGACATTCTCGCGAATGGTTCCCAATCCCCGACAAGATTGGTACCCTTTCACGTCCAAATCTCTCAGACTCCGGGAGAGATTATCAAAACCAAGGTTGACATGGTTCGAGTTCCTTTCAACATTTTGGAAATCCCGCTGAAACTTTGGACATTCTCGCGAAGGGTTCCCAATCCCCGACAAGATTGGTACCCTTTCACGTCCAAATCTCTCAAACTCCGGGAGAGATTCTCAAAACCATGGTTGAAAAGTTTCGAGTTCCTTTCAACATTTTGGAAATACCGCTGAAACTTTGGACATTGTCGCGAAGGGTTCCCAATCCCCGACAAGATTGGTACCCTTTCACGTCCAAATCTCTCAAACTCCGGCAGAGATTCTCAAAAGCAAGGTTGACATGGTTCGAGTTCCTTTCAACATTTTGGAAATCCCGCTGAAACTTTGGACATTCTCGCGAAGGGTTCCCAATCCCCGACAAGATTGGTACCCTTTCACGTCCAAATCTCTCAAACTCCGGGAGAGATTCTCAAAACCAAGGTTGACATGGTTCGAGTTCCTTTCAACATTTTGGAAATCCCGCTGAAACTTTGGACATTCTCGCGAAGGGTTCCCAATCCCCGACAAGATTGGTACCCTTTCACGTCCAAATCCCTCAAACTCCGGGAGAGATTCTCAAAACCAAGGTTGACATGTTCCGAGTTCCTTTCAACATTTTGGAAATCCCACTGAAACTTTGGTCATTCTCGCGAAGGGTTCCCAATCCCCGACAAGATTGGTACCCTTTCACGTCCAAATCTCTCAAACTCCGGGAGAGATTCTCAAAACCAAGGTTGACATGTTTTGAGTTTCTTTCAACATCTTGGAAATCCCGCTGAAACTTTGGACATTGTCGCGAAGGGTTCCCAATCCCCGACAAGACTGCTACCCTTTCACGTCCATATCTCTGAAACTCCGGGAGAGATTCTCAAAACCAAGGTTGACATGGTTCGAGTTCCTTTCAACATTTTGGAAATCCCGCTGAAACTTTGGACATTGTCGCGAAGGGTTCCCAATCCCCGACAAGATTGGTACCCTTTCACGTCCAAATCTCTCAAACTCCGGGAGAGATTCTCAAAACCAAGGTTGACATGTTTCGAGTTCCTTTCAACATTTTGGGAAATCCCGCTGAAACTTTGGACATTCTCGCGAAGGGTTCCCAATCCCCGACAAGATTGGTACCCTTTCACGTCCAAATCTCTCAAACTCCGGGAGAGATTCTCAAAACCAAGGTTGACATGTTTCGAGTTCCTTTCAACATTTTGGAAATCCCGCTGAAACTTTGGACATTCTCGCGAAGGGTTCCCAATCCCCGACAAGATTGGTACCCTTTCACGTCCAAATCTCTCAAACTCCGGGAGAGATTCTCAAAACCAAGGTTGACATGTTTCGAGTTCCTTTCAACATTTTAAAAATCCCGCTGAAACTTTGGACATTGTCGCGAAAGGTTCCCAATCCTTGACAAGATTGGTACCCTTTCACGTCCAAATCTCTCAAACTCCGGCAGAGATTCTCAAAACCAAGGCTGACATGTTCCGAGTTCCTTTCAACATTTTGGAAATCCCACTGAAACTTTGGACATTCTCGCGAAGGTTTCCCAATCCCCGACAAGATTGGTACCCTTTCACGTCCAAATCTCTCAAACTCCGGGAGAGATTCTCAAAACCAAGGTTGACATGGTTCGAGTTCCTTTCAACATTTTAAAAATCCCGCTGAAACTTTGGACATTGTGGCGAAGGGTTCCCGATCCCCGACAAGATTGGTACCCTTTCACGTCCAAATCTCTCAAACTCCGGGAGAGATTCTCAAAACCAAGGTTGACATGGTTCGAGTTCCTTTCAACATTTTGGAAATCCCGCTGAAACTTTGGACATTCTCGCGAAGGGTTCCCAATCCCCGACAAGATTGGTACCCTTTCACGTCCAAATCTCTCAAACTCCGGGAGAGATTCTCAAAACCAAGGTTGACATGGTTCCAGTTCCTTTCAACATTTTGGAAATCCCGCTGAAACTTTGGACATTCTCGCGAAGGGTTCCCAATCCCCGACAAGATTGGTACCCTTTCACGTCCAAATCTCTCAAAGTCCGGGAGAGATTCTCAAAACCAAGGTTGACATGTTTCGAGTTCCTTTCAACATTTTGGAAATCCCGCTGAAACTTTGGACATTGTCGCGAAGGGTTCCCAATCCCCGACAAGATTGGTACCCTTTCACGTCCAAATCTCTCAAACTCCAGGAGAGATTCTCAAAACCAAGGTTGACATGGTTCGAGTTCCTTTCAACATTTTGGAAATCCCGCTGAAACTTTGGACATTCTCGCGAATGGTTCCCAATCCCCGACAAGATTGGTACCCTTTCACGTCCAAATCACTCAGACTCCGGGAGAGATTCTCAAAACCAAGGTTGACATGGTTCGAGTTCCTTTCAACATTTGGGAAATCCCGCTGAAACTTTGGACATTCTCGCGAAGGGTTCCCAATCCCCGACAAGATTGGTACCCTTTCACGTCCAAATCTCTCAAACTCCGGGAGAGATTCTCAAAACCAAGGTTGACATGGTTCGAGTTCCTTTCAACATTTTGGAAATCCCGCTGAAACTTTGGACATTCTCGCGAAGGGTTCCCAATCCCCGACAAGATTGGTACCCTTTCACGTCCAAATCCCTCAAACTCCGGGAGAGATTCTCAAAACCAAGGTTGACATGTTTCGAGTTCCTTTCAACATTTTGGAAATCCCACTGAAACTTTGGTCATTCTCGCGAAGGGTTCCCAATCCCCGACAAGATTGGTACCCTTTCACGTCCAAATCTCTCAAACTCCGGGAGAGATTCTCAAAACCAAGGTTGACATGGTTCGAGTTCCTTTCAACATTTTGGAAATCCCGCTGAAACTTTGGACATTCTCGCGAAGGGTTCCCAATCCCCGACAAGATTGGTACCCTTTCACGTCCAAATCTCTCAAACTCCGGGAGAGATTCTCAAAACCAAGGTTGACATGTTTCGAGTTCCTTTCAACATTTGGGAAATCCCGCTGAAACTTTGGACATTCTCGCGAGGCGTTCCCGATCCCCGACAAGATTGGTACCCTTTCACGTCCAAATCTCTCAAACTCCGGGAGAGATTCTCAAAACCAAGGTTGACATGTTTTGAGTTTCTTTCAACATCTTGGAAATCCCGCTGAAACTTTGGACATTGTCGCGAAGGGTTCCCAATCCCCGACAAGACTGGTACCCTTTCACGTCCATATCTCTGAAACTCCGGGAGAGATTCTCAAAACCAAGGTTGACATGGTTCGAGTTCCTTTCAACATTTTGGAAATCCCGCTGAAACTTTGGACATTGTCGCGAAGGGTTCCCAATCCCCGACAAGATTGGTACCCTTTCACGTCCAAATCTCTCAAACTCCGGGAGAGATTCTCAAAACCAAGGTTGACATGTTTCGAGTTCCTTTCAACATTTTGGAAATCCCGCTGAAACTTTGGACATTCTCGCGAAGGGTTCCCAATCCCCGACAAGATTGGTACCCTTTCACGTCCAAATCTCTCAAACTCCGGGAGAGATTCTCAAAACCAAGGTTGACATGTTTCGAGTTCCTTTCAACATTTTGGAAATCCCGCTGAAACTTTGGACATTCTCGCGAAGGGTTCCCAATCCCCGACAAGATTGGTACCCTTTCACGTCCAAATCTCTCAAACTCCGGGAGAGATTCTCAAAACCAAGGTTGACATGTTTCGAGTTCCTTTCAACATTTTAAAAATCCCGCTGAAACTTTGGACATTGTCGCGAAAGGTTCCCAATCCTTGACAAGATTGGTACCCTTTCACGTCCAAATCTCTCAAACTCCGGCAGAGATTCTCAAAACCAAGGCTGACATGTTCCGAGTTCCTTTCAACATTCTGGAAATCCCACTGAAACTTTGGACATTCTCGCGAAGGTTTCCCAATCCCCGACAAGATTGGTACCCTTTCACGTCCAAATCTCTCAAACTCCGGGAGAGATTCTCAAAACCAAGGTTGACATGGTTCGAGTTCCTTTCAACATTTTAAAAATCCCGCTGAAACTTTGGACATTGTCGCGAAGGGTTCCCGATCCCCGACAAGATTGGTACCCTTTCACGTCCAAATCTCTCAAACTCCGGGAGAGATTCTCAAAACCAAGGTTGACATGGTTCGAGTTCCTTTCAACATTTTGGAAATCCCGCTGAAACTTTGGACATTCTCGCGAAGGGTTCCCAATCCCCGACAAGATTGGTACCCTTTCACGTCCAAATCTCTCAAACTCCGGGAGAGATTCTCAAAACCAAGGTTGACATGGTTCCAGTTCCTTTCAACATTTTGGAAATCCCGCTGAAACTTTGGACATTCTCGCGAAGGGTTCCCAATCCCCGACAAGATTGGTACCCTTTCACGTCCAAATCTCTCAAACCCCGGGAGAGATTCTCAAAACCAAGGTTGACATGTTTCGAGTTCCTTTCAACATTTTGGAAATCCCGCTGAAACTTTGGACATTGTCGCGAAGGGTTCCCAATCCCCGACAAGATTGGTACCCTTTCACGTCCAAATCTCTCAAACTCCAGGAGAGATTCTCAAAACCAAGGTTGACATGGTTCGAGTTCCTTTCAACATTTTGGAAATCCCGCTGAAACTTTGGACATTCTCGCGAATGGTTCCCAATCCCCGACAAGATTGGTACCCTTTCACGTCCAAATCACTCAGACTCCGGGAGAGATTCTCAAAACCAAGGTTGACATGTTTCGAGTTCCTTTCAACATTTGGGAAATCCCGCTGAAACTTTGGACATTCTCGCGAAGGGTTCCCAATCCCCGACAAGATTGGTACCCTTTCACGTCCAAATCTCTCAAACTCCAGGAGAGATTCTCAAAACCAAGGTTGACATGGTTCGAGTTCCTCTCAACATTTTGGAAATCCCGCTGAAACTTTGGACATTCTCGCGAAGGGTTCCCAATCCCCGACAAGATTGGTACCCTTTCACGTCCAAATCTCTCAAACTCCGGGAGAGATTCTCAAAACCAAGGTTGACATGTTTCGAGTTCCTCTCAACATTTTGGAAATCCCGCTGAAACTTTGGACATTCTCGCGAAGGGGTCCCAATCCCCGACAAGATTGGTACCCTTTCACGTCCAAATCTCTCAAACTCCGGGAGAGATTCACAAAAACAAGGTTGACATGTTTCGAGTTCTTTTCAACATTTTGGAAATCCCGCTGAAACTTTGGACATTCTCGCGAAGGGTTCCCAATCCCCGACAAGATTGGTACCCTTTCACGTCCAAATCTCTCAAACTCCGGGAGAGATTCTCAAAACCAAGGTTGACATGTGTCGAGTTCCTTTCAACATTTTGGAAATCCCGCTGAAACTTTGGACATTCTCGCGAAGGGTTCCCAATCCCCGACAAGATTGGTACCCTTTCACGTCCAAATCTCTCAAACTCCGGGAGAGATTCTCAAAACCAAGGTTGACATGTTTCGAGTTCCTTTCAACATTTTGGAAATCCCGCTGAAACTTTGGACATTCTCGCGAAGGGTTCCCGATCCCCGACAAGATTGGTACCCTTTCACGTCCAAATCTCTCAAACTCCGGGAGAGATTCTCAAAACCAAGGTTGACATGTTTCGAGTTCCTTTCAACATTTTGGAAATCCCGCTGAAACTTTGGACATTCTCGCGAAGGGGTCCCAATCCCCGACAAGATTGGTACCCTTTCACGTCCAATTCTCTCAAACTCCGGGAGAGATTCTCAAAACCAAGGTTGACATGTTTCGAGTTCCTTTCAACATTTTGGAAATCCCGCTGAAACTTTGGACATTCTCGCGAAGGGTTCCCAATCCCCGACAAGATTGGTACCCTTTCACGTCCAAATCTCTCAAACTCCGGGAGAGATTCTCAAAACCATGGTTGACATGTTTCGAGTTCCTCTCAACATTTTGGAAATCCCGCTGAAACTTTGGACATTCTCACGAAGGGTTCCCAATCCCCGACAAGATTGGTACCCTTTCACGTCCAAATCTCTCAAACTCCGGGAGAGATTCTCAAAACCAAGGTTGACATGGTTCGAGTTCCTTTCAACATTTTGGAAATCCCGCTGAAACTTTGGACATTCTCGCGAAGGGTTCCCAATCCCCGACAAGATTGGTACCCTTTCACGTCCAAATCTCTCAAACTCCGGGAGAGATTCTCAAAACCAAGGTTGACATGTTTCGAGTTCCTTTCAACATTTTGGAAATCCCGCTGAAACTTTGGACATTGTCGCGAAGGGTTCCCAATCCCCGACAAGATTGGTACCCTTTCACGTCCAAATCTCTCAAACTCCGGGAGAGATTCTCAAAACCAAGGTTGACATGGTTCGAGTTCCTTTCAACATTTTGGAAATCCCGCTGAAACTTTGGACATTCTCGCGAAGGGTTCCCAATCCCCGACAAGATTGGTACCCTTTCACGTCCAAATCACTCAGACTCCGGGAGAGATTCTCAAAACCAAGGTTGACATGGTTCGAGTTCCTTTCAACATTTTGGAAATCCCGCTGAAACTTTGGACATTCTCGCGAAGGGTTCCCAATCCCCGACAAGATTGGTGCCCTTTCACGTCCAAATCTCTCAAACTCCAGGAGAGATTCTCAAAACCAAGGTTGACATGGTTCGAGTTCCTTTCAACATTTTGGAAATCCCGCTGAAACTTTGGACATTCTCGCGAAGGGTTCCCAATCCCCGACAAGATTGGTACCCTTTCACGTCCAAATCTCTCAAACTCCGGGAGAGATTCTCAAAACCAAGGTTGACATGTTTCGAGTTCCTATCAACATTTTGGAAATCCCGCTGAAACTTTGGACATTCTCGCGAAGGGTTCCCAATCCCCGACAAGATTGGTACCCTTTCACGTCCAAATCTCTCAAACTCCGGGAGAGATTCTCAAAACCAAGGTTGACATGGTTCGAGTTCCTTTCAACATTTTGGAAATCCCGCTGAAACTTTGGACATTCTCGCGAAGGGTTCCCAATCCCCGACAAGATTGGTATTCTTTCACGTCCAAATCTCTCAAACTCCGGGAGAGATTCTCAAAACCAAGGTTGACATGTTTCGAGTTCCTTTCAACATTTTGGAAATCCCGCTGAAACTTTGGACATTCTCGCGAAGGGTTCCCAATCCCCGACAAGATTGGTACCCTTTCACGTCCATATCTCTGAAACTCCGGGAGAGATTCTCAAAACCAAGGTTGACATGGTTCGAGTTCCTTTCAACATTTTGGAAATCCCGCTGAAACTTTGGACATTCTCGCGAATGGTTCCCAATCCCCGACAAGATTGGTACCCTTTCACGTCCAAATCACTCAGACTCCGGGAGAGATTCTCAAAACCAAGGTTGACATGGTTCGAGTTCCTTTCAACATTTTGGAAATCCCGCTGAAACTTTGGACATTCTCGCGAAGGGTTCCCAATCCCCGACAAGATTGGTACCCTTTCACGTCCAAATCTCTCAAACTCCGGGAGAGATTCTCAAAACCAAGGTTGACATGTTTCGAGTTCCTTTCAACATTTTGGAAATCCCGCTGAAACTTTGGACATTGTCGCGAAGGGTTCCCAATCCCCGACAAGATTGGTACCCTTTCACGTCCAAATCCCTCAAACTCCGGCAGAGATTCTCAAAACCAAGGTTGACATGTTCCGAGTTCCTTTCAACATTTTGGAAATCCCACTGAAACTTTGGTCATTCTCGCGAAGGGTTCCCAATCCCCGACAAGATTGGTACCCTTTCACTTCCAAATCTCTCAAACTCCGGCAGAGATTCTCAAAACCAAGGTTGACATGTTCCGAGTTCCTTTCAACATTTTGGAAATCCCGCTGAAACTTTGGACATTGTCGCGAAGGGTTCCCAATCCCCGACAAGATTGGTACCCTTTCGCGTCCAAATCACTCAGACTCCGGGAGAGATTCTCAAAACCAAGGTTGACATGGTTCGAGTTCCTTTCAACATTTTGGAAATCCCGCTGAAACTTTGGACATTCTCGCGAAGGGTTCCCAATCCCCGACAAGATTGGTACCCTTTCACATCCAAATCACTCAGACTCCGGGAGAGATTCTCAAAACCAAGGTTGACATGGTTCGAGTTCCTTTCAACATTTTGGAAATCCCGCTGAAACTTTGGACATTCTCGCGAAGGGTTCCCAATCCCCGACAAGATTGGTACCCTTTCACGTCCAAATCTCTCAAACTCCGGGAGAGATTCTCAAAACCATGGTTGAAACGTTTCGAGTTCCTTTCAACATTTTGGAAATCCCGCTGAAAGTTTGGACATTCTCGCGAAGGGTTCCCAATCCCCGACAAGATTGGTACCCTTTCACATCCAAATCTCTCAAACTCCGGGAGAGATTCTCAAAACCAAGGTTGACATGTTTTGAGTTTCTTTCAACATTTTGGAAATCCCGCTGAAAGTTTGGACATTCTCGCGAAGGGTTCCCAATCCCCGACAAGATTGGTACCCTTTCACGTCCAAATCTCTCAAACTCCGGGAGAGATTCTCAAAACCATGGTTGACATGGTTCGAGTTCCTTTCAACATTTTGGAAATCCCGCTGAAACTTTGGACATTCTCGCGAAGGGTTCCCAGTCCCCGACAAGATTGGTACCCTTTCGCGTCCAAATCTCTCAAACTCCGGGAGAGATTCTCAAAACCAAGGTTGACATGGTTCGAGTTCCTTTCAACATTTTGGAAATCCCGCTGAAACTTTGGACATTCTCGCGAAGGGTTCCCAATCCCCGACAAGATTGGTACCCTTTCACGTCCAAATCTCTCAAAGTCCGGGAGAGATTCTCAAAACCAAGGTTGAGATGTTTCGAGTTCCTCTCAACATTTTGGAAATCCCGCTGAAACTTTGGACATTCTCGCGAAGGGTTCCTGATCCCCGACAAGATTGGTACCCTTTCACGTCCAAATCTCTCAAACTCCGGGAGAGATTCTCAAAACCAAGGTTGACATGGTTCGAGTTCCTTTCAACATTTTGGAAATCCCGCTGAAACTTTGGACATTGTCGCGAAGGGTTCCCAATCCCCGACAAGATTGGTACCCTTTCACGTCCAAATCCCTCAAACTCCGGCAGAGATTCTCAAAACCAAGGTTGACATGTTCCGAGTTCCTTTCAACATTTTGGAAATCCCACTGAAACTTTGGTCATTCTCGCGAAGGGTTCCCAATCCCCGACAAGATTGGTACCCTTTCACGTCCAAATCTCTCAAACTCCGGGAGAGATTCTCAAAACCAAGGTTGACATGGTTCGAATTCCTTTCAACATTTTTGAAATCCCGCTGAAACTTTGGACATTGTCGCGAAGGGTTCCCAATCCCCGACAAGATTGGTACCCTTTCACGTCCAAATCTCTCAAACTCCGGGAGAGATTCTCAAAACCAAGGTTGACATGTTCCGAGTTCCTTTCAACATTTTGGAAATCCCGCTGAAACTTTGGACATTCTCGCGAAGGGTTCCCAATCCCCGACAAGATTGGTACCCTTTCACGTCCAAATCTCTCAAACTCCGGGAGAGATTCTCAAAACCAAGGTTGACATGTTTCGAGTTCCTTTCAACATTTTGGAAATCCCACTGAAACTTTGGACATTCTCGCGAAGGGTTCCCAATCCCCGACAAGATTGGTACCCTTTCACGTCCAAATCTCTCAAACTCCGGGAGAGATTCTCAAAACCAAGGTTGACATGGTTCGAGTTCCTTTCAACATTTTGGAAATCCCGCTGAAACTTTGGACATTCTCGCGAAGGGTTCCCAATCCCCGACAAGATTGGTACCCTTTCACGTCCAAATCTCTCAAAGTCCGGGAGAGATTCTCAAAACCAAGGTTGACATGTTTCGAGTTCCTTTCAACATTTTGGAAATCCCGCTGAAATTTTGGACATTCTCGTGAAGGGTTCCCAATCCCCGACAAGATTGGTACCCTTTCACGTCCAAATCTCTCAAACTCCGGGAGAGTTACTCAAAACCAAGGTTGACATGTTTCGAGTTCCTTTCAACATTTTAAAAATCCCGCTGAAACTTTGGACATTGTCGCGAAGGGTTCCCAATCCCCGAAAAGATTGGTACCCTTTCACTTCCAAATCTCTCAAACTCCGGCAGAGATTCTCAAAACCAAGGCTGACATGTTCCGAGTTCCTTTCAACATTTTGGAAATCCCACTGAAACTTTGGACATTGTCGCGAAGGGTTCCCAATCCCCGACAAATTGGTACACTTTCGCGTCCAAATCACTCAGACTCCGGGAGAGATTCTCAAAACCAAGGTTGACATGGTTCGAGTTCCTTTCAACATTTTGGAAATCCCGCTGAAACTTTGGACATTCTCGCGAAGGGTTCCCAATCCCCGACAAGATTGGTACCCTTTCACGTCCAAATCACTCAAACTCCGGGAGAGATTCTCAAAACCAAGGTTGACATGGTTCGAGTTCCTTTCAACATTTTGGAAATCCCGCTGAAACTTTGGACATTCTCGCGAAGGGTTCCCAATCCCCGACAAGATTGGTACCCTTTCACGTCCAAATCTCTCAAACTCCGGGAGAGATTCTCAAAATCATGGTTGAAACGTTTCGAGTTCCTTTCAACATTTTGGAAATCCCGCTGAAACTTTGGACATTCTCGCGAAGGGTTCCCAATCCCCGACAAGATTGGTACCCTTTCACATCCAAATCTCTCAAACTCCGGGAGAGATTCTCAAAACCAAGGTTGACATGGTTCTAATTCCTTTCAACATTTTTGAAATCGCGCTGAAACTTTGGACATTGTCGCGAAGGGTTCCCAATCCCCGACAAGATTGGTACCCTTTCACGTCCAAATCTCTCAAACTCCGGGAGAGATTCTCAAAACCAAGGTTGACATGTTCCGAGTTCCTTTCAACATTTTGGAAATCCCGCTGAAACTTTGGACATTCTCGCGAAGGGTTCCCAATCCCCGACAAGATTGGTACCCTTTCACGTCCAAATCTCTCAAACTCCGGGAGAGATTCTCAAAACCAAGGTTGACATGTTTCGAGTTCCTTTCAACATTTTGGAAATCCCACTGAAACTTTGGACATTCTCGCGAAGGGTTCCCAATCCCCGACAAGATTGGTACCCTTTCACGTCCAAATCTCTCAAACTCCGGGAGAGATTCTCAAAACCAAGGTTGACATGGTTCGAGTTCCTTTCAACATTTTGGAAATCCCGCTGAAACTTTGGACATTCTCGCGAAGGGTTCCCAATCCCCGACAAGATTGGTACCCTTTCACGTCCAAATCTCTCAAACTCCGGGAGAGTTACTCAAAACCAAGGTTGACATGTTTCGAGTTCCTTTCAACATTTTAAAAATCCCGCTGAAACTTTGGACATTGTCGCGAAGGGTTCCCAATCCCCGAAAAGATTGGTACCCTTTCACTTCCAAATCTCTCAAACTCCGGCAGAGATTCTCAAAACCAAGGCTGACATGTTCCGAGTTCCTTTCAACATTTTGGAAATCCCACTGAAACTTTGGACATTGTCGCGAAGGGTTCCCAATCCCCGACAAATTGGTACACTTTCGCGTCCAAATCACTCAGACTCCGGGAGAGATTCTCAAAACCAAGGTTGACATGGTTCGAGTTCCTTTCAACATTTTGGAAATCCCGCTGAAACTTTGGACATTCTCGCGAAGGGTTCCCAATCCCCGACAAGATTGGTACCCTTTCACGTCCAAATCACTCAAACTCCGGGAGAGATTCTCAAAACCAAGGTTGACATGGTTCGAGTTCCTTTCAACATTTTGGAAATCCCGCTGAAACTTTGGACATTCTCGCGAAGGGTTCCCAATCCCCGACAAGATTGGTACCCTTTCACGTCCAAATCTCTCAAACTCCGGGAGAGATTCTCAAAATCATGGTTGAAACGTTTCGAGTTCCTTTCAACATTTTGGAAATCCCGCTGAAACTTTGGACATTCTCGCGAAGGGTTCCCAATCCCCGACAAGATTGGTACCCTTTCACATCCAAATCTCTCAAACTCCGGGAGAGATTCTCAAAACCAAGGTTGACATGTTTTGAGTTTCTTTCAACATTTTGGAAATCCCGCTGAAAGTTTGGACATTCTCGCGAAGGGTTCCCAATCCCCGACAAGATTGGTACCCTTTCACGTCCAAATCTCTCAAACTCCGGGAGAGATTCTCAAAACCATGGTTGACATGGTTCGAGTTCCTTTCAACATTTTGGAAATCCCGCTGAAACTTTGGACATTCTCGCGAAGGGTTCCCAGTCCCCGACAAGATTGGTACCCTTTCGCGTCCAAATCTCTCAAACTCCGGGAGAGATTCTCAAAACCAAGGTTGACATGGTTCGAGTTCCTTTCAACATTTTGGAAATCCCGCTGAAACTTTGGACATTCTCGCGAAGGGTTACCAATCCCCGACGAGATTGCTACCCTTTCACGTCCAAATCTCTCAAACTCCGGGAGAGATTCTCAAAACCAAGGTTGAGATGTTTCGAGTTCCTCTCAACATTTTGGAAATCCCGCTGAAACTTTGGACATTCTCGCGAAGGGTTCCCGATCCCCGACAAGATTGGTACCCTTTCACGTCCAAATCTCTCAAACTCCGGGAGAGATTCTCAAAACCAAGGTTGACATGGTTCGAGTTCCTTCCAACATTTTGGAAATCCCGCTGAAACTTTGGACATTGTCGCGAAGGGTTCCCAATCCCCGACAAGATTGGTACCCTTTCACGTCCAAATCCCTCAAACTCCGGCAGAGATTCTCAAAACCAAGGTTGACATGTTCCGAGTTCCTTTCAACATTTTGGAAATCCCACTGAAACTTTGGTCATTCTCGCGAAGGGTTCCCAATCCCCGACAAGACTGGTACCCTTTCACGTCCAAATCTCTCAAACTCCGGGAGAGATTCTCAAAACCAAGGTTGACATGGTTCGAGTTCCTTTCAACATTTTTGAAATCGCGCTGAAACTTTGGACATTCTCGCGAAGGGTTACCAATCCCCGACAAGATTGGTACCCTTTCACGTCCAAATCTCTCAAACTCCGGGAGAGATTCTCAAAACCAAGGTTGACATGTTTCGAGTTCCTTTCAACATTTTGGAAATCCCGCTGAAACTTTGGACATTCTCGCGAAGGGTTCCCAATCCCCGACAAGATTGGTACCCTTTCACGTCCAAATCTCTCAAACTCCGGGAGAGATTCTCAAAACCAAGGTTGACATGTTTCAAGTTCCTTTCAACATTTTGGAAATCCCGCTGAAACTTTGGACATTCTCTCGAAGGGTTCCCAGTCCCCGACAAGATTGGTACCCTTTCACGTCCAAATCTCTCAAACTCCGGGAGAGATTCTCAAAACCAAGGTTGACATGGTTCGAGTTCCTTTCAACATTTTGGAAATCCCGCTGAAACTTTGGACATTCTCGCGAAGGGTTACCAATCCCCGACAAGATTGGTACCCTTTCACGTCCAAATCTCTCAAAGTCCGGGAGAGATTCTCAAAACCAAGTTTGAGATGTTTCGAGTTCCTCTCAACATTTTGGAAATCCCGCTGAAACTTTGGACATTCTCGCGAAGGGTTCCCGATCCCCGACAAGATTGGTACCCTTTCACGTCCAAATCTCTCAAACTCCGGGAGAGATTCTCAAAAACAAGGTTGACATGGTTCGAGTTCCTTTCAACATTTTGGAAATCCCGCTGAAACTTTGGACATTGTCGCGAAGGGTTCCCAATCCCCGACAAGACTGGTACCCTTTCACGTCCAAATCCCTCAAACTCCGGCAGAGATTCTCAAAACCAAGGTTGACATGTTCCGAGTTCCTTTCAACATTTTGGAAATCCCACTGAAACTTTGGTCATTCTCGCGAAGGGTTCCCAATCCCCGACAAGATTGGTACCCTTTCACGTCCAAATCTCTCAAACTCCGGGAGAGATTCTCAAAACCAAGGTTGACATGGTTCGAGTTCCTTTCAACATTTTTGAAATCGCGCTGAAACTTTGGACATTGTCGCGAAGGGTTCCCAATCCCCGACAAGATTGGTACCCTTTCACGTCCAAATCTCTCAAACTCCGGGAGAGATTCTCAAAACCAAGGTTGACATGGTTCCAGTTCCTTTCAACATTTTGGAAATCCCGCTGAAACTTTGGACATTCTCGCGAAGGGTTCCCAATCCCCGACAAGATTGGTACCCTTTCACGTCCAAATCTCTCAAACTCCGGGAGAGATTCTCAAAACCAAGGTTGACATGTTTCGAGTTCCTTTCAACATTTTGGAAATCCCGCTGAAACTTTGGACATTGTCGCGAAGGGTTCCCAATCCCCGACAAGATTGGTACCCTTTCACGTCCAAATCTCTCAAACTCCGGGAGAGATTCTCAAAACCAAGGTTGACATGGTTCGAGTTCCTCTCAACATTTTGGAAATCCCGCTGAAACTTTGGACATTCTCGCGAAGGGTTCCCGATCCCCGACAAGATTGGTACCCTTTCACGTCCAAATCTCTCAAACTCCGGGAGAGATTCTCAAAACCAAGGTTGACATGGTTCGAGTTCCTTCCAACATTTTGGAAATCCCGCTGAAACTTTGGACATTGTCGCGAAGGGTTCCCAATCCCCGACAAGATTGGTACCCTTTCACGTCCAAATCCCTCAAACTCCGGCAGAGATTCTCAAAACCAAGGTTGACATGTTCCGAGTTCCTTTCAACATTTTGGAAATCCCACTGAAACTTTGGTCATTCTCGCGAAGGGTTCCCAATCCCCGACAAGACTGGTACCCTTTCACGTCCAAATCTCTCAAACTCCGGGAGAGATTCTCAAAACCAAGGTTGACATGGTTCGAGTTCCTTTCAACATTTTTGAAATCGCGCTGAAACTTTGGACATTCTCGCGAAGGGTTACCAATCCCCGACAAGATTGGTACCCTTTCACGTCCAAATCTCTCAAACTCCGGGAGAGATTCTCAAAACCAAGGTTGACATGTTTCGAGTTCCTTTCAACATTTTGGAAATCCCGCTGAAACTTTGGACATTCTCGCGAAGGGTTCCCAATCCCCGACAAGATTGGTACCCTTTCACGTCCAAATCTCTCAAACTCCGGGAGAGATTCTCAAAACCAAGGTTGACATGTTTCGAGTTCCTTTCAACATTTTGGAAATCCCGCTGAAACTTTGGACATTCTCGCGAAGGGTTCCCAGTCCCCGACAAGATTGGTACCCTTTCACGTCCAAATCTCTCAAACTCCGGGAGAGATTCTCAAAACCAAGGTTGACATGGTTCGAGTTCCTTTCAACATTTTGGAAATCCCGCTGAAACTTTGGACATTGTCGCGAAGGGTTCCCAATCCCCGACAAGATTGGTACCCTTTCACGTCCAAATCTCTCAAAGTCCGGGAGAGATTCTCAAAACCAAGGTTGAGATGTTTCGAGTTCCTCTCAACATTTTGGAAATCCCGCTGAAACTTTGGACATTCTCGCGAAGGGTTCCCGATCCCCGACAAGATTGGTACCCTTTCACGTCCAAATCTCTCAAACTCCGGGAGAGATTCTCAAAAACAAGGTTGACATGGTTCGAGTTCCTTTCAACATTTTGGAAATCCCGCTGAAACTTTGGACATTGTCGCGAAGGGTTCCCAATCCCCGACAAGACTGGTACCCTTTCACGTCCAAATCCCTCAAACTCCGGCAGAGATTCTCAAAACCAAGGTTGACATGTTCCGAGTTCCTTTCAACATTTTGGAAATCCCACTGAAACTTTGGTCATTCTCGCGAAGGGTTCCCAATCCCCGACAAGATTGGTACCCTTTCACGTCCAAATCTCTCAAACTCCGGGAGAGATTCTCAAAACCAAGGTTGACATGGTTCGAGTTCCTTTCAACATTTTTGAAATCGCGCTGAAACTTTGGACATTGTCGCGAAGGGTTCCCAATCCCCGACAAGATTGGTACCCTTTCACGTCCAAATCTCTCAAACTCCGGGAGAGATTCTCAAAACCAAGGTTGACATGGTTCCAGTTCCTTTCAACATTTTGGAAATCCCGCTGAAACTTTGGACATTCTCGCGAAGGGTTCCCGATCCCCGACAAGATTGGTACCCTTTCACGTCCAAATCTCTCAAACTCCGGGAGAGATTCTCAAAACCAAGGTTGACATGGTTCGAGTTCCTTCCAACATTTTGGAAATCCCGCTGAAACTTTGGACATTGTCGCGAAGGGTTCCCAATCCCCGACAAGATTGGTACCCTTTCACGTCCAAATCCCTCAAACTCCGGCAGAGATTCTCAAAACCAAGGTTGACATGTTCCGAGTTCCTTTCAACATTTTGGAAATCCCACTGAAACTTTGGTCATTCTCGCGAAGGGTTCCCAATCCCCGACAAGACTGGTACCCTTTCACGTCCAAATCTCTCAAACTCCGGGAGAGATTCTCAAAACCAAGGTTGACATGGTTCGAGTTCCTTTCAACATTTTTGAAATCGCGCTGAAACTTTGGACATTCTCGCGAAGGGTTACCAATCCCCGACAAGATTGGTACCCTTTCACGTCCAAATCTCTCAAACTCCGGGAGAGATTCTCAAAACCAAGGTTGACATGTTTCGAGTTCCTTTCAACATTTTGGAAATCCCGCTGAAACTTTGGACATTCTCGCGAAGGGTTCCCAATCCCCGACAAGATTGGTACCCTTTCACGTCCAAATCTCTCAAACTCCGGGAGAGATTCTCAAAACCAAGGTTGACATGTTTCGAGTTCCTTTCAACATTTTGGAAATCCCGCTGAAACTTTGGACATTCTCGCGAAGGGTTCCCAGTCCCCGACAAGATTGGTACCCTTTCACGTCCAAATCTCTCAAACTCCGGGAGAGATTCTCAAAACCAAGGTTGACATGGTTCGAGTTCCTTTCAACATTTTGGAAATCCCGCTGAAACTTTGGACATTGTCGCGAAGGGTTCCCAATCCCCGACAAGATTGGTACCCTTTCACGTCCAAATCTCTCAAAGTCCGGGAGAGATTCTCAAAACCAAGGTTGAGATGTTTCGAGTTCCTCTCAACATTTTGGAAATCCCGCTGAAACTTTGGACATTCTCGCGAAGGGTTCCCGATCCCCGACAAGATTGGTACCCTTTCACGTCCAAATCTCTCAAACTCCGGGAGAGATTCTCAAAAACAAGGTTGACATGGTTCGAGTCCCTTTCAACATTTTGGAAATCCCGCTGAAACTTTGGACATTCTCGCGAAGGGTTCCCAATCCCCGACAAGATTGGTACCCTTTCACATCCAAATCCCTCAAACTCCGGCAGAGATTCTCAAAACCAAGGTTGACATGTTCCGAGTTCCTTTCAACATTTTGGAAATCCCACTGAAACTTTGGTCATTCTCGCGAAGGGTTCCCAATCCCCGACAAGATTGGTACCCTTTCACGTCCAAATCTCTCAAACTCCGGGAGAGATTCTCAAAACCAAGGTTGACATGGTTCGAGTTCCTTTCAACATTTTTGAAATCGCGCTGAAACTTTGGACATTGTCGCGAAGGGTTCCCAATCCCCGACAAGATTGGTACCCTTTCACGTCCAAATCTCTCAAACTCCGGGAGAGATTCTCAAAACCAAGGTTGACATGGTTCCAGTTCCTTTCAACATTTTGGAAATCCCGCTGAAACTTTGGACATTGTCGCGAAGGGTTCCCAATCCCCGACAAGATTGGTACCCTTTCACGTCCAAATCTCTCAAACTCCGGGAGAGATTCTCAAAACCAAGGTTGACATGGTTCGAGTTCCTTTCAACATTTTTGAAATCGCGCTGAAACTTTGGACATTGTCGCGAAGGGTTGCCAATCCCCGACAAGATTGGTATTCTTTTACGTCCAAATCTCTCAAACTCCGGGAGAGATTCTCAAAACCAAGATTGACATGGTTCAAGTTCCTTTCAACATTTTGGAAATCCCGCTGAAACTTTGGACATTCTCGCGAAGGGTTCCCAATCCCCGACAAGATTGGTACCCTTTCACGTCCAAATCTCTCAAACTCCGGGAGAGATTCTCAAAACCAAGGTTGACATGTTTCGAGTTCCTTTCAACATTTTGGAAATCCCGCTGAAACTTTGGACATTCTCGCGAAGGGTTCCCAATCCCTGACAAGATTGGTACCCTTTCACGTCCAAATCTCTCAAACTCCGGGAGAGATTCTCAAAACCAAGGTTGACATGGTTCGAGTTCCTTTCAACATTTTGGAAATCCCGCTGAAACTTTGGACATTCTCGCGAAGGGTTCCCGATCCCCGACAAGATTGGTACCCTTTCACGTCCAAATCTCTCAAACTCCGGGAGAGATTCTCAAAACCAAGGTTGACATTTTTCGAGTTCCTTTCAACATTTTGGAAATCCCGCTGAAACTTTGGACATTCTCGCGAAGGGTTCCCAATCCCCGACAAGATTGGTACCCTTTCACGTCCAAATCCCTCACACTCCGGCAGAGATTCTCAAAACCAAGGTTGACATGTTCCGAGTTCCTTTCAACATTTTTGAAAAACCCACTGAAACTTTGGTCATTCTCGCGAAGGGTTCCCAATCCCCGACAAGATTGGTACCCTTTCACGTCCAAATCTCTCAAACTCCGGGAGAGATTCTCAAAACCAAGGTTGACATGGTTCGAGTTCCTTTCAACATTTTGGAAATCCCGCTGAAACTTTGGACATTGTCGCGAAGGGTTCCCAATCCCCGACAAGATTGGTACCCTTTCACGTCCAAATCTCTCAAACTCCGGGAGAGATTCTCAAAACCAAGGTTGACATGTTTCGAGTTCCTTTCAACATTTTGGAAATCCCGCTGAAACTTTGGACATTCTCGCGAAGGGTTCCCAATCCCCGACAAGATTGGTACCCTTTCACGTCCAAATCTCTCAAACTCCGGGAGAGATTCTCAAAACCAAGGTTGACATGTTTCGAGTTCCTTTCAACATTTTGGAAATCCCGCTGAAACTTTGGACATTCTCGCGAAGGGTTCCCAATCCCCGACAAGATTGGTACCCTTTCACGTCCAAATCTCTCAAAGTCCGGGAGAGATTCTCAAAACCAAGGTTGACATGTTTCGAGTTCCTTTCAACATTTTAAAAATCCCGCTGAAACTTTGGACATTGTCGTGAAGGGTTCCCAATCCTTGACAAGATTGGTACCCTTTCACTTCCAAATCTCTCAAACTCCGGCAGAGATTCTCAAAACCAAGGTTGACATGTTTCGAGTTCCTTTCAACATTTTGGAAATCCCGCTGAAACTTTGGACATTCTCGCGAAGGGTTCCCAATCCCCGACAAGATTGGTACCCTTTCACGTCCAAATCCCTCAAACTCCGGCAGAGATTCTCAAAACCAAGGTTGACATGTTCCGAGTTCCTTTCAACATTTTGGCAATCCCGCTGAAACTTTGGTCATTCTCGCGAAGGGTTCCCAATCCCCGACAAGATTGGTACCCTTTCACGTCCAAATCTCTCAAACTCCGGGAGAGATTCTCAAAACCAAGGTTGACATGGTTCGAGTTCCTTTCAACATTTTGGAAATCCCGCTGAAACTTTGGACATTGTCGCGAAGGGTTCCCAATCCCCGACAAGATTGGTACCCTTTCACGTCCAAATCTCTCAAACTCCGGGAGAGATTCTCAAAACCAAGGTTGACATGTTTCGAGTTCCTTTCAACATTTTCGAAATCCCGCTGAAACTTTGGACATTCTCGCGAAGGGTTCCCAATCCCCGACAAGATTGGTACCCTTTCACGTCCAAATCTCTCAAACTCCGGGAGAGATTCTCAAAACCAAGGTTGACATGTTTCGAGTTCCTTTCAACATTTTGGAAATCCCGCTGAAACTTTGGACATTCTCGCGAAGGGTTCCCAATCCCCGACAAGATTGGTACCCTTTCACGTCCAAATCTCTCAAACTCCGGGAGAGATTCTCAAAACCAAGGTTGACATGGTTCGAGTTCCTTTCAACATTTTGAAAATCCCGCTGAAACTTTGGACATTCTCGCGAAGGGTTGCCAATCCCCGACAAGATTGGTATTCTTTTACGTCCAAATCTCTCAAACTCCGCGAGAGATTCTCAAAACCAAGGTTGACATGTTTCGAGTTCCTTTCAACATTTTGGAAATCCCGCTGAAACTTTGGACATTCTCGCGAAGGTTTCCCAATCCCCGACAAGATTGGTACCCTTTCACGTCCAAATCTCTCAAACTCCGGGAGAGATTCTCAAAACCAAGGTTGACATGTTTCGAGTTCCTTTCAACATTTTGGAAATCCCGCTGAAACTTTGGACATTCTCGCGAAGGGTTCCCAATCCCCGACAAGATTGGTACCCTTTCACGTCCAAATCTCTCAAACTCCGGGAGAGATTCTCAAAACCAAGGTTGACATGGTTCGAGTTCCTTTCAACATTTTGGAAATCCCGCTGAAACTTTGGACATTCTGGCGAAGGGTTCCCGATCCCCGACAAGATTGGTACCCTTTCACGTCCAAATCTCTCAAACTCCGGGAGAGATTCTCAAAACCAAGGTTGACATTTTTCGAGTTCCTTTCAACATTTTAAAAATCCCGCTGAAACTTTGGACATTCTCGCGAAGGGTTCCCAATCCCCGACAAGATTGGTACCCTTTCACGTCCAAATCCCTCAAACTCCGGCAGAGATTCTCAAAACCAAGGTTGACATGTTCCGAGTTCCTTTCAACATTTTTGAAAAACCCACTGAAACTTTGGTCATTCTCGCGAAGGGTTCCCAATCCCCGACAAGATTGGTACCCTTTCACGTCCAAATCTCTCAAACTCCGGGAGAGATTCTCAAAACCAAGGTTGACATCTTTCGAGTTCCTTTCAACATTTTGGAAATCCCGCTGAAATTTTGGACATTCTCGCGAAGGGTTCCCAATCCCCGACAAGATTGGTACCCTTTCACGTCCAAATCTCTCAAACTCCGGGAGAGATTCTCAAAACCAAGGTTGACATGGTTCGAGTTCCTTTCAACATTTTAAAAATCCCGCTGAAACTTTGGACATTGTCGCAAAGGGTTCCCAATCCTTGACAAGATTGGTACCCTTTCACTTCCAAATCTCTCAAACTCCGGCAGAGATTCTCAAAACCAAGGCTGACATGTTCCGAGTTCCTTTCAACATTTTGGAAATCCCACTGAAACTTTGGTCATTCTCGCGAAGGGTTCCCAATCCCCGACAAGATTGGTACCCTTTCACGTCCAAATCTCTCAAACTCCGGGAGAGATTCTCAAAACCAAGGTTGACATGTTTCGAGTTCCTTTCAACATTTTGGAAATCCCGCTGAAACTTTGGACATTCTCGCGAAGGGTTCCCAATCCCCGACAAGATTGGTACCCTTTCACGTCCAAATCTCTCAAAGTCCGGGAGAGATTCTCAAAACCAAGGTTGACATGTTTCGAGTTCCTTTCAACATTTTGGAAATCCCGCTGAAATTTTGGACATTCTCGCGAAGGGTTCCAAATCCCCGACAAGATTGGTACCCTTTCACGTCCAAATCTCTCAAACTCTGGGAGAGATTCTCAAAACCAAGGTTGACATGTTTCGAGTTCCTTTCAACATTTTAAAAATCCCGCTGAAACTTTGGACATTGTCGCGAAGGGTTCCCAATCCTTGACAAGATTGGTACCCTTTCACTTCCAAATCTCTCAAACTCCGGCAGAGATTCTCAAAACCAAGGCTGACATGTTTCGAGTTCCTTTCAACATTTTGGAAATCCCGCTGAAACTTTGGACATTCTCGCGAAGGGTTCCCAATCCCCGACAAGATTGGTACCCTTTCACGTCCAAATCCCTCAAACTCCGGCAGAGATTCTCAAAACCAAGGTTGACATGTTCCGAGTTCCTTTCAACATTTTGGCAATCCCGCTGAAACTTTGGTCATTCTCGCGAAGGGTTCCCAATCCCCGACAAGATTGGTACCCTTTCACGTCCAAATCTCTCAAACTCCGGGAGAGATTCTCAAAACCAAGGTTGACATCTTTCGAGTTCCTTTCAACATTTTGGAAATCCCGCTGAAACTTTGGACATTGTCGCGAAGGGTTCCCAATCCCCGACAAGATTGGTACCCTTTCACGTCCAAATCTCTCAAACTCCGGGAGAGATTCTCAAAACCAAGGTTGACATGTTTCGAGTTCCTTTCAACATTTTCGAAATCCCGCTGAAACTTTGGACATTCTCGCGAAGGGTTCCCAATCCCCGACAAGATTGGTACCCTTTCACGTCCAAATCTCTCAAACTCCGTGAGAGATTCTCAAAACCAAGGTTGACATGTTTCGAGTTCCTTTCAACATTTTGGAAATCCCGCTGAAACTTTGGACATTCTCGCGAAGGGTTCCCAATCCCCGACAAGATTGGTACCCTTTCACGTCCAAATCTCTCAAACTCCGGGAGAGATTCTCAAAACCAAGGTTGACATGGTTCGAGTTCCTTTCAACATTTTGAAAATCCCGCTGAAACTTTGGACATTCTCGCGAAGGGTTGCCAATCCCCGACAAGATTGGTATTCTTTTACGTCCAAATCTCTCAAACTCTGGGAGAGATTCTCAAAACCAAGGTTGACATGTTTCGAGTTCCTTTCAACATTTTGGAAATCCCGCTGAAACTTTGGACATTCTCGCGAAGGTTTCCCAATCCCCGACAAGAATGGTACCCTTTCACGTCCAAATCTCTCAAAGTCCGGGAGAGATTCTCAAAACCAAGGTTGACATGTTTCGAGTTCCTTTCAACATTTTGGAAATCCCGCTGAAACTTTGGACATTCTCGCGAAGGGTTCCCAATCCCCGACAAGATTGGTACCCTTTCACGTCCAAATCTCTCAAACTCCGGGAGAGATTCTCAAAACCAAGGTTGACATGGTTCGAGTTCCTTTCAACATTTTGGAAATCCCGCTGAAACTTTGGACATTCTGGCGAAGGGTTCCCGATCCCCGACAAGATTGGTACCCTTTCACGTCCAAATCTCTCAAACTCCGGGAGAGATTCTCAAAACCAAGGTTGACATTTTTCGAGTTCCTTTCAACATTTTAAAAATCCCGCTGAAACTTTGGACATTCTCGCGAAGGGTTCCCAATCCCCGACAAGATTGGTACCCTTTCACGTCCAAATCCCTCAAACTCCGGCAGAGATTCTCAAAACCAAGGTTGACATGTTCCGAGTTCCTTTCAACATTTTTGAAAAACCCACTGAAACTTTGGTCATTCTCGCGAAGGGTTCCCAATCCCCGACAAGATTGGTACCCTTTCACGTCCAAATCTCTCAAACTCCGGGAGAGATTCTCAAAACCAAGGTTGACATGGTTCGAGTTCCTTTCAACAATTTTGAAATCCCGCTGAAACTTTGGACATTGTCGCGAAGGGTTCCCAATCCCCGACAAGATTGGTACCCTTTCACGTCCAAATCTCTCAAACTCCGGGAGAGATTCTCAAAACCAAGGTTGACATGGTTCGAGTTCCTTTCAACATTTTGGAAATCCCGCTGAAACTTTGGACATTCTCGCGAAGGGTTCCCAATCCCCGACAAGATTGGTACCCTTTCACGTCCAAATCTCTCAAACTCCGGGAGAGATTCTCAAAACCAAGGTTGACATCTTTCGAGTTCCTTTCAACATTTTGGAAATCCCGCTGAAATTTTGGACATTGTCGCGAAGGGTTCCCAATCCCCGACAAGATTGGTACCCTTTCACGTCCAAATCTCTCAAACTCCGGGAGAGATTCTCAAAACCAAGGTTGACATGGTTTGAGTTCCTTTCAACATTTTAAAAATCCCGCTGAAACTTTGGACATTGTCGCAAAGGGTTCCCAATCCTTGACAAGATTGGTACCCTTTCACTTCCAAATCTCTCAAACTCCGGCAGAGATTCTCAAAACCAAGGCTGACATGTTCCGAGTTCCTTTCAACATTTTGGAAATCCCACTGAAACTTTGGACATTCTCGCGAAGGGTTCCCAATCCCCGACAAGATTGGTATCCTTTCACGTCCAAAGCTCTCAAACTCCGGGAGAGATTCTCAAAACCAAGGTTGACATGTTTCGAGTTCCTCTCAACATTTTGGAAATCCCGCTGAAACTTTGGACATTCTCGCGAAGGGTTCCCAATCCCCGACAAGATTGGTACCCTTTCACGTCCAAATCTCTCAAACTCCGGGAGAGATTCTCAAAACCAAGGTTGACATGGTTCCAGTTCCTTTCAACATTTTGGAAATCCCGCTGAAACTTTGGACATTCTCGCGAAGGGTTCCCAATCCCCGACAAGATTGGTACCCTTTCACGTCCAAATCTCTCAAACTCCGGGAGAGATTCTCAAAACCATGGTTGAAACGTTTCGAGTTCATTTCAACATTTTGGAAATCCCGCTGAAACTTTGGACATTCTCGCGAAGGGTTCCCGATCCCCGACAAGATTGGTACCCTTTCACGTCCAAATCTCTCAAACTCCGGGAGAGATTCTCAAAACCAAGGTTGACATGTTTCGAGTTCCTTTCAACATTTTGGAAATCCCGCTGAAACTTTGGACATTCTCGCGAAGGGGTCCCAATCCCCGACAAGATTGGTACCCTTTCACGTCCAAATCTCTCAAACTCCGGGAGAGATTCTCAAAACCAAGGTTGACATGGTTCGAGTTCCTTTCAACATTTTGGAAATCCCGCTGAAACTTTGGACATTCTCGCGAAGGGTTCCCGATCCCCGACAAGATTGGTACCCTTTCACGTCCAAATCTCTCAAACTCCGGGAGAGATTCTCAAAACCAAGATTGACATGGTTCAAGTTCCTTTCAACATTTTGGAAATCCCGCTGAAACTTTGGACATTCTCGCGAAGGGTTCCCAATCCCCGACAAGATTGGTACCCTTTCACGTCCAAATCCCTCAAACTCCGGCAGAGATTCTCAAAACCAAGGTTGACATGTTCCGAGTTCCTTTCAACATTTTTGAAAAACCCACTGAAACTTTGGTCATTCTCGCGAAGGGTTCCCAATCCCCGACAAGATTGGTACCCTTTCACTTCCAAATCTCTCAAACTCCGGGAGAGATTCTCAAAACCAAGGTTGACATGGTTCGAGTTCCTTTCAACATTTTGGAAATCCCGCTGAAACTTTGGACATTGTCGCGAAGGGTTCCCAATCCCCGACAAGATTGGTACCCTTTCACGTCCAAATCTCTCAAACTCCGGGAGAGATTCTCAAAACCAAGGTTGACATGGTTCGAGTTCCTTTCAACATTTTGGAAATCCCGCTGAAACTTTGGACATTCTCGCGAAGGGTTCCCAATCCCCGACAAGATTGGTACCCTTTCACGTCCAAATCTCTCAGACTCCGGGAGAGATTCTCAAAACCAAGGTTGACATGGTTCGAGTTCCTTTCAACATTTTGGAAATCCCGCTGAAACTTTGGACATTCTCGCGAAGGGTTCCCAATCCCCGACAAGACTGGTACCCTTTCACGTCCAAATCTCTCAAACTCCGGGAGAGATTCTCAAAACCAAGGTTAACATGGTTCGAGTTCCTTTCAACATTTTGGAAATCCCGCTGAAACTTTGGACATTCTCGCGAAGGGTTCCCAATCCCCGACAAGATTGGTACCCTTTCACGTCCAAATCTCTCAAACTCCGGGAGAGATTCTCAAAACCAAAGTTGACATGTTTTGAGTTTCTTTCAACATTTTGGAAATCCCGCTGAAACTTTGGACATTCTCGCGAAGGGTTCCCAATCCCCGACAAGATTGGTACGCTTTCACGTCCAAATCTCTCAAACTCCGGGAGAGATTCTCAAAACCAAGGTTGACATGGTTCGAGTTCCTTTCAACATTTTTGAAATCCCGCTGAAACTTCGGACATTGTCGCGAAGGGTTCCCAATCCCCGACAAGATTGGTACCCTTTCACGTCCAAATCTCTCAAACTCTGGGAGAGATTCTCAAAACCAAGGTTGACATGTTTTGAGTTCCTTTCAACATTTTGGAAATCCCGCTGAAACTTTGGACATTCTCGCGAAGGGTTCCCAATCCCCGACAAGATTGGTACCCTTTCACGTCCAAATCTCTCAAACTCCGGGAGAGATTCTCAAAACCAAGGTTGACATGTTTCGAGTTCCTTTCAACATTTTAAAAATCCCGCTGAAACTTTGGACATTGTCGCGAAGGGTTCCCAATCCCCGACAAGATTGGTACCCTTTCATGTCCAAATCCCTCAAACTCCGGCAGAGATTCTCAAAACCAAGGCTGACATGTTCCGAGTTCCTTTGAACATTTTGGAAATCCCACTGAAACTTTGGACATTCTCGCGAAGGGTTCCCAATCCCCGACAAGATTGGTACCCTTTCACGTCCAAATCTCTCAAACTCTGGGAGAGATTCTCAAAACCAAGGTTGACATGTTTCGAGTTCCTTTCAACATTTTGGAAATCCCGCTGAAACTTTGGACATTCTCGCGAAGGGTTCCCAATCCCCGACAAGATTGGTACCCTTTCACGTCCAAATCTCTCAACTCCGGGAGAGATTCTCAAAACCAAGGTTGACATGTTTCGAGTTCCTTTCAACATTTTAAAAATCCCGCTGAAACTTTGGACATTGTCGCGAAGGGTTCCCAATCCCCGACAAGACTGGTACCCTTTCACGTCCAAATCTCTCAAACTCCGGGAGAGATTCTCAAAACCAAGGTTGACATGTTTCGAGTTCCTTTCAACATTTTGGAAATCCCGCTGAAACTTTGGACATTCTCGCGAAGGGTTCCCAATCCCCGACAAGATTGGTACCCTTTCACGTCCAAATCTCTCAAACTCCGGGAGAGATTCTCAAAACCAAGGTTGACATGGTTCGAGTTCCTTTCAACATTTTAAAAATCCCGCTGAAACTTTGGACATTGTCGCGAAGGGTTCCCAATCCTTGACAAGATTGGTACCCTTTCACTTCCAAATCTCTCAAACTCCGGGAGAGATTCTCAAAACCAAAGTTGACATGTTTTGAGTTTCTTTCAACATTTTGGAAATCCCGCTGAAACTTTGGACATTCTCGCGAAGGGTTCCCAATCCCCGACAAGATTGGTACCCTTTCACGTCCAAATCTCTCAAACTCCGGGAGAGATTCTCAAAACCATGGTTGACATGGTTCGAGTTCCTTTCAACATTTTGGAAATCCCGCTGAAACTTTGGACATTCTCGCGAAGGGTTCCCAGTCCCCGACAAGATTGGTACCCTTTCACGTCCAAATCTCTCAAACTCCGGGAGAGATTCTCAAAACCAAGGTTGACATGTTTCGAGTTCCTTTCAACATTTTGGAAATCCGGCTGAAACTTTGGACATTCTCGCGAAGGGTTCCCGATCCCCGACAAGATTGGTACCCTTTCACGTCCAAATCTCTCAAACTCCGGGAGAGATTCTCAAAACCAAGGTTGACATGTTTCGAGTTCCTTTCAACATTTTAAAAATGCCGCTGAAACTTTGGACATTGTCGCGAAGGGTTCCCAATCCCCGACAAGATTGGTACCCTTTCACGTCCAAATCTCTCAAACTCCGGCAGAGACTCTCAAAACCAAGGTTGACATGTTTCGAGTTCCTTTCAACATTTTGGAAATCCCGCTGAAACTTTGGACATTGTCGCGAAGGGTTCCCAATCCTCGACAAGATTGGTACCCTTTCACGTCCAAATCTCTCAAACTCCGGGAGAGATTCTCAAAACCAAGGTTGAGATGTTTCGAGTTCCTTTCAACATTTTAAAAATCCCGCTGAAACTTTTGAACATTGTCGCGAAGGGTTCCCAATCCTTGACAAGATTGGTACCCTTTCACTTCCAAATCTCTCAAACTCCGGCAGAGATTCTCAAAACCAAGGCTGACATGTTCCGAGTTCCTTTGAACATTTTGGAAATCCCACTGAAACTTTGGACATTCTCGCGAAGGGTTCCCAATCCCCGACAAGATTGGTACCCTTTCACGTCCAAATCTCTCAAACTCCGGGAGAGATTCTCAAAACCATGGTTGAAACGTTTCGAGTTCCTTTCAACATTTTGGAAATCCCGCTGAAACTTTGGACATTCTCGCGAAGGGTTCCCGATCCCCGACAAGATTGGTACCCTTTCACGTCCAAATCTCTCAAACTCCGGGAGAGATTCTCAAAACCAAGGTTGACATGTTTCGAGTTCCTTTCAACATTTTGGAAATCCCGCTGAAACTTTGGACATTCTCGCGAAGGGTTCCCAATCCCCGACAAGATTGGTACCCTTTCACGTCCAAATCTCCCAACTCCGGGAGAGATTCTCAAAACCAAGGTTGACATGTTTCGAGTTCCTTTCAACATTTTAAAAATCCCGCTGAAACTTTGGACATTGTCGCGAAGGGTTCCCAATCCCCGACAAGACTGGTACCCTTTCACGTCCAAATCTCTCAAACTCCGGGAGAGATTCTCAAAACCAAGGTTGACATGGTTCGAGTTCCTTTCAACATTTTGGAAATCCCGCTGAAACTTTGGACATTCTCGCGAAGGGTTCCCAATCCCCGACAAGATTGGTACCCTTTCACGTCCAAATCTCTCAAACTCCGGGAGAGATTCTCAAAACCAAGGTTGACATGGTTCGAGTTCCTTTCAACATTTTAAAAATCCCGCTGAAACTTTGGACATTGTCGCGAAGGGTTCCCAATCCTTGACAAGATTGGTACCCTTTCACTTCCAGATCTCTCAAACTCCGGCAGAGATTCTCAAAACCAAGGCTGACATGTTCCGAGTTCCTTTTAACATTTTGGAAATCCCGCTGAAACTTTGGACATTGTCGCGAAGGGTTCCCAATCCCCGACAAGATTGGTACCCTTTCACGTCCAAATCTCTCAAACTCCGGGAGAGATTCTCAAAACCAAGGTTGACATGTTTCGAGTTCCTTTCAACATTTTGGAAATCCCGCTGAAACTTTGGACATTCTCGCGAAGGGTTCCCAATCCCCGACAAGATTGGTACCCTTTCACGTCCAAATCTCTCAAACTCCGGGAGAGATTCTCAAAACCAAAGTTGACATGTTTTGAGTTTCTTTCAACATTTTGGAAATCCCGCTGAAACTTTGGACATTCTCGCGAAGGGTTCCCAATCCCCGACAAGATTGGTACCCTTTAACGTCCAAATCTCTCAAACTCCGGGAGAGATTCTCAAAACCATGGTTGACATGGTTCGAGTTCCTTTCAACATTTTGGAAATCCCGCTGAAACTTTGGACATTCTCGCGAAGGGTTCCCAATCCCCGACAAGATTGGTACCCTTTCACGTCCAAATCTCTCAAACTCCGGGAGAGATTCTCAAAACCAAGGTTGAGATGTTTCGAGTTCCTTTCAACGTTTTAAAAATCCCGCTGAAACTTTTGAACATTGTCGCGAAGGGTTCCCAATCCTTGACAAGATTGGTACCCTTTCACGTCCAAATCTCTCAAACTCCGGGAGAGATTCTCAAAACCAAGGTTGACATGTTTCGAGTTCCTTTCAACATTTTGGAAATCCCGCTGAAACTTTGGACATTCTCGCGAAGGGTTCCCAATCCCCGACAAGATTGGTACCCTTTCACGTCCAAATCTCCCAACTCCGGGAGAGATTCTCAAAACCAAGGCTGACATGTTCCGAGTTCCTTTTAACATTTTGGAAATCCCGCTGAAACTTTGGACATTGTCGCGAAGGGTTCCCAATCCCCGACAAGATTGGTACCCTTTCACGTCCAAATCTCTCAAACTCCGGGAGAGATTCTCAAAACCAAGGTTGACATGTTTCGAGTTCCTTTCAACATTTTGGAAATCCCGCTGAAACTTTGGACATTCTCGCGAAGGGTTCCCAATCCCCGACAAGATTGGTACCCTTTCACGTCCAAATCCCTCAAACTCCGGCAGAGATTCTCAAAACCAAGGTTGACATGTTCCGAGTTCCTTTCAACATTTTGGAAATCCCGCTGAAACTTTGGTCATTCTCGCGAAGGGTTCCCAATCCCCGACAAGATTGGTACCCTTTCACGTCCAAATCTCTCAAACTCCGGGAGAGATTCTCAAAACCAAGGTTGACATCTTTCGAGTTCCTTTCAACATTTTGGAAATCCCGCTGAAACTTTGGACATTGTCGCGAAGGGTTCCCAGTCCCCGACAAGATTGGTACCCTTTCACGTCCAAATCTCTCAAACTCCGGGAGAGATTCTCAAAACCAAGGTTGAGATGTTTCGAGTTCCTTTCAACATTTTAAAAATCCCGCTGAAACTTTTGAACATTGTCGCGAAGGGTTCCCAATCCTTGACAAGACTGGTACCCTTTCACGTCCAAATCTCTCAAACTCCGGGAGAGATTCTCAAAACCAAGGTTGAGATGTTTCGAGTTCCTTTCAACATTTTAAAAATCCCGCTGAAACTTTTGAACATTGTCGCGAAGGGTTCCCAATCCTTGACAAGATTGGTACCCTTTCACTTCCAAATCTCTCAAACTCCGGCAGAGATTCTCAAAACCAAGGCTGACATGTTCCGAGTTCCTTTGAACATTTTGGAAATCCCACTGAAACTTTGGACATTCTCGCGAAGGGTTCCCAATCCCCGACAAGATTGGTACCCTTTCACGTCCAAATCTCTCAAACTCCGGGAGAGATTCTCAAAACCAAAGTTGACATGTTTTGAGTTTCTTTCAACATTTTGGAAATCCCGCTGAAACTTTGGACATTCTCGCGAAGGGTTCCCAATCCCCGACAAGATTGGTACCCTTTAACGTCCAAATCTCTCAAACTCCGGGAGAGATTCTCAAAACCATGGTTGACATGGTTCGAGTTCCTTTCAACATTTTGGAAATCCCGCTGAAACTTTGGACATTCTCGCGAAGGGTTCCCAGTCCCCGACAAGATTGGTACCCTTTCACGTCCAAATCTCTCAAACTCCGGGAGAGATTCTCAAAACCAAGGTTGACATGGTTCGAGTTCCTTTCAACATTTTAAAAATCCCGCTGAAACTTTGGACATTGTCGCGAAGGGTTCCCAATCCTTGACAAGATTGGTACCCTTTCACTTCCAAATCTCTCAAACTCCGGCAGAGATTCTCAAAACCAAGGCTGACATGTTCCGAGTTCCTTTTAACATTTTGGAAATCCCGCTGAAACTTTGGACATTGTCGCGAAGGGTTCCCAATCCCCGACAAGATTGGTACCCTTTCACGTCCAAATCTCTCAAACTCCGGGAGAGATTCTCAAAACCAAGGTTGACATGTTTCGAGTTCCTTTCAACATTTTGGAAATCCCGCTGAAACTTTGGACATTCTCGCGAAGGGTTCCCAATCCCCGACAAGATTGGTACCCTTTCACGTCCAAATCTCTCAAACTCCGGGAGAGATTCTCAAAACCAAAGTTGACATGTTTTGAGTTTCTTTCAACATTTTGGAAATCCCGCTGAAACTTTGGACATTCTCGCGAAGGGTTCCCAATCCCCGACAAGATTGGTACCCTTTAACGTCCAAATCTCTCAAACTCCGGGAGAGATTCTCAAAACCATGGTTGACATGGTTCGAGTTCCTTTCAACATTTTGGAAATCCCGCTGAAACTTTGGACATTCTCGCGAAGGGTTCCCAGTCCCCGACAAGATTGGTACCCTTTCACGTCCAAATCTCTCAAACTCCGGGAGAGATTCTCAAAACCAAGGTTGACATGTTTCGAGTTCCTTTCAACATTTCGGAAATCCCGCTGAAACTTTGGACATTGTCGCGAAGGGTTCCCAATCCTTGACAAGATTGGTACCCTTTCACTTCCAAATCTCTCAAACTCCGGCAGAGATTCTCAAAAACAAGGCTGACATGTTCCGAGTTCCTTTTAACATTTTGGAAATCCCGCTGAAACTTTGGACATTGTCGCGAAGGGTTCCCAATCCCCGACAAGATTGGTACCCTTTCACGTCCAAATCTCTCAAACTCCGGGAGAGATTCTCAAAACCAAGGTTGACATGTTTCGAGTTCCTTTCAACATTTTGGAAATCCCACTGAAACTTTGGACATTCTCGCGAAGGGTTCCCAATCCCCGACAAGATTGGTACCCTTTCACGTCCAAATCTCTCAAACTCCGGGAGAGATTCTCAAAACCAAAGTTGACATGTTTTGAGTTTCTTTCAACATTTTGGAAATCCCGCTGAAACTTTGGACATTCTCGCGAAGGGTTCCCAGTCCCCGACAAGATTGGTACCCTTTCACGTCCAAATCTCTCAAACTCCGGGAGAGATTCTCAAAACCAAGGTTGACATGTTTCGAGTTCCTTTCAACATTTTGGAAATCCCGCTGAAACTTTGGACATTCTCGCGAAGGGTTCCCGATCCCCGACAAGATTGGTACCCTTTCACGTCCAAATCTCTCAAACTCCGGGAGAGATTCTCAAAACCAAGGTTGACATGTTTCGAGTTCCTTTCAACATTTTAAAAATGCCGCTGAAACTTTGGACATTGTCGCGAAGGGTTCCCAATCCCCGACAAGATTGGTACCCTTTCACGTCCAAATCCCTCAAACTCCGGCAGAGATTCTCAAAACCAAGGTTGACATGTTCCCAGTTCCTTTCAACATTTTGGAAATCCCACTGAAACTGTGGTCATTCTCGCGAAGGGTTCCCAATCCCCGACAAGATTGGTACCCTTTAACGTCCAAATCTCTCAAACTCCGGGAGAGACTCTCAAAACCAAGGTTGACATGTTTCGAGTTCCTTTCAACATTTTAAAAATCCCGCTGAAACTTTGGACATTCTCGCGAAGGGTTCCCAATCCCCGACAAGATTTGTACCCTTTCACGTCCAAATCTCTCAAACTCCGGGAGAGATTCTAAAAACCAAGGTTGACATGGTTCGAGTTCCTCTCAACATTTTGGAAATCCCGCTGAAACTTTGGACATTCTCGCGAAGGGTTCCCAATCCCCGACAAGATTGGTACCCTTTCACGTCCAAATCTCTCAAACTCCGGGAGAGATTCTCAAAACCAAGGTTAACATGGTTCGAGTTCCTTTCAACATTTTGGAAATCCCGCTGAAACTTTGGACATTCTCGCGAAGGGTTCCCAATCCTCGACAAGATTGCTACCCTTTCACGTCCAAATCTCTCCAACTCCGGGAGAGATTCTCAAAACCAAGGTTGAGATGTTTCGAGTTCCTTTCAACATTTTAAAAATCCCGCTGAAACTTTGGACATTGTCGCGAAGGGTTCCCAATCCTTTACAAGATTGGTACCCTTTCACTTCCAAATCTCTCAAACTCCGGCAGAGATTCTCAAAACCAAGGCTGACATGTTCCGAGTTCCTTTGAACATTTTGGAAATCCCACTGAAACTTTGGACATTGTCGCGAAGGGTTCCCAATCCCCGACAAGATTGGTACCCTTTCACGTCCAAATCTCTCAAACTCCGGGAGAGATTCTCAAAACCATGGTTGAAACGTTTCGAGTTCCTTTCAACATTTTGGAAATCCCGCTGAAACTTTGGACATTCTCGCGAAGGGTTCCCGATCCCCGACAAGATTGGTACCCTTTCACGTCCAAATCTCTCAAACTCCGGGAGAGATTCTCAAAACCAAGGTTGACATGTTTCGAGTTCCTTTCAACATTTTGGAAATCCCGCTGAAACTTTGGACATTGTCGCGAAGGGTTCCCAATCCCCGACAAGATTGGTACCCTTTCACGTCCAAATCTCTCAAACTCCGGGAGAGATTCTCAAAACCACGGCTGACATGTTTCGAGTTCCTTTCAACATTTTGGAAATCCCGCTGAAACTTTGGACATTGTCGCGAAGGGTTCCCAATCCCCGACAAGACTGGTACCCTTTCACGTCCAAATCTCTCAAACTCCGGGAGAGATTCTCAAAACCAAGGTTGACATGTTTCGAGTTCCTTTGAACATTTTGGAAATCCCGCTGAAACTTTGGACATTCTCGCGCAGGGATCCCAATCCCCGACAAGATTGGTACCCTTTCACGTCCAAATCTCTCAAACTCCGGGAGAGATTCTCAAAACCAAGGTTGACATGGTTCGAGTTCCTTTCAACATTTTAAAAATCCCGCTGAAACTTTGGACATTGTCGCGAAGGGTTCCCAATCCTTGACAAGATTGGTACCCTTTCACTTCCAAATCTCTCAAACTCCGGCAGAGATTCTCAAAACCAAGGCTGACATGTTCCGAGTTCCTTTTAACATTTTGGAAATCCCGCTGAAACTTTGGACATTCTCGCGAAGGGTTCCCAATCCCCGACAAGATTGGTACCCTTTCACGTCCAAATCTCTCCAACTCCGGGAGAGATTCTCAAAACCAAGGTTGACATGGTTCGAGTTCCTTTCAACATTTTGGAAATCCCGCTGAAACTTTGGACATTCTCGCGAAGGGTTCCCAATCCCCGACAAGATTGGTACCCTTTCACCTCCAAATCTCTCAAACTCCGGGAGAGATTCTCAAAACCAAAGTTGACATGTTTTGAGTTTCTTTCAACATTTTGGAAATCCCGCTGAAACTTTGGACATTCTCGCGAAGGGTTCCCAATCCCCGACAAGATTGGTACCCTTTCACGTCCAAATCTCTCAAACTCCGGGAGAGATTCTCAAAAGCATGGTTGACATGGTTCGAGTTCCTTTCAACATTTTGGAAATCCCGCTGAAACTTTGGACATTCTCGCGAAGGGTTCCCAATCCCCGACAAGACTGGTACCCTTTCACGTCCAAATCTCTCAGACTCCGGGAGAGATTCTCAAAACCAAGGTTGACATGGTTCGAGTTCCTTTCAACATTTTGGAAATCCCGCTGAAACTTTGGACATTCTCGCGAAGGGTTCCCAATCCCCGACAAGATTGGTACACTTTCACGTCCAAATCTCTCAAACTCCGGGAGAGATTCTCAAAACCATGGTTGAAACGTTTCGAGTTTTTTCAACATATTGGAAATCCCGCTGAAAGTTTGGACATTCTCGCGAAGGGTTCCCGATCCCCGGCAAGATTGGTACCCTTTCACGTCCAAATCTCTCAAACTCTGGGAGAGATTCTCAAAACCAAGGTTGACATGTTTTGAGTTTCTTTCAACATTTTGGAAATCCCGCTGAAACTTTGGACATTCTCGCGAAGGGTTCCCAATCCCCGACAATACTGGTACCCTTTCACGTCCAAATCTCTCAAACTCCGGGAGAGATTCTCAAAACCAAGGTTGACATGGTTCGAGTTCCTTTCAACATTTTGGAAATCCCGCTGAAACTTTGGACATTCTCGCGAAGGGTTCCCAATCCCCGACAAGATTGGTACCCTTTCACGTCCAAATCTCTCAAACTCCGGGAGAGATTCTCAAAACCATGGTTGAAACGTTTCGAGTTCCTTTCAACATTTTGGAAATCCCGCTGAAACTTTGGACATTCTCGCGAAGGGTTCCCAATCCCCGGCAAGATTGGTACCCTTTCACGTCCAAATCTCTCAAACTCCGGGAGAGATTCTCAAAACCAAGGTTGACATGGTTCGAGTTCCTTTCAACATTTTGAAAATGCCGCTGAAAGTTTTGGCATTCTCGCGAGGCGTTCCCTATCCCCGACAAGATTGGTACCCTTTCACGTCCAAATCTCTCAAACTCCGGGAGAGATTCTCAAAATCAAGGTTGACATGTTTCGAGTTCCTCTCAACATTTTGGAAATCCCGCTGAAACTTTGGACATTCTCACGAAGGGTTCCCAATCCCCGACAAGATTGGTACCCTTTCACGTCCAAATCTCTCAAACTCCGGGAGAGATTCTCAAAACCAAGGTTGACATGTTTCGAGTTCCTTTCAACATTTTGGAAATCCCGCTGAAACTTTGGACATTCTCGCGAAGGGTTCCCAATCCCCGACAAGATTGGTACCCTTTCACGTCCAAATCTCTCAGACTCCGGGAGAGATTCTCAAAACCAAGGTTGACATGGTTCGAGTTCCTTTCAACATTTTGGAAATCCCGCTGAAACTTTGGACATTCTCGCGAAGGGTTCCCAATCCCCGACAAGATTGGTACCCTTTCGCGTCCAAATCTCTCAAACTCCGGGAGAGATTCTCAAAACCAAGGTTGACATGGTTCGAGTTCCTTTCAACATTTTGGAAATCCCGCTGAAACTTTGGACATTCTCGCGAAGGGTTCCCAATCCCCGACAAGATTGGTACCCTTTCACGTCCAAATCTCTCAAACTCCGGGAGAGATTCTCAAAACCATGGTTGAAACGTTTCGAGTTTTTTCAACATTTTGGAAATCCCGCTGAAAGTTTGGACATTCTCGCGAAGGGTTCCCGATCCCCGGCAAGATGGGTACCCTTTCACGTCCAAATCTCTCAAACTCTGGGAGAGATTCTCAAAACCAAGGTTGACATGTTTCGAGTTCCTTTCAACGTTTTGAAAATGCCGCTGAAACTTTTGGCATTCTCGCGAGGCGTTCCCAATCCCCGACAAGATTGGTACCCTTTCACTTCCAAATCTCTCAAACTCCGGCAGAGATTCTCAAAACCAAGGCTGACATGTTCCGAGTTCCTTTCAACATTTTGGAAATCCCACTGAAACTTTGGACATTCTCGCGAAGGGTTCCCAATCCCCGACAAGATTGGTACACTTTCACGTCCAAATCTCTCAAACTCCGGGAGAGATTCTCAAAACCATGGTTGAAACGTTTCGAGTTCCTTTCAACATTTTGGAAATCCCGCTGAAACTTCGGAAATTCTCGCGAAGGGTTCCCGATCCCCGACAAGATTGGTACCCTTTCACGTCCAAATCTCTCAAACTCCGGGAGAGATTCTCAAAACCAAGGTTGACATGGTTCGAGTTCCTTTCAACATTTTGGAAATCCCGCTGAAACTTTGGACATTCTCGCGAAGGGTTCCCAATCCCCGACAAGATTGGTACCCTTTCACGTCCAAATCTCTCAAACTCCGGGAGAGATTCTCAAAACCAAGGTTGACATGTTTCGAGTTCCTTTCAACATTTTGAAAATGCCGCTGAAACTTTTGGCATTCTCGCGAAGGGTTCCCAATCCCCGACAAGATTGGTACCCTTTCACGTCCAAATCTCTCAAACTCCAGGAGAGATTCTCAAAACCAAGGTTGACATGGTTCCAGTTCCTTTCAACATTTTGGAAACCCCGCTGAAACTTTGGACATTCTGGCGAAGGGTTCCCAATCCCCGACAAGATTGGTACCCTTTCACGTCCAAATCTCTCAAACTCCGGGAGAGATTCTCAAAACCAAGGTTGACATGGTTCGAGTTCCTTTCAACATTTTGGAAATCCCGCTGAAACTTTGGACATTCTCGCGAAGGGTTCCCAATCCCCGACAAGATTGGTACCCTTTCACGTCCAAATCTCTCAAACTCCGGGAGAGATTCTCAAAACAAGGTTGACATGGTTCGAGTTCCTTAAAACATTTTGGAAATCCCGCTGAAACTTTGGACATTCTCGTGAAGGGTTCCCAATCCCCGACAAGATTGGTACCCTTTCACGTCCAAATCTCTGAAACTCCGGGAGAGATTCTCAAAACCAAGGTTGACATGTTTCGAGTTCCTTTCAACATTTTGAAAATGCCGCTGAAACTTTTGCTATTCTCGCGAGGCGTTCCCAATCCCCGACAAGATTGGTACCCTTTCACTTCCAAATCTCTCAAACTCCGGCAGAGATTCTCAAAACCAAGGCTGACATGTTCCGAGTTCCTTTCAACATTTTGGAAATCCCACTGAAACTTTGGACATTCTCGCGAAGGGTTCCCAATCCCCGACAAGATTGGTACCCTTTCACGTCCAAATCTCTCAAACTCCGGGAGAGATTCTCAAAACCATGCTTGAAACGTTTCGAGTTCCTTTCAACATTTTGGAAATCCCGCTGAAACTTTGGACATTCTCGCGAAGGGTTCCCGATCCCCGACAAGATTGGTACCCTTTCACGTCCAAATCTCTCAAACTCCGGGAGAGATTCTCAAAACCAAGGTTGACATGGTTCGAGTTCCTTTCAACATTTTGGAAATCCCGCTGAAACTTTGGACATTCTCGCGAAGGGTTCCCAATCCCCGACAAGATTGGTACCCTTTCACGTCCAAATCTCTCAAACTCCGGGAGAGATTCTCAAAACCAAGGTTGACATGTTTCGAGTTCCTTTCAACATTTTGAAAATGCGCTGAAACTTTTGGCATTCTCGCGAGGCGTTCCCAATCCCCGACAAGATTGGTACCCTTTCACGTCCAAATCTCTCAAACTCCGGGAGAGATTCTCAAAACCAAGGTTGACATGGTTCGAGTTCCTTTCAACATTTTGGAAATCCCGCTGAAACTTTGGACATTCTCGCGAAGGGTTCCCAATCCCCGACAAGATTGGTACCCTTTCACGTCCAAATCTCTGAAACTCCGGGAGAGATTCTCAAAACCAAGGTTGACATGATTCGAGTTCCTTTCAACATTTTGGAAATCCCGCTGAAACTTTGGACATTGTCGCGAAGGGTTCCCAATCCCCGACAAGATTGGTACCCTTTCACGTCCAAATCTCTCAAACTCCGGGAGAGATTCTCAAAACCAAGGTTGACATGTTTCGAGTTCCTTTCAACATTTTGGAAATCCCGCTGAAACTTTGGACATTCTCGCGAAGGGTTCCCAATCCCCGACAAGATTGGTACCCTTTCACGTCCAAATCTCTCAAACTCCGGGAGAGATTCTCAAAACCAAGGTTGACATGTTTCGAGTTCCTTTCAACATTTTGGAAATCCCGCTGAAACTTTGGACATTCTCGCGAAGGGTTCCCAATCCCCGACAAGATTGGTACCCTTTCACGTCCAAATCTCTCAAACTCCGGGAGAGATTCTCAAAACCAAGGTTGACATGGTTCGAGTTCCTTTCAACATTTTGGAAATCCCGCTGAAACTTTGGACATTCTCGCGAAGGGTTCCGAATCCCCGACAAGATTGGTACCCTTTCACGTCCAAATCTCTCAAACTCCGGGAGAGATTCTCAAAACCAAGGTTGACATGTTTCGAGTTCCTTTCAACATTTTGGAAATCCCGCTGAAACTTTGGACATTCTCGCGAAGGGTTCCCAATCCCCGACAAGATTGGTACCCTTTCACGTCCAAATCTCTCAAACTCCGGGAGAGATTCTCAAAACCAAGGTTGACATGTTTCGAGTTCCTTTCAACATTTTGGAAATCCCGCTGAAACTTTGGACATTCTCGCGAAGGGTTCCCAATCCCCGACAAGATTGGTACCCTTTCACGTCCAAATCTCTCAAACTCCGGGAGAGATTCTCAAAACCAAGGTTGACATGGTTCGAGTTCCTTTCAACATTTTGGAAATCCCGCTGAAACTTTGGACATTCTCGCGAAGGGTTCCGAATCCCCGACAAGATTGGTACCCTTTCACGTCCAAATCTCTCAAACTCCGGGAGAGATTCTCAAAACCAAGGTTGACATGTTTCGAGTTCCTGTCAACATTTTGGAAATCCCGCTGAAATTTTGGACATTGTCGCGAAGGGTTCCCAATCCCCGACAAGATTGGTACCCTTTCACGTCCAAATCTCTCAAACTCCGGGAGAGATTCTCAAAACCATGCTTGAAACGTTTCGAGTTCCTTTCAACATTTTGGAAATCCCGCTGAAACTTTGGACATTCTCGCGAAGGGTTCCCGATCCCCGACAAGATTGGTACCCTTTCACGTCCAAATCTCTCAAACTCCGGGAGAGATTCTCAAAACCAAGGTTGACATGGTTCGAGTTCCTTTCAACATTTTGGAAATCCCGCTGAAACTTTGGACATTCTCGCGAAGGGTTCCCAATCCTCGACAAGATTGGTACCCTTTCACGTCCAAATCTCTCAAACTCCGGGAGAGATTCTCAAAACGAAGGTTGACATGTTTCGAGTTCCTTTCAACATTTTGAAAATGCCGCTGAAACTTTTGGCATTCTCGCGAGGAGTTCCCAATCCCCGACAAGATTGGTACCCTTTCACGTCCAAATCTCTCAAACTCCAGGAGAGATTCTCAAAACCAAGGTTGACATGGTTCCAGTTCCTTTCAACATTTTGGAAACCCCGCTGAAACTTTGGACATTCTGGCGAAGGGTTCCCAATCCCCGACAAGATTGGTACCCTTTCACGTCCAAATCTCTCAAACTCCGGGAGAGATTCTCAAAACCAAGGTTGACATGGTTCGAGTTCCTTTCAACATTTTGGAAATCCCGCTGAAACTTTGGACATTCTCGCGAAGGGTTCCCAATCCCCGACAAGATTGGTACCCTTTCACGTCCAAATCTCTCAAACTCCGGGAGAGATTCTCAAAACCAAGGTTGACATGGTTCGAGTTCCTTTCAACATTTTGGAAATCCCGCTGAAACTTTGGACATTCTCGCGAAGGGTTCCCAATCCCCGACAAGATTGGTACCCTTTCACGTCCAAATCTCTCAAACTCCGAGAGAGATTCTCAAAACCAAGGTTGACATGTTTCGAGTTCCTGTCAACATTTTGGAAATCCCGCTGAAATTTTGGACATTGTCGCGAAGGGTTCCCAATCCTTGACAAGATTGGTACCCTTTCACGTCCAAATCTCTCAAACTCCGGGAGAGATTCTCAAAACCATGCTTGAAACGTTTCGAGTTCCTTTCAACATTTTGGAAATCCCGCTGAAACTTTGGACATTCTCGCGAAGGGTTCCCGATCCCCGACAAGATTGGTACCCTTTCACGTCCAAATCTCTCAAACTCCGGGAGAGATTCTCAAAACCAAGGTTGACATGGTTCGAGTTCCTTTCAACATTTTGGAAATCCCGCTGAAACTTTGGACATTCTCGCGAAGGGTTCCCAATCCTCGACAAGATTGGTACCCTTTCACGTCCAAATCTCTCAAACTCCGGGAGAGATTCTCAAAACGAAGGTTGACATGTTTCGAGTTCCTTTCAACATTTTGAAAATGCCGCTGAAACTTTTGGCATTCTCGCGAGGAGTTCCCAATCCCCGACAAGATTGGTACCCTTTCACGTCCAAATCTCTCAAACTCCAGGAGAGATTCTCAAAACCAAGGTTGACATGGTTCCAGTTCCTTTCAACATTTTGGAAACCCCGCTGAAACTTTGGACATTCTGGCGAAGGGTTCCCAATCCCCGACAAGATTGGTACCCTTTCACGTCCAAATCTCTCAAACTCCGGGAGAGATTCTCAAAACCAAGGTTGACATGGTTCGAGTTCCTTTCAACATTTTGGAAATCCCGCTGAAACTTTGGACATTCTCGCGAAGGGTTCCCAATCCCCGACAAGATTGGTACCCTTTCACGTCCAAATCTCTCAAACTCCGGGAGAGATTCTCAAAACCAAGGTTGACATGGTTCGAGTTCCTTTCAACATTTTGGAAATCCCGCTGAAACTTTGGACATTCTCGCGAAGGGTTCCCAATCCCCGACAAGATTGGTACCCTTTCACGTCCAAATCTCTCAAACTCCGAGAGAGATTCTCAAAACCAAGGTTGACATGGTTCGAGTTCCTTTCAACATTTTAAAAATCCCGCTGAAACTTTGGACATTCTCGCGAAGGGTTCCCAATCCCCGACAAGATTGGTACCCTTTCACGTCCAAATCTCTCAAACTCCGGGAGAGATTCTCAAAACCAAGGTTGACATCTTTCGAGTTCCTTTCAACATTTTGGAAATCCCGCTGAAACTTTGGACATTCTCGCGAAGGGTTCCCAATCCCCGACAAGATTGGTACCCTTTCACGTCCAAATCTCTCAAACTCCGGGAGAGATTCTCAAAACCAAGGTTGACATGTTTCGAGTTCCTTTCAACATTTTGGAAATCCCGCTGAAACTTTGGACATTCTCGCGAAGGGTTCCCAATCCCCGACAAGATTGGTACCCTTTCACGTCCAAATCTCTCAAACTCCGGGAGAGATTCTCAAAACCAAGGTTGACATGTTTCGAGTTCCTTTCAACATTTTGGAAATCCCGCTGAAACTTTGGACATTCTCGCGAAGGGTTCCCAATCCCCGACAAGATTGGTACCCTTTCACGTCCAAATCTCTCAAACTCCGGGAGAGATTCTCAAAACCAAGGTTGACATGGTTCGAGTTCCTGTCAACATTTTGGAAATCCCGCTGAAATTTTGGACATTGTCGCGAAGGGTTCCCAATCCCCGACAAGATTGGTACCCTTTCACGTCCAAATCTCTCAAACTCCGGGAGAGATTCTCAAAACCAAGGTTGACATGGTTCGAGTTCCTTTCAACATTTCGGAAATCTTGCTGAAACTTTGGACATTGTCGCGAAGCGTTCCCAATCCTTGACCAGATTGGTACCCTTTCACTTCCAAATCTCTCAAACTCCGGCAGAGATTCTCAAAACCAAGGCTGACATGTTCCGAGTTCCTTTCAACATTTTGGAAATCCCGCTGAAACTTTGGACATTCTCGCGAAGGGTTCCCAATCCCCGACAAGATTGGTACCCTTTCACGTCCAAATCTCTCAAACTCCGGGAGAGATTCTCAAAACCAAGGTTGACATGTTTTGAGTTCCTCTCAACATTTTGGAAATCCCGCTGAAACTTTGGACATTCTCGCGAAGGGTTCCCAATCCCCGACAAGATTGGTACCCTTTCACGTCCAAATCTCTCAAACTCCGGGAGAGATTCTCAAAACCAAGGTTGACATGGTTCGAGTTCCTTTCAACATTTTGGAAATCCCGCTGAAACTTTGGACATTCTCGCGAAGGGTTCCGAATCCCCGACAAGATTGGTACCCTTTCACGTCCAAATCTCTCAAACTCCGGGAGAGATTCTCAAAACCAAGGTTGACATGTTTCGAGTTCCTTTCAACATTTTGGAAATCCCGCTGAAACTTTGGACATTCTCGCGAAGGGATCCCAATCCCCGACAAGACTGGTACCCTTTCACGTCCAAATCTCTCAAACTCCGGGAGAGATTCTCAAAACCAAGGTTGACATGTTTCGAGTTCCTTTCAACATTTTAAAAATCCCGCTGAAACTTTGGACATTGTCGCGAAGGGTTCCCAATCCTTGACAAGATTGGTACCCTTTCACGTCCAAATCTCTCAAACTCCGGGAGAGATTCTCAAAACCAAGGTTGACATGGTTCGAGTTCCTTTCAACATTTTGGAAATCCCGCTGAAACTTTGGACATTCTCGCGAAGGGTTCCCAATCCCCGACAAGATTGGTACCCTTTCACGTCCAAATCTCTCAAACTCCGGGAGAGATTCTCAAAACCAAGGTTGACATGGTTCGAGTTCCTCTCAACATTTTGGAAATCCCGCTGAAACTTTGGACATTCTCGCGAAGGGGTCCCAATCCCCGACAAGACTGGTACCCTTTCACGTCCAAATCTCTCAAACTCCGGGAGAGATTCTCAAAACCAAGGTTGACATGGTTCGAGTTCCTTTCAACATTTTGGAAATCCCGCTGAAACTTTGGACATTCTCGCGAAGGGTTCCCAATCCCCGACAAGATTGGTACCCTTTCACGTCCAAATCTCTCAAACTCCGGCAGAGATTCTCAAAACCATGGTTGACATGGTTCGAGTTCCTTTCAACATTTTGGAAATCCCGCTGAAACTTTGGACATTCTGTCGAAGTGTTCCCAATCCCCGACAAGATTGGTACCCTTTCACGTCCAAATCTCTCAAACTCCGGGAGAGATTCTCAAAACCAAGGTTGACATGGTTCGAGTTCCTTTCAACATTTTGGAAATCCCGCTGAAACATTGGACATTCTCGCGAAGGGTTCCCAATCCCCGACAAGATTGGTACACTTTCACGTCCAAATCTCTCAAGCTCCGGGAGAGATATTCAAAACCATGGTTGAAACGTTTCGAGTTCCTTTCAACATTTTGGAAATCCCGCTGAAACTTTGGACATTCTCGCGAAGGGTTCCCAATCCCCGACAAGATTGGTACCCTTTCACGTCCAAATCTCTCAAACTCCGGGAGAGATTCTCAAAACCAAGGTTGACATGGTTCGAGTTCCTTTCAACATTTTGGAAATCCCGCTGAAACTTTGGACATTCTCGCGAAGGGTTCCCAATCCCCGACAAGATTGGTACCCTTTCACGTCCAAATCTCTCAAACTCCGGGAGAGATTCTCAAAACCAAGGTTGACATGTTTCGAGTTCCTTTGAACATTTTGGAAATCCCGCTGAAACTTTGGACATTCTCGCGCAGGGATCCCAATCCCCGACAAGATTGGTACCCTTTCACGTCCAAATCTCTCAAACTCCGGGAGAGATTCTCAAAACCAAGGTTGACATGGTTCGAGTTCCTTTCAACATTTTAAAAATCCCGCTGAAACTTTGGACATTGTCGCGAAGGGTTCCCAATCCTTGACAAGATTGGTACCCTTTCACTTCCAAATCTCTCAAACTCCGGCAGAGATTCTCAAAACCAAGGCTGACATGTTCCGAGTTCCTTTTAACATTTTGGAAATCCCGCTGAAACTTTGGACATTCTCGCGAAGGGTTCCCAATCCCCGACAAGATTGGTACCCTTTCACGTCCAAATCTCTCAAACTCCGGGAGAGATTCTCAAAACCAAGGTTGACATGGTTCGAGTTCCTTTCAACATTTTGGAAATCCCGCTGAAACTTTGGACATTCTCGCGAAGGGTTCCCAATCCCCGACAAGATTGGTACCCTTTCACCTCCAAATCTCTCAAACTCCGGGAGAGATTCTCAAAACCAAAGTTGACATGTTTTGAGTTTCTTTCAACATTTTGGAAATCCCGCTGAAACTTTGGACATTCTCGCGAAGGGTTCCCAATCCCCGACAAGATTGGTACCCTTTCACGTCCAAATCTCTCAAACTCCGGGAGAGATTCTCAAAAGCATGGTTGACATGGTTCGAGTTCCTTTCAACATTTTGGAAATCCCGCTGAAACTTTGGACATTCTCGCGAAGGGTTCCCGATCCCCGACAAGATTGGTACCCTTTCACGTCCAAATCTCTCAAACTCCGGGAGAGATTCTCAAAATCAAGGTTGACATGTTTCGAGTTCCTCTCAACATTTTGGAAATCCCGCTGAAACTTTGGACATTGTCGCGAAGGGTTCCCAATTCCCGACAAGATTGGTACCCTTTCACGTCCAAATCTCTCAAACTCCGGGAGAGATTCTCAAAACCAAGGTTGACATGGTTCGAGTTCCTTTCAACATTTTGGAAATCCCGCTGAAACTTTGGACATTCTCGCGAAGGGTTCCCAATCCCCGACAAGATTGGTACCCTTTCACGTCCAAATCTCTCAGACTCCGGGAGAGATTCTCAAAACCAAGGTTGACATGGTTCGAGTTCCTTTCAACATTTTGGAAATCCCGCTGAAACTTTGGACATTCTCGCGAAGGGTTCCCAATCCCCGACAAGACTGGTACCCTTTCACGTCCAAATCTCTCAGACTCCGGGAGAGATTCTCAAAACCAAGGTTGACATGGTTCGAGTTCCTTTCAACATTTTGGAAATCCCGCTGAAACTTTGGACATTCTCGCGAAGGGTTCCCAATCCCCGACAAGATTGGTACACTTTCACGTCCAAATCTCTCAAACTCCGGGAGAGATTCTCAAAACCATGGTTGAAACGTTTCGAGTTTTTTCAACATATTGGAAATCCCGCTGAAAGTTTGGACATTCTCGCGAAGGGTTCCCGATCCCCGGCAAGATTGGTACCCTTTCACGTCCAAATCTCTCAAACTCTGGGAGAGATTCTCAAAACCAAGGTTGACATGTTTTGAGTTTCTTTCAACATTTTGGAAATCCCGCTGAAACTTTGGACATTCTCGCGAAGGGTTCCCAATCCCCGACAATACTGGTACCCTTTCACGTCCAAATCTCTCAAACTCCGGGAGAGATTCTCAAAACCAAGGTTGACATGGTTCGAGTTCCTTTCAACATTTTGGAAATCCCGCTGAAACTTTGGACATTCTCGCGAAGGGTTCCCAATCCCCGACAAGATTGGTACCCTTTCATGTCCAAATCTCTCAAACTCCGGGAGAGATTCTCAAAACCATGGTTGAAACGTTTCGAGTTCCTTTCAACATTTTGGAAATCCCGCTGAAACTTTGGACATTCTCGCGAAGGGTTCCCAATCCCCGGCAAGATTGGTACCCTTTCACGTCCAAATCTCTCAAACTCCGGGAGAGATTCTCAAAACCAAGGTTGACATGGTTCGAGTTCCTTTCAACATTTTGAAAATGCCGCTGAAAGTTTTGGCATTTTCGCGAGGCGTTCCCTATCCCCGATAAGATTGGTACCCTTTCACGTCCAAATCTCTCAAACTCCGGGAGAGATTCTCAAAATCAAGGTTGACATGTTTCGAGTTCCTCTCAACATTTTGGAAATCCCGCTGAAACTTTGGACATTCTCGCGAAGGGTTCCCAATCCCCGACAAGATTGGTACCCTTTCACGTCCAAATCTCTCAAACTCCGGGAGAGATTCTCAAAACCATGGTTGAAACGTTTCGAGTTTTTTCAACATTTTGGAAATCCCGCTGAAAGTTTGGACATTCTCGCGAAGGGTTCCCGATCCCCGGCAAGATGGGTACCCTTTCACATCCAAATCTCTCAAACTCTGGGAGAGATTCTCAAAACCAAGGTTGACATGTTTCGAGTTCCTTTCAACGTTTTGAAAATGCCGCTGAAACTTTTGGCATTCTCGCGAGGCGTTCCCAATCCCCGACAAGATTGGTACCCTTTCACTTCCAAATCTCTCAAACTCCGGCAGAGATTCTCAAAACCAAGGCTGACATGTTCCGAGTTCCTTTCAACATTTTGGAAATCCCACTGAAACTTTGGACATTCTCGCGAAGGGTTCCCAATCCCCGACAAGATTGGTACACTTTCACGTCCAAATCTCTCAAACTCCGGGAGAGATTCTCAAAACCATGGTTGAAACGTTTCGAGTTCCTTTCAACATTTTGGAAATCCCGCTGAAACTTCGGAAATTCTCGCGAAGGGTTCCCGATCCCCGACAAGATTGGTACCCTTTCACGTCCAAATCTCTCAAACTCCGGGAGAGATTCTCAAAACCAAGGTTGACATGGTTCGAGTTCCTTTCAACATTTTGGAAATCCCGCTGAAACTTTGGACATTCTCGCGAAGGGTTCCCAATCCCCGACAAGATTGGTACCCTTTCACGTCCAAATCTCTCAAACTCCGGGAGAGATTCTCAAAACCAAGGTTGACATGTTTCGAGTTCCTTTCAACATTTTGAAAATGCCGCTGAAACTTTTGGCATTCTCGCGAAGGGTTCCCAATCCCCGACAAGATTGGTACCCTTTCACGTCCAAATCTCTCAAACTCCAGGAGAGATTCTCAAAACCAAGGTTGACATGGTTCCAGTTCCTTTCAACATTTTGGAAACCCCGCTGAAACTTTGGACATTCTGGCGAAGGGTTCCCAATCCCCGACAAGATTGGTACCCTTTCACGTCCAAATCTCTCAAACTCCGGGAGAGATTCTCAAAACCAAGGTTGACATGGTTCGAGTTCCTTTCAACATTTTGGAAATCCCGCTGAAACTTTGGACATTCTCGCGAAGGGTTCCCAATCCCCGACAAGATTGGTACCCTTTCACGTCCAAATCTCTCAAACTCCGGGAGAGATTCTCAAAACAAGGTTGACATGGTTCGAGTTCCTTAAAACATTTTGGAAATCCCGCTGAAACTTTGGACATTCTCGTGAAGGGTTCCCAATCCCCGACAAGATTGGTACCCTTTCACGTCCAAATCTCTGAAACTCCGGGAGAGATTCTCAAAACCAAGGTTGACATGTTTCGAGTTCCTTTCAACATTTTGAAAATGCCGCTGAAACTTTTGCTATTCTCGCGAGGCGTTCCCAATCCCCGACAAGATTGGTACCCTTTCACTTCCAAATCTCTCAAACTCCGGCAGAGATTCTCAAAACCAAGGCTGACATGTTCCGAGTTCCTTTCAACATTTTGGAAATCCCACTGAAACTTTGGACATTCTCGCGAAGGGTTCCCAATCCCCGACAAGATTGGTACCCTTTCACGTCCAAATCTCTCAAACTCCGGGAGAGATTCTCAAAACCATGCTTGAAACGTTTCGAGTTCCTTTCAACATTTTGGAAATCCCGCTGAAACTTTGGACATTCTCGCGAAGGGTTCCCGATCCCCGACAAGATTGGTACCCTTTCACGTCCAAATCTCTCAAACTCCGGGAGAGATTCTCAAAACCAAGGTTGACATGGTTCGAGTTCCTTTCAACATTTTGGAAATCCCGCTGAAACTTTGGACATTCTCGCGAAGGGTTCCCAATCCCCGACAAGATTGGTACCCTTTCACGTCCAAATCTCTCAAACTCCGGGAGAGATTCTCAAAACCAAGGTTGACATGTTTCGAGTTCCTTTCAACATTTTGAAAATGCGCTGAAACTTTTGGCATTCTCGCGAGGCGTTCCCAATCCCCGACAAGATTGGTACCCTTTCACGTCCAAATCTCTCAAACTCCGGGAGAGATTCTCAAAACCAAGGTTGACATGGTTCGAGTTCCTTTCAACATTTTGGAAATCCCGCTGAAACTTTGGACATTCTCGCGAAGGGTTCCCAATCCCCGACAAGATTGGTACCCTTTCACGTCCAAATCTCTGAAACTCCGGGAGAGATTCTCAAAACCAAGGTTGACATGATTCGAGTTCCTTTCAACATTTTGGAAATCCCGCTGAAACTTTGGACATTGTCGCGAAGGGTTCCCAATCCCCGACAAGATTGGTACCCTTTCACGTCCAAATCTCTCAAACTCCGGGAGAGATTCTCAAAACCAAGGTTGACATGTTTCGAGTTCCTTTCAACATTTTGGAAATCCCGCTGAAACTTTGGACATTCTCGCGAAGGGTTCCCAATCCCCGACAAGATTGGTACCCTTTCACGTCCAAATCTCTCAAACTCCGGGAGAGATTCTCAAAACCAAGGTTGACATGTTTCGAGTTCCTTTCAACATTTTGGAAATCCCGCTGAAACTTTGGACATTCTCGCGAAGGGTTCCCAATCCCCGACAAGATTGGTACCCTTTCACGTCCAAATCTCTCAAACTCCGGGAGAGATTCTCAAAACCAAGGTTGACATGGTTCGAGTTCCTTTCAACATTTTGGAAATCCCGCTGAAACTTTGGACATTCTCGCGAAGGGTTCCGAATCCCCGACAAGATTGGTACCCTTTCACGTCCAAATCTCTCAAACTCCGGGAGAGATTCTCAAAACCAAGGTTGACATGTTTCGAGTTCCTGTCAACATTTTGGAAATCCCGCTGAAATTTTGGACATTGTCGCGAAGGGTTCCCAATCCCCGACAAGATTGGTACCCTTTCACGTCCAAATCTCTCAAACTCCGGGAGAGATTCTCAAAACCATGCTTGAAACGTTTCGAGTTCCTTTCAACATTTTGGAAATCCCGCTGAAACTTTGGACATTCTCGCGAAGGGTTCCCGATCCCCGACAAGATTGGTACCCTTTCACGTCCAAATCTCTCAAACTCCGGGAGAGATTCTCAAAACCAAGGTTGACATGGTTCGAGTTCCTTTCAACATTTTGGAAATCCCGCTGAAACTTTGGACATTCTCGCGAAGGGTTCCCAATCCTCGACAAGATTGGTACCCTTTCACGTCCAAATCTCTCAAACTCCGGGAGAGATTCTCAAAACCAAGGTTGACATGTTTCGAGTTCCTTTCAACATTTTGAAAATGCCGCTGAAACTTTTGGCATTCTCGCGAGGAGTTCCCAATCCCCGACAAGATTGGTACCCTTTCACGTCCAAATCTCTCAAACTCCAGGAGAGATTCTCAAAACCAAGGTTGACATGGTTCCAGTTCCTTTCAACATTTTGGAAACCCCGCTGAAACTTTGGACATTCTGGCGAAGGGTTCCCAATCCCCGACAAGATTGGTACCCTTTCACGTCCAAATCTCTCAAACTCCGGGAGAGATTCTCAAAACCAAGGTTGACATGGTTCGAGTTCCTTTCAACATTTTGGAAATCCCGCTGAAACTTTGGACATTCTCGCGAAGGGTTCCCAATCCCCGACAAGATTGGTACCCTTTCACGTCCAAATCTCTCAAACTCCGGGAGAGATTCTCAAAACCAAGGTTGACATGGTTCGAGTTCCTTTCAACATTTTGGAAATCCCGCTGAAACTTTGGACATTCTCGCGAAGGGTTCCCAATCCCCGACAAGATTGGTACCCTTTCACGTCCAAATCTCTCAAACTCCGAGAGAGATTCTCAAAACCAAGGTTGACATGGTTCGAGTTCCTTTCAACATTTTAAAAATCCCGCTGAAACTTTGGACATTCTCGCGAAGGGTTCCCAATCCCCGACAAGATTGGTACCCTTTCACGTCCAAATCTCTCAAACTCCGGGAGAGATTCTCAAAACCAAGGTTGACATCTTTCGAGTTCCTTTCAACATTTTGGAAATCCCGCTGAAACTTTGGACATTCTCGCGAAGGGTTCCCAATCCCCGACAAGATTGGTACCCTTTCACGTCCAAATCTCTCAAACTCCGGGAGAGATTCTCAAAACCAAGGTTGACATGTTTCGAGTTCCTTTCAACATTTTGGAAATCCCGCTGAAACTTTGGACATTCTCGCGAAGGGTTCCCAATCCCCGACAAGATTGGTACCCTTTCACGTCCAAATCTCTCAAACTCCGGGAGAGATTCTCAAAACCAAGGTTGACATGTTTCGAGTTCCTTTCAACATTTTGGAAATCCCGCTGAAACTTTGGACATTCTCGCGAAGGGTTCCCAATCCCCGACAAGATTGGTACCCTTTCACGTCCAAATCTCTCAAACTCCGGGAGAGATTCTCAAAACCAAGGTTGACATGGTTCGAGTTCCTTTCAACATTTTGGAAATCCCGCTGAAATTTTGGACATTGTCGCGAAGGGTTCCCAATCCCCGACAAGATTGGTACCCTTTCACGTCCAAATCTCTCAAACTCCGGGAGAGATTCTCAAAACCAAGGTTGACATGGTTCGAGTTCCTTTCAACATTTCGGAAATCTTGCTGAAACTTTGGACATTGTCGCGAAGCGTTCCCAATCCTTGACAAGATTGGTACCCTTTCACTTCCAAATCTCTCAAACTCCGGCAGAGATTCTCAAAACCAAGGCTGACATGTTCCGAGTTCCTTTCAACATTTTGGAAATCCCGCTGAAACTTTGGACATTCTCGCGAAGGGTTCCCAATCCCCGACAAGATTGGTACCCTTTCACGTCCAAATCTCTCAAACTCCGGGAGAGATTCTCAAAACCAAGGTTGACATGTTTTGAGTTCCTCTCAACATTTTGGAAATCCCGCTGAAACTTTGGACATTCTCGCGAAGGGTTCCCAATCCCCGACAAGATTGGTACCCTTTCACGTCCAAATCTCTCAAACTCCGGGAGAGATTCTCAAAACCAAGGTTGACATGGTTCGAGTTCCTTTCAACATTTTGGAAATCCCGCTGAAACTTTGGACATTCTCGCGAAGGGTTCCGAATCCCCGACAAGATTGGTACCCTTTCACGTCCAAATCTCTCAAACTCCGGGAGAGATTCTCAAAACCAAGGTTGACATGTTTCGAGTTCCTGTCAACATTTTGGAAATCCCGCTGAAACTTTGGACATTCTCGCGAAGGGATCCCAATCCCCGACAAGACTGGTACCCTTTCACGTCCAAATCTCTCAAACTCCGGGAGAGATTCTCAAAACCAAGGTTGACATGTTTCGAGTTCCTTTCAACATTTTAAAAATCCCGCTGAAACTTTGGACATTGTCGCGAAGGGTTCCCAATCCTTGACAAGATTGGTACCCTTTCACGTCCAAATCTCTCAAACTCCGGGAGAGATTCTCAAAACCAAGGTTGACATGGTTCGAGTTCCTTTCAACATTTTGGAAATCCCGCTGAAACTTTGGACATTCTCGCGAAGGGTTCCCAATCCCCGACAAGATTGGTACCCTTTCACGTCCAAATCTCTCAAACTCCGGGAGAGATTCTCAAAACCAAGGTTGACATAGTTCGAGTTCCTCTCAACATTTTGGAAATCCCGCTGAAACTTTGGACATTCTCGCGAAGGGGTCCCAATCCCCGACAAGACTGGTACCCTTTCACGTCCAAATCTCTCAAACTCCGGGAGAGATTCTCAAAACCAAGGTTGACATGGTTCGAGTTCCTTTCAACATTTTGGAAATCCCGCTGAAACTTTGGACATTCTCGCGAAGGGTTCCCAATCCCCGACAAGATTGGTACCCTTTCACGTCCAAATCTCTCAAACTCCGGCAGAGATTCTCAAAACCATGGTTGACATGGTTCGAGTTCCTTTCAACATTTTGGAAATCCCGCTGAAACTTTGGACATTCTGTCGAAGTGTTCCCAATCCCCGACAAGATTGGTACCCTTTCACGTCCAAATCTCTCAAACTCCGGGAGAGATTCTCAAAACCAAGGTTGACATGGTTCGAGTTCCTTTCAACATTTTGGAAATCCCGCTGAAACATTGGACATTCTCGCGAAGGGTTCCCAATCCCCGACAAGATTGGTACACTTTCACGTCCAAATCTCTCAAGCTCCGGGAGAGATATTCAAAACCATGGTTGAAACGTTTCGAGTTCCTTTCAACATTTTGGAAATCCCGCTGAAACTTTGGACATTCTCGCGAAGGGTTCCCAATCCCCGACAAGATTGGTACCCTTTCACGTCCAAATCTCTCAAACTCCGGGAGAGATTCTCAAAACCAAGGTTGACATGGTTCGAGTTCCTTTCAACATTTTGGAAATCCCGCTGAAACTTTGGACATTCTCGCGAAGGGTTCCCAATCCCCGACAAGATTGGTACCCTTTCACGTCCAAATCTCTCAAACTCCGGGAGAGATTCTCAAAACCAAGGTTGACATGTTTCGAGTTCCTTTCAACATTTTGAAAATGCCGCTGAAACTTTTGGCATTCTCGCGAGGCGTTCCCAATCCCCGACAAGATTGGTACCCTTTCACGTCCAAATCTCTCAAACTCCAGGAGAGATTCTCAAAACCAAGGTTGACATGGTTCCAGTTCCTTTCAACATTTTGGAAACCCCGCTGAAACTTTGGACATTCTGGCGAAGGGTTCCCAATCCCCGACAAGATTGGTACCCTTTCACGTCCAAATCTCTCAAACTCCGGGAGAGATTCTCAAAACCAAGGTTGACATGGTTCGAGTTCCTTTCAACATTTTGGAAATCCCGCTGAAACTTTGGACATTCTCGCGAAGGGTTACCAATCCCCGACAAGATTGGTACCCTTTCACGTCCAAATCTCTCAAACTCCGGGAGAGATTCTCAAAACCAAGGTTGACATGTTTCGAGTTCCTTTCAACATTTTGGAAATCCCGTTGAAACTTTGGACATTGTCGCGAAGGTTTCCCAATCCCCGACAAGATTGGTACCCTTTCACGTCCAAAACTCTCAAACTCCGGGAGAGATTCTCAAAACCAAGGTTGACATGGTTCGAGTTCCTTTCAACATTTTGGAAATTTCGCTGAAACTTTGGACATTCTCGCGAAGGGTTCCCAATCCCCGACAAGATTGGTACCCTTTCACGTCCAAATCTCTCAGACTCCGGGAGAGATTCTCAAAACCAAGGTTGACATGGTTCGAGTTCCTTTCAACATTTTGGAAATCCCGCTGAAACTTTGGACATTCTCGCGAAGGGTTCCCAATCCCCGACAAGACTGGTACCCTTTCACGTCCAAATCTATCAAACTCCGGGAGAGATTCTCAAAACCAAGGTTGACATGTTTCGAGTTCCTTTCAACATTTTGGAAATCCCGCTGAAACTTTGGACATTCTCGCGAAGGGTTCCCAATCCCCGACAAGATTGGTACCCTTTCACGTCCAAATCTCTCAAACTCCGGGAGAGATTCTCAAAACCAAGGTTGACATGTTTCGAGTTCCTTTCAACATTTTAAAAATCCCGCTGAAACTTTGGACATTGTCGCGAAGGGTTCCCAATCCTTGACAAGATTGGTACCCTTTCACTTCCAAATCTCTCATACTCCAGCAGAGATTCTCAAAACCAAGGCTGACATGTTCCGAGTTCCTTTCAACATTTTGGAAATCCCACTGAAACTTTGGACATTCTCGCGAAGGGTTCCCAATCCCCGACAAGACTGGTACCCTTTCACGTCCAAATCTCTCAAACTCCGGGAGAGATTCTCAAAACCAAGGTTGACATGGTTCGAGTTCCTTTCAACATTTTAAAAATCCCGCTGAAACTTTGGACATTCTCGCGAAGGGTTCCCAGTCCCCGACAAGATTGGTACACTTTCACGTCCAAATCTCTCAAACTCCGGGAGAGATTCTCAAAACCAAGGTTGACATGGTTCCAGTTCCTTTCAACATTTTGGAAATCCCGCTGAAACTTTGGACATTCTCGCGAAGGGTTCCCAATCCCCGACAAGATTGGTACCCTTTCACGTCCAAATCTCTCAAACTCCGGGAGAGATTCTCAAAACCAAGGTTGACATGTTTCGAGTTCCTTTCAATATTTTGGAAATCCCGCTGAAACTTTGGACATTCTGTCGAAGGGTTCCCAATCCCCGACAAGATTGGTACCCTTTCACCTCCAAATCTCTCCAACTCCGGGAGAGATTCTCAAAACCAAGGTTGACATGGTTCGAGTTCCTTTCAACATTTTAAAAATCCCGCTGAAACTTTGGACATTGTCGCGAAGGGTTCCCAATCCCCGACAAGATTGGTACCCTTTCACGTCCAAATCTCTCAAACTCCGGCAGAGATTCTCAAAACCAAGGCTGACATGTTCCGAGTTCCTTTCAACATTTTGGAAATCCCACTGAAACTTTGGACATTGTCGCGAAGGGTTCCCAATCCCCGACAAGATTGGTACCCTTTCACGTCCAAATCTCTCAAACTCCGGGAGAGATTCTCAAAACCAAGGTTGACATGGTTCGAGTTCCTTTCAACATTTTGGAAATCCCGCTGAAACATTGGACATTCTCGCGAAGGGTTCCCAATCCCCGACAAGATTGGTACACTTTCACGTCCAAATCTCTCAAGCTCCGGGAGAGATATTCAAAACCATGGTTGAAACGTTTCGAGTTCCTTTCAACATTTTGGAAATCCCGCTGAAACTTTGGACATTCTCGCGAAGGGTTCCCAATCCCCGACAAGATTGGTACCCTTTCACGTCCAAATCTCTCAAACTCCGGGAGAGATTCTCAAAACCAAGGTTGACATGGTTCGAGTTCCTTTCAACATTTTGGAAATCCCGCTGAAACTTTGGACATTCTCGCGAAGGGTTCCCAATCCCCGACAAGATTGGTACCCTTTCACGTCCAAATCTCTCAAACTCCGGGAGAGATTCTCAAAACCAAGGTTGACATGTTTCGAGTTCCTTTCAACATTTTGAAAATGCCGCTGAAACTTTTGGCATTCTCGCGAAGGGTTCCCAATCCCCGACAAGATTGGTACCCTTTCACGTCCAAATCTCTCAAACTCCAGGAGAGATTCTCAAAACCAAGGTTGACATGGTTCCAGTTCCTTTCAACATTTTGGAAACCCCGCTGAAACTTTGGACATTCTGGCGAAGGGTTCCCAATCCCCGACAAGATTGGTACCCTTTCACGTCCAAATCTCTCAAACTCCGGGAGAGATTCTCAAAACCAAGGTTGACATGGTTCGAGTTCCTTTCAACATTTTGGAAATCCCGCTGAAACTTTGGACATTCTCGCGAAGGGTTACCAATCCCCGACAAGATTGGTACCCTTTCACGTCCAAATCTCTCAAACTCCGGGAGAGATTCTCAAAACCAAGGTTGACATGTTTCGAGTTCCTTTCAACATTTTGGAAATCCCGCTGAAACTTTGGACATTGTCGCGAAGGGTTCCCAATCCCCGACAAGATTGGTACCCTTTCATGTCCAAAACTCTCAAACTCCGGGAGAGATTCTCAAAACCAAGGTTGACATGGTTCGAGTTCCTTTCAACATTTTGGAAATTTCGCTGAAACTTTGGACATTCTCGCGAAGGGTTCCCAATCCCCGACAAGATTGGTACCCTTTCACGTCCAAATCTCTCAGACTCCGGGAGAGATTCTCAAAACCAAGGTTGACATGGTTCGAGTTCCTTTCAACATTTTGGAAATCCCGCTGAAACTTTGGACATTCTCGCGAAGGGTTCCCAATCCCCGACAAGACTGGTACCCTTTCACGTCCAAATCTATCAAACTCCGGGAGAGATTCTCAAAACCAAGGTTGACATGTTTCGAGTTCCTTTCAACATTTTGGAAATCCCGCTGAAACTTTGGACATTCTCGCGAAGGGTTCCCAATCCCCGACAAGATTGGTACCCTTTCACGTCCAAATCTCTCAAACTCCGGGAGAGATTCTCAAAACCAAGGTTGACATGTTTCGAGTTCCTTTCAACATTTTAAAAATCCCGCTGAAACTTTGGACATTGTCGCGAAGGGTTCCCAATCCTTGACAAGATTGGTACCCTTTCACTTCCAAATCTCTCATACTCCAGCAGAGATTCTCAAAACCAAGGCTGACATGTTCCGAGTTCCTTTCAACATTTTGGAAATCCCACTGAAACTTTGGACATTCTCGCGAAGGGTTCCCAATCCCCGACAAGACTGGTACCCTTTCACGTCCAAATCTCTCAAACTCCGGGAGAGATTCTCAAAACCAAGGTTGACATGGTTCGAGTTCCTTTCAACATTTTAAAAATCCCGCTGAAACTTTGGACATTCTCGCGAAGGGTTCCCAGTCCCCGACAAGATTGGTACACTTTCACGTCCAAATCTCTCAAACTCCGGGAGAGATTCTCAAAACCAAGGTTGACATGGTTCCAGTTCCTTTCAACATTTTGGAAATCCCGCTGAAACTTTGGACATTCTCGCGAAGGGTTCCCAATCCCCGACAAGATTGGTACCCTTTCACGTCCAAATCTCTCAAACTCCGGGAGAGATTCTCAAAACCAAGGTTGACATGTTTCGAGTTCCTTTCAATATTTTGGAAATCCCGCTGAAACTTTGGACATTCTGTCGAAGGGTTCCCAATCCCCGACAAGATTGGTACCCTTTCACCTCCAAATCTCTCCAACTCCGGGAGAGATTCTCAAAACCAAGGTTGACATGGTTCGAGTTCCTTTCAACATTTTAAAAATCCCGCTGAAACTTTGGACATTGTCGCGAAGGGTTCCCAATCCCCGACAAGATTGGTACCCTTTCACGTCCAAATCTCTCAAACTCCGGCAGAGATTCTCAAAACCAAGGCTGACATGTTCCGAGTTCCTTTCAACATTTTGGAAATCCCACTGAAACTTTGGACATTGTCGCGAAGGGTTCCCAATCCCCGACAAGATTGGTACCCTTTCACGTCCAAAGCTCTCAAACTCCGGGAGAGATTCTCAAAACAAAGGTTGACATGTTTCGAGTTCCTCTCAACATTTTGGAAATCCCGCTGAAACTTTGGACATTCTCGCGAAGGGTTCCCAATCCCCGACAAGATTGGTACCCTTTCACGTCCAAATCTCTCAAACTCCGGGAGAGATTCTCAAAACCAAGGTTGACATGGTTCGAGTTCCTTTCAACATTTTGGAAATCCCGCTGAAACTCTGGACATTCTCGCGAAGGGTTCCCAATCCCCGACAAGATTGGTACCCTTTCACGTCCAAATCTCTCAAACTCCGGCAGAGATTCTCAAAACCAAGGTTGACATGGTTCGAGTTCCTTTCAACATTTTGGAAATCCCGCTGAAACTTTGGACATTCTGTCGAAGTGTTCCCAATCCCCGACAAGATTGGTACCCTTTCACGTCCAAATCTCTCAAACTCCGGGAGAGATTCTCAAAAGCATGGTTGACATGGTTCGAGTTCCTTTCAACATTTTGGAAATCCCGCTGAAACATTGGACATTCTCGCGAAGGGTTCCCAATCCCCGACAAGATTGGTACACTTTCACGTCCAAATCTCTCTAAGCTCCGGGAGAGATTCTCAAAACCATGGTTGAAACGTTTCGAGTTCCTTTCAACATTTTGGAAATCCCGCTGAAACTTTGGACATTCTCGCGAAGGGTTCCCAATCCCCGACAAGATTGGTACCCTTTCACGTCCAGATCTCTCAAACTCCGGGAGAGATTCTCAAAACCAAGGTTCACATGGTTCGAGTTCCTTTCAACATTTTGGAAATCCCGCTGAAACTTTGGACATTCTCGCGAAGGGTTCCCAATCCCCGACAAGACTGGTACCCTTTCACGTCCAAATCTCTCAAACTCCGGGAGAGATTCTCAAAACCAAGGTTGACATGTTTCGAGTTCCTTTCAACATTTTAAAAATCCCGCTGAAACTTTGGACATTGTCGCGAAGGGTTCCCAATCCTTGACAAGATTGGTACCCTTTCACGTCCAAATCTCTCAAACTCCGGGAGAGATTCTCAAAACCAAGGTTGACATGGTTCGAGTTCCTTTCAACATTTTGGAAATCCCGCTGAAACTTTGGACATTGTCGCGAAGGGTTCCCAATCCCCGACAAGATTGGTACCCTTTCACGTCCAAATCTCTCAAACTCCGGGAGAGATTCTCAAAACCAAGGTTGACATGTTTCGAGTTCCTTTCAACATTTCGGAAATCCCGCTGAAACTTTGGACATTCTCGCGAAGGGTTCCCAATCCCCGACAAGACTGGTACCCTTTCACGTCCAAATCTCTCAAACTCCGGGAGAGATTCTCAAAACCAAGGTTGACATGGTTCGAGTTCCTTTCAACATTTTGGAAATCCCGCTGAAACTTTGGACATTCTCGCGAAGGGTTCCCAATCCCCGACAAGATTGGTACCCTTTCACTTCCAAATCTCTCAAACTCCGGGAGAGATTCTCAAAACCATGGTTGACATGGTTCGAGTTCCTTTCAACATTTTGGAAATCCCGCTGAAACTTTGGACATTCTGTCGAAGTGTTCCCAATCCCCGACAAGATTGGTACCCTTTCACGTCCAAATCTCTCAAACTCCGGGAGAGATTCTCAAAACCAAGGTTGACATGGTTCGAGTTCCTTTCAACATTTTGGAAATCCCGCTGAAACATTGGACATTGTCGCGAAGGGTTCCCAATCCCCGACAAGATTGGTACACTTTCACGTCCAAATCTCTCAAGCTCCGGGAGAGATTCTCAAAACCATGGTTGAAACGTTTCGAGTTCCTTTCAACATTTTGGAAATCCCGCTGAAACTTTGGACATTCTCGCGAAGGGTTCCCAATCCCCGACAAGATTGGTACCCTTTCACGTCCAAATCTCTCAAACTCCGGGAGAGATTCTCAAAACCAAGGTTGACATGTTTCGAGTTCCTTTCAACATTTTGAAAATGCCGCTGAAACTTTTGGCATTCTCGCGAGGCGTTCCCAATCCCCGACAAGATTGGTACCCTTTCACGTCCAAATCTCTCAAACTCCGGGAGAGATTCTCAAAACCAAGGTTGACATGTTTCGAGTTCCTTTCAACATTTTGAAAATGCCGCTGAAACTTTTGGCATTCTCGCGAGGCGTTCCCAATCCCCGACAAGATTGGTACCGTTTCACGTCCAAATCTCTCAAACTCCAGGAGAGATTCTCAAAACCAAGGTTGACATGGTTCCAGTTCCTTTCAACATTTTGGAAACCCCGCTGAAACTTTGGACATTGTCGCGAAGGGTTCCCAATCCCCGACAAGATTGGTACCCTTTCACGTCCAAATCTCTCAAACTCCGGGAGAGATTCTCAAAACCAAGGTTGACATGTTTCGAGTTCCTTTCAACATTTCGGAAATCCCGCTGAAACTTTGGACATTCTCGCGAAGGGTTCCCAATCCCCGACAAGACTGGTACCCTTTCACGTCCAAATCTCTCAAACTCCGGGAGAGATTCTCAAAACCAAGGTTGACATGGTTCGAGTTCCTTTCAACATTTTGGAAATCCCGCTGAAACTTTGGACATTCTCGCGAAGGGTTCCCAATCCCCGACAAGATTGGTACCCTTTCACTTCCAAATCTCTCAAACTCCGGGAGAGATTCTCAAAACCATGGTTGACATGGTTCGAGTTCCTTTCAACATTTTGGAAATCCCGCTGAAACTTTGGACATTCTGTCGAAGTGTTCCCAATCCCCGACAAGATTGGTACCCTTTCACGTCCAAATCTCTCAAACTCCGGGAGAGATTCTCAAAACCAAGGTTGACATGGTTCGAGTTCCTTTCAACATTTTGGAAATCCCGCTGAAACATTGGACATTGTCGCGAAGGGTTCCCAATCCCCGACAAGATTGGTACACTTTCACGTCCAAATCTCTCAAGCCCCGGGAGAGATTCTCAAAACCATGGTTGAAACGTTTCGAGTTCCTTTCAACATTTTGGAAATCCCGCTGAAACTTTGGACATTCTCGCGAAGGGTTCCCAATCCCCGACAAGATTGGTACCCTTTCACGTCCAAATCTCTCAAACTCCGGGAGAGATTCTCAAAACCAAGGTTGACATGTTTCGAGTTCCTTTCAACATTTTGAAAATGCCGCTGAAACTTTTGGCATTCTCGCGAGGCGTTCCCAATCCCCGACAAGATTGGTACCCTTTCACGTCCAAATCTCTCAAACTCCGGGAGAGATTCTCAAAACCAAGGTTGACATGGTTCGAGTTCCTTTCAACATTTTGGAAATCCCGCTGAAACATTGGACATTGTCGCGAAGGGTTCCCAATCCCCGACAAGATTGGTACACTTTCACGTCCAAATCTCTCAAGCTCCGGGAGAGATTCTCAAAACCATGGTTGAAACGTTTCGAGTTCCTTTCAACATTTTGGAAATCCCGCTGAAACTTTGGACATTCTCGCGAAGGGTTCCCAATCCCCGACAAGATTGGTACCCTTTCACGTCCAAATCTCTCAAACTCCGGGAGAGATTCTCAAAACCAAGGTTGACATGTTTCGAGTTCCTTTCAACATTTTGAAAATGCCGCTGAAACTTTTGGCATTCTCGCGAGGCGTTCCCAATCCCCGACAAGATTGGTACCCTTTCACGTCCAAATCTCTCAAACTCCGGGAGAGATTCTCAAAACCAAGGTTGACATGTTTCGAGTTCCTTTCAACATTTTGAAAATGCCGCTGAAACTTTTGGCATTCTCGCGAGGCGTTCCCAATCCCCGACAAGATTGGTACCGTTTCACGTCCAAATCTCTCAAACTCCAGGAGAGATTCTCAAAACCAAGGTTGACATGGTTCCAGTTCCTTTCAACATTTTGGAAACCCCGCTGAAACTTTGGACATTGTCGCGAAGGGTTCCCAATCCCCGACAAGATTGGTACCCTTTCACGTCCAAATCTCTCAAACTCCGGGAGAGATTCTCAAAACCAAGGTTGACATGTTTCGAGTTCCTTTCAACATTTCGGAAATCCCGCTGAAACTTTGGACATTCTCGCGAAGGGTTCCCAATCCCCGACAAGACTGGTACCCTTTCACGTCCAAATCTCTCAAACTCCGGGAGAGATTCTCAAAACCAAGGTTGACATGGTTCGAGTTCCTTTCAACATTTTGGAAATCCCGCTGAAACTTTGGACATTCTCGCGAAGGGTTCCCAATCCCCGACAAGATTGGTACCCTTTCACTTCCAAATCTCTCAAACTCCGGGAGAGATTCTCAAAACCATGGTTGACATGGTTCGAGTTCCTTTCAACATTTTGGAAATCCCGCTGAAACTTTGGACATTCTGTCGAAGTGTTCCCAATCCCCGACAAGATTGGTACCCTTTCACGTCCAAATCTCTCAAACTCCGGGAGAGATTCTCAAAACCAAGGTTGACATGGTTCGAGTTCCTTTCAACATTTTGGAAATCCCGCTGAAACATTGGACATTGTCGCGAAGGGTTCCCAATCCCCGACAAGATTGGTACACTTTCACGTCCAAATCTCTCAAGCCCCGGGAGAGATTCTCAAAACCATGGTTGAAACGTTTCGAGTTCCTTTCAACATTTTGGAAATCCCGCTGAAACTTTGGACATTCTCGCGAAGGGTTCCCAATCCCCGACAAGATTGGTACCCTTTCACGTCCAAATCTCTCAAACTCCGGGAGAGATTCTCAAAACCAAGGTTGACATGTTTCGAGTTCCTTTCAACATTTTGAAAATGCCGCTGAAACTTTTGGCATTCTCGCGAGGCGTTCCCAATCCCCGACAAGATTGGTACCCTTTCACGTCCAAATCTCTCAAACTCCGGGAGAGATTCTCAAAACCAAGGTTGACATGTTTCGAGTTCCTTTCAACATTTTGAAAATGCCGCTGAAACTTTTGGCATTCTCGCGAGGCGTTCCCAATCCCCGACAAGATTGGTACCGTTTCACGTCCAAATCTCTCAAACTCCAGGAGAGATTCTCAAAACCAAGGTTGACATGGTTCCAGTTCCTTTCAACATTTTGGAAACCCCGCTGAAACTTTGGACATTCTGGCGAAGGGTTCCCAATCCCCGACAAGATTGGTACACTTTCACGTCCAAATCTCTCAAACTCCGGGAGAGATTCTCAAAACCAAGGTTGACATGTTTCGAGTACCTTTCAACATTTTGGAAATCCCGCTGAAACTTTGGACATTCTCGCGAAGGGTTCCCAATCCCCGACAAGATTGGTACCCTTTCACTTCCAAATCTCTCAAACTCCGGGAGAGATTCTCAAAACCAAGGTTGACATGTTTCGAGTTCCTTTCAACATTTTGGAAATCCCGCTGAAACTTTGGACATTCTCGCGAAGGGTTCCCAATCCCCGACAAGATTGGTACCCTTTCACGTCCAAAACTCTCAAACTCCGGGAGAGATTCTCAAAACCAAGGTTGACATGGTTCGAGTTCCTTTCAACATTTTGGAAATTTCGCTGAAACTTTGGACATTCTCGCGAAGGGTTCCCAATCCCCGACAAGATTGGTACCCTTTCACGTCCAAATCTCTCAGACTCCGGGAGAGATTCTCAAAACCAAGGTTGACATGGTTCGAGTTCCTTTCAACATTTTGGAAATCCCGCTGAAACTTTGGACATTCTCGCGAAGGGTTCCCAATCCCCGACAAGATTGGTACCCTTTCACGTCCAAATCTATCAAACTCCGGGAGAGATTCTCAAAACCAAGGTTGACATGTTTCGAGTTCCTTTCAACATTTTGGAAATCCCGCTGAAACTTTGGACATTCTCGCGAAGGGTTCCCAATCCCCGACAAGATTGGTACCCTTTCACGTCCAAATCTCTCAAACTCCGGGAGAGATTCTCAAAACCAAGGTTGACATGGTTCGAGTTCCTGTCAACATTTTGGAAATCCCGCTGAAACTTTGGACATTCTCGCGAAGGGTTCCCAATCCCCGACAAGATTGGTACCCTTTCACGTGCAAATCTCTCAAACTCCGGGAGAGATTCTCAAAACCAAGGTTGACATGTTTCGAGTTCCTTTCAACATTTTAAAAATCCCGCTGAAACGTTGGACATTGTCGCGAAGGGTTCCCAATCCTTGACAAGATTGGTACCCTTTCACTTCCAAATCTCTCATACTCCAGCAGAGATTCACAAAACCAAGGCTGACATGTTCCGAGTTCCTTTCAACATTTTGGAAATCCCACTGAAACTTTGGACATTCTCGCGAAGGGTTCCCAATCCCCGACAAGACTGGTACCCTTTCACGTCCAAATCTCTCAAACTCCGGGAGAGATTCTCAAAACCAAGGTTGACATGGTTCGAGTTCCTTTCAACATTTTAAAAATCCCGCTGAAACTTTGGACATTCTCGCGAAGGGTTCCCAGTCCCCGACAAGATTGGTACCCTTTCACGTCCAAATCTCTCAAACTCCGGGAGAGATTCTCAAAACCAAGGTTGACATGGTTCGAGTTCCTTTCAACATTTTGGAAATCCCGCTGAAACTTTGGACATTCTCGCGAAGGGTTCCCAATCCCCGACAAGATTGGTACCCTTTCACGTCCAAATCTCTCAAACTCCGGGAGAGATTCTCAAAACCAAGGTTGACATGTTTCGAGTTCCTTTCAATATTTTGGAAATCCCGCTGAAACTTTGGACATTCTGTCGAAGTGTTCCCAATCCCCGACAAGATTGGTACCCTTTCACGTCCAAATCTCTCCAACTCTGGGAGAGATTCTCAAAACCAAGGTTGACATGGTTCGAGTTCCTTTCAACATTTGGAAATCCCGCTGAAACTTTGGACATTCTCGCGAAGGGTTCCCAATCCCCGACAAGATTGGTACCCTTTCACGTCCAAATCTCTCAAACTCCGGCAGAGATTCTCAAAACCAAGGCTGACATGTTCCGAGTTCCTTTCAACATTTTGGAAATCCCACTGAAACTTTGGACATTGTCGCGAAGGGTTCCCAATCCCCGACAAGATTGGTACCCTTTCACGTCCGAAGTTCTCAAACTCCGGGAGAGATTCTCAAAACCAAGGTTGACATGTTTCGAGTTCCTCTCAACATTTTGGAAATCCCGCTGAAACTTTGGACATTCTCGCGAAGGGTTCCCAATCCCCGACAAGATTGGTACCCTTTCACGTCCAAATCTCTCAAACTCCGGGAGAGATTCTCAAAACCAAGGTTGACATGGTTCGAGTTCCTTTCAACATTTTGGAAATCCCGCTGAAACTTTGGACATTCTCGCGAAGGGTCCCAATCCCCGACAAGATTGGTACCCTTTCACGTCCAAATCTCTCAAACTCCGGCAGAGATTCTCAAAACCAAGGTTGACATGGTTCGAGTTCCTTTCAACATTTTGGAAATCCCGCTGAAACTTTGGACATTCTGTCGAAGTGTTCCCAATCCCCGACAAGATTGGTACCCTTTCACGTCCAAATCTCTCAAACTCCGGGAGAGATTCTCAAAACCAAGGTTGACATGGTTCGAGTTCCTTTCAACATTTTGGAAATCCCGCTGAAACATTGGACATTCTCGCGAAGGGTTCCCAATCCCCGACAAGATTGGTACACTTTCACGTCCAAATCTCTCTAAGCTCCGGGAGAGATTCTCAAAACCATGGTTGAAACGTTTCGAGTTCCTTTCAACATTTTGGAAATCCCGCTGAAACTTTGGACATTCTGTCGAAGGGTTCCCAATCCCCGACAAGATTGGTACCCTTTCACGTGCAGATCTCTCAAACTCCGGGAGAGATTCTCAAAACCAAGGTTGACATGGTTCGAGTTCCTTTCAACATTTTGGAAATCCCGCTGAAACTTTGGACATTCTCGCGAAGGGTTCCCAATCCCCGACAAGACTGGTACCCTTTCACGTCCAAATCTCTCAAACTCCAGGAGAGATTCTCAAAACCAAGGTTGAGATGTTTCGAGTTCCTTTCAACATTTTAAAAATCCCGCTGAAACTTTGGACATTGTCGCGAAGGGTTCCCAATCCTTGACAAGATTGGTACCCTTTCACTTCCAAATCTCTCAAACTCCGGCAGAGATTCTCAAAACCAAGGCTGACATGTTTCGAGTTCCTTTCAACATTTTGGAAATCCCACTGAAACTTTGGACATTGTCGCGAAGGGTTCCCAATCCCCGACAAGATTGGTACCCTTTCACGTCCAAATCTCTCAAACTCCGAGAGAGATTCTCAAAACCAAGGTTGACATGGTTCGAGTTCCTTTCAACATTTTGGAAATCCCACTGAAACATTGGACATTCTCGCGAAGGGTTCCCAATCCCCGACAAGATTGGTACCCTTTCACGTCCAAATCTCTCAAACTCCGGCAGAGATTCTCAAAACCAAGGTTGACATGGTTCCAGTTCCTTTCAACATTTTGGAAATCCCGCTGAAACTTTGGACATTCTCGCGAAGGGTTCCCAATCCCCGACGAGATTGGTACCCTTTCACGTTCAAATCTCTCAAACTCCGGGAGAGATTCTCAAACCAAGGTTGACATGTTTCGAGTTCCTTTCAACATTTCGGAAATCCCGCTGAAACTTTGGACATTCTCGCGAAGGGTTCCCAATCCCCGACAAGACTGGTACCCTTTCACGTCCAAATCTCTCAAACTCCGGGAGAGATTCTCAAAACCAAGGTTGACATGGTTCGAGTTCCTTTCAACATTTTGGAAATCCTGCTGAAACTTTGGACATTCTCGCGAAGGGTTCCCAATCCCCGACAAGACTGGTACCCTTTCACGTCCAAATCTCTCAAACTCCGGGAGAGATTCTCAAAACCAAGGTTGACATGTTTCGAGTTCCTTTCAACATTTTAAAAATCCCGCTGAAACTTTGGACATTGTCGCGAAGGGTTCCCAATCCTTGACAAGATTGGTACCCTTTCACGTCCAAATCTCTCAAACTCCGGGAGAGATTCTCAAACCCAAGGTTGACATGGTTCGAGTTCCTTTCAACATTTTGGAAATCCCGCTGAAACTTTGGACATTCTCGCGAAGGGTTCCCAATCCCCGACAAGATTGGTACCCTTTCACTTCCAAATCTCTCAAACTCCGGCAGAGATTCTCAAAACCAAGGCTGACATGTTTCGAGTTCCTTTCAACATTTTGGAAATCCCACTGAAACTTTGGACATTGTCGCGAAGGGTTCCCAATCCCCGACAAGATTGGTACCCTTTCACGTCCAAATCTCTCAAACTCCGGGAGAGATTCTCAAAACCAAGGTTAACATGGTTCGAGTTCCTTTCAACATTTTGGAAATCCCGCTGAAACTTTGGACATTCTCGCGAAGGGTTCCCAATCCCCGACAGGACTGGTACCCTTTCACGTCCAAATCTCTCAAACTCCGGGAGAGATTCTCAAAACCAAGGTTGACATGGTTCCAGTTCCTTTCAACATTTTGGAAATCCCGCTGAAACTTTGGACATTCTCGCGAAGGGTTCCCAATCCGCGACAAGATTGGTACCCTTTCACGTCCAAATCTCTCAAACTCCGGGAGAGATTCTCAAAACCAAGGTTGACATGTTTCGAGTTCCTCTCAACATTTTGGAAATCCCGCTGAAACTTTGGACATTGTCGCGAAGGGTTCCCAATCCCCGACAAGATTGGTACCCTTTCACGTCCAAATCTCTCAAACTCCGGGAGAGATTCTCAAAACCAAGGTTGAAATGGTTCGAGTTCCTTTCAACATTTTGGAAATCCCGCTGAAACTTTGGACATTCTCGCGAAGGGTTCCCAATCCCCGACAAGATTGGTACCCTTTCACGTCCAAATCTCTCAAACTCCGGCAGAGATTCTCAAAACCAAGGTTGACATGGTTCGAGTTCCTTTCAACATTTTGGAAATCCCGCTGAAACTTTGGACATTCTGTCGAAGTGTTCCCAATCCCCGACAAGATTGGTACCCTTTCACGTCCAAATCTCTCAAACTCCGGGAGAGATTCTCAAAACCAAGGTTGACATGGTTCGAGTTCCTTTCAACATTTTGGAAATCCCGCTGAAACATTGGACATTCTCACGAAGGGTTCCCAATCCCCGACAAGACTGGTACCCTTTCACGTCCAAATCTCTCTAAGCTCCGGGAGAGATTCTCAAAACCAAGGTTGACATGGTTCGAGTTCCTTTCAACATTTTGGAAATCCCGCTGAAACTTTGGACATTCTCGCGAAGGGTTCCCAATCCCCGACAAGATTGGTACCCTTTCACGTCCAGATCTCTCAAACTCCGGGAGAGATTCTCAAAACCAAGGTTGACATGGTTCGAGTTCCTTTCAACATTTTGGAAATCCCGCTGAAACTTTGGACATTCTCGCGAAGGGTTCCCAATCCCCGACAAGACTGGTACCCTTTCACGTCCAAATCTCTCAAACTCCGGGAGAGATTCTCAAAACCAAGGTTGACATGTTTCGAGTTCCTTTCAACATTTTAAAAATCCCGCTGAAACTTTGGACATTGTCGCGAAGGGTTCCCAATCCTTGACAAGATTGGTACCCTTTCACGTCCAAATCTCTCAAACTCCGGGAGAGATTCTCAAAACCAAGGTTGACATGGTTCGAGTTCCTTTCAACATTTTGGAAATCCCGCTGAAACTTTGGACATTGTCGCGAAGGGTTCCCAATCCCCGACAAGATTGGTACCCTTTCACGTCCAAATCTCTCAAACTCCGGGAGAGATTCTCAAAACCAAGGTTGACATGGTTCGAGTTCCTTTCAACATTTTGGAAATCCCGCTGAAACTTTGGACATTCTCGCGAAGGGTTCCCAATCCCCGACAAGACTGGTACCCTTTCACGTCCAAATCTCTCAAACTCCGGGAGAGATTCTCAAAACCAAGGTTGACATGGTTCGAGTTCCTTTCAACATTTTGGAAATCCCGCTGAAACTTTGGACATTCTCGCGAAGGGTTCCCAATCCCCGACAAGATTGGTACCCTTTCACTTCCAAATCTCTCAAACTCCGGGAGAGATTCTCAAAACCATGGTTGACATGGTTCGAGTTCCTTTCAACATTTTGGAAATCCCGCTGAAACTTTGGACATTCTGTCGAAGTGTTCCCAATCCCCGACAAGATTGGTACCCTTTCACGTCCAAATCTCTCAAACTCCGGGAGAGATTCTCAAAACCAAGGTTGACATGGTTCGAGTTCCTTTCAACATTTTGGAAATCCCGCTGAAACATTGGACATTCTCGCGAGGCGTTCCCAATCCCCGACAAGATTGGTACACTTTCACGTCCAAATCTCTCAAGCTCCGGGAGAGATTCTCAAAACCATGGTTGAAACGTTTCGAGTTCCTTTCAACATTTTGGAAATCCCGCTGAAACTTTGGACATTCTCGCGAAGGGTTCCCAATCCCCGACAAGATTGGTACCCTTTCACGTCCAAATCTCTCAAACTCCGGGAGAGATTCTCAAAACCAAGGTTGACATGGTTCGAGTTCCTTTCAACATTTTGAAAATGCCGCTGAAACTTTTGGCATTCTCGCGAGGCGTTCCCAATCCCCGACAAGATTGGTACCCTTTCACGTCCAAATCTCTCAAACTCCGGGAGAGATTCTCAAAACCAAGGTTGACATGTTTCGAGTTCCTTTCAACATTTTGAAAATGCCGCTGAAACTTTTGGCATTCTCGCGAGGCGTTCCCAATCCCCGACAAGATTGGTACCGTTTCACGTCCAAATCTCTCAAACTCCAGGAGAGATTCTCAAAACCAAGGTTGACATGGTTCCAGTTCCTTTCAACATTTTGGAAACCCCGCTGAAACTTTGGACATTCTGGCGAAGGGTTCCCAATCCCCGACAAGATTGGTACCCTTTCACGTCCAAATCTCTCAAACTCCGGGAGAGATTCTCAAAACCAAGGTTGACATGGTTCGAGTTCCTTTCAACATTTTGGAAATCCCGCTGAAACTTTGGACATTCTCGCGAAGGGTTCCCAATCCCCGACAAGATTGGTACCCTTTCACTTCCAAATCTCTCAAACTCCGGGAGAGATTCTCAAAACCAAGGTTGACATGGTTCGAATTCCTTTCAACATTTTGGAAATCCCGCTGAAACTTTGGACATTCTCGCGAAGGGTTCCCAATCCCCGACAAGATTGGTACCCTTTCACGTCCAAATCTCTCAAACTCCGGGAGAGATTCTCAAAACCAAGGTTGACATGGTTCGAGTTCCTGTCAACATTTTGGAAATCCCGCTGAAACTTTGGACATTCTCGCGAAGGGTTCCCAATCCCCGACAAGATTGGTACCCTTTCACGTGCAAATCTCTCAAACTCCGGGAGAGATTCTCAAAACCAAGGTTGACATGTTTCGAGTTCCTTTCAACATTTTAAAAATCCCGCTGAAACGTTGGACATTGTCGCGAAGGGTTCCCAATCCTTGACAAGATTGGTACCCTTTCACTTCCAAATCTCTCATACTCCAGCAGAGATTCTCAAAACCAAGGCTGACATGTTCCGAGTTCCTTTCAACATTTTGGAAATCCCACTGAAACTTTGGACATTCTCGCGAAGGGTTCCCAATCCCCGACAAGACTGGTACCCTTTCACGTCCAAATCTCTCAAACTCCGGGAGAGATTCTCAAAACCAAGGTTGACATGGTTCGAGTTCCTTTCAACATTTTAAAAATCCCGCTGAAACTTTGGACATTCTCGCGAAGGGTTCCCAGTCCCCGACAAGATTGGTACCCTTTCACGTCCAAATCTCTCAAACTCCGGGAGAGATTCTCAAAACCAAGGTTGACATGGTTCGAGTTCCTTTCAACATTTTGGAAATCCCGCTGAAAATTTGGACATTCTCGCTAATGGTTCCCAATCCCCGACAAGATTGGTACCCTTTCACGTCCAAATCTCTCAAACTCCGGGAGAGATTCTCAAAACCAAGGTTGACATGTTTCGAGTTCCTTTCAATATTTTGGAAATCCCGCTGAAACTTTGGACATTCTGTCGAAGGGTTCCCAATCCCCGACAAGATTGGTACCCTTTCACGTCCAAATCTCTCCAACTCCGGGAGAGATTCTCAAAACCAAGGTTGACATGGTTCGAGTTCCTTTCAACATTTTGGAAATCCCGCTGAAACTTTGGACATTCTCGCGAAGGGTTCCCAATCCCCGACAAGATTGGTACCCTTTCACGTCCAAATCTCTCAAACTCCGGCAGAGATTCTCAAAACCAAGGCTGACATGTTCCGAGTTCCTTTCAACATTTTGGAAATCCCGCTGAAACTTTGGACATTCTGTCGAAGTGTTCCCAATCCCCGACAAGATTGGTACCCTTTCACGTCCAAATCTCTCAAACTCCGGGAGAGATTCTCAAAACCAAGGTTGACATGGTTCGAGTTCCTTTCAACATTTTGGAAATCCCGCTGAAACATTGGACATTCTCACGAAGGGTTCCCAATCCCCGACAAGACTGGTACCCTTTCACGTCCAAATCTCTCTAAGCTCCGGGAGAGATTCTCAAAACCAAGGTTGACATGGTTCGAGTTCCTTTCAACATTTTGGAAATCCCGCTGAAACTTTGGACATTCTCGCGAAGGGTTCCCAATCCCCGACAAGATTGGTACCCTTTCACGTCCAGATCTCTCAAACTCCGGGAGAGATTCTCAAAACCAAGGTTGACATGGTTCGAGTTCCTTTCAACATTTTGGAAATCCCGCTGAAACTTTGGACATTCTCGCGAAGGGTTCCCAATCCCCGACAAGACTGGTACCCTTTCACGTCCAAATCTCTCAAACTCCGGGAGAGATTCTCAAAACCAAGGTTGACATGTTTCGAGTTCCTTTCAACATTTTAAAAATCCCGCTGAAACTTTGGACATTGTCGCGAAGGGTTCCCAATCCTTGACAAGATTGGTACCCTTTCACGTCCAAATCTCTCAAACTCCGGGAGAGATTCTCAAAACCAAGGTTGACATGGTTCGAGTTCCTTTCAACATTTTGGAAATCCCGCTGAAACTTTGGACATTGTCGCGAAGGGTTCCCAATCCCCGACAAGATTGGTACCCTTTCACGTCCAAATCTCTCAAACTCCGGGAGAGATTCTCAAAACCAAGGTTGACATGGTTCGAGTTCCTTTCAACATTTTGGAAATCCCGCTGAAACTTTGGACATTCTCGCGAAGGGTTCCCAATCCCCGACAAGACTGGTACCCTTTCACGTCCAAATCTCTCAAACTCCGGGAGAGATTCTCAAAACCAAGGTTGACATGGTTCGAGTTCCTTTCAACATTTTGGAAATCCCGCTGAAACTTTGGACATTCTCGCGACGGTTCCCAATCCCCGACAAGATTGGTACCCTTTCACTTCCAAATCTCTCAAACTCCGGGAGAGATTCTCAAAACCATGGTTGACATGGTTCGAGTTCCTTTCAACATTTTGGAAATCCCGCTGAAACTTTGGACATTCTGTCGAAGTGTTCCCTATCCCCGACAAGATTGGTACCCTTTCACGTCCAAATCTCTCAAACTCCGGGAGAGATTCTCAAAACCAAGGTTGACATGGTTCGAGTTCCTTTCAACATTTTGGAAATCCCGCTGAAACATTGGACATTCTCGCGAGGCGTTCCCAATCCCCGACAAGATTGGTACACTTTCACGTCCAAATCTCTCAAACTCCGGGAGAGATTCTCAAAACCAAGGTTGACATGTTTCGAGTTCCTTTCAACATTTTAAAAATCCCGCTGAAACTTTGGACATTGTCGCGAAGGGTTCCCAATCCTTGACAAGATTGGTACCCTTTCACGTCCAAATCTCTCAAACTCCGGGAGAGATTCTCAAAACCAAGGTTGACATGGTTCGAGTTCCTTTCAACATTTTGGAAATCCCGCTGAAACTTTGGACATTGTCGCGAAGGGTTCCCAATCCCCGACAAGATTGGTACCCTTTCACGTCCAAATCTCTCAAACTCCGGGAGAGATTCTCAAAACCAAGGTTGACATGGTTCGAGTTCCTTTCAACATTTTGGAAATCCCGCTGAAACTTTGGACATTCTCGCGAAGGGTTCCCAATCCCCGACAAGACTGGTACCCTTTCACGTCCAAATCTCTCAAACTCCGGGAGAGATTCTCAAAACCAAGGTTGACATGGTTCGAGTTCCTTTCAACATTTTGGAAATCCCGCTGAAACTTTGGACATTCTCGCGAAGGGTTCCCAATCCCCGACAAGATTGGTACCCTTTCACTTCCAAATCTCTCAAACTCCGGGAGAGATTCTCAAAACCATGGTTGACATGGTTCGAGTTCCTTTCAACATTTTGGAAATCCCGCTGAAACTTTGGACATTCTGTCGAAGTGTTCCCAATCCCCGACAAGATTGGTACCCTTTCACGTCCAAATCTCTCAAACTCCGGGAGAGATTCTCAAAACCAAGGTTGACATGGTTCGAGTTCCTTTCAACATTTTGGAAATCCCGCTGAAACATTGGACATTCTCGCGAGGCGTTCCCAATCCCCGACAAGATTGGTACACTTTCACGTCCAAATCTCTCAAGCTCCGGGAGAGATTCTCAAAACCATGGTTGAAACGTTTCGAGTTCCTTTCAACATTTTGGAAATCCCGCTGAAACTTTGGACATTCTCGCGAAGGGTTCCCAATCCCCGACAAGATTGGTACCCTTTCACGTCCAAATCTCTCAAACTCCGGGAGAGATTCTCAAAACCAAGGTTGACATGGTTCGAGTTCCTTTCAACATTTTGAAAATGCCGCTGAAACTTTTGGCATTCTCGCGAGGCGTTCCCAATCCCCGACAAGATTGGTACCCTTTCACGTCCAAATCTCTCAAACTCCGGGAGAGATTCTCAAAACCAAGGTTGACATGTTTCGAGTTCCTTTCAACATTTTGAAAATGCCGCTGAAACTTTTGGCATTCTCGCGAGGCGTTCCCAATCCCCGACAAGATTGGTACCGTTTCACGTCCAAATCTCTCAAACTCCAGGAGAGATTCTCAAAACCAAGGTTGACATGGTTCCAGTTCCTTTCAACATTTTGGAAACCCCGCTGAAACTTTGGACATTCTGGCGAAGGGTTCCCAATCCCCGACAAGATTGGTACCCTTTCACGTCCAAATCTCTCAAACTCCGGGAGAGATTCTCAAAACCAAGGTTGACATGTTTCGAGTTCCTTTCAACATTTTGGAAATCCCGCTGAAACTTTGGACATTCTCGCGAAGGGTTCCCAATCCCCGACAAGATTGGTACCCTTTCACTTCCAAATCTCTCAAACTCCGGGAGAGATTCTCAAAACCAAGGTTGACATGTTTCGAGTTCCTTTCAACATTTTGGAAATCCCGCTGAAACTTTGGACATTCTCGCGAAGGGTTCCCAATCCCCGACAAGATTGGTACCCTTTCACGTCCAAATCTCTCAAACTCCGGGAGAGATTCTCAAAACCAAGGTTGACATGGTTCGAGTTCCTGTCAACATTTTGGAAATCCCGCTGAAACTTTGGACATTCTCGCGAAGGGTTCCCAATCCCCGACAAGATTGGTACCCTTTCACGTGCAAATCTCTCAAACTCCGGGAGAGATTCTCAAAACCAAGGTTGACATGTTTCGAGTTCCTTTCAACATTTTAAAAATCCCGCTGAAACGTTGGACATTGTCGCGAAGGGTTCCCAATCCTTGACAAGATTGGTACCCTTTCACTTCCAAATCTCTCATACTCCAGCAGAGATTCTCAAAACCAAGGCTGACATGTTCCGAGTTCCTTTCAACATTTTGGAAATCCCACTGAAACTTTGGACATTCTCGCGAAGGGTTCCCAATCCCCGACAAGACTGGTACCCTTTCACGTCCAAATCTCTCAAACTCCGGGAGAGATTCTCAAAACCAAGGTTGACATGGTTCGAGTTCCTTTCAACATTTTAAAAATCCCGCTGAAACTTTGGACATTCTCGCGAAGGGTTCCCAGTCCCCGACAAGATTGGTACCCTTTCACGTCCAAATCTCTCAAACTCCGGGAGAGATTCTCAAAACCAAGGTTGACATGGTTCGAGTTCCTTTCAACATTTTGGAAATCCCGCTGAAAATTTGGACATTCTCGCGAATGGTTCCCAATCCCCGACAAGATTGGTACCCTTTCACGTCCAAATCTCTCAAACTCCGGGAGAGATTCTCAAAACCAAGGTTGACATGTTTCGAGTTCCTTTCAATATTTTGGAAATCCCGCTGAAACTTTGGACATTCTGTCGAAGGGTTCCCAATCCCCGACAAGATTGGTACCCTTTCACGTCCAAATCTCTCCAACTCCGGGAGAGATTCTCAAAACCAAGGTTGACATGGTTCGAGTTCCTTTCAACATTTTGGAAATCCCGCTGAAACTTTGGACATTCTCGCGAAGGGTTCCCAATCCCCGACAAGATTGGTACCCTTTCACGTCCAAATCTCTCAAACTCCGGCAGAGATTCTCAAAACCAAGGCTGACATGTTCCGAGTTCCTTTCAACATTTTGGAAATCCCACTGAAACTTTGGACATTGTCGCGAAGGGTTCGCAATCCCCGACAAGATTGGTACCCTTTCACGTCCAAAGCTCTCAAACTCCGGGAGAGATTCTCAAAACCAAGGTTGACATGTTTCGAGTTCCTCTCAACATTTTGGAAATCCCGCTGAAACTTTGGACATTCTCGCGAAGGGTTCCCAATCCCCGACAAGATTGGTACCCTTTCACGTCCAAATCTCTCAAACTCCGGGAGAGATTCTCAAAACCAAGGTTGACATGGTTCGAGTTCCTTTCAACATTTTGGAAATCCCGCTGAAACTTTGGACATTCTCGCGAAGGGTTCCCAATCCCCGACAAGATTGGTACCCTTTCACGTCCAAATCTCTCAAACTCCGGCAGAGATTCTCAAAACCAAGGTTGACATGGTTCGAGTTCCTTTCAACATTTTGGAAATCCCGCTGAAACTTTGGACATTCTGTCGAAGTGTTCCCAATCCCCGACAAGATTGGTACCCTTTCACGTCCAAATCTCTCAAACTCCGGGAGAGATTCTCAAAACCAAGGTTGACATGGTTCGAGTTCCTTTCAACATTTTGGAAATCCCGCTGAAACATTGGACATTCTCGCGAAGGGTTCCCAATCCTCGACAAGATTGGTACCCTTTCACGTCCAAATCTCTCAAACTCCGGGAGAGATTCTCAAAACCAAGGTTGACATGGTTCGAGTTCCTTTCAACATTTTGGAAATCCCGCTGAAACTTTGGACATTCTCACGAAGGGTTCCCAATCCCCGACAAGATTGGTACCCTTTCACGTCCAAATCTCTCAAACTCCGGGAGAGATTCTCAAAACCAAGGTTGACATGTTTCGAGTTCCTTTCAACATTTTGGAAATCCCGCTGAAACTTTGGACATTCTCGCGAAGGGTTCCCAATCCCCGACAAGACTGGTACCCTTTCACGTCCAAATCTCTCAAACTCCGGGAGAGATTCTCAAAACCAAGGTTGACATGTTTCGAGTTCCTTTCAACATTTTAAAAATCCCGCTGAAACTTTGGACATTGTCGCGAAGGGTTCCCAATCCTTGACAAGATTGGTACCCTTTCACGTCCAAATCTCTCAAACTCCGGGAGAGATTCTCAAAACCAAGGTTGACATGTTTCGAGTTCCTTTCAACATTTTGGAAATCCCGCTGAAACTTTGGACATTCTCGCGAAGGGTTCCCAATCCCCGACAAGATTGGTACCCTTTCACTTCCAAATCTCTCAAACTCCGGCAGAGATTCTCAAAACCAAGGCTGACATGTTTCGAGTTCCTTTCAACATTTTGGAAATCCCACTGAAACTTTGGACATTGTCGCGAAGGGTTCCCAATCCCCGACAAGATTGGTACCCTTTCACGTCCAAATCTCTCAAACTCCGGGAGAGATTCTCAAAACCAAGGTTAACATGGTTCGAGTTCCTTTCAACATTTTGGAAATCCCGCTGAAACTTTGGACATTCTCGCGAAGGGTTCCCAATCCCCGACAGGACTGGTACCCTTTCACGTCCAAATCTCTCAAACTCCGGGAGAGATTCTCAAAACCAAGGTTGACATGGTTCGAGTTCCTTTCAACATTTTGGAAATCCCGCTGAAACTTTGGACATTCTCGCGAAGGGTTCCCAATCCCCGACAAGATTGGTACCCTTTCACGTCCAAATCTCTCAAACTCCGGGAGAGATTCTCAAAACCAAGGTTGACATGTTTCGAGTTCCTCTCAACATTTTGGAAATCCCGCTGAAACTTTGGACATTCTCGCGAAGGGTTCCCAATCCCCGACAAGATTGGTACCCTTTCACGTCCAAATCTCTCAAACTCCGGGAGAGATTCTCAAAACCAAGGTTGACATGTTTCGAGTTCCTTTCAACATTTTAAAAATCCCGCTGAAACTTTGGACATTGTCGCGAAGGGTTCCCAATCCTTGACAAGATTGGTACCCTTTCACGTCCAAATCTCTCAAACTCCGGGAGAGATTCTCAAAACCAAGGTTGACATGGTTCGAGTTCCTTTCAACATTTTGGAAATCCCGCTGAAACTTTGGACATTGTCGCGAAGGGTTCCCAATCCCCGACAAGATTGGTACCCTTTCACGTCCAAATCTCTCAAACTCCGGGAGAGATTCTCAAAACCAAGGTTGACATGGTTCGAGTTCCTCTCAACATTTTGGAAATCCCGCTGAAACTTTGGACATTCTCGCGAAGGGTTCCCAATCCCCGACAAGACTGGTACCCTTTCACGTCCAAATCTCTCAAACTCCGGGAGAGATTCTCAAAACCAAGGTTGACATGGTTCGAGTTCCTTTCAACATTTTGGAAATCCCGCTGAAACTTTGGACATTCTCGCGAAGGGTTCCCAATCCCCGACAAGATTGGTACCCTTTCACGTCCAAATCTCTCAAACTCCGGCAGAGATTCTCAAAACCAAGGTTGACATGGTTCGAGTTCCTTTCAACATTTTGGAAATCCCGCTGAAACTTTGGACATTCTGTCGAAGTGTTCCCAATCCCCGACAAGACTGGTACCCTTTCACGTCCAAATCTCTCAAACTCCGGGAGAGATTCTCAAAACCAAGGTTGACATGGTTCGAGTTCCTTTCAACATTTTGGAAATCCCGCTGAAACATTGGACATTCTCGCGAAGGGTTCCCAATCCCCGACAAGATTGGTACACTTTCACGTCCAAATCTCTCAAGCTCCGGGAGAGATTCTCAAAACCATGGTTGAAACGTTTCGAGTTCCTTTCAACATTTTGGAAATCCCGCTGAAACTTTGGACATTCTCGCGAAGGGTTCCCAATCCCCGACAAGATTGGTACCCTTTCACGTCCAAATCTCTCAAACTCCGGGAGAGATTCTCAAAACCAAGGTTGACATGTTTCGAGTTCCTTTCAACATTTTGGAAATCCCGCTGAAACTTTGGACATTCTCGCGAAGGGTTCCCAATCCCGGACAAGATTGGTACCCTTTCACGTCCAAATCTCTCAAACTCCGGGAGAGATTCTCAAAACCAAGGTTGACATGTTTCGAGTTCCTTTCAACATTTTGAAAATGCCGCTGAAACTTTTGGCATTCTCGCGAGGCGTTCCCAATCCCCGACAAGATTGGTACCGTTTCACGTCCAAATCTCTCAAACTCCAGGAGAGATTCTCAAAACCAAGGTTGACATGGTTCCAGTTCCTTTCAACATTTTGGAAACCCCACTGAAACTTTGGACATTCTGTCGAAGGGTTCCCAATCCCCGACAAGATTGGTACCCTTTCACGTCCAAATCTCTCAAACTCCGGCAGAGATTCTCAAAACCAAGGTTGACATGGTTCGAGTTCCTTTCAACATTTTGGAAATCCCGCTGAAACTTTGGACATTCTCGCGAAGGGTTCCCAATCCCCGACAAGATTGGTACCCTTTCACTTCCAAATCTCTCAAACTCCGGGAGAGATTCTCAAAACCAAGGTTGACATGTTTCGAGTTCCTTTCAACATTTTGGAAATCCCGCTGAAACTTTGGACATTGTCGCGAAGGGTTCCCAATCCCCGACAAGATTGGTACCCTTTCACGTCCAAAACTCTCAAACTCCGGGAGAGATTCTCAAAACCAAGGTTGACATGGTTCGAGTTCCTTTCAACATTTTGGAAATTTCGCTGAAACTTTGGACATTCTCGCGAAGGGTTCCCAATCCCCGACAAGATTGGTACCCTTTCACGTCCAAATCTCTCAAACTCCGGGAGAGATTCTCAAAACCAAGGTTGACATGTTTCGAGTTCCTTTCAACATTTTAAAAATCCCGCTGAAACTTTGGACATTGTCGCGAAGGGTTCCCAATCCTTGACAAGATTGGTACACTTTCACTTCCAAATCTCTCATACTCCAGCAGAGATTCTCAAAACCAAGGCTGACATGTTCCGAGTTCCTTTCAACATTTTGGAAATCCCACTGAAACTTTGGACATTCTCGCGAAGGGTTCCCAATCCCCGACAAGACTGGTACCCTTTCACGTCCAAATCTCTCAAACTCCGGGAGAGATTCTCAAAACCAAGGTTGACATGGTTCGAGTTCCTTTCAACATTTAAAAATCCCGCTGAAACTTTGGACATTCTCGCGAAGGGTTCCCAGTCCCCGACAAGATTGGTACCCTTTCACGTCCAAATCTCTCAAACTCCGGGAGAGATTCTCAAAACCAAGGTTGACATGGTTCGAGTTCCTTTCAACATTTTGGAAATCCCGCTGAAACTTTGGACATTCTCGCGAAGGGTTCCCAATCCTCGACAAGATTGGTACCCTTTCACGTCCAAATCTCTCAAACTCCGGGAGAGATTCTCAAAACCAAGGTTGACATGTTTCGAGTTCCTTTCAATATTTTGGAAATCCCGCTGAAACTTTGGACATTCTGTCGAAGGGTTCCCAATCCCCGACAAGATTGGTACCCTTTCACGTCCAAATCTCTCCAACTCCGGGAGAGATTCTCAAAACCAAGGTTGACATGGTTCGAGTTCCTTTCAACATTTTGGAAATCCAGCTGAAACTTTGGACATTCTCGTGAAGGGTTCCCAATCCCCGACAAGATTGGTACCCTTTCACGTCCAAATCTCTCAAACTCCGGCAGAGATTCTCAAAACCAAGGCTGACATGTTCCGAGTTCCTTTCAACATTTTGGAAATCCCACTGAAACTTTGGACATTGTCGCGAAGGGTTCCCAATCCCCGACAAGATTGGTACCCTTTCACGTCCAAATCTCTCAAACTCCGGGAGAGATTCTCAAAACCAAGGTTGACATGTTTTGAGTTCCTCTCAACATTTTGGAAATCCCGCTGAAACTTTGGACATTCTCGCGAAGGGTTCCCAATCCCCGACAAGATTGGTACCCTTTCACGTCCAAATCTCTCAAACTCCGGGAGAGATTCTCAAAACCAAGGTTGACATGGTTCGAGTTCCTTTCAACATTTTGGAAATCCCGCTGAAACTTTGGACATTCTCGCGAAGGGTTCCGAATCCCCGACAAGATTGGTACCCTTTCACGTCCAAATCTCTCAAACTCCGGGAGAGATTCTCAAAACCAAGGTTGACATGTTTCGAGTTCCTTTCAACATTTTGGAAATCCCGCTGAAACTTTGGACATTCTCGCGAAGGGATCCCAATCCCCGACAAGATTGGTACCCTTTCACGTCCAAATCTCTCAAACTCCGGGAGAGATTCTCAAAACCAAGGTTGACATGGTTCGAGTTCCTTTCAACATTTTGGAAATCCCGCTGAAACATTGGACATTCTCGCGAAGGGTTCCCAATCCCCGACAAGATTGGTACCCTTTCACGTCCAAATCTCTCTAAGCTCCGGGAGAGATTCTCAAAACCATGGTTGAAACGTTTCGAGTTCCTTTCAACATTTTGGAAATCCCGCTGAAACTTTGGACATTCTCGCGAAGGGTTCCCAATCCCCGACAAGATTGGTACCCTTTCACGTCCAGATCTCTCAAACTCCGGGAGAGATTCTCAAAACCAAGGTTGACATGGTTCGAGTTCCTTTCAACATTTTGGAAATCCCGCTGAAACTTTGGACATTGTCGCGAAGGGTTCCCAATCCCCGACAAGATTGGTACCCTTTCACGTCCAAATCTCTCAAACTCCGGGAGAGATTCTCAAAACCAAGGTTGACATGGTTCGAGTTCCTTTCAACATTTTGGAAATCCCGCTGAAACTTTGGACATTCTCGCGAAGGGTTCCCAATCCCCGACAAGACTGGTACCCTTTCACGTCCAAATCTCTCAAACTCCGGGAGAGATTCTCAAAACCAAGGTTGACATGGTTCGAGTTCCTTTCAACATTTTGGAAATCCCGCTGAAACTTTGGACATTCTCGCGAAGGGTTCCCAATCCCCGACAAGATTGGTACCCTTTCACTTCCAAATCTCTCAAACTCCGGGAGAGATTCTCAAAACCATGGTTGACATGGTTCGAGTTCCTTTCAACATTTTGGAAATCCCGCTGAAACTTTGGACATTCTGTCGAAGTGTTCCCAATCCCCGACAAGATTGGTACCCTTTCACGTCCAAATCTCTCAAACTCCGGGAGAGATTCTCAAAACCAAGGTTGACATGGTTCGAGTTCCTTTCAACATTTTGGAAATCCCGCTGAAACATTGGACATTCTCGCGAAGGGTTCCCAATCCCCGACAAGATTGGTACACTTTCACGTCCAAATCTCTCAAGCTCCGGGAGAGATTCTCAAAACCATGGTTGAAACGTTTCGAGTTCCTTTCAACATTTTGGAAATCCCGCTGAAACTTTGGACATTCTCGCGAAGGGTTCCCAATCCCCGACAAGATTGGTACCCTTTCACGTCCAAATCTCTCAGACTCCGGGAGAGATTCTCAAAACCAAGGTTGACATGGTTCGAGTTCCTTTCAACATTTTGGAAATCCCGCTGAAACTTTGGACATTCTCGCGAAGGGTTCCCAATCCCCGACAAGACTGGTACCCTTTCACGTCCAAATCTATCAAACTCCGGGAGAGATTCTCAAAACCAAGGTTGACATGTTTCGAGTTCCTTTCAACATTTTGGAAATCCCGCTGAAACTTTGGACATTCTCGCGAAGGGTTCCCAATCCCCGACAAGATTGGTACCCTTTCACGTCCAAATCTCTCAAACTCCGGGAGAGATTCTCAAAACCAAGGTTGACATGTTTCGAGTTCCTTTCAACATTTTAAAAATCCCGCTGAAACTTTGGACATTGTCGCGAAGGGTTCCCAATCCTTGACAAGATTGGTACCCTTTCACTTCCAAATCTCTCATACTCCAGCAGAGATTCTCAAAACCAAGGCTGACATGTTCCGAGTTCCTTTCAACATTTTGGAAATCCCACTGAAACTTTGGACATTCTCGCGAAGGGTTCCCAATCCCCGACAAGACTGGTACCCTTTCACGTCCAAATCTCTCAAACTCCGGGAGAGATTCTCAAAACCAAGGTTGACATGGTTCGAGTTCCTTTCAACATTTTAAAAATCCCGCTGAAACTTTGGACATTCTCGCGAAGGGTTCCCAGTCCCCGACAAGATTGGTACCCTTTCACGTCCAAATCTCTCCAACTCCGGGAGAGATTCTCAAAACCAAGGTTGACATGGTTCGAGTTCCTTTCAACATTTTGGAAATCCCGCTGAAACTTTGGACATTCTCGCGAAGGGTTCCCAATCCTCGACAAGATTGGTACCCTTTCACGTCCAAATCTCTCAAACTCCGGGAGAGATTCTCAAAACCAAGGTTGACATGTTTCGAGTTCCTTTCAATATTTTGGAAATCCCGCTGAAACTTTGGACCTTCTGTCGAAGGGTTCCCAATCCCCGACAAGATTGGTACCCTTTCACGTCCAAATCTCTCCAACTCCGGGAGAGATTCTCAAAACCAAGGTTGACATGGTTCGAGTTCCTTTCAACATTTTGGAAATCCCGCTGAAACTTTGGACATTCTCGCGAAGGGTTCCCAATCCCCGACAAGATTGGTACCCTTTCACGTCCAAATCTCTCAAACTCCGGCAGAGATTCTCAAAACCAAGGCTGACATGTTCCGAGTTCCTTTCAACATTTTGGAAATCCCACTGAAACTTTGGACATTGTCGCGAAGGGTTCCCAATCCCCGACAAGATTGGTACCCTTTCACGTCCAAAGCTCTCAAACTCCGGGAGAGATTCTCAAAACAAAGGTTGACATGTTTCGAGTTCCTCTCAACATTTTGGAAATCCCGCTGAAACTTTGGACATTCTCGCGAAGGGTTCCCAATCCCCGACAAGATTGGTACCCTTTCACGTCCAAATCTCTCAAACTCCGGGAGAGATTCTCAAAACCAAGGTTGAGATGTTTCGAGTTCCTTTCAACATTTTGGAAATCCCGCTGAAACTTTGGACATTGTCGCGAAGGGTTCCCAATCCCCGACAAGATTGGTACCCTTTCACGTCCAAATCTCTCAAACTCCGGGAGAGATTCTCAAAACCAAGGTTGACATGGTTCGAGTTCCTTTCAACATTTTGGAAATCCCGCTGAAACTTTGGACATTCTGTCGAAGTGTTCCCAATCCCCGACAAGATTGGTACCCTTTCACGTCCAAATCTCTCAAACTCCGGGAGAGATTCTCAAAACCAAGGTTGACATGGTTCGAGTTCCTTTCAACATTTTGGAAATCCCGCTGAAACATTGGACATTCTCGCGAAGGGTTCCCAATCCCCGACAAGATTGGTACCCTTTCACGTCCAAATCTCTCTAAGCTCCGGGAGAGATTCTCAAAACCATGGTTGAAACGTTTCGAGTTCCTTTCAACATTTTGGAAATCCCGCTGAAACTTTGGACATTCTCGCGAAGGGTTCCCAATCCCCGACAAGATTGGTACCCTTTCACGTCCAGATCTCTCAAACTCCGGGAGAGATTCTCAAAACCAAGGTTGACATGTTTTGAGTTCCTTTCAACATTTTGGAAATCCCGCTGAAACTTTGGACATTGTCGCGAAGGGTTCCCAATCCCCGACAAGATTGGTACCCTTTCACGTCCAAATCTCTCAAACTCCGGGAGAGATTCTCAAAACCAAGGTTGACATGGTTCGAGTTCCTTTCAACATTTTGGAAATCCCGCTGAAACTTTGGACATTCTCGCGAAGGGTTCCCAATCCCCGACAAGACTGGTACCCTTTCACGTCCAAATCTCTCAAACTCCGGGAGAGATTCTCAAAACCAAGGTTGACATGGTTCGAGTTCCTTTCAACATTTTGGAAATCCCGCTGAAACTTTGGACATTCTCGCGAAGGGTTCCCAATCCCCGACAAGATTGGTACCCTTTCACTTCCAAATCTCTCAAACTCCGGGAGAGATTCTCAAAACCATGGTTGACATGGTTCGAGTTCCTTTCAACATTTTGGAAATCCCGCTGAAACTTTGGACATTCTGTCGAAGTGTTCCCAATCCCCGACAAGATTGGTACCCTTTCACGTCCAAATCTCTCAAACTCCGGGAGAGATTCTCAAAACCAAGGTTGACATGGTTCGAGTTCCTTTCAACATTTTGGAAATCCCGCTGAAACATTGGACATTCTCGCGAAGGGTTCCCAATCCCCGACAAGATTGGTACACTTTCACGTCCAAATCTCTCAAGCTCCGGGAGAGATTCTCAAAACCATGGTTGAAACGTTTCGAGTTCCTTTCAACATTTTGGAAATCCCGCTGAAACTTTGGACATTCTCGCGAAGGGTTCCCAATCCCCGACAAGATTGGTACCCTTTCACGTCCAAATCTCTCAAACTCCGGGAGAGATTCTCAAAACCAAGGTTGACATGTTTCGAGTTCCTTTCAACATTTTGGAAATCCCGCTGAAACTTTGGACATTCTCGCGAAGGGTTCCCAATCCCCGACAAGATTGGTACCCTTTCACGTCCAAATCTCTCAAACTCCGGGAGAGATTCTCAAAACCAAGGTTGACATGTTTCGAGTTCCTTTCAACATTTTGAAAATGCCGCTGAAACTTTTGGCATTCTCGCGAGGCGTTCCCAATACCCGACAAGATTGGTACCGTTTCACGTCCAAATCTCTCAAACTCCGGGAGAGATTCTCAAAACCAAGGTTGACATGGTTCCAGTTCCTTTCAACATTTTGGAAACCCCGCTGAAACTTTGGACATTCTGGCGAAGGGTTCCCAATCCCCGACAAGATTGGTACACTTTCACGTCCAAATCTCTCAAACTCCGGGAGAGATTCTCAAAACCAAGGTTGACATGGTTCGAGTTCCTTTCAACATTTTGGAAATCCCGCTGAAACTTTGGACATTCTCGCGAAGGGTTCCCAATCCCCGACAAGATTGGTACCCTTTCACTTCCAAATCTCTCAAACTCCGGGAGAGATTCTCAAAACCAAGGTTGACATGTTTCGAGTTCCTTTCAACATTTTGGAAATCCCGCTGAAACTTTGGACATTCTCGCGAAGGGTTCCCAATCCCCGACAAGATTGGTACCCTTTCACGTCCAAATCTCTCAAACTCCGGGAGAGATTCTCAAAACCAAGGTTGACATGTTTCGAGTTCCTTTCAACATTTTGGAAATCCCGCTGAAACTTTGGACATTCTCGCGAAGGGTTCCCAATCCCCGACAAGATTGGTACCCTTTCACGTCCAAATCTCTCAAACTCCGGGAGAGATTCTCAAAACCAAGGTTGACATGTTTCGAGTTCCTTTCAACATTTTGAAAATGCCGCTGAAACTTTTGGCATTCTCGCGAGGCGTTCCCAATCCCCGACAAGATTGGTACCGTTTCACGTCCAAATCTCTCAAACTCCGGGAGAGATTCTCAAAACCAAGGTTGACATGGTTCCAGTTCCTTTCAACATTTTGGAAACCCCGCTGAAACTTTGGACATTCTGGCGAAGGGTTCCCAATCCCCGACAAGATTGGTACACTTTCACGTCCAAATCTCTCAAACTCCGGGAGAGATTCTCAAAACCAAGGTTGACATGTTTCGAGTTCCTTTCAACATTTTGGAAATCCCGCTGAAACTTTGGACATTGTCGCGAAGGGTTCCCAATCCCCGACAAGATTGGTACCCTTTCACGTCTAAAACTCTCAAACTCCGGGAGAGATTCTCAAAACCAAGGTTGACATGGTTCGAGTTCCTTTCAACGTTTTGGAAATTTCGCTGAAACTTTGGACATTCTCGCGAAGGGTTCCCAATCCCCGACAAGATTGGTACCCTTTCACGTCCAAATCTCTCAGACTCCGGGAGAGATTCTCAAAACCAAGGTTGACATGTTTCGAGTTCCTTTCAACATTTTGGAAATCCCGCTGAAACTTTGGACATTCTCGCGAAGGGTTCCCAATCCCCGACAAGATTGGTACCCTTTCACGTCCAAATCTCTCAAACTCCGGGAGAGATTCTCAAAACCAAGGTTGACATGTTTCGAGTTCCTTTCAACATTTTGGAAATCCCGCTGAAACTTTGGACATTCTCGCGAAGGGTTCCCAATCCCCGACAAGATTGGTACCCTTTCACGTCCAAATCTCTCAAACTCCGGGAGAGATTCTCAAAACCAAGGTTGACATGGTTCGAGTTCCTGTCAACATTTTGGAAATCCCGCTGAAACTTTGGACATTCTCGCGAAGGGTTCCCAATCCCCGACAAGATTGGTACCCTTTCACGTGCAAATCTCTCAAACTCCGGGAGAGATTCTCAAAACCAAGGTTGACATGTTTCGAGTTCCTTTCAACATTTTAAAAATCCCGCTGAAACGTTGGACATTGTCGCGAAGGGTTCCCAATCCTTGACAAGATTGGTACCCTTTCACTTCCAAATCTCTCAAACTCCGGGAGAGATTCTCAAAACCAAGGCTGACATGTTCCGAGTTCCTTTCAACATTTTGGAAATCCCACTGAAACTTTGGACATTCTCGCGAAGGGTTCCCAATCCCCGACAAGACTGGTACCCTTTCACGTCCAAATCTCTCAAACTCCGGGAGAGATTCTCAAAACCAAGGTTGACATGGTTCGAGTTCCTTTCAACATTTTAAAAATCCCGCTGAAACTTTGGACATTCTCGCGAAGGGTTCCCAGTCCCCGACAAGATTGGTACCCTTTCACGTCCAAATCTCTCAAACTCCGGGAGAGATTCTCAAAACCAAGGTTGACATGGTTCGAGTTCCTTTCAACATTTTGGAAATCCCGCTGAAACTTTGGACATTCTCGCGAAGGGTTCCCAATCCCCGACAAGATTGGTACCCTTTCACGTCCAAATCTCTCAAACTCCGGGAGAGATTCTCAAAACCAAGGTTGACATGTTTCGAGTTCCTTTCAATATTTTGGAAATCCCGCTGAAACTTTGGACATTCTGTCGAAGGGTTCCCAATCCCCGACAAGATTGGTACCCTTTCACGTCCAAATCTCTCCAAGTCCGGGAGAGATTCTCAAAACCAAGGTTGACATGGTTCGAGTTCCTTTCAACATTTTGGAAATCCCGCTGAAACTTTGGACATTCTCGCGAAGGGTTCCCAATCCCCGACAAGATTGGTACCCTTTCACGTCCAAATCTCTCAAACTCCGGCAGAGATTCTCAAAACCAAGGCTGACATGTTCCGAGTTCCTTTCAACATTTTGGAAATCCCACTGAAACTTTGGACATTGTCGCGAAGGGTTCCCAATCCCCGACAAGATTGGTACCCTTTCACGTCCAAATCTCTCAAACTCCGGGAGAGATTCTCAAAACCAAGGTTGACATGGTTCGAGTTCCTTTCAACATTTTGGAAATCCCGCTGAAACTTTGGACATTCTCGCGAAGGGTTCCCAATCCCCGACAAGATTGGTACACTTTCACGTCCAAATCTCTCTAAGCTCCGGGAGAGATTCTCAAAACCATGGTTGAAACGTTTCGAGTTCCTTTCAACATTTTGGAAATCCCGCTGAAACTTTGGACATTCTCGCGAAGGGTTCCCAATCCCCGACAAGATTGGTACCCTTTCACGTCCAAATCTCTCAAACTCCGGGAGAGATTCTCAAAACCAAGGTTGACATGGTTCGAGTTCCTTTCAACATTTTGGAAATCCCGCTGAAACTTTGGACATTCTCGCGAAGGGTTCCAAATCCCCGACGAGATTGGTACCCTTTCACGTTCAAATCTCTCAAACTCCGGGAGAGATTCCCAAAACCAAGGTTGACATGTTTCGAGTTCCTTTCAACATTTCGGAAATCCCGCTGAAACTTTGGACATTCTCGCGAAGGGTTCCCAATCCCTGACAAGACTGGTACACTTTCACGTCCAAATCTCTCAAACTCCGGGAGAGATTCTCAAAACCAAGGTTGACATGGTTCGAGTTCCTTTCAACATTTTGGAAAACCTGCTGAAACTTTGGACATTCTCGCGAAGGGTTCCCAATCCCCGACAAGATTGGTACCCTTTCACGTCCAAATCTCTCAAACTCCGGGAGAGATTCTCAAAACCAAGGTTGACATGGTTCGAGTTCCTGTCAACATTTTGGAAATCCCGCTGAAACTTTGGACATTCTCGCGAAGGGTTCCCAATCCCCGACAAGATTGGTACCCTTTCACGTGCAAATCTCTCAAACTCCGGGAGAGATTCTCAAAACCAAGGTTGACATGTTTCGAGTTCCTTTCAACATTTTAAAAATCCCGCTGAAACGTTGGACATTGTCGCGAAGGGTTCCCAATCCTTGACAAGATTGGTACCCTTTCACTTCCAAATCTCTCAAACTCCGGGAGAGATTCTCAAAACCAAGGCTGACATGTTCCGAGTTCCTTTCAACATTTTGGAAATCCCACTGAAACTTTGGACATTCTCGCGAAGGGTTCCCAATCCCCGACAAGACTGGTACCCTTTCACGTCCAAATCTCTCAAACTCCGGGAGAGATTCTCAAAACCAAGGTTGACATGGTTCGAGTTCCTTTCAACATTTTAAAAATCCCGCTGAAACTTTGGACATTCTCGCGAAGGGTTCCCAGTCCCCGACAAGATTGGTACCCTTTCACGTCCAAATCTCTCAAACTCCGGGAGAGATTCTCAAAACCAAGGTTGACATGGTTCGAGTTCCTTTCAACATTTTGGAAATCCCGCTGAAACTTTGGACATTCTCGCGAAGGGTTCCCAATCCCCGACAAGATTGGTACCCTTTCACGTCCAAATCTCTCAAACTCCGGGAGAGATTCTCAAAACCAAGGTTGACATGTTTCGAGTTCCTTTCAATATTTTGGAAATCCCGCTGAAACTTTGGACATTCTGTCGAAGGGTTCCCAATCCCCGACAAGATTGGTACCCTTTCACGTCCAAATCTCTCCAAGTCCGGGAGAGATTCTCAAAACCAAGGTTGACATGGTTCGAGTTCCTTTCAACATTTTGGAAATCCCGCTGAAACTTTGGACATTCTCGCGAAGGGTTCCCAATCCCCGACAAGATTGGTACCCTTTCACGTCCAAATCTCTCAAACTCCGGCAGAGATTCTCAAAACCAAGGCTGACATGTTCCGAGTTCCTTTCAACATTTTGGAAATCCCACTGAAACTTTGGACATTGTCGCGAAGGGTTCCCAATCCCCGACAAGATTGGTACCCTTTCACGTCCAAATCTCTCAAACTCCGGGAGAGATTCTCAAAACCAAGGTTGACATGGTTCGAGTTCCTTTCAACATTTTGGAAATCCCGCTGAAACTTTGGACATTCTCGCGAAGGGTTCCCAATCCCCGACAAGATTGGTACACTTTCACGTCCAAATCTCTCTAAGCTCCGGGAGAGATTCTCAAAACCATGGTTGAAACGTTTCGAGTTCCTTTCAACATTTTGGAAATCCCGCTGAAACTTTGGACATTCTCGCGAAGGGTTCCCAATCCCCGACAAGATTGGTACCCTTTCACGTCCAAATCTCTCAAACTCCGGGAGAGATTCTCAAAACCAAGGTTGACATGGTTCGAGTTCCTTTCAACATTTTGGAAATCCCGCTGAAACTTTGGACATTCTCGCGAAGGGTTCCAAATCCCCGACGAGATTGGTACCCTTTCACGTTCAAATCTCTCAAACTCCGGGAGAGATTCCCAAAACCAAGGTTGACATGTTTCGAGTTCCTTTCAACATTTCGGAAATCCCGCTGAAACTTTGGACATTCTCGCGAAGGGTTCCCAATCCCTGACAAGACTGGTACACTTTCACGTCCAAATCTCTCAAACTCCGGGAGAGATTCTCAAAACCAAGGTTGACATGGTTCGAGTTCCTTTCAACATTTTGGAAATCCTGCTGAAACTTTGGACATTCTCGCGAAGGGTTCCCAATCCTCGACAAGATTGGTACCCTTTCACGTCCAAATCTATCAAACTCCGGGAGAGATTCTCAAAACCAAGGTTGACATGGTTCGAGTTCCTTTCAACATTTTGGAAATCCCGCTGAAACTTTGGACATTCTCGCGAAGGGTTCCCAATCCCCGACAAGATTGGTACCCTTTCACGTCCAAATCTCTCAAACTCCGGGAGAGATTCTCAAAACCAAGGTTGACATGGTTCCAGTTCCTTTCAACATTTTAAAAATCCCGCTGAAACTTTGGACATTGTCGCGAAGGGTTCCCAATCCTTGACAAGATTGGTACCCTTTCACGTCCAAATCTCTCAAACTCCGGGAGAGATTCTCAAAACCAAGGTTGACATGGTTCGAGTTCCTTTCAACATTTTGGAAATCCCGCTGAAACTTTGGACATTCTCGCGAAGGGTTCCCAATCCCCGACAAGATTGGTACCCTTTCACTTCCAAATCTCTCAAACTCCGGCAGAGATTCTCAAAACCAAGGCTGACATGTTTCGAGTTCCTTTCAACATTTTGGAAATCCCGCTGAAACTTTGGACATTCTCGCGAAGGGTTCCCAATCCCCGACAAGATTGGTACCCTTTCACGTCCAAATCTCTCAAACTCCGGGAGAGATTCTCAAAACCAAGGTTAACATGGTTCGAGTTCCTTTCAACATTTTGGAAATCCCGCTGAAACTTTGGACATTCTCGCGAAGGGTTCCCAATCCCCGACAGGACTGGTACCCTTTCACGTCCAAATCTCTCAAACTCCGGGAGAGATTCTCAAAACCAAGGTTGACATGGTTCCAGTTCCTTTCAACATTTTGGAAATCCCGCTGAAACTTTGGACATTCTCGCGAAGGGTTCCAAATCCCCGACAAGATTGGTACCCTTTCACGTTCAAATCTCTCAAACTCCGGGAGAGATTCTCAAAACCAAGGTTGACATGTTTCGAGTTCCTTTCAACATTTTGGAAATCCCGCTGAAACTTTGGACATTCTCGCGAAGGGTTCCCAATCCCCGACAAGACTGGTACCCTTTCACGTCCAAATCTCTCAAACTCCGGGAGAGATTCTCAAAACCAAGGTTGACATGGTTCGAGTACCTTTCAACATTTTGGAAATCCTGCTGAAACTTTGGACATTCTCGCGAAGGGTTCCCAATCCTCGACAAGATTGGTACCCTTTCACGTCCAAATCTCTCAAACTCCGGGAGAGATTCTCAAAACCAAGGTTGACATGGTTCGAGTTCCTTTCAACATTTTTGAAATCCCGTTGAAACTTTGGACATTCTCGCGAAGGGTTCCCAATCCCCGACAAGATTGGTACCCTTTCACGTGCAAATCTCTCAAACTCCGGGAGAGATTCTCAAAACCAAGGTTGACATGGTTCGAGTTCCTTTCAACATTTTAAAAATCCCGCTGAAACTTTGGACATTCTCGCGAAGGGTTCCCAGTCCCCGACAAGATTGGTACCCTTTCACGTCCAAATCTCTCAAACTCCGGGAGAGATTCTCAAAACCAAGGTTGACATGGTTCGAGTTCCTTTCAACATTTTGGAAATCCCGCTGAAACTTTGGACATTCTCGCGAAGGGTTCCCAATCCCCGACAAGATTGGTACACTTTCACGTCCAAATCTCTCAAACTCCGGGAGAGATTCTCAAAACCAAGGTTGACATGTTTCGAGTTCCTTTCAATATTTTGGAAATCCCGCTGAAACTTTGGACATTCTGTCGAAGGGTTCCCAATCCCCGACAAGATTGGTACCCTTTCACGTCCAAATCTCTCCAAGTCCGGGAGAGATTCTCAAAACCAAGGTTGACATGGTTCGAGTTCCTTTCAACATTTTGGAAATCCCGCTGAAACTTTGGACATTCTCGCGAAGGGTTCCCAATCCCCGACAAGATTGGTACCCTTTCACGTCCAAATCTCTCAAACTCCGGCAGAGATTCTCAAAACCAAGGCTGACATGTTCCGAGTTCCTTTCAACATTTTGGAAATCCCACTGAAACTTTGGACATTGTCGCGAAGGGTTCCCAATCCCCGACAAGATTGGTACCCTTTCACGTCCAAATCTCTCAAACTCCGGGAGAGATTCTCAAAACCAAGGTTGACATGGTTCGAGTTCCTTTCAACATTTTGGAAATCCCGCTGAAACTTTGGACATTCTCACGAAGGGTTCCCAATCCCCGACAAGATTGGTACACTTTCACGTCCAAATCTCTCTAAGCTCCGGGAGAGATTCTCAAAACCATGGTTGAAACGTTTCGAGTTCCTTTCAACATTTTGGAAATCCCGCTGAAACTTTGGACATTCTCGCGAAGGGTTCCCAATCCCCGACAAGATTGGTACCCTTTCACGTCCAAATCTCTCAAACTCCGGGAGAGATTCTCAAAACCAAGGTTGACATGGTTCGAGTTCCTTTCAACATTTTGGAAATCCCGCTGAAACTTTGGACATTCTCGCGAAGGGTTCCAAATCCCCGACGAGATTGGTACCCTTTCACGTTCAAATCTCTCAAACTCCGGGAGAGATTCCCAAAACCAAGGTTGACATGTTTCGAGTTCCTTTCAACATTTCGGAAATCCCGCTGAAACTTTGGACATTCTCGCGAAGGGTTCCCAATCCCTGACAAGACTGGTACACTTTCACGTCCAAATCTCTCAAACTCCGGGAGAGATTCTCAAAACCAAGGTTGACATGGTTCGAGTTCCTTTCAACATTTTGGAAATCCTGCTGAAACTTTGGACATTCTCGCGAAGGGTTCCCAATCCTCGACAAGATTGGTACCCTTTCACGTCCAAATCTATCAAACTCCGGGAGAGATTCTCAAAACCAAGGTTGACATGGTTCGAGTTCCTTTCAACATTTTGGAAATCCCGCTGAAACTTTGGACATTCTCGCGAAGGGTTCCCAATCCCCGACAAGATTGGTACCCTTTCACGTCCAAATCTCTCAAACTCCGTGAGAGATTCTCAAAACCAAGGTTGACATGGTTCCAGTTCCTTTCAACATTTTAAAAATCCCGCTGAAACTTTGGACATTGTCGCGAAGGGTTCCCAATCCTTGACAAGATTGGTACCCTTTCACGTCCAAATCTCTCAAACTCCGGGAGAGATTCTCAAAACCAAGGTTGACATGGTTCGAGTTCCTTTCAACATTTTGGAAATCCCGCTGAAACTTTGGACATTCTCGCGAGGGGTTCCCAATCCCCGACAAGATTGGTACCCTTTCACTTCCAAATCTCTCAAACTCCGGCAGAGATTCTCAAAACCAAGGCTGACATGTTTCGAGTTCCTTTCAACATTTTGGAAATCCCGCTGAAACTTTGGACATTCTCGCGAAGGGTTCCCAATCCCCGACAAGATTGGTACCCTTTCACGTCCAAATCTCTCAAACTCCGGGAGAGATTCTCAAAACCAAGGTTAACATGGTTCGAGTTCCTTTCAACATTTTGGAAATCCCGCTGAAACTTTGGACATTCTCGCGAAGGGTTCCCAATCCCCGACAGGACTGGTACCCTTTCACGTCCAAATCTCTCAAACTCCGGGAGAGATTCTCAAAACCAAGGTTGACATGGTTCCAGTTCCTTTCAACATTTTGGAAATCCCGCTGAAACTTTGGACATTCTCGCGAAGGGTTCCAAATCCCCGACAAGATTGGTACCCTTTCACGTTCAAATCTCTCAAACTCCGGGAGAGATTCTCAAAACCAAGGTTGACATGTTTCGAGTTCCTTTCAACATTTTGGAAATCCCGCTGAAACTTTGGACATTCTCGCGAAGGGTTCCCAATCCCCGACAAGACTGGTACCCTTTCACGTCCAAATCTCTCAAACTCCGGGAGAGATTCTCAAAACCAAGGTTGACATGGTTCGAGTACCTTTCAACATTTTGGAAATCCTGCTGAAACTTTGGACATTCTCGCGAAGGGTTCCCAATCCTCGACAAGATTGGTACCCTTTCACGTCCAAATCTCTCAAACTCCGGGAGAGATTCTCAAAACCAAGGTTGACATGGTTCGAGTTCCTTTCAACATTTTTGAAATCCCGTTGAAACTTTGGACATTCTCGCGAAGGGTTCCCAATCCCCGACAAGATTGGTACCCTTTCACGTGCAAATCTCTCAAACTCCGGGAGAGATTCTCAAAACCAAGGTTGACATGGTTCGAGTTCCTTTCAACATTTTGGAAATCCCGCTGAAACTTTGGACATTCTCGCGAAGGGTTCCCAATCCCCGACAAGATTGGTACCCTTTCACGTCCAAATCTCTCAAACTCCGGGAGAGATTCTCAAAACCAAGGTTGACATGGTTCGAGTTCCTTTCAACATTTTGGAAATCCCGCTGAAACTTTGGACATTGTCGCGAAGGGTTCCCAATCCCCGACAAGACTGGTACCCTTTCACGTCCAAATCTCTCAAACTCCGGGAGAGATTCTCAAAACCAAGGTTGAGATGTTTCGAGTTCCTTTCAACATTTTAAAAATCCCGCTGAAACTTTGGACATTGTCGCGAAGGGTTCCCAATCCTTGCCAAGATTGGTACCCTTTCACTTCCAAATCTCTCAAACTCCGGCAGAGATTCTCAAAACCAAGGCTGACATGGTTCGAGTTCCTTTCAACATTTTGGAAATCCCACTGAAACTTTGGACATTGTCGCGAAGGGTTCCCAATCCCCGACAAGATTGGTACCCTTTCACGTCCAAATCTCTCAAACTCCGGGAGAGATTCTCAAAACCAAGGTTGACATGGTTCCAGTTCCTTTCAACATTTTGGAAATCCCGCTGAAACTTTGGACATTCTCGCGAAGGGTTCCCAATCCCCGACAAGATTGGTACCCTTTCACGTCCAAATCTCTCAAACTCCGGGAGAGATTCTCAAAACCAAGGTTGACATGGTTCCAGTTCCTTTCAACATTTTGGAAATCCCGCTGAAACTTTGGACATACTCGCGAAGGGTTCCAAATCCCCGACGAGATTGGTACCCTTTCACGTTCAAATCTCTCAAACTCCGGGAGAGATTCTCAAAACCAAGGTTGACATGTTTCGAGTTCCTTTCAACATTTCGGAAATCCCGCTGAAACTTTGGACATTCTCGCGAAGGGTTCCCAATCCCCGACAAGACTGGTACCCTTTCACGTCCAAATCTCTCAAACTCCGGGAGAGATTCTCAAAACCAAGGTTGACATGGTTCGAGTACCTTTCAACATTTTGGAAATCCTGCTGAAACTTTGGACATTCTCGCGAAGGGTTCCCAATCCTCGACAAGATTGGTACCCTTTCACGTCCAAATCTCTCAAACTCCGGGAGAGATTCTCAAAACCAAGGTTGACATGGTTCGAGTTCCTTTCAACATTTTGGAAATCCCGTTGAAACTTTGGACATTCTCGCGAAGGGTTCCCAATCCCCGACAAGATTGGTACCCTTTCACGTGCAAATCTCTCAAACTCCGGGAGAGATTCTCAAAACCAAGGTTGACATGGTTCGAGTTCCTTTCAACATTTTGGAAATCCCGCTGAAACTTTGGACATTCTCGCGAAGGGTTCCCAATCCCCGACAAGATTGGTACCCTTTCACGTCCAAATCTCTCAAACTCCGGGAGAGATTCTCAAAACCAAGGTTGACATGTTTCGAGTTCCTTTCAACATTTTAAAAATCCCGCTGAAACTTTGGACATTGTCGCGAAGGGTTCCCAATCCCCGACAAGACTGGTATCCTTTCACGTCCAAATCTCTCAAACTCCGGGAGAGATTCTCAAAACCAAGGTTGACATGGTTCGAGTACCTTTCAACATTTTGGAAATCCTGCTGAAACTTTGGACATTCTAGCGAAGGGTTCCCAATCCTCGACAAGATTGGTACCCTTTCACGTCCAAATCTCTCAAACTCCGGGAGAGATTCTCAAAACCAAGGTTGACATGGTTCGAGTTCCTTTCAACATTTTTGAAATCCCGTTGAAACTTTGGACATTCTCGCGAAGGGTTCCCAATCCCCGACAAGATTGGTACCCTTTCACGTCCAAATCTCTCAAACTCCGGGAGAGATTCTCAAAACCAAGGTTGACATGGTTCGAGTTCCTTTCAACATTTTGGAAATCCCGCTGAAACTTTGGACATTCTCGCGAAGGGTTCCCAATCCCCGACAAGATTGGTACCCTTTCACGTCCAAATCTCTCAAACTCCGGGAGAGATTCTCAAAACCAAGGTTGACATGGTTCGAGTTCCTTTCAACATTTTGGAAATCCCGCTGAAACTTTGGACATTCTCGCGAAGGGTTCCCAATCCCCGACAAGACTGGTACCCTTTCACGTCCAAATCTCTCAAACTCCGGGAGAGATTCTCAAAACCAAGGTTGAGATGTTTCGAGTTCCTTTCAACATTTTAAAAATCCCGCTGAAACTTTGGACATTGTCGCGAAGGGTTCCCAATCCTTGACAAGACTGGTACCCTTTCACTTCCAAATCTCTCAAACTCCGGCAGAGATTCTCAAAACCAAGGCTGACATGTTTCGAGTTCCTTTCAACATTTTGGAAATCCCGCTGAAACTTTGGACATTGTCGCGAAGGGTTCCCAATCCCCGACAAGATTGGTACCCTTTCACGTCCAAATCTCTCAAACTCCGGGAGAGATTCTCAAAACCAAGGTTGACATGGTTCGAGTTCCTTTCAACATTTTGGAAATCCCGCTGAAACTTTGGACATTCTCGCGAAGGGTTCCCAATCCCCGACAAGATTGGTACCCTTTCACGTCCAAATCTCTCAAACTCCGGGAGAGATTCTCAAAACCAAGGTTGACATGGTTCGAGTTCCTTTCAACATTTTGGAAATCCCGCTGAAACTTTGGACATTCTCGCGAAGGGTTCCCAATCCCCGACAAGATTGGTACCCTTTCACGTCCAAATCTCTCAAACTCCGGGAGAGATTCTCAAAACCAAGGTTGACATGTTTCGAGTTCCTTTCAACATTTTGGAAATCCCGCTGAAACTTTGGACATTGTCGCGAAGGGTTCCCAATCCCCGACAAGATTGGTACCCTTTCACGTCCAAAACTCTCAAACTCCGGGAGAGATTCTCAAAACCAAGGTTGACATGGTTCGAGTTCCTTTCAACATTTTGGAAATCCCGCTGAAACTTTGGACATTCTCGCGAAGGGTTCCCAATCCCCGACAAGATTGGTACCCTTTCACGTCCAAATCTCTCAGACTCCGGGAGAGATTCTCAAAACCAAGGTTGACATGGTTCGAGTTCCTTTCAACATTTTGGAAATCCCGCTGAAACTTTGGACATTCTCGCGAAGGGTTCCCAATCCCCGACAAGATTGGTACCCTTTCACGTCCAAATCTCTCAAACTCCGGGAGAGATTCTCAAAACCAAGGTTGACATGTTTCGAGTTCCTTTCAACATTTTGGAAATCCCGCTGAAACTTTGGACATTCTGGCGAAGGGTTCCCAATCCCCGACAAGATTGGTACCCTTTCACGTCCAAATCTCTCAAACTCCGGGAGAGATTCTCAAAACCAAGGTTGACATGGTTCGAGTTCCTTTCAACATTTTGGAAATCCCGCTGAAACTTTGGACATTCTCGCGAAGGGTTCCCAATCCCCGACAAGATTGGTACCCTTTCACGTGCAAATCTCTCAAACTCCGGGAGAGATTCTCAAAACCAAGGTTGACATGTTTCGAGTTCCTTTCAACATTTTAAAAATCCCGCTGAAACTTTGGACATTGTCGCGAAGGGTTCCCAATCCTTGACAAGATTGGTACCCTTTCACTTCCAAATCTCTCATACTCCGGCAGAGATTCTCAAAACCAAGGCTGACATGTTCCGAGTTCCTTTCAACATTTTGGAAATCCCACTGAAACTTTGGACATTCTCGCGAAGGGTTCCCAATCCCCGACAAGATTGGTACCCTTTCACGTCCAAATCTCTCAAACTCCGGGAGAGATTCTCAAAACCAAGGTTGACATGTTTCGAGTTCCTTTCAATATTTTGGAAATCCCGCTGAAACTTTGGACATTCTGTCGAAGGGTTCCCAATCCCCGACAAGATTGGTACCCTTTCACGTCCAAATCTCTCCAACTCCGGGAGAGATTCTCAAAACCAAGGTTGACATGTTTCGAGTTCCTTTCAACATTTTGGAAATCCCGCTGAAACTTTGGACATTCTCGCGAAGGGTTCCCAATCCCCGACAAGATTGGTACCCTTTCACGTCCAAATCTCTCAAACTCCGGCAGAGATTCTCAAAACCAAGGTTGACATGTTCCGAGTTCCTTTCAACATTTTGGAAATCCCACTGAAACTTTGGACATTGTCGCGAAGGGTTCCCAATCCCCGACAAGATTGGTACCCTTTCACGTCCAAATCTCTCAAACTCCGAGAGAGATTCTCAAAACCAAGGTTGACATGGTTCGAGATCCTTTCAACATTTTGGAAATCCCGCTGAAACTTTGGACATTCTCGCGAAGGGTTCCCAATCCCCGACAAGATTGGTACCCTTTCACGTCCAAATCTCTCAAACTCCGAGAGAGATTCTCAAAACCAAGGTTGACATGGTTCGAGTTCCTTTCAACATTTTGGAAATCCCGCTGAAACTTTGGACATTCTCGCGAAGGGTTCCCAATCCCCGACAAGATTGGTACCCTTTCACGTCCAAATCTCTCAAACTCCGGGAGAGATTCTCAAAACCAAGGTTGACATGGTTCGAGTTCCTTTCAACATTTTGGAAATCCTGCTGAAACTTTGGACATTCTCGCGAAGGGTTCCCAATCCCCGACAAGACTGGTACCCTTTCACGTCCAAATCTCTCAAACTCCGGGAGAGATTCTCAAAACCAAGGTTGAGATGTTTCGAGTTCCTTTCAACATTTTGGAAATCCCGCTGAAACTTTGGACATTGTCGCGAAGGGTTCCTAATCCTTGACAAGATTGGTACACTTTCACTTCCAAATCTCTCAAACTCCGGCAGAGATTCTCAAAACCAAGGCTGACATGTTTCGAGTTCCTTTCAACATTTTGGAAATCCCACTGAAACTTTGGACATTCTCGCGAAGGGTTCCCAATCCCCGACAAGATTGGTACCCTTTCACGTCCAAATCTCTCAAACTCCGAGAGAGATTCTCAAAACCAAGGTTGACATGGTGCGAGTTCCTTTCAACATTTTGGAAATCCCACTGAAACATTGGACATTCTCGCGAAGGGTTCCCAATCCCCGACAAGATTGGTACCCTTTCACGTCCAAATCTCTCAAACTCCGGGAGAGATTCTCAAAACCAAGGTTGACATGGTTCGAGTACCTTTCAACATTTTGGAAATCCTGCTGAAACTTTGGACATTCTCGCGAAGGGTTCCCAATCCCCGACAAGATTGGTACCCTTTCACGTCTAAATCTCTCAAACTCCGGCAGAGATTCTCAAAACCAAGGTTGACATGGTTCGAGTTCCTTTCAACATTTTGGAAATCCCGTTGAAACTTTGGACATTCTCGCGAAGGGTTCCCAATCCCCGACAAGATTGGTACCCTTTCACGTCCAAATCTCTCAAACTCCGGGAGAGATTCTCAAAACCAAGGTTGACATGGTTCGAGTTCCTTTCAACATTTTGGAAATCCCGCTGAAACTTTGGACATTCTCGCGAAGGGTTCCCAATCCCCGACAAGACTGGTACCCTTCCACGTCCAAATCTCTCAAACTCCGGGAGAGATTCTCAAAACCAAGGTTGACATGTTTCGAGTTCCTTTCAACATTTTAAAAATCCCGCTGAAACTTTGGACATTGTCGCGAAGGGTTCCCAATCCTTGACAAGATTGGTACCCTTTCACGTCCAAATCTCTCAAACTCCGGGAGAGATTCTCAAAACCAAGGTTGACATGTTTCGAGTTCCTTTCAACATTTTAAAAATCCCGCTGAAACTTTGGACATTGTCGCGAAGGGTTCCCAATCCTTGACAAGATTGGTACCCTTTCACTTCCAAATCTCTCATACTCCGGCAGAGATTCTCAAAACCAAGGCTGACATGTTCCGAGTTCCTTTCAACATTTTGGAAATCCCACTGAAACTTTGGACATTCTCGCGAAGGGTTCCCAATCCCCGACAAGATTGGTACCCTTTCACGTCCAAATCTCTCAAACTCCGGGAGAGATTCTCAAAACCAAGGTTGACATGTTTCGAGTTCCTTTCAATATTTTGGAAATCCCGCTGAAACTTTGGACATTCTGTCGAAGGGTTCCCAATCCCCGACAAGATTGGTACCCTTTCACGTCCAAATCTCTCCAACTCCGGGAGAGATTCTCAAAACCAAGGTTGACATGTTTCGAGTTCCTTTCAACATTTTGGAAATCCCGCTGAAACTTTGGACATTCTCGCGAAGGGTTCCCAATCCCCGACAAGATTGGTACCCTTTCACGTCCAAATCTCTCAAACTCCGGCAGAGATTCTCAAAACCAAGGTTGACATGTTCCGAGTTCCTTTCAACATTTTGGAAATCCCACTGAAACTTTGGACATTGTCGCGAAGGGTTCCCAATCCCCGACAAGATTGGTACCCTTTCACGTCCAAATCTCTCAAACTCCGAGAGAGATTCTCAAAACCAAGGTTGACATGGTTCGAGATCCTTTCAACATTTTGGAAATCCCGCTGAAACTTTGGACATTCTCGCGAAGGGTTCCCAATCCCCGACAAGATTGGTACCCTTTCACGTCCAAATCTCTCAAACTCCGAGAGAGATTCTCAAAACCAAGGTTGACATGGTTCGAGTTCCTTTCAACATTTTGGAAATCCCGCTGAAACTTTGGACATTCTCGCGAAGGGTTCCCAATCCCCGACAAGATTGGTACCCTTTCACGTCCAAATCTCTCAAACTCCGGGAGAGATTCTCAAAACCAAGGTTGACATGGTTCGAGTTCCTTTCAACATTTTGGAAATCCTGCTGAAACTTTGGACATTCTCGCGAAGGGTTCCCAATCCCCGACAAGACTGGTACCCTTTCACGTCCAAATCTCTCAAACTCCGGGAGAGATTCTCAAAACCAAGGTTGAGATGTTTCGAGTTCCTTTCAACATTTTGGAAATCCCGCTGAAACTTTGGACATTGTCGCGAAGGGTTCCTAATCCTTGACAAGATTGGTACACTTTCACTTCCAAATCTCTCAAACTCCGGCAGAGATTCTCAAAACCAAGGCTGACATGTTTCGAGTTCCTTTCAACATTTTGGAAATCCCACTGAAACTTTGGACATTCTCGCGAAGGGTTCCCAATCCCCGACAAGATTGGTACCCTTTCACGTCCAAATCTCTCAAACTCCGAGAGAGATTCTCAAAACCAAGGTTGACATGGTGCGAGTTCCTTTCAACATTTTGGAAATCCCACTGAAACATTGGACATTCTCGCGAAGGGTTCCCAATCCCCGACAAGATTGGTACCCTTTCACGTCCAAATCTCTCAAACTCCGGGAGAGATTCTCAAAACCAAGGTTGACATGGTTCGAGTACCTTTCAACATTTTGGAAATCCTGCTGAAACTTTGGACATTCTCGCGAAGGGTTCCCAATCCCCGACAAGATTGGTACCCTTTCACGTCTAAATCTCTCAAACTCCGGCAGAGATTCTCAAAACCAAGGTTGACATGGTTCGAGTTCCTTTCAACATTTTGGAAATCCCGTTGAAACTTTGGACATTCTCGCGAAGGGTTCCCAATCCCCGACAAGATTGGTACCCTTTCACGTCCAAATCTCTCAAACTCCGGGAGAGATTCTCAAAACCAAGGTTGACATGGTTCGAGTTCCTTTCAACATTTTGGAAATCCCGCTGAAACTTTGGACATTCTCGCGAAGGGTTCCCAATCCCCGACAAGACTGGTACCCTTCCACGTCCAAATCTCTCAAACTCCGGGAGAGATTCTCAAAACCAAGGTTGACATGTTTCGAGTTCCTTTCAACATTTTAAAAATCCCGCTGAAACTTTGGACATTGTCGCGAAGGGTTCCCAATCCTTGACAAGATTGGTACCCTTTCACGTCCAAATCTCTCAAACTCCGGGAGAGATTCTCAAAACCAAGGTTGACATGGTTCGAGTTCTTTTCAACATTTTGGAAATCCCGCTGAAACTTTGGACATTCTCGCGAAGGGTTCCCAATTCCTCGACAAGATTGGTACCCTTTCACGTCCAAATCTCTCAAACTCCGGGAGAGATTCTCAAAACCAAGGTTAACATGGTTCGAGTTCCTTTCAACATTTTGGAAATCCCGCTGAAACTTTGGACATTCTCGCGAAGGGTTCCCAATCCCCGACAAGATTGGTACCCTTTCACGTCCAAATCTCTCAAACTCCGGGAGAGATTCTCAAAACCAAGGTTGACATGGTTCGAGTTCCTTTCAACATTTTGGAAATCCCGCTGAAACTTTGGACATTCTCGCGAAGGGTTCCCAATCCCCGACAAGACTGGTACCCTTCCACGTCCAAATCTCTCAAACTCCGGGAGAGATTCTCAAAACCAAGGTTGACATGTTTCGAGTTCCTTTCAACATTTTAAAAATCCCGCTGAAACTTTGGACATTGTCGCGAAGGGTTCCCAATCCTTGACAAGATTGGTACCCTTTCACGTCCAAATCTCTCAAACTCCGGGAGAGATTCTCAAAACCAAGGTTGACATGGTTCGAGTTCCTCTCAACATTTTGGAAATCCCGCTGAAACTTTGGACATTCTCGCGAAGGGTTCCCAATTCCTCGACAAGACTGGTACCCTTTCACGTCCAAATCTCTCAAACTCCGGGAGAGATTCTCAAAACCAAGGTTAACATGGTTCGAGTTCCTTTCAACATTTTGGAAATCCCGCTGAAACTTTGGACATTCTCGCGAAGGGTTCCCAATCCCCGACAAGATTGGTACCCTTTCACGTCCAAATCTCTCAAACTCCGGGAGAGATTCTCAAAACCAAGGTTGACATGGTTCGAGTTCCTTTCAACATTTTGGAAATCCCGCTGAAACATTGGACATTCTCGCGAAGGGTTCCCAATCCCCGACAAGATTGGTACCCTTTCACGTCCAAATCTCTCAAGCTCCGGGAGAGATTCTCAAAACCATGGTTGAAACGTTTCGAGTTCCTTTCAACATTTTGGAAATCCTGCTGAAACTTTGGACATTCTCGCGAAGGGTTCCCAATCCCCGACAAGATTGGTACCCTTTCACGTCCAGATCTCTCAAACTCCGGGAGAGATTCTCAAAACCAAGGTTGAGATGTTTCGAGTTCCTTTCAACATTTTAAAAATCCCGCTGAAACTTTGGACATTGTCGCGAAGGGTTCCCAATCCTTGACAAGATTGGTACCCTTTCACTTCCAAATCTCTCAAACTCCGGCAGAGATTCTCAAAACCAAGGCTGACATGTTTCGAGTTCCTTTCAACATTTTGGAAATCCCACTGAAACTTTGGACATTGTCGCGAAGGGTTCCCAATCCCCGACGAGATTGGTACCCTTTCACGTCCAAATCTCTCAAACTCCGAGAGAGATTCTCAAAACCAAGGTTGACATGGTTCGAGATCCTTTCAACATTTTGGAAATCCCACTGAAACATTGGACATTCTCGCGAAGGGTTCCCAATCCCCGACAAGATTGGTACCCTTTCACGTCCAAATCTCTCAAACTCCGGGAGAGATTCTCAAAACCAAGGTTGACATGGTTCCAGTTCCTTTCAACATTTTGGAAATCCCGCTGAAACTTTGGACATTCTCGCGAAGGGTTCCAAATCCCCGACGAGATTGGTACCCTTTCACGTTCAAATCTCTCAAACTCCGGGAGAGATTCTCAAAACCAAGGTTGACATGTTTCGAGTTCCTTTCAACATTTCGGAAATCCCGCTGAAACTTTGGACATTCTCGCGAAGGGTTCCCAATCCCCGACAAGACTGGTACACTTTCACGTCCAAATCTCTCAAACTCCGGGAGAGATTCTCAAAACCAAGGTTGACATGGTTCGTGTACCTTTCAACATTTTGGAAATCCTGCTGAAACTTTGGACATTCTCGCGAAGGGTTCCCAATCCTCGACAAGATTGGTACCCTTTCACGTCCAAATCTCTCAAACTCCGGGAGAGATTCTCAAAACCAAGGTTGACATGGTTCGAGTTCCTTTCAACATTTTGGAAATCCCGTTGAAACTTTGGACATTCTCGCGAAGGGTTCCCAATCCCCGACAAGATTGGTACCCTTTCACGTCCAAATCTCTCAAACTCCGGGAGAGATTCTCAAAACCAAGGTTGACATGTTTCGAGTACCTTTCAACATTTTGGAAATCCCGCTGAAACTTTGGACATTCTCGCGAAGGGTTCCCAATCCCCGACAAGACTGGTACCCTTTCACGTCCAAATCTCTCAAACTCCGGGAGAGATTCTCAAAACCAAGGTTGACATGTTTCGAGTTCCTTTCAAAATTTTAAAAATCCCGCTGAAACTTTGGACATTGTCGCGAAGGGTTCCCAATCCTTGACAAGATTGGTACACTTTCACGTCCAAATCTCTCAAACTCCGGGAGAGATTCTCAAAACCAAGGTTGACATGGTTCGAGTTCCTTTCAACATTTTGGAAATCCCGCTGAAACTTTGGACATTCTCGCGAAGGGTTCCCAATCCCCGACAAGATTGGTACCCTTTCACTTCCAAATCTCTCAAACTCCGGCAGAGATTCTCAAAACCAAGGCTGACATGTTTCGAGTTCCTTTCAACATTTTGGAAATCCCACTGAAACTTTGGACATTGTCGCGAAGGGTTCCCAATCCCCGACAAGATTGGTACCCTTTCACGTCCAAATCTCTCAAACTCCGGGAGAGATTCTCAAAACCAAGGTTAACATGGTTCGAGTTCCTTTCAACATTTTGGAAATCCCGCTGAAACTTTGGACATTCTCGCGAAGGGTTCCCAATCCCCGACAGGACTGGTACCCTTTCACGTCCAAATCTCTCAAACTCCGGGAGAGATTCTCAAAACCAAGGTTGACATGGTTCGAGTTCCTTTCAACATTTTGGAAATCCCGCTGAAACTTTGGACATTCTCGCGAAGGGTTCCCAATCCCCGACAAGACTGGTACCCTTTCACGTCCAAATCTCTCAAACTCCGGGAGAGATTCTCAAAACCAAGGTTGAGATGTTTCGAGTTCCTTTCAACATTTTGGAAATCCCGCTGAAACTTTGGACATTGTCGCTAAGGGTTCCCAATCCTTGACAAGATTGGTACCCTTTCACTTCCAAATCTCTCAAACTCCGGCAGAGATTCTCAAAACCAAGGCTGACATGTTTCGAGTTCCTTTCAACATTTTAAAAATCCCGCTGAAACTTTGGACATTCTCGCGAAGGGTTCCCAGTCCCCGACAAGATTGGTACCCTTTCACGTCCAAATCTCTCAAACTCCGGGAGAGATTCTCAAAACCAAGGTTGACATGGTTCGAGTTCCTTTCAACATTTTGGAAATCCCGCTGAAACTTTGGACATTCTCGCGAAGGGTTCCCAATCCCCGACAAGATTGGTACCCTTTCACGTCCAAATCTCTCAAACTCCGAGAGAGATTCTCAAAACCAAGGTTACATGTTTCGAGTTCCTTTCAACATTTTGGAAATCCCGCTGAAACTTTGGACATTCTCGCGAAGGGTTCCCAATCCCCGACAAGATTGGTACCCTTTCACGTCCAAATCTCTCAAACTCCGGGAGAGATTCTCAAAACCAAGGTTGACATGGTTCGAGTACCTTTCAACATTTTGGAAATCCCGCTGAAAGTTTGGACATTCTCGCGAAGGGTTCCCAATCCTCGACAAGATTGGTACCCTTTCACGTCCAAATCTCTCAAACTCCGGGAGAGATTCTCAAAACCAAGGTTGACATGGTTCGAGTACCTTTCAACATTTTGGAAATCCCGCTGAAACTTTGGACATTCTCGCGAAGGGTTCCCAATCCTCGACAAGATTGGTACGCTTTCACGTCCAAATCTCTCAAACTCCGGGAGAGATTCTCAAAACCAAGGCTGACATGTTTCGAGTTCCTTTCAACATTTTGGAAATCCCGCTGAAACTTTGGACATTCTCGCGAAGGGTTCCCAATCCCCGACAAGATTGGTACCCTTTCACGTCCAAATCTCTCAAACTCCGGGAGAGATTCTCAAAACCAAGGTTGACATGTTTCGAGTTCCTTTCAACATTTTGGAAATCCCGCTGAAACTTTGGACATTCTCGCGAAGGGTTCCCAATCCCCGACAAGACTGGTACCCTTTCATGTCCAAATCTCTCAAACTCCGGGAGAGATTCTCAAAACCAAGGTTGAGATGTTTCGAGTTCCTTTCAACATTTTAAAAATCCCGCTGAAACTTTGGACATTGTCGCGAAGGGTTCCCAATCCTTGACAAGATTGGTACCCTTTCACTTCCAAATCTCTCAAACTCCGGCAGAGATTCTCAAAACCAAGGTTGACATGGTTCGAGTTCCTTTCAACATTTTGGAAATCCCACTGAAACTTTGGACATTGTCGCGAAGGGTTCCCAATCCCCGACAAGATTGGTACACTTTCACGTCCAAATCTCTCAAACTCTGGGAGAGATTCTCAAAACCAAGGTTGACATGGTTCGAGTTCCTTTCAACATTTTGGAAATCCCGCTGAAACTTTGGACATTCTCGCGAAGGGTTCCCAATCCCCGACAAGACTGGTACCCTTTCACGTCCAAATCTCTCAAACTCCGGGAGAGATTCTCAAAACCAAGGTTGACATGTTTCGAGTACCTTTCAACATTTTGGAAATCCCGCTGAAACTTTGGACATTGTCGCGAAGGGTTCCCAATCCTTGACAAGATTGGTACCCTTTCACTTCCACATCTCTCAAACTCCGGCAGAGATTCTCAAAACCAAGGCTGACATGTTTCGAGTTCCTTTCAACATTTTGGAAATCCCACTGAAACTTGGACATTGTCGCGAAGGGTTCCCAATCCCCGACAAGATTGGTACCCTTTCACGTCCAAATCTCTCAAACTCCGAGAGAGATTCTCAAAACCAAGGTTGACATGGTTCGAGTTCCTGTCAACATTTTGGAAATCCCGCTGAAACTTTGGACATTCTCGCGAAGGGTTCCCAATCCCCGACAAGATTGGTACCCTTTCACGTCCAAATCTCTCAAACTCCGGGAGAGATTCTCAAAACCAAGGTTGACATGGTTCGAGTACCTTTCAACATTTTGGAAATCCCGCTGAAACTTTGGACATTCTCACGAAGGGTTCCCAATCCTCGACAAGATTGGTACCCTTTCACGTCCAAATCTCTCAAACTCCGGGAGAGATTCTCAAAACCAAGGTTGACATGTTCCGAGTTCCTTTCAACATTTTGGAAATCCCGCTGAAACTTTGGACATTCTCGCGAAGGGTTCCCAATCCCCGACAAGATTGGTACCCTTTCACGTCCAAATCTCTCAAACTCCGAGAGAGATTCTCAAAACCAAGGTTGACATGGTTCGAATTCCTTTCAACATTTTGGAAATCCCGCTGAAACTTTGGACATTCTCGCGAAGGGTTCCCAATCCTCGACAAGATTGGTACCCTTTCACGTCCAAATCTCTCAAACTCCGGGAGAGATTCTCAAAACCAAGGTTGACATGGTTCGAGTTCCTTTCAACATTTTGGAAATCCCGCTGAAACTTTGGACATTCTTGCGAAGGGTTCCCAATCCTTGACAAGATTGGTACCCTTTCACGTCCAAATCTCTCAAACTCTGGGAGAGATTCTCAAAACCAAGGTTGACATGGTTCGAGTTCCTTTCAACATTTTGGAAATCCCGCTGAAACTTTGGACATTCTCGCGAAGGGTTCCCAATGCCCGACAAGACTGGTACCCTTTCACGTCCAAATCTCTCAAACTCCGGGAGAGATTCTCAAAACCAAGGTTGAGATGTTTCGAGTTCCTTTCAACATTTTAAAAATCCCGCTGAAACTTTGGACATTGTCGCGAAGGGTTCCCAATCCTTGACAAGATTGGTACCCTTTCACTTTCAAATCTCTCAAACTCCGGGAGAGATTCTCAAAACCAAGGCTGCCATGTTTCGAGTTCCTTTCAACATTTTGGAAATCCCACTGAAACTTTGGACATTGTCGCGAAGGGTTCCCAATCCCCGACAAGATTGGTACTCTTTCACGTCCAAATCTCTCGAACTCCGAGAGAGATTCTCAAAACCAAGGTTGACATGTTTCGAGTTCCTCTCAACATTTTGGAAATCCCGCTGAAACTTTGGACATTCTCGCGAAGGGTTCCCAATCCCCGACAAGATTGGTACCCTTTCACGTCCAAATCTCTCAAACTCCGGGAGAGATTCTCAAAACCAAGGTTGACATGGTTCCAATTCCTTTCAACAATTTGGAAATCCCGCTGAAACTTTGGACATTCTCGCGAAGGGTTCCAAATCCCCGACAAGATTGGTACCCTTTCACGTCCAAATCTCTCAAACTCCGGGAGAGATTCTCAAAACCAAGGTTGACATGTTTCGAGTTCCTTTCAACATTTTGGAAATCCCGCTGAAACTTTGGACATTCTCGCGAAGGGTTCCCAATCCTCGACAAGATTGGTACCCTTTCACGTCCAAATCTCTCAAACTCCGGGAGAGATTCTCAAAACCAAGGTTGACATGTTTCGAGTTCCTTTCAACATTTTGGAAATCCCGCTGAAACTTTGGACATTCTCGCGAAGGGTTCCCAATCCTTGACAAGATTGGTACCCTTTCACGTCCAAATCTCTCAAACTCCGGGAGAGATTCTCAAAACCAAGGTTGACATGGTTCGAGTTCCTTTCAACATTTTGGAAATCCCGCTGAAACTTTGGACATTCTCGCGAAGGGTTCCCAATGCCCGACAAGACTGGTACCCTTTCACGTCCAAATCTCTCAAACTCCGGGAGAGATTCTCAAAACCAAGGTTGAGATGTTTCGAGTTCCTTTCAACATTTTAAAAATCCCGCTGAAACTTTGGACATTGTCGCGAAGGGTTCCCAATCCTTGACAAGATTGGTACCCTTTCACTTTCAAATCTCTCAAACTCCGGGAGAGATTCTCAAAACCAAGGCTGCCATGTTTCGAGTTCCTTTCAACATTTTGGAAATCCCACTGAAACTTTGGACATTGTCGTGAAGGGTTCCCAATCCCCGACAAGATTGGTACTCTTTCACGTCCAAATCTCTCAAACTCCGGGAGAGATTCTCAAAACCAAGGTTGACATGTTTCGAGTTCCTCTCAACATTTTGGAAATCCCGCTGAAACTTTGGACATTCTCGCGAAGGGTTCCCAATCCCCGACAAGATTGGTACCCTTTCACGTCCAAATCTCTCAAACTCCGGGAGAGATTCTCAAAACCAAGGTTGACATGGTTCCAATTCCTTTCAACAATTTGGAAATGCCGCTGAAACTTTGGACATTCTCGCGAAGGGTTCCAAATCCCCGACAAGATTGGTACCCTTTCACGTCCAAATCTCTCAAAGTCCGGGAGACATTCTCAAAACCAAGGTTGACATGTTTCGAGTTCCTTTCAACATTTTGGAAATCCCGCTGAAACTTTGGACATTCTCGCGAAGGGTTCCCAATCCTCGACAAGATTGGTACCCTTTCACGTCCAAATCTCTCAAACTCCGGGAGAGATTCTCAAAACCAAGGTTGACATGTTTCGAGTTCCTTTCAACATTTTGGAAATCCCGCTGAAACTTTGGACATTCTCGCGAAGGGTTCCCAATCCTCGACAAGATTGGTACCCTTTCACGTCCAAATCTCTCAAACTCCGGGAGAGATTCTCAAAACCAAGGTTGACATGGTTCGAGTTCCTTTCAACATTTTGGAAATCCCGCTGAAACTTTGGACATTCTCGCGAAGGGTTCCCAATCCCCGACAAGATTGGTACCCTTTCACGTCCAAATCTCTCAAACTCCGGGAGAGATTCTCAAAACCAAGGTTGACATGTTTCGAGTTCCTTTCAACATTTTGGAAATCCCGCTGAAACTTTGGACATTCTCGCGAAGGGTTCCCAATCCCCGACAAGATTGGTACCCTTTCACGTGCAAATCTCTCAAACTCCGGGAGAGATTCTCAAAACCAAGTTTGACATGTTTCGAGTTCCTTTCAACATTTTGGAAATCCCGCTGAAACTTTGGACATTGTCGCGAAGGGTTCCCAATCCTTGACAAGATTGGTACCCTTTCACTTCCAAATCTCTCAAACTCCGGGAGAGATTCTCAAAACCAAGGCTGCCATGTTTCGAGTTCCTTTCAACATTTTGGAAATCCCACTGAAACTTTGGACATTGTCGCGAAGGGTTCCCAATCCCCGACAAGATTGGTACCCTTTCACGTCCAAACCTCTCGAACTCCGAGAGAGATTCTCAAAACCAAGGTTGACATGGTTCGAGTTCCTTTCAACATTTTGGAAATCCCGCTGAAACTTTGGACATTCTCGCGAAGGGTTCCCAATCCCCGACAAGATTGGTACCCTTTCACGTCCAAATCTCTCAAACTCCGGGAGAGATTCTCAAAACCAAGGTTGACATGGTTCCAATTCCTTTCAACAATTTGGAAATGCCGCTGAAACTTTGGACATTCTCGCGAAGGGTTCCCAATCCCCGACAAGACTGGTACCCTTTCACGTTCAAATCTCTCAAACTCCGGGAGAGATCCTCAAAACCAAGGTTGACATGTTTCGAGTTCCTTTCAACATTTTGGAAATCCCGCTGAAACTTTGGACATTGTCGCGAAGGGTTCCCAATCCCCGACAAGATTGGTACCCTTTCACGTCCAAATCTCTCAAACTCCGGGAGAGATTCTCAAAACCAAGGTTGACATGGTTCGAGTACCTTTCAACATTTTGGAAATCCCGCTGAAACTTTGGACATTCTCGCGAAGGGTTCCCAATCCTCGACAAGATTGGTACCCTTTCACGTCCAAATCTCTCAAACTCCGGGAGAGATTCTCAAAACCAAGGTTGACATGTTTCGAGTTCCTTTCAACATTTTGGAAATCCCGCTGAAACTTTGGACATTCTCGCGAAGGGTTCCCAATCCCCGACAAGACTGGTACCCTTTCACGTCCAAATCTCTCAAACTCCGGGAGAGATTCTCAAAACCAAGGTTGAGATGTTTCGAGTTCCTTTCAACATTTTTAAAATCCCGCTGAAACTTTGGACATTGTCGCGAAGGGTTCCCAATCCCCGACAAGATTGGTACCCTTTCACGTCCAAATCTCTCAAACTCTGAGAGAGATTCTCAAAACCAAGGTTGACATGGTTCGAGTACCTTTCAACATTTTGGAAATCCCGCTGAAACTTTGGACATTGTCGCGAAGGGTTCCCAATCCTTGACAAGATTGGTACCCTTTCACTTCCACATCTCTCAAACTCCGGCAGAGATTCTCAAAACCAAGGCTGACATGTTTCGAGTTCCTTTCAACATTTTGGAAATCCCACTGAAACTTGGACATTGTCGCGAAGGGTTCCCAATCCCCGACAAGATTGGTACCCTTTCACGTCCAAATCTCTCAAACTCCGAGAGAGATTCTCAAAACCAAGGTTGACATGGTTCGAGTTCCTGTCAACATTTTGGAAATCCCGCTGAAACTTTGGACATTCTCGCGAAGGGTTCCCAATCCCCGACAAGATTGGTACCCTTTCACGTCCAAATCTCTCAAACTCCGGGAGAGATTCTCAAAACCAAGGTTGACATGGTTCGAGTACCTTTCAACATTTTGGAAATCCCGCTGAAACTTTGGACATTCTCACGAAGGGTTCCCAATCCTCGACAAGATTGGTACCCTTTCACGTCCAAATCTCTCAAACTCCGGGAGAGATTCTCAAAACCAAGGTTGACATGGTTCGAGTTCCTTTCAACATTTTGGAAATCCCGCTGAAACTTTGGACATTCTCGCGAAGGGTTCCCAATCCCCGACAAGATTGGTACCCTTTCACGTCCAAATCTCTAAAACTCCGGGAGAGATTCTCAAAACCAAGGTTGACATGGTTCGAGTACCTTTCAACATTTTGGAAATCCCGCTGAAACTTTGGACATTCTCGCGAAGGGTTCCCAATCCTCGACAAGATTGGTACCTTTTCACGTCCAAATCTCTCAAACTCCGGGAGAGATTCTCAAAACCAAGGTTGACATGGTTCGAGTTCCTTTCAACATTTTGGAAATCCCGCTGAAACTTTGGACATTCTCGCGAAGGGTTCCCAATCCCCGACAAGATTGGTACCCTTTCACGTCCAAATCTCTCAAACTCCGGGAGAGATTCTCAAAACCAAGGTTGACATGGTTCGAATTCCTTTCAACATTTTGGAAATCCCGCTGAAACTTTGGACATTCTCGCGAAGGGTTCCCAATCCTCGACAAGATTGGTACCCTTTCACGTCCAAATCTCTCAAACTCCGGGAGAGATTCTCAAAACCAAGGTTGACATGGTTCGAGTTCCTTTCAACATTTTGGAAATCCCGCTGAAACTTTGGACATTCTTGCGAAGGGTTCCCAATCCTTGACAAGATTGGTACCCTTTCACGTCCAAATCTCTCAAACTCCGGGAGAGATTCTCAAAACCAAGGTTGACATGGTTCGAGTTCCTTTCAACATTTTGGAAATCCCGCTGAAACTTTGGACATTCTCGCGAAGGGTTCCCAATCCCCGACAAGACTGGTACCCTTTCACGTCCAAATCTCTGAAACTCCGTGAGAGATTCTCAAAACCAAGGTTGAGATGTTTCGAGTTCCTTTCAACATTTTAAAAATCCCGCTGAAACTTTGGACATTGTCGCGAAGGGTTCCCAATCCTTGACAAGATTGGTACCCTTTCACTTTCAAATCTCTCAAACTCCGGGAGAGATTCTCAAAACCAAGGCTGCCATGTTTCGAGTTCCTTTCAACATTTTGGAAATCCCACTGAAACTTTGGACATTGTCGCGAAGGGTTCCCAATCCCCGACAAGATTGGTACTCTTTCACGTCCAAATCTCTCGAACTCCGAGAGAGATTCTCAAAACCAAGGTTGACATGTTTCGAGTTCCTCTCAACATTTTGGAAATCCCGCTGAAACTTTGGACATTCTCGCGAAGGGTTCCCAATCCCCGACAAGATTGGTACCCTTTCACGTCCAAATCTCTCAAACTCCGGGAGAGATTCTCAAAACCAAGGTTGACATGGTTCCAATTCCTTTCAACAATTTGGAAATGCCGCTGAAACTTTGGACATTCTCGCGAAGGGTTCCAAATCCCCGACAAGATTGGTACCCTTTCACGTCCAAATCTCTCAAAGTCCGGGAGACATTCTCAAAACCAAGGTTGACATGTTTCGAGTTCCTTTCAACATTTTGGAAATCCCGCTGAAACTTTGGACATTCTCGCGAAGGGTTCCCAATCCTCGACAAGATTGGTACCCTTTCACGTCCAAATCTCTCAAACTCCGGGAGAGATTCTCAAAACCAAGGTTGACATGTTTCGAGTTCCTTTCAACATTTTGGAAATCCCGCTGAAACTTTGGACATTCTCGCGAAGGGTTCCCAATCCCCGACAAGATTGGTACCCTTTCACGTGCAAATCTCTCAAACTCCGGGAGAGATTCTCAAAACTAAGGTTGACATGTTTCGAGTTCCTTTCAACATTTTAAAAATCCCGCTGAAACTTTGGACATTGTCGCGAAGGGTTCCCAATCCTTGACAAGATTGGTACCCTTTCACTTCCAAATCTCTCAAACTCCGGCAGAGATTCTCAAAACCAAGGTTGACATGTTTCGAGTTCCTTTCAACATTTTGGAAATCCCACTGAAACTTTGGACATTGTCGCGAAGGGTTCCCAATCCCCGACAAGATTGGTACCCTTTCACGTCCAAACCTCTCGAACTCCGAGAGAGATTCTCAAAACCAAGGTTGACATGTTTCGAGTTCCTTTCAACATTTTGGAAATCCCGCTGAAACTTTGGACATTCTCGCGAAGGGTTCCCAATCCCCGACAAGATTGGTACCCTTTCACGTCCAAATCTCTCAAACTCCGGGAGAGATTCTCAAAACCAAGGTTGACATGGTTCGAGTTCCTTTCAACATTTTGGAAATCCCGCTGAAACTTTGGACATTCTTGCGAAGGGTTCCCAATCCCCGACAAGACTGGTACCCTTTCACGTTCAAATCTCTCAAACTCCGGGAGAGATCCTCAAAACCAAGGTTGAGATGTTTCGAGTTCCTTTCAACATTTTGGAAATCCCGCTGAAACTTTGGACATTGTCGCGAAGGGTTCCCAATCCCCGACAAGATTGGTACCCTTTCACGTCCAAATCTCTCAAACTCCGAGAGAGATTCTCAAAACCAAGGTTGACATGGTTCGAGTTCCTTTCAACATTTTGGAAATCCCGCTGAAACTTTGGACATTCTCGCGAAGGGTTCCCAATCCCCGACAAGATTGGTACCCTTTCACGTCCAAATCTCTCAAACTCCGGGAGAGATTCTCAAAACCAAGGTTGACATGTTTCGAGTTCCTTTCAACATTTTGGAAATCCCGCTGAAACTTTGGACATTCTCGCGAAGGGTTCCAAATCCCCGACGAGATTGGTACCCTTTCACGTTCAAATCTCTCAAACTCCGGGAGAGATTCTCAAAACCAAGGTTGACATGTTTCGAGTTCCTTTCAACATTTTGGAAATCCCGCTGAAACTTTGGACATTCTCGCGAAGGGTTCCCAATCCCCGACAAGATTGGTACCCTTTCACGTCCAAATCTCTCAAACTCCGGGAGAGATTCTCAAAACCAAGGTTGACATGGTTCGAGTACCTTTCAACATTTTGGAAATCCCGCTGAAACTTTGGACATTCTCGCGAAGGGTTCCCAATCCTCGACAACATTGGTACCCTTTCACGTCCAAATCTCTCAAACTCCGGGAGAGATTCTCAAAACCAAGGTTGACATGGTTCGAGTTCCTTTCAACATTTTGGAAATCCCGCTGAAACTTTGGACATTCTGGCAAAGGGTTCCCAATCCCCGACAAGACTGGTACCCTTTCACGTCTAAATCTCTCAAACTCCGTGAGAGATTCTCAAAACCAAGGTTGACATGTTTCAAGTTCCTTTCAACATTTTGGAAAATCCGCTGAAACTTTGGACATTCTCGCGAAGGGTTCCCGATCCCCGTCAAGATTGGTACCCTTTCACGTCCAAATCTCTCAAACTCCGGGAGAGATTCTCAAAACCAAGGTTGACATGGTTCGAGTTCCTTTCAACATTTTGGAAATCCCGCTGAAACTTTGGACATTCTCGCGAAGGGTTCCCGATCCCCGACAAGATTGGTACCCTTTCACGTCCAAATCTCTCAAACTCCGGGAGAGATTCTCAAAACCAAGGTTGACATGGTTCGAGTTCCTTTCAACATTTTGGAAATCCCGCTGAAACTTTGGACATTCTCGCGAAGGGTTCCCAATCCCCGACAAGATTGGTACCCTTTCACGTCCAAATCTCTCAAACTCCGGGAGAGATTCTCAAAACCAAGGTTGACATGGTTCGAGTTCCTTTCAACATTTTGGAAATCCCGCTGAAACTTTGGACATTCTCGCGAAGGGTTCCCAATCCCCGACAAGACTGGTACCCTTTCACGTCCAAATCTCTCAAACTCCGGGAGAGATTCTCAAAACCAAGGTTGAGATGTTTCGAGTTCCTTTCAACATTTTGGAAATCCCGCTGAAACTTTGGACATTCTCGCGAAGGGTTCCAAATGCTTGACAAGATTGGTACCCTTTCACTTCCAAATCTCTCAAACTCCGGCAGAGATTCTCAAAACCAAGGCTGACATGTTTCGAGTTCCTTTCAACATTTTGGAAATCCCGCTGAAACTTTGGACATTCTCGCGAATGGTTCCCAATCCCCGACAAGACTGGTACCCTTTCACGTCCAAATCTCTCAAACTCCGGGAGAGATTCTCAAAACCAAGGTTGAGATGTTTCGAGTTCCTTTCAACATTTTAAAAATCCCGCTGAAACTTTGGACATTCTCGCGAAGGGTTCCAAATCCTTGACAAGATTGGTACCCTTTCACTTCCAAATCTCTCAAACTCCGGCAGAGATTCTCAAAACCAACGCTGACATGTTTCGAGTTCCTTTCAACATTTTGGAAATCCCACTGAAACTTTGGACATTGTCGCGAAGGGTTCCCAATCCCTGACAAGATTGGTACCCTTTCACGTCCAAATCTCTCAAACTCCGAGAGAGATTCTCAAAACCAAGGTTGACATGGTTCGAGTTCCTTTCAACATTTTGGAAATCCCGCTGAAACTTTGGACATTCTCGCGAAGGGTTCCCAATCCCCGACAAGATTGGTACCCTTTCACGTCCAAATCTCTCAAACTCCGGGAGAGATTCTCAAAACCAAGGTTGATATGGTTCCAGTTCCTTTCAACATTTTGGAAATCCCGCTGAAACTTTGGACATTCTCGCGAAGGGTTCCAAATCCCCGGCGAGATTGGTACACTTTCACGTCCAAATCTCTCAAACTCCGGGAGAGATTCTCAAAACCAAGGTTGACATGGTTCGAGTTCCTTTCAACATTTTGGAAATCCCGCTGAAACTTTGGACATTCTCGCGAAGGGTTCCCAATCCTCGACAAGATTGGTACCCTTTCACGTCCAAATCCCTCAAACTCCGGGAGAGATTCTCAAAACCAAGGTTGACATGTTTCGAGTTCCTTTCAACATTTTGGAAATCCCGCTGAAACTTTGGACATTCTCGCGAAGGGTTCCCAATCCCCGACAAGATTGGTACCCTTTCACGTCCAAATCTCTCAAACTCCGGGAGAGATTCTCAAAACCAAGGTTGACATGGTTCGAGTACCTTTCAACATTTTGGAAATCCCGCTGAAACTTTGGACATTCTCGCGAAGGGTTCCCAATCCTCGACAAGATTGGTACCCTTTCACGTCCAAATCTCTCAAACTCCGGGAGAGATTCTCAAAACCAAGGTTGACATGGTTCGAGTTCCTTTCAACATTTTGAAATCCCGCTGAAACTTTGGACATTCTGGCGAAGGGTTCCCAATCCCCGACAAGATTGGTACCCTTTCACGTCCAAATCTCTCAAACTCCGGGAGAGATTCTCAAAACCAAGGTTGACATGGTTCGAGTTCCTTTCAACATTTTGGAAATCCCGCTGAAACTTTGGACATTCTCGCGAAGGGTTCCCAATCCCCGACAAGACTGGTACCCTTTCACGTCCAAATCTCTCAAACTCCGGGAGAGATTCTCAAAACCAAGGTTGACATGTTTCGAGTTCCTTTCAACATTTTAAAAATCCCCCTGAAACTTTGGACATTGTCGCGAAGGGTTCCCAATCCTTGACAAGATTGGTACCCTTTCACGTCCAAATCTCTCAAACTCCGGCAGAGATTCTCAAAACCAAGGCTGACATGTTTCGAGTTCCTTTCAACATTTTGGAAATCCCACTGAAACTTTGGACATTGTCGCGAAGGGTTCCCAATCCCCGACAAGATTGGTACCCTTTCATGTCCAAATCTCTCAAACTCCGAGAGAGATTCTCAAAACCAAAGTTGACATGGTTCGAGTTCCTTTCAACATTTTGGAAATCCCGCTGAAACTTTGGACATTCTCGCGAAGGCTTCCCAATCCCCGACAAGATTGGTACCCTTTCACGTCCAAATCTCTCAAACTCCGGGAGAGATTCTCAAAACCAAGGTTGACATGGTTCCAGTTCCTTTCAACATTTTGGAAATCCCGCTGAAACTTTGGACATTCTCGCGAAGGGTTCCAAATCCCCGACGAGATTGGTACCCTTTCACGTTCAAATCTCTCAAACTCCGGGAGAGATTCTCAAAACCAAGGTTGACATGTTTCGAGTTCCTTTCAACATTTTGGAAATCCCGCTGAAACTATGGACATTCTCGCGAAGGGTTCCCAATCCCCGACAAGATTGGTACCCTTTCACGTCCAAATCTCTCAAACTCCGGGAGAGATTCTCAAAACCAAGGTTGACATGGTTCGAGTTCCTTTCAACATTTTGGAAATCCCGCTGAAACTTTGGACATTCTCGCGAAGGGTTCCCAATCCCCGACAAGACTGGTACCCTTTCACGTCCAAATCTCTCAAACTCCGGGAGAGATTCTCAAAACCAAGGTTGACATGGTTCGAGTTCCTTTCAACATTTTGGAAATCCCGCTGAAACTTTGGACATTCTCGCGAAGGGTTCCCAATCCCCGACAAGACTGGTACCCTTTCACGTCCAAATCTCTCAAACTCCGGGAGAGATTCTCAAAATCAAGGTTGAGATGTTTCGAGTTCCTTTCAACATTTTAAAAATCCCGCTGAAACTTTGGACATTGTCGCGAAGGGTTCCCAATCCTTGACAAGATTGGTACCCTTTCACGTCCAAATCTCTCAAACTCCGGCAGAGATTCTCAAAACCAAGGCTGACATGTTTCGAGTTCCTTTCAACATTTTGGAAATCCCGCTGAAACTTTGGACATTGTCGCGAAGGGTTCCCAATCCCCGACAAGATTGGTACCCTTTCACGTCCAAATCTCTCAAACTCCGGGAGAGATTCTCAAAACCAAGGTTGACATGTTTCGAGTTCCTTTCAACATTTTGGAAATCCCGCTGAAACTTTGGACATTCTCGCGAAGGGTTCCCAATCCCCGACAAGACTGGTACCCTTTCACGTCCAAATCTCTCAAACTCCGGGAGAGATTCTCAAAACCAAGGTTGACATGTTTCGAGTTCCTTTCAACATTTTAAAAATCCCGCTGAAACTTTGGACATTCTCGCGAAGGGTTCCCAATCCTTGACAAGATTGGTACCCTTTCACTTCCAAATCTCTCAAACTCCAGCAGAGATTCTCAAAACCAAGGCTAACATGTTTCGAGTTCCTTTCAACATTTTGGAAATCCCACTGAAACTTTGGACATTGTCGCGAAGGGTTCCCAATCCCCGACAAGATTGGTACCCTTTCACGTCCAAATCTATCAAACTCCGAGAGAGATTCTCAAAACCAAGGCTGACATGGTTCGAGTTCCTTTCAACATTTTGGAAATCCCGCTGAAACTTTGATCATTCTGGCGAAGGGTTCCCAATCCCCGACAAGACTGGTACCCTTTCACGTCCAAATCTCTCAAACTCCGGGAGAGATTCTCAAAACCAAGGTTGACATAGTTCCAGTTCCTTTCAACATTTTGGAAATCCCGCTGAAACTTTGGACATTCTCGCGAAGGGTTCCAAATCCCCGACGAGATTGGTACCCTTTCACGTTCAAATCTCTCAAACTCCGGGAGAGATTCTCAAAACCAAGGTTGACATGTTTCGAGTTCCTTTCAACATTTTGGAAATCCCGCTGAAACTTTGGACATTCTCGCGAAGGGTTCCCAATCCCCGACAAGACTGGTACCCTTTCACGTCCAAATCTCTCAAACTCCGGGAGAGATTCTCAAAACCAAGGTTGACATGTTTCGAGTTCCTTTCAACATTTTAAAAATCCCGCTGAAACTTTGGACATTGTCGCGAAGGGTTCCCAATCCCCGACAAGACTGGTACCCTTTCACGTCCAAATCTCTCAAACTCCGGGAGAGATTCTCAAAACCAAGGTTGACATGTTTCGAGTTCCTTTCAACATTTTAAAAATCCCGCTGAAACTTTGGACATTGTCGCGAAGGGTTCCCAATCCCCGACAAGATTGGTACCCTTTCACGTCCAAATCTCTCAAACTCCGGGAGAGATTCTCAAAACCAAGGTTGACATGTTTCGAGTTCCTTTCAACATTTTGGAAATCCCGCTGAAACTTTGGACATTGTCGCGAAGGGTTCCCAATCCCCGACAAGATTGGTACCCTTTCACGTCCAAATCTCTCAAACTCCGGGAGAGATTCTCAAAACCAAGGTTGACATGTTTCGAGTTCCTTTCAACATTTTGGAAATCCCGCTGAAACTTTGGACATTCTCGCGAAGGGTTCCCAATCCCCGACAAGACTGGTACCCTTTCACGTCCAAATCTCTCAAACTCCGGGAGAGATTCTCAAAATCAAGGTTGAGATGTTTCGAGTTCCTTTCAACATTTTAAAAATCCCGCTGAAACTTTGGACATTGTCGCGAAGGGTTCCCAATCCTTGACAAGATTGGTACCCTTTCACTTCCAAATCTCTCAAACTCTGGCAGAGATTCTCAAAACCAAGGTTGACATGGTTCGAGTTCCTTTCAACATTTTGGAAATCCCGCTGAAACTTTGGACATTCTGGCGAAGGGTTCCCAATCCCCGACAAGATTGGTACCCTTTCACGTCCAAATCTCTCAAACTCCGGGAGAGATTCTCAAAACCAAGGTTGACATGTTTCGAGTTCCTTTCAACATTTTAAAAATCCCGCTGAAACTTTGGACATTGTCGCGAAGGGTTCCCAATCCCCGACAAGATTGGTACCCTTTCACGTCCAAATCTCTCAGACTCCGGGAGAGATTCTCAAAACCAAGGTTGACATGGTTCGAGTTCCTTTCAACATTTTGGAAATCCCGCTGAAACTTTGGACATTCTCGCGAAGGGTTCCCAATCCCCGACAAGATTGGTACCCTTTCACGTCCAAATCTCTCAAACTCCGGGAGAGATTCTCAAAACCAAGGTTGACATGGTTCGAGTTCCTTTCAACATTTTGGAAATCCCGCTGAAACTTTGGACATTCTCGCGAAGGGTTCCCAATCCCCGACAAGATTTGTATTCTTTCACATCCAAATCTCTCAAACTCCGGGAGAGATTCTCAAAACCAAGGTTGATATGTTTCGAGTTCCTTTCAACATTTTGGAAATCCCGCTGAAACTTTGGACATTGTCGCGAAGGGTTCCCAATCCTTGACAAGATTGGTACCCTTTCACGTCCAAATCTCTCAAACTCCGGGAGAGATTCTCAAAACCAAGGTTGACATGGTTCGAGTACCTTTCAACATTTTGGATATCCCGCTGAAACTTTGGACATTCTCGCGAAGGGTTCCCAATCCTCGACAAGATTGGTACCCTTTCACGTCCAAATCTCTCAAACTCCGGGAGAGATTCTCAAAACCAAGGTTGACATGGTTCGAGTTCCTTTCAACATTTTGGAAATCCCGCTGAAACTTTGGACATTGTCGCGAAGGGTTCCCGATCCCCGACAAGATTGGTACCCTTTCACGTCCAAATCTCTCAAACTCCGGGAGAGATTCTCAAAACCAAGGTTGACATGTTTCGAGTTCCTTTCAACATTTTGGAAATCCCGCTGAAACTTTGGACATTCTCGCGAAGGGTTCCCAATCCCCGACAAGATTGGTACCCTTTCACGTCCAAATCTCTCAAACTCCGGGAGAGATTCTCAAAACCAAGGTTGACATGGTTCGAGTTCCTTTCAACATTTTGGAAATCCCGCTGAAACTTTGGACATTCTCGCGAAGGGTTCCAAATCCCCGACAAGATTGGTACCCTTTCACGTCCAAATCTCTCAAACTCCGGGAGAGATTCTCAAAACCAAGGTTGACATGTTTCGAGTTCTTTTCAACATTTTGGAAATCCCGCTGAAACTTTGGACATTCTCGCGAAGGGTTCCCAATCCCCGACAAGATTGGTACCCTTTCACGTCCAAATCTCTCAAACTCCGGGAGAGATTCTCAAAACCAAGGTTGACATGGTTCGAGTTCCTTTCAACATTTTGGAAATCCCGCTGAAACTTTGGACATTCTCGCGAAGGGTTCCCAATCCCCGACAAGACTGGTACCCTTTCACGTCCAAATCTCTCAAACTCCGGGAGAGATTCTCAAAACCAAGGTTGACATGTTTCGAGTTCCTTTCAACATTTTGGAAAATCCGCTGAAACTTTGGACATTCTCGCGAAGGGTTCCCGATCCCCGACAAGATTGGTACCCTTTCACGTCCAAATCTCTCAAACTCCGGGAGAGATTCTCAAAACCAAGGTTGACATGGTTCGAGTTCCTTTCAACATTTTGGAAATCCCGCTGAAACTTTGGACATTCTCGCGAAGGGTTCCCAATCCCCGACAAGATTGGTACCCTTTCACGTCCAAATCTCTCAAACTCCGGGAGAGATTCTCAAAACCAAGGTTGACATGTTTCGAGTTCCTTTCAACATTTTGGAAATCCCGCTGAAACTTTGGACATTCTCGCGAAGGGTTCCCAATACCCGACGAGATTGGTAGCCTTTCACGTCCAAATCTCTCAAACTCCGGGAGAGATTCTCAAAACCAAGGTTGACATGTTTCGAGTTCCTTTCAACATTTTGGAAATCCCGCTGAAACTTTGGACATTCTGGCGAAGGGTTCCCAATCCCCGACAAGATTGGTACCCTTTCACGTCCAAATCTCTCAAACTCCGGGAGAGATTCTCAAAACCAAGGTTGACATGGTTCGAGTACCTTTCAACATTTTGGAAATCACGCTGAAACTTTGGACATTCTCGCGAAGGGTTCCGAATCCCCGACAAGATTGGTACCCTTTCACGTCCAAATCTCTCAAACTCCGGGAGAGATTCTCAAAACCAAGGTTGACATGGTTCGAGTTCCTTTCAACATTTTGGAAATCCCGCTGAAACTTTGGACTTTCTCGCGAAGGGTTCCCAATCCCCGACAAGATTGGTACCCTTTCACGTCCAAATCTCTCAAACTCCGGGAGAGATTCTCAAAACCAAGGTTGACATGGTTCGAGTTCCTTTCAACATTTTGGAAATCCCGCTGAAACTTTGGACATTCTCGCGAAGGGTTCCCAATCCCCGACAAGATTGGTACCCTTTCATGTCCAAATCTCTCAAACACCGGGAGAGATTCTCAAAACCATGGTTGACATGTTTCCAGTTCCTTTCAACATTTTGGAAATCCCGCTGAAACTTTGGACATTCTCGCGAAGGGTTCCCAATCCCCGACAAGATTGGTACTCTTTCACGTCCAAATCTCTCAAAGTCCGGGAGAGATTCTCAAAACCAAGGTTGACATGTTTCGAGTTCCTTTCAACATTTTGGAAATCCCGCTGAAACTTTGGACATTGTCGCGAAGGGTTCCCAATCCCCGACAAGATTGGTACCCTTTCACGTCCAAATCTCTCAAACTCCGGGAGAGATTCTCAAAACCAAGGTTGACATGTTTCGAGTTCCTTTCAACATTTTGGAAATCCCGCTGAAACTTTGGACATTCTCGCGAAGGGTTCCCGATCCCCGACAAGATTGGTACCCTTTCACGTCCAAATCTCTCAAACTCCGGGAGAGATTCTCAAAACCAAGGTTGACATGGTTCGAGTTCCTTTCAACATTTTGGAAATCCCGCTGAAACTTTGGACATTCTCGCGAAGGGTTCCCAATCCCCGACAAGATTGGTACCCTTTCACGTCCAAATCTCCCAAACTCCGGGAGAGATTCTCAAAACCAAGGTTGACATGGTTCGAGTTCCTTTCAACATTTTGGAAATCCCGCTGAAACTTTGGACATTTTCGCGAAGGGTTCCCAATCCCCGACAAGATTGGTACCCTTTCACGTCCAAATCTCTCAAACTCCGGGAGAGATTCTCAAAACCAAGGTTGACATGTTTCGAGTTCCTTTCAACATTTTGGAAATCCCGCTGAAGCTTTGGACATTCTCGCGAAGGGTTCCCAATCCCCGACAAGACTGGTACACTTTCACGTCCAAATCTCTCAAACTCCGGGAGAGATTCTCAAAACCAAGGTTGACATGGTTCCAGTTCCTTTCAACATTTTGGAAAATCCGCTGAAACTTGGGACATTCTCGCGAAGGGTTCCCGATCCCCGACAAGACTGGTACCCTTTCACGTCCAAATCTCTCAAACTCCGGGAGAGATTCTCAAAACCAAGGTTGACATGGTTCGAGTTCCTTTCAACATTTTGGAAATCCCGCTGAAACTTTGGACATTCTCGCGAAGGGTCCCAATACCCGACGAGATTGGTAGCCTTTCACGTCCAAATCTCTCAAACTCCAGGAGAGATTCTCAAAACCAAGGTTGACATGTTTCGAGTTCCTTTCAACATTTTGGAAATCCCGCTGAAACTTTGGACATTCTGGCGAAGGGTTCCCAATCCCCGACAAGATTGGTACCCTTTCACGTCCAAATCTCTCAAACTCCGGGAGAGATTCTCAAAACCAAGGTTGACATGTTTCGAGTACCTTTCAACATTTTGGAAATCCCGCTGAAACTTTGGACATTCTCGCGAAGGGTTCCCAATCCCCGACAAGATTGGTACCCTTTCACGTCCAAATCTCTCAAACTCCGGGAGAGATTCTCAAAACCAAGGTTGACATGGTTCGAGTTCCTTTCAACATTTTGGAAATCCCGCTGAAACTTTGGACATTCTCGCGAAGGGTTCCCAATCCCCGACAAGACTGGTACCCTTTCACGTCCAAATCTCTGAAACTCCGTGAGAGATTCTCAAAACCAAGGTTGACATGTTTCGAGTTCCTTTCAACATTTTGGAAAATCCGCTGAAACTTTGGACATTCTCGCGAAGGGTTCCCGATCCCCGACAAGACTGGTACCCCTTCACGTCCAAATCTCTCAAACTCCGGGAGAGATTCTCAAAACCAAGGTTGACATCTTTCAAGTTCCTTTCAACATTTTGGAAATCCCGCTGAAACTTTGGACATTGTCGCGAAGGGTTCCCAATCCCCGACAAGATTGGTACCCTTTCACGTCCAAATCTCTCAAACTCCGGGAGAGATTCTCAAAACCAAGGTTGACATGGTTCGAGTACCTTTCAACATTTTGGAAATCCCGCTGAAACTTTGGACATTCTCGCGAAGGGTTCCCAATCCTCGACAAGATTGGTACCCTTTCACGTCCAAATCTCTCAAACTCCGGGAGAGATTCTCAAAACCAAGGTTGACATGTTTCGAGTTCCTTTCAACATTTTGGAAATCCCGCTGAAACTTTGGACATTCTCGCGAAGGGTTCCCAATCCCCGACAAGACTGGTACCCTTTCACGTCCAAATCTCTCAAACTCCGGGAGAGATTCTCAAAATCAAGGTTGAGATGTTTCGAGTTCCTTTCAACATTTTAAAAATCCCGCTGAAACTTTGGACATTGTCGCGAAGGGTTCCCAATCCTTGACAAGATTGCTACCCTTTCACTTCCAAATCTCTCAAACTCCGGCAGAGATTCTCAAAACCAAGGTTGACATGGTTCGAGTTCCTTTCAACATTTTGGAAATCCCGCTGAAACTTTGGACATTCTCGCGAAGGGTTCCCAATCCCCGACAAGACTGGTACCCTTTCACGTCCAAATCTCTGAAACTCCGTGAGAGATTCTCAAAACCAAGGTTGACATGTTTCGAGTTCCTTTCAACATTTTGGAAAATCCGCTGAAACTTTGGACATTCTCGCGAAGGGTTCCCGATCCCCGACAAGACTGGTACCCCTTCACGTCCAAATCTCTCAAACTCCGGGAGAGATTCTCAAAACCAAGGTTGACATCTTTCAAGTTCCTTTCAACATTTTGGAAATCCCGCTGAAACTTTGGACATTGTCGCGAAGGGTTCCCAATCCCCGACAAGATTGGTACCCTTTCACGTCCAAATCTCTCAAACTCCGGGAGAGATTCTCAAAACCAAGGTTGACATGGTTCGAGTACCTTTCAACATTTTGGAAATCCCGCTGAAACTTTGGACATTCTCGCGAAGGGTTCCCAATCCTCGACAAGATTGGTACCCTTTCACGTCCAAATCTCTCAAACTCCGGGAGAGATTCTCAAAACCAAGGTTGACATGTTTCGAGTTCCTTTCAACATTTTGGAAATCCCGCTGAAACTTTGGACATTCTCGCGAAGGGTTCCCAATCCCCGACAAGACTGGTACCCTTTCACGTCCAAATCTCTCAAACTCCGGGAGAGATTCTCAAAATCAAGGTTGAGATGTTTCGAGTTCCTTTCAACATTTTAAAAATCCCGCTGAAACTTTGGACATTGTCGCGAAGGGTTCCCAATCCTTGACAAGATTGCTACCCTTTCACTTCCAAATCTCTCAAACTCCGGCAGAGATTCTCAAAACCAAGGTTGACATGGTTCGAGTTCCTTTCAACATTTTGGAAATCCCGCTGAAACTTTGGACATTCTCGCGAAGGGTTCCCAATCCCCGACAAGATTGGTACCCTTTCACGTCCAAATCTCTCAAACTCCGGGAGAGATTCTCAAAACCAAGGTTGACATGGTTCGAGTTCCTTTCAACATTTTGGAAATCCCGCTGAAACTTTGGACATTCTCGCGAAGGGTTCCCAATCCCCGACAAGACTGGTACCCTTTCACGTCCAAATCTCTGAAACTCCGTGAGAGATTCTCAAAACCAAGGTTGACATGTTTCGAGTTCCTTTCAACATTTTGGAAAATCCGCTGAAACTTTGGACATTCTCGCGAAGGGTTCCCGATCCCCGACAAGACTGGTACCCCTTCACGTCCAAATCTCTCAAACTCCGGGAGAGATTCTCAAAACCAAGGTTGACATCTTTCAAGTTCCTTTCAACATTTTGGAAATCCCGCTGAAACTTTGGACATTGTCGCGAAGGGTTCCCAATCCCCGACAAGATTGGTACCCTTTCACGTCCAAATCTCTCAAACTCCGGGAGAGATTCTCAAAACCAAGGTTGACATGGTTCGAGTACCTTTCAACATTTTGGAAATCCCGCTGAAACTTTGGACATTCTCGCGAAGGGTTCCCAATCCTCGACAAGATTGGTACCCTTTCACGTCCAAATCTCTCAAACTCCGGGAGAGATTCTCAAAACCAAGGTTGACATGTTTCGAGTTCCTTTCAACATTTTGGAAATCCCGCTGAAACTTTGGACATTCTCGCGAAGGGTTCCCAATCCCCGACAAGACTGGTACCCTTTCACGTCCAAATCTCTCAAACTCCGGGAGAGATTCTCAAAATCAAGGTTGAGATGTTTCGAGTTCCTTTCAACATTTTAAAAATCCCGCTGAAACTTTGGACATTGTCGCGAAGGGTTCCCAATCCTTGACAAGATTGCTACCCTTTCACTTCCAAATCTCTCAAACTCCGGCAGAGATTCTCAAAACCAAGGTTGACATGGTTCGAGTTCCTTTCAACATTTTGGAAATCCCGCTGAAACTTTGGACATTCTGGCGAAGGGTTCCCAATCCCCGACAAGATTGGTACCCTTTCACGTCCAAATCTCTCAAACTCCGGGAGAGATTCTCAAAACCAAGGTTGACATGTTTCGAGTTCCTTTCAACATTTTAAAAATCCCGCTGAAACTTTGGACATTGTCGCGAAGGGTTCCCAATCCCCGACAAGATTGGTACCCTTTCACGTCCAAATCTCTCAGACTCCGGGAGAGATTCTCAAAACCAAGGTTGACATGGTTCGAGTTCCTTTCAACATTTTGGAAATCCCGCTGAAACTTTGGACATTCTCGCGAAGGGTTCCCAATCCCCGACAAGATTGGTACCCTTTCACGTCCAAATCTCTCAAACTCCGGGAGAGATTCTCAAAACCAAGGTTGACATGGTTCGAGTTCCTTTCAACATTTTGGAAATCCCGCTGAAACTTTGGACATTCTCGCGAAGGGTTCCCAATCCCCGACAAGATTTGTATTCTTTCACATCCAAATCTCTCAAACTCCGGGAGAGATTCTCAAAACCAAGGTTGACATGTTTCGAGTTCCTTTCAACATTTTGGAAATCCCGCTGAAACTTTGGACATTGTCGCGAAGGGTTCCCAATCCCCGACAAGATTGGTACCCTTTCACGTCCAAATCTCTCAAAGTCCGGGAGAGATTCTCAAAACCAAGCTTGACATGTTTCGAGTTCCTTTCAACATTTTGGAAATCCCGCTGAAACTTTGGACATTCTCACGAAGGGTTCCCAATCCCCGACAAGATTGGTACCCTTTCACGTTCAAATCTCTCAAACTCCGGGAGAGATTCTCAAAACCAAGGTTGACATGTTTCGAGTTCCTTTCAACATTTTGGAAATCCCGCTGAAACTTTGGACATTGTCGCGAAGGTTTCCCAATCCCCGACAAGATTGGTACCCTTTCACGTCCAAATCTCTCAAAGTCCGGGAGAGATTCTCAAAACCAAGGTTGACATGTTTCGAGTTCCTTTCAACATTTTGGAAATCCCGCTGAAACTTTGGACATTGTCGCGAAGGGTTCCCGATCCCCGACAAGATTGGTACCCTTTCACGTCCAAATCTCTCAAACTCCGGGAGAGATTCTCAAAACCAAGGTTGACATGGTTCGAGTTCCTTTCAACATTTTGGAAATCCCGCTGAAACTTTGGACATTCTCGCGAAGGGTTCCCAATCCCCGACAAGATTGGTACCCTTTCACGTCCAAATCTCTCAAACTCCGGGAGAGATTCTCAAAACCAAGGTTGACATGGTTCGAGTTCCTTTCAACATTTTGGAAATCCCGCTGAAACTTTGGACATTTTCGCGAAGGGTTCCCAATCCCCGACAAGATTGGTACCCTTTCACGTCCAAATCTCTCAAAGTCCGGGAGAGATTCTCAAAACCAAGGTTGACATGTTTCGAGTTCTTTTCAACATTTTGGAAATCCCGCTGAAACTTTGGACATTCTCGCGAAGGGTTCCCAATCCCCGACGAGATTGGTACCCTTTCACGTCCAAATCTCTCAAACTCCGGGAGAGATTCTCAAAACCAAGGTTGACATGGTTCGAGTTCCTTTCAACATTTTGGAAATCCCGCTGAAACTTTGGACATTCTCGCGAAGGGTTCCCAATCCCCGACAAGACTGGTACCCTTTCACGTCCAAATCTCTCAAACTCCGGGAGAGATTCTCAAAACCAAGGTTGACATGTTTCGAGTTCCTTTCAACATTTTGGAAAATCCGCTGAAACTTGGGACATTCTCGCGAAGGGTTCCCGATCCCCGACAAGATTGGTACCCTTTCACGTCCAAATCTCTCAAACTCCGGGAGAGATTCTCAAATCCAAGGTTGACATGGTTCGAGTTCCTTTCAACATTTTGGAAATCCCGCTGAAACTTTGGACATTCTCGCGAAGGGTCCCAATACCCGACGAGATTGGTAGCCTTTCACGTCCAAATCTCTCAAACTCCGGGAGAGATTCTCAAAACCAAGGTTGACATGTTTCGAGTTCCTTTCAACATTTTGGAAATCCCGCTGAAACTTTGGACATTCTGGCGAAGGGTTCCCAATCCCCGACAAGATTGGTACCCTTTCACGTCCAAATCTATCAAACTCCGGGAGAGATTCTCAAAACCAAGGTTGACATGTTTCGAGTACCTTTCAACATTTTGGAAATCCCGCTGAAACTTTGGACATTCTCGCGAAGGGTTCCCAATCCCCGACAAGATTGGTACCCTTTCACGTCCAAATCTCTCAAACTCCGGGAGAGATTCTCAAAACCAAGGTTGACATGGTTCGAGTTCCTTTCAACATTTTGGAAATCCCGCTGAAACTTTGGACATTCTCGCGAAGGGTTCCCAATCCCCGACAAGACTGGTACCCTTTCACGTCCAAATCTCTGAAACTCCGTGAGAGATTCTCAAAACCAAGGTTGACATGGTTCGAGTTCCTTTCAACATTTTGGAAATCCCGCTGAAACTTTGGACATTGTCGCGAAGGGTTCCCAATCCCCGACAAGACTGGTACCCTTTCACGTCCAAATCTCTCAAACTCCGGGAGAGATTCTCAAAACCAAGGTTGACATGGTTCGAGTTCCTCTCAACATTTTGGAAATCCCGCTGAAACTTTGGACATTGTCGCGAAGGGTTCCCGATCCCCGACAAGACTGGTACCCTTTCACGTCCAAATCTCTCAAACTCCGGGAGAGATTCTCAAAACCAAGGTTGACATGTTTCGAGTTCCTTTCAACATTTTGGAAATCCCGCTGAAACTTTGGACATTGTCGCGAAGGGTTCCCGATCCCCGACAAGACTGGTACCCTTTCACGTCCAAATCTCTCAAACTCCGGGAGAGATTCTCAAAACCAAGGTTGACATGGTTCGAGTTCCTTTCAACATTTTGGAAATCCCGCTGAAACTTTGGACATTCTCGCGAAGGGTTCCCAATCCCCGACAAGATTGGTACCCTTTCACGTCCAAATCTCTCAAACTCCGGGAGAGATTCTCAAAACCAAGGTTGACATGGTTCGAGTTCCTTTCAACATTTTGGAAATCCCGCTGAAACTTTGGACATTCTCGCAAAGGGTTCCCAATCCCCGACAAGATTGGTACCCTTTCACGTCCAAATCTATCAAAGTCCGGGAGAGATTCTCAAAACCAAGGTTGACATGTTTCGAGTTCTTTTCAACATTTTGGAAATCCCGCTGAAACTTTGGACATTCTCGCGAAGGGTTCCCAATCCCCGACGAGATTGGTACCCTTTCACGTCCAAATCTCTCAAACTCCGGGAGAGATTCTCAAAACCAAGGTTGACATGGTTCGAGTTCTTTTCAACATTTTGGAAATCCCGCTGAAACTTTGGACATTCTCGCGAAGGGTTCCCAATCCCCGACAAGACTGGTACCCTTTCACGTCCAAATCTCTCAAACTCCGGGAGAGATTCTCAAAACCAAGGTTGACATGTTTCGAGTTCCTTTCAACATTTTGGAAATCCCGCTGAAACTTGGGACATTCTCGCGAAGGGTTCCCAATCCCCGACAAGACTGGTACCCTTTCACGTCCAAATCTCTCAAACTCCGGGAGAGATTCTCAAATCCAAGGTTGACATGGTTCGAGTTCCTTTCAACATTTTGGAAATCCCGCTGAAACTTTGGACATTCTCGCGAAGGGTTCCCGATCCCCGACAAGATTGGTACCCTTTCACGTCCAAATCTCTCAAACTCCGGGAGAGATTCTCAAAACCAAGGTTGACATGTTTCGAGTTCCTTTCAACATTTTGGAAATCCCGCTGAAACTTTGGACATTCTGGCGAAGGGTTCCCAATCCCCGACAAGATTGGTACCCTTTCACGTCCAAATCTATCAAACTCCGGGAGAGATTCTCAAAACCAAGGTTGACATGTTTCGAGTACCTTTCAACATTTTGGAAATCCCGCTGAAACTTTGGACATTCTCGCGAAGGGTTCCCAATCCCCGACAAGATTGGTACCCTTTCACGTCCAAATCTCTCAAACTCCGGGAGAGATTCTCAAAACCAAGGTTGACATGGTTCGAGTTCCTTTCAACATTTTGGAAATCCCGCTGAAACTTTGGACATTCTCGCGAAGGGTTCCCAATCCCCGACAAGACTGGTACCCTTTCACGTCCAAATCTCTGAAACTCCGTGAGAGATTCTCAAAACCAAGGTTGACATGGTTCGAGTTCCTTTCAACATTTTGGAAATCCCGCTGAAACTTTGGACATTCTCGCGAAGGGTTCCCAATCCCCGACAAGACTGGTACCCTTTCACGTCCAAATCTCTCAAACTCCGGGAGAGATTCTCAAAACCAAGGTTGACATGGTTCGAGTTCCTCTCAACATTTTGGAAATCCCGCTGAAACTTTGGACATTCTCGCGAAGGGTTCCCGATCCCCGACAAGACTGGTACCCTTTCACGTCCAAATCTCTCAAAGTCCGGGAGAGATTCTCAAAACCAAGGTTGACATGTTTCGAGTTCCTTTCAACATTTTGGAAATCCCGCTGAAACTTTGGACATTCTCGCGAAGTCTTCCCAATCCCCGACAAGATTGGTACCCTTTCATGTCCAAATCTCTCAAACACCGGGAGAGATTCTCAAAACCATGGTTGACATGTTTCCAGTTCCTTTCAACATTTTGGAAATCCCGCTGAAACTTTGGACATTCTCGCGAAGGGTTCCCAATCCCCGACAAGATTGGTACTCTTTCACGTCCAAATCTCTCAGAGTCCGGGAGAGATTCTCAAAACCAAGCTTGACATGTTTCGAGTTCCTTTCAACATTTTGGAAATCCCGCTGAAACTTTGGACATTCTCGCGAAGGGTTCCCAATCCCCGACAAGACTGGTACCCTTTCACGTCCAAATCTCTCAAACTCCGGGAGAGATTCTCAAAACCAAGGTTGACATGTTTCGAGTTCCTTTCAACATTTTGGAAATCCCGCTGAAACTTTGGACATTGTCGCGAAGGGTTCCCAATCCTTGACAAGATTGGTACCCTTTCACGTCCAAATCTCTCAAAGTCCGGGAGAGATTCTCAAAACCAAGGTTGACATGTTTCCAGTTCCTTTCAACATTTTGGAAATCCCGCTGAAACTTTGGACATTCTCGCGAAGGGTTCCCGATCCCCGACAAGATTGGTACCCTTTCACGTCCAAATCTCTCAAACTCCGGGAGAGATTCTCAAAACCAAGGTTGACATGGTTCGAGTTCATTTCAACATTTTGGAAATCCCGCTGAAACTTTGGACATTGTCGCGAAGGGTTCCCAATCCCCGACAAGATTGGTACCCTTTCACGTCCAAATCTCTCAAACTCCGGGAGAGATTCTCAAAACCAAGGTTGACATGTTTCGAGTTCCTTTCAACATTTTGGAAATCCCGCTGAAACTTTGGACATTGTCGCGAAGGGTTCCCAATCCCCGACAAGATTGGTACCCTTTCACGTCCAAATCTCTCAAACTCCGGGAGAGATTCTCAAAACCAAGGTTGACATGTTTCGAGTTCTTTTCAACATTTTGGAAATCCCGCTGAAACTTTGGACATTCTCGCGAAGGGTTCCCAATCCCCGACGAGATTGGTACCCTTTCACGTCCAAATCTCTCAAACTCCGGGAGAGATTCTCAAAACCAAGGTTGACATGTTTCGAGTTCCTTTCAACATTTTGGAAATCCCGCTGAAACTTTGGACATTCTCGCGAAGGGTTCCCAATCCCCGACAAGACTGGTACCCTTTCACGTCCAAATCTCTCAAACTCCGGGAGAGATTCTCAAAACCAAGGTTGACATGTTTCGAGTTCCTTTCAACATTTTGGAAAATCCGCTGAAACTTGGGACATTCTCGCGAAGGGTTCCCGATCCCCGACAAGATTGGTACCCTTTCACGTCCAAATCTCTCAAACTCCGGGAGAGATTCTCAAAACCAAGGTTGACATGGTTCGAGTTCCTTTCAACATTTTGGAAATCCCGCTGAAACTTTGGACATTCTCGCGAAGGGTCCCAATACCCGACGAGATTGGTAGCCTTTCACGTCCAAATCTCTCAAACTCCGGGAGAGATTCTCAAAACCAAGGTTGACATGGTTCGAGTTCCTTTCAACATTTTGGAAATCCCGCTGAAACTTTGGACATTCTGGCGAAGGGTTCCCAATCCCCGACAAGATTGGTACCCTTTCACGTCCAAATCTATCAAACTCCGGGAGAGATTCTCAAAACCAAGGTTGACATGTTTCGAGTTCCTTTCAACATTTTGGAAATCCCGCTGAAACTTTGGACATTCTCGCGAAGGGGTCCCAATCCCCGACAAGATTGGTACCCTTTCACGTCCAAATCTGTCAAACTCCGGGAGAGATTCTCAAAACCAAGGTTGACATGGTTCGAGTTCCTTTCAACATTTTGGAAATCCCGCTGAAACTTTGGACATTCTCGCGAAGGGTTCCCAATCCCCGACAAGACTGGTACCCTTTCACGTCCAAATCTCTGAAACTCCGTGAGAGATTCTCAAAACCAAGGTTGACATCTTTCAAGTTCCTTTCAACATTTTGGAAATCCCGCTGAAACTTTGGACATTCTCGCGAAGGGTTCCCAATCCCCGACAAGATTGGTACCCTTTCACGTCCAAATCTCTCAAACTCCGGGAGAGATTCTCAAAACCAAGGTTGACATGGTTCGAGTTCCTCTCAACATTTTGGAAATCCCGCTGAAACTTTGGACATTCTCGCGAAGGGTTCCCGATCCCCGACAAGACTGGTACCCTTTCACGTCCAAATCTCTCAAAGTCCGGGAGACATTCTCAAAACCAAGGTTGACATGTTTCGAGTTCCTTTCAACATTTTGGAAATCCCGCTGAAACTTTGGACATTCTCGCGAAGGGGTCCCAATCCCCGACAAGATTGGTACCCTTTCACGTCCAAATCTCTCAAACTCCGGGAGAGATTCTCAAAACCAAGGTTGACATGGTTCGAGTTCCTTTCAACATTTTGGAAATCCCGCTGAAACTTTGGACATTCTCGCGAAGGGTTCCCAATCCCCGACAAGACTGGTACCCTTTCACGTCCAAATCTCTCCAACTCCGGGAGAGATTCTCAAAACCAAGGTTGACATGTTTCGAGTTCCTTTCAACATTTTGGAAAATCCGCTGAAACTTGGGACATTCTCGCGAAGGGTTCCCAATCCCCGACAAGACTGGTACCCTTTCACGTCCAAATATCTGAAACTCCGTGAGAGATTCTCAAAACCAAGGTTGACATCTTTCAAGTTCCTTTCAACATTTTGGAAATCCCGCTGAAACTTTGGACATTGTCGCGAAGGGTTCCCAATCCCCGACAAGATTGGTACCCTTTCACGTCCAAATCTCTCAAACTCCGGGAGAGATTCTCAAAACCAAGGTTGACATGGTTCGAGTTCCTCTCAACATTTTGGAAATCCCGCTGAAACTTTGGACATTCTCGCGAAGGGTTCCCGATCCCCGACAAGACTGGTACCCTTTCACGTCCAAATCTCTCAAAGTCCGGGAGACATTCTCAAAACCAAGGTTGACATGTTTCGAGTTCCTTTCAACATTTTGGAAATCCCGCTGAAACTTTGGACATTCTCGCGAAGGGGTCCCAATCCCCGACAAGATTGGTACCCTTTCACGTCCAAATCTCTCAAACTCCGGGAGAGATTCTCAAAACCAAGGTTGACATGTTTCGAGTTCCTTTCAACATTTTGGAAATCCCGCTGAAACTTTGGACATTCTCGCGAAGGGTTCCAAATCCCCGACGAGATTGGTACCCTTTCACGTTCAAATCTCTCAAACTCCGGGAGAGATTCTCAAAACCAAGGTTGACATGGTTCGAGTTCCTTTCAACATTTTGGAAATCCCGCTGAAACTTTGGACATTCTCGCGAAGGGTTCCCAATCCCCGAGAAGATTGGTACCCTTTCATGTCCAAATCTCTCAAACACCGGGAGAGATTCTCAAAACCATGGTTGACATGTTTCGAGTTCCTTTCAACATTTTGGAAATCCCGCTGAAACTTTGGACATTCTCGCGAAGGGTTCCCAATCCCCGACAAGATTGGTACCCTTTCACGTGCAAATCTCTCAAACTCCGGGAGAGATTCTCAAAACCAAGGTTGACATGGTTCGAGTTCCTTTCAACATTTTGGAAATCCCGCTGAAACTTTGGACATTCTCGCGAAGGGTTCCCAATCCCCGACGAGATTGGTACCCTTTCACGTCCAAATCTCTCAAAGTCCGGGAGAGATTCTCAAAACCAAGGTTGACATGTTTCGAGTTCCTTTCAACATTTTGGAAATCCCGCTGAAACTTTGGACATTCTCGCGAAGGGTTCCCAATCCCCGACAAGATTGGTACCCTTTCACGTCCAAATCTCTCAAACTCCGGGAGAGATTCTCAAAACCAAGGTTGACATGTTTCGAGTTCCTTTCAACATTTTGGAAATCCCGCTGAAACTTTGGACATTCTCGCGAAGGGTTCCCAATCCCCGACAAGATTGGTACCCTTTCACGTCCAAATCTCTCAAACTCCGGAGGGATTCTCAAAACCAAGGTTGACATGTTTCGAGTTCCTTTCAACATTTTGGAAAATCCACTGAAACTTGGGACATTCTCGCGAAGGGTTCCCGATCCCCGACAAGATTGGTACCCTTTCACGTCCAAATGTCTCAAACTCCGGGAGAGATTCTCAAAACCAAGGTTGACATGGTTCGAGTTCCTTTCAACATTTTGGAAATCCCGCTGAAACTTTGGACATTCTCGCGAAGGGTCCCAATACCCGACGAGATTGGTAGCCTTTCACGTCCAAATCTCTCAAACTCCGGGAGAGATTCTCAAAACCAAGGTTGACATGTTTCGAGTTCCTTTCAACATTTTGGAAAATCCGCTGAAACTTGGGACATTCTCGCGAAGGGTTCCCGATCCCCGACAAGATTGGTACCCTTTCACGTCCAAATCTCTCAAACTCCGGGAGAGATTCTCAAAACCAAGGTTGACATGGTTCGAGTTCCTTTCAACATTTTGGAAATCCCGCTGAAACTTTGGACATTCTCGCGAAGGGTCCCAATACCCGACGAGATTGGTAGCCTTTCACGTCCAAATCTCTCAAACTCCGGGAGAGATTCTCAAAACCAAGGTTGACATGTTTCGAGTTCCTTTCAACATTTTGGAAATCCCGCTGAAACTTTGGACATTCTGGCGAAGGGTTCCCAATCCCCGACAAGATTGGTACCCTTTCACGTCCAAATCTCTCAAAGTCCGGGAGAGATTCTCAAAACCAAGGTTGACATGTTTCGAGTTCCTTTCAACATTTTGGAAATCCCGCTGAAACTTTGGACATTCTCGCGAAGGGTTCCCAATCCCCGACAAGATTGGTACCCTTTCACGTCCAAATCTCTCAAACTCCGGGAGAGATTCTCAAAACCAAGGTTGACATGGTTCGAGTTCCTTTCAACATTTTGGAAATCCCGCTGAAACTTTGGACATTCTCGCGAAGGGTTCCCAATCCCCGACAAGACTGGTACCCTTTCACGTCCAAATCTCTGAAACTCCGTGAGAGATTCTCAAAACCAAGGTTGACATCTTTCAAGTTCCTTTCAACATTTTGGAAATCCCGCTGAAACTTTGGACATTGTCGCGAAGGGTTCCCAATCCCCGACAAGATTGGTACCCTTTCACGTCCAAATCTCTCAAACTCCGGGAGAGATTCTCAAAACCAAGGTTGACATGGTTCGAGTTCCTCTCAACATTTTGGAAATCCCGCTGAAACTTTGGACATTCTCGCGAAGGGTTCCCGATCCCCGACAAGACTGGTACCCTTTCACGTCCAAATCTCTCAAACTCCGGGAGAGATTCTCAAAACCAAGGTTGACATGTTTCGAGTTCCTTTCAACATTTTGGAAATCCCGCTGAAACTTTGGACATTCTCGCGAAGGGTTCCCAATCCCCGACAAGATTGGTACCCTTTCACGTCCAAATCTCTCAAACTCCGGGAGAGATTCTCAAAACCAAGGTTGACATGGTTCGAGTTCCTTTCAACATTTTGGAAATCCCGCTGAAACTTTGGACATTCTCGCGAAGGGTTCCCAATCCCCGACAAGACTGGTACCCTTTCACGTCCAAATCTCTCAAACTCCGGGAGAGATTCTCAAAACCAAGGTTGACATGTTTCGAGTTCCTTTCAACATTTTGGAAAATCCGCTGAAACTTGGGACATTCTCGCGAAGGGTTCCCGATCCCCGACAAGATTGGTACCCTTTCACGTCCAAATCTCTCAAACTCCGGGAGAGATTCTCAAAACCAAGGTTGACATGGTTCGAGTTCCTTTCAACATTTTGGAAATCCCGCTGAAACTTTGGACATTCTCGCGAAGGGTCCCAATACCCGACGAGATTGGTAGCCTTTCACGTCCAAATCTCTCAAACTCCGGGAGAGATTCTCAAAACCAAGGTTGACATGTTTCGAGTTCCTTTCAACATTTTGGAAATCCCGCTGAAACTTTGGACATTCTGGCGAAGGGTTCCCAATCCCCGACAAGATTGGTACCCTTTCACGTCCAAATCTCTCAAACTCCGGGAGAGATTCTCAAAACCAAGGTTGACATGTTTCGAGTTCCTTTCAACATTTTGGAAATCCCGCTGAAACTTTGGACATTCTCGCGAAGGGTTCCCAATCCCCGACAAGATTGGTACCCTTTCACGTGCAAATCTCTCAAACTCCGGGAGAGATTCTCAAAACCAAGGTTGACATGGTTCGAGTTCCTCTCAACATTTTGGAAATCCCGCTGAAACTTTGGACATTCTCGCGAAGGGTTCCCGATCCCCGACAAGATTGGTACCCTTTCACGTCCAAATCTCTCAAAGTCCGGGAGACATTCTCAAAACCAAGGTTGACATGTTTCGAGTTCCTTTCAACATTTTGGAAATCCCGCTGAAACTTTGGACATTCTCGCGAAGGGGTCCCAATCCCCGACAAGATTGGTACCCTTTCACGTCCAAATCTCTCAAACTCCGGGAGAGATTCTCAAAACCAAGGTTGACATGTTTCGAGTTCCTTTCAACATTTTGGAAATCCCGCTGAAACTTTGGACATTCTCGCGAAGGGTTCCAAATCCCCGACGAGATTGGTACCCTTTCACGTTCAAATCTCTCAAACTCCGGGAGAGATTCTCAAAACCAAGGTTGACATGGTTCGAGTTCCTTTCAACATTTTGGAAATCCCGCTGAAACTTTGGACATTCTCGCGAAGGGTTCCCAATCCCCGAGAAGATTGGTACCCTTTCATGTCGAAATCTCTCAAACACCGGGAGAGATTCTCAAAACCATGGTTGACATGTTTCGAGTTCCTTTCAACATTTTGGAAATCCCGCTGAAACTTTGGACATTCTCGCGAAGGGTTCCCAATCCCCGACAAGATTGGTACCCTTTCACGTCCAAATCTCTCAAACTCCGGGAGAGATTCTCAAAACCAAGGTTGACATGGTTCGAGTTCCTTTCAACATTTTGGAAATCCCGCTGAAACTTTGGACATTCTCGCGAAGGGTCTCAATACCCGACGAGATTGGTAGCCTTTCACGTCCAAATCTCTCAAACTCCGGGAGAGATTCTCAAAACCAAGGTTGACATGTTTCGAGTTCCTTTCAACATTTTGGAAATCCCGCTGAAACTTTGGACATTCTGGCGAAGGGTTCCCAATCCCCGACAAGATTGGTACCCTTTCACGTCCAAATCTATCAAACTCCGGGAGAGATTCTCAAAACCAAGGTTGACATGTTTCGAGTTCCTTTCAACATTTTGGAAATCCCGCTGAAACTTTGGACATTCTCGCGAAGGGTTCCCAATCCCCGACAAGATTGGTACCCTTTCACGTCCAAATCTCTCAAACTCCGGGAGAGATTCTCAAAACCAAGGTTGACATGGTTCGAGTTCCTTTCAACATTTTGGAAATCCCGCTGAAACTTTGGACATTCTCGCGAAGGGTTCCCAATCCCCGACAAGACTGGTACCCTTTCACGTCCAAATCTCTGAAACTCCGTGAGAGATTCTCAAAACCAAGGTTGACATCTTTCAAGTTCCTTTCAACATTTTGGAAATCCCGCTGAAACTTTGGACATTGTCGCGAAGGGTTCCCAATCCCCGACAAGATTGGTACCCTTTAACGTCCAAATCTCTCAAACTCCGGGAGAGATTCTCAAAACCAAGGTTGACATGGTTCGAGTTCCTCTCAACATTTTGGAAATCCCGCTGAAACTTTGGACATTCTCGCGAAGGGTTCCCGATCCCCGACAACACTGGTACCCTTTCACGTCCAAATCTCTCAAAGTCCGGGAGACATTCTCAAAACCAAGGTTGACATGTTTCGAGTTCCTTTCAACATTTTGGAAATCCCGCTGAAACTTTGGACATTCTCGCGAAGGGGTCCCAATCCCCGACAAGATTGGTACCCTTTCACGTCCAAATCTCTCAAACTCCGGGAGAGATTCTCAAAACCAAGGTTGACATGGTTCGAGTTCCTTTCAACATTTTGGAAATCCCGCTGAAACTTTGGACATTCTCGCGAAGGGTTCCCAATCCCCGAAAAGACTGGTACCCTTTCACGTCCAAATCTCTCAAACTCCGGGAGAGATTCTCAAAACCAAGGTTGACATGTTTCGAGTTCCTTTCAACATTTTGGAAAATCCGCTGAAACTTGGGACATTCTCGCGAAGGGTTCCCGATCCCCGACAAGATTGGTACCCTTTCACGTCCAAATCTCTCAAACTCCGGGAGAGATTCTCAAAACCAAGGTTGACATGGTTCGAGTTCCTTTCAACATTTTGGAAATCCCGCTGAAACTTTGGACATTCTCGCGAAGGGTCCCAATACCCGACGAGATTGGTAGCCTTTCACGTCCAAATCTCTCAAACTCCGGGAGAGATTCTCAAAACCAAGGTTGACATGTTTCGAGTTCCTTTCAACATTTTGGAAATCCCGCTGAAACTTTGGACATTCTGGCGAAGGGTTCCCAATCCCCGACAAGATTGGTACCCTTTCACGTCCAAATCTCTCAAACTCCGGGAGAGATTCTCAAAACCAAGGTTGACATGGTTCGAGTTCCTTTCAACATTTTGGAAATCCCGCTGAAACTTTGGACATTCTCGCGAAGGGTTCCCAATCCCCGACAAGACTGGTACCCTTTCACGTCCAAATCTCTGAAACTCCGTGAGAGATTCTCAAAACCAAGGTTGACATCTTTCAAGTTCCTTTCAACATTTTGGAAATCCCGCTGAAACTTTGGACATTGTCGCGAAGGGTTCCCAATCCCCGACAAGATTGGTACCCTTTCACGTGCAAATCTCTCAAACTCCGGGAGAGATTCTCAAAACCAAGGTTGACATGGTTCGAGTTCCTTTCAACATTTTGGAAATCCCGCTGAAACTTTGGACATTCTCGCGAAGGGTTCCCGATCCCCGACAAGACTGGTACCCTTTCACGTCCAAATCTCTCAAACTCCGGGAGAGATTCTCAAAACCAAGGTTGACATGTTTCGAGTTCCTTTCAACATTTTGGAAATCCCGCTGAAACTTTGGATATTCTCGCGAAGGGGTCCCAATCCCCGACAAGATTGGTACCCTTTCACGTCCAAATCTCTCAAACTCCGGGAGAGATTCTCAAAACCAAGGTTGACATGTTTCGAGTTCCTTTCAACATTTTGGAAATCCCGCTGAAACTTTGGACATTCTCGCGAAGGGTTCCAAATCCCCGACGAGATTGGTACCCTTTCACGTTCAAATCTCTCAAACTCCGGGAGAGATTCTCAAAACCAAGGTTGACATGGTTCGAGTTCCTTTCAACATTTTGGAAATCCCGCTGAAACTTTGGACATTCTCGCGAAGGGTTCCCAATCCCCGAGAAGATTGGTACCCTTTCATGTCCAAATCTCTCAAACACCGGGAGAGATTCTCAAAACCATGGTTGACATGTTTCGAGTTCCTTTCAACATTTTGGAAATCCCGCTGAAACTTTGGACATTCTCGCGAAGGGTTCCCAATCCCCGACAAGATTGGTACCCTTTCACGTCCAAATCTCTCAAACTCCGGGAGAGATTCTCAAAACCAAGGTTGACATGGTTCGAGTTCCTTTCAACATTTTGGAAATCCCGCTGAAACTTTGGACATTCTCGCGAAGGGTTCCCAATCCCCGACGAGATTGTTACCCTTTCACGTCCAAATCTCTCAAAGTCCGGGAGAGATTCTCAAAACCAAGGTTGACATGTTTCGAGTTCCTTTCAACATTTTGGAAATCCCGCTGAAACTTTGGACATTCTCGCGAAGGGTTCCCAATCCCCGACAAGATTGGTACCCTTTCACGTCCAAATCTCTCAAACTCCGGGAGAGATTCTCAAAACCAAGGTTGACATGTTTCGAGTTCCTTTCAACATTTTGGAAATCACGCTGAAACTTTGGACATTCTCGCGAAGGGTGCCCAATCCCCGACAAGATTGGTACCCTTTCACGTCCAAATCTCTCAAAGTCCGGAGAGATTCTCAAAACCAAGGTTGACATGTTTCGAGTTCCTTTCAACATTTTGGAAATCCCGCTGAAACTTTGGACATTCTCGCGAAGGGTTCCCAATCCCCGACAAGATTGGTACCCTTTCACGTCCAAATCTCTCAAACTCCGGGAGAGATTCTCAAAACCAAGGTTGACATGTTTCGAGTTCTTTTCAACATTTTGGAAATCCCGCTGAAACTTTGGACATTCTCGCGAAGGGTTCCCAATCCCCGACGAGATTGGTACCCTTTCACGTCCAAATCTCTCAAACTCCGGGAGAGATTCTCAAAACCAAGGTTGACATGTTTCGAGTTCCTTTCACCATTTTGGAAATCCCGCTGAAACTTTGGACATTCTCGCGAAGGGTTCCCAATCCCCGACAAGACTGGTACCCTTTCACGTCCAAATCTCTCAAACTCCGGGAGAGATTCTCAAAACCAAGGTTGACATGTTTCGAGTTCCTTTCAACATTTTGGAAATCCCGCTGAAACTTTGGACATTCTCGCGAAGGGTTCCCGATCCCCGACAAGATTGGTACCCTTTCACGTCCAAATCTCTCAAACTCCGGGAGAGATTCTCAAAACCAAGGTTGACATGGTTCGAGTTCCTTTCAACATTTTGGAAATCCCGCTGAAACTTTGGACATTCTCGCGAAGGGTTCCCGATCCCCGACAAGATTGGTACCCTTTCACGTCCAAATCTCGCAAACTCCGGGAGAGATTCTCAAAACCAAGGTTGACATGGTTCGAGTTCCTTTCAACATTTTGGAAATCCCGCTGAAACTTTGGACATTCTCGCGAAGGGTTCCCAATCCCCGACGAGATTGGTACCCTTTCACGTCCAAATCTCTCAAACTCCGGGAGAGATTCTCAAAACCAAGGTTGACATGTTTCGAGTACCTTTCAACATTTTGGAAATCCCGCTGAAACTTTGGACATTCTCGCGAAGGGTTCCCGATCCCCGACAAGACTGGTACCCTTTCACGTCCAAATCTCTCAAACTCCGGGAGAGATTCTCAAAACCAAGGTTGACATGGTTCGAGTTCCTTTCAACATTTTGGAAATCCCGCTGAAACTTTGGACATTCTCGCGAAGGGTTCCCAATCCCCGACAAGATTGGTACCCTTTCACGTCCAAATCTCTCAAACTCCAGGAGAGATTCTCAAAACCAAGGTTGACATGTTTCAAGTACCTCTCAACATTTTGGAAATCCCGCTGAAACTTTGGACATTCTCGCGAAGGGTTCCCGATCCCCGACAAGACTGGTACCCTTTCACGTCCAAATCTCTCAAACTCCGGGAGAGATTTTCAAAACCAAGGTTGACATGTTTCGAGTTCCTTTCAACATTTTGGAAATCCCGCTGAAACTTTGGACATTCTCGCGAAGGGGTCCCAATCCCCGACAAGATTGGTACCCTTTCACGTCCAAATCTCTCAAAGTCCGGGAGAGATTCTCAAAACCAAGGTTGACATGTTTCGAGTTCCTTTCAACATTTTGGAAATCCCGCTGAAACTTTGGACATTCTCGCGAAGGGTTCCAAATCCCCGACGAGATTGGTACCCTTTCACGTTCAAATCTCTCAAACTCCGGGAGAGATTCTCAAAACCAAGGTTGACATGTTTCGAGTTCCTTTCAACATTTTGGAAATCCCGCTGAAACTTTGGACATTCTCGCGAAGGGTTCCCAATCCCCGAGAAGATTGGTACCCTTTCATGTCCAAATCTCTCAAACACCGGGAGAGATTCTCAAAACCATGGTTGACATGTTTCCAGTTCCTTTCAACATTTTAAAAATCCCGCTGAAACTTTGGACATTCTCGCGAAGGGCTCCCAATCCCCGACAAGATTGGTACCCTTTCACGTCCAAATCTCTCAAAGTCCGGGAGAGATTCTCAAAACCAAGGTTGACATGTTTCGAGTTCCTTTCAACATTTTGGAAATCCCGCTGAAACTTTGGACATTCTCGCGAAGGGTTCCCAATCCCCGACAAGATTGGTACCCTTTCACGTCCAAATCTCTCAAACTCCGGGAGAGATTCTCAAAACCAAGGTTGACATGTTTCGAGTTCCTTTCAACATTTTGGAAATCCCGCTGAAACTTTGGACATTCTCGCGAAGGGTTCCCAATCCCCGACAAGATTGGTACCCTTTCACATCCAAATCTCTCAAAGTCCGGAGAGATTCTCAAAACCAAGGTTGACATGTTTCGAGTTCCTTTCAACATTTTGGAAATCCCGCTGAAACTTTGGACATTCTCGCGAAGGGTTCCCGATCCCCGACAAGATTGGTACCCTTTCACGTCCAAATCTCTCAAACTCCGGGAGAGATTCTCAAAACCAAGGTTGACATGGTTCGAGTTCCTTTCAACATTTTGGAAATCCCGCTGAAACTTTGGACATTCTGGCGAAGGGTTCCCAATCCCCGACAAGATTGGTACCCTTTCATGTCCAAAACTCTCAAACTCTGGCTAAGATTCTCAAAACCAAGGTTGACATGGTTCGAGTTCCTTTCAACATTTTGGAAATCCCGCTGAAACTTTGGACATTCTCGCGAAGGGTTCCCAATCCCCGACAAGATTGGTACCCTTTCACGTCCAAATCTCTCAAACTCCGGGAGAGATTCTCAAAACCAAGGTTGACATGTTTCGAGTTCTTTTCAACATTTTGGAAATCCCGCTGAAACTTTGGACATTCTCGCGAAGGGTTCCCAATCCCCGACGAGATTGGTACCCTTTCACGTCCAAATCTCTCAAACTCCGGGAGAGATTCTCAAAACCAAGGTTGACATGTTTCGAGTTCCTTTCACCATTTTGGAAATCCCGCTGAAACTTTGGACATTCTCGCGAAGGGTTCCCAATCCCCGACAAGACTGGTACCCTTTCACGTCCAAATCTCTCAAACTCCGGGAGAGATTCTCAAAACCAAGGTTGACATGTTTCGAGTTCCTTTCAACATTTTGGAAATCCCGCTGAAACTTAGGACATTCTCGCGAAGGGTTCCCGATCCCCGACAAGATTGGTACCCTTTCACGTCCAAATCTCTCAAACTCCGGGAGAGATTCTCAAAACCAAGGTTGACATGGTTCGAGTTCCTTTCAACATTTTGGAAATCCCGCTGAAACTTTGGACATTCTCGCGAAGGGTTCCCGATCCCCGACAAGATTGGTACCCTTTCACGTCCAAATCTCGCAAACTCCGGGAGAGATTCTCAAAACCAAGGTTGACATGGTTCGAGTTCCTTTCAACATTTTGGAAATCCCGCTGAAACTTTGGACATTCTCGCGAAGGGTTCCCGATCCCCGACAAGATTGGTACTCTTTCACGTCCAAATCTCTCAAACTCCGGGAGAGATTCTCAAAACCAAGGTTGACATGGTTCGAGTTCCTTTCAACATTTTGGAAATCCCGCTGAAACTTTGGACATTCTCGCGAAGGGTTCCCAATACCCGACGAGATTGGTACCCTTTCACGTCCAAATCTCTCAAACTCCGGGAGAGATTCTCAAAACCAAGGTTGACATGTTTCGAGTACCTTTCAACATTTTGGAAATCCCGCTGAAACTTTGGACATTCTCGCGAAGGGTTCCCGATCCCCGACAAGACTGGTACCCTTTCACGTCCAAATCTCTCAAACTCCGGGAGAGATTCTCAAAACCAAGGTTGACATGGTTCGAGTTCCTTTCAACATTTTGGAAATCCCGCTGAAACTTTGGACATTCTCGCGAAGGGTTCCCAATCCCCGACAAGATTGGTACCCTTTCACGTCCAAATCTCTCAAACTCCAGGAGAGATTCTCAAAACCAAGGTTGACATGTTTCAAGTACCTCTCAACATTTTGGAAATCCCGCTGAAACTTTGGACATTCTCGCGAAGGGTTCCCAATCCCCGAGAAGATTGGTACCCTTTCATGTCCAAATCTCTCAAACACCGGGAGAGATTCTCAAAACCATGGTTGACATGTTTCGAGTTCCTTTCAACATTTTGGAAATCCCGCTGAAACGTTGGACATTCTCGCGAAGGGTTCCCATTCCCCGACAAGATTGGTACCCTTTCACGTCCAAATCTCTCAAACTCCGGGAGAGATTCTCAAAACCAAGGTTGACATGGTTCGAGTTCCTTTCAACATTTTGGAAATCCCGCTGAAACTTTGGACATTCTCGCGAAGGGTCTCAATACCCGACGAGATTGGTAGCCTTTCACGTCCAAATCTCTCAAACTCCGGGAGAGATTCTCAAAACCAAGGTTGACATGTTTCGAGTTCCTTTCAACATTTTGGAAATCCCGCTGAAACTTTGGACATTCTGGCGAAGGGTTCCCAATCCCCGACAAGATTGGTACCCTTTCACGTCCAAATCTATCAAACTCCGGGAGAGATTCTCAAAACCAAGGTTGACATGTTTCGAGTTCCTTTCAACATTTTGGAAATCCCGCTGAAACTTTGGACATTCTCGCGAAGGGTTCCCAATCCCCGACAAGATTGGTACCCTTTCACGTCCAAATCTCTCAAACTCCGGGAGAGATTCTCAAAACCAAGGTTGACATGGTTCGAGTTCCTTTCAACATTTTGGAAATCCCGCTGAAACTTTGGACATTCTCGCGAAGGGTTCCCAATCCCCGACAAGACTGGTACCCTTTCACGTCCAAATCTCTGAAACTCCGTGAGAGATTCTCAAAACCAAGGTTGACATCTTTCAAGTTCCTTTCAACATTTTGGAAATCCCGCTGAAACTTTGGACATTGTCGCGAAGGGTTCCCAATCCCCGACAAGATTGGTACCCTTTAACGTCCAAATCTCTCAAACTCCGGGAGAGATTCTCAAAACCAAGGTTGACATGGTTCGAGTTCCTCTCAACATTTTGGAAATCCCGCTGAAACTTTGGACATTCTCGCGAAGGGTTCCCGATCCCCGACAACACTGGTACCCTTTCACGTCCAAATCTCTCAAAGTCCGGGAGACATTCTCAAAACCAAGGTTGACATGTTTCGAGTTCCTTTCAACATTTTGGAAATCCCGCTGAAACTTTGGACATTCTCGCGAAGGGGTCCCAATCCCCGACAAGATTGGTACCCTTTCACGTCCAAATCTCTCAAACTCCGGGAGAGATTCTCAAAACCAAGGTTGACATGGTTCGAGTTCCTTTCAACATTTTGGAAATCCCGCTGAAACTTTGGACATTCTCGCGAAGGGTTCCCAATCCCCGAAAAGACTGGTACCCTTTCACGTCCAAATCTCTCAAACTCCGGGAGAGATTCTCAAAACCAAGGTTGACATGTTTCGAGTTCCTTTCAACATTTTGGAAAATCCGCTGAAACTTGGGACATTCTCGCGAAGGGTTCCCGATCCCCGACAAGATTGGTACCCTTTCACGTCCAAATCTCTCAAACTCCGGGAGAGATTCTCAAAACCAAGGTTGACATGGTTCGAGTTCCTTTCAACATTTTGGAAATCCCGCTGAAACTTTGGACATTCTCGCGAAGGGTCCCAATACCCGACGAGATTGGTAGCCTTTCACGTCCAAATCTCTCAAACTCCGGGAGAGATTCTCAAAACCAAGGTTGACATGTTTCGAGTTCCTTTCAACATTTTGGAAATCCCGCTGAAACTTTGGACATTCTGGCGAAGGGTTCCCAATCCCCGACAAGATTGGTACCCTTTCACGTCCAAATCTCTCAAACTCCGGGAGAGATTCTCAAAACCAAGGTTGACATGGTTCGAGTTCCTTTCAACATTTTGGAAATCCCGCTGAAACTTTGGACATTCTCGCGAAGGGTTCCCAATCCCCGACAAGACTGGTACCCTTTCACGTCCAAATCTCTGAAACTCCGTGAGAGATTCTCAAAACCAAGGTTGACATCTTTCAAGTTCCTTTCAACATTTTGGAAATCCCGCTGAAACTTTGGACATTGTCGCGAAGGGTTCCCAATCCCCGACAAGATTGGTACCCTTTCACGTGCAAATCTCTCAAACTCCGGGAGAGATTCTCAAAACCAAGGTTGACATGGTTCGAGTTCCTTTCAACATTTTGGAAATCCCGCTGAAACTTTGGACATTCTCGCGAAGGGTTCCCGATCCCCGACAAGACTGGTACCCTTTCACGTCCAAATCTCTCAAAGTCCGGGAGACATTCTCAAAACCAAGGTTGACATGTTTCGAGTTCCTTTCAACATTTTGGAAATCCCGCTGAAACTTTGGATATTCTCGCGAAGGGGTCCCAATCCCCGACAAGATTGGTACCCTTTCACGTCCAAATCTCTCAAACTCCGGGAGAGATTCTCAAAACCAAGGTTGACATGTTTCGAGTTCCTTTCAACATTTTGGAAATCCCGCTGAAACTTTGGACATTCTCGCGAAGGGTTCCAAATCCCCGACGAGATTGGTACCCTTTCACGTTCAAATCTCTCAAACTCCGGGAGAGATTCTCAAAACCAAGGTTGACATGGTTCGAGTTCCTTTCAACATTTTGGAAATCCCGCTGAAACTTTGGACATTCTCGCGAAGGGTTCCCAATCCCCGAGAAGATTGGTACCCTTTCATGTCCAAATCTCTCAAACACCGGGAGAGATTCTCAAAACCATGGTTGACATGTTTCGAGTTCCTTTCAACATTTTGGAAATCCCGCTGAAACTTTGGACATTCTCGCGAAGGGTTCCCAATCCCCGACAAGATTGGTACCCTTTCACGTCCAAATCTCTCAAACTCCGGGAGAGATTCTCAAAACCAAGGTTGACATGGTTCGAGTTCCTTTCAACATTTTGGAAATCCCGCTGAAACTTTGGACATTCTCGCGAAGGGTTCCCAATCCCCGACGAGATTGTTACCCTTTCACGTCCAAATCTCTCAAAGTCCGGGAGAGATTCTCAAAACCAAGGTTGACATGTTTCGAGTTCCTTTCAACATTTTGGAAATCCCGCTGAAACTTTGGACATTCTCGCGAAGGGTTCCCAATCCCCGACAAGATTGGTACCCTTTCACGTCCAAATCTCTCAAACTCCGGGAGAGATTCTCAAAACCAAGGTTGACATGTTTCGAGTTCCTTTCAACATTTTGGAAATCCCGCTGAAACTTTGGACATTCTCGCGAAGGGTTCCCAATCCCCGACAAGATTGGTACCCTTTCACGTCCAAATCTCTCAAAGTCCGGAGAGATTCTCAAAACCAAGGTTGACATGTTTCGAGTTCCTTTCAACATTTTGGAAATCCCGCTGAAACTTTGGACATTCTCGCGAAGGGTTCCCAATCCCCGACAAGATTGGTACCCTTTCACGTCCAAATCTCTCAAACTCCGGGAGAGATTCTCAAAACCAAGGTTGACATGTTTCGAGTTCTTTTCAACATTTTGGAAATCCCGCTGAAACTTTGGACATTCTCGCGAAGGGTTCCCAATCCCCGACGAGATTGGTACCCTTTCACGTCCAAATCTCTCAAACTCCGGGAGAGATTCTCAAAACCAAGGTTGACATGTTTCGAGTTCCTTTCACCATTTTGGAAATCCCGCTGAAACTTTGGACATTCTCGCGAAGGGTTCCCAATCCCCGACAAGACTGGTACCCTTTCACGTCCAAATCTCTCAAACTCCGGGAGAGATTCTCAAAACCAAGGTTGACATGTTTCGAGTTCCTTTCAACATTTTGGAAATCCCGCTGAAACTTAGGACATTCTCGCGAAGGGTTCCCGATCCCCGACAAGATTGGTACCCTTTCACGTCCAAATCTCTCAAACTCCGGGAGAGATTCTCAAAACCAAGGTTGACATGGTTCGAGTTCCTTTCAACATTTTGGAAATCCCGCTGAAACTTTGGACATTCTCGCGAAGGGTTCCCGATCCCCGACAAGATTGGTACCCTTTCACGTCCAAATCTCGCAAACTCCGGGAGAGATTCTCAAAACCAAGGTTGACATGGTTCGAGTTCCTTTCAACATTTTGGAAATCCCGCTGAAACTTTGGACATTCTCGCGAAGGGTTCCCAATCCCCGACGAGATTGGTACCCTTTCACGTCCAAATCTCTCAAACTCCGGGAGAGATTCTCAAAACCAAGGTTGACATGTTTCGAGTACCTTTCAACATTTTGGAAATCCCGCTGAAACTTTGGACATTCTCGCGAAGGGTTCCCGATCCCCGACAAGACTGGTACCCTTTCACGTCCAAATCTCTCAAACTCCGGGAGAGATTCTCAAAACCAAGGTTGACATGGTTCGAGTTCCTTTCAACATTTTGGAAATCCCGCTGAAACTTTGGACATTCTCGCGAAGGGTTCCCAATCCCCGACAAGATTGGTACCCTTTCACGTCCAAATCTCTCAAACTCCAGGAGAGATTCTCAAAACCAAGGTTGACATGTTTCAAGTACCTCTCAACATTTTGGAAATCCCGCTGAAACTTTGGACATTCTCGCGAAGGGTTCCCGATCCCCGACAAGACTGGTACCCTTTCACGTCCAAATCTCTCAAACTCCGGGAGAGATTTTCAAAACCAAGGTTGACATGTTTCGAGTTCCTTTCAACATTTTGGAAATCCCGCTGAAACTTTGGACATTCTCGCGAAGGGGTCCCAATCCCCGACAAGATTGGTACCCTTTCACGTCCAAATCTCTCAAAGTCCGGGAGAGATTCTCAAAACCAAGGTTGACATGTTTCGAGTTCCTTTCAACATTTTGGAAATCCCGCTGAAACTTTGGACATTCTCGCGAAGGGTTCCAAATCCCCGACGAGATTGGTACCCTTTCACGTTCAAATCTCTCAAACTCCGGGAGAGATTCTCAAAACCAAGGTTGACATGTTTCGAGTTCCTTTCAACATTTTGGAAATCCCGCTGAAACTTTGGACATTCTCGCGAAGGGTTCCCAATCCCCGAGAAGATTGGTACCCTTTCATGTCCAAATCTCTCAAACACCGGGAGAGATTCTCAAAACCATGGTTGACATGTTTCCAGTTCCTTTCAACATTTTAAAAATCCCGCTGAAACTTTGGACATTCTCGCGAAGGGCTCCCAATCCCCGACAAGATTGGTACCCTTTCACGTCCAAATCTCTCAAAGTCCGGGAGAGATTCTCAAAACCAAGGTTGACATGTTTCGAGTACCTTTCAACATTTTGGAAATCCCGCTGAAACTTTGGACATTCTCGCGAAGGGTTCCCGATCCCCGACAAGACTGGTACCCTTTCACGTCCAAATCTCTCAAACTCCGGGAGAGATTCTCAAAACCAAGGTTGACATGGTTCGAGTTCCTTTCAACATTTTGGAAATCCCGCTGAAACTTTGGACATTCTCGCGAAGGGTTCCCAATCCCCGACAAGATTGGTACCCTTTCACGTCCAAATCTCTCAAACTCCAGGAGAGATTCTCAAAACCAAGGTTGACATGTTTCAAGTACCTCTCAACATTTTGGAAATCCCGCTGAAACTTTGGACATTCTCGCGAAGGGTTCCCGATCCCCGACAAGACTGGTACCCTTTCACGTCCAAATCTCTCAAACTCCGGGAGAGATTTTCAAAACCAAGGTTGACATGTTTCGAGTTCCTTTCAACATTTTGGAAATCCCGCTGAAACTTTGGACATTCTCGCGAAGGGGTCCCAATCCCCGACAAGATTGGTACCCTTTCACGTCCAAATCTCTCAAAGTCCGGGAGAGATTCTCAAAACCAAGGTTGACATGTTTCGAGTTCCTTTCAACATTTTGGAAATCCCGCTGAAACTTTGGACATTCTCGCGAAGGGTTCCAAATCCCCGACGAGATTGGTACCCTTTCACGTTCAAATCTCTCAAACTCCGGGAGAGATTCTCAAAACCAAGGTTGACATGTTTCGAGTTCCTTTCAACATTTTGGAAATCCCGCTGAAACTTTGGACATTCTCGCGAAGGGTTCCCAATCCCCGAGAAGATTGGTACCCTTTCATGTCCAAATCTCTCAAACACCGGGAGAGATTCTCAAAACCATGGTTGACATGTTTCCAGTTCCTTTCAACATTTTAAAAATCCCGCTGAAACTTTGGACATTCTCGCGAAGGGCTCCCAATCCCCGACAAGATTGGTACCCTTTCACGTCCAAATCTCTCAAAGTCCGGGAGAGATTCTCAAAACCAAGGTTGACATGTTTCGAGTTCCTTTCAACATTTTGGAAATCCCGCTGAAACTTTGGACATTCTCGCGAAGGGTTCCCAATCCCCGACAAGATTGGTACCCTTTCACGTCCAAATCTCTCAAACTCCGGGAGAGATTCTCAAAACCAAGGTTGACATGTTTCGAGTTCCTTTCAACATTTTGGAAATCCCGCTGAAACTTTGGACATTGTCGCGAAGGGTTCCCAATCCCCGACAAGATTGGTACCCTTTCACATCCAAATCTCTCAAAGTCCGGAGAGATTCTCAAAACCAAGGTTGACATGTTTCGAGTTCCTTTCAACATTTTGGAAATCCCGCTGAAACTTTGGACATTCTCGCGAAGGGTTCCCGATCCCCGACAAGATTGGTACCCTTTCACGTCCAAATCTCTCAAACTCCGGGAGAGATTCTCAAAACCAAGGTTGACATGGTTCGAGTTCCTTTCAACATTTTGGAAATCCCGCTGAAACTTTGGACATTCTGGCGAAGGGTTCCCAATCCCCGACAAGATTGGTACCCTTTCATGTCCAAAACTCTCAAACTCTGGCTAAGATTCTCAAAACCAAGGTTGACATGGTTCGAGTTCCTTTCAACATTTTGGAAATCCCGCTGAAACTTTGGACATTCTCGCGAAGGGTTCCCAATCCCCGACAAGATTGGTACCCTTTCACGTCCAAATCTCTCAAACTCCGGGAGAGATTCTCAAAACCAAGGTTGACATGTTTCGAGTTCTTTTCAACATTTTGGAAATCCCGCTGAAACTTTGGACATTCTCGCGAAGGGTTCCCAATCCCCGACGAGATTGGTACCCTTTCACGTCCAAATCTCTCAAACTCCGGGAGAGATTCTCAAAACCAAGGTTGACATGTTTCGAGTTCCTTTCACCATTTTGGAAATCCCGCTGAAACTTTGGACATTCTCGCGAAGGGTTCCCAATCCCCGACAAGACTGGTACCCTTTCACGTCCAAATCTCTCAAACTCCGGGAGAGATTCTCAAAACCAAGGTTGACATGTTTCGAGTTCCTTTCAACATTTTGGAAATCCCGCTGAAACTTAGGACATTCTCGCGAAGGGTTCCCGATCCCCGACAAGATTGGTACCCTTTCACGTCCAAATCTCTCAAACTCCGGGAGAGATTCTCAAAACCAAGGTTGACATGGTTCGAGTTCCTTTCAACATTTTGGAAATCCCGCTGAAACTTTGGACATTCTCGCGAAGGGTTCCCGATCCCCGACAAGATTGGTACCCTTTCACGTCCAAATCTCGCAAACTCCGGGAGAGATTCTCAAAACCAAGGTTGACATGGTTCGAGTTCCTTTCAACATTTTGGAAATCCCGCTGAAACTTTGGACATTCTCGCGAAGGGTTCCCGATCCCCGACAAGATTGGTACTCTTTCACGTCCAAATCTCTCAAACTCCGGGAGAGATTCTCAAAACCAAGGTTGACATGGTTCGAGTTCCTTTCAACATTTTGGAAATCCCGCTGAAACTTTGGACATTCTCGCGAAGGGTTCCCAATACCCGACGAGATTGGTACCCTTTCACGTCCAAATCTCTCAAACTCCGGGAGAGATTCTCAAAACCAAGGTTGACATGTTTCGAGTACCTTTCAACATTTTGGAAATCCCGCTGAAACTTTGGACATTCTCGCGAAGGGTTCCCGATCCCCGACAAGACTGGTACCCTTTCACGTCCAAATCTCTCAAACTCCGGGAGAGATTCTCAAAACCAAGGTTGACATGGTTCGAGTTCCTTTCAACATTTTGGAAATCCCGCTGAAACTTTGGACATTCTCGCGAAGGGTTCCCAATCCCCGACAAGATTGGTACCCTTTCACGTCCAAATCTCTCAAACTCCAGGAGAGATTCTCAAAACCAAGGTTGACATGTTTCAAGTACCTCTCAACATTTTGGAAATCCCGCTGAAACTTTGGACATTCTCGCGAAGGGTTCCCGATCCCCGACAAGACTGGTACCCTTTCACGTCCAAATCTCTCAAACTCCGGGAGAGATTTTCAAAACCAAGGTTGACATGTTTCGAGTTCCTTTCAACATTTTGGAAATCCCGCTGAAACTTTGGACATTCTCGCGAAGGGGTCCCAATCCCCGACAAGATTGGTACCCTTTCACGTCCAAATCTCTCAAAGTCCGGGAGAGATTCTCAAAACCAAGGTTGACATGTTTCGAGTTCCTTTCAACATTTTGGAAATCCCGCTGAAACTTTGGACATTCTCGCGAAGGGTTCCAAATCCCCGACGAGATTGGTACCCTTTCACGTTCAAATCTCTCAAACTCCGGGAGAGATTCTCAAAACCAAGGTTGACATGTTTCGAGTTCCTTTCAACATTTTGGAAATCCCGCTGAAACTTTGGACATTCTCGCGAAGGGTTCCCAATCCCCGACAAGATTGGTACCCTTTCATGTCCAAATCTCTCAAACACCGGGAGAGATTCTCAAAACCATGGTTGACATGTTTCCAGTTCCTTTCAACATTTTGGAAATCCCGCTGAAACTTTGGACATTCTCGCGAAGGGCTCCCAATCCCCGACAAGATTGGTACCCTTTCACGTCCAAATCTCTCAAAGTCCGGGAGAGATTCTCAAAACCAAGCTTGACATGTTTCGAGTTCCTTTCAACATTTTGGAAATCCCGCTGAAACTTTGGACATTCTCGCGAAGGGTTCCCAATCCCCGACAAGATTGGTACCCTTTCACGTGCAAATCTCTCAAACTCCGGGAGAGATTCTCAAAACCAAGGTTGACATGGTTCGAGTTCCTTTCAACATTTTGGAAATCCCGCTGAAACTTTGGACATTCTGGCGAAGGGTTCCCAATCCCCGACAAGATTGGTACCCTTTCACGTCCAAATCTCTCAAACTCCGGGAGAGATTCTCAAAACCAAGGTTGACATGTTTCGAGTTCCTTTCAACATTTTGGAAATCCCGCTGAAACTTTGGACATTCTCGCGAAGGGTTCCCAATCCCCGACAAGATTGGTACCCTTTCACGTCCAAATCTCTCAAAGTCCGGGAGACATTCTCAAAACCAAGGTTGACATGTTTCGAGTTCCTTTCAACATTTTGGAAATCCCGCTGAAACTTTGGACATTCTGGCGAAGGGGTCCCAATCCCCGACAAGATTGGTACCCTTTCACGTCCAAATCTCTCAAACTCCGGGAGAGATTCTCAAAACCAAGGTTGACATGTTTCGAGTTCCTTTCAACATTTTGGAAATCCCGCTGAAACTTTGGACATTCTCGCGAAGGGTTCCAAATCCCCGACGAGATTGGTACCCTTTCACGTTCAAATCTCTCAAACTCCGGGAGAGATTCTCAAAACCAAGGTTGACATGTTTCGAGTTCCTTTCAACATTTTGGAAATCCCGCTGAAACTTTGGACATTCTCGCGAAGGGTTCCCAATCCCCGACGAGATTGGTACCCTTTCACGTCCAAATCTCTCAAACACCGGGAGAGATTCTCAAAACCATGGTTGACATGTTTCCAGTTCCTTTCAACATTTTGGAAATCCCCCTGAAACTTTGGACATTCTCGCGAAGGGCTCCCAATCCCCGACAAGATTGGTACCCTTTCACGTCCAAATCTCTCAAAGTCCGGGAGAGATTCTCAAAACCAAGGTTGACATGGTTCGAGTTCCTTTCAACATTTTGGAAATCCCGCTGAAACTTTGGACATTCTCGCGAAGGGTTCCCAATCCCCGACAAGATTGGTACCCTTTCACGTCCAAATCTCTCAAAGTCCGGGAGAGATTCTCAAAACCAAGGTTGACATGTTTCGAGTTCCTTTCAACATTTTGGAAATCCCGCTGAAACTTTGGACATTCTCGCGAAGGGTTCCCAATCCCCGACAAGATTTGTATTCTTTCACGTCCAAATCTCTGAAACTCCGGGAGAGATTCTCAAAACCAAGGTTGACATGTTTCGAGTTCCTTTCAACATTTTGGAAATCCCGCTGAAACTTTGGACATTCTCGCGAAGGGTTCCCAATCCCCGACAAGATTGGTACCCTTTCACGTGCAAATCTCTCAAACTCCGGGAGAGATTCTCAAAACCAAGGTTGACATGTTTCGAGTTCCTTTCAACATTTTGGAAATCCCGCTGAAACTTTGGACATTCTCGCGAAGGGTTCCCAATCCCCGACAAGATTGGTACCCTTTCACGTCCAAATCTCTCAAAGTCCGGGAGACATTCTCAAAACCAAGGTTGACATGTTTCGAGTTCCTTTCAACATTTTGGAAATCCCGCTGAAACTTTGGACATTCTCGCGAAGGGTTCCCGATCCCCGACAAGACTGGTACCCTTTCACGTCCAAATCTCTCAAACTCCGGGAGAGATTCTCAAAACCAAGGTTGACATGTTTCGAGTTCCTTTCAACATTTTGGAAATCCCGCTGAAACTTTGGACATTGTCGCGAAGGGTTCCAAATCCCCGACGAGATTGGTACCCTTTCACGTTCAAATCTCTCCAACTCCGGGAGAGATTCTCAAAACCAAGGTTGACATGTTTCGAGTTCCTTTCAACATTTTGGAAATCCCGCTGAAACTTTGGACATTCTCGCGAAGGGTTCCCAATCCCCGACGAGATTGGTACCCTTTCATGTCCAAATCTCTCAAACACCGGGAGAGATTCTCAAAACCATGGTTGACATGTTTCCAGTTCCTTTCAACATTTTGGAAATGCCGCTGAAACTTTGGACATTCTCGCGAAGGGCTCCCAATCCCCGACAAGATTGGTACCCTTTCACGTCCAAATCTCTCAAAGTCCGGGAGAGATTCTCAAAACCAAGCTTGACATGCTTCGAGTTCCTTTCAACATTTTGGAAATCCCGCTGAAACTTTGGACATTCTCGCGAAGGGTTCCCAATCCCCGACAAGATTGGTACCCTTTCACGTGCAAATCTCTCAAACTCCGGGAGAGATTCTCAAAACCAAGGTTGACATGGTTCGAGTTCCTTTCAACATTTTGGAAATCCCGCTGAAACTTTGGACATTCTCGCGAAGGGGTCCCAATCCCCGACAAGATTGGTACCCTTTCACGTCCAAATCTCTCAAAGTCCGGGAGAGATTCTCAAAACCAAGGTTGACATGGTTCGAGTTCCTTTCAACATTTTGGAAATCCCGCTGAAACTTTGGACATTCTCGCGAAGGGTTCCCAATCCCCGACAAGATTTGTATTCTTTCACGTCCAAATCTCTCAAACTCCGGGAGAGATTCTCAAAACCAAGGTTGACATGGTTCGAGTTCCTTTCAACATTTTGGAAATCCCGCTGAAACTTTGGACATTCTCGCGAAGGGTTCCCAATCCCCGACAAGATTGGTACCCTTTCACGTCCAAATCTCTCAAACTCCGGCAGAGATTCTCAAAACCAAGGTTGACATGGTTCGAGTTCCTTTCAACATTTTGGAAATCCCGCTGAAACTTTGGACATTCTCGCGAAGGGTTCCCAATCCCCGACAAGATTGGTACCCTTTCACGTCCAGATCTCTCAAAGTCCGGGAGAGATTCTCAAAACCAAGGTTGACATGTTTCGAGTTCCTTTCAACATTTTGGAAATCCCGCTGAAACTTTGGACATTCTCGCGAAGGGTTCCCGATCCCCGACAAGACTGGTACCCTTTCACGTCCAAATCTCTCAAACTCCGGGAGAGATTCTCAAAACCAAGGATTGACATGTTTCGAGTTCCTTTCAACATTTTGGAAATCCCGCTGAAACTTTGGACATTGTCGCGAAGGGTTCCAAATCCCCGACGAGATTGGTACCCTTTCACGTGCAAATCTCTCAAACTCCGGGAGAGATTCTCAAAACCAAGGTTGACATGTTTCGAGTTCCTTTCAACATTTTGGAAAATCCGCTGAAACTTTGGACATTCTCGCGAAGGGTTCCCGATCCCCGACAAGACTGGTACCCTTTCACGTCCAAATCTCTCAAACTCCGGGAGAGATTCTCAAAACCAAGGTTGACATGGTTCGAGTTCCTTTCAACATTTTGGAAATCCCGCTGAAACTTTGGACATTCTCGCGAAGGGTTCCCGATCCCCGACGAGATTGGTACCCTTTCACGTCCAAATCTCTCAAACTCCGGGAGAGATTCTCAAAACCAAGGTTGACATGGTTCGAGTTCCTTTCAACATTTTGGAAATCCCGCTGAAACTTTGGACATTCTCGCGAAGGGTTCCCAATCCCCGACGAGATTGGTACCCTTTCACGTCCAAATCTCTCAAACTCCGGGAGAGATTCTCAAAACCAAGGTTGACATGTTTCGAGTTCCTTTCACCATTTTGGAAATCCCGCTGAAACTTTGGACATTCTCGCGAAGGGTTCCCAATCCCCGACAAGACTGGTACCCTTTCACGTCCAAATCTCTCAAACTCCGGGAGAGATTCTCAAAACCAAGGTTGACATGTTTCGAGTTCCTTTCAACATTTTGGAAAATCCGCTGAAACTTTGGATATTCTCGCGAAGGGTTCCCGATCCCCGACAAGACTGGTACCCTTTCACGTCCAAATCTCTCAAACTCCGGGAGAGATTCTCAAAACCAAGGTTGACATGTTTCGAGTTCCTCTCAACATTTTGGAAATCCCGCTGAAACTTTGGACATTCTCGCGAAGGGTTCCCAATCCCCGACAAGATTGGTACCCTTTCACGTCCAAATCTCTCAAACTCCGGGAGAGATTCTCAAAACCAAGGTTGACATGTTTCGAGTTCCTTTCAACATTTTGGAAATCCCGCTGAAACTTTGGACATTCTGGCGAAGGGTTCCCAATCCCCGACAAGATTGGTACCCTTTCACGTCCAAATCTCTCAAACTCCGGGAGAGATTCTCAAAACCAAGGTTGACATGTTTCGAGTTCTTTTCAACATTTTGGAAATCCCGCTGAAACTTTGGACATTCTCGCGAAGGGTTCCCGATCCCCGACAAGATTGGTACCCTTTCACGTCCAAATCTCTCAGACTCCGGGAGAGATTCTCAAAACCAAGGTTGACATGGTTCGAGTTCCTTTCAACATTTTGGAAATCCCGCTGAAACTTTGGACATTCTCGCGAAGGGTTCCCGATCCCCGACAAGATTGGTACCCTTTCACGTCCAAATCTCTCAAACTCCGGGAGAGATTCTCAAAACCAAGGTTGACATGTTTCGAGTTCCTTTCAACATTTTTGAAATCCCGCTGAAACTTTGGACATTGTCGCGAAGGGTTCCCAATACCCGACGAGATTGGTACCCTTTCACGTCCAAATCTCTCAAAGTCCGGGAGAGATTCTCAAAACCAAGGTTGACATGTTTCGAGTTCCTTTCAACATTTTGGAAATCCCGCTGAAACTTTGGACATTCTGGCGAAGGGTTCCCAATCCCCGACAAGATTGGTACCCTTTCATGTCCAAAACTCTCAAACTCTGGCTAAGATTCTCAAAACCAAGGTTGACATGGTTCGAGTTCCTTTCAACATTTTGGAAATCCCGCTGAAACTTTGGACATTCTCGCGAAGGGTTCCCAATCCCCGACAAGATTGGTACCCTTTCACGTCCAAATCTCTCAAACTCCGGGAGAGATTCTCAAAACCAAGGTTGACATGTTTCGAGTTCTTTTCAACATTTTGGAAATCCCGCTGAAACTTTGGACATTCTCGCGAAGGGTTCCCAATCCCCGACGAGATTGGTACCCTTTCACGTCCAAATCTCTCAAACTCCGGGAGAGATTCTCAAAACCAAGGTTGACATGTTTCGAGTTCCTTTCACCATTTTGGAAATCCCGCTGAAACTTTGGACATTCTCGCGAAGGGTTCCCAATCCCCGACAAGACTGGTACCCTTTCACGTCCAAATCTCTCAAACTCCGGGAGAGATTCTCAAAACCAAGGTTGACATGTTTCGAGTTCCTTTCAACATTTTGGAAATCCCGCTGAAACTTAGGACATTCTCGCGAAGGGTTCCCGATCCCCGACAAGATTGGTACCCTTTCACGTCCAAATCTCTCAAACTCCGGGAGAGATTCTCAAAACCAAGGTTGACATGGTTCGAGTTCCTTTCAACATTTTGGAAATCCCGCTGAAACTTTGGACATTCTCGCGAAGGGTTCCCGATCCCCGACAAGATTGGTACCCTTTCACGTCCAAATCTCGCAAACTCCGGGAGAGATTCTCAAAACCAAGGTTGACATGGTTCGAGTTCCTTTCAACATTTTGGAAATCCCGCTGAAACTTTGGACATTCTCGCGAAGGGTTCCCGATCCCCGACAAGATTGGTACTCTTTCACGTCCAAATCTCTCAAACTCCGGGAGAGATTCTCAAAACCAAGGTTGACATGGTTCGAGTTCCTTTCAACATTTTGGAAATCCCGCTGAAACTTTGGACATTGTCGCGAAGGGTTCCCAATACCCGACGAGATTGGTACCCTTTCACGTCCAAATCTCTCAAACTCCGGGAGAGATTCTCAAAACCAAGGTTGACATGTTTCGAGTACCTTTCAACATTTTGGAAATCCCGCTGAAACTTTGGACATTCTCGCGAAGGGTTCCCGATCCCCGACAAGACTGGTACCCTTTCACGTCCAAATCTCTCAAACTCCGGGAGAGATTCTCAAAACCAAGGTTGACATGGTTCGAGTTCCTTTCAACATTTTGGAAATCCCGCTGAAACTTTGGACATTCTCGCGAAGGGTTCCCAATCCCCGACAAGATTGGTACCCTTTCACGTCCAAATCTCTCAAACTCCAGGAGAGATTCTCAAAACCAAGGTTGACATGTTTCAAGTACCTCTCAACATTTTGGAAATCCCGCTGAAACTTTGGACATTCTCGCGAAGGGTTCCCGATCCCCGACAAGATTGGTACCCTTTCACGTCCAAATCTCTCAAACTCCGGGAGAGATTCTCAAAACCAAGGTTGACATGTTTCGAGTTCCTTTCAACATTTTGGAAATCCCGCTGAAACTTTGGACATTCTCGCGAAGGGGTCCCAATCCCCGACAAGATTGGTACCCTTTCACGTCCAAATCTCTCAAAGTCCGGGAGAGATTCTCAAAACCAAGGTTGACATGTTTCGAGTTCCTTTCAACATTTTGGAAATCCCGCTGAAACTTTGGACATTCTCGCGAAGGGTTCCAAATCCCCGACGAGATTGGTACCCTTTCACGTTCAAATCTCTCAAACTCCGGGAGAGATTCTCAAAACCAAGGTTGACATGTTTCGAGTTCCTTTCAACATTTTGGAAATCCCGCTGAAACTTTGGACATTCTCGCGAAGGGTTCCCAATCCCCGAGAAGATTGGTACCCTTTCATGTCCAAATCTCTCAAACACCGGGAGAGATTCTCAAAACCATGGTTGACATGTTTCCAGTTCCTTTCAACATTTTGGAAATCCCGCTGAAACTTTGGACATTCTCGCGAAGGGCTCCCAATCCCCGACAAGATTGGTACCCTTTCACGTCCAAATCTCTCAAAGTCCGGGAGAGATTCTCAAAACCAAGCTTGACATGTTTCGAGTTCCTTTCAACATTTTGGAAATCCCGCTGAAACTTTGGACATTCTCGCGAAGGGTTCCCAATCCCCGACAAGATTGGTACCCTTTCACGTGCAAATCTCTCAAACTCCGGGAGAGATTCTCAAAACCAAGGTTGACATGGTTCGAGTTCCTTTCAACATTTTGGAAATCCCGCTGAAACTTTGGACATTCTGGCGAAGGGTTCCCAATCCCCGACAAGATTGGTACCCTTTCACGTCCAAATCTCTCAAAGTCCGGGAGAGATTCTCAAAACCAAGGTTGACATGTTTCGAGTTCCTTTCAACATTTTGGAAATCCCGCTGAAACTTTGGACATTCTCGCGAAGGGTTCCCAATCCCCGACAAGATTGGTACCCTTTCACGTCCAAATCTCTCAAAGTCCGGGAGACATTCTCAAAACCAAGGTTGACATGTTTCGAGTTCCTTTCAACATTTTGGAAATCCCGCTGAAACTTTGGACATTCTCGCGAAGGGGTCCCAATCCCCGACAAGATTGGTACCCTTTCACGTCCAAATCTCTCAAACTCCGGGAGAGATTCTCAAAACCAAGGTTGACATGTTTCGAGTTCCTTTCAACATTTTGGAAATCCCGCTGAAACTTTGGACATTCTCGCGAAGGGTTCCAAATCCCCGACGAGATTGGTACCCTTTCACGTTCAAATCTCTCAAACTCCGGGAGAGATTCTCAAAACCAAGGTTGACATGTTTCGAGTTCCTTTCAACATTTTGGAAATCCCGCTGAAACTTTGGACATTCTCGCGAAGGGTTCCCAATCCCCGACGAGATTGGTACCCTTTCACGTCCAAATCTCTCAAACACCGGGAGAGATTCTCAAAACCATGGTTGACATGTTTCCAGTTCCTTTCAACATTTTGGAAATCCCGCTGAAACTTTGGACATTCTCGCGAAGGGCTCCCAATCCCCGACAAGATTGGTACCCTTTCACGTCCAAATCTCTCAAAGTCCGGGAGAGATTCTCAAAACCAAGGTTGACATGGTTCGAGTTCCTTTCAACATTTTGGAAATCCCGCTGAAACTTTGGACATTCTCGCGAAGGGTTCCCAATCCCCGACAAGATTGGTACCCTTTCACGTCCAAATCTCTCAAAGTCCGGGAGAGATTCTCAAAACCAAGGTTGACATGTTTCGAGTTCCTTTCAACATTTTGGAAATCCCGCTGAAACTTTGGACATTCTCGCGAAGGGTTCCCAATCCCCGACAAGATTTGTATTCTTTCACGTCCAAATCTCTGAAACTCCGGGAGAGATTCTCAAAACCAAGGTTGACATGTTTCGAGTTCCTTTCAACATTTTGGAAATCCCGCTGAAACTTTGGACATTCTCGCGAAGGGTTCCCAATCCCCGACAAGATTGGTACCCTTTCACGTGCAAATCTCTCAAACTCCGGGAGAGATTCTCAAAACCAAGGTTGACATGTTTCGAGTTCCTTTCAACATTTTGGAAATCCCGCTGAAACTTTGGACATTCTCGCGAAGGGTTCCCAATCCCCGACAAGATTGGTACCCTTTCACGTCCAAATCTCTCAAAGTCCGGGAGACATTCTCAAAACCAAGGTTGACATGTTTCGAGTTCCTTTCAACATTTTGGAAATCCCGCTGAAACTTTGGACATTCTCGCGAAGGGTTCCCGATCCCCGACAAGACTGGTACCCTTTCACGTCCAAATCTCTCAAACTCCGGGAGAGATTCTCAAAACCAAGGTTGACATGTTTCGAGTTCCTTTCAACATTTTGGAAATCCCGCTGAAACTTTGGACATTGTCGCGAAGGGTTCCAAATCCCCGACGAGATTGGTACCCTTTCACGTTCAAATCTCTCAAACTCCGGGAGAGATTCTCAAAACCAAGGTTGACATGGTTCGAGTTCCTTTCAACATTTTGGAAATCCCGCTGAAACTTTGGACATTCTCGCGAAGGGTTCCCAATCCCCGACGAGATTGTTACCCTTTCACGTCCAAATCTCTCAAAGTCCGGGAGAGATTCTCAAAACCAAGGTTGACATGTTTCGAGTTCCTTTCAACATTTTGGAAATCCCGCTGAAACTTTGGACATTCTCGCGAAGGGTTCCCAATCCCCGACAAGATTGGTACCCTTTCACGTCCAAATCTCTCAAACTCCGGGAGAGATTCTCAAAACCAAGGTTGACATGTTTCGAGTTCCTTTCAACATTTTGGAAATCCCGCTGAAACTTTGGACATTCTCGCGAAGGGTTCCCAATCCCCGACAAGATTGGTACCCTTTCACGTCCAAATCTCTCAAAGTCCGGAGAGATTCTCAAAACCAAGGTTGACATGTTTCGAGTTCCTTTCAACATTTTGGAAATCCCGCTGAAACTTTGGACATTCTCGCGAAGGGTTCCCAATCCCCGACAAGATTGGTACCCTTTCACGTCCAAATCTCTCAAACTCCGGGAGAGATTCTCAAAACCAAGGTTGACATGTTTCGAGTTCTTTTCAACATTTTGGAAATCCCGCTGAAACTTTGGACATTCTCGCGAAGGGTTCCCAATCCCCGACGAGATTGGTACCCTTTCACGTCCAAATCTCTCAAACTCCGGGAGAGATTCTCAAAACCAAGGTTGACATGTTTCGAGTTCCTTTCACCATTTTGGAAATCCCGCTGAAACTTTGGACATTCTCGCGAAGGGTTCCCAATCCCCGACAAGACTGGTACCCTTTCACGTCCAAATCTCTCAAACTCCGGGAGAGATTCTCAAAACCAAGGTTGACATGTTTCGAGTTCCTTTCAACATTTTGGAAATCCCGCTGAAACTTAGGACATTCTCGCGAAGGGTTCCCGATCCCCGACAAGATTGGTACCCTTTCACGTCCAAATCTCTCAAACTCCGGGAGAGATTCTCAAAACCAAGGTTGACATGGTTCGAGTTCCTTTCAACATTTTGGAAATCCCGCTGAAACTTTGGACATTCTCGCGAAGGGTTCCCGATCCCCGACAAGATTGGTACCCTTTCACGTCCAAATCTCGCAAACTCCGGGAGAGATTCTCAAAACCAAGGTTGACATGGTTCGAGTTCCTTTCAACATTTTGGAAATCCCGCTGAAACTTTGGACATTCTCGCGAAGGGTTCCCAATCCCCGACGAGATTGGTACCCTTTCACGTCCAAATCTCTCAAACTCCGGGAGAGATTCTCAAAACCAAGGTTGACATGTTTCGAGTACCTTTCAACATTTTGGAAATCCCGCTGAAACTTTGGACATTCTCGCGAAGGGTTCCCGATCCCCGACAAGACTGGTACCCTTTCACGTCCAAATCTCTCAAACTCCGGGAGAGATTCTCAAAACCAAGGTTGACATGGTTCGAGTTCCTTTCAACATTTTGGAAATCCCGCTGAAACTTTGGACATTCTCGCGAAGGGTTCCCAATCCCCGACAAGATTGGTACCCTTTCACGTCCAAATCTCTCAAACTCCAGGAGAGATTCTCAAAACCAAGGTTGACATGTTTCAAGTACCTCTCAACATTTTGGAAATCCCGCTGAAACTTTGGACATTCTCGCGAAGGGTTCCCGATCCCCGACAAGACTGGTACCCTTTCACGTCCAAATCTCTCAAACTCCGGGAGAGATTTTCAAAACCAAGGTTGACATGTTTCGAGTTCCTTTCAACATTTTGGAAATCCCGCTGAAACTTTGGACATTCTCGCGAAGGGGTCCCAATCCCCGACAAGATTGGTACCCTTTCACGTCCAAATCTCTCAAAGTCCGGGAGAGATTCTCAAAACCAAGGTTGACATGTTTCGAGTTCCTTTCAACATTTTGGAAATCCCGCTGAAACTTTGGACATTCTCGCGAAGGGTTCCAAATCCCCGACGAGATTGGTACCCTTTCACGTTCAAATCTCTCAAACTCCGGGAGAGATTCTCAAAACCAAGGTTGACATGTTTCGAGTTCCTTTCAACATTTTGGAAATCCCGCTGAAACTTTGGACATTCTCGCGAAGGGTTCCCAATCCCCGAGAAGATTGGTACCCTTTCATGTCCAAATCTCTCAAACACCGGGAGAGATTCTCAAAACCATGGTTGACATGTTTCCAGTTCCTTTCAACATTTTAAAAATCCCGCTGAAACTTTGGACATTCTCGCGAAGGGCTCCCAATCCCCGACAAGATTGGTACCCTTTCACGTCCAAATCTCTCAAAGTCCGGGAGAGATTCTCAAAACCAAGGTTGACATGTTTCGAGTACCTTTCAACATTTTGGAAATCCCGCTGAAACTTTGGACATTCTCGCGAAGGGTTCCCGATCCCCGACAAGACTGGTACCCTTTCACGTCCAAATCTCTCAAACTCCGGGAGAGATTCTCAAAACCAAGGTTGACATGGTTCGAGTTCCTTTCAACATTTTGGAAATCCCGCTGAAACTTTGGACATTCTCGCGAAGGGTTCCCAATCCCCGACAAGATTGGTACCCTTTCACGTCCAAATCTCTCAAACTCCAGGAGAGATTCTCAAAACCAAGGTTGACATGTTTCAAGTACCTCTCAACATTTTGGAAATCCCGCTGAAACTTTGGACATTCTCGCGAAGGGTTCCCGATCCCCGACAAGACTGGTACCCTTTCACGTCCAAATCTCTCAAACTCCGGGAGAGATTTTCAAAACCAAGGTTGACATGTTTCGAGTTCCTTTCAACATTTTGGAAATCCCGCTGAAACTTTGGACATTCTCGCGAAGGGGTCCCAATCCCCGACAAGATTGGTACCCTTTCACGTCCAAATCTCTCAAAGTCCGGGAGAGATTCTCAAAACCAAGGTTGACATGTTTCGAGTTCCTTTCAACATTTTGGAAATCCCGCTGAAACTTTGGACATTCTCGCGAAGGGTTCCAAATCCCCGACGAGATTGGTACCCTTTCACGTTCAAATCTCTCAAACTCCGGGAGAGATTCTCAAAACCAAGGTTGACATGTTTCGAGTTCCTTTCAACATTTTGGAAATCCCGCTGAAACTTTGGACATTCTCGCGAAGGGTTCCCAATCCCCGAGAAGATTGGTACCCTTTCATGTCCAAATCTCTCAAACACCGGGAGAGATTCTCAAAACCATGGTTGACATGTTTCCAGTTCCTTTCAACATTTTAAAAATCCCGCTGAAACTTTGGACATTCTCGCGAAGGGCTCCCAATCCCCGACAAGATTGGTACCCTTTCACGTCCAAATCTCTCAAAGTCCGGGAGAGATTCTCAAAACCAAGGTTGACATGTTTCGAGTTCCTTTCAACATTTTGGAAATCCCGCTGAAACTTTGGACATTCTCGCGAAGGGTTCCCAATCCCCGACAAGATTGGTACCCTTTCACGTCCAAATCTCTCAAACTCCGGGAGAGATTCTCAAAACCAAGGTTGACATGTTTCGAGTTCCTTTCAACATTTTGGAAATCCCGCTGAAACTTTGGACATTGTCGCGAAGGGTTCCCAATCCCCGACAAGATTGGTACCCTTTCACATCCAAATCTCTCAAAGTCCGGAGAGATTCTCAAAACCAAGGTTGACATGTTTCGAGTTCCTTTCAACATTTTGGAAATCCCGCTGAAACTTTGGACATTCTCGCGAAGGGTTCCCGATCCCCGACAAGATTGGTACCCTTTCACGTCCAAATCTCTCAAACTCCGGGAGAGATTCTCAAAACCAAGGTTGACATGGTTCGAGTTCCTTTCAACATTTTGGAAATCCCGCTGAAACTTTGGACATTCTGGCGAAGGGTTCCCAATCCCCGACAAGATTGGTACCCTTTCATGTCCAAAACTCTCAAACTCTGGCTAAGATTCTCAAAACCAAGGTTGACATGGTTCGAGTTCCTTTCAACATTTTGGAAATCCCGCTGAAACTTTGGACATTCTCGCGAAGGGTTCCCAATCCCCGACAAGATTGGTACCCTTTCACGTCCAAATCTCTCAAACTCCGGGAGAGATTCTCAAAACCAAGGTTGACATGTTTCGAGTTCTTTTCAACATTTTGGAAATCCCGCTGAAACTTTGGACATTCTCGCGAAGGGTTCCCAATCCCCGACGAGATTGGTACCCTTTCACGTCCAAATCTCTCAAACTCCGGGAGAGATTCTCAAAACCAAGGTTGACATGTTTCGAGTTCCTTTCACCATTTTGGAAATCCCGCTGAAACTTTGGACATTCTCGCGAAGGGTTCCCAATCCCCGACAAGACTGGTACCCTTTCACGTCCAAATCTCTCAAACTCCGGGAGAGATTCTCAAAACCAAGGTTGACATGTTTCGAGTTCCTTTCAACATTTTGGAAATCCCGCTGAAACTTAGGACATTCTCGCGAAGGGTTCCCGATCCCCGACAAGATTGGTACCCTTTCACGTCCAAATCTCTCAAACTCCGGGAGAGATTCTCAAAACCAAGGTTGACATGGTTCGAGTTCCTTTCAACATTTTGGAAATCCCGCTGAAACTTTGGACATTCTCGCGAAGGGTTCCCGATCCCCGACAAGATTGGTACCCTTTCACGTCCAAATCTCGCAAACTCCGGGAGAGATTCTCAAAACCAAGGTTGACATGGTTCGAGTTCCTTTCAACATTTTGGAAATCCCGCTGAAACTTTGGACATTCTCGCGAAGGGTTCCCGATCCCCGACAAGATTGGTACTCTTTCACGTCCAAATCTCTCAAACTCCGGGAGAGATTCTCAAAACCAAGGTTGACATGGTTCGAGTTCCTTTCAACATTTTGGAAATCCCGCTGAAACTTTGGACATTCTCGCGAAGGGTTCCCAATACCCGACGAGATTGGTACCCTTTCACGTCCAAATCTCTCAAACTCCGGGAGAGATTCTCAAAACCAAGGTTGACATGTTTCGAGTACCTTTCAACATTTTGGAAATCCCGCTGAAACTTTGGACATTCTCGCGAAGGGTTCCCGATCCCCGACAAGACTGGTACCCTTTCACGTCCAAATCTCTCAAACTCCGGGAGAGATTCTCAAAACCAAGGTTGACATGGTTCGAGTTCCTTTCAACATTTTGGAAATCCCGCTGAAACTTTGGACATTCTCGCGAAGGGTTCCCAATCCCCGACAAGATTGGTACCCTTTCACGTCCAAATCTCTCAAACTCCAGGAGAGATTCTCAAAACCAAGGTTGACATGTTTCAAGTACCTCTCAACATTTTGGAAATCCCGCTGAAACTTTGGACATTCTCGCGAAGGGTTCCCGATCCCCGACAAGACTGGTACCCTTTCACGTCCAAATCTCTCAAACTCCGGGAGAGATTTTCAAAACCAAGGTTGACATGTTTCGAGTTCCTTTCAACATTTTGGAAATCCCGCTGAAACTTTGGACATTCTCGCGAAGGGGTCCCAATCCCCGACAAGATTGGTACCCTTTCACGTCCAAATCTCTCAAAGTCCGGGAGAGATTCTCAAAACCAAGGTTGACATGTTTCGAGTTCCTTTCAACATTTTGGAAATCCCGCTGAAACTTTGGACATTCTCGCGAAGGGTTCCAAATCCCCGACGAGATTGGTACCCTTTCACGTTCAAATCTCTCAAACTCCGGGAGAGATTCTCAAAACCAAGGTTGACATGTTTCGAGTTCCTTTCAACATTTTGGAAATCCCGCTGAAACTTTGGACATTCTCGCGAAGGGTTCCCAATCCCCGACAAGATTGGTACCCTTTCATGTCCAAATCTCTCAAACACCGGGAGAGATTCTCAAAACCATGGTTGACATGTTTCCAGTTCCTTTCAACATTTTGGAAATCCCGCTGAAACTTTGGACATTCTCGCGAAGGGCTCCCAATCCCCGACAAGATTGGTACCCTTTCACGTCCAAATCTCTCAAAGTCCGGGAGAGATTCTCAAAACCAAGCTTGACATGTTTCGAGTTCCTTTCAACATTTTGGAAATCCCGCTGAAACTTTGGACATTCTCGCGAAGGGTTCCCAATCCCCGACAAGATTGGTACCCTTTCACGTGCAAATCTCTCAAACTCCGGGAGAGATTCTCAAAACCAAGGTTGACATGGTTCGAGTTCCTTTCAACATTTTGGAAATCCCGCTGAAACTTTGGACATTCTGGCGAAGGGTTCCCAATCCCCGACAAGATTGGTACCCTTTCACGTCCAAATCTCTCAAACTCCGGGAGAGATTCTCAAAACCAAGGTTGACATGTTTCGAGTTCCTTTCAACATTTTGGAAATCCCGCTGAAACTTTGGACATTCTCGCGAAGGGTTCCCAATCCCCGACAAGATTGGTACCCTTTCACGTCCAAATCTCTCAAAGTCCGGGAGACATTCTCAAAACCAAGGTTGACATGTTTCGAGTTCCTTTCAACATTTTGGAAATCCCGCTGAAACTTTGGACATTCTGGCGAAGGGGTCCCAATCCCCGACAAGATTGGTACCCTTTCACGTCCAAATCTCTCAAACTCCGGGAGAGATTCTCAAAACCAAGGTTGACATGTTTCGAGTTCCTTTCAACATTTTGGAAATCCCGCTGAAACTTTGGACATTCTCGCGAAGGGTTCCAAATCCCCGACGAGATTGGTACCCTTTCACGTTCAAATCTCTCAAACTCCGGGAGAGATTCTCAAAACCAAGGTTGACATGTTTCGAGTTCCTTTCAACATTTTGGAAATCCCGCTGAAACTTTGGACATTCTCGCGAAGGGTTCCCAATCCCCGACGAGATTGGTACCCTTTCACGTCCAAATCTCTCAAACACCGGGAGAGATTCTCAAAACCATGGTTGACATGTTTCCAGTTCCTTTCAACATTTTGGAAATCCCCCTGAAACTTTGGACATTCTCGCGAAGGGCTCCCAATCCCCGACAAGATTGGTACCCTTTCACGTCCAAATCTCTCAAAGTCCGGGAGAGATTCTCAAAACCAAGGTTGACATGGTTCGAGTTCCTTTCAACATTTTGGAAATCCCGCTGAAACTTTGGACATTCTCGCGAAGGGTTCCCAATCCCCGACAAGATTGGTACCCTTTCACGTCCAAATCTCTCAAAGTCCGGGAGAGATTCTCAAAACCAAGGTTGACATGTTTCGAGTTCCTTTCAACATTTTGGAAATCCCGCTGAAACTTTGGACATTCTCGCGAAGGGTTCCCAATCCCCGACAAGATTTGTATTCTTTCACGTCCAAATCTCTGAAACTCCGGGAGAGATTCTCAAAACCAAGGTTGACATGTTTCGAGTTCCTTTCAACATTTTGGAAATCCCGCTGAAACTTTGGACATTCTCGCGAAGGGTTCCCAATCCCCGACAAGATTGGTACCCTTTCACGTGCAAATCTCTCAAACTCCGGGAGAGATTCTCAAAACCAAGGTTGACATGTTTCGAGTTCCTTTCAACATTTTGGAAATCCCGCTGAAACTTTGGACATTCTCGCGAAGGGTTCCCAATCCCCGACAAGATTGGTACCCTTTCACGTCCAAATCTCTCAAAGTCCGGGAGACATTCTCAAAACCAAGGTTGACATGTTTCGAGTTCCTTTCAACATTTTGGAAATCCCGCTGAAACTTTGGACATTCTCGCGAAGGGTTCCCGATCCCCGACAAGACTGGTACCCTTTCACGTCCAAATCTCTCAAACTCCGGGAGAGATTCTCAAAACCAAGGTTGACATGTTTCGAGTTCCTTTCAACATTTTGGAAATCCCGCTGAAACTTTGGACATTGTCGCGAAGGGTTCCAAATCCCCGACGAGATTGGTACCCTTTCACGTTCAAATCTCTCCAACTCCGGGAGAGATTCTCAAAACCAAGGTTGACATGTTTCGAGTTCCTTTCAACATTTTGGAAATCCCGCTGAAACTTTGGACATTCTCGCGAAGGGTTCCCAATCCCCGACGAGATTGGTACCCTTTCATGTCCAAATCTCTCAAACACCGGGAGAGATTCTCAAAACCATGGTTGACATGTTTCCAGTTCCTTTCAACATTTTGGAAATGCCGCTGAAACTTTGGACATTCTCGCGAAGGGCTCCCAATCCCCGACAAGATTGGTACCCTTTCACGTCCAAATCTCTCAAAGTCCGGGAGAGATTCTCAAAACCAAGCTTGACATGCTTCGAGTTCCTTTCAACATTTTGGAAATCCCGCTGAAACTTTGGACATTCTCGCGAAGGGTTCCCAATCCCCGACAAGATTGGTACCCTTTCACGTGCAAATCTCTCAAACTCCGGGAGAGATTCTCAAAACCAAGGTTGACATGGTTCGAGTTCCTTTCAACATTTTGGAAATCCCGCTGAAACTTTGGACATTCTCGCGAAGGGGTCCCAATCCCCGACAAGATTGGTACCCTTTCACGTCCAAATCTCTCAAAGTCCGGGAGAGATTCTCAAAACCAAGGTTGACATGGTTCGAGTTCCTTTCAACATTTTGGAAATCCCGCTGAAACTTTGGACATTCTCGCGAAGGGTTCCCAATCCCCGACAAGATTTGTATTCTTTCACGTCCAAATCTCTCAAACTCCGGGAGAGATTCTCAAAACCAAGGTTGACATGGTTCGAGTTCCTTTCAACATTTTGGAAATCCCGCTGAAACTTTGGACATTCTCGCGAAGGGTTCCCAATCCCCGACAAGATTGGTACCCTTTCACGTCCAAATCTCTCAAACTCCGGCAGAGATTCTCAAAACCAAGGTTGACATGGTTCGAGTTCCTTTCAACATTTTGGAAATCCCGCTGAAACTTTGGACATTCTCGCGAAGGGTTCCCAATCCCCGACAAGATTGGTACCCTTTCACGTCCAGATCTCTCAAAGTCCGGGAGAGATTCTCAAAACCAAGGTTGACATGTTTCGAGTTCCTTTCAACATTTTGGAAATCCCGCTGAAACTTTGGACATTCTCGCGAAGGGTTCCCGATCCCCGACAAGACTGGTACCCTTTCACGTCCAAATCTCTCAAACTCCGGGAGAGATTCTCAAAACCAAGGATTGACATGTTTCGAGTTCCTTTCAACATTTTGGAAATCCCGCTGAAACTTTGGACATTGTCGCGAAGGGTTCCAAATCCCCGACGAGATTGGTACCCTTTCACGTGCAAATCTCTCAAACTCCGGGAGAGATTCTCAAAACCAAGGTTGACATGTTTCGAGTTCCTTTCAACATTTTGGAAAATCCGCTGAAACTTTGGACATTCTCGCGAAGGGTTCCCGATCCCCGACAAGACTGGTACCCTTTCACGTCCAAATCTCTCAAACTCCGGGAGAGATTCTCAAAACCAAGGTTGACATGGTTCGAGTTCCTTTCAACATTTTGGAAATCCCGCTGAAACTTTGGACATTCTCGCGAAGGGTTCCCGATCCCCGACGAGATTGGTACCCTTTCACGTCCAAATCTCTCAAACTCCGGGAGAGATTCTCAAAACCAAGGTTGACATGGTTCGAGTTCCTTTCAACATTTTGGAAATCCCGCTGAAACTTTGGACATTCTCGCGAAGGGTTCCCAATCCCCGACGAGATTGGTACCCTTTCACGTCCAAATCTCTCAAACTCCGGGAGAGATTCTCAAAACCAAGGTTGACATGTTTCGAGTTCCTTTCACCATTTTGGAAATCCCGCTGAAACTTTGGACATTCTCGCGAAGGGTTCCCAATCCCCGACAAGACTGGTACCCTTTCACGTCCAAATCTCTCAAACTCCGGGAGAGATTCTCAAAACCAAGGTTGACATGTTTCGAGTTCCTTTCAACATTTTGGAAAATCCGCTGAAACTTTGGATATTCTCGCGAAGGGTTCCCGATCCCCGACAAGACTGGTACCCTTTCACGTCCAAATCTCTCAAACTCCGGGAGAGATTCTCAAAACCAAGGTTGACATGTTTCGAGTTCCTCTCAACATTTTGGAAATCCCGCTGAAACTTTGGACATTCTCGCGAAGGGTTCCCAATCCCCGACAAGATTGGTACCCTTTCACGTCCAAATCTCTCAAACTCCGGGAGAGATTCTCAAAACCAAGGTTGACATGTTTCGAGTTCCTTTCAACATTTTGGAAATCCCGCTGAAACTTTGGACATTCTGGCGAAGGGTTCCCAATCCCCGACAAGATTGGTACCCTTTCACGTCCAAATCTCTCAAACTCCGGGAGAGATTCTCAAAACCAAGGTTGACATGTTTCGAGTTCTTTTCAACATTTTGGAAATCCCGCTGAAACTTTGGACATTCTCGCGAAGGGTTCCCGATCCCCGACAAGATTGGTACCCTTTCACGTCCAAATCTCTCAGACTCCGGGAGAGATTCTCAAAACCAAGGTTGACATGGTTCGAGTTCCTTTCAACATTTTGGAAATCCCGCTGAAACTTTGGACATTCTCGCGAAGGGTTCCCGATCCCCGACAAGATTGGTACCCTTTCACGTCCAAATCTCTCAAACTCCGGGAGAGATTCTCAAAACCAAGGTTGACATGTTTCGAGTTCCTTTCAACATTTTTGAAATCCCGCTGAAACTTTGGACATTGTCGCGAAGGGTTCCCAATACCCGACGAGATTGGTACCCTTTCACGTCCAAATCTCTCAAAGTCCGGGAGAGATTCTCAAAACCAAGGTTGACATGTTTCGAGTTCCTTTCAACATTTTGGAAATCCCGCTGAAACTTTGGACATTCTGGCGAAGGGTTCCCAATCCCCGACAAGATTGGTACCCTTTCATGTCCAAAACTCTCAAACTCTGGCTAAGATTCTCAAAACCAAGGTTGACATGGTTCGAGTTCCTTTCAACATTTTGGAAATCCCGCTGAAACTTTGGACATTCTCGCGAAGGGTTCCCAATCCCCGACAAGATTGGTACCCTTTCACGTCCAAATCTCTCAAACTCCGGGAGAGATTCTCAAAACCAAGGTTGACATGTTTCGAGTTCTTTTCAACATTTTGGAAATCCCGCTGAAACTTTGGACATTCTCGCGAAGGGTTCCCAATCCCCGACGAGATTGGTACCCTTTCACGTCCAAATCTCTCAAACTCCGGGAGAGATTCTCAAAACCAAGGTTGACATGTTTCGAGTTCCTTTCACCATTTTGGAAATCCCGCTGAAACTTTGGACATTCTCGCGAAGGGTTCCCAATCCCCGACAAGACTGGTACCCTTTCACGTCCAAATCTCTCAAACTCCGGGAGAGATTCTCAAAACCAAGGTTGACATGTTTCGAGTTCCTTTCAACATTTTGGAAATCCCGCTGAAACTTAGGACATTCTCGCGAAGGGTTCCCGATCCCCGACAAGATTGGTACCCTTTCACGTCCAAATCTCTCAAACTCCGGGAGAGATTCTCAAAACCAAGGTTGACATGGTTCGAGTTCCTTTCAACATTTTGGAAATCCCGCTGAAACTTTGGACATTCTCGCGAAGGGTTCCCGATCCCCGACAAGATTGGTACCCTTTCACGTCCAAATCTCGCAAACTCCGGGAGAGATTCTCAAAACCAAGGTTGACATGGTTCGAGTTCCTTTCAACATTTTGGAAATCCCGCTGAAACTTTGGACATTCTCGCGAAGGGTTCCCGATCCCCGACAAGATTGGTACTCTTTCACGTCCAAATCTCTCAAACTCCGGGAGAGATTCTCAAAACCAAGGTTGACATGGTTCGAGTTCCTTTCAACATTTTGGAAATCCCGCTGAAACTTTGGACATTGTCGCGAAGGGTTCCCAATACCCGACGAGATTGGTACCCTTTCACGTCCAAATCTCTCAAACTCCGGGAGAGATTCTCAAAACCAAGGTTGACATGTTTCGAGTACCTTTCAACATTTTGGAAATCCCGCTGAAACTTTGGACATTCTCGCGAAGGGTTCCCGATCCCCGACAAGACTGGTACCCTTTCACGTCCAAATCTCTCAAACTCCGGGAGAGATTCTCAAAACCAAGGTTGACATGGTTCGAGTTCCTTTCAACATTTTGGAAATCCCGCTGAAACTTTGGACATTCTCGCGAAGGGTTCCCAATCCCCGACAAGATTGGTACCCTTTCACGTCCAAATCTCTCAAACTCCAGGAGAGATTCTCAAAACCAAGGTTGACATGTTTCAAGTACCTCTCAACATTTTGGAAATCCCGCTGAAACTTTGGACATTCTCGCGAAGGGTTCCCGATCCCCGACAAGATTGGTACCCTTTCACGTCCAAATCTCTCAAACTCCGGGAGAGATTCTCAAAACCAAGGTTGACATGTTTCGAGTTCCTTTCAACATTTTGGAAATCCCGCTGAAACTTTGGACATTCTCGCGAAGGGGTCCCAATCCCCGACAAGATTGGTACCCTTTCACGTCCAAATCTCTCAAAGTCCGGGAGAGATTCTCAAAACCAAGGTTGACATGTTTCGAGTTCCTTTCAACATTTTGGAAATCCCGCTGAAACTTTGGACATTCTCGCGAAGGGTTCCAAATCCCCGACGAGATTGGTACCCTTTCACGTTCAAATCTCTCAAACTCCGGGAGAGATTCTCAAAACCAAGGTTGACATGTTTCGAGTTCCTTTCAACATTTTGGAAATCCCGCTGAAACTTTGGACATTCTCGCGAAGGGTTCCCAATCCCCGAGAAGATTGGTACCCTTTCATGTCCAAATCTCTCAAACACCGGGAGAGATTCTCAAAACCATGGTTGACATGTTTCCAGTTCCTTTCAACATTTTGGAAATCCCGCTGAAACTTTGGACATTCTCGCGAAGGGCTCCCAATCCCCGACAAGATTGGTACCCTTTCACGTCCAAATCTCTCAAAGTCCGGGAGAGATTCTCAAAACCAAGCTTGACATGTTTCGAGTTCCTTTCAACATTTTGGAAATCCCGCTGAAACTTTGGACATTCTCGCGAAGGGTTCCCAATCCCCGACAAGATTGGTACCCTTTCACGTGCAAATCTCTCAAACTCCGGGAGAGATTCTCAAAACCAAGGTTGACATGGTTCGAGTTCCTTTCAACATTTTGGAAATCCCGCTGAAACTTTGGACATTCTGGCGAAGGGTTCCCAATCCCCGACAAGATTGGTACCCTTTCACGTCCAAATCTCTCAAAGTCCGGGAGAGATTCTCAAAACCAAGGTTGACATGTTTCGAGTTCCTTTCAACATTTTGGAAATCCCGCTGAAACTTTGGACATTCTCGCGAAGGGTTCCCAATCCCCGACAAGATTGGTACCCTTTCACGTCCAAATCTCTCAAAGTCCGGGAGACATTCTCAAAACCAAGGTTGACATGTTTCGAGTTCCTTTCAACATTTTGGAAATCCCGCTGAAACTTTGGACATTCTCGCGAAGGGGTCCCAATCCCCGACAAGATTGGTACCCTTTCACGTCCAAATCTCTCAAACTCCGGGAGAGATTCTCAAAACCAAGGTTGACATGTTTCGAGTTCCTTTCAACATTTTGGAAATCCCGCTGAAACTTTGGACATTCTCGCGAAGGGTTCCAAATCCCCGACGAGATTGGTACCCTTTCACGTTCAAATCTCTCAAACTCCGGGAGAGATTCTCAAAACCAAGGTTGACATGTTTCGAGTTCCTTTCAACATTTTGGAAATCCCGCTGAAACTTTGGACATTCTCGCGAAGGGTTCCCAATCCCCGACGAGATTGGTACCCTTTCACGTCCAAATCTCTCAAACACCGGGAGAGATTCTCAAAACCATGGTTGACATGTTTCCAGTTCCTTTCAACATTTTGGAAATCCCGCTGAAACTTTGGACATTCTCGCGAAGGGCTCCCAATCCCCGACAAGATTGGTACCCTTTCACGTCCAAATCTCTCAAAGTCCGGGAGAGATTCTCAAAACCAAGGTTGACATGGTTCGAGTTCCTTTCAACATTTTGGAAATCCCGCTGAAACTTTGGACATTCTCGCGAAGGGTTCCCAATCCCCGACAAGATTGGTACCCTTTCACGTCCAAATCTCTCAAAGTCCGGGAGAGATTCTCAAAACCAAGGTTGACATGTTTCGAGTTCCTTTCAACATTTTGGAAATCCCGCTGAAACTTTGGACATTCTCGCGAAGGGTTCCCAATCCCCGACAAGATTTGTATTCTTTCACGTCCAAATCTCTGAAACTCCGGGAGAGATTCTCAAAACCAAGGTTGACATGTTTCGAGTTCCTTTCAACATTTTGGAAATCCCGCTGAAACTTTGGACATTCTCGCGAAGGGTTCCCAATCCCCGACAAGATTGGTACCCTTTCACGTGCAAATCTCTCAAACTCCGGGAGAGATTCTCAAAACCAAGGTTGACATGTTTCGAGTTCCTTTCAACATTTTGGAAATCCCGCTGAAACTTTGGACATTCTCGCGAAGGGTTCCCAATCCCCGACAAGATTGGTACCCTTTCACGTCCAAATCTCTCAAAGTCCGGGAGACATTCTCAAAACCAAGGTTGACATGTTTCGAGTTCCTTTCAACATTTTGGAAATCCCGCTGAAACTTTGGACATTCTCGCGAAGGGTTCCCGATCCCCGACAAGACTGGTACCCTTTCACGTCCAAATCTCTCAAACTCCGGGAGAGATTCTCAAAACCAAGGTTGACATGTTTCGAGTTCCTTTCAACATTTTGGAAATCCCGCTGAAACTTTGGACATTGTCGCGAAGGGTTCCAAATCCCCGACGAGATTGGTACCCTTTCACGTTCAAATCTCTCAAACTCCGGGAGAGATTCTCAAAACCAAGGTTGACATGTTTCGAGTTCCTTTCAACATTTTGGAAATCCCGCTGAAACTTTGGACATTCTCGCGAAGGGTTCCCAATCCGCGACGAGATTGGTACCCTTTCATGTCCAAATCTCTCAAACACCGGGAGAGATTCTCAAAACCATGGTTGACATGTTTCGAGTTCCTTTCAACATTTTGGAAATGCCGCTGAAACTTTGGACATTCTCGCGAAGGGCTCCCAATCCCCGACAAGATTGGTACCCTTTCACGTCCAAATCTCTCAAAGTCCGGGAGAGATTCTCAAAACCAAGCTTGACATGCTTCGAGTTCCTTTCAACATTTTGGAAATCCCGCTGAAACTTTGGACATTCTCGCGAAGGGTTCCCAATCCCCGACAAGATTGGTACCCTTTCACGTGCAAATCTCTCAAACTCCGGGAGAGATTCTCAAAACCAAGGTTGACATGGTTCGAGTTCCTTTCAACATTTTGGAAATCCCGCTGAAACTTTGGACATTCTCGCGAAGGGTTCCCAATCCCCGACAAGATTGGTACCCTTTCACGTCCAAATCTCTCAAAGTCCGGGAGAGATTCTCAAAACCAAGGTTGACATGGTTCGAGTTCCTTTCAACATTTTGGAAATCCCGCTGAAACTTTGGACATTCTCGCGAAGGGTTCCCAATCCCCGACAAGATTTGTATTCTTTCACGTCCAAATCTCTCAAACTCCGGGAGAGATTCTCAAAACCAAGGTTGACATGGTTCGAGTTCCTTTCAACATTTTGGAAATCCCGCTGAAACTTTGGACATTCTCGCGAAGGGTTCCCAATCCCCGACAAGATTGGTACCCTTTCACGTCCAAATCTCTCAAACTCCGGCAGAGATTCTCAAAACCAAGGTTGACATGGTTCGAGTTCCTTTCAACATTTTGGAAATCCCGCTGAAACTTTGGACATTCTCGCGAAGGGTTCCAAATCCCCGACAAGATTGGTACCCTTTCACGTCCAGATCTCTCAAACTCCGGGAGAGATTCTCAAAACCAAGGTTGACATGGTTCGAGTTCCTTTCAACATTTTGGAAAATCCGCTGAAACTTTGGACATTCTCGCGAAGGGTTCCCGATCCCCGACAAGACTGGTACCCTTTCACGTCCAAATCTCTCAAACTCCGGGAGAGATTCTCAAAACCAAGGTTGACATGGTTCGAGTTCCTTTCAACATTTTGGAAATCCCGCTGAAACTTTGGACATTCTCGCGAAGGGTTCCCGATCCCCGACGAGATTGGTACCCTTTCACGTCCAAATCTCTCAAACTCCGGGAGAGATTCTCAAAACCAAGGTTGACATGGTTCGAGTTCCTTTCAACATTTTGGAAATCCCGCTGAAACTTTGGACATTCTCGCGAAGGGTTCCCAATCCCCGACGAGATTGGTACCCTTTCACGTCCAAATCTCTCAAACTCCGGGAGAGATTCTCAAAACCAAGGTTGACATGTTTCGAGTTCCTTTCACCATTTTGGAAATCCCGCTGAAACTTTGGACATTCTCGCGAAGGGTTCCCAATCCCCGACAAGACTGGTACCCTTTCACGTCCAAATCTCTCAAACTCCGGGAGAGATTCTCAAAACCAAGGTTGACATGTTTCGAGTTCCTTTCAACATTTTGGAAAATCCGCTGAAACTTTGGATATTCTCGCGAAGGGTTCCCGATCCCCGACAAGACTGGTACCCTTTCACGTCCAAATCTCTCAAACTCCGGGAGAGATTCTCAAAACCAAGGTTGACATGTTTCGAGTTCCTCTCAACATTTTGGAAATCCCGCTGAAACTTTGGACATTCTCGCGAAGGGTTCCCAATCCCCGACAAGATTGGTACCCTTTCACGTCCAAATCTCTCAAACTCCGGGAGAGATTCTCAAAACCAAGGTTGACATGTTTCGAGTTCCTTTCAACATTTTGGAAATCCCGCTGAAACTTTGGACATTCTGGCGAAGGGTTCCCAATCCCCGACAAGATTGGTACCCTTTCACGTCCAAATTTCTCAAAGTCCGGGAGAGATTCTCAAAACCAAGGTTGACATGTTTTGAGTTCTTTTCAACATTTTGGAAATCCCGCTGAAACTTTGGACATTCTCGCGAAGGGTTCCCGATCCCCGACAAGATTGGTACCCTTTCACGTCCAAATCTCTCAGACTCCGGGAGAGATTCTCAAAACCAAGGTTGACATGGTTCGAGTTCCTTTCAACATTTTGGAAATCCCGCTGAAACTTTGGACATTCTCGCGAAGGGTTCCCGATCCCCGACAAGATTGGTACCCTTTCACGTCCAAATCTCTCAAACTCCGGGAGAGATTCTCAAAACCAAGGTTGACATGTTTCGAGTTCCTTTCAACATTTTTGAAATCCCGCTGAAACTTTGGACATTGTCGCGAAGGGTTCCCAATACCCGACGAGATTGGTACCCTTTCACGTCCAAATCTCTCAAACTCCGGGAGAGATTCTCAAAACCAAGGTTGACATGTTTCGAGTTCCTTTCAACATTTTGGAAATCCCGCTGAAACTTTGGACATTGTCGCGAAGGGTTCCCAATCCCCGACAAGATTGGTACCCTTTCACGTCCAAATCTCTCAAACTCCGGGAGAGATTCTCAAAACCAAGGTTGACATGGTTTGAGTACCTTTCAACATTTTGGAAATCCCGCTGAAACTTTGGACATTCTCGCGAAGGGTTCCCGATCCCCGACAAGATTGGTACCCTTTCACGTCCAAATCTCTCAAACTCCGGGAGAGATTCTCAAAACCAAGGTTGACATCTTTCGAGTTCCTTTCAACATTTTGGAAATCCCGCTGAAACTTTGGACCTTGTCGCGAAGGGTTCCCAATCCCCGACAAGATTGGTACCCTTTCACGTCCAAATCTCTCAAACTCCAGGAGAGATTCTCAAAACCAAGGTTGACATGGTTCGAGTTCCTCTCAAGATTTTGGAAATCCCGCTGAAACTTTGGACATTCTCGCGAAGGGTTCCCGATCCCCGACAAGACTGGTACCCTTTCACGTCCAAATCTCTCAAACTCCGGGAGAGATTCTCAAAACCAAGGTTGACATGTTTCGAGTTCCTTTCAACATTTTGGAAATCCCGCTGAAACTTTGGACATTCTCGCGAAGGGTTCCCAATCCCCGACAAGATTGGTACCCTTTCACGTCCAAATCTCTCAAACTCCGGGAGAGATTCTCAAAACCAAGGTTGACATGTTTCGAGTTCCTTTCAACATTTTGGAAATCCCGCTGAAACTTTGGACATTCTCGCGAAGGGTTCCAAATCCCCGACGAGATTGGTACCCTTTCACGTTCAAATCTCTCAAACTCCGGGAGAGATTCTCAAAACCAAGGTTGACATGTTTCAAGTTCCTTTCAACATTTTGGAAATCCCGCTGAAACTTTGGACATTCTCGCGAAGGGTTCCCAATCCCCGACGAGATTGGTACCCTTTCATGTCCAAATCTCTCAAACTCCGGGAGAGATTCTCAAAACCATGGTTGACATGTTTCCAGTTCCTTTCAACATTTTGGAAATCCCGCTGAAACTTTGGACATTCTCGCGAAGGGTTCCCAACCCCCGACAAGACTGGTACCCTTTCACGTCCAAATCTCTCAAAGTCCGGGAGAGATTCTCAAAACCAAGCTTGACATGTTTCGAGTTCCTTTCAACATTTTGGAAATCCCGCTGAAACTTTGGACATTCTCGCGAAGGGTTCCCAATCCCCGACAAGATTGGTACCCTTTCACGTCCAAATCTCTCAAACTCCGGCAGAGATTCTCAAAACCAAGGTTGACATGGTTCGAGTTCTTTTCAACATTTTGGAAATCCCGCTGAAACTTTGGCCATTGTCGCGAAGGGTTCCCGATCCCCGACAAGACTGGTACCCTTTCACGTCCAAATCTCTCAAACTCCGGCAGAGATTCTCAAAACCAAGGTTGACATGGTTCGAGTTCCTTTCAACATTTTGGAAATCCCGCTGAAACTTTGGACATTGTCGCGAAGGGTTCCCAATCCCCGACAAGATTGGTACCCTTTCACGTCCAAATCTCTCAAACTCCGGGAGAGATTCTCAAAACCAAGGTTGACATGGTTCGAGTTCCTTTCAACATTTTGGAAATCCCGCTGAAACTTTGGACATTCTCGCGAAGGGTTCCCAATCCCCGACAAGATTGGTACCCTTTCACGTCCAAATCTCTCAAACTCCGGGAGAGATTCTCAAAACCAAGGTTGACATGGTTCGAGTTCCTCTCAACATTTTGGAAATCCCGCTGAAACTTTGGACATTCTCGCGAAGGGTTCCCAATCCCCGACAAGATTGGTACCCTTTCACGTCCAAATCTCTCAAACTCCGGGAGAGATTCTCAAAACCAAGGTTGACATGGTTCGAGTACCTTTCAACATTTTGGAAATCCCGCTGAAACTTTGGACATTCTCGCGAAGGGTTCCCAATCCCCGACAAGATTGGTACCCTTTCACGTCCAAATCTCTCAAAGTCCGGGAGAGATTCTCAAAACCAAGGTTGACATGGTTCGAGTTCCTTTCAACATTTTGGAAATCCCGCTGAAACTTTGGACATTCTCGCGAAGGGTTCCCAATCCCCGACAAGATTTGTATTCTTTCACGTCCAAATCTCTCAAACTCCGGGAGAGATTCTCAAAACCAAGGTTGACATGGTTCGAGTTCCTCTCAACATTTTGGAAATCCCGCTGAAACTTTGGACATTCTCGCGAAGGGTTCCCAATCCCCGACAAGATTGGTACCCTTTCACGTCCAAATCTCTCAAACTCCGGGAGAGATTCTCAAAACCAAGGTTGACATGGTTCGAGTTCCTCTCAACATTTTGGAAATCCCGCTGAAACTTTGGACATTCTCGCGAAGGGTTCCCAATCCCCGACAAGATTGGTACCCTTTCACGTCCAAATCTCTCAAACTCCGGGAGAGATTCTCAAAACCAAGGTTGACATGGTTCGAGTTCCTTTCAACATTTTGGAAATCCCGCTGAAACTTTGGACATTCTCGCGAAGGGTTCCCGATCCCCGACAAGATTGGTACTCTTTCACGTCCAAATCTCTCAAACTCCAGGAGAGATTCTCAAAACCAAGGTTGACATGGTTCGAGTTCCTTTCAACATTTTGGAAAATCCGCTGAAACTTTGGATATTCGCGCGAAGGGTTCCCGATCCCCGACAAGACTGGTACCCTTTCACGTCCAAATCTCTCAAACTCCGGGAGAGATTCTCAAAACCAAGGTTGACATGTTTCGAGTTCCTCTCAACATTTTGGAAATCCCGCTGAAACTTTGGACACTCTCGCGAAGGGTTCCCAATCCCCGACAAGATTGGTACCCTTTCACGTCCAAATCTCTCAAACTCCGGGAGAGATTCTCAAAACCAAGGTTGACATGTTTCGAGTTCCTTTCAACATTTTGGAAATCCCGCTGAAACTTTGGACATTCTGGCGAAGGGTTCCCAATCCCCGACAAGATTGGTACCCTTTCACGTCCAAATCTCTCAAAGTCCGGGAGAGATTCTCAAAACCAAGGTTGACATGTTTCGAGTTCCTTTCAACATTTTTGAAATCCCGCTGAAACTTTGGACATTGTCGCGAAGGGTTCCCAATACCCGACGAGATTGGTACCCTTTCACGTCCAAATCTCTCAAACTCCGGGAGAGATTCTCAAAACCAAGGTTGACATGTTTCGAGTTCCTTTCAACATTTTGGAAATCCCGCTGAAACTTTGGACATTCTCGCGAAGGGGTCCCAATCCCCGACAAGATTGGTACCCTTTCACGTCCAAATCTCTCAAACTCCGGGAGAGATTCTCAAAACCAAGGTTGACATGGTTCGAGTACCTTTCAACATTTTGGAAATCCCGCTGAAACTTTGGACATTCTCGCGAAGGGTTCCCGATCCCCGACAAGACTGGTACCCTTTCACGTCCAAATCTCTCAAACTCCGGGAGAGATTCTCAAAACCAAGGTTGACATGTTTCGAGTTCCTTTCAACATTTTGGAAATCCCGCTGAAACTTTGGACATTCTCGCGAAGGGTTCCCAATCCCCGACAAGATTGGTACCCTTTCACGTCCAAATCTCTAAAACTCCAGGAGAGATTCTCAAAACCAAGGTTGACATGGTTCGAGTTCCTCTCAAGATTTTGGAAATCCCGCTGAAACTTTGGACATTCTCGCGAAGGGTTCCCGATCCCCGACAAGACTGGTACCCTTTCACGTCCAAATCTCTCAAACTCCGGGAGAGATTCTCAAAACCAAGGTTGACATGTTTCGAGTTCCTTTCAACATTTTGGAAATCCCGCTGAAACTTTGGACATTCTCGCGAAGGGTTCCCAATCCCCGACAAGATTGGTACCCTTTCACGTCCAAATCTCTCAAACTCCAGGAGAGATTCTCAAAACCAAGGTTGACATGGTTCGAGTTCCTCTCAAGATTTTGGAAATCCCGCTGAAACTTTGGACATTCTCGCGAAGGGTTCCCGATCCCCGACAAGACTGGTACCCTTTCACGTCCAAATCTCTCAAACTCCGGGAGAGATTCTCAAAACCAAGGTTGACATGTTTCGAGTTCCTTTCAACATTTTGGAAATCCCGCTGAAACTTTGGACATTCTCGCGAAGGGTTCCCAATCCCCGACAAGATTGGTACCCTTTCACGTCCAAATCTCTCAAACTCCGGGAGAGATTCTCAAAACCAAGGTTGACATGTTTCGAGTTCCTTTCAACATTTTGGAAATCCTGCTGAAACTTTGGACATTCTCGCGAAGGGTTCCAAATCCCCGACGAGATTGGTACCCTTTCACGTTCAAATCTCTCAAACTCCGGGAGAGATTCTCAAAACCAAGGTTGACATGTTTCAAGTTCCTTTCAACATTTTGGAAATCCCGCTGAAACTTTGGACATTCTCGCGAAGGGTTCCCAATCCCCGACGAGATTGGTACCCTTTCATGTCCAAATCTCTCAAACACCGGGAGAGATTCTCAAAACCATGGTTGACATGTTTCCAGTTCCTTTCAACATTTTGGAAATCCCGCTGAAACTTTGGACATTCTCGCGAAGGGTTCCCAACCCCCGACAAGACTGGTACCCTTTCACGTCCAAATCTCTCAAAGTCCGGGAGAGATTCTCAAAACCAAGCTTGACATGTTTCGAGTTCCTTTCAACATTTTGGAAATCCCGCTGAAACTTTGGACATTGTCGCGAAGGGTTCCCAATCCCCGACAAGATTGGTACCCTTTCACGTCCAAATCTCTCAAACTCCGGGAGAGATTCTCAAAACCAAGGTTGACATGGTTCGAGTTCCTTTCAACATTTTGGAAATCCCGCTGAAACTTTGGACATTCTCGCGAAGGGTTCCCAATCCCCGACAAGATTGGTACCCTTTCACGTCCAAATCTCTCAAACTCCGGGAGAGATTCTCAAAACCAAGGTTGACATGGTTCGAGTTCCTCTCAACATTTTGGAAATCCCGCTGAAACTTTGGACATTCTCGCGAAGGGTTCCCAATCCCCGACAAGATTGGTACCCTTTCACGTCCAAATCTCTCAAACTCCGGGAGAGATTCTCAAAACCAAGGTTGACATGGTTCGAGTACCTTTCAACATTTTGGAAATCCCGCTGAAACTTTGGACATTCTCGCGAAGGGTTCCCAATCCCCGACAAGATTGGTACCCTTTCACGTCCAAATCTCTCAAAGTCCGGGAGAGATTCTCAAAACCAAGGTTGACATGGTTCGAGTTCCTTTCAACATTTTGGAAATCCCGCTGAAACTTTGGACATTCTCGCGAAGGGTTCCCAATCCCCGACAAGATTTGTATTCTTTCACGTCCAAATCTCTCAAACTCCGGGAGAGATTCTCAAAACCAAGGTTGACATGGTTCGAGTACCTTTCAACATTTTGGAAATCCCGCTGAAACTTTGGACATTCTCGCGAAGGGTTCCCAATCCCCGACAAGATTGGTACCCTTTCATGTCCAAATCTCTCAAACTCCGGGAGAGATTCTCAAAACCAAGGTTGACATGGTTCGAGTTCCTCTCAACATTTTGGAAATCCCGCTGAAACTTTGGACATTCTCGCGAAGGGTTCCCAATCCCCGACAAGATTGGTACCCTTTCACGTCCAAATCTCTCAAACTCCGGGAGAGATTCTCAAAACCAAGGTTGACATGGTTCGAGTTCCTTTCAACATTTTGGAAATCCCGCTGAAACTTTGGACATTCTCGCGAAGGGTTCCCGATCCCCGACAAGATTGGTACTCTTTCACGTCCAAATCTCTCAAACTCCGGGAGAGATTCTCAAAACCAAGGTTGACATGGTTCGAGTTCCTTTCAACATTTTGGAAAATCCGCTGAAACTTTGGATATTCGCGCGAAGGGTTCCCGATCCCCGACAAGACTGGTACCCTTTCACGTCCAAATCTCTCAAACTCCGGGAGAGATTCTCAAAACCAAGGTTGACATGTTTCGAGTTCTTTTCAACATTTTGGAAATCCCGCTGAAACTTTGGACATTCTGGCGAAGGGTTCCCAATCCCCGACAAGATTGGTACCCTTTCACGTCCAAATCTCTCAAAGTCCGGGAGAGATTCTCAAAACCAAGGTTGACATGTTTCGAGTTCTTTTCAACATTTTGGAAATCCCGCTGAAACTTTGGACATTCTCGCGAAGGGTTCCCGATCCCCGACAAGATTGGTACCCTTTCACGTCCAAATCTCTCAGACTCCGGGAGAGATTCTCAAAACCAAGGTTGACATGGTTCGAGTTCCTTTCAACATTTTGGAAATCCCGCTGAAACTTTGGACATTCTCGCGAAGGGTTCCCAATCCCCGACAAGATTGGTACCCTTTCACATCCAAATCTCTCAAACTCCGGGAGAGATTCTCAAAACCAAGGTTGACATGTTTCGAGTTCCTTTTAACATTTTTGAAATCCCGCTGAAACTTTGGACATTGTCGCGAAGGGTTCCCAATACCCGACGAGATTGGTACCCTTTCACGTCCAAATCTCTCAAACTCCGGGAGAGATTCTCAAAACCAAGGTTGACATGTTTCGAGTTCCTTTCAACATTTTGGAAATCCCGCTGAAACTTTGGACATTCTCGCGAAGGGGTCCCAATCCCCGACAAGATTGGTACCCTTTCACGTCCAAATCTCTCAAACTCCGGGAGAGATTCTCAAAACCAAGGTTGACATGGTTCGAGTACCTTTCAACATTTTGGAAATCCCGCTGAAACTTTGGACATTCTCGCGAAGGGTTCCCGATCCCCGACAAGACTGGTACCCTTTCACGTCCAAATCTCTCAAACTCCGGGAGAGATTCTCAAAACCAAGGTTGACATGTTTCGAGATCCTTTCAACATTTTGGAAATCCCGCTGAAACTTTGGACATTCTCGCGAAGGGTTCCCAATCCCCGACAAGATTGGTACCCTTTCACGTCCAAATCTCTAAAACTCCAGGAGAGATTCTCAAAACCAAGGTTGACATGGTTCGAGTTCCTCTCAAGATTTTGGAAATCCCGCTGAAACTTTGGACATTCTCGCGAAGGGTTCCCGATCCCCGACAAGACTGGTACCCTTTCACGTCCAAATCTCTCAAACTCCGGGAGAGATTCTCAAAACCAAGGTTGACATGTTTCGAGTTCCTTTCAACATTTTGGAAATCCCGCTGAAACTTTGGACATTGTCGCGAAGGGTTCCCAATCCCCGACAAGATTGGTACCCTTTCACGTCCAAATCTCTCAAACTCCAGGAGAGATTCTCAAAACCAAGGTTGACATGGTTCGAGTTCCTCTCAAGATTTTGGAAATCCCGCTGAAACTTTGGACATTCTCGCGAAGGGTTCCCGATCCCCGACAAGACTGGTACCCTTTCACGTCCAAATCTCTCAAACTCCGGGAGAGATTCTCAAAACCAAGGTTGACATGGTTCGAGTTCCTTTCAACATTTTGGAAATCCCGCTGAAACTTTGGACTTTCTCGCGAAGGGTTCCCAATCCCCGACAAGATTGGTACCCTTTCACGTCCAAATCTCTCAAACTCCGGGAGAGATTCTCAAAACCAAGGTTGACATGGTTCGAGTTCCTTTCAACATTTTGGAAATCCTGCTGAAACTTTGGACATTCTCGCGAAGGGTTCCAAATCCCCGACGAGATTGGTACCCTTTCACGTTCAAATCTCTCAAACTCCGGGAGAGATTCTCAAAACCAAGGTTGACATGTTTCAAGTTCCTTTCAACATTTTGGAAATCCCGCTGAAACTTTGGACATTCTCGCGAAGGGTTCCCAATCCCCGACGAGATTGGTACCCTTTCATGTCCAAATCTCTCAAACACCGGGAGAGATTCTCAAAACCATGGTTGACATGTTTCCAGTTCCTTTCAACATTTTGGAAATCCCGCTGAAACTTTGGACATTCTCGCGAAGGGTTCCCAACCCCCGACAAGACTGGTACCCTTTCACGTCCAAATCTCTCAAAGTCCGGGAGAGATTCTCAAAACCAAGCTTGACATGTTTCGAGTTCCTTTCAACATTTTGGAAATCCCGCTGAAACTTTGGACATTCTCGCGAAGGGTTCCCAATCCCCGACAAGATTGGTACCCTTTCACGTCCAAATCTCTCAAAGTCCGGGAGAGATTCTCAAAACCAAGGTTGACATGGTTCGAGTTCCTTTCAACATTTTGGAAATCCCGCTGAAACTTTGGACATTGTCGCGAAGGGTTCCCGATCCCCGACAAGACTGGTACCCTTTCACGTCCAAATCTCTCAAACTCCGGGAGAGATTCTCAAAACCAAGGTTGACATGGTTCGAGTTCCTTTCAACATTTTGGAAATCCTGCTGAAACTTTGGACATTCTCGCGAAGGGTTCCAAATCCCCGACGAGATTGGTACCCTTTCACGTTCAAATCTCTCAAACTCCGGGAGAGATTCTCAAAACCAAGGTTGACATGTTTCAAGTTCCTTTCAACATTTTGGAAATCCCGCTGAAACTTTGGACATTCTCGCGAAGGGTTCCCAATCCCCGACGAGATTGGTACCCTTTCATGTCCAAATCTCTCAAACACCGGGAGAGATTCTCAAAACCATGGTTGACATGTTTCCAGTTCCTTTCAACATTTTGGAAATCCCGCTGAAACTTTGGACATTCTCGCGAAGGGTTCCCAACCCCCGACAAGACTGGTACCCTTTCACGTCCAAATCTCTCAAAGTCCGGGAGAGATTCTCAAAACCAAGCTTGACATGTTTCGAGTTCCTTTCAACATTTTGGAAATCCCGCTGAAACTTTGGACATTCTCGCGAAGGGTTCCCAATCCCCGACAAGATTGGTACCCTTTCACGTCCAAATCTCTCAAAGTCCGGGAGAGATTCTCAAAACCAAGGTTGACATGGTTCGAGTTCCTTTCAACATTTTGGAAATCCCGCTGAAACTTTGGACATTGTCGCGAAGGGTTCCCGATCCCCGACAAGACTGGTACCCTTTCACGTCCAAATCTCTCAAACTCCAGGAGAGATTCTCAAAACCAAGGTTGACATGGTTCGAGTTCCTTTCAACATTTTGGAAATCCCGCTGAAACTTTGGACATTGTCGCGAAGGGTTCCCGATTACCGACAAGACTGGTACACTTTCACGTCCAAATCTCTCAAACTCCGGCAGAGATTCTCAAAACCAAGGTTGACATGGTTCGAGTTCCTTTCAACATTTTGGAAATCCCGCTGAAACTTTGGACATTGTCGCGAAGGGTTCCCAATCCCCGACAAGATTGGTACCCTTTCACGTCCAAATCTCTCAAACTCCGGCAGAGATTCTCAAAACCAAGGTTGACATGGTTCGAGTTCCTCTCAACATTTTGGAAATCCCGCTGAAACTTTGGACATTCTCGCGAAGGGTTCCCAATCCCCGACAAGACTGGTACCCTTTCACGTCCAAATCTCTCAAACTCCGGGAGAGATTCTCAAAACCAAGGTTGACATGTTTCGAGTTCCTTTCAACATTTTGGAAATCCCGCTGAAACTTTGGACATTCTCGCGAAGGGTTCCCAATCCCCGACGAGATTGGTACCCTTTCACGTTCAAATCTCTCAAAGTCCGGGAGAGATTCTCAAAACCAAGGTTGACATGTTTCGAGTTCCTTTCAACATTTTGGAAATCCCGCTGAAACTTTGGACATTCTCGCGAAGGGTTCCCAATCCCCGACGAGATAGGTACCCTTTCATGTCCAAATCTCTCAAACACCGAAAGAGATTCTCAAAACCATGGTTGACATGTTTCCAGTTCCTTTCAACATTTTGGAAATCCCGCTGAAACTTTGGACATTCTGGCGAAGGGTTCCCAATCCCCGACAAGATTGGTACCCTTTCACGTCCAAATCTCTCAAACTCCGGGAGAGATTCTCAAAACCAAGCTTGACATGTTTCGAGTTCCTTTCAACATTTTGGAAATCCCGCTGAAACTTTGGACATTCTGGCGAAGGGTTCCCAATCCCCGACAAGATTGGTACCCTTTCACGTCCAAATCTCTCAAACTCCGGGAGAGATTCTCAAAACCAAGGTTGACATGGTTCGAGTTCCTTTCAACATTTTGGAAATCCCGCTGAAACTTTGGACATTCTCGCGAAGGGTTCCCAATCCCCGACAAGATTGGTACCCTTTCACGTCCAAATCTCTCAAACTCCGGGAGAGATTCTCAAAACCAAGGTTGACATGTTTCGAGTTCCTTTCAACATTTTGGAAATCCCGCTGAAACTTTGGACATTCTGGCGAAGGGTTCCCAATCCCCGACAAGATTGGTACCCTTTCACGTCCAAATCTCTCAAAGTCCGGGAGAGATTCTCAAAACCAAGGTTGACATGGTTCGAGTTCCTCTCAACATTTTGGAAATCCCGCTGAAACTTTGGACATTCTCGCGAAGGGTTCCCAATCCCCGACAAGATTGGTACCCTTTCACGTCCAAATCTCTCAAAGTCCGGGAGAGATTCTCAAAACCAAGCTTGACATGTTTCGAGTTCCTTTCAACATTTTGGAAATCCCGCTGAAACTTTGGACATTGTCGCGAAGGGTTCCCAATCCCCGACAAGATTGGTACCCTTTCACGTCCAAATCTCTCAAACTCCGGGAGAGATTCTCAAAACCAAGGTTGACATGGTTCGAGTTCCTTTCAACATTTTGGAAATCCCGCTGAAACTTTGGACATTCTCGCGAAGGGTTCCCAATCCCCTACAAGATTGGTACCCTTTCACGTCCAAAGCTCTCAAACTCCGGGAGAGATTCTCAAAACCAAGGTTGACATGTTTCGAGTTCCTTTCAACATTTTGGAAATCCCGCTGAAACTTTGGACATTCTCGCGAAGGGTTCCCAATCCCCGACAAGATTTGTATTCTTTCACGTCCAAATCTCTCAAACTCCGGGAGAGATTCTCAAAACCAAGCTTGACATGTTTCGAGTTCCTTTCAACATTTTGGAAAATCCGCTGAAACTTAGGACATTCTCGCGAAGGGTTCCCGATCCCCGACAAGACTGGTACCCTTTCACGTCCAAATCTCTCAAACTCCGGGAGAGATTCTCAAAACCAAGGTTGACATGTTTCGAGTTCCTTTCAACATTTTGGAAATCCCGCTGAAACTTTGGACATTCTCGCGAAGGGTCCCAATACCCGACGAGATTGGTAGCCTTTCACGTCCAAATCTCTCAAACTCCGGGAGAGATTCTCAAAACCAAGGTTGACATGTTTCGAGTTCCTTTCAACATTTTGGAAATTCCGCTGAAACTTTGGACATTCTGGCGAAGGGTTCCCAATCCCCGACAAGATTGGTACCCTTTCACGTCCAAATCTCTCAAACTCCGGGAGAGATTCTCAAAACCAAGGTTGACATGGTTCGAGTTCCTTTCAACATTTTGGAAATCCCGCTGAAACTTTGAACATTCTCGCGAAGGGTTCCCAATCCCCGACAAGACTGGTACCCTTTCACGTCCAAATCTCTGAAACTCCGTGAGAGATTCTCAAAACCAAGGTTGACATGTTTCGAGTTCCTTTCAACATTTTGGAAATCCCGCTGAAACTTTGGACATTCTCGCGAAGGGTCCCAATACCCGACGAGATTGGTAGCCTTTCACGGCCAAATCTCTCAAAGTCCGGGAGAGATTCTCAAAACCAAGGTTGACATGTTTCGAGTTCCTTTCAACATTTTGGAAATCCCGCTGAAACTTTGGACATTCTGGCGAAGGGTTCCCAATCCCCGAGAAGATTGGTACCCTTTCACGTCCAAATCTCTCAAACTCCGGGAGAGATTCTCAAAACCAAGGTTGACATGTTTCGAGTACCTTTCAACATTTTGGAAATCCCGCTGAAACTTTGGACATTCTCGCGAAGGGTTCCCAATCCCCGACAAGATTGGTACCCTTTCACGTCCAAATATCTCAAACTCCGGGAGAGATTCTCAAAACCAAGGTTGACATGGTTCGAGTTCCTTTCAACATTTTGGAAATCCCGCTGAAACTTTGGACATTCTCGCGAAGGGTTCCCAATCCCCGACAAGACTGGTACACTTTCACGTCCAAATCTCTCAAACTCCGGGAGAGATTCTCAAAACCAAGGTTGACATGTTTCGAGTTCCTTTCAACATTTTGGAAAATCCGCTGAAACTTTGGACATTCTCGCGAAGGGTTCCCAATCCCCGACTAGACTGGTACCCTTTCACGTCCAAATCTCTCAAACTCCGGGAGAGATTCTCAAAACCAAGGTTGACATGTTTCGAGTTCCTTTCAACATTTTGGAAATCCCGCTGAAACTTTGGACATTCTCGCGAAGGGTTCCCAATCCCCGACAAGATTTGTATTCTTTCACGTCCAAATCTCTCAAACTCCGGGAGAGATTCTCAAAACCAAGGTTGACATGTTTCGAGTTCCTCTTAACATTTTGGAAATCCCGCTGAAACTTTGGACATTCTGGCGAAGGGTTCCCAATCCCCGACAAGATTGGTACCCTTTCACGTCCAAATCTCTCAAACTCCGGGAGAGATTCTCAAAACCAAGGTTGACATGTTTCGAGTTCTTTTCAACATTTTGGAAATCCCGCTGAAACTTTGGACATTCTCGCGAAGGGTTCCCAATCCCCGACAAGATTGGTACCCTTTCACGTCCAAATCTCTCAAAGTCCGGGAGAGATTCTCAAAACCAAGGTTGACATGTTTCGAGTTCCTTTCAACATTTTGGAAATCCCGCTGAAACTTTGGACATTCTCGCGAAGGGTCCCAATACCCGACGAGATTGGTAGCCTTTCACGTCCAAATCTCTCAAACTCCGGGAGAGATTCTCAAAACCAAGGTTGACATGTTTCGAGTTCCTTTCAACATTTTGGAAATCCCGCTGAAACTTTGGACATTGTCGCGAAGGGTTCCCAATCCCCGACAAGATTGGTACCCTTTCACGTCCAAATCTCTCAAACTCCGGGAGAGATTCTCAAAACCAAGGTTGACATGTTTCGAGTTCTTTTCAACATTTTGGAAATCCCGCTGAAACTTTGGACATTCTCGCGAAGGGTTCCCAATCCCCGACAAGATTGGTACCCTTTCACGTCCAAATCTCTCAAAGTCCGGGAGAGATTCTCAAAACCAAGGTTGACATGTTTCGAGTTCCTTTCAACATTTTGGAAATCCCGCTGAAACTTTGGACATTCTCGCGAAGGGTCCCAATACCCGACGAGATTGGTAGCCTTTCACGTCCAAATCTCTCAAACTCCGGGAGAGATTCTCAAAACCAAGGTTGACATGTTTCGAGTTCCTTTCAACATTTTGGAAATCCCGCTGAAACTTTGGACATTGTCGCGAAGGGTTCCCAATCCCCGACAAGATTGGTACCCTTTCACGTCCAAATCTCTCAAACTCCGGGAGAGATTCTCAAAACCAAGGTTGACATGTTTCGAGTTCTTTTCAACATTTTGGAAATCCCGCTGAAACTTTGGACATTCTCGCGAAGGGTTCCCAATCCCCGACAAGATTGGTACCCTTTCACGTCCAAATCTCTCAAAGTCTGGGAGAGATTCTCAAAACCAAGGTTGACATGTTTCGAGTTCCTTTCAACATTTTGGAAATCCCGCTGAAACTTTGGACATTCTCGCGAAGGGTTCCCGATCCCCGACAAGATTGGTACCCTTTCACGTGCAAATCTCTCAAACTCCGGGAGAGATTCTCAAAACCAAGGTTGACATGGTTCGAGTTCCTTTCAACATTTTGGAAATCCCGCTGAAACTTTGGACATTCTCGCGAAGGGTTCCCAATCCCCGACAAGATTGGTACCCTTTCACGTCCAAATCTCTCAAACTCCGGGAGAGATTCTCAAAACCAAGGTTGACATGGTTCGAGTTCCTTTCAACATTTTGGAAATCCCGCTGAAACTTTGGACATTCTCGCGAAGGGTTCCCGATCCCCGACAAGATTGGTACTCTTTCACGTCCAAATCTCTCAAACTCCGGGAGAGATTCTCAAAACCAAGGTTGACATGGTTCGAGTTCCTTTCAACATTTTGGAAATCCCGCTGAAACTTTGGACATTCTCGCGAAGGGTTCCCAATACCCGACGAGATTGGTACCCTTTCACGTCCAAATCTCTCAAACTCCGGGAGAGATTCTCAAAACCAAGGTTGACATGGTTCGAGTTCCTCTCAACATTTTGGAAATCCCGCTGAAACTTTGGACATTGTCGCGAAGGGTTCCCGATCCCCGACAAGACTGGTACCCTTTCACGTCCAAATCTCTCAAACTCCGGGAGAGATTCTCAAAACCAAGGTTGACATGGTTCGAGTTCCTCTCAACATTTTGGAAATCCCGCTGAAACTTTGGACATTGTCGCGAAGGGTTCCCAATCCCCGACAAGACTGGTACACTTTCACGTCCAAATCTCTCAAAGTCCGGGAGAGATTCTCAAAACCAAGGTTGACATGGTTCGAGTTCCTTTCAACATTTTGGAAATCCCGCTGAAACTTTGGACATTCTCGCGAAGGGTTCCCAATCCCCGACAAGACTGGTACCCTTTCACGTCCAAATCTCTCAAACTCCGGGAGAGATTCTCAAAACCAAGGTTGACATGTTTCGAGTTCCTTTCAACATTTTGGAAATCCCGCTGAAACTTTGGACATTCTGGCGAAGGGTTCCCAATCCCCGACAAGATTGGTACCCTTTCACGTGCAAATCTCTCAAACTCCGGGAGAGATTCTCAAAACCAAGGTTGACATGTTTCGAGTTCTTTTCAACATTTTGGAAATCCCGCTGAAACTTTGGACATTCTCGCGAAGTGTTCCCAATCCCCGACAAGATTGGTACCCTTTCACGTCCAAATCTCTCAAACTCCGGGAGAGATTCTCAAAACCAAGGTTGACATGTTTCGAGTTCCTTTCAACATTTTGGAAATCCCGCTGAAACTTTGGACATTCTGGCGAAGGGTTCCCAATCCCCGACAAGATTGGTACCCTTTCACGTCCAAATCTCTCAAACTCCGGGAGAGATTCTCAAAACCAAGGTTGACATGTTTCGAGTTCTTTTCAACATTTTGGAAATCCCGCTGAAACTTTGGACATTCTCGCGAAGGGTTCCCAATCCCCGACAAGATTGGTACCCTTTCACGTCCAAATCTCTCAAAGTCCGGGAGAGATTCTCAAAACCAAGGTTGACATGTTTCGAGTTCCTTTCAACATTTTGGAAATCCCGCTGAAACTTTGGACATTCTCGCGAAGGGTTCCCGATCCCCGACAAGATTCGTACCCTTTCACGTCCAAATCTCTCAAACTCCGGGAGAGATTCTCAAAACCAAGGTTGACATGGTTCGAGTTCCTTTCAACATTTTGGAAATCCCGCTGAAACTTTGGACATTCTCGCGAAGGGTTCCCGATCCCCGACAAGATTGGTACCCTTTCACGTCCAAATCTCTCAAACTCCGGGAGAGATTCTCAAAACCAAGGTTGACATGTTTCGAGTTCCTTTCAACATTTTGGAAATCCCGCTGAAACTTTGGACATTCTCGCGAAGGGTTCCCGATCCCCGACAAGATTGGTACTCTTTCACGTCCAAATCTCTCAAACTCCGGGAGAGATTCTCAAAACCAAGGTTGACATGGTTCGAGTTCCTCTCAACATTTTGGAAATCCCGCTGAAACTTCGGACATTGTCGCGAAGGGTTCCCGATCCCCGACAAGACTGGTACCCTTTCACGTCCAAATCTCTCAAACTCCGGGAGAGATTCTCAAAACCAAGGTTGACATGGTTCGAGTTCCTCTCAACATTTTGGAAATCCCGCTGAAACTTTGGACATTGTCGCGAAGGGTTCCCGATCCCCGACAAGACTGGTACCCTTTCACGTCCAAATCTCTCAAACTCCGGGAGAGATTCTCAAAACCAAGGTTGACATGTTTCGAGTTCCTTTCAACATTTTGGAAATCCCGCTGAAACTTTGGACATTCTCGCGAAGGGTTCCCAATCCCCGACGAGATTGGTACCCTTTCATGTCCAAATCTCTCAAACACCGGGAGAGATTCTCAAAACCATGGTTGACATGTTTCCAGTTCCTTTCAACATTTTGGAAATCCCGCTGAAACTTTGGACATTCTCGCGAAGGGTTCCCAATCCCCGACAAGATTGGTACCCTTTCACGTCCAAATCTCTCAAAGTCCGGGAGAGATTCTCAAAACCAAGCTTGACATGTTTCGAGTTCCTTTCAACATTTTGGAAATCCCGCTGAAACTTTGGACATTCTCGCGAAGGGTTCCCAATCCCCGACAAGATTGGTACCCTTTCACGTGCAAATCTCTCAAACTCCGGGAGAGATTCTCAAAACCAAGGTTGACATGGTTCGAGTTCCTTTCAACATTTTGGAAATCCCGCTGAAACTTTGGACATTCTCGCGAAGGGTTCCCAATCCCCGACAAGATTGGTACCCTTTCACGTCCAAAGCTCTCAAACTCCGGGAGAGATTCTCAAAACCAAGGTTGACATGTTTCGAGTTCCTTTCAACATTTTGGAAATCCCGCTGAAACTTTGGACATTCTCGCGAAGGGTTCCCAATCCCCGACAAGATTTGTATTCTTTCACGTCCAAATCTCTCAAACTCCGGGAGAGATTCTCAAAACCAAGGTTGACATGTTTCGAGTTCCTTTCAACATTTTGGAAAATCCGCTGAAACTTGGGACATTCTCGCGAAGGGTTCCCGATCCCCGACAAGACTGGTACCCTTTCACGTCCAAATCTCTCAAACTCCGGGAGAGATTCTGAAAACCAAGGTTGACATGGTTCGAGTTCCTTTCAACATTTTGGAAATCCCGCTGAAACTTTGGACATTCTCGCGAAGGGTTCCCAATCCCCGACAAGACTGGTACCCTTTCACGTCCAAATCTCTCAAACTCCGTGAGAGATTCTCAAAACCAAGGTTGACATGTTTCGAGTACCTTTCAACATTTTGGAAAATCCGCAGAAACTTTGGACATTCTCGCGAAGGGTTCCCAATCCCCGACAAGACTGGTACCCTTTCACGTCCAAATCTCTCAAACTCCGGGAGAGATTCTCAAAACCAAGGTTGACATGTTTCGAGTTCCTTTCAACATTTTGGAAATCCCGCTGAAACTTTGGACATTCTGGCGAAGGGTTCCCAATCCCCGACAAGATTGGTACCCTTTCACGTCCAAATCTCTCAAACTCCGGGAGAGATTCTCAAAACCAAGGTTGACATGTTTCGAGTTCTTTTCAACATTTTGGAAATCCCGCTGAAACTTTGGACATCCTCGCGAAGGGTTCCCAATCCCCGACAAGATTGGTACCCTTTCACGTCCAAATCTCTCAAAGTCCGGGAGAGATTCTCAAAACCAAGGTTGACATGTTTCGAGTTCCTTTCAACATTTTGGAAATCCCGCTGAAACTTTGGACATTCTCGCGAAGGGTTCCCGATCCCCGACAAGATTGGTACCCTTTCACGTCCAAATCTCTCAAACTCCGGGAGAGATTCTCAAAACCAAGGTTGACATGGTTCGAGTTCCTCTCAACATTTTGGAAATCCCGCTGAAACTTTGGACATTCTCGCGAAGGGTTCCCAATCTCCGACAAGATTGGTACCCTTTCACGTCCAAATCTCTCAAACTCCGGGAGAGATTCTCAAAACCAAGGTTGACATGTTTCGAGTTCCTCTCAACATTTTGGAAATCCCGCTGAAACTTTGGACATTCTCGCGAAGGGTTCCCAATCCCCGACAAGATTGGTACCCTTTCACGTCCAAATCTCTCAAACTCCGGGAGAGATTCTCAAAACCAAGGTTGACATGTTTCGAGTTCCTTTCAACATTTTGGAAATCCCGCTGAAACTTTGGACATTCTCGCGAAGGGTTCCCAATCCCTGACAAGATTGGTACCCTTTCACGTCCAAATCTCTCAAACTCCGGGAGAGATTCTCAAAACCAAGGTTGACATGTTTCGAGTTCCTTTCAACATTTTGGAAATCCCGCTGAAACTTTGGACATTCTCGCGAAGGGTCCCAATACCCGACGAGATTGGTAGCCTTTCACGTCCAAATCTCTCAAACTCCGGGAGAGATTCTCAAAACCAAGGTTGACATGTTTCGAGTTCCTTTCAACATTTTGGAAATTCCGCTGAAACTTTGGACATTCTGGCGAAGGGTTCCCAATCCCCGACAAGATTGGTACCCTTTCACGTCCAAATCTCTCAAACTCCGGGAGAGATTCTCAAAACCAAGGTTGACATGGTTCGAGTTCCTTTCAACATTTTGGAAATCCCGCTGAAACTTTGGACATTCTCGCGAAGGGTTCCCAATCCCCGACAAGACTGGTACCCTTTCACGTCCAAATCTCTGAAACTCCGTGAGAGATTCTCAAAACCAAGGTTGACATGTTTCGAGTTCCTTTCAACATTTTGGAAATCCCGCTGAAACTTTGGACATTCTCGCGAAGGGTCCCAATACCCGACGAGATTGGTAGCCTTTCACGGCCAAATCTCTCAAAGTCCGGGAGAGATTCTCAAAACCAAGGTTGACATGTTTCGAGTTCCTCTCAACATTTTGGAAATCCCGCTGAAACTTTGGACATTCTGGCGAAGGGTTCCCAATCCCCGAGAAGATTGGTACCCTTTCACGTCCAAATCTCTCAAACTCCGGGAGAGATTCTCAAAACCAAGGTTGACATGTTTCGAGTACCTTTCAACATTTTGGAAATCCCGCTGAAACTTTGGACATTCTCGCGAAGGGTTCCCAATCCCCGACAAGATTGGTACCCTTTCACGTCCAAATCTCTCAAACTCCGGGAGAGATTCTCAAAACCAAGGTTGACATGGTTCGAGTTCCTTTCAACATTTTGGAAATCCCGCTGAAACTTTGGACATTCTCGCGAAGGGTTCCCAATCCCCGACAAGACTGGTACCCTTTCACGTCCAAATCTCTGAAACTCCGTGAGAGATTCTCAAAACCAAGGTTGACATGTTTCGAGTTCCTTTCAACATTTTGGAAAATCCGCTGAAACTTTGGACATTCTCGCGAAGGGTTCCCAATCCCCGACTAGACTGGTACCCTTTCACGTCCAAATCTCTCAAACTCCGGGAGAGATTCTCAAAACCAAGGTTGACATGTTTCGAGTTCCTTTCAACATTTTGGAAATCCCGCTGAAACTTTGGACATTCTCGCGAAGGGTTCCCAATCCCCGACAAGATTTGTATTCTTTCACGTCCAAATCTCTCAAACTCCGGGAGAGATTCTCAAAACCAAGGTTGACATGTTTCGAGTTCCTCTTAACATTTTGGAAATCCCGCTGAAACTTTGGACATTCTGGCGAAGGGTTCCCAATCCCCGACAAGATTGGTACCCTTTCACGTCCAAATCTCTCAAACTCCGGGAGAGATTCTCAAAACCAAGGTTGACATGTTTCGAGTTCTTTTCAACATTTTGGAAATCCCGCTGAAACTTTGGACATTCTCGCGAAGGGTTCCCAATCCCCGACAAGATTGGTACCCTTTCACGTCCAAATCTCTCAAAGTCCGGGAGAGATTCTCAAAACCAAGGTTGACATGTTTCGAGTTCCTTTCAACATTTTGGAAATCCCGCTGAAACTTTGGACATTCTCGCGAAGGGTCCCAATACCCGACGAGATTGGTAGCCTTTCACGTCCAAATCTCTCAAACTCCGGGAGAGATTCTCAAAACCAAGGTTGACATGTTTCGAGTTCCTTTCAACATTTTGGAAATCCCGCTGAAACTTTGGACATTGTCGCGAAGGGTTCCCAATCCCCGACAAGATTGGTACCCTTTCACGTCCAAATCTCTCAAACTCCGGGAGAGATTCTCAAAACCAAGGTTGACATGTTTCGAGTTCTTTTCAACATTTTGGAAATCCCGCTGAAACTTTGGACATTCTCGCGAAGGGTTCCCAATCCCCGACAAGATTGGTACCCTTTCACGTCCAAATCTCTCAAAGTCCGGGAGAGATTCTCAAAACCAAGGTTGACATGTTTTGAGTTCCTTTCAACATTTTGGAAATCCCGCTGAAACTTTGGACATTCTCGCGAAGGGTCCCAATACCCGACGAGATTGGTAGCCTTTCACGTCCAAATCTCTCAAACTCCGGGAGAGATTCTCAAAACCAAGGTTGACATGTTTCGAGTTCCTTTCAACATTTTGGAAATCCCGCTGAAACTTTGGACATTGTCGCGAAGGGTTCCCAATCCCCGACAAGATTGGTACCCTTTCACGTCCAAATCTCTCAAACTCCGGGAGAGATTCTCAAAACCAAGGTTGACATGTTTCGAGTTCTTTTCAACATTTTGGAAATCCCGCTGAAACTTTGGACATTCTCGCGAAGGGTTCCCAATCCCCGACAAGATTGGTACCCTTTCACGTCCAAATCTCTCAAAGTCCGGGAGAGATTCTCAAAACCAAGGTTGACATGTTTCGAGTTCCTTTCAACATTTTGGAAATCCCGCTGAAACTTTGGACATTCTCGCGAAGGGTTCCCGATCCCCGACAAGATTGGTACCCTTTCACGTGCAAATCTCTCAAACTCCGGGAGAGATTCTCAAAACCAAGGTTGACATGGTTCGAGTTCCTTTCAACATTTTGGAAATCCCGCTGAAACTTTGGACATTCTCGCGAAGGGTTCCCAATCCCCGAGAAGATTGGTACCCTTTCACGTCCAAATCTCTCAAACTCCGGGAGAGATTCTCAAAACCAAGGTTGACATGGTTCGAGTTCCTTTCAACATTTTGGAAATCCCGCTGAAACTTTGGACATTCTCGCGAAGGGTTCCCGATCCCCGACAAGATTGGTACTCTTTCACGTCCAAATCTCTCAAACTCCGGGAGAGATTCTCAAAACCAAGGTTGACATGGTTCGAGTTCCTTTCAACATTTTGGAAATCCCGCTGAAACTTTGGACATTCTCGCGAAGGGTTCCCAATACCCGACGAGATTGGTACCCTTTCACGTCCAAATCTCTCAAACTCCGGGAGAGATTCTCAAAACCAAGGTTGACATGGTTCGAGTTCCTCTCAACATTTTGGAAATCCCGCTGAAACTTTGGACATTGTCGCGAAGGGTTCCCGATCCCCGACAAGACTGGTACCCTTTCACGTCCAAATCTCTCAAACTCCGGGAGAGATTCTCAAAACCAAGGTTGACATGGTTCGAGTTCCTCTCAACATTTTGGAAATCCCGCTGAAACTTTGGACATTGTCGCGAAGGGTTCCCAATCCCCGACAAGACTGGTACACTTTCACGTCCAAATCTCTCAAAGTCCGGGAGAGATTCTCAAAACCAAGGTTGACATGGTTCGAGTTCCTTTCAACATTTTGGAAATCCCGCTGAAACTTTGGACATTCTCGCGAAGGGTTCCCAATCCCCGACAAGACTGGTACCCTTTCACGTCCAAATCTCTCAAACTCCGGGAGAGATTCTCAAAACCAAGGTTGACATGTTTCGAGTTCCTTTCAACATTTTGGAAATCCCGCTGAAACTTTGGACATTCTGGCGAAGGGTTCCCAATCCCCGACAAGATTGGTACCCTTTCACGTGCAAATCTCTCAAACTCCGGGAGAGATTCTCAAAACCAAGGTTGACATGTTTCGAGTTCTTTTCAACATTTTGGAAATCCCGCTGAAACTTTGGACATTCTCGCGAAGTGTTCCCAATCCCCGACAAGATTGGTACCCTTTCACGTCCAAATCTCTCAAAGTCCGGGAGAGATTCTCAAAACCAAGGTTGACATGTTTCGAGTTCCTTTCAACATTTTGGAAATCCCGCTGAAACTTTGGACATTCTGGCGAAGGGTTCCCAATCCCCGACAAGATTGGTACCCTTTCACGTCCAAATCTCTCAAACTCCGGGAGAGATTCTCAAAACCAAGGTTGACATGTTTCGAGTTCTTTTCAACATTTTGGAAATCCCGCTGAAACTTTGGACATTCTCGCGAAGGGTTCCCAATCCCCGACAAGATTGGTACCCTTTCACGTCCAAATCTCTCAAAGTCCGGGAGAGATTCTCAAAACCAAGGTTGACATGTTTCGAGTTCCTTTCAACATTTTGGAAATCCCGCTGAAACTTTGGACATTCTCGCGAAGGGTTCCCGATCCCCGACAAGATTGGTACCCTTTCACGTCCAAATCTCTCAAACTCCGGGAGAGATTCTCAAAACCAAGGTTGACATGGTTCGAGTTCCTTTCAACATTTTGGAAATCCCGCTGAAACTTTGGACATTCTCGCGAAGGGTTCCCGATCCCCGACAAGATTGGTACCCTTTCACGTCCAAATCTCTCAAACTCCGGGAGAGATTCTCAAAACCAAGGTTGACATGTTTCGAGTTCCTTTCAACATTTTGGAAATCCCGCTGAAACTTTGGACATTCTCGCGAAGGGTTCCCGATCCCCGACAAGATTGGTACTCTTTCACGTCCAAATCTCTCAAACTCCGGGAGAGATTCTCAAAACCAAGGTTGACATGGTTCGAGTTCCTTTCAACATTTTGGAAATCCCGCTGAAACTTTGGACATTCTCGCGAAGGGTTCCCAATACCCGACGAGATTGGTACCCTTTCACGTCCAAATCTCTCAAACTCCGGGAGAGATTCTCAAAACCAAGGTTGACATGGTTCGAGTTCCTCTCAACATTTTGGAAATCCCGCTGAAACTTCGGACATTGTCGCGAAGGGTTCCCGATCCCCGACAAGACTGGTACCCTTTCACGTCCAAATCTCTCAAACTCCGGGAGAGATTCTCAAAACCAAGGTTGACATGGTTCGAGTTCCTCTCAACATTTTGGAAATCCCGCTGAAACTTTGGACATTGTCGCGAAGGGTTCCCGATCCCCGACAAGACTGGTACCCTTTCACGTCCAAATCTCTCAAACTCCGGGAGAGATTCTCAAAACCAAGGTTGACATGTTTCGAGTTCCTTTCAACATTTTGGAAATCCCGCTGAAACTTTGGACATTCTCGCGAAGGGTTCCCAATCCCCGACGAGATTGGTACCCTTTCATGTCCAAATCTCTCAAACACCGGGAGAGATTCTCAAAACCATGGTTGACATGTTTCCAGTTCCTTTCAACATTTTGGAAATCCCGCTGAAACTTTGGACATTCTCGCGAAGGGTTCCCAATCCCCGACAAGATTGGTACCCTTTCACGTCCAAATCTCTCAAAGTCCGGGAGAGATTCTCAAAACCAAGCTTGACATGTTTCGAGTTCCTTTCAACATTTTGGAAATCCCGCTGAAACTTTGGACATTCTCGCGAAGGGTTCCCAATCCCCGACAAGATTGGTACCCTTTCACGTGCAAATCTCTCAAACTCCGGGAGAGATTCTCAAAACCAAGGTTGACATGGTTCGAGTTCCTTTCAACATTTTGGAAATCCCGCTGAAACTTTGGACATTCTCGCGAAGGGTTCCCAATCCCCGACAAGATTGGTACCCTTTCACGTCCAAAGCTCTCAAACTCCGGGAGAGATTCTCAAAACCAAGGTTGACATGTTTCGAGTTCCTTTCAACATTTTGGAAATCCCGCTGAAACTTTGGACATTCTCGCGAAGGGTTCCCAATCCCCGACAAGATTTGTATTCTTTCACGTCCAAATCTCTCAAACTCCGGGAGAGATTCTCAAAACCAAGGTTGACATGTTTCGAGTTCCTTTCAACATTTTGGAAAATCCGCTGAAACTTGGGACATTCTCGCGAAGGGTTCCCGATCCCCGACAAGACTGGTACCCTTTCACGTCCAAATCTCTCAAACTCCGGGAGAGATTCTGAAAACCAAGGTTGACATGGTTCGAGTTCCTTTCAACATTTTGGAAATCCCGCTGAAACTTTGGACATTCTCGCGAAGGGTTCCCAATCCCCGACAAGACTGGTACCCTTTCACGTCCAAATCTCTCAAACTCCGTGAGAGATTCTCAAAACCAAGGTTGACATGTTTCGAGTTCCTTTCAACATTTTGGAAAATCCGCAGAAACTTTGGACATTCTCGCGAAGGGTTCCCAATCCCCGACAAGACTGGTACCCTTTCACGTCCAAATCTCTCAAACTCCGGGAGAGATTCTCAAAACCAAGGTTGACATGTTTCGAGTTCCTTTCAACATTTTGGAAATCCCGCTGAAACTTTGGACATTCTGGCGAAGGGTTCCCAATCCCCGACAAGATTGGTACCCTTTCACGTCCAAATCTCTCAAACTCCGGGAGAGATTCTCAAAACCAAGGTTGACATGTTTCGAGTTCTTTTCAACATTTTGGAAATCCCGCTGAAACTTTGGACATCCTCGCGAAGGGTTCCCAATCCCCGACAAGATTGGTACCCTTTCACGTCCAAATCTCTCAAAGTCCGGGAGAGATTCTCAAAACCAAGGTTGACATGTTTCGAGTTCCTTTCAACATTTTGGAAATCCCGCTGAAACTTTGGACATTCTGGCGAAGGGTTCCCGATCCCCGACAAGATTGGTACCCTTTCACGTCCAAATCTCTCAAACTCCGGGAGAGATTCTCAAAACCAAGGTTGACATGGTTCGAGTTCCTCTCAACATTTTGGAAATCCCGCTGAAACTTTGGACATTCTCGCGAAGGGTTCCCAATCTCCGACAAGATTGGTACCCTTTCACGTCCAAATCTCTCAAACTCCGGGAGAGATTCTCAAAACCAAGGTTGACATGTTTCGAGTTCCTCTCAACATTTTGGAAATCCCGCTGAAACTTTGGACATTCTCGCGAAGGGTTCCCAATCCCCGACAAGATTGGTACCCTTTCACGTCCAAATCTCTCAAACTCCGGGAGAGATTCTCAAAACCAAGGTTGACATGTTTCGAGTTCCTTTCAACATTTTGGAAATCCCGCTGAAACTTTGGACATTCTCGCGAAGGGTTCCCAATCCCTGACAAGATTGGTACCCTTTCACGTCCAAATCTCTCAAACTCCGGGAGAGATTCTCAAAACCAAGGTTGACATGGTTCGAGTTCCTTTCAACATTTTGGAAATCCCGCTGAAACTTTGGACATTCTCGCGAAGGGTTCCCAATCCCCGACAAGATTGGTACCCTTTCACGTCCAAATCTCTCAAACTCCGGGAGAGATTCTCAAAACCAAGGTTGACATGGTTCGAGTTCCTTTCAACATTTTGGAAATCCCGCTGAAACTTTGGACATTCTGGCGAAGGGTTCCCAATCCACGACAAGACTGGTACCCTTTCACGTAGAAATCTCTCAAACTCCGGGAGAGATTCTCAAAACCATGGTTGACATGTTTCGAGTTCCTTTCAACATTTTGGAAATCCCGCTGAAACTTTGGACATTCTCGCGAAGGGGTCCCAATCCCTGACAAGATTGGTACCCTTTCACGTCCAAATCTCTCAAACTCCGGGAGAGATTCTCAAAACCAAGGTTGACATGTTTCGAGTTCCTTTCAACATTTTGGAAAATCCGCTGAAACTTTGGACATTCTCGCGAAGGGTTCCCGATCCCCGACAAGATTGGTACCCTTTCACGTCCAAATCTCTCAAACTCCGGGAGAGATTCTCAAAACCAAGGTTGACATCTTTCGAGTTCCTTTCAACATTTTGGAAATCCCGCTGAAACTTTGGACATTGTCGCGAAGGGTTCCCAATCCCCGACAAGATTGGTACCCTTTCACGTCCAAATCTCTCAAACTCCGGGAGAGATTCTCAAAACCAAGGTTGACATGGTTCGAGTTCCTTTCAACATTTTGGAAATCCCGCTGAAACTTTGGACATTCTCGCGAAGGGTTCCCAATCCCCGACAAGATTGGTACCCTTTCACGTCCAAATCTCTCAAACTCCGGGAGAGATTCTCAAAACCAAGGTTGACATGTTTCGAGTTCCTCTCAACATTTTGGAAATCCCGCTGAAACTTTGGACATTCTCGCGAAGGGTTCCCAATCCCCGACAAGATTGGTACCCTTTCACGTCCAAATCTCTCAAACTCCGGGAGAGATTCTCAAAACCAAGGTTGACATGTTTCGAGTTCCTTTCAACATTTTGGAAATCCCGCTGAAACTTTGGACATTCTCGCGAAGGGTTCCCAATCCCTGACAAGATTGGTACCCTTTCACGTCCAAATCTCTCAAACTCCGGGAGAGATTCTCAAAACCAAGGTTGACATGGTTCGAGTTCCTTTCAACATTTTGGAAATCCCGCTGAAACTTTGGACATTCTCGCGAAGGGTTCCCAATCCCCGACAAGATTGGTACCCTTTCACGTCCAAATCTCTCAAACTCCGGGAGAGATTCTCAAAACCAAGGTTGACATGGTTCGAGTTCCTTTCAACATTTTGGAAATCCCGCTGAAACTTTGGACATTCTGGCGAAGGGTTCCCAATCCACGACAAGACTGGTACCCTTTCACGTAGAAATCTCTCAAACTCCGGGAGAGATTCTCAAAACCATGGTTGACATGTTTCGAGTTCCTTTCAACATTTTGGAAATCCCGCTGAAACTTTGGACATTCTCGCGAAGGGGTCCCAATCCCTGACAAGATTGGTACCCTTTCACGTCCAAATCTCTCAAACTCCGGGAGAGATTCTCAAAACCAAGGTTGACATGTTTCGAGTTCCTTTCAACATTTTGGAAAATCCGCTGAAACTTTGGACATTCTCGCGAAGGGTTCCCGATCCCCGACAAGATTGGTACCCTTTCACGTCCAAATCTCTCAAACTCCGGGAGAGATTCTCAAAACCAAGGTTGACATCTTTCGAGTTCCTTTCAACATTTTGGAAATCCCGCTGAAACTTTGGACATTGTCGCGAAGGGTTCCCAATCCCCGACAAGATTGGTACCCTTTCACGTCCAAATCTCTCAAACTCCGGGAGAGATTCTCAAAACCAAGGTTGACATGTTTCGAGTTCCTTTCAACATTTTGGAAATCCCGCTGAAACTTTGGACATTCTCGCGAAGGGTTCCCAATCCCTGACAAGATTGGTACCCTTTCACGTCCAAATCTCTCAAACTCCGGGAGAGATTCTCAAAACCAAGGTTGACATGTTTCGAGTTCCTTTCAACATTTTGGAAATCCCGCTGAAACTTTGGACATTCTGGCGAAGGGTTCCCAATCCCCGAAAAGACTGGTACCCTTTCACGTCCTAATCTCTCAGACTCCGGGAGAGATTCTCAAAACCAAAGTTGACATGGTTCGAGTTCCTTTCAACATTTTGGAAATCCTGCTGAAACTTTGGACATTCTCGCGAAGGGTTCCCAATCCCCGACAAGATTGGTACCCTTTCATGTCCAAATCTCTCAAACTCCGGGAGAGATTCTCAAAACCAAGGTTGACATGTTTCGAGTTCCTTTCAACATTTTGGAAATCCCGCTGAAACTTTGGACATTCTCGCGAAGGGTTCCCAATCCCCGACAAGATTGGTACCCTTTCACGTCCAAATCTCTCAAACTCCGGGAGAGATTCTCAAAACCAAGGTTGACATGGTTCGAGTTCCTTTCAACATTTTGGAAATCCCGCTGAAACTTTGGACATTCTCGCGAAGGGTTCCCAATCCCCGACAAGATTGGTACCCTTTCACGTCCAAATCTCTCAAACTCCGGGAGAGATTCTCAAAACCAAGGTTGACATGTTTCGAGTTCCTTTCAACATTTTGGAAATCCCGCTGAAACTTTGGACATTCTGGCGAAGGGTTCCCAATCCCCGACAAGACTGGTACCCTTTCACGTAGAAATCTCTCAAACTCCGGGAGAGATTCTCAAAACCATGGTTGACATGTTTCGAGTTCCTTTCAACATTTTGGAAATCCCGCTGAAACTTTGGACATTGTCGCGAAGGGTTCCCAATCCCCGACAAGATTGGTACCCTTTCACGTCCAAATCTCTCAAACTCCAGGAGAGATTCTCAAAACCAAGGTTGACATGGTTCGAGTTCCTCTCAACATTTTGGAAATCCCGCTGAAGCTTTGGACATTCTCGCGAAGGGTTCCCAATCCCCGACAAGATTGGCACCCTTTCACGTCCAAATCTCTCAAACTCCGGGAGAGATTCTCAAAACCAAGGTTGACATGTTTCGAGTTCCTTTCAACATTTTGGAAATCCCGCTGAAACTTTGGACATTCTCGCGAACGGGTCCCAATCCCTGACAAGATTGGTACCCTTTCACGTCCAAATCTCTCAAACTCCGGGAGAGATTCTCAAAACCAAGGTTGATATCTTTCGAGTTCCTTTCAACATTTTGGAAATCCCGCTGAAACTTTGGACATTGTCGCGAAGGGTTCCCAATCCCCGACAAGATTGGTACCCTTTCACATCCAAATCTCTCAAACTCCAGGAGAGATTCTCAAAACCAAGGTTGACATGGTTCGAGTTCCTTTCAACATTTTGGAAATCCCGCTGAAACTTTGGACATTCTCGCGAAGGGTTCCCAATCCCCGACAAGATTGGTACCCTTTCACGTCCAAATCTCTCAAACTCCAGGAGAGATTCTCAAAACCAAGGTTGACATGTTTCGAGTTCCTTTCAACATTTTGGAAATCCCGCTGAAACTTTGGACATTCTCGCGAAGGGTTCCCAATCCCCGACAAGACTGGTACCCTTTCACGTCCAAATCTCTCAGACTCCGGGAGAGATTCTCAAAACCAAGGTTGACATGGTTCGAGTTCCTTTCAACATTTTGGAAATCCCGCTGAAACTTTGGACATTCTGGCGAAGGGTTCCCAATCCCCGACAAGACTGGTACCCTTTCACGTCCAAATCTCTCAAACTCCGGGAGAGATTCTCAAAACCAAGGTTGACATGTTTCGAGTTCCTTTCAACATTTTGGAAAATCCGCTGAAACTTTGGACATTCTCGCGAAGGGTTCCCGATCCCCGACAAGATTGGTACCCTTTCACGTCCAAATCTCTCAAACTCCGGGAGAGATTCTCAAAACCAAGGTTGACATGTTTCGAGTTCCTTTCAACATTTTGGAAATCCCGCTGAAACTTTGGACATTCTCGCGAAGGGTTCCCAATCCCTGACAAGATTGGTACCCTTTCACGTCCAAATCTCTCAAACTCCGGGAGAGATTCTCAAAACCAAGATTGACATGGTTCGAGTTCCTTTCAACATTTTGGAAATCCCGCTGAAACTTTGGACATTCTCGCGAAGGGTTCCCAATCCCCGACAAGATTGGTACCCTTTCACGTCCAAATCTCTCAAACTCCGGGAGAGATTCTCAAAACCAAGGTTGACATGGTTCGAGTTCCTTTCAACATTTTGGAAATCCCGCTGAAACTTTGGACATTCTGGCGAAGGGTTCCCAATCCCCGACAAGACTGGTACCCTTTCACGTAGAAATCTCTCAAACTCCGGGAGAGATTCTCAAAACCATGGTTGACATGTTTCGAGTTCCTTTCAACATTTTGGAAATCCCGCTGAAACTTTGGACATTCTCGCGAAGGGGTCCCAATCCCTGACAAGATTGGTACCCTTTCACGTCCAAATCTCTCAAACTCCGGGAGAGATTCTCAAAACCAAGGTTGACATGTTTCGAGTTCCTTTCAACATTTTGGAAAATCCGCTGAAACTTTGGACATTCTCGCGAAGGGTTCCCGATCCCCGACAAGATTGGTACCCTTTCACGTCCAAATCTCTCAAACTCCGGGAGAGATTCTCAAAACCGAGGTTGACATGGTTCGAGTTCCTCTCAACATTTTGGAAATCCCGCTGAAACTTTGGACATTCTCGCGAAGGGTTCCCAATCCCCGACAAGATTGGTACCCTTTTAAGTCCAAATCTCTCAAACTCCGGGAGAGATTCTCAAAACCAAGGTTGACATGTTTCGAGTTCCTTTCAACATTTTGGAAATCCCGCTGAAACTTTGGACATTCTGGCGAAGGGTTCCCAATCCCCGACAAGACTGGTACCCTTTCACGTCCAAATCTCTCAGACTCCGGGAGAGATTCTCAAAACCAAGTTTGACATGGTTCGAGTTCCTTTCAACATTTTGGAAATCCCGCTGAAACTTTGGACATTCTCGCGAAGGGTTCCCAATCCCCGACAAGATTGGTACCCTTTCATGTCCAAATCTCTCAAACTCCGGGAGAGATTCTCAAAACCAAGGTTGACATGTTTCGAGTTCCTTTCAACATTTTGGAAATCCCGCTGAAACTTTGGACATTCTCGCGAAGGGTTCCCAATCCCCGACAAGATTGGTACCCTTTCACGTCCAAATCTCTCAAACTCCGGGAGAGATTCTCAAAACCAAGGTTGACATGGTTCGAGTTCCTTTCAACATTTTGGAAATTCCGCTGAAACTTTGGACATTCTCGCGAAGGGTTCCCGATCCCCGACAAGATTGGTACCCTTTCACGTCCAAATCTCTCAAACTCCGGGAGAGATTCTCAAAACCAAGGTTGACATGGTTCGAGTTCCTTTCAACATTTTGGAAATCCCGCTGAAACTTTGGACATTCTGGCGAAGGGTTCCCAATCCACGACAAGACTGGTACCCTTTCACGTAGAAATCTCTCAAACTCCGGGAGAGATTCTCAAAACCATGGTTGACATGTTTCGAGTTCCTTTCAACATTTTGGAAATCCCGCTGAAACTTTGGACATTCTCGCGAAGGGGTCCCAATCCCTGACAAGATTGGTACCCTTTCACGTCCAAATCTCTCAAACTCCGGGAGAGATTCTCAAAACCAAGGTTGACATGTTTCGAGTTCCTTTCAACATTTTGGAAAATCCGCTGAAACTTTGGACATTCTCGCGAAGGGTTCCCGATCCCCGACAAGATTGGTACCCTTTCACGTCCAAATCTCTCAAACTCCGGGAGAGATTCTCAAAACCAAGGTTGACATCTTTCGAGTTCCTTTCAACATTTTGGAAATCCCGCTGAAACTTTGGACATTGTCGCGAAGGGTTCCCAATCCCCGACAAGATTGGTACCCTTTCACGTCCAAATCTCTCAAACTCCGGGAGAGATTCTCAAAACCAAGGTTGACATGGTTCGAGTTCCTTTCAACATTTTGGAAATCCCGCTGAAACTTTGGACATTCTCGCGAAGGGTTCCCAATCCCCGACAAGATTGGTACCCTTTCACGTCCAAATCTCTCAAACTCCGGGAGAGATTCTCAAAACCAAGGTTGACATGTTTCGAGTTCCTTTCAACATTTTGGAAATCCCGCTGAAACTTTGGACATTCTCGCGAAGGGTTCCCAATCCCTGACAAGATTGGTACCCTTTCACGTCCAAATCTCTCAAACTCCGGGAGAGATTCTCAAAACCAAGGTTGACATGTTTCGAGTTCCTTTCAACATTTTGGAAATCCCGCTGAAACTTTGGACATTCTGGCGAAGGGTTCCCAATCCCCGAAAAGACTGGTACCCTTTCACGTCCTAATCTCTCAGACTCCGGGAGAGATTCTCAAAACCAAAGTTGACATGGTTCGAGTTCCTTTCAACATTTTGGAAATCCTGCTGAAACTTTGGACATTCTGGCGAAGGGTTCCCAATCCCCGACAAGATTGGTACCCTTTCACGTCCAAATCTCTCAAACTCCGGGAGAGATTCTCAAAACCAAGGTTGACATGTTTCGAGTTCCTTTCAACATTTTGGAAATCCCGCTGAAACTTTGGACATTCTGGCGAAGGGTTCCCAATCCCCGACAAGATTGGTACCCTTTCACGTCCAAATCTCTCAAACTCCGGGAGAGATTCTCAAAACCAAGGTTGACATGGTTCGAGTTCCTTTCAACATTTTGGAAATCCCGCTGAAACTTTGGACATTCTCGCGAAGGGTTCCCAATCCCCGACAAGATTGGTACCCTTTCACGTCCAAATCTCTCAAACTCCGGGAGAGATTCTCAAAACCAAGGTTGACATGTTTCGAGTTCCTTTCAACATTTTGGAAATCCCGCTGAAACTTTGGACATTCTGGCGAAGGGTTCCCAATCCCCGACAAGACTGGTACCCTTTCACGTAGAAATCTCTCAAACTCCGGGAGAGATTCTCAAAACCATGGTTGACATGTTTCGAGTTCCTTTCAACATTTTGGAAATCCCGCTGAAACTTTGGACATTGTCGCGAAGGGTTCCCAATCCCCGACAAGATTGGTACCCTTTCACGTCCAAATCTCTCAAACTCCAGGAGAGATTCTCAAAACCAAGGTTGACATGGTTCGAGTTCCTCTCAACATTTTGGAAATCCCGCTGAAGCTTTGGACATTCTCGCGAAGGGTTCCCAATCCCCGACAAGATTGGCACCCTTTCACGTCCAAATCTCTCAAACTCCGGGAGAGATTCTCAAAACCAAGGTTGACATGTTTCGAGTTCCTTTCAACATTTTGGAAATCCCGCTGAAACTTTGGACATTCTCGCGAACGGGTCCCAATCCCTGACAAGATTGGTACCCTTTCACGTCCAAATCTCTCAAACTCCGGGAGAGATTCTCAAAACCAAGGTTGATATCTTTCGAGTTCCTTTCAACATTTTGGAAATCCCGCTGAAACTTTGGACATTGTCGCGAAGGGTTCCCAATCCCCGACAAGATTGGTACCCTTTCACGTCCAAATCTCTCAAACTCCAGGAGAGATTCTCAAAACCAAGGTTGACATGGTTCGAGTTCCTTTCAACATTTTGGAAATCCCGCTGAAACTTTGGACATTCTCGCGAAGGGTTCCCAATCCCCGACAAGATTGGTACCCTTTCACGTCCAAATCTCTCAAACTCCAGGAGAGATTCTCAAAACCAAGGTTGACATGTTTCGAGTTCCTTTCAACATTTTGGAAATCCCGCTGAAACTTTGGACATTCTCGCGAAGGGTTCCCAATCCCCGACAAGACTGGTACCCTTTCACGTCCAAATCTCTCAGACTCCGGGAGAGATTCTCAAAACCAAGGTTGACATGGTTCGAGTTCCTTTCAACATTTTGGAAATCCCGCTGAAACTTTGGACATTCTGGCGAAGGGTTCCCAATCCCCGACAAGACTGGTACCCTTTCACGTCCAAATCTCTCAAACTCCGGGAGAGATTCTCAAAACCAAGGTTGACATGTTTCGAGTTCCTTTCAACATTTTGGAAAATCCGCTGAAACTTTGGACATTCTCGCGAAGGGTTCCCGATCCCCGACAAGATTGGTACCCTTTCACGTCCAAATCTCTCAAACTCCGGGAGAGATTCTCAAAACCAAGGTTGACATGTTTCGAGTTCCTTTCAACATTTTGGAAATCCCGCTGAAACTTTGGACATTCTCGCGAAGGGTTCCCAATCCCTGACAAGATTGGTACCCTTTCACGTCCAAATCTCTCAAACTCCGGGAGAGATTCTCAAAACCAAGATTGACATGGTTCGAGTTCCTTTCAACATTTTGGAAATCCCGCTGAAACTTTGGACATTCTCGCGAAGGGTTCCCAATCCCCGACAAGATTGGTACCCTTTCACGTCCAAATCTCTCAAACTCCGGGAGAGATTCTCAAAACCAAGGTTGACATGGTTCGAGTTCCTTTCAACATTTTGGAAATCCCGCTGAAACTTTGGACATTCTGGCGAAGGGTTCCCAATCCCCGACAAGACTGGTACCCTTTCACGTAGAAATCTCTCAAACTCCGGGAGAGATTCTCAAAACCATGGTTGACATGTTTCGAGTTCCTTTCAACATTTTGGAAATCCCGCTGAAACTTTGGACATTCTCGCGAAGGGGTCCCAATCCCTGACAAGATTGGTACCCTTTCACGTCCAAATCTCTCAAACTCCGGGAGAGATTCTCAAAACCAAGGTTGACATGTTTCGAGTTCCTTTCAACATTTTGGAAAATCCGCTGAAACTTTGGACATTCTCGCGAAGGGTTCCCGATCCCCGACAAGATTGGTACCCTTTCACGTCCAAATCTCTCAAACTCCGGGAGAGATTCTCAAAACCGAGGTTGACATGGTTCGAGTTCCTCTCAACATTTTGGAAATCCCGCTGAAACTTTGGACATTCTCGCGAAGGGTTCCCAATCCCCGACAAGATTGGTACCCTTTTAAGTCCAAATCTCTCAAACTCCGGGAGAGATTCTCAAAACCAAGGTTGACATGTTTCGAGTTCCTTTCAACATTTTGGAAATCCCGCTGAAACTTTGGACATTCTGGCGAAGGGTTCCCAATCCCCGACAAGACTGGTACCCTTTCACGTCCAAATCTCTCAAAGTCCGGGAGAGATTCTCAAAACCAAGTTTGACATGGTTCGAGTTCCTTTCAACATTTTGGAAATCCCGCTGAAACTTTGGACATTCTCGCGAAGGGTTCCCAATCCCCGACAAGATTGGTACCCTTTCATGTCCAAATCTCTCAAACTCCGGGAGAGATTCTCAAAACCAAGGTTGACATGTTTCGAGTTCCTTTCAACATTTTGGAAATCCCGCTGAAACTTTGGACATTCTCGCGAAGGGTTCCCAATCCCCGACAAGATTGGTACCCTTTCACGTCCAAATCTCTCAAACTCCGGGAGAGATTCTCAAAACCAAGGTTGACATGGTTCGAGTTCCTTTCAACATTTTGGAAATTCCGCTGAAACTTTGGACATTCTCGCGAAGGGTTCCCGATCCCCGACAAGATTGGTACCCTTTCACGTCCAAATCTCTCAAACTCCGGGAGAGATTCTCAAAACCAAGGTTGACATCTTTCGAGTTCCTTTCAACATTTTGGAAATCCCGCTGAAACTTTGGACATTGTCGCGAAGGGTTCCCAATCCCTGACAAGATTGGTACCCTTTCACGTCCAAATCTCTCAAACTCCGGGAGAGATTCTCAAAACCAAGGTTGACATGTTTCGAGTTCCTTTCAACATTTTGGAAATCCCGCTTAAACTTTGGACATTCTCGCGAAGGGGTCCCAATCCCTGACAAGATTGGTACCCTTTCACGTCCAAATCTCTCAAACTCCGGGAGAGATTCTCAAAACCAAGGTTGACATGTTTCGAGTTCCTTTCAACATTTTGGAAAATCCGCTGAAACTTTGGACATTCTCGCGAAGGGTTCCCGATCCCCGACAAGATTGGTACCCTTTCACGTCCAAATCTCTCAAACTCCGGGAGAGATTCTCAAAACCAAGGTTGACATGGTTCGAGTTCCTCTCAACATTTTGGAAATCCCGCTGAAACTTTGGACATTCTCGCGAAGGGTTCCCAATCTCCGACAAGATTGGTACCCTTTCACGTCCAAATCTCTCAAACTCCGGGAGAGATTCTCAAAACCAAGGTTGACATGTTTCGAGTTCCTCTCAACATTTTGGAAATCCCGCTGAAACTTTGGACATTCTCGCGAAGGGTTCCCAATCCCCGACAAGATTGGTACCCTTTCACGTCCAAATCTCTCAAACTCCGGGAGAGATTCTCAAAACCAAGGTTGACATGTTTCGAGTTCCTTTCAACATTTTGGAAATCCCGCTGAAACTTTGGACATTCTCGCGAAGGGTTCCCAATCCCTGACAAGATTGGTACCCTTTCACGTCCAAATCTCTCAAACTCCGGGAGAGATTCTCAAAACCAAGGTTGACATGGTTCGAGTTCCTTTCAACATTTTGGAAATCCCGCTGAAACTTTGGACATTCTCGCGAAGGGTTCCCAATCCCCGACAAGATTGGTACCCTTTCACGTCCAAATCTCTCAAACTCCGGGAGAGATTCTCAAAACCAAGGTTGACATGGTTCGAGTTCCTTTCAACATTTTGGAAATCCCGCTGAAACTTTGGACATTCTGGCGAAGGGTTCCCAATCCCCGACAAGACTGGTACCCTTTCACGTAGAAATCTCTCAAACTCCGGGAGAGATTCTCAAAACCATGGTTGACATGTTTCGAGTTCCTTTCAACATTTTGGAAATCCCGCTGAAACTTTGGACATTCTCGCGAAGGGGTCCCAATCCCTGACAAGATTGGTACCCTTTCACGTGCAAATCTCTCAAACTCCGGGAGAGATTCTCAAAACCAAGGTTGACATGTTTCGAGTTCCTTTCAACATTTTGGAAAATCCGCTGAAACTTTGGACATTCTCGCGAAGGGTTCCCGATCCCCGACAAGATTGGTACCCTTTCACGTCCAAATCTCTCAAACTCCGGGAGAGATTCTCAAAACCAAGGTTGACATGTTTCGAGTTCCTTTCAACATTTTGGAAATCCCGCTGAAACTTTGGACATTGTCGCGAAGGGTTCCCAATCCCCGACAAGATTGGTACCCTTTCACGTCCAAATCTCTCAAACTCCGGGAGAGATTCTCAAAACCAAGCTTGACATGGTTCGAGTTCCTCTCAACATTTTGGAAATCCCGCTGAAACTTTGGACATTCTCGCGAAGGGTTCCCAATCCCCGACAAGATTGGTACCCTTTCACGTCCAAATCTCTCAAACTCCGGGAGAGATTCTCAAAACCAAGGTTGACATGTTTCGAGTTCCTTTCAACATTTTGGAAATCCCGCTGAAACTTTGGACATTCTCGCGAAGGGTTCCCAATCCCTGACAAGATTGGTACCCTTTCACGTCCAAATCTCTCAAACTCCGGGAGAGATTCTCAAAACCAAGGTTGACATGTTTCGAGTTCCTTTCAACATTTTGGAAATCCCGCTGAAACTTTGGACATTCTCGCGAAGGGTTCCCAATCCCCGAAAAGATTGGTACCCTTTCACGTCCAAATCTCTCAAACTCCGGGAGAGATTCTCAAAACCAAAGTTGACATGGTTCGAGTTCCTTTCAACATTTTGGAAATCCTGCTGAAACTTTGGACATTCTCGCGAAGGGTTCCCAATCCCCGACAAGATTGGTACCCTTTCATGTCCAAATCTCTCAAACTCCGGGAGAGATTCTCAAAACCAAGGTTGACATGTTTCGAGTTCCTTTCAACATTTTGGAAATCCCGCTGAAACTTTGGACATTCTCGCGAAGGGTTCCCAATCCCCGACAAGATTGGTACCCTTTCACGTCCAAATCTCTCAAACTCCGGGAGAGATTCTCAAAACCAAGGTTGACATGGTTCGAGTTCCTTTCAACATTTTGGAAATCCCGCTGAAACTTTGGACATTCTCGCGAAGGGTTCCCAATCCCCGACAAGATTGGTACCCTTTCACGTCCAAATCTCTCAAACTCCGGGAGAGATTCTCAAAACCAAGGTTGACATGGTTCGAGTTCCTTTCAACATTTTGGAAATCCCGCTGAAACTTTGGACATTCTGGCGAAGGGTTCCCAATCCCCGACAAGACTGGTACCCTTTCACGTAGAAATCTCTCAAACTCCGGGAGAGATTCTCAAAACCATGGTTGACATGTTTCGAGTTCCTTTCAACATTTTGGAAATCCCGCTGAAACTTTGGACATTCTGGCGAAGGGTTCCCAATCCCCAACAAGATTGGTACCCTTTCACGTCCAAATCTCTCAAACTCCGGGAGAGATTCTCAAAACCAAGGTTGACATGTTTCGAGTTCCTTTCAACATTTTGGAAATCCCGCTGAAACTTTGGACATTCTGGCGAAGGGTTCCCAATCCCCGACAAGACTGGTACCCTTTCACGTCCAAATCTCTCAAACTCCGGGAGAGATTCTCAAAACCATGGTTGACATGTTTCGAGTTCCTTTCAACATTTTGGAAATCCCGCTGAAACTTTGGACATTCTGTCGAAGGGTTCCCAATCCCCGACAAGACTGGTACCCTTTCACGTCCAAATCTCTCAAACTCCGGGAGAGATTCTCAAAACCAAGGTTGACATGTTTCGAGTTCCTTTCAACATTTTGGAAATCCCGCTGAAACTTTGGACATTCTCGCGAAGGGGTCCCAATCCCTGACAAGATTGGTACCCTTTCACGTCCAAATCTCTCAAACTCCGGGAGAGATTCTCAAAACCAAGGTTGACATGTTTCGAGTTCCTTTCAACATTTTGGAAAATCCGCTGAAACTTTGGACATTCTCGCGAAGGGTTCCCGATCCCCGACTAGATTGGTACCCTTTCACGTCCAAATCTCTCAAAATCCGGGAGAGATTCTCAAAACCAAGGTTGACATGTTTCGAGTTCCTTTCAACATTTTGGAAATCCCGCTGAAACTTTGGACATTCTCGCGAAGGGTTCCCAATCCCCGACAAGATTGGTACCCTTTCACGTCCAAATCTCTCAAACTCCAGGAGAGATTCTCAAAACCAAGGTTGACATGGTTCGAGTTCCTCTCAACATTTTGGAAATCCCGCTGAAGCTTTGGACATTCTCGCGAAGGGTTCCCAATCCCCGACAAGATTGGCACCCTTTCACGTCCAAATCTCTCAAACTCCGGGAGAGATTCTCAAAACCAAGGTTGACATGTTTCGAGTTCCTTTCAACATTTTGGAAATCCCGCTGAAACTTTGGACATTCTCGCGAACGGGTCCCAATCCCTGACAAGATTGGTACCCTTTCACGTCCAAATCTCTCAAACTCCGGGAGAGATTCTCAAAACCAAGGTTGATATCTTTCGAGTTCCTTTCAACATTTTGGAAATCCCGCTGAAACTTTGGACATTGTCGCGAAGGGTTCCCAATCCCCGACAAGATTGGTACCCTTTCACGTCCAAATCTCTCAAACTCCAGGAGAGATTCTCAAAACCAAGGTTGACATGGTTCGAATTCCTTTCAACATTTTGGAAATCCCGCTGAAACTTTGGACATTCTCGCGAAGGGTTCCCAATCCCCGACAAGATTGGTACCCTTTCACGTCCAAATCTCTCAAACTCCAGGAGAGATTCTCAAAACCAAGGTTGACATGTTTCGAGTTCCTTTCAACATTTTGGAAATCCCGCTGAAACTTTGGACATTCTCGCGAAGGGTTCCCAATCCCCGACAAGACTGGTACCCTTTCACGTCCAAATCTCTCAGACTCCGGGAGAGATTCTCAAAACCAAGGTTGACATGGTTCGAGTTCCTTTCAACATTTTGGAAATCCCGCTGAAACTTTGGACATTCTGGCGAAGGGTTCCCAATCCCCGACAAGACTGGTACCCTTTCACGTCCAAATCTCTCAAACTCCGGGAGAGATTCTCAAAACCAAGGTTGACATGTTTCGAGTTCCTTTCAACATTTTGGAAAATCCGCTGAAACTTTGGACATTCTCGCGAAGGGTTCCCGATCCCCGACAAGATTGGTACCCTTTCACGTCCAAATCTCTCAAACTCCGGGAGAGATTCTCAAAACCAAGGTTGACATGTTTCGAGTTCCTTTCAACATTTTGGAAATCCCGCTGAAACTTTGGACATTCTCGCGAAGGGTTCCCAATCCCCGACAAGATTGGTACCCTTTCACGTCCAAATCTCTCAAACTCCGGGAGAGATTCTCAAAACCAAGGTTGACATGTTTCGAGTTCCTTTCAACATTTTGGAAATCCCGCTGAAACTTTGGACATTCTCGCGAAGGGTTCCCAATCCCTGACAAGATTGGTACCCTTTCACGTCCAAATCTCTCAAACTCCGGGAGAGATTCTCAAAACCAAGGTTGACATGTTTCGAGTTCCTTTCAACATTTTGGAAATCCCGCTGAAACTTTGGACATTCTGGCGAAGGGTTCCCAATCCCCGAAAAGACTGGTACCCTTTCACGTCCTAATCTCTCAGACTCCGGGAGAGATTTTCAAAACCAAAGTTGACATGGTTCGAGTTCCTTTCAACATTTTGGAAATCCTGCTGAAACTTTGGACATTCTCGCGAAGGGTTCCCAATCCCCGACAAGATTGGTACCCTTTCATGTCCAAATCTCTCAAACTCCGGGAGAGATTCTCAAAACCAAGGTTGACATGTTTCGAGTTCCTTTCAACATTTTGGAAATCCCGCTGAAACTTTGGACATTCTCGCGAAGGGTTCCCAATCCCCGACAAGATTGGTACCCTTTCACGTCCAAATCTCTCAAACTCCGGGAGAGATTCTCAAAACCAAGGTTGACATGGTTCGAGTTCCTTTCAACATTTTGGAAATCCCGCTGAAACTTTGGACATTCTCGCGAAGGGTTCCCAATCCCCGACAAGATTGGTACCCTTTCACGTCCAAATCTCTCAAACTCCGGGAGAGATTCTCAAAACCATGGTTGACATGTTTCGAGTTCCTTTCAACATTTTGGAAATCCCGCTGAAACTTTGGACATTCTGGCGAAGGGTTCCCAATCCCCGACAAGACTGGTACCCTTTCACGTCCAAATCTCTCAAACTCCGGGAGAGATTCTCAAAACCATGGTTGACATGTTTCGAGTTCCTTTCAACATTTTGGAAATCCCGCTGAAACTTTGGACATTCTGTCGAAGGGTTCCCAATCCCCGACAAGACTGGTACCCTTTCACGTCCAAATCTCTCAAAGTCCGGGAGAGATTCTCAAAACCAAGGTTGACATGTTTCGAGTTCCTTTCAACATTTTGGAAATCCCGCTGAAACTTTGGACATTCTCGCGAAGGGGTCCCAATCCCTGACAAGATTGGTACCCTTTCACGTCCAAATCTCTCAAACTCCGGGAGAGATTCTCAAAACCAAGGTTGACATGTTTCGAGTTCCTTTCAACATTTTGGAAAATCCGCTGAAAATTTGGACATTCTCGCGAAGGGTTCCCAATCCCCGACTAGATTGGTACCCTTTCACGTCCAAATCTCTCAAAATCCGGGAGAGATTCTCAAAACCAAGGTTGACATGTTTCGAGTTCCTTTCAACATTTTGGAAATCCCGCTGAAACTTTGGACATTGTCGCGAAGGGTTCCCAATCCCCGACAAGATTGGTACCCTTTCACGTCCAAATCTCTCAAACTCCAGGAGAGATTCTCAAAACCAAGGTTGACATGGTTCGAGTTCCTCTCAACATTTTGGAAATCCCGCTGAAGCTTTGGACATTCTCGCGAAGGGTTCCCAATCCCCGACAAGATTGGCACCCTTTCACGTCCAAATCTCTCAAACTCCGGGAGAGATTCTCAAAACCAAGGTTGACATGTTTCGAGTTCCTTTCAACATTTTGGAAATCCCGCTGAAACTTTGGACATTCTCGCGAACGGGTCCCAATCCCTGACAAGATTGGTACCCTTTCACGTCCAAATCTCTCAAACTCCGGGAGAGATTCTCAAAACCAAGGTTGATATCTTTCGAGTTCCTTTCAACATTTTGGAAATCCCGCTGAAACTTTGGACATTCTCGCGAAGGGTTGCCAATCCCCGACAAGATTGGTACCCTTTCACGTCCAAATCTCTCAAACTCCAGGAGAGATTCTCAAAACCAAGGTTGACATGGTTCGAATTCCTTTCAACATTTTGGAAATCCCGCTGAAACTTTGGACATTCTCGCGAAGGGTTCCCAATCCCCGACAAGATTGGTACCCTTTCACGTCCAAATCTCTCAAACTCCAGGAGAGATTCTCAAAACCAAGGTTGACATGTTTCGAGTTCCTTTCAACATTTTGGAAATCCCGCTGAAACTTTGGACATTCTCGCGAAGGGTTCCCAATCCCCGACAAGACTGGTACCCTTTCACGTCCAAATCTCTCAGACTCCGGGAGAGATTCTCAAAACCAAGGTTGACATGGTTCGAGTTCCTTTCAACATTTTGGAAATCCCGCTGAAACTTTGGACAATCTGGCGAAGGGTTCCCAATCCCCGACAAGACTGGTACCCTTTCACGTCCAAATCTCTCAAACTCCGGGAGAGATTCTCAAAACCAAGGTTGACATGTTTCGAGTTCCTTTCAACATTTTGGAAAATCCGCTGAAACTTTGGACATTCTCGCGAAGGGTTCCCGATCCCCGACAAGATTGGTACCCTTTCACGTCCAAATCTCTCAAACTCCGGGAGAGATTCTCAAAACCAAGGTTGACATGTTTCGAGTTCCTTTCAACATTTTGGAAATCCCGCTGAAACTTTGGACATTCTCGCGAAGGGTTCCCAATCCCTGACAAGATTGGTACCCTTTCACGTCCAAATCTCTCAAACTCCGGGAGAGATTCTCAAAACCAAGATTGACATGGTTCGAGTTCCTTTCAACATTTTGGAAATCCCGCTGAAACTTTGGACATTCTCGCGAAGGGTTCCCAATCCCCGACAAGATTGGTACCCTTTCACGTCCAAATCTCTCAAACTCCGGGAGAGATTCTCAAAACCAAGGTTGACATGGTTCGAGTTCCTTTCAACATTTTGGAAATCCCGCTGAAACTTTGGACATTCTGGCGAAGGGTTCCCAATCCCCGACAAGACTGGTACCCTTTCACGTAGAAATCTCTCAAACTCCGGGAGAGATTCTCAAAACCATGGTTGACATGTTTCGAGTTCCTTTCAACATTTTGGAAATCCCGCTGAAACTTTGGACATTCTCGCGAAGGGGTCCCAATCCCTGACAAGATTGGTACCCTTTCACGTCCAAATCTCTCAAACTCCGGGAGAGATTCTCAAAACCAAGGTTGACATGTTTCGAGTTCCTTTCAACATTTTGGAAAATCCGCTGAAACTTTGGACATTCTCGCGAAGGGTTCCCGATCCCCGACAAGATTGGTACCCTTTCACGTCCAAATCTCTCAAACTCCGGGAGAGATTCTCAAAACCAAGGTTGACATGGTTCGAGTTCCTCTCAACATTTTGGAAATCCCGCTGAAACTTTGGACATTCTCGCGAAGGGTTCCCAATCCCCGACAAGATTGGTACCCTTTCACGTCCAAATCTCTCAAACTCCGGGAGAGATTCTCAAAACCAAGGTTGACATGTTTCGAGTTCCTTTCAACATTTTGGAAATCCCGCTGAAACTTTGGACATTCTCGCGAAGGGTTCCCAATCCCTGACAAGATTGGTACCCTTTCACGTCCAAATCTCTCAAACTCCGGGAGAGATTCTCAAAACCAAGGTTGACATGTTTCGAGTTCCTTTCAACATTTTGGAAATCCCGCTGAAACTTTGGACATTCTGGCGAAGGGTTCCCAATCCCCGAAAAGACTGGTACCCTTTCACGTCCTAATCTCTCAGACTCCGGGAGAGATTCTCAAAACCAAAGTTGACATGGTTCGAGTTCCTTTCAACATTTTGGAAATCCTGCTGAAACTTTGGACATTCTCGCGAAGGGTTCCCAATCCCCGACAAGATTGGTACCCTTTCATGTCCAAATCTCTCAAACTCCGGGAGAGATTCTCAAAACCAAGGTTGACATGTTTCGAGTTCCTTTCAACATTTTGGAAATCCCGCTGAAACTTTGGACATTGTCGCGAAGGGTTCCCAATCCCCGACAAGATTGGTACCCTTTCACGTCCAAATCTCTCAAACTCCGGGAGAGATTCTCAAAACCAAGGTTGACATGGTTCGAGTTCCTTTCAACATTTTGGAAATCCCGCTGAAACTTTGGACATTCTCGCGAAGGGTTCCCGATCCCCGACAAGATTGGTACCCTTTCACGTCCAAATCTCTCAAACTCCGGGAGAGATTCTCAAAACCGAGGTTGACATGGTTCGAGTTCCTTTCAACATTTTGGAAATCCCGCTGAAACTTTGGACATTCTGGCGAAGGGTTCCCAATCCCCGACAAGACTGGTACCCTTTCACGTAGAAATCTCTCAAACTCCGGGAGAGATTCTCAAAACCATGGTTGACATGTTTCGAGTTCCTTTCAACATTTTGGAAATCCCGCTGAAACTTTGGACATTCTCGCGAAGGGTTCCCAATCCCCAACAAGATTGGTACCCTTTCACGTCCAAATCTCTCAAACTCCGGGAGAGATTCTCAAAACCAAGGTTGACATGTTTCGAGTTCCTTTCAACATTTTGGAAATCCCGCTGAAACTTTGGACATTCTGGCGAAGGGTTCCCAATCCCCGACAAGACTGGTACCCTTTCACGTCCAAATCTCTCAAACTCCGGGAGAGATTCTCAAAACCATGGTTGACATGTTTCGAGTTCCTTTCAACATTTTGGAAATCCCGCTGAAACTTTGGACATTCTGTCGAAGGGTTCCCAATCCCCGACAAGACTGGTACCCTTTCACGTGCAAATCTCTCAAACTCCGGGAGAGATTCTCAAAACCAAGGTTGACATGTTTCGAGTTCCTTTCAACATTTTGGAAATCCCGCTGAAACTTTGGACATTCTCGCGAAGGGGTCCCAATCCCTGACAAGATTGGTACCCTTTCACGTCCAAATCTCTCAAACTCCGGGAGAGATTCTCAAAACCAAGGTTGACATGTTTCGAGTTCCTTTCAACATTTTGGAAAATCCGCTGAAACTTTGGACATTCTCGCGAAGGGTTCCCGATCCCCGACTAGATTGGTACCCTTTCACGTCCAAATCTCTCAAAATCCGGGAGAGATTCTCAAAACCAAGGTTGACATGTTTCGAGTTCCTTTCAACATTTTGGAAATCCCGCTGAAACTTTGGACATTGTCGCGAAGGGTTCCCAATCCCCGACAAGATTGGTACCCTTTCACGTCCAAATCTCTCAAACTCCAGGAGAGATTCTCAAAACCAAGGTTGAAATGGTTCGAGTTCCTCTCAACATTTTGGAAATCCCGCTGAAACTTTGGACATTCTCGCGAAGGGTTCCCAATCCCCGACAAGATTGGTACCCTTTCACGTCCAAACCTCTCAAACTCCGGGAGAGATTCTCAAAACCAAGGTTGACATGTTTCGAGTTCCTTTCAACATTTTGGAAATCCCGCTGAAACTTTGGACATTCTCGCGAAGGGGTCCCAATCCCCGACAAGATTGGTACCCTTTCACGTCCAAATCTCTCAAACTCCGGGAGAGATTCTCAAAACCAAGGTTGATATCTTTCGAGTTCCTTTCAACATTTTGGAAATCCCGCTGAAACTTTGGACATTGTCGCGAAGGGTTCCCAATCCCCGACAAGATTGGTACCCTTTCACGTCCAAATCTCTCAAACTCCAGGAGAGATTCTCAAAACCAAGGTTGACATGGTTCGAGTTCCTCTCAACATTTTGGAAATCCCGCTGAAACTTTGGACATTCTCGCGAAGGGTTCCCAATCCCCGACAAGATTGGTACCCTTTCACGTCCAAATCTCTCAAACTCCGGGAGAGATTCTCAAAACCAAGGTTGACATGGTTCGAGTTCCTTTCAACATTTTGGAAATCCCGCTGAAACTTTGGACATTCTCGCGAAGGGTTCCCAATCCCCGACAAGACTGGTACCCTTTCACGTCCAAATCTCTCAGACTCCGGGAGAGATTCTCAAAACCAAGGTTGACATGGTTCGAGTTCCTTTCAACATTTTGGAAATCCCGCTGAAACTTTGGACATTCTGGCGAAGGGTTCCCAATCCCCGACAAGACTGGTACCCTTTCACGTCCAAATCTCTCAAACTCCGGGAGAGATTCTCAAAACCAAGGTTGACATGTTTCGAGTTCCTTTCAACATTTTGGAAAATCCGCTGAAACTTTGGACATTCTCGCGAAGGGTTCCCGATCCCCGACAAGATTGGTACCCTTTCACGTCCAAATCTCTCAAACTCCGGGAGAGATTCTCAAAACCAAGGTTGACATCTTTCGAGTTCCTTTCAACATTTTGTAAATCCCGCTGAAACTTTGGACATTGTCGCGAAGGGTTCCCAATCCCTGACAAGATTGGTACCCTTTCACGTCCAAATCTCTCAAACTCCGGGAGAGATTCTCAAAACCAAGGTTGACATGTTTCGAGTTCCTTTCAACATTTTGGAAATCCCGCTTAAACTTTGGACATTCTCGCGAAGGGGTCCCAATCCCTGACAAGATTGGTACCCTTTCACGTCCAAATCTCTCAAACTCCGGGAGAGATTCTCAAAACCAAGGTTGACATGTTTCGAGTTCCTTTCAACATTTTGGAAAATCCGCTGAAACTTTGGACATTCTCGCGAAGGGTTCCCGATCCCCGACAAGATTGGTACCCTTTCACGTCCAAATCTCTCAAACTCCGGGAGAGATTCTCAAAACCAAGGTTGACATGTTTCGAGTTCCTTTCAACATTTTGGAAAATCCGCTGAAACTTTGGACATTCTCGCGAAGGGTTCCCGATCCCCGACTAGATTGGTACCCTTTCACGTCCAAATCTCTCAAACTCCGGGAGAGATTCTCAAAACCAAGGTTGACATGTTTCGAGTTCCTTTCAACATTTTGGAAATCCCGCTGAAACTTTGGACATTCTCGCGAAGGGGTCCCAATCCCTGACAAGATTGGTACCCTTTCACGTCCAAATCTCTCAAACTCCGGGAGAGATTCTCAAAACCAAGGTTGACATGTTTCGAGTTCCTTTCAACATTTTGGAAATCCCGCTGAAACTTTGGACATTCTCGCGAAGGGTTCCCAATCCCCGACAAGATTGGTACCCTTTCACGTCCAAATCTCTCAAACTCCGGGAGAGATTCTCAAAACCAAGGTTGACATGGTTCGAGTTCCTTTCAACATTTTGGAAAATCCGCTGAAACTTTGGACATTCTCGCGAAGGGTTCCCGATCCCCGACAAGATTGGTACCCTTTCACGTCCAAATCTCTCAAACTCCGGGAGAGATTCTCAAAACCAAGGTTGACATGTTTCGAGTTCCTTTCAACATTTTGGAAATCCCGCTGAAACTTTGGACATTGTCGCGAAGGGTTCCCAATCCCCGACAAGATTGGTACCCTTTCACGTCCAAATCTCTCAAACTCCGGGAGAGATTCTCAAAACCAAGGTTGACATGTTTCGAGTTCCTTTCAACATTTTGGAAATCCCGCTGAAACTTTGGACATTCTCGCGAAGGGTTCCCAATCCCCGACAAGATTGGTACCCTTTCACGTCCAAATCTCTCAAACTCCGGGAGAGATTCTCAAAACCAAGGTTGACATGGTTCGAGTTCCTTTCAACATTTTGGAAAATCCGCTGAAACTTTGGACATTCTCGCGAAGGGTTCCCGATCCCCGACAAGATTGGTACCCTTTCACGTCCAAATCTCTCAAACTCCGGGAGAGATTCTCAAAACCAAGGTTGACATGTTTCGAGTTCCTTTCAACATTTTGGAAATCCCGCTGAAACTTTGGACATTGTCGCGAAGGGTTCCCAATCCCCGACAAGATTGGTACCCTTTCACGTCCAAATCTCTCAAACTCCGGGAGAGATTCTCAAAACCAAGGTTGACATGTTTCGAGTTCCTTTCAACATTTTGGAAATCCCGCTGAAACTTTGGACATTCTCGCGAAGGGTTCCCAATCCCCGACAAGACTGGTACCCTTTCACGTCCAAATCTCTCAAACTCCGGGAGAGATTCTCAAAACCAAGGTTGACATGTTTCGAGTTCCTTTCAACATTTTGGAAATCCCGCTTAAACTTTGGACATTCTCGCGAAGGGGTCCCAATCCCTGACAAGATTGGTACCCTTTCACGTCCAAATCTCTCAAACTCCGGGAGAGATTCTCAAAACCAAGGTTGACATGTTTCGAGTTCCTTTCAACATTTTGGAAAATCCGCTGAAACTTTGGACATTCTCGCGAAGGGTTCCCGATCCCCGACAAGATTGGTACCCTTTCACGTCCAAATCTCTCAAACTCCGGGAGAGATTCTCAAAACCAAGGTTGACATGTTTCGAGTTCCTTTCAACATTTTGGAAAATCCGCTGAAACTTTGGACATTCTCGCGAAGGGTTCCCGATCCCCGACTAGATTGGTACCCTTTCACGTCCAAATCTCTCAAACTCTGGGAGAGATTCTCAAAACCAAGGTTGACATCTTTCGAGTTCCTTTCAACATTTTGGAAATCCCGCTGAAACTTTGGACATTCTCGCGAAGGGGTCCCAATCCCTGACAAGATTGGTACCCTTTCACGTCCAAATCTCTCAAACTCCGGGAGAGATTCTCAAAACCAAGGTTGACATGTTTCGAGTTCCTTTCAAAATTTTGGAAATCCCGCTGAAACTTTGGACATTCTCGCGAAGGGTTCCCAATCCCCGACAAGATTGGTACCCTTTCACGTCCAAATCTCTCAAACTCCGGGAGAGATTCTCAAAACCAAGGTTGACATGGTTCGAGTTCCTTTCAACATTTTGGAAAATCCGCTGAAACTTTGGACATTCTCGCGAAGGGTTCCCGATCCCCGACAAGATTGGTACCCTTTCACGTCCAAATCTCTCAAACTCCGGGAGAGATTCTCAAAACCAAGGTTGACATGTTTCGAGTTCCTTTCAACATTTTGGAAATCCCGCTGAAACTTTGGACATTCTCGCGAAGGGGTCCCAATCCCCGACAAGATTGGTACCCTTTCACGTCCAAATCTCTCAAACTCCGGGAGAGATTCTCAAAACCAAGGTTGACATGGTTCCAATTCCTTTCAACAATTTGGAAATGCCGCTGAAACTTTGGACATTCTCGCGAAGGGTTCCCAATCCCCGACAAGACTGGTACCCTTTCACGTTCAAATCTCTCAAACTCCGGGAGAGATCCTCAAAACCAAGGTTGACATGTTTCGAGTTCCTTTCAACATTTTGGAAATCCCGCTGAAACTTTGGACATTGTCGCGAAGGGTTCCCAATCCCCGACAAGATTGGTACCCTTTCACGTCCAAATCTCTCAAACTCCGGGAGAGATTCTCAAAACCAAGGTTGACATGGTTCGAGTACCTTTCAACATTTTGGAAATCCCGCTGAAACTTTGGACATTCTCGCGAAGGGTTCCCAATCCTCGACAAGATTGGTACCCTTTCACGTCCAAATCTCTCAAACTCCGGGAGAGATTCTCAAAACCAAGGTTGACATGGTTCGAGTTCCTTTCAACATTTTGGAAAATCCGCTGAAACTTTGGACATTCTCGCGAAGGGTTCCCGATCCCCGACAAGATTGGTACCCTTTCACGTCCAAATCTCTCAAACTCCGGGAGAGATTCTCAAAACCAAGGTTGACATGGTTCGAGTTCCTTTCAACATTTTGGAAATCCCGCTGAAACTTTGGACATTGTCGCGAAGGGTTCCCAATCCCCGACAAGATTGGTACCCTTTCACGTCCAAATCTCTCAAACTCCGGGAGAGATTCTCAAAACCAAGGTTGACATGTTTCGAGTTCCTTTCAACATTTTGGAAATCCCGCTGAAACTTTGGACATTCTCGCGAAGGGTTCCCAATCCCCGACAAGATTGGTACCCTTTCACGTCCAAATCTCTCAAACTCCGGGAGAGATTCTCAAAACCAAGGTTGACATGGTTCGAGTTCCTTTCAACATTTTGGAAAATCCGCTGAAACTTTGGACATTCTCGCGAAGGGTTCCCGATCCCCGACAAGATTGGTACCCTTTCACGTCCAAATCTCTCAAACTCCGGGAGAGATTCTCAAAACCAAGGTTGACATGGTTCGAGTTCCTTTCAACATTTTGGAAATCCCGCTGAAACTTTGGACATTGTCGCGAAGGGTTCCCAATCCCCGACAAGATTGGTACCCTTTCACGTCCAAATCTCTCAAACTCCGGGAGAGATTCTCAAAACCAAGGTTGACATGTTTCGAGTTCCTCTCAACATTTTGGAAATCCCGCTGAAACTTTGGACATTCTCGTGAAGGGTTCCCAATCCCCGACAAGACTGGTACCCTTTCACGTCCAAATCTCTCAAACTCCGGGAGAGATTCTCAAAACCAAGGTTGACATGTTTCGAGTTCCTTTCAACATTTTGGAAATCCCGCTGAAACTTTGGACATTCTCGCGAAGGGTTCCCAATCCCTGACAAGATTGGTACCCTTTCACGTCCAAATCTCTCAAACTCCGGGAGAGATTCTCAAAACCAAGGTTGACATGTTTCGAGTTCCTTTCAACATTTTGGAAATCCCGCTGAAACTTTGGACATTCTCGCGAAGGGTTCCCAATCCCCGACAAGATTGGTACCCTTTCACGTCCAGATCTCTCAAACTCCGGGAGACATTCTCAAAACCAAGGTTGACATGGTTCGAGTTCCTTTCAACATTTTGGAAAACCCGCTGAAACTTTGGACATTCTGGCGAAGGGTTCCCAATCCCCGACAAGACTGGTACCCTTTCACGTCCAAATCTCTCAAACTCCGGGAGAGATTCTCAAAACCAAGGTTGACATGTTTCGAGTTCCTTTCAACATTTTGGAAATCCCGCTGAAACTTTGGACATTCTCGCGAAGGGGTCCCAATCCCTGACAAGATTGGTACCCTTTCACGTCCAAATCTCTCAAACTCCGGGAGAGATTCTCAAAACCAGGGTTGACATGTTTCGAGTTCCTTTCAACATTTTGGAAAATCCGCTGAAACTTTGGACATTCTCGCGAAGGGTTCCCGATCCCCGACTAGATTGGTACCCTTTCACGTCCAAATCTCTCAAAATCCGGGAGAGATTCTCAAAACCAAGGTTGACATCTTTCGAGTTCCTTTCAACATTTTGGAAATCCCGCTGAAACTTTGGACATTCTCGCGAAGGGTTCCCAATCCCCGACAAGATTGGTACCCTTTCACGTCCAAATCTCTCAAACTCCAGGAGAGATTCTCAAAACCAAGGTTGACATGGTTCGAGTTCCTCTCAACATTTTGGAAATCCCGCTGAAACTTTGGACATTCTCGCGAAGGGTTCCCAATCCCCGACAAGATTGGTACCCTTTCACGTCCAAATCTCTCAAACTCCGGGAGAGATTCTCAAAACCAAGGTTGACATGTTTCGAGTTCCTTTCAACATTTTGGAAATCCGGCTGAAACTTTGGACATTCTCGCGAAGGGGTCCCAATCCCTGACAAGAGTGGTACCCTTTCACGTCCAAATCTCTCAAACTCCGGGAGAGATTCTCAAAACCAAGGTTGATATCTTTCGAGTTCCTTTCAACATTTTGGAAATCCCGCTGAAACTTTGGACATTGTCGCGAAGGGTTCCCAATCCCCGACTAGATTGGTACCCTTTCACGTCCAAATCTCTCAAACTCCAGGAGAGATTCTCAAAACCAAGGTTGACATGGTTCGAGTTCCTCTCAACATTTTGGAAATCCCGCTGAAACTTTGGACATTCTCGCGAAGGGTTCCCAATCCCCGACAAGATTGGTACCCTTTCACGTCCAAATCTCTCAAACTCCGGGAGAGATTCTCAAAACCAAGGTTGACATGTTTCGAGTTCCTTTCAACATTTTGGAAATCCCGCTGAAACTTTGGACATTCTGGCGAAGGGTTCCCAATCCCCGACAAGACTGGTACCCTTTCACGTCCAAATCTCTCAGACTCCGGGAGAGATTCTCAAAACCAAGGTTGACATGTTTCGAGTTCCTTTCAACATTTTGGAAATCCCGCTGAAACTTTGGACATTCTCGCGAAGGGTTCCCAATCCCCGACAAGACTGGTACCCTTTCACGTCCAAATCTCTCAGACTCCGGGAGAGATTCTCAAAACCAAGGTTGACATGTTTCGAGTTCCTTTCAACATTTTGGAAAATCCGCTGAAACTTTGGACATTCTCGCGAAGGGTTCCCGATCCCCGACAAGATTGGTACCCTTTCACGTCCAAATCTCTCAAACTCCGGGAGAGATTCTCAAAACCAAGGTTGACATCTTTCGAGTTCCTTTCAACATTTTGGAAATCCCGCTGAAACTTTGGACATTGTCGCGAAGGGTTCCCAATCCCCGACAAGATTGGTACCCTTTCACGTCCAAATCTCTCAAACTCCGGGAGAGATTCTCAAAACCAAGGTTGACATGTTTCGAGTTCCTTTCAACATTTTGGAAATCCCGCTTAAACTTTGGACATTCTCGCGAAGGGGTCCCAATCCCTGACAAGATTGGTACCCTTTCACGTCCAAATCTCTCAAACTCCGGGAGAGATTCTCAAAACCAAGGTTGACATGTTTCGAGTTCCTTTCAACATTTTGGAAAATCCGCTGAAACTTTGGACATTCTCGCGAAGGGTTCCCGATCCCCGACAAGATTGGTACCCTTTCACGTCCAAATCTCTCAAACTCCGGGAGAGATTCTCAAAACCAAGGTTGACATGGTTCGAGTTCCTCTCAACATTTTGGAAATCTTGCTGAAACTTTGGACATTCTCGCGAAGGGTTCCCAATCCCCGACAAGATTGGTACCCTTTCACGTCCAAATCTCTCAAAATCCGGGAGAGATTCTCAAAACCAAGGTTGACATGTTTCGAGTTCCTCTCAACATTTTGGAAATCCCGCTGAAACTTTGGACATTCTCGCGAAGGGTTCCCAATCCCCGACAAGATTGGTACCCTTTCACGTCCAAATCTCTCAAACTCCGGGAGAGATTCTCAAAACCAAGGTTGACATGTTTCGAGTTCCTTTCAACATTTTGGAAATCCCGCTGAAACTTTGGACATTCTCGCGAAGGGTTCCCAATCCCCGACAAGATTGGTACCCTTTCACGTCCAAATCTCTCAAACTCCGGGAGAGATTCTCAAAACCAAGGTTGACATGTTTCGAGTTCCTTTCAACATTTTGGAAATCCCGCTGAAACTTTGGACATTCTCGCGAAGGGGTCCCAATCCCTGACAAGATTGGTACCCTTTCACGTCCAAATCTCTCAAACTCCGGGAGAGATTCTCAAAACCAAGGTTGACATGTTTCGAGTTCCTTTCAACATTTTGGAAATCCCGCTGAAACTTTGGACATTCTCGCGAAGGGTTCCCAATCCCCGACAAGATTGGTACCCTTTCACGTCCAAATCTCTCAAACTCCGGGAGAGATTCTCAAAACCAAGGTTGACATGTTTCGAGTTCCTTTCAACATTTTGGAAAATCCGCTGAAACTTTGGACATTCTCGCAAAGGGTTCCCGATCCCCGACAAGATTGGTACCCTTTCACGTCCAAATCTCTCAAACTCCGGGAGAGATTCTCAAAACCAAGGTTGATATCTTTCGAGTTCCTTTCAACATTTTGGAAATCCCGCTGAAACTTTGGACATTGTCGCGAAGGGTTCCCAATCCCCGACAAGATTGGTACCCTTTCACGTCCAAATCTCTCAAACTCCAGGAGAGATTCTCAAAACCAAGGTTGACATGGTTCGAGTTCCTCTCAACATTTTAAAAATCCTGCTGAAACTTTGGACATTCTCGCGAAGGGTTCCCAATCCCCGACAAGATTGGTACCCTTTCACGTCCAAATCTCTCAAACTCCGGGAGAGATTCTCAAAACCAAGGTTGACATGTTTCGAGTTCCTTTCAACATTTTGGAAATCCCGCTTAAACTTTGGACATTCTCGCGAAGGGGTCCCAATCCCTGACAAGATTGGTACCCTTTCACGTCCAAATCTCTCAAACTCCGGGAGAGATTCTCAAAACCAAGGTTGACATGGTTCGAGTTCCTTTCAACATTTTGGAAATCCCGCTGAAACTTTGGACATTCTCGCGAAGGGTTCCCGATCCCCGACAAGATTGGTACCCTTTCACGTCCAAATCTCTCAAACTCCGGGAGAGATTCTCAAAACCAAGGTTGACATCTTTCGAGTTCCTTTCAACATTTTGGAAATCCCGCTGAAACTTTGGACATTGTCGCGAAGGGTTCCCAATCCCCGACAAGATTGGTACCCTTTCACGTCCAAATCTCTCAAACTCCGGGAGAGATTCTCAAAACCAAGGTTGACATGTTTCGAGTTCCTTTCAACATTTTGGAAATCCCGCTTAAACTTTGGACATTCTCGCGAAGGGGTCCCAATCCCCGACAAGATTGGTACCCTTTCACGTCCAAATCTCTCAAACTCCGGGAGAGATTCTCAAAACCAAGGTTGACATGTTTCGAGTTCCTTTCAACATTTTGGAAAATCCGCTGAAACTTTGGACATTCTCGCGAAGGGTTCCCGATCCCCGACAAGATTGGTACCCTTTCACGTCCAAATCTCTCAAACTCCGGGAGAGATTCTCAAAACCAAGGTTGACATGGTTCGAGTTCCTCTCAACATTTTGGAAATCCCGCTGAAACTTTGGACATTCTCGCGAAGGGTTCCCAATCCCCGACAAGATTGGTACCCTTTCACGTCCAAATCTCTCAAAATCCGGGAGAGATTCTCAAAACCAAGGTTGACATGTTTCGAGTTCCTTTCAACATTTTGGAAATCCCGCTGAAACTTTGGACATTCTCGCGAAGGGTTCCCAATCCCCGACAAGATTGGTACCCTTTCAAGTCCAAATCTCTCAAACTCCGGGAGAGATTCTCAAAACCAAGGTTGACATGTTTCGAGTTCCTTTCAACATTTTGGAAATCCCGCTGAAACTTTGGACATTCTCGCGAAGGGTTCCCAATCCCCGACAAGATTGGTACCCTTTCACGTCCAAATCTCTCAAACTCCGGGAGAGATTCTCAAAACCAAGGTTGACATGTTTCGAGTTCCTTTCAACATTTTGGAAATCCCGCTGAAACTTTGGACATTCTCGCGAAGGGGTCCCAATCCCTGACAAGATTGGTACCCTTTCACGTCCAAATCTCTCAAACTCCGGGAGAGATTCTCAAAACCAAGGTTGACATGTTTCGAGTTCCTTTCAACATTTTGGAAATCCCGCTGAAACTTTGGACATTCTCGCGAAGGGTTCCCAATCCCCGACAAGATTGGTACCCTTTCACGTCCAAATCTCTCAAACTCCGGGAGAGATTCTCAAAACCAAGGTTGACATGGTTCGAGTTCCTTTCAACATTTTGGAAAATCCGCTGAAACTTTGGACATTCTCGCGAAGGGTTCCCGATCCCCGACAAGATTGGTACCCTTTCATGTCCAAATCTCTCAAACTCCGGGAGAGATTCTCAAAACCAAGGTTGATATCTTTCGAGTTCCTTTCAACATTTTGGAAATCCCGCTGAAACTTTGGACATTGTCGCGAAGGGTTCCCAATCCCCGACAAGATTGGTACCCTTTCACGTCCAAATCTCTCAAACTCCAGGAGAGATTCTCAAAACCAAGGTTGACATGGTTCGAGTTCCTCTCAACATTTTGGAAATCCCGCTGAAACTTTGGACATTCTCGCGAAGGGTTCCCAATCCCCGACAAGATTGGTACCCTTTCACGTCCAAATCTCTCAAACTCCGGGAGAGATTCTCAAAACCAAGGTTGACATGTTTCGAGTTCCTTTCAACATTTTGGAAATCCCGCTTAAACTTTGGACATTCTCGCGAAGGGGTCCCAATCCCTGACAAGATTGGTACCCTTTCACGTCCAAATCTCTCAAACTCCGGGAGAGATTCTCAAAACCAAGGTTGACATGGTTCGAGTTCCTTTCAACATTTTGGAAAATCCGCTGAAACTTTGGACATTCTCGCGAAGGGTTCCCGATCCCCGACAAGATTGGTACACTTTCACGTCCAAATCTCTCAAACTCCGGGAGAGATTCTCAAAACCAAGGTTGACATGGTTCGAGTTCCTCTCAACATTTTGGAAATCTTGCTGAAACTTTGGACATTCTCGCGAAGGGTTCCCAATCCCCGACAAGATTGGTACCCTTTCACATCCAAATCTCTCAAACTCCGGGAGAGATTCTCAAAACCAAGGTTGACATGTTTCGAGTTCCTCTCAACATTTTGGAAATCCCGCTGAAACTTTGGACATTCTCGCGAAGGGTTCCCAATCCCCGACAAGATTGGTACCCTTTCACGTCCAAATCTCTCAAACTCTGGGAGAGATTCTCAAAACCAAGGTTGACATGTTTCGAGTTCCTTTCAACATTTTGGAAATCCCGCTGAAACTTTGGACATTGTCGCGAAGGGTTCCCAATCCCCGACAAGATTGGTACCCTTTCACGTCCAAATCTCTCAAACTCCGGGAGAGATTCTCAAAACCAAGGTTGACATGTTTCGAGTTCCTTTCAACATTTTGGAAATCCCGCTGAAACTTTGGACATTCTGGCGAAGGGTTCCCAATCCCCGACAAGACTGGTACCCTTTCACGTCCAAATCTCTCAGACTCCGGGAGAGATTCTCAAAACCAAGGTTGACATGGTTCGAGTTCCTTTCAACATTTTGGAAATCCTGCTGAAACTTTGGACATTCTCGCGAAGGGTTCCCAATCCCCGACAAGATTGGTACCCTTTCACGTCCAAATCTCTCAAAATCCGGGAGAGATTCTCAAAACCAAGGTTGACATGTTTCGAGTTCCTTTCAACATTTTGGAAAATCCGCTGAAACTTTGGACATTCTCGCGAAGGGTTCCCGATCCCCGACAAGATTGGTACCCTTTCACGTCCAAATCTCTCAAACTCCGGGAGAGATTCTCAAAACCAAGGTTGACATCTTTCGAGTTCCTTTCAACATTTTGGAAATCCCGCTGAAACTTTGGACATTGTCGCGAAGGGTTCCCAATCCCCGACAAGATTGGTACCCTTTCACGTACAAATCTCTCAAACTCCAGGAGAGATTCTCAAAACCAAGGTTGACATGTTTCGAGTTCATTTCAACATTTTGGAAATCCCGCTGAAACTTTGGACATTCTCGCGAAGGGTTCCCAATCCCCGACAAGATTGGTACCCTTTCACGTCCAAATCTCTCAAACTCCGGGAGAGATTCTCAAAACCAAGGTTGACATGTTTCGAGTTCCTTTCAACATTTTGGAAATCCCGCTTAAACTTTGGACATTCTCGCGAAGGGGTCCCAATCCCTGACAAGATTGGTACCCTTTCACGTCCAAATCTCTCAAACTCCGGGAGAGATTCTCAAAACCAAGGTTGACATGTTTCGAGTTCCTTTCAACATTTTGGAAAATCCGCTGAAACTTTGGACATTCTCGCGAAGGGTTCCCGATCCCCGACAAGATTGGTACCCTTTCACGTCCAAATCTCTCAAACTCCGGGAGAGATTCTCAAAACCAAGGTTGACATCTTTCGAGTTCCTTTCAACATTTTGGAAATCCCGCTGAAACTTTGGACATTCTCGCGAAGGGTTCCCAATCCCCGACAAGATTGGTACCCTTTCACGTCCAAATCTCTCAAACTCCGGGAGAGATTCTCAAAACCAAGGTTGACATGTTTCGAGTTCCTCTCAACATTTTGGAAATCCCGCTGAAACTTTGGACATTCTCGCGAAGGGTTCCCAATCCCCGAAAAGACTGGTACCCTTTAACGTCCAAATCTCTCAGACTCCGGGAGAGATTCTCAAAACCAAGGTTGACATGTTTCGAGTTCCTTTCAACATTTTGGAAATCCCGCTGAAACTTTGGACATTCTCGCGAAGGGGTCCCAATCCCTGACAAGATTGGTACCCTTTCACGTCCAAATCTCTCAAACTCCGGGAGAGATTCTCAAAACCAAGGTTGACATGTTTCGAGTTCCTTTCAACATTTTGGAAATCCCGCTGAAACTTTGGACATTCTCGCGAAGGGTTCCCAATCCCCGACAAGATTGGTACCCTTTCACGTCCAAATCTCTCAAACTCCGGGAGAGATTCTCAAAACCAAGGTTGACATCTTTCGAGTTCCTTTCAACATTTTGGAAATCCCGCTGAAACTTTGGACATTCTCGCGAAGGGTTCCCAATCCCCGACAAGATTGGTACCCTTTCACGTCCAAATCTCTCAAACTCCGGGAGAGATTCTCAAAACCAAGGTTGACATCTTTCGAGTTCCTTTCAACATTTTGGAAATCCCGCTGAAACTTTGGACATTGTCGCGAAGGGTTCCCAATCCCCGACAAGATTGGTACCCTTTCACGTCCAAATCTCTCAAACTCCGGGAGAGATTCTCAAAACCAAGGTTGACATGTTTCGAGTTCCTCTCAACATTTTGGAAATCCCGCTGAAACTTTGGACATTCTCGCGAAGGGTTCCCAATCCCCGAAAAGACTGGTACCCTTTAACGTCCAAATCTCTCAGACTCCGGGAGAGATTCTCAAAACCAAGGTTGACATGTTTCGAGTTCCTTTCAACATTTTGGAAATCCCGCTGAAACTTTGGACATTCTCGCGAAGGGGTCCCAATCCCTGACAAGATTGGTACCCTTTCACGTCCAAATCTCTCAAACTCCGGGAGAGATTCTCAAAACCAAGGTTGACATGTTTCGAGTTCCTTTCAACATTTTGGAAATCCCGCTGAAACTTTGGACATTCTCGCGAAGGGTTCCCAATCCCCGACAAGATTGGTACCCTTTCACGTCCAAATCTCTCAAACTCCGGGAGAGATTCTCAAAACCAAGGTTGACATGGTTCGAGTTCCTTTCAACATTTTGGAAATCCCGCTGAAACTTTGGACATTCTGGCGAAGGGTTCCCAATCCCCGACAAGACTGGTACCCTTTCACGTCCAAATCTCTCAGACTCCGGGAGAGATTCTCAAAACCAAGGTTGACATGGTTCGAGTTCCTTTCAACATTTTGGAAATCCCGCTGAAACTTTGGACATTCTGGCGAAGGGTTCCCAATCCCCGACAAGACTGGTACCCTTTCACGTCCAAATCTCTCAAACTCCGGGAGAGATTCTCAAAACCAAGGTTGACATGTTTCGAGTTCCTTTCAACATTTTGGAAAATCCGCTGAAACTTTGGACATTCTCGCGAAGGGTTCCCGATCCCCGACTAGATTGGTACCCTTTCACGTCCAAATCTCTCAAACTCCGGGAGAGATTCTCAAAACCAAGGTTGACATCTTTCGAGTTCCTTTCAACATTTTGGAAATCCCGCTGAAACTTTGGACATTGTCGCGAAGGGTTCCCAATCCCTGACAAGATTGGTACCCTTTCACGTCCAAATCTCTCAAACTCCGGGAGAGATTCTCAAAACCAAGGTTGACATGTTTCGAGTTCCTTTCAACATTTTGGAAATCCCGCTTAAACTTTGGACATTCTCGCGAAGGGGTCCCAATCCCTGACAAGATTGGTACCCTTTCACGTCCAAATCTCTCAAACTCCGGGAGAGATTCTCAAAACCAAGGTTGACATCTTTCGAGTTCCTTTCAACATTTTGGAAAATCCGCTGAAACTTTGGACATTCTCGCGAAGGGTTCCCGATCCCCGACAAGATTGGTACCCTTTCACGTCCAAATCTCTCAAACTCCGGGAGAGATTCTCAAAACCAAGGTTGACATGTTTCGAGTTCCTCTCAACATTTTGGAAATCCCGCTGAAACTTTGGACATTCTCGCGAAGGGTTCCCAATCCCCGACAAGATTGGTACCCTTTCACGTCCAAATCTCTCAAACTCCGGGAGAGATTCTCAAAACCAAGGTTGACATGTTTCGAGTTCCTTTCAACATTTTGGAAATCCCGCTGAAACTTTGGACATTCTCGCGAAGGGTTCCCAATCCCCGACAAGATTGGTACCCTTTCACGTCCAAATCTCTCAAACTCCGGGAGAGATTCTCAAAACCAAGGTTGACATGTTTCGAGTTCCTTTCAACATTTTGGAAATCCCGCTTAAACTTTGGACATTCTGGCGAAGGGTTCCCAATCCCCGACAAGACTGGTACCCTTTCACGTCCAAATCTCTCAGACTCCGGGAGAGATTCTCAAAACCAAGGTTGACATGTTTCGAGTTCCTTTCAACATTTTGGAAAATCCGCTGAAACTTTGGACATTCTCGCGAAGGGTTCCCGATCCCCGACAAGATTGGTACCCTTTCACGTCCAAATCTCTCAAACTCCGGGAGAGATTCTCAAAACCAAGGTTGACATGGTTCGAGTTCCTTTCAACATTTTGGAAATCCTGCTGAAACTTTGGACATTCTCGCGAAGGGTTCCCAATCCCCGACAAGATTGGTACCCTTTCATGTCCAAATCTCTCAAACTCCGGGAGAGATTCTCAAAACCAAGGTTGACATGTTTCGAGTTCCTTTCAACATTTTGGAAATCCCGCTGAAACTTTGGACATTCTCGCGAAGGGTTCCCAATCCCCGACAAGACTGGTACCCTTTCACGTCCAAATCTCTCAAACTCCGGGAGAGATTCTCAAAACCAAGGTTGACATGTTTCGAGTTCCTTTCAACATTTTGGAAATCCCGCTGAAACTTTGGACATTCTCGCGAAGGGTTCCCAATCCCCGACAAGATTGGTACCCTTTCACGTCCAAATCTCTCAAAGTCCGGGAGAGATTCTCAAAACCAAGGTTGACATGGTTCGAGTTCCTCTCAACATTTTGGAAATCCCGCTGAAACTTTGGACATTCTCGCGAAGGGTTCCCAATCCCCGAAAAGACTGGTACCCTTTCACGTCCAAATCTCTCAGACTCCGGGAGAGATTCTCAAAACCAAGGTTGACATGTTTCGAGTTCCTTTCAACATTTTGGAAATCCCGCTGAAACTTTGGACATTCTCGCGAAGGGGTCCCAATCCCTGACAAGATTGGTACCCTTTCACGTCCAAATCTCTCAAACTCCGGGAGAGATTCTCAAAACCAAGGTTGACATGTTTCGAGTTCCTTTCAACATTTTGGAAATCCCGCTGAAACTTTGGACATTCTCGCGAAGGGTTCCCAATCCCCGACAAGATTGGTACCCTTTCACGTCCAAATCTCTCAAACTCCGGGAGAGATTCTCAAAACCAAGGTTGACATGTTTCGAGTTCCTTTCAACATTTTGGAAATCCCGCTGAAACTTTGGACATTCTGGCGAAGGGTTCCCAATCCCCGACAAGACTGGTACCCTTTCACGTCCAAATCTCTCAGACTCCGGGAGAGATTCTCAAAACCAAGGTTGACATGGTTCGAGTTCCTTTCAACATTTTGGAAATCCCGCTTAAACTTTGGACATTCTCGCGAAGGGTTCCCCATCCCCGACAAGATTGGTACCCTTTCATGTCCAAATCTCTCAAACTCCGGGAGAGATTCTCAAAACCAAGGTTGACATGTTTCGAGTTCCTTTCAACATTTTGGAAATCCCGCTGAAACTTTGGACATTCTCGCGAAGGGTTCCCAATCCCCGACAAGATTGGTACCCTTTCACGTCCAAATCTCTCAAACTCCGGGAGAGATTCTCAAAACCAAGGTTGACATGTTTCGAGTTCCTTTCAACATTTTGGAAATCCCGCTGAAACTTTGGACATTCTCGCGAAGGGTTCCCAATCCCCGACAAGATTGGTACCCTTTCACGTCCAAATCTCTCAAACTCCGGGAGAGATTCTCAAAACCAAGGTTGACATGTTTCGAGTTCCTTTCAACATTTTGGAAATCCCGCTGAAACTTTGGACATTCTGGCGAAGGGTTCCCAATCCCCGACAAGACTGGTACCCTTTCACGTCCAAATCTCTCAGACTCCGGGAGAGATTCTCAAAACCAAGGTTGACATGTTTCGAGTTCCTTTCAACATTTTGGAAATCCCGCTGAAACTTTGGACATACTCGCGAAGGGTTCCCGATCCCCGACAAGATTGGTACCCTTTCACGTCCAAATCTCTCAAACTCCGGGAGAGATTCTCAAAACCAAGGTTGACATGTTTCGAGTTCCTTTCAACATTTTGGAAAATCCGCTGAAACTTTGGACATTCTCGCGAAGGGTTCCCGATCCCCGACTAGATTGGTACCCTTTCACGTCCAAATCTCTCAAACTCCGGGAGAGATTCTCAAAACCAAGGTTGACATCTTTCGAGTTCCTTTCAACATTTTGGAAAATCCGCTGAAACTTTGGACATTCTCGCGAAGGGTTCCCGATCCCCGACTAGATTGGTACCCTTTCACGTCCAAATCTCTCAAACTCCGGGAGAGATTCTCAAAACCAAGGTTGACATCTTTCGAGTTCCTTTCAACATTTTGGAAATCCCGCTGAAACTTTGGACATTGTCGCGAAGGGTTCCCAATCCCTGACAAGATTGGTACCCTTTCACGTCCAAATCTCTCAAACTCCGGGAGAGATTCTCAAAACCAAGGTTGACATGTTTCGAGTTCCTTTCAACATTTTGGAAATCCCGCTTAAACTTTGGACATTCTCGCGAAGGGGTCCCAATCCCTGACAAGATTGGTACCCTTTCACGTCCAAATCTCTCAAACTCCGGGAGAGATTCTCAAAACCAAGGTTGACATCTTTCGAGTTCCTTTCAACATTTTGGAAAATCCGCTGAAACTTTGGACATTCTCGCGAAGGGTTCCCGATCCCCGACAAGATTGGTACCCTTTCACGTCCAAATCTCTCAAACTCCGGGAGAGATTCTCAAAACCAAGGTTGACATGTTTCGAGTTCCTCTCAACATTTTGGAAATCCCGCTGAAACTTTGGACATTCTCGCGAAGGGTTCCCAATCCCCGACAAGATTGGTACCCTTTCACGTCCAAATCTCTCAAACTCCGGGAGAGATTCTCAAAACCAAGGTTGACATGTTTCGAGTTCCTTTCAACATTTTGGAAATCCCGCTGAAACTTTGGACATTCTCGCGAAGGGTTCCCAATCCCCGACAAGATTGGTACCCTTTCACGTCCAAATCTCTCAAACTCCGGGAGAGATTCTCAAAACCAAGGTTGACATGTTTCGAGTTCCTTTCAACATTTTGGAAATCCCGCTTAAACTTTGGACATTCTGGCGAAGGGTTCCCAATCCCCGACAAGACTGGTACCCTTTCACGTCCAAATCTCTCAGACTCCGGGAGAGATTCTCAAAACCAAGGTTGACATGTTTCGAGTTCCTTTCAACATTTTGGAAAATCCGCTGAAACTTTGGACATTCTCGCGAAGGGTTCCCGATCCCCGACAAGATTGGTACCCTTTCACGTCCAAATCTCTCAAACTCCGGGAGAGATTCTCAAAACCAAGGTTGACATGGTTCGAGTTCCTTTCAACATTTTGGAAATCCTGCTGAAACTTTGGACATTCTCGCGAAGGGTTCCCAATCCCCGACAAGATTGGTACCCTTTCATGTCCAAATCTCTCAAACTCCGGGAGAGATTCTCAAAACCAAGGTTGACATGTTTCGAGTTCCTTTCAACATTTTGGAAATCCCGCTGAAACTTTGGACATTCTCGCGAAGGGTTCCCAATCCCCGACAAGACTGGTACCCTTTCACGTCCAAATCTCTCAAACTCCGGGAGAGATTCTCAAAACCAAGGTTGACATGTTTCGAGTTCCTTTCAACATTTTGGAAATCCCGCTGAAACTTTGGACATTCTCGCGAAGGGTTCCCAATCCCCGACAAGATTGGTACCCTTTCACGTCCAAATCTCTCAAAGTCCGGGAGAGATTCTCAAAACCAAGGTTGACATGGTTCGAGTTCCTCTCAACATTTTGGAAATCCCGCTGAAACTTTGGACATTCTCGCGAAGGGTTCCCAATCCCCGAAAAGACTGGTACCCTTTCACGTCCAAATCTCTCAGACTCCGGGAGAGATTCTCAAAACCAAGGTTGACATGTTTCGAGTTCCTTTCAACATTTTGGAAATCCCGCTGAAACTTTGGACATTCTCGCGAAGGGGTCCCAATCCCTGACAAGATTGGTACCCTTTCACGTCCAAATCTCTCAAACTCCGGGAGAGATTCTCAAAACCAAGGTTAACATGTTTCGAGTTCCTTTCAACATTTTGGAAATCCCGCTGAAACTTTGGACATTCTCGCGAAGGGTTCCCAATCCCCGACAAGATTGGTACCCTTTCACGTCCAAATCTCTCAAACTCCGGGAGAGATTCTCAAAACCAAGGTTGACATGTTTCGAGTTCCTTTCAACATTTTGGAAATCCCGCTGAAACTTTGGACATTCTGGCGAAGGGTTCCCAATCCCCGACAAGACTGGTACCCTTTCACGTCCAAATCTCTCAGACTCCGGGAGAGATTCTCAAAACCAAGGTTGACATGGTTCGAGTTCCTTTCAACATTTTGGAAATCCCGCTTAAACTTTGGACATTCTCGCGAAGGGTTCCCCATCCCCGACAAGATTGGTACCCTTTCATGTCCAAATCTCTCAAACTCCGGGAGAGATTCTCAAAACCAAGGTTGACATGTTTCGAGTTCCTTTCAACATTTTGGAAATCCCGCTGAAACTTTGGACATTCTCGCGAAGGGTTCCCAATCCCCGACAAGATTGGTACCCTTTCACGTCCAAATCTCTCAAACTCCGGGAGAGATTCTCAAAACCAAGGTTGACATGTTTCGAGTTCCTTTCAACATTTTGGAAATCCCGCTGAAACTTTGGACATTCTCGCGAAGGGTTCCCAATCCCCGACAAGATTGGTACCCTTTCACGTCCAAATCTCTCAAACTCCGGGAGAGATTCTCAAAACCAAGGTTGACATGTTTCGAGTTCCTTTCAACATTTTGGAAATCCCGCTGAAACTTTGGACATTCTGGCGAAGGGTTCCCAATCCCCGACAAGACTGGTACCCTTTCACGTCCAAATCTCTCAGACTCCGGGAGAGATTCTCAAAACCAAGGTTGACATGTTTCGAGTTCCTTTCAACATTTTGGAAAATCCGCTGAAACTTTGGACATACTCGCGAAGGGTTCCCGATCCCCGACAAGATTGGTACCCTTTCACGTCCAAATCTCTCAAACTCCGGGAGAGATTCTCAAAACCAAGGTTGACATGTTTCGAGTTCCTTTCAACATTTTGGAAATCCCGCTGAAACTTTGGACATTGTCGCGAAGGGTTCCCAATCCCAGACAAGATTGGTACCCTTTCACGTCCAAATCTCTCAAACTCCAGGAGAGATTCTCAAAACCAAGGTTGACATGGTTCGAGTTCCTTTCAACATTTTGGAAAATCCGCTGAAACTTTGGACATTCTCGCGAAGGGTTCCCGATCCCCGACAAGATTGGTACCCTTTCACGTCCAAATCTCTCAAACTCCGGGAGAGATTCTCAAAACCAAGGTTGACATGGTTCGAGTTCCTCTCAACATTTTGGAAATCCCGCTGAAACTTTGGACATTCTCGCGAAGGGTTCCCAATCCCCGACAAGATTGGTACCCTTTCACGTCCAAATCTCTCAAACTCCAGGAGAGATTCTCAAAACCAAGGTTGACATGGTTCGAGTTCCTTTCAACATTTTGGAAATCCCGCTGAAACTTTGGACATTCTCGCGAAGGGGTCCCAATCCCTGACAAGATTGGTACCCTTTCACGTCCAAATCTCTCAAACTCCGGGAGAGATTCTCAAAACCAAGGTTGACATGTTTCGAGTTCCTTTCAACATTTTGGAAATCCCGCTGAAACTTTGGACATTCTCGCGAAGGGTTCCCAATCCCCGACAAGATTGGTACCCTTTCACGTCCAAATCTCTCAAACTCCGGGAGAGATTCTCAAAACCAAGGTTGACATGTTTCGAGTTCCTTTCAACATTTTGGAAATCCCGCTGAAACTTTGGACATTCTGGCGAAGGGTTCCCAATCCCCGAAAAGACTGGTACCCTTTCACGTCCAAATCTCTCAGACTCCGGGAGAGATTCTCAAAACCAAAGTTGACATGGTTCGAGTTCCTTTCAACATTTTGGAAATCCTGCTGAAACTTTGGACATTCTCGCGAAGGGTTCCCAATCCCCGACAAGATTGGTACCCTTTCATGTCCAAATCTCTCAAACTCCGGGAGAGATTCTCAAAACCAAGGTTGACATGTTTCGAGTTCCTTTCAACATTTTGGAAATCCCGCTGAAACTTTGGACATTCTCGCGAAGGGTTCCCAATCCCCGACAAGATTGGTACCCTTTCACGTCCAAATCTCTCAAACTCCGGGAGAGATTCTCAAAACCAAGGTTGACATGGTTCGAGTTCCTTTCAACATTTTGGAAATCCCGCTGAAACTTTGGACATTCTCGCGAAGGGTTCCCAATCCCCGACAAGATTGGTACCCTTTCACGTCCAAATCTCTCAAACTCCGGGAGAGATTCTCAAAACCAAGGTTGACATGGTTCGAGTTCCTTTCAACATTTTGGAAATCCCGCTGAAACTTTGGACATTCTGGCGAAGGGTTCCCAATCCCCGACAAGACTGGTACCCTTTCACGTAGAAATCTCTCAAACTCCGGGAGAGATTCTCAAAACCATGGTTGACATGTTTCGAGTTCCTTTCAACATTTTGGAAATCCCGCTGAAACTTTGGACATTCTCGCGAAGGGTTCCCAATCCCCAACAAGATTGGTACCCTTTCACGTCCAAATCTCTCAAACTCCGGGAGAGATTCTCAAAACCAAGGTTGACATGTTTCGAGTTCCTTTCAACATTTTGGAAATCCCGCTGAAACTTTGGACATTCTCGCGAAGGGTTCCCAATCCCCGACAAGACTGGTACCCTTTCACGTCCAAATCTCTCAAACTCCGGGAGAGATTCTCAAAACCAAGGTTGACATGTTTCGAGTTCCTTTCAACATTTTGGAAATCCCGCTGAAACTTTGGACATTCTCGCGAAGGGTTCCCAATCCCCGACAAGATTGGTACCCTTTCATGTCCAAATCTCTCAAACTCCGGGAGAGATTCTCAAAACCAAGGTTGACATGTTTCGAGTTCCTTTCAACATTTTGGAAATCCCGCTGAAACTTTGGACATTCTCGCGAAGGGTTCCCAATCCCCGACAAGATTGGTACCCTTTCACGTCCAAATCTCTCAAACTCCGGGAGAGATTCTCAAAACCAAGGTTGACATGGTTCGAGTTCCTTTCAACATTTTGGAAATCCCGCTTAAACTTTGGACATTCTCGCGAAGGGTTCCCGATCCCCGACAAGATTGGTACCCTTTCACGTCCAAATCTCTCAGACTCCGGGAGAGATTCTCAAAACCAAGGTTGACATGTTTCGAGTTCCTTTCAACATTTTGGAAATCCCGCTGAAACTTTGGACATTCTGGCGAAGGGTTCCCAATCCCCGACAAGACTGGTACCCTTTCACGTCCAAATCTCTCAGACTCCGGGAGAGATTCTCAAAACCAAGGTTGACATGGTTCGAGTTCCTTTCAACATTTTGGAAATCCCGCTGAAACTTTGGACATTCTCGCGAAGGGTTCCCAATCCCCGACAAGACTGGTACCCTTTCACGTCCAAATCTCTCAAACTCCTGGAGAGATTCTCAAAACCAAGGTTGACATGTTTCGAGTTCCTTTCAACATTTTGGAAAATCCGCTGAAACTTTGGACATTCTCGCGAAGGGTTCCCGATCCCCGACAAGATTGGTACCCTTTCACGTCCAAATCTCTCAAACTCCGGGAGAGATTCTCAAAACCAAGGTTGACATCTTTCGAGTTCCTTTCAACATTTTGGAAATCCCGCTGAAACTTTGGACATTGTCGCGAAGGGTTCCCAATCCCTGACAAGATTGGTACCCTTTCACGTCCAAATCTCTCAAACTCCGGGAGAGATTCTCAAAACCAAGGTTGACATGTTTCGAGTTCCTTTCAACATTTTGGAAATCCCGCTTAAACTTTGGACATTCTCGCGAAGGGTTCCCAATCCCCGACAAGATTGGTACCCTTTCACGTCCAAATCTCTCAAACTCCGGGAGAGATTCTCAAAACCAAGGTTGACATGGTTCGAGTTCCTCTCAACATTTTGGAAATCTTGCTGAAACTTTGGACATTCTCGCGAAGGGTTCCCAATCCCCGACAAGATTGGTACCCTTTCACGTCCAAATCTCTCAAACTCCGGGAGAGATTCTCAAAACCAAGGTTGACATGTTTCGAGTTCCTCTCAACATTTTGGAAATCCCGCTGAAACTTTGGACATTCTCGCGAAGGGTTCCCGATCCCCGACAAGATTGGTACCCTTTCACGTCCAAATCTCTCAAACTCCGGGAGAGATTCTCAAAACCAAGGTTGACATCTTTCGAGTTCCTTTCAACATTTTGGAAATCCCGCTGAAACTTTGGACATTGTCGCGAAGGGTTCCCAATCCCCGACAAGATTGGTACCCTTTCACGTCCAAATCTCTCAAACTCCAGGAGAGATTCTCAAAACCAAGGTTGACATGTTTCGAGTTCATTTCAACATTTTGGAAATCCCGCTGAAACTTTGGACATTCTCGCGAAGGGTTCCCAATCCCCGACAAGATTGGTACCCTTTCACGTCCAAATCTCTCAAACTCCGGGAGAGATTCTCAAAACCAAGGTTGACATGTTTCGAGTTCCTTTCAACATTTTGGAAATCCCGCTGAAACTTTGGACATTCTCGCGAAGGGTTCCCAATCCCCGACAAGATTGGTACCCATTCAAGTCCAAATCTCTCAAACTCCGGGAGAGATTCTCAAAACCAAGGTTGACATGTTTCGAGTTCCTTTCAACATTTTGGAAAATCCGCTGAAACTTTGGACATTCTCGCGAAGGGTTCCCGATCCCCGACAAGATTGGTACCCTTTCACGTCCAAATCTCTCAAACTCCGGGAGAGATTCTCAAAACCAAGGTTGACATGTTTCAAGTTCCTTTCAACATTTTGGAAATCCCGCTTAAACTTTGGACATTGTCGCGAAGGGTTCCCAATCCCCGACAAGATTGGTACCCTTTCACGTCCAAATCTCTCAAACTCCGGGAGAGATTCTCAAAACCAAGGTTGACATGTTTCGAGTTCCTTTCAACATTTTGGAAATCCCGCTGAAACTTTGGACATTCTGGCGAAGGGTTCCCAATCCCCGACAAGACTGGTACCCTTTCACGTCCAAATCTCTCAGACTCCGGGAGAGATTCTCAAAACCAAGGTTGACATGGTTCGAGTTCCTTTCAACATTTTGGAAATCCCGCTGAAACTTTGGACATTCTGGCGAAGGGTTCCCAATCCCCGACAAGATTGGTACCCTTTCATGTCCAAATCTCTCAAACTCCGGGAGAGATTCTCAAAACCAAGGTTGACATCTTTCGAGTTCCTTTCAACATTTTGGAAATCCCGCTGAAACTTTGGACATTCTCGCGAAGGGTTCCCAATCCCCGACAAGATTGGTACCCTTTCACGTCCAAATCTCTCAAACTCCGGGAGAGATTCTCAAAACCAAGGTTGACATGTTTCGAGTTCCTTTCAACATTTTGGAAATCCCGCTGAAACTTTGGACATTCTGGCGAAGGGTTCCCAATCCCCGACAAGACTGGTACCCTTTCACGTAGAAATCTCTCAGACTCCGGGAGAGATTCTCAAAACCATGGTTGACATGTTTCGAGTTCCTTTCAACATTTTGGAAATCCCGCTGAAACTTTGGACATTCTCGCGAAGGGTTCCCAATCCGCAACAAGATTGGTACCCTTTCACGTCCAAATCTCTCAAACTCCGGGAGAGATTCTCAAAACCAAGGTTGACATGGTTCGAGTTCCTTTCAACATTTTGGAAATCCCGCTGAAACTTTGGACATTCTCGCGAAGGGTTCCCAATCCCCGACAAGATTGGTACCCTTTCACGTCCAAATCTCTCAAACTACGGGAGAGATTCTCAAAACCAAGGTTGACATGTTTCGAGTTCCTTTCAACATTTTGGAAATCCCGCTGAAACTTTGGACATTCTCGCGAAGGGTTCCCAATCCCCGACAAGACTGGTACCCTTTCACGTCCAAATCTCTCAAACTCCGGGAGAGATTCTCAAAACCAAGGTTGACATGTTTCGAGTTCCTTTCAACATTTTGGAAACCCCGCTGAAACTTTGGACATTCTCGCGAAGGGTTCCCAATCCCCGACAAGATTGGTACCCTTTCACGTCCAAATCTCTCAAACTCCGGGAGAGATTCTCAAAACCAAGGTTGACATGTTTCGAGTTCCTTTCAACATTTTGGAAATCCCGCTGAAACTTTGGACATTCTCGCGAAGGGTTCCCAATCCCCGACAAGATTGGTACCCTTTCACGTCCAGATCTCTCAAACTCCGGGAGAGATTCTCAAAACCAAGGTTGACATGGTTCGAGTTCCTTTCAACATTTTGGAAAACCCGCTGAAACTTTGGACATTCTGGCGAAGGGTTCCCAATCCCCGACAAGACTGGTACCCTTTCACGTCCAAATCTCTCAAACTCCGGGAGAGATTCTCAAAACCAAGGTTGACATGTTTCGAGTTCCTTTCAACATTTTGGAAATCCCGCTTAAACTTTGGACATTCTCGCGAAGGGGTCCCAATCCCTGACAAGATTGGTACCCTTTCACGTCCAAATCTCTCAAACTCCGGGAGAGATTCTCAAAACCAAGGTTGACATGTTTCGAGTTCCTTTCAACATTTTGGAAATCCCGCTGAAACTTTGGACATTCTGGCGAAGGGTTCCCAATCCCCGACAAGACTGGTACCCTTTCACGTCCAAATCTCTCAGACTCCGGGAGAGATTCTCAAAACCAAGGTTGACATGGTTCGAGTTCCTTTCAACATTTTGGAAATCCCGCTGAAACTTTGGACATTCTCGCGAAGGGTTCCCAATCCCCGACAAGATTGGTACCCTTTCATGTCCAAATCTCTCAAACTCCGGGAGAGATTCTCAAAACCAAGGTTGACATGTTTCGAGTTCCTTTCAACATTTTGGAAATCCCGCTGAAACTTTGTACATTCTCGCGAAGGGTTCCCAATCCCCGACAAGATTGGTACCCTTTCACGTCCAAATCTCTCAAACTCCGGGAGAGATTCTCAAAACCAAGGTTGACATGGTTCGAGTTCCTTTCAACATTTTGGAAATCCCGCTGAAACTTTGGACATTCTCGCGAAGCGTTCCCAATCCCCGACAAGACTGGTACCCTTTCACGTCCAAATCTCTCAAACTCCTGGAGAGATTCTCAAAACCAAGGTTGACATGTTTCGAGTTCCTTTCAACATTTTGGAAATCCCGCTTAAACTTTGGACATTCTCGCGAAGGGTTCCCAATCCCCGACAAGATTGGTACCCTTTCACGTCCAAATCTCTCAAACTCCGGGAGAGATTCTCAAAACCAAGGTTGACATGGTTCGAGTTCCTCTCAACATTTTGGAAATCTTGCTGAAACTTTGGACATTCTCGCGAAGGGTTCCCAATCCCTGACAAGATTGGTACCCTTTCACGTCCAAATCTCTCAAACTCCGGGAGAGATTCTCAAAACCAAGGTTGACATGTTTCGAGTTCCTTTCAACATTTTGGAAATCCCGCTTAAACTTTGGACATTCTCGCGAAGGGTTCCCAATCCCCGACAAGATTGGTACCCTTTCACGTCCAAATCTCTCAAACTCCGGGAGAGATTCTCAAAACCAAGGTTGACATGGTTCGAGTTCCTTTCAACATTTTGGAAATCTTGCTGAAACTTTGGACATTCTCGCGAAGGGTTCCCAATCCCCGACAAGATTGGTACCCTTTCACGTCCAAATCTCTCAAACTCCGGGAGAGATTCTCAAAACCAAGGTTGACATGTTTCGAGTTCCTCTCAACATTTTGGAAATCCCGCTGAAACTTTGGACATTCTCGCGAAGGGTTCCCGATCCCCGACAAGATTGGTACCCTTTCACGTCCAAATCTCTCAAACTCCGGGAGAGATTCTCAAAACCAAGGTTGACATCTTTCGAGTTCCTTTCAACATTTTGGAAATCCCGCTGAAACTTTGGACATTGTCGCGAAGGGTTCCCAATCCCCGACAAGATTGGTACCCTTTCACGTCCAAATCTCTCAAACTCCAGGAGAGATTCTCAAAACCAAGGTTGACATGTTTCGAGTTCATTTCAACATTTTGGAAATCCCGCTGAAACTTTGGACATTCTCGCGAAGGGTTCCCAATCCCCGACAAGATTGGTACCCTTTCACGTCCAAATCTCTCAAACTCCGGGAGAGATTCTCAAAACCAAGGTTGACATGTTTCGAGTTCCTTTCAACATTTTGGAAATCCCGCTGAAACTTTGGACATTCTCGCGAAGGGTTCCCAATCCCCGACAAGATTGGTACCCATTCAAGTCCAAATCTCTCAAACTCCGGGAGAGATTCTCAAAACCAAGGTTGACATGTTTCGAGTTCCTTTCAACATTTTGGAAAATCCGCTGAAACTTTGGACATTCTCGCGAAGGGTTCCCGATCCCCGACAAGATTGGTACCCTTTCACGTCCAAATCTCTCAAACTCCGGGAGAGATTCTCAAAACCAAGGTTGACATGTTTCAAGTTCCTTTCAACATTTTGGAAATCCCGCTTAAACTTTGGACATTGTCGCGAAGGGTTCCCAATCCCCGACAAGATTGGTACCCTTTCACGTCCAAATCTCTCAAACTCCGGGAGAGATTCTCAAAACCAAGGTTGACATGTTTCGAGTTCCTTTCAACATTTTGGAAATCCCGCTGAAACTTTGGACATTCTGGCGAAGGGTTCCCAATCCCCGACAAGACTGGTACCCTTTCACGTCCAAATCTCTCAGACTCCGGGAGAGATTCTCAAAACCAAGGTTGACATGGTTCGAGTTCCTTTCAACATTTTGGAAATCCCGCTGAAACTTTGGACATTCTCGCGAAGGGTTCCCAATCCCCGACAAGATTGGTACCCTTTCATGTCCAAATCTCTCAAACTCCGGGAGAGATTCTCAAAACCAAGGTTGACATCTTTCGAGTTCCTTTCAACATTTTGGAAATCCCGCTGAAACTTTGGACATTCTCGCGAAGGGTTCCCAATCCCCGACAAGATTGGTACCCTTTCACGTCCAAATCTCTCAAACTCCGGGAGAGATTCTCAAAACCAAGGTTGACATGGTTCGAGTTCCTTTCAACATTTTGGAAATCCCGCTGAAACTTTGGACATTCTGGCGAAGGGTTCCCAATCCCCGACAAGACTGGTACCCTTTCACGTAGAAATCTCTCAGACTCCGGGAGAGATTCTCAAAACCATGGTTGACATGTTTCGAGTTCCTTTCAACATTTTGGAAATCCCGCTGAAACTTTGGACATTCTCGCGAAGGGTTCCCAATCCCCAACAAGATTGGTACCCTTTCACGTCCAAATCTCTCAAACTCCGGGAGAGATTCTCAAAACCAAGGTTGACATGTTTCGAGTTCCTTTCAACATTTTGGAAATCCCGCTGAAACTTTGGACATTCTCGCGAAGGGTTCCCAATCCCCGACAAGATTGGTACCCTTTCACGTCCAAATCTCTCAAACTCCGGGAGAGATTCTCAAAACCAAGGTTGACATGTTTCGAGTTCCTTTCAACATTTTGGAAATCCCGCTGAAACTTTGGACATTCTCGCGAAGGGTTCCCAATCCCCGACAAGACTGGTACCCTTTCACGTCCAAATCTCTCAAACTCCGGGAGAGATTCTCAAAACCAAGGTTGACATGTTTCGAGTTCCTTTCAACATTTTGGAAACCCCGCTGAAACTTTGGACATTCTCGCGAAGGGTTCCCAATCCCCGACAAGATTGGTACCCTTTCACGTCCAAATCTCTCAAACTCCGGGAGAGATTCTCAAAACCAAGGTTGACATGTTTCGAGTTCCTTTCAACATTTTGGAAATCCCGCTGAAACTTTGGACATTCTCGCGAAGGGTTCCCAATCCCCGACAAGATTGGTACCCTTTCACGTCCAAATCTCTCAAACTCCGGGAGAGATTCTCAAAACCAAGGTTGACATGGTTCGAGTTCCTCTCAACATTTCGGAAATCCCGCTGAAACTTTGCACATTCTCGCGAAGGGTTCCCAATCCCCGACAAGACTGGTGCCCTTTCACGTCCAAATCTCTCAAACTCCGGGAGAGATTCTCAAAACCAAGGTTGACATGGTTCGAGTTCCTTTCAACATTTTGGAAATCCCGCTGAAACTTTGTACATTCTCGCGAAGGGTTCCCAATCCCCGACAAGATTGGTACCCTTTCACGTCCAAATCTCTCAAACTCCGGGAGAGATTCTCAAAACCAAGGTTGACATGTTTCGAGTTCCTTTCAACATTTTGGAAATCCCGCTGAAACTTTGGACATTCTCGCGAAGGGTTCCCAATCCCCGACAAGATTGGTACCCTTTCACGTCCAGATCTCTCAAACTCCGGGAGAGATTCTCAAAACCAAGGTTGACATGGTTCGAGTTCCTTTCAACATTTTGGAAAACCCGCTGAAACTTTGGACATTCTGGCGAAGGGTTCCCAATCCCCGACAAGACTGGTACCCTTTCACGTCCAAATCTCTCAAACTCCGGGAGAGATTCTCAAAACCAAGGTTGACATGTTTCGAGTTCCTTTCAACATTTTGGAAATCCCGCTTAAACTTTGGACATTCTCGCGAAGGGGTCCCAATCCCTGACAAGATTGGTACCCTTTCACGTCCAAATCTCTCAAACTCCGGGAGAGATTCTCAAAACCAAGGTTGACATGTTTCGAGTTCCTTTCAACATTTTGGAAAATCCGCTGAAACTTTGGACATTCTCGCGAAGGGTTCCCGATCCCCGACTAGATTGGTACCCTTTCACGTCCAAATCTCTCAAACTCCGGGAGAGATTCTCAAAACCAAGGTTGACATCTTTCGAGTTCCTTTCAACATTTTGGAAATCCCGCTGAAACTTTGGACATTCTTGCGAAGGGTTCCCAATCCCCGACAAGATTGGTACCCTTTCACGTCCAAATCTCTCAAACTCCAGGAGAGATTCTCAAAACCAAGGTTGACATGGTTCGAGTTCCTCTCAACATTTTGAAAATCCCGCTGAAACTTTGGACATTCTCGCGAAGGGTTCCCAATCCCCGACAAGATTGGTACCCTTTCACGTCCAAATCTCTCAAACTCCGGGAGAGATTCTCAAAACCAAGGTTGACATGTTTCGAGTTCCTTTCAACATTTTGGAAATCCCGCTGAAACTTTGGACATTCTCGCGAAGGGTTCCCAATCCCCGACAAGATTGGTACCCTTTCACGTCCAAATCTCTCAAACTCCAGGAGAGATTCTCAAAACCAAGGTTGACATGTTTCGAGTTCATTTCAACATTTTGGAAATCCCGCTGAAACTTTGGACATTCTCGCGAAGGGTTCCCAATCCCCGACAAGATTGGTACCCTTTCACGTCCAAATCTCTCAAACTCCGGGAGAGATTCTCAAAACCAAGGTTGACATGTTTCGAGTTCCTTTCAACATTTTGGAAATCCCGCTGAAACTTTGGACATTCTCGCGAAGGGTTCCCAATCCCCGACAAGATTGGTACCCATTCAAGTCCAAATCTCTCAAACTCCGGGAGAGATTCTCAAAACCAAGGTTGACATGTTTCGAGTTCCTTTCAACATTTTGGAAAATCCGCTGAAACTTTGGACATTCTCGCGAAGGGTTCCCGATCCCCGACAAGATTGGTACCCTTTCACGTCCAAATCTCTCAAACTCCGGGAGAGATTCTCAAAACCAAGGTTGACATGTTTCAAGTTCCTTTCAACATTTTGGAAATCCCGCTTAAACTTTGGACATTGTCGCGAAGGGTTCCCAATCCCCGACAAGATTGGTACCCTTTCACGTCCAAATCTCTCAAACTCCGGGAGAGATTCTCAAAACCAAGGTTGACATGTTTCGAGTTCCTTTCAACATTTTGGAAATCCCGCTGAAACTTTGGACATTCTGGCGAAGGGTTCCCAATCCCCGACAAGACTGGTACCCTTTCACGTCCAAATCTCTCAGACTCCGGGAGAGATTCTCAAAACCAAGGTTGACATGGTTCGAGTTCCTTTCAACATTTTGGAAATCCCGCTGAAACTTTGGACATTCTCGCGAAGGGTTCCCAATCCCCGACAAGATTGGTACCCTTTCATGTCCAAATCTCTCAAACTCCGGGAGAGATTCTCAAAACCAAGGTTGACATCTTTCGAGTTCCTTTCAACATTTTGGAAATCCCGCTGAAACTTTGGACATTCTCGCGAAGGGTTCCCAATCCCCGACAAGATTGGTACCCTTTCACGTCCAAATCTCTCAAACTCCGGGAGAGATTCTCAAAACCAAGGTTGACATGGTTCGAGTTCCTTTCAACATTTTGGAAATCCCGCTGAAACTTTGGACATTCTGGCGAAGGGTTCCCAATCCCCGACAAGACTGGTACCCTTTCACGTAGAAATCTCTCAGACTCCGGGAGAGATTCTCAAAACCATGGTTGACATGTTTCGAGTTCCTTTCAACATTTTGGAAATCCCGCTGAAACTTTGGACATTCTCGCGAAGGGTTCCCAATCCCCAACAAGATTGGTACCCTTTCACGTCCAAATCTCTCAAACTCCGGGAGAGATTCTCAAAACCAAGGTTGACATGTTTCGAGTTCCTTTCAACATTTTGGAAATCCCGCTGAAACTTTGGACATTCTCGCGAAGGGTTCCCAATCCCCGACAAGATTGGTACCCTTTCACGTCCAAATCTCTCAAACTCCGGGAGAGATTCTCAAAACCAAGGTTGACATGTTTCGAGTTCCTTTCAACATTTTGGAAATCCCGCTGAAACTTTGGACATTCTCGCGAAGGGTTCCCAATCCCCGACAAGACTGGTACCCTTTCACGTCCAAATCTCTCAAACTCCGGGAGAGATTCTCAAAACCAAGGTTGACATGTTTCGAGTTCCTTTCAACATTTTGGAAACCCCGCTGAAACTTTGGACATTCTCGCGAAGGGTTCCCAATCCCCGACAAGATTGGTACCCTTTCACGTCCAAATCTCTCAAACTCCGGGAGAGATTCTCAAAACCAAGGTTGACATGTTTCGAGTTCCTTTCAACATTTTGGAAATCCCGCTGAAACTTTGGACATTCTCGCGAAGGGTTCCCAATCCCCGACAAGATTGGTACCCTTTCACGTCCAGATCTCTCAAACTCCGGGAGAGATTCTCAAAACCAAGGTTGACATGGTTCGAGTTCCTTTCAACATTTTGGAAAACCCGCTGAAACTTTGGACATTCTGGCGAAGGGTTCCCAATCCCCGACAAGACTGGTACCCTTTCACGTCCAAATCTCTCAAACTCCGGGAGAGATTCTCAAAACCAAGGTTGACATGTTTCGAGTTCCTTTCAACATTTTGGAAATCCCGCTTAAACTTTGGACATTCTCGCGAAGGGGTCCCAATCCCTGACAAGATTGGTATCCTTTCACGTCCAAATCTCTCAAACTCCGGGAGACATTCTCAAAACCAAGGTTGACATGGTTCGAGTTCCTTTCAACATTTTGGAAAATCCGCTGAAACTTTGGACATTCTCGCGAAGGGTTCCCGATCCCCGACTAGATTGGTACCCTTTCACGTCCAAATCTCTCAAACTCCGGGAGAGATTCTCAAAACCAAGGTTGACATCTTTCGAGTTCCTTTCAACATTTTGGAAATCCCGCTGAAACTTTGGACATTGTCGTGAAGGGTTCCCAATCCCCGACAAGATTGGTACCCTTTCACGTCCAAATCTCTCAAACTCCGGGAGAGATTCTCAAAACCAAGGTTGACATGGTTCGAGTTCCTCTCAACATTTCGGAAATCCCGCTGAAACTTTGCACATTCTCGCGAAGGGTTCCCAATCCCCGACAAGACTGGTACCCTTTCACGTCCAAATCTCTCAAACTCCGGGAGAGATTCTCAAAACCAAGGTTGACATGGTTCGAGTTCCTTTCAACATTTTGGAAATCCCGCTGAAACTTTGGACATTCTCGCGAAGGGTTCCCAATCCCCGACAAGATTGGTACCCTTTCACGTCCAAATCTCTCAAACTCCGGGAGAGATTCTCAAAACCAAGGTTGACATGTTTCGAGTTCCTTTCAACATTTTGGAAATCCCGCTGAAACTTTGGACATTCTCGCGAAGGGTTCCCAATCCCCGACAAGATTGGTACCCTTTCACGTCCAGATCTCTCAAACTCCGGGAGAGATTCTCAAAACCAAGGTTGACATGGTTCGAGTTCCTTTCAACATTTTGGAAAACCCGCTGAAACTTTGGACATTCTGGCGAAGGGTTCCCAATCCCCGACAAGACTGGTACCCTTTCACGTGCAAATCTCTCAAACTCCGGGAGAGATTCTCAAAACCAAGGTTGACATGTTTCGAGTTCCTTTCAACATTTTGGAAATCCCGCTTAAACTTTGGACATTCTCGCGAAGGGGTCCCAATCCCTGACAAGATTGGTACCCTTTCACGTCCAAATCTCTCAAACTCCGGGAGAGATTCTCAAAACCAAGGTTGACATGTTTCGAGTTCCTTTCAACATTTTGGAAAATCCGCTGAAACTTTGGACATTCTCGCGAAGGGTTCCCGATCCCCGACTAGATTGGTACCCTTTCACGTCCAAATCTCTCAAACTCCGGGAGAGATTCTCAAAACCAAGGTTGACATCTTTCGAGTTCCTTTCAACATTTTGGAAATCCCGCTGAAACTTTGGACATTCTTGCGAAGGGTTCCCAATCCCCGACAAGATTGGTACCCTTTCACGTCCAAATCTCTCAAACTCCAGGAGAGATTCTCAAAACCAAGGTTGACATGGTTCGAGTTCCTCTCAACATTTTGAAAATCCCGCTGAAACTTTGGACATTCTCGCGAAGGGTTCCCAATCCCCGACAAGATTGGTACCCTTTCACGTCCAAATCTCTCAAACTCCGGGAGAGATTCTCAAAACCAAGGTTGACATGTTTCGAGTTCCTTTCAACATTTTGGAAATCCCGCTGAAACTTTGGACATTCTCGCGAAGGGGTCCCAATCCCTGACAAGATTGGTACCCTTTCACGTCCAAATCTCTCAAACTCCGGGAGAGATTCTCAAAACCAAGGTTGACATGTTTCGAGTTCCTTTCAACATTTTGGAAATCCCGCTGAAACTTTGGACATTCTCGCGAAGGGTTCCCAATCCCCGACAAGATTGGTACCCTTTCACGTCCAAATCTCTCAAACTCCGGGAGAGATTCTCAAAACCAAGGTTGACATGGTTCGAGTTCCTTTCAACATTTTGGAAATCCCGCTGAAACTTTGGACATTCTGGCGAAGGGTTCCCAATCCCCGACAAGACTGGTACCCTTTCACGTAGAAATCTCTCAAACTCCGGGAGAGATTCTCAAAACCATGGTTGACATGTTTCGAGTTCCTTTCAACATTTTGGAAATCCCGCTGAAACTTTGGACATTCTCGCGAAGGGTTCCCAATCCCCGACAAGACTGGTACCCTTTCACGTCCAAATCTCTCAAACTCCGGGAGAGATTCTCAAAACCAAGGTTGACATGTTTCGAGTTCCTTTCAACATTTTGGAAATCCCGCTGAAACTTTGGACATTCTCGCGAAGGGTTCCCAATCCCCGACAAGATTGGTACCCTTTCACGTCCAAATCTCTCAAACTCCGGGAGAGATTCTCAAAACCAAGGTTGACATGGTTCGAGTTCCTTTCAACATTTTGGAAATCCCGCTGAAACTTTGGACATTCTGGCGAAGGGTTCCCAATCCCCGACAAGACTGGTACCCTTTCACGTAGAAATCTCTCAAACTCCGGGAGAGATTCTCAAAACCATGGTTGACATGTTTCGAGTTCCTTTCAACATTTTGGAAATCCCGCTGAAACTTTGGACATTCTCGCGAAGGGTTCCCAATCCCCGACAAGACTGGTACCCTTTCACGTCCAAATCTCTCAAACTCCGGGAGAGATTCTCAAAACCAAGGTTGACATGGTTCGAGTTCCTTTTAACATTTTGGAAATCCCGCTGAAACTTTGGACATTCTCGCGAAGGGGTCCCAATCCCTGACAAGATTGGTACCCTTTCACGTCCAAATCTCTCAAACTCCGGGAGAGATTCTCAAAACCAAGGTTGACATGTTTCGAGTTCCTTTCAACATTTTAGAAAATCCGCTGAAACTTTGGACATTCTCGCGAAGGGTTCCCGATCCCCGACTAGATTGGTACCCTTTCACGTCCAAATCTCTCAAACTCCGGGAGAGATTCTCAAAACCAAGGTTGACATCTTTCGAGTTCCTTTCAACATTTTGGAAATCCCGCTGAAACTTTGGACATTGTCGCGAAGGGTTCCCAATCCCCGACAAGATTGGTACCCTTTCACGTCCAAATCTCTCAAACTCCAGGAGAGATTCTCAAAACCAAGGTTGACATGTTTCGAGTTCCTTTCAACATTTTGGAAATCCCGCTGAAACTTTGGACATTCTCGCGAAGGGTTCCCAATCTTCGACAAGATTGGTACCCTTTCACGTCCAAATCTCTCAAACTCCGGGAGAGATTCTCAAAACCAAGGTTGACATGTTTCGAGTTCCTTTCAACATTTTGGAAATCCCGCTGAAACTTTGGACATTCTCGCGAAGGGGTCCCAATCCCTGACAAGATTGGTACCCTTTCACGTCCAAATCTCTCAAACTCCGGGAGAGATTCTCAAAACCAAGGTTGACATGTTTCGAGTTCCTTTCAACATTTTGGAAATCCCGCTGAAACTTTGGACATTCTCGCGAAGGGTTCCCAATCCCCGACAAGATTGGTACCCTTTCACGTCCAAATCTCTCAAACTCCGGGAGAGATTCTCAAAACCAAGGTTGACATGGTTCGAGTTCCTTTCAACATTTTGGAAATCCCGCTGAAACTTTGGACATTGTCGCGAAGGGTTCCCAATCCCCGACAAGATTGGTACCCTTTCACGTCCAAATCTCTCAAACTCCAGGAGAGATTCTCAAAACCAAGGTTGACATGGTTCGAGTTCCTCTCAACATTTTGGAAATCCCGCTGAAGCTTTGGACATTCTCGCGAAGGGTTCCCAATCCCCGACAAGACTGGTACCCTTTCACGTCCAAATCTCTCAAACTCCGGGAGAGATTCTCAAAACCAAGGTTGACATGTTTCGAGTTCCTTTCAACATTTTGGAAATCCCGCTGAAACTTTGGACATTCTCGCGAAGGTTTCCCAATCCCCGACAAGATTGGTACCCTTTCACGTCCAAATCTCTCAAACTCCGGGAGAGATTCTCAAAACCAAGGTTGACATGTTTCGAGTTCCTTTCAACATTTTGGAAATCCCGCTGAAACTTTGGACATTCTCGCGAAGGGTTCCCAATCCCCGACAAGATTGGTACCCTTTCACGTCCAGATCTCTCAAACTCCGGGACACATTCTAAAAACCAAGGTTGACATGGTTCGAGTTCCTTTCAACATTTTGGAAAACCCGCTGAAACTTTGGACATTCTGGCGAAGGGTTCCCAATCCCCGACAAGACTGGTACCCTTTCACGTCCAAATCTCTCAAACTCCGGGAGAGATTCTCAAAACCAAGGTTGACATGTTTCGAGTTCCTTTCAACATTTTGGAAATCCCGCTGAAACTTTGGACATTCTCGCGAAGGGTTCCCAATCCCCGACAAGATTGGTACCCTTTCACGTCCAAATCTCTCAAACTCCGGGAGAGATTCTCAAAACCAAGGTTGACATGGTTCGAGTTCCTTTCAACATTTTGGAAATCCCGCTGAAACTTCGGACATTGTCGCGAAGGGTTCCCAATCTTCGACAAGATTGGTACCCTTTCACGTAGAAATCTCTCAAACTCCGGGAGAGATTCTCAAAACCATGGTATACATGTTTCGAGTTCCTTTCAACATTTTGGAAATCCCGCTGAAACTTTGGACATTCTCGCGAAGGGTTCCCAATCCCCGACAAGATTGGTACCCTTTCACGTCCAAATCTCTCAAACTCCGGGAGAGATTCTCAAAACCAAGGTTGACATGTTTCGAGATCCTTTCAACATTTTGGAAATCCCGCTGAAACTTTGGACATTGTCGCGAAGGGTTTCAATCCCCGACAAGATTGGTACCCTTTCACGTCCAAATCTCTCAAACTCCGGGAGAGATTCTCAAAACCAAGGTTGACATGTTTCGAGTTCCTTTCAACATTGTGGAAATCACGCTGAAACTTTGGACATTCTCGCGAAGGGTTCCCAATCCCCGACAAGACTGGTACACTTTCACGTCCAAATCTCTCAAACTCCGGGAGAGATTCTCAAAACCAAGGTTGACATGTTTCGAGTTCCTTTCAACATTTTGGAAATCCCGCTGAAACTTTGGACATTCTCGCGAAGGGTTCCCAATCCCCGACAAGATTGGTACCCATTCAAGTCCAAATCTCTCAAACTCCGGGAGAGATTCTCAAAACCAAGGTTGACATGTTTCGAGTTCCTTTCAACATTTTGGAAATCCCGCTGAAACTTTGGACATTCTCGCGAAGGGTTCCCAATCCCCGACAAGATTGGTACCCTTTCACGTCCAGATCTCTCAAACTCCGGGAGAGATTCTCAAAACCAAGGTTGACATGGTTCGAGTTCCTTTCAACATTTTGGAAAACCCGCTGAAACTTTGGACATTCTGGCGAAGGGTTCCCAATCCCCGACAAGACTGGTACCCTTTCACGTCCAAATCTCTCAAACTCTGGGAGAGATTCTCAAAACCAAGGTTGACATGGTTCGAGTTCCTTTCAACATTTTGGAAATCCCGCTGAAACTTTGTACATTCTCGCGAAGGGTTCCCAATCCCCGACAAGATTGGTACCCTTTCACGTCCAAATCTCTCAAACTCCGGGAGAGATTCTCAAAACCAAGGTTGACATGTTTCGAGTTCCTTTCAACATTTTGGAAATCCCGCTGAAACTTTGGACATTCTGGCGAAGGGTTCCCAATCCCCGACAAGATTGGTACCCTTTCACGTCCAGATCTCTCAAACTCCGGGAGAGATTCTCAAAACCAAGGTTGACATGGTTCGAGTTCCTTTCAACATTTTGGAAATCCCGCTGAAACTTTGGACATTCTCGCGAAGGGTTCCCAATCCCCGACAAGATTGGTACCCTTTCACGTCCAAATCTCTCAAACTCCGGGAGAGATTCTCAAAACCAAGGTTGACATGGTTCGAGTTCCTTTCAACATTTTGGAAAACCCGCTGAAACTTTGGACATTCTGGCGAAGGGTTCCCAATCCCCGACAAGACTGGTACCCTTTCACGTCCAAATCTCTCAAACTCCGGGAGAGATTCTCAAAACCAAGGTTGACATCTTTCGAGTTCCTTTCAACATTTTGGAAATCCCGCTGAAACTTTGGACATTCTCGCGAAGGGTTCCCAATCCCCGACAAGATTGGTACCCTTTCACGTCCAAATCTCTCAAACTCCGGGAGAGATTCTCAAAACCAAGGTTGACATGGTTCGAGTTCCTTTCAACATTTTGGAAATCCCGCTGAAACTTTGGACATTGTCGCGAAGGGTTCCCAATCCCCGACAAGACTGGTACCCTTTCACGTAGAAATCTCTCAAACTCCGGGAGAGATTCTCAAAACCATGGTTGACATGTTTCGAGTTCCTTTCAACATTTTGGAAATCCCGCTGAAACTTTGGACATACTCGCGAAGGGTTCCCAATCCCCGACAAGATTGGTACCCTTTCACGTCCAAATCTCTCAGACTCCGGGAGAGATTCTCAAAACCAAGGTTGACATGGTTCGAGTTCCTTTCAACATTTTGGAAATCCCACTGAAACTTTGGACATTCTCGCGAAGGGTTCCCAATCCCCGACAAGACTGGTACCCTTTCACGTCCAAATCTCTCAAACTCCGGGAGAGATTCTCAAAACCAAGGTTGACATGTTTCGAGTTCCTTTCAACATTTTGGAAAACCCGCTGAAACTTTGGACATTCTGGCGAAGGGTTCCCAATCCCCGACAAGACTGGTACCCTTTCACGTCCAAATCTCTCAAACTCCGGGAGAGATTCTCAAAACCAAGGTTGACATGGTTCGAGTTCCTTTCAACATTTTGGAAATCCCGCTTAAACTTTGGACATTCTCGCGAAGGGGTCCCAATCCCTGACAAGATTGGTACCCTTTCACGTCCAAATCTCTCAAACTCCGGGAGAGATTCTCAAAACCAAGGTTGACATGTTTCGAGTTCCTTTCAACATTTTGGAAATCCCGCTGAAACTTTGGACATTCTGGCGAAGGGTTCCCAATCCCCGACAAGACTGGTACCCTTTCACGTCCAAATCTCTCAGACTCCGGGAGAGATTCTCAAAACCAAGGTTGACATGGTTCGAGTTCCTTTCAACATTTTGGAAATCCCACTGAAACTTTGGACATTCTCGCGAAGGGTTCCCAATCCCCGACAAGATTGGTACCCTTTCATGTCCAAATCTCTCAAACTCCGGGAGAGATTCTCAAAACCAAGGTTGACATGTTTCGAGTTCCTTTCAACATTTTGGAAATCCCGCTGAAACTTTGGACATTCTCGCGAAGGGTTCCCAATCCCCGACAAGATTGGTACCCTTTCACGTCCAAATCTCTCAAACTCTGGGAGAGATTCTCAAAACCAAGGTTGACATGGTTCGAGTTCCTTTCAACATTTTGGAAATCCCGCTGAAACTTTGGACATTCTCGCGAAGGGTTCCCAATCCCCGACAAGATTGGTACCCTTTCACGTCCAAATCTCTCAAACTCCTGGAGAGATTCTCAAAACCAAGGTTGACATGTTTCGAGTTCCTTTCAACATTTTGGAAATCCCGCTTAAACTTTGGACATTCTCGCGAAGGGTTCCCGATCCCCGACAAGATTGGTACCCTTTCACGTCCAAATCTCTCAAACTCCTGGAGAGATTCTCAAAACCAAGGTTGACATGTTTCGAGTTCCTTTCAACATTTTGGAAAATCCGCTGAAACTTTGGACATTCTCGCGAAGGGTTCCCGATCCCCGACAAGATTGGTACCCTTTCACGTCCAAATCTCTCAAACTCCGGGAGAGATTCTCAAAACCAAGGTTGACATGTTTCGAGTTCCTTTCAACATTTTGGAAATCCCGCTGAAACTTTGGACATTCTCGCGAAGGGGTCCCAATCCCTGACAAGATTGGTACCCTTTCACGTCCAAATCTCTCAAACTCCGGGAGAGATTCTCAAAACCAAGGTTGACATGTTTCGAGTTCCTTTCAACATTTTAGAAAATCCGCTGAAACTTTGGACATTCTCGCGAAGGGTTCCCGATCCCCGACTAGATTGGTACCCTTTCACGTCCAAATCTCTCAAACTCCGGGAGAGATTCTCAAAACCAAGGTTGACATCTTTCGAGTTCCTTTCAACATTTTGGAAATCCCGCTGAAACTTTGGACATTGTCGCGAAGGGTTCCCAATCCCCGACAAGATTGGTACCCTTTCACGTCCAAATCTCTCAAACTCCAGGAGAGATTCTCAAAACCAAGGTTGACATGGTTCGAGTTCCTCTCAACATTTTGGAAATCCCGCTGAAACTTTGGACATTCTCGCGAAGGGTTCCCAATCTTCGACAAGATTGGTACCCTTTCACGTCCAAATCTCTCAAACTCCGGGAGAGATTCTCAAAACCAAGGTTGACATGTTTCGAGTTCCTTTCAACATTTTGGAAATCCCGCTGAAACTTTGGACATTCTCGCGAAGGGGTCCCAATCCCTGACAAGATTGGTACTCTTTCACGTCCAAATCTCTCAAACTCCGGGAGAGATTCTCAAAACCAAGGTTGACATGTTTCGAGTTCCTTTCAACATTTTGGAAATCCCGCTGAAACTTTGGACATTCTCGCGAAGGGGTCCCAATCCCCGACAAGATTGGTACCCTTTCACGTCCAAATCTCTCAAACTCCGGGAGAGATTCTCAAAACCAAGTTTGACATGGTTCGAGTTCCTTTCAACATTTTGGAAATCCCGCTGAAACTTTGGACATTCTGGCGAAGGGTTCCCAATCCCCGACAAGACTGGTACCCTTTCACGTCCAAATCTCTCAAACTCCGGGAGAGATTCTCAAAACCATGGTTGACATGTTTCGAGTTCCTTTCAACATTTTGGAAATCCCGCTGAAACTTTGGACATTCTCGCGAAGGGTTCCCAATCCCCGACAAGATTGGTACCCTTTCACGTCCAAATCTCTCAAACTCCGGGAGAGATTCTCAAAACCAAGGTTGACATGTTTCGAGTTCCTTTCAACATTTTGGAAATCCCGCTGAAACTTTGGACATTCTCGCGAAGGGTTCCCAATCCCCGACAAGACTGGTACCCTTTCACGTCCAAATCTCTCAAACTCCGGGAGAGATTCTCAAAACCAAGGTTGACATGGTTCGAGTTCCTTTCAACATTTTGGAAATCCCGCTGAAACTTTGGACATTGTCGCGAAGGGTTCCCAATCCCCGACAAGACTGGTACCCTTTCACGTAGAAATCTCTCAAACTCCGGGAGAGATTCTCAAAACCATGGTTGACATGTTTCGAGTTCCTTTCAACATTTTGGAAATCCCGCTGAAACTTTGGACATACTCGCGAAGGGTTCCCAATCCCCGACAAGATTGGTACCCTTTCACTTCCAAATCTCTCAGACTCCGGGAGAGATTCTCAAAACCAAGGTTGACATGGTTCGAGTTCCTTTCAACATTTTGGAAATCCGGCTGAAACTTTGGACATTCTCGCGAAGGGTTCCCAATCCCCGACAAGACTGGTACCCTTTCACGTCCAAATCTCTCAAACTCCGGGAGAGATTCTCAAAACCAAGGTTGACATGTTTCGAGTTCCTTTCAACATTTTGGAAAACCCGCTGAAACTTTGGACATTCTGGCGAAGGGTTCCCAATCCCCGACAAGACTGGTACCCTTTCACGTCCAAATCTCTCAAACTCCGGGAGAGATTCTCAAAACCAAGGTTGACATGTTTCGAGTTCCTTTCAACATTTTGGAAATCCCGCTTAAACTTTGGACATTCTCGCGAAGGGGTCCCAATCCCTGACAAGATTGGTACCCTTTCACGTCCAAATCTCTCAAACTCCGGGAGAGATTCTCAAAACCAAGGTTGACATGTTTCGAGTTCCTTTCAACATTTTGGAAATCCCGCTGAAACTTTGGACATTCTGGCGAAGGGTTCCCAATCCCCGACAAGACTGGTACCCTTTCACGTCCAAATCTCTCAGACTCCGGGAGAGATTCTCAAAACCAAGGTTGACATGGTTCGAGTTCCTTTCAACATTTTGGAAATCCCGCTGAAACTTTGGACATTCTCGCGAAGGGTTCCCAATCCCCGACAAGATTGGTACCCTTTCACGTAGAAATCTCTCAAACTCCGGGAGAGATTCTCAAAACCATGGTATACATGTTTCGAGTTCCTTTCAACATTTTGGAAATCCCGCTGAAACTTTGGACATTCTCGCGAAGGGTTCCCAATCCCCGACAAGATTGGTACCCTTTCACGTCCAAATCTCTCAAACTCCGGGAGAGATTCTCAAAACCAAGGTTGACATGTTTCGAGATCCTTTCAACATTTTGGAAATCCCGCTGAAACTTTGGACATTGTCGCGAAGGGTTTCAATCCCCGACAAGATTGGTACCCTTTCACGTCCAAATCTCTCAAACTCCGGGAGAGATTCTCAAAACCAAGGTTGACATGTTTCGAGTTCCTTTCAACATTGTGGAAATCACGCTGAAACTTTGGACATTCTCGCGAAGGGTTCCCAATCCCCGACAAGACTGGTACACTTTCACGTCCAAATCTCTCAAACTCCGGGAGAGATTCTCAAAACCAAGGTTGACATGTTTCGAGTTCCTTTCAACATTTTGGAAATCCCGCTGAAACTTTGGACATTCTCGCGAAGGGTTGCCAATCCCCGACAAGATTGGTACCCATTCAAGTCCAAATCTCTCAAACTCCGGGAGAGATTCTCAAAACCAAGGTTGACATGTTTCGAGTTCCTTTCAACATTTTGGAAATCCCGCTGAAACTTTGGACATTCTCGCGAAGGGTTCCCAATCCCCGACAAGATTGGTACCCTTTCACGTCCAGATCTCTCAAACTCCGGGAGAGATTCTCAAAACCAAGGTTGACATGGTTCGAGTTCCTTTCAACATTTTGGAAAACCCGCTGAAACTTTGGACATTCTGGCGAAGGGTTCCCAATCCCCGACAAGACTGGTACCCTTTCACGTCCAAATCTCTCAAACTCCGGGAGAGATTCTCAAAACCAAGGTTGACATGGTTCGAGTTCCTTTCAACATTTTGGAAATCCCGCTGAAACTTTGTACATTCTCGCGAAGGGTTCCCAATCCCCGACAAGATTGGTACCCTTTCACGTCCAAATCTCTCAAACTCCGGGAGAGATTCTCAAAACCAAGGTTGACATGTTTCGAGTTCCTTTCAACATTTTGGAAATCCCGCTGAAACTTTGGACATTCTCGCGAAGGGTTCCCAATCCCCGACAAGATTGGTACCCTTTCACGTCCAGATCTCTCAAACTCCGGGAGAGATTCTCAAAACCAAGGTTGACATGGTTCGAGTTCCTTTCAACATTTTGGAAATCCCGCTGAAACTTTGGACATTCTCGCGAAGGGTTCCCAATCCCCGACAAGACTGGTACCCTTTCACGTCCAAATCTCTCAAACTCCGGGAGAGATTCTCAAAACCAAGGTTGACATGTTTCGAGTTCCTTTCAACATTTTGGAAATCCTGCTGAAAGTTTGGATATTCTGGCGAAGGGTTCCCAATCCCTGACAAGATTGGTACCCTTTCACGTCCAAATCTCTCAAAGTCCGGGAGAGATTCTCAAAACCAAGGTTGACATGTTCCGAGTTCCTCTCAACATTTTGGAAATCCCGCTGAAACTTTGGACATTCTCGCGAAGGGTTCCCAATCCCCGACAAGACTGGTACCCTTTCACGTCCAAATCTCTCAAACTCCGGGAGAGATTCTCAAAACTAAGGTTGACATGTTTCGAGTTCCTTTCAACATTTTGGAAATCCCACTGAAACTTTGGACATTCTCGCTAACGGGTTCCCGATCCCCGACAAGATTGGTACCCTTTCACGTCCAAATCTCTCAAACTCCGGGAGAGATTCTCAAAACCAAGGTTGACATCTTTCGAGTTCCTTTCAACATTTTGGAAATCCCGCTGAAACTTTGGACATTCTCGCGAAGGGTTCCCAATCCCCGACAAGATTGGTACCCTTTCACGTCCAAATCTCTCAAACTCCGAGAGAGATTCTCAAAACCAAGGTTGACATGGTTCGAGTTCCTTTCAACATTTTGGAAATCCCGCTGAAACTTTGGACATTCTCGCGAAGGGTTCCCAATCCCCGACAAGACTGGTACACTTTCACGTCCAAATCTCTCAAACTCCGGGAGAGATTCTCAAAACCAAGGTTGACATGGTTCGAGTTCCTTTCAACATTTTGGAAATTCCGCTGAAACTTTGGACATTCTCGCGAAGGGTTCCCGATCCCCGACAAGATTGGTACCCTTTCACGTCCAAATCTCTCAAACTCCGGGAGAGATTCTCAAAACCAAGGTTGACATGGTTCGAGTTCCTTTCAACATTTTGGAAAACCCGCTGAAACTTTGGACATTCTGGCGAAGGGTTCCCAATCCCCGACAAGACTGGTACCCTTTCACGTCCAAATCTCTCAAACTCCGGGAGAGATTCTCAAAACCAAGGTTGACATCTTTCGAGTTCCTTTCAACATTTTGGAAATCCCGCTGAAACTTTGGACATTCTCGCGAAGGGTTCCCAATCCCCGACAAGATTGGTACCCTTTCACGTCCAAATCTCTCAAACTCCGGGAGAGATTCTCAAAACCAAGGTTGACATGGTTCGAGTTCCTTTCAACATTTTGGAAATCCCGCTGAAACTTTGGACATTGTCGCGAAGGGTTCCCAATCCCCGACAAGACTGGTACCCTTTCACGTAGAAATCTCTCAAACTCCGGGAGAGATTCTCAAAACCATGGTTGACATGTTTCGAGTTCCTTTCAACATTTTGGAAATCCCGCTGAAACTTTGGACATACTCGCGAAGGGTTCCCAATCCCCGACAAGATTGGTACCCTTTCACGTCCAAATCTCTCAAACTCCGGGAGAGATTCTCAAAACCAAGGTTGACATGTTTCGAGTTCCTTTCAACATTTTGGAAATCCCGCTGAAACTTTGGACATTCTCGCGAAGGGTTCCCAATCCCCGACAAGATTGGTACCCTTTCACGTCCAAATCTCTCAACTCCGGGAGAGATTCTCAAAACCAAGGTTGACATGTTTCGAGTTCCTTTCAACATTTTGGAAATCCCGCTGAAACTTTGGACATTCTCGCGAAGGGTTCCCAATCCCCGACAAGACTGGTACCCTTTCACGTCCAAATCTCTCAAACTCCGGGAGAGATTCTCAAAACCAAGGTTGACATGTTTCGAGTTCCTTTCAACATTTTGGAAAACCCGCTGAAACTTTGGACATTCTGGCGAAGGGTTCCCAATCCCCGACAAGACTGGTACCCTTTCACGTCCAAATCTCTCAAACTCCGGGAGAGATTCTCAAAACCAAGGTTGACATGTTTCGAGTTCCTTTCAACATTTTGGAAATCCCGCTGAAACTTTGGACATTCTCGCGAAGGGGTCCCAATCCCTGACAAGATTGGTACCCTTTCACGTCCAAATCTCTCAAACTCCGGGAGAGATTCTCAAAACCAAGGTTGACATGTTTCGAGTTCCTTTCAACATTTTGGAAATCCCGCTGAAACTTTGGACATTCTGGCGAAGGGTTCCCAATCCCCGACAAGACTGGTACCCTTTCACGTCCAAATCTCTCAGACTCCGGGAGAGATTCTCAAAACCAAGGTTCACATGGTTCGAGTTCCTTTCAACATTTTGGAAATCCCGCTGAAACTTTGGACATTCTCGCGAAGGGTTCCCAATCCCCGACAAGACTGGTACCCTTTCACGTCCAAATCTCTCAAACTCCGGGAGAGATTCTCAAAACCAAGGTTGACATGTTTCGAGTTCCTTTCAACATTTTGGAAAACCCGCTGAAACTTTGGACATTCTGGCGAAGGGTTCCCAATCCCCGACAAGACTGGTACCCTTTCACGTCCAAATCTCTCAAACTCCGGGAGAGATTCTCAAAACCAAGGTTTACATGTTTCGAGTTCCTTTCAACATTTTGGAAATCCCGCTTAAACTTTGGACATTCTCGCGAAGGGGTCCCAATCCCTGACAAGATTGGTACCCTTTCACGTCCAAATCTCTCAAACTCCGGGAGAGATTCTCAAAACCAAGGTTGACATGTTTCGAGTTCCTTTCAACATTTTGGAAATCCCGCTGAAACTTTGGACATTCTGGCGAAGGGTTCCCAATCCCCGACAAGACTGGTACCCTTTCACGTCCAAATCTCTCAGACTCCGGGAGAGATTCTCAAAACCAAGGTTGACATGGTTCGAGTTCCTTTCAACATTTTGGAAATCCCGCTGAAACTTTGGACATTCTCGCGAAGGGTTCCCAATCCCCGACAAGATTGGTACCCTTTCATGTCCAAATCTCTCAAACTCCGGGAGAGATTCTCAAAACCAAGGTTGACATGTTTCGAGTTCCTTTCAACATTTTGGAAATCCCGCTGAAACTTTGGACATTCTGGCGAAGGGTTCCCAATCCCCGACAAGATTGGTACCCTTTCACGTCCAAATCTCTCAAACTCCGGGAGAGATTCTCAAAACCAAGGTTGACATGGTTCGAGTTCCTTTCAACATTTTGGAAATCCCGCTGAAACTTTGGACATTCTCGCGAAGGGTTCCCAATCCCCGACAAGACTGGTACCCTTTCACGTCCAAATCTCTCAAACTCCTGGAGAGATTCTCAAAACCAAGGTTGACATGTTTCGAGTTCCTTTCAACATTTTGGAAAATCCGCTGAAACTTTGGACATTCTCGCGAAGGGTTCCCGATCCCCGACAAGATTGGTACCCTTTCACGTCCAAATCTCTCAAACTCCGGGAGAGATTCTCAAAACCAAGGTTGACATCTTTCGAGTTCCTTTCAACATTTTGGAAATCCCGCTGAAACTTTGGACATTGTCGCGAAGGGTTCCCAATCCCTGACAAGATTGGTACCCTTTCACGTCCAAATCTCTCAAACTCCGGGAGAGATTCTCAAAACCAAGGTTGACATGTTTCGAGTTCCTTTCAACATTTTGGAAATCCCGCTGAAACTTTGGACATTCTCGCGAAGGGTTCCCAATCCCCGACAAGATTGGTACCCTTTCACGTCCAAATCTCTCAAACTCCGGGAGAGATTCTCAAAACCAAGGTTGACATGGTTCGAGTTCCTCTCAACATTTTGGAAATCTTGCTGAAACTTTGGACATTCTCGCGAAGGGTTCCCAATCCCCGACAAGATTGGTACCCTTTCACGTCCAAATCTCTCAAACTCCGGGAGAGATTCTCAAAACCAAGGTTGACATGTTTCGAGTTCCTCTCAACATTTTGGAAATCCCGCTGAAACTTTGGACATTCTCGCGAAGGGGTCCCAATCCCCGACAAGACTGGTACCCTTTCACGTAGAAATCTCTCAGACTCCGGGAGAGATTCTCAAAACCAAGGTTGACATCTTTCGAGTTCCTTTCAACATTTTGGAAATCCCGCTGAAACTTTGGACATTCTCGCGAAGGGTTCCCAATCCCCAACAAGATTGGTACCCTTTCACGTCCAAATCTCTCAAACTCCGGGAGAGATTCTCAAAACCAAGGTTGACATGTTTCGAGTTCCTTTCAACATTTTGGAAATCCCGCTGAAACTTTGGACATTCTCGCGAAGGGTTCCCAATCCCCGACAAGATTGGTACCCTTTCACGTCCAAATCTCTCAAACTCCGGGAGAGATTCTCAAAACCAAGGTTGACATGTTTCGAGTTCCTTTCAACATTTTGGAAATCCCGCTGAAACTTTGGACATTCTCGCGAAGGGTTCCCAATCCCCGACAAGACTGGTACCCTTTCACGTCCAAATCTCTCAAACTCCGGGAGAGATTCTCAAAACCAAGGTTGACATGTTTCGAGTTCCTTTCAACATTTTGGAAACCCCGCTGAAACTTTGGACATTCTCGCGAAGGGTTCCCAATCCCCGACAAGATTGGTACCCTTTCACGTCCAAATCTCTCAAACTCCGGGAGAGATTCTCAAAACCAAGGTTGACATGTTTCGAGTTCCTTTCAACATTTTGGAAATCCCGCTGAAACTTTGGACATTCTCGCGAAGGGTTCCCAATCCCCGACAAGATTGGTACCCTTTCACGTCCAGATCTCTCAAACTCCGGGAGAGATTCTCAAAACCAAGGTTGACATGGTTCGAGTTCCTTTCAACATTTTGGAAAACCCGCTGAAACTTTGGACATTCTGGCGAAGGGTTCCCAATCCCCGACAAGACTGGTACCCTTTCACGTCCAAATCTCTCAAACTCCGGGAGAGATTCTCAAAACCAAGGTTGACATGTTTCGAGTTCCTTTCAACATTTTGGAAATCCCGCTTAAACTTTGGACATTCTCGCGAAGGGGTCCCAATCCCTGACAAGATTGGTATCCTTTCACGTCCAAATCTCTCAAACTCCGGGAGAGATTCTCAAAACCAAGGTTGACATGGTTCGAGTTCCTTTCAACATTTTGGAAAATCCGCTGAAACTTTGGACATTCTCGCGAAGGGTTCCCGATCCCCGACTAGATTGGTACCCTTTCACGTCCAAATCTCTCAAACTCCGGGAGAGATTCTCAAAACCAAGGTTGACATCTTTCGAGTTCCTTTCAACATTTTGGAAATCCCGCTGAAACTTTGGACATTGTCGTGAAGGGTTCCCAATCCCCGACAAGATTGGTACCCTTTCACGTCCAAATCTCTCAAACTCCGGGAGAGATTCTCAAAACCAAGGTTGACATGGTTCGAGTTCCTCTCAACATTTCGGAAATCCCGCTGAAACTTTGCACATTCTCGCGAAGGGTTCCCAATCCCCGACAAGACTGGTACCCTTTCACGTCCAAATCTCTCAAACTCCGGGAGAGATTCTCAAAACCAAGGTTGACATGGTTCGAGTTCCTTTCAACATTTTGGAAATCCCGCTGAAACTTTGGACATTCTCGCGAAGGGTTCCCAATCCCCGACAAGATTGGTACCCTTTCACGTCCAAATCTCTCAAACTCCGGGAGAGATTCTCAAAACCAAGGTTGACATGTTTCGAGTTCCTTTCAACATTTTGGAAATCCCGCTGAAACTTTGGACATTCTCGCGAAGGGTTCCCAATCCCCGACAAGATTGGTACCCTTTCACGTCCAGATCTCTCAAACTCCGGGAGAGATTCTCAAAACCAAGGTTGACATGGTTCGAGTTCCTTTCAACATTTTGGAAAACCCGCTGAAACTTTGGACATTCTCGCGAAGGGTTCCCAATCCCCAACAAGATTGGTACCCTTTCACGTCCAAATCTCTCAAACTCCGGGAGAGATTCTCAAAACCAAGGTTGACATGTTTCGAGTTCCTTTCAACATTTTGGAAATCCCGCTGAAACTTTGGACATTCTCGCGAAGGGGTCCCAATCCCTGACAAGATTGGTACCCTTTCACGTCCAAATCTCTCAAACTCCGGGAGAGATTCTCAAAACCAAGGTTGACATGTTTCGAGTTCCTTTCAACATTTTGGAAATCCCGCTGAAACTTTGGACATTCTCGCGAAGGGTTCCCAATCCCCGACAAGATTGGTACCCTTTCACGTCCAAATCTCTCAAACTCCGGGAGAGATTCTCAAAACCAAGGTTGACATGGTTCAAGTTCCTTTCAACATTTTGGAAATCCCGCTGAAACTTTGGACATTCTGGCGAAGGGTTCCCAATCCCCGACAAGACTGGTACCCTTTCACGTAGAAATCTCTCAAACTGCGGGAGAGATTCTCAAAACCATGGTTGACATGTTTCGAGTTCCTTTCAACATTTTGGAAATCCCGCTGAAACTTTGGACATTCTCGCGAAGGGTTCCCAATCCCCGACAAGACTGGTACCCTTTCACGTCCAAATCTCTCAAACTCCGGGAGAGATTCTCAAAACCAAGGTTGACATGTTTCGAGTTCCTTTCAACATTTTGGAAATCCCGCTGAAACTTTGGACATTCTCGCGAAGGGTTCCCAATCCCCGACAAGATTGGTACCCTTTCACGTCCAAATCTCTCAAACTCCGGGAGAGATTCTCAAAACCAAGGTTGACATGGTTCGAGTTCCTTTCAACATTTTGGAAATCCCGCTGAAACATTGGACATTCTGGCGAAGGGTTCCCAATCCCCGACAAGACTGGTACCCTTTCACTTCCAAATCTCTCAAACTCCGGGAGAGATTCTCAAAACCAAGGTTGACATGGTTCGAGTTCCTTTCAACATTTTGGAAAACCCGCTGAAACTTTGGACATTCTGGCGAAGGGTTCCCAATCCCCGACAAGACTGGTACCCTTTCACGTCCAAATCTCTCAAACTCCGGGAGAGATTCTCAAAACCAAGGTTGACATGTTTCGAGTTCCTTTCAACATTTTGGAAATCCCGCTGAAACTTTGGACATTGTCGCGAAGGGTTCCCAATCCCCGACAAGATTGGTACCCTTTCACGTCCAAATCTCTCAAACTCCAGGAGAGATTCTCAAAACCAAGGTTGACATGGTTCGAGTTCCTCTCAACATTTTGGAAATCCCGCTGAAACTTTGGACATTCTCGCGAAGGGTTCCCAATCCCCGACAAGATTGGTACCCTTTCACGTCCAAATCTCTCAAACTCCGGGAGAGATTCTCAAAACCAAGGTTGACATGTTTCGAGTTCCTTTCAACATTTTGGAAATCCCGCTGAAACATTGGACATTCTGGCGAAGGGTTCCCAATCCCCGACAAGACTGGTACCCTTTCACGTCCAAATCTCTCAGACTCCGGGAGAGATTCTCAAAACCAAGGTTGACATGTTTCGAGTTCCTTTCAACATTTTGGAAATCCCGCTGAAACTTTGGACATTCTCGCGAAGGGTTCCCAATCCCCGACAAGATTGGTACCCTTTCACGTCCAAATCTCTCAAACTCCGGGAGAGATTCTCAAAACCAAGGTTGACATGGTTCGAGTTCCTTTCAACATTTTGGAAATCCCGCTGAAACTTTGGACATTCTGGCGAAGGGTTCCCAATCCCCGACAAGACTGGTACCCTTTCACGTCCAAATCTCTCAAACTCCGGGAGAGATTCTCAAAACCAAGGTTGACATGTTTGGAGTTCCTTTCAACATTTTGGAAAATCCGCTGAAACTTTGGACATTCTCGCGAAGGGTTCCCGATCCCCGACAAGATTGGTACCCTTTCACGTCCAAATCTCTCAAACTCCGGGAGAGATTCTCAAAACCAAGGTTGACATCTTTCGAGTTCCTTTCAACATTTTGGAAATCCCGCTGAAACTTTGGACATTGTCGCGAAGGGTTCCCAATCCCTGACAAGATTGGTACCCTTTCACGTCCAAATCTCTCAAACTCCGGGAGAGATTCTCAAAACCAAGGTTGACATGTTTCGAGTTCCTTTCAACATTTTGGAAATCCCGCTTAAACTTTGGACATTCTCGTGAAGGGGTCCCAATCCCTGACAAGATTGGTACCCTTTCACGTCCAAATCTCTCAAACTCCGGGAGAGATTCTCAAAACCAAGGTTGACATGTTTCGAGTTCCTTTCAACATTTTGGAAAATCCGCTGAAACTTTGGACATTCTCGCGAAGGGTTCCCGATCCCCGACAAGATTGGTACCCTTTCACGTCCAAATCTCTCAAACTCCGGGAGAGATTCTCAAAACCAAGGTTGACATGGTTCGAGTTCCTCTCAACATTTTGGAAATCCCGCTGAAACTTTGGACATTCTCGCGAAGGGTTCCCAATCCCCGACAAGATTGGTACCCTTTCACGTCCAAATCTCTCAAACTCCGGGAGAGATTCTCAAAACCAAGGTTGACATGTTTCGAGTTCCTTTCAACATTTTGGAAATCCCGCTGAAACTTTGGACATTCTCGCGAAGGGGTCCCAATCCCCGACAAGATTGGTACCCTTTCACGTCCAAATCTCTCAAACTCCGGGAGAGATTCTCAAAACCAAGGTTGACATGGTTCGAGTTCCTTTCAACATTTTGGAAATCCCGCTGAAACTTTGGACATTCTCGCGAAGGGTTCCCAATCCCCGACAAGATTGGTACCCTTTCACGTCCAAATCTCTCAAACTCCGGGAGAGATTCTCAAAACCAAGGTTGACATGTTTCGAGTTCCTTTCAACATTTTGGAAATCCCGCTGAAACTTTGGACATTCTCGCGAAGGGTTCCCAATCCCCGACAAGACTGGTACCCTTTCACGTCCAAATCTCTCAGACTCCGGGAGAGATTCTCAAAACCAAGGTTGACATGGTTCGAGTTCCTTTCAACATTTTGGAAATCATGCTGAAACTTTGGACATTCTCGCGAAGGGTTCCCAATCCCCGACAAGATTGGTACCCTTTCACGTCCAAATCTCTCAAACTCCGGGAGAGATTCTCAAAACCAAGGTTGACATGGTTCGAGTTCCTTTCAACATTTTGGAAATCCCGCTGAAACTTTGGACATTGTCGCGAAGGGTTCCCAATCCCCGACAAGATTGGTACCCTTTCACGTCCAAATCTCTCAAACTCCAGGAGAGATTCTCAAAACCAAGGTTGACATGTTTCGAGTTCCTTTCAACATTTTGGAAATCCCGCTGAAACTTTGGACATTGTCGCGAAGGGTTCCCAATCCCCGACAAGATTGGTACCCTTTCACGTCCAAATCTCTCAAACTCCGGGAGAGATTCTCAAAACCAAGGTTGACATGTTTCGAGTTTCTTTCAACATTTTGGAAATCCCGCTGAAACTTTGGACATTCTGGCGAAGGGTTCCCAATCCCCGACAAGATTGGTACCCTTTCACGTCCAGATCTCTCAAACTCCGGGAGACATTCTCAAAACCAAGGTTGACATGGTTCGAGTTCCTTTCAACATTTTGGAAAACCCGCTGAAACTTTGGACATTCTGGCGAAGGGTTCCCAATCCCCGACAAGACTGGTACCCTTTCACGTCCAAATCTCTCAAACTCCGGGAGAGATTCTCAAAACCAAGGTTGACATGGTTCGAGTTCCTTTCAACATTTTGGAAATCCCGCTGAAACTTTGGACATTGTCGCGAAGGGTTCCCAATCCCCGACAAGATTGGTACCCTTTCACGTCCAAATCTCTCAAACTCCAGGAGAGATTCTCAAAACCAAGGTTGACATGGTTCGAGTTCCTCTCAACATTTTGGAAATCCCGCTGAAACTTTGGACATTCTCGCGAAGGGTTCCCAATCCCCGACAAGATTGGTACCCTTTCACGTCCAAATCTCTCAAACTCCGGGAGAGATTCTCAAAACCAAGTTTGACATGTTTCGAGTTCCTTTCAACATTTTGGAAATCCCGCTGAAACTTTGGACATTCTGGCGAAGGGTTCCCAATCCCCGACAAGACTGGTACCCTTTCACGTCCAAATCTCTCAGACTCCGGGAGAGATTCTCAAAACCAAGGTTGACATGTTTCGAGTTCCTTTCAACATTTTGGAAATCCCGCTGAAACTTTGGACATTCTCGCGAAGGGTTCCCAATCCCCGACAAGATTGGTACCCTTTCACGTCCAAATCTCTCAAACTCCGGGAGAGATTCTCAAAACCAAGGTTGACATGGTTCGAGTTCCTTTCAACATTTTGGAAATCCCGCTGAAACTTTGGACATTCTGGCGAAGGGTTCCCAATCCCCGACAAGACTGGTACCCTTTCACGTCCAAATCTCTCAAACTCCGGGAGAGATTCTCAAAACCAAGGTTGACATGTTTCGAGTTCCTTTCAACATTTTGGAAAATCCGCTGAAACTTTGGACATTCTCGCGAAGGGTTCCCGATCCCCGACAAGATTGGTACCCTTTCACGTCCAAATCTCTCAAACTCCGGGAGAGATTCTCAAAACCAAGGTTGACATCTTTCGAGTTCCTTTCAACATTTTGGAAATCCCGCTGAAACTTTGGACATTGTCGCGAAGAGTTCCCAATCCCTGACAAAATTGGTACCCTTTCACGTCCAAATCTCTCAAACTCCGGGAGATATTCTCAAAACCAAGGTTGACATGTTTCGAGTTCCTTTCAACATTTTGGAAATCCCGCTTAAACTTTGGACATTCTCGTGAAGGGGTCCCAATCCCTGACAAGATTGGTACCCTTTCACGTCCAAATCTCTCAAACTCCGGGAGAGATTCTCAAAACCAAGGTTGACATGTTTCGAGTTCCTTTCAACATTTTGGAAAATCCGCTGAAACTTTGGACATTCTCGCGAAGGGTTCCCGATCCCCGACAAGATTGGTACCCTTTCACGTCCAAATCTCTCAAACTCCGGGAGAGATTCTCAAAACCAAGGTTGACATGGTTCGAGTTCCTCTCAACATTTTGGAAATCCCGCTGAAACTTTGGACATTCTCGCGAAGGGTTCCCAATCCCCGACAAGATTGGTACCCTTTCACGTCCAAATCTCTCAAACTCCGGGAGAGATTCTCAAAACCAAGGTTGACATGTTTCGAGTTCCTTTCAACATTTTGGAAATCCCGCTGAAACTTTGGACATTCTCGCGAAGGGGTCCCAATCCCCGACAAGATTGGTACCCTTTCACGTCCAAATCTCTCAAACTCCGGGAGAGATTCTCAAAACCAAGGTTGACGTGGTTCGAGTTCCTTTCAACATTTTGGAAATCCCGCTGAAACTTTGGACATTCTCGCGAAGGGTTCCCAATCCCCGACAAGATTGGTACCCTTTCACGTCCAAATCTCTCAAACTCCGGGAGAGATTCTCAAAACCAAGGTTGACATGGTTCGAGTTCCTTTCAACATTTTGGAAATCCCGCTTAAACTTTGGACATTCTCGTGAAGGGGTCCCAATCCCTGACAAGATTGGTACCCTTTCACGTCCAAATCTCTCAAACTCCGGGAGAGATTCTCAAAACCAAGGTTGACATGTTTCGAGTTCCTTTCAACATTTTGGAAAATCCGCTGAAACTTTGGACATTCTCACGAAGGGTTCCCGATCCCCGACAAGATTGGTACCCTTTCACGTCCAAATCTCTCAAACTCCGGGAGAGATTCTCAAAACCAAGGTTGACATGGTTCGAGTTCCTCTCAACATTTTGGAAATCCCGCTGAAACTTTGGACATTCTCGCGAAGGGTTCCTAATCCCCGACAAGATTGGTACCCTTTCACGTCCAAATCTCTCAAACTCCGGGAGAGATTCTCAAAACCAAGGTTGACATGGTTCGAGTTCCTTTCAACATTTTGGAAATCCCGCTGAAACATTGGACATTCTGGCGAAGGGTTCCCAATCCCCGACAAGACTGGTACCCTTTCACGTCCAAATCTCTCAGACTCCGGGAGAGATTCTCAAAACCAAGGTTGACATGTTTCGAGTTCCTTTCAACATTTTGGAAATCCCGCTGAAACTTTGGACATTCTCGCGAAGGGTTCCCAATCCCCGACAAGATTGGTACCCTTTCACGTCCAAATCTCTCAAACTCCGGGAGAGATTCTCAAAACCAAGGTTGACATGGTTCGAGTTCCTTTCAACATTTTGGAAATCCCGCTGAAACTTTGGACATTCTGGCGAAGGGTTGCCAATCCCCGACAAGACTGGTACCCTTTCACGTCCAAATCTCTCAAACTCCGGGAGAGATTCTCAAAACCAAGGTTGACATGTTTCGAGTTCCTTTCAACATTTTGGAAAATCCGCTGAAACTTTGGACATTCTCGCGAAGGGTTCCCGATCCCCGACAAGATTGGTACCCTTTCACGTCCAAATCTCTCAAACTCCGGGAGAGATTCTCAAAACCAAGGTTGACATCTTTCGAGTTCCTTTCAACATTTTGGAAATCCCGCTGAAACTTTGGACATTGTCGCGAAGGGTTCCCAATCCCTGCCAAGATTGGTACCCTTTCACGTCCAAATCTCTCAAACTCCGGGAGAGATTCTCAAAACCAAGGTTGACATGTTTCGAGTTCCTTTCAACATTTTGGAAATCCCGCTTAAACTTTGGACATTCTCGTGAAGGGGTCCCAATCCCTGACAAGATTGGTACCCTTTCACGTCCAAATCTCTCAAACTCCGGGAGAGATTCTCAAAACCAAGGTTGACATGTTTCGAGTTCCTTTCAACATTTTGGAAAATCCGCTGAAACTTTGGACATTCTCGCGAAGGGTTCCCGATCCCCGACAAGATTGGTACCCTTTCACGTCCAAATCTCTCAAACTCCGGGAGAGATTCTCAAAACCAAGGTTGACATGGTTCGAGTTCCTCTCAACATTTTGGAAATCCCGCTGAAACTTTGGACATTCTCGCGAAGGGTTCCCAATCCCCGACAAGATTGGTACCCTTTCACGTCCAAATCTCTCAAACTCCGGGAGAGATTCTCAAAACCAAGGTTGACATGTTTCGAGTTCCTTTCAACATTTTGGAAATCCCGCTGAAACTTTGGACATTCTCGCGAAGGGGTCCCAATCCCCGACAAGATTGGTACCCTTTCACGTCCAAATCTCTCAAACTCCGGGAGAGATTCTCAAAACCAAGGTTGACATGGTTCGAGTTCCTTTCAACATTTTGGAAATCCCGCTGAAACTTTGGACATTCTCGCGAAGGGTTCCCAATCCCCGACAAGATTGGTACCCTTTCACGTCCAAATCTCTCAAACTCCGGGAGAGATTCTCAAAACCAAGGTTGACATGTTTCGAGTTCCTTTCAACATTTTGGAAATCCCGCTGAAACTTTGGACATTCTCGCGAAGGGTTCCCAATCCCCGACAAGACTGGTACCCTTTCACGTCCAAATCTCTCAAACTCCGGGAGAGATTCTCAAAACCAAGGTTGACATGGTTCGAGTTCCTTTCAACATTTTGGAAATCCCGCTGAAACTTTGGACATTGTCGCGAAGGGTTCCCAATCCCCGACAAGATTGGTACCCTTTCACGTCCAAATCTCTCAAACTCCAGGAGAGATTCTCAAAACCAAGGTTGACATGTTTCGAGTTCCTTTCAACATTTTGGAAATCCCGCTGAAACTTTGGACATTGTCGCGAAGGGTTCCCAATCCCCGACAAGATTGGTACCCTTTCACGTCCAAATCTCTCAAACTCCGGGAGAGATTCTCAAAACCAAGGTTGACATGTTTCGAGTTTCTTTCAACATTTTGGAAATCCCGCTGAAACTTTGGACATTCTGGCGAAGGGTTCCCAATCCCCGACAAGATTGGTACCCTTTCACGTCCAGATCTCTCAAACTCCGGGAGACATTCTCAAAACCAAGGTTGACATGGTTCGAGTTCCTTTCAACATTTTGGAAATCCCGCTGAAACTTTGGACATTCTCGCGAAGGGTTCCTAATCCCCGACAAGATTGGTACCCTTTCACGTCCAAATCTCTCAAACTCCGGGAGAGATTCTCAAAACCAAGGTTGACATGGTTCGAGTTCCTTTCAACATTTTGGAAATCCCGCTGAAACATTGGACATTCTGGCGAAGGGTTCCCAATCCCCGACAAGACTGGTACCCTTTCACGTCCAAATCTCTCAGACTCCGGGAGAGATTCTCAAAACCAAGGTTGACATGTTTCGAGTTCCTTTCAACATTTTGGAAATCCCGCTGAAACTTTGGACATTCTCGCGAAGGGTTCCCAATCCCCGACAAGATTGGTACCCTTTCACGTCCAAATCTCTCAAACTCCGGGAGAGATTCTCAAAACCAAGGTTGACATGGTTCGAGTTCCTTTCAACATTTTGGAAATCCCGCTGAAACTTTGGACATTCTGGCGAAGGGTTGCCAATCCCCGACAAGACTGGTACCCTTTCACGTCCAAATCTCTCAAACTCCGGGAGAGATTCTCAAAACCAAGGTTGACATGTTTCGAGTTCCTTTCAACATTTTGGAAAATCCGCTGAAACTTTGGACATTCTCGCGAAGGGTTCCCGATCCCCGACAAGATTGGTACCCTTTCACGTCCAAATCTCTCAAACTCCGGGAGAGATTCTCAAAACCAAGGTTGACATCTTTCGAGTTCCTTTCAACATTTTGGAAATCCCGCTGAAACTTTGGACATTGTCGCGAAGGGTTCCCAATCCCTGACAAGATTGGTACCCTTTCACGTCCAAATCTCTCAAACTCCGGGAGAGATTCTCAAAACCAAGGTTGACATGTTTCGAGTTCCTTTCAACATTTTGGAAATCCCGCTTAAACTTTGGACATTCTCGTGAAGGGGTCCCAATCCCTGACAAGATTGGTACCCTTTCACGTCCAAATCTCTCAAACTCCGGGAGAGATTCTCAAAACCAAGGTTGACATGTTTCGAGTTCCTTTCAACATTTTGGAAAATCCGCTGAAACTTTGGACATTCTCGCGAAGGGTTCCCGATCCCCGACAAGATTGGTACCCTTTCACGTCCAAATCTCTCAAACTCCGGGAGAGATTCTCAAAACCAAGGTTGACATGGTTCGAGTTCCTCTCAACATTTTGGAAATCCCGCTGAAACTTTGGACATTCTCGCGAAGGGTTCCCAATCCCCGACAAGATTGGTACCCTTTCACGTCCAAATCTCTCAAACTCCGGGAGAGATTCTCAAAACCAAGGTTGACATGTTTCGAGTTCCTTTCAACATTTTGGAAATCCCGCTGAAAGTTTGGACATTCTCGCGAAGGGGTCCCAATCCCCGACAAGATTGGTACCCTTTCACGTCCAAATCTCTCAAACTCCGGGAGAGATTCTCAAAACCAAGGTTGACATGGTTCGAGTTCCTTTCAACATTTTGGAAATCCCGCTGAAACTTTGGACATTCTCGCGAAGGGTTCCCAATCCCCGACAAGATTGGTACCCTTTCACGTCCAAATCTCTCAAACTCCGGGAGAGATTCTCAAAACCAAGGTTGACATGTTTCGAGTTCCTTTCAACATTTTGGAAATCCCGCTGAAACTTTGGACATTCTCGCGAAGGGTTCCCAATCCCCGACAAGACTGGTACCCTTTCACGTCCAAATCTCTCAAACTCCGGGAGAGATTCTCAAAACCAAGGTTGACATGGTTCGAGTTCCTTTCAACATTTTGGAAATCCCGCTGAAACTTTGGACATTGTCGCGAAGGGTTCCCAATCCCCGACAAGATTGGTACCCTTTCACGTCCAAATCTCTCAAACTCCAGGAGAGATTCTCAAAACCAAGGTTGACATGTTTCGAGTTCCTTTCAACATTTTGGAAATCCCGCTGAAACTTTGGACATTGTCGCGAAGGGTTCCCAATCCCCGACAAGATTGGTACCCTTTCACGTCCAAATCTCTCAAACTCCGGGAGAGATTCTCAAAACCAAGGTTGACATGTTTCGAGTTTCTTTCAACATTTTGGAAATCCCGCTGAAACTTTGGACATTCTGGCGAAGGGTTCCCAATCCCCGACAAGATTGGTACCCTTTCACGTCCAGATCTCTCAAACTCCGGGAGACATTCTCAAAACCAAGGTTGACATGGTTCGAGTTCCTTTCAACATTTTGGAAAACCCGCTGAAACTTTGGACATTCTGGCGAAGGGTTCCCAATCCCCGACAAGACTGGTACCCTTTCACGTCCAAATCTCTCAAACTCCGGGAGAGATTCTCAAAACCAAGGTTGACATGTTTCGAGTTCCTTTCAACATTTTGGAAATCCCGCTGAAACTTTGGACATTCTCGCGAAGGGTTCCCAATCCCCGACAAGACTGGTACCCTTTCACGTCCAAATCTCTCAAACTCCGGGAGAGATTCTCAAAACCAAGGTTGACATGGTTCGAGTTCCTTTCAACATTTTGGAAATCCCGCTGAAACTTTGGACATTGTCGCGAAGGGTTCCCAATCCCCGACAAGATTGGTACCCTTTCACGTCCAAATCTCTCAAACTCCAGGAGAGATTCTCAAAACCAAGGTTGACATGTTTCGAGTTCCTTTCAACATTTTGGAAATCCCGCTGAAACTTTGGACATTGTCGCGAAGGGTTCCCAATCCCCGACAAGATTGGTACCCTTTCACGTCCAAATCTCTCAAACTCCGGGAGAGATTCTCAAAACCAAGGTTGACATGTTTCGAGTTTCTTTCAACATTTTGGAAATCCCGCTGAAACTTTGGACATTCTGGCGAAGGGTTCCCAATCCCCGACAAGATTGGTACCCTTTCACGTCCAGATCTCTCAAACTCCGGGAGACATTCTCAAAACCAAGGTTGACATGGTTCGAGTTCCTTTCAACATTTTGGAAAACCCGCTGAAACTTTGGACATTCTGGCGAAGGGTTCCCAATCCCCGACAAGACTGGTACCCTTTCACGTCCAAATCTCTCAAACTCCGGGAGAGATTCTCAAAACCAAGGTTGACATGGTTCGAGTTCCTTTCAACATTTTGGAAATCCCGCTGAAACTTTGGACATTGTCGCGAAGGGTTCCCAATCCCCGACAAGATTGGTACCCTTTCACGTCCAAATCTCTCAAACTCCAGGAGAGATTCTCAAAACCAAGGTTGACATGGTTCGAGTTCCTCTCAACATTTTGGAAATCCCGCTGAAACTTTGGACATTCTCGCGAAGGGTTCCCAATCCCCGACAAGATTGGTACCCTTTCACGTCCAAATCTCTCAAACTCCGGGAGAGATTCTCAAAACCAAGTTTGACATGTTTCGAGTTCCTTTCAACATTTTGGAAATCCCGCTGAAACTTTGGACATTCTGGCGAAGGGTTCCCAATCCCCGACAAGACTGGTACCCTTTCACGTCCAAATCTCTCAGACTCCGGGAGAGATTCTCAAAACCAAGGTTGACATGTTTCGAGTTCCTTTCAACATTTTGGAAATCCCGCTGAAACTTTGGACATTCTCGCGAAGGGTTCCCAATCCCCGACAAGATTGGTACCCTTTCACGTCCAAATCTCTCAAACTCCGGGAGAGATTCTCAAAACCAAGGTTGACATGGTTCGAGTTCCTTTCAACATTTTGGAAATCCCGCTGAAACTTTGGACATTCTGGCGAAGGGTTCCCAATCCCCGACAAGACTGGTACCCTTTCACGTCCAAATCTCTCAAACTCCGGGAGAGATTCTCAAAACCAAGGTTGACATGTTTCGAGTTCCTTTCAACATTTTGGAAAATCCGCTGAAACTTTGGACATTCTCGCGAAGGGTTCCCGATCCCCGACAAGATTGGTACCCTTTCACGTCCAAATCTCTCAAACTCCGGGAGAGATTCTCAAAACCAAGGTTGACATGGTTCGAGTTCCTCTCAACATTTTGGAAATCCCGCTGAAACTTTGGACATTCTCGCGAAGGGTTCCCAATCCCCGACAAGATTGGTACCCTTTCACGTCCAAATCTCTCAAACTCCGGGAGAGATTCTCAAAACCAAGGTTGACATGTTTCGAGTTCCTTTCAACATTTTGGAAATCCCGCTGAAACTTTGGACATTCTCGCGAAGGGGTCCCAATCCCCGACAAGATTGGTACCCTTTCACGTCCAAATCTCTCAAACTCCGGGAGAGATTCTCAAAACCAAGGTTGACATGGTTCGAGTTCCTTTCAACATTTTGGAAATCCCGCTGAAACTTTGGACATTCTCGCGAAGGGTTCCCAATCCCCGACAAGATTGGTACCCTTTCACGTCCAAATCTCTCAAACTCCGGGAGAGATTCTCAAAACCAAGGTTGACATGTTTCGAGTTCCTTTCAACATTTTGGAAATCCCGCTGAAACTTTGGACATTCTCGCGAAGGGTTCCCAATCCCCGACAAGACTGGTACCCTTTCACGTCCAAATCTCTCAAACTCCGGGAGAGATTCTCAAAACCAAGGTTGACATGGTTCGAGTTCCTTTCAACATTTTGGAAATCCCGCTGAAACTTTGGACATTGTCGCGAAGGGTTCCCAATCCCCGACAAGATTGGTACCCTTTCACGTCCAAATCTCTCAAACTCCAGGAGAGATTCTCAAAACCAAGGTTGACATGTTTCGAGTTCCTTTCAACATTTTGGAAATCCCGCTGAAACTTTGGACATTGTCGCGAAGGGTTCCCAATCCCCGACAAGATTGGTACCCTTTCACGTCCAAATCTCTCAAACTCCGGGAGAGATTCTCAAAACCAAGGTTGACATGTTTCGAGTTTCTTTCAACATTTTGGAAATCCCGCTGAAACTTTGGACATTCTGGCGAAGGGTTCCCAATCCCCGACAAGATTGGTACCCTTTCACGTCCAGATCTCTCAAACTCCGGGAGACATTCTCAAAACCAAGGTTGACATGGTTCGAGTTCCTTTCAACATTTTGGAAAACCCGCTGAAACTTTGGACATTCTGGCGAAGGGTTCCCAATCCCCGACAAGACTGGTACCCTTTCACGTCCAAATCTCTCAAACTCCGGGAGAGATTCTCAAAACCAAGGTTGACATGTTTCGAGTTCCTTTCAACATTTTGGAAATCCCGCTGAAACTTTGGACATTCTCGCGAAGGGTTCCCAATCCCCGACAAGACTGGTACCCTTTCACGTCCAAATCTCTCAAACTCCGGGAGAGATTCTCAAAACCAAGGTTGACATGGTTCGAGTTCCTTTCAACATTTTGGAAATCCCGCTGAAACTTTGGACATTGTCGCGAAGGGTTCCCAATCCCCGACAAGATTGGTACCCTTTCACGTCCAAATCTCTCAAACTCCAGGAGAGATTCTCAAAACCAAGGTTGACATGTTTCGAGTTCCTTTCAACATTTTGGAAATCCCGCTGAAACTTTGGACATTGTCGCGAAGGGTTCCCAATCCCCGACAAGATTGGTACCCTTTCACGTCCAAATCTCTCAAACTCCGGGAGAGATTCTCAAAACCAAGGTTGACATGTTTCGAGTTTCTTTCAACATTTTGGAAATCCCGCTGAAACTTTGGACATTCTGGCGAAGGGTTCCCAATCCCCGACAAGATTGGTACCCTTTCACGTCCAGATCTCTCAAACTCCGGGAGACATTCTCAAAACCAAGGTTGACATGGTTCGAGTTCCTTTCAACATTTTGGAAAACCCGCTGAAACTTTGGACATTCTGGCGAAGGGTTCCCAATCCCCGACAAGACTGGTACCCTTTCACGTCCAAATCTCTCAAACTCCGGGAGAGATTCTCAAAACCAAGGTTGACATGGTTCGAGTTCCTTTCAACATTTTGGAAATCCCGCTGAAACTTTGGACATTGTCGCGAAGGGTTCCCAATCCCCGACAAGATTGGTACCCTTTCACGTCCAAATCTCTCAAACTCCAGGAGAGATTCTCAAAACCAAGGTTGACATGGTTCGAGTTCCTCTCAACATTTTGGAAATCCCGCTGAAACTTTGGACATTCTCGCGAAGGGTTCCCAATCCCCGACAAGATTGGTACCCTTTCACGTCCAAATCTCTCAAACTCCGGGAGAGATTCTCAAAACCAAGTTTGACATGTTTCGAGTTCCTTTCAACATTTTGGAAATCCCGCTGAAACTTTGGACATTCTGGCGAAGGGTTCCCAATCCCCGACAAGACTGGTACCCTTTCACGTCCAAATCTCTCAGACTCCGGGAGAGATTCTCAAAACCAAGGTTGACATGTTTCGAGTTCCTTTCAACATTTTGGAAATCCCGCTGAAACTTTGGACATTCTCGCGAAGGGTTCCCAATCCCCGACAAGATTGGTACCCTTTCACGTCCAAATCTCTCAAACTCCGGGAGAGATTCTCAAAACCAAGGTTGACATGGTTCGAGTTCCTTTCAACATTTTGGAAATCCCGCTGAAACTTTGGACATTCTGGCGAAGGGTTCCCAATCCCCGACAAGACTGGTACCCTTTCACGTCCAAATCTCTCAAACTCCGGGAGAGATTCTCAAAACCAAGGTTGACATGTTTCGAGTTCCTTTCAACATTTTGGAAAATCCGCTGAAACTTTGGACATTCTCGCGAAGGGTTCCCGATCCCCGACAAGATTGGTACCCTTTCACGTCCAAATCTCTCAAACTCCGGGAGATATTCTCAAAACCAAGGTTGACATGTTTCGAGTTCCTTTCAACATTTTGGAAATCCCGCTTAAACTTTGGACATTCTCGTGAAGGGGTCCCAATCCCTGACAAGATTGGTACCCTTTCACGTCCAAATCTCTCAAACTCCGGGAGAGATTCTCAAAACCAAGGTTGACATGTTTCGAGTTCCTTTCAACATTTTGGAAAATCCGCTGAAACTTTGGACATTCTCGCGAAGGGTTCCCGATCCCCGACAAGATTGGTACCCTTTCACGTCCAAATCTCTCAAACTCCGGGAGAGATTCTCAAAACCAAGGTTGACATGGTTCGAGTTCCTCTCAACATTTTGGAAATCCCGCTGAAACTTTGGACATTCTCGCGAAGGGTTCCCAATCCCCGACAAGATTGGTACCCTTTCACGTCCAAATCTCTCAAACTCTGGGAGAGATTCTCAAAACCAAGGTTGACATGTTTCGAGTTCCTTTCAACATTTTGGAAATCCCGCTGAAACTTTGGACATTCTCGCGAAGGGGTCCCAATCCCCGACAAGATTGGTACCCTTTCACGTCCAAATCTCTCAAACTCCGGGAGAGATTCTCAAAACCAAGGTTGACGTGGTTCGAGTTCCTTTCAACATTTTGGAAATCCCGCTGAAACTTTGGACATTCTCGCGAAGGGTTCCCAATCCCCGACAAGATTGGTACCCTTTCACGTCCAAATCTCTCAAACTCCGGGAGAGATTCTCAAAACCAAGGTTGACATGGTTCGAGTTCCTTTCAACATTTTGGAAATCCCGCTTAAACTTTGGACATTCTCGTGAAGGGGTCCCAATCCCTGACAAGATTGGTACCCTTTCACGTCCAAATCTCTCAAACTCCGGGAGAGATTCTCAAAACCAAGGTTGACATGTTTCGAGTTCCTTTCAACATTTTGGAAAATCCGCTGAAACTTTGGACATTCTCGCGAAGGGTTCCCGATCCCCGACAAGATTGGTACCCTTTCACGTCCAAATCTCTCAAACTCCGGGAGAGATTCTCAAAACCAAGGTTGACATGGTTCGAGTTCCTCTCAACATTTTGGAAATCCCGCTGAAACTTTGGACATTCTCGCGAAGGGTTCCCAATCCCCGACAAGATTGGTACCCTTTCACGTCCAAATCTCTCAAACTCCGGGAGAGATTCTCAAAACCAAGGTTGACATGGTTCGAGTTCCTTTCAACATTTTGGAAATCCCGCTGAAACTTTGGACATTCTCGCGAAGGGGTCCCAATCCCTGACAAGATTGGTACCCTTTCACGTCCAAATCTCTCAAACTCCGGGAGAGATTCTCAAAACCAAGGTTGACATGGTTCGAGTTCCTTTCAACATTTTGGAAATCCCGCTGAAACTTTGGACATTCTCGCGAAGGGTTCCCAATCCCCGACAAGATTGGTACCCTTTCACGTCCAAATCTCTCAAACTCCGGGAGAGATTCTCAAAACCAAGTTTGACATGTTTCGAGTTCCTTTCAACATTTTGGAAATCCCGCTGAAACTTTGGACATTCTGGCGAAGGGTTCCCAATCCCCGACAAGACTGGTACCCTTTCACGTCCAAATCTCTCAGACTCCGGGAGAGATTCTCAAAACCAAGGTTGACATGTTTCGAGTTCCTTTCAACATTTTGGAAATCCCGCTGAAACTTTGGACATTCTCGCGAAGGGTTCCCAATCCCCGACAAGATTGGTACCCTTTCACGTCCAAATCTCTCAAACTCCGGGAGAGATTCTCAAAACCAAGGTTGACATGGTTCGAGTTCCTTTCAACATTTTGGAAATCCCGCTGAAACTTTGGACATTCTGGCGAAGGGTTCCCAATCCCCGACAAGACTGGTACCCTTTCACGTCCAAATCTCTCAAACTCCGGGAGAGATTCTCAAAACCAAGGTTGACATGTTTCGAGTTCCTTTCAACATTTTGGAAAATCCGCTGAAACTTTGGACATTCTCGCGAAGGGTTCCCGATCCCCGACAAGATTGGTACCCTTTCACGTCCAAATCTCTCAAACTCCGGGAGATATTCTCAAAACCAAGGTTGACATGTTTCGAGTTCCTTTCAACATTTTGGAAATCCCGCTTAAACTTTGGACATTCTCGTGAAGGGGTCCCAATCCCTGACAAGATTGGTACCCTTTCACGTCCAAATCTCTCAAACTCCGGGAGAGATTCTCAAAACCAAGGTTGACATGTTTCGAGTTCCTTTCAACATTTTGGAAAATCCGCTGAAACTTTGGACATTCTCGCGAAGGGTTCCCGATCCCCGACAAGATTGGTACCCTTTCACGTCCAAATCTCTCAAACTCCGGGAGAGATTCTCAAAACCAAGGTTGACATGGTTCGAGTTCCTCTCAACATTTTGGAAATCCCGCTGAAACTTTGGACATTCTCGCGAAGGGTTCCCAATCCCCGACAAGATTGGTACCCTTTCACGTCCAAATCTCTCAAACTCCGGGAGAGATTCTCAAAACCAAGGTTGACATGTTTCGAGTTCCTTTCAACATTTTGGAAATCCCGCTGAAACTTTGGACATTCTCGCGAAGGGGTCCCAATCCCCGACAAGATTGGTACCCTTTCACGTCCAAATCTCTCAAACTCCGGGAGAGATTCTCAAAACCAAGGTTGACGTGGTTCGAGTTCCTTTCAACATTTTGGAAATCCCGCTGAAACTTTGGACATTCTCGCGAAGGGTTCCCAATCCCCGACAAGATTGGTACCCTTTCACGTCCAAATCTCTCAAACTCCGGGAGAGATTCTCAAAACCAAGGTTGACATGGTTCGAGTTCCTTTCAACATTTTGGAAATCCCGCTTAAACTTTGGACATTCTCGTGAAGGGGTCCCAATCCCTGACAAGATTGGTACCCTTTCACGTCCAAATCTCTCAAACTCCGGGAGAGATTCTCAAAACCAAGGTTGACATGGTTCGAGTTCCTTTCAACATTTTGGAAAATCCGCTGAAACTTTGGACATTCTCGCGAAGGGTTCCCGATCCCCGACAAGATTGGTACCCTTTCACGTCCAAATCTCTCAAACTCCGGGAGAGATTCTCAAAACCAAGGTTGACATGGTTCGAGTTCCTCTCAACATTTTGGAAATCCCGCTGAAACTTTGGACATTCTCGCGAAGGGTTCCCAATCCCCGACAAGATTGGTACCCTTTCACGTCCAAATCTCTCAAACTCCGGGAGAGATTCTCAAAACCAAGGTTGACATGTTTCGAGTTCCTTTCAACATTTTGGAAATCCCGCTGAAACTTTGGACATTCTCGCGAAGGGGTCCCAATCCCCGACAAGATTGGTACCCTTTCACGTCCAAATCTCTCAAACTCCGGGAGAGATTCTCAAAACCAAGGTTGACGTGGTTCGAGTTCCTTTCAACATTTTGGAAATCCCGCTGAAACTTTGGACATTCTCGCGAAGGGTTCCCAATCCCCGACAAGATTGGTACCCTTTCACGTCCAAATCTCTCAAACTCCGGGAGAGATTCTCAAAACCAAGGTTGACATGGTTCGAGTTCCTTTCAACATTTTGGAAATCCCGCTGAAACTTTGGACATTCTCGCGAAGGGGTCCCAATCCCTGACAAGATTGGTACCCTTTCACGTCCAAATCTCTCAAACTCCGGGAGAGATTCTCAAAACCAAGGTTGACATGGTTCGAGTTCCTTTCAACATTTTGGAAATCCCGCTGAAACTTTGGACATTCTCGCGAAGGGTTCCCAATCCCCGACAAGATTGGTACCCTTTCACGTCCAAATCTCTCAAACTCCGGGAGAGATTCTCAAAACCAAGGTTGACATGGTTCGAGTTCCTTTCAACATTTTGGAAATCCCACTGAAACTTTGGACATTCTGGCGAAGGGTTCCCAATCCCCGACAAGACTGGTACCCTTTCACGTCCAAATCTCTCAAACTCCGGGAGAGATTCTCAAAACCAAGGTTGACATGTTTCGAGTTCCTTTCAACATTTTGGAAAATCCGCTGAAACTTTGGACATTCTCGCGAAGGGTTCCCGATCCCCGACAAGATTGGTACCCTTTCACGTCCAAATCTCTCAAACTCCGGGAGAGATTCTCAAAACCAAGGTTGACATGTTTCGAGTTCCTTTCAACATTTTGGAAATCCCGCTTAAACTTTGGACATTCTCGCGAAGGGTTCCCGATCCCCGACAAGATTGGTACCCTTTCACGTCCAAATCTCTCAAACTCCGGGAGAGATTCTCAAAACCAAGGTTGACATGGTTCGAGTTCCTTTCAACATTTTGGAAATCCCGCTGAAACTTTGGACATTCTCGCGAAGGGTTCCCAATCCCCGACAAGATTGGTACCCTTTCACGTCCAAATCTCTCAAACTCCGGGAGAGATTCTCAAAACCAAGGTTGACATGTTTCGAGTTCCTTTCAACATTTTGGAAATCCCGCTGAAACTTTGGACATTCTCGCGAAGGGTTCCCAATCCCCGACAAGATTGGTACCCTTTCACGTCCAGATCTCTCAAACTCCGGGAGAGATTCTCAAAACCAAGGTTGACATGGTTCGAGTTCCTTTCAACATTTTGGAAAACCCGCTGAAACTTTGGACATTCTGGCGAAGGGTTCCCAATCCCCGACAAGACTGGTACCCTTTCACGTCCAAATCTCTCAAACTCCGGGAGAGATTCTCAAAACCAAGGTTGACATGTTTCGAGTTCCTTTCAACATTTTGGAAATCCCGCTTAAACTTTGGACATTCTCGCGAAGGGGTCCCAATCCCTGACAAGATTGGTACCCTTTCACGTCCAAATCTCTCAAACTCCGGGAGAGATTCTCAAAACCAAGGTTGACATGTTTCGAGTTCCTTTCAACATTTTGGAAAATCCGCTGAAACTTTGGACATTCTCGCGAAGGGTTCCCGATCCCCGACTAGATTGGTACCCTTTCACGTCCAAATCTCTCAAACTCCGGGAGAGATTCTCAAAACCAAGGTTGACATGTTTCGAGTTCCTTTCAACATTTTGGAAATCCCGCTGAAACTTTGGACATTCTCGCGAAGGGTTCCCAATCCCCGACAAGATTGGTACCCTTTCACGTCCAAATCTCTCAAACTCCGGGAGAGATTCTCAAAACCAAGGTTGACATGTTTCGAGTTCCTTTCAACATTTTGGAAATCCCGCTGAAACTTTGGACATTCTCGCGAAGGGTTCCCAATCCCCGACAAGACTGGTACCCTTTCACGTCCAAATCTCTCAAACTCCGGGAGAGATTCTCAAAACCAAGGTTGACATGTTTCGAGTTCCTTTCAACATTTTGGAAATCCCGCTGAAACTTTGGACATTCTCGCGAAGGGGTCCCAATCCCTGACAAGATTGGTACCCTTTCACGTCCAAATCTCTCAAACTCCGGGAGAGATTCTCAAAACCAAGGTTGACATGTTTCGAGTTCCTTTCAACATTTTGGAAATCCCGCTGAAACTTTGGACATTCTGGCGAAGGGTTCCCAATCCCCGATAGATTGGTACCCTTTCACGTCCAGATCTCTCAAACTCCGGGAGACGTTCTCAAAACCAAGGTTGACATGGTTCGAGTTCCTTTCAACATTTTGGAAAACCCGCTGAAACTTTGGACATTCTGGCGAAGGGTTCCCAATCCCCGACAAGACTGGTACCCTTTCACGTCCAAATCTCTCAAACTCCGGGAGAGATTCTCAAAACCAAGGTTGACATGTTTCGAGTTCCTTTCAACATTTTGGAAATCCCGCTGAAACTTTGGACATTCTCGCGAAGGGTTCCCAATCCCCGACAAGATTGGTACCCTTTCACGTCCAAATCTCTCAAACTCCGGGAGAGATTCTCAAAACCAAGGTTGACATGGTTCGAGTTCCTTTCAACGTTTTGGAAATCCCGCTGAAACTTTGGACATTGTCGCGAAGGGTTCCCAATCCCCGACAAGATTGGTACCCTTTCACGTCCAAATCTCTCAAACTCCGGGAGAAATTCTCAAAACCAAGGTTGACATGTTTCGAGTTCATTTCAACATTGTGGAAATCACGCTGAAACTTTGGACATTGTCGCGAAGGGTTCCCAGTCCCCGACAAGACTGGTACACTTTCACGTCCAGATCTCTCAAACTCCGGGAGAGATTCTCAAAACCAAGGTTGACATGGTTCGAGTTCCTTTCAACATTTTGGAAAACCCGCTGAAACTTTGGACATTCTGGCGAAGGGTTCCCAATCCCCGACAAGACTGGTACCCTTTCACGTCCAAATCTCTCAAACTCCGGGAGAGATTCTCAAAACCAAGGTTGACATGTTTCGAGTTCCTTTCAACATTTTGGAAATCCCGCTTAAACTTTGGACATTCTCGCGAAGGGGTCCCAATCCCTGACAAGATTGGTACCCTTTCACGTCCAAATCTCTCAAACTCCGGGAGAGATTCTCAAAACCAAGGTTGACATGTTTCGAGTTCCTTTCAACATTTTGGAAAATCCGCTGAAACTTTGGACATTCTCGCGAAGGGTTCCCGATCCCCGACTAGATTGGTACCCTTTCACGTCCAAATCTCTCAAACTCCGGGAGAGATTCTCAAAACCAAGGTTGACATGTTTCGAGTTCCTTTCAACATTTTGGAAATCCCGCTGAAACTTTGGACATTCTCGCGAAGGGTTCCCAATCCCCGACAAGATTGGTACCCTTTCACGTCCAAATCTCTCAAACTCCGGGAGAGATTCTCAAAACCAAGGTTGACATGGTTCGAGTTCCTTTCAACATTTTGGAAATCCCGCTGAAACTTTGGACATTCTCGCGAAGGGTTCCCAATCCCCGACAAGACTGGTACCCTTTCACGTCCAAATCTCTCAAACTCCGGGAGAGATTCTCAAAACCAAGGTTGACATGTTTCGAGTTCCTTTCAACATTTTGGAAATCCCGCTGAAACTTTGGACATTCTCGCGAAGGGGTCCCAATCCCTGACAAGATTGGTACCCTTTCACGTCCAAATCTCTCAAACTCCGGGAGAGATTCTCAAAACCAAGGTTGACATGTTTCGAGTTCCTTTCAACATTTTGGAAATCCCGCTGAAACTTTGGACATTCTGGCGAAGGTTTCCCAATCCCCGATAGATTGGTACCCTTTCACGTCCAGATCTCTCAAACTCCGGGAGACGTTCTCAAAACCAAGGTTGACATGGTTCGAGTTCCTTTCAACATTTTGGAAAACCCGCTGAAACTTTGGACATTCTGGCGAAGGGTTCCCAATCCCCGACAAGACTGGTACCCTTTCACGTCCAAATCTCTCAAACTCCGGGAGAGATTCTCAAAACCAAGGTTGACATGTTTCGAGTTCCTTTCAACATTTTGGAAATCCCGCTGAAACTTTGGACATTCTCGCGAAGGGTTCCCAATCCCCGACAAGATTGGTACCCTTTCACGTCCAAATCTCTCAAACTCCGGGAGAGATTCTCAAAACCAAGGTTGACATGGTTCGAGTTCCTTTCAACGTTTTGGAAATCCCGCTGAAACTTTGGACATTGTCGCGAAGGGTTCCCAATCCCCGACAAGATTGGTACCCTTTCACGTCCAAATCTCTCAAACTCCGGGAGAAATTCTCAAAACCAAGGTTGACATGTTTCGAGTTCATTTCAACATTGTGGAAATCACGCTGAAACTTTGGACATTGTCGCGAAGGGTTCCCAGTCCCCGACAAGACTGGTACACTTTCACGTCCAAATCTCTCAAACTCCGGGAGAGATTCTCAAAACCAAGGTTGACATGTTTCGAGTTCCTTTCAACATTTTGGAAATCCCGCTGAAACTTTGGACATTCTCGCGAAGGGTTCCCAATCCCCGACAAGATTGGTACCCATTCAAGTCCAAATCTCTCAAACTCCGGGAGAGATTCTCAAAACCAAGGTTGACATGTTTCGAGTTCCTTTCAACATTTTGGAAATCCCGCTGAAACTTTGGACATTCTCGCGAAGGGTTCCCAATCCCCGACAAGATTGGTACCCTTTCACGTCCAGATCTCTCAAACTCCGGGAGAGATTCTCAAAACCAAGGTTGACATGGTTCGAGTTCCTTTCAACATTTTGGAAAACCCGCAGAAACTTTGGACATTCTCGCGAAGGGTTCCCAATCCCCGACAAGACTGGTACCCTTTCACGTCCAAATCTCTCAAACTCCGGGAGAGATTCTCAAAACCAAGGTTGACATGTTTCGAGTTCCTTTCAACATTTTGGAAATCCCGCTGAAACTTTGGACATTCTCGCGAAGGGTTCCCAATCCCCGACAAGATTGGTACCCTTTCACGTCCAAATCTCTCAAACTCCGGGAGAGATTCTCAAAACCAAGGTTGACATGTTTCGAGTTCCTTTCAACATTTTGGAAATCCCGCTGAAACTTTGGACATTGTCGCGAAGGGTTCCCAATCTTCGACAAGATTGGTACCTTTTCACGTAGAAATCTCTCAAACTCCGGGAGAGATTCTCAAAACCATGGTATTCATGTTTCGAGTTCCTTTCAACATTTTGGAAATCCCGCTGAAACTTTGGACATTCTCGCGAAGGGTTCCCAATCCCCGACAAGACTGGTACCCTTTCACGTCCAAATCTCTCAAACTCCGGGAGAGACTCTCAAAACCAAGGTTGACATGTTTCGAGTTCCTTTCAACATTTTGGAAATCCCGCTGAAACTTTGGACATTCTCGCGAAGGGTTCCCAATCCCCGACAAGATTGGTACCCTTTCAAGTCCAAATCTCTCAAACTCCGGGAGAGATTCTCAAAACCAAGGTTGACATGTTTCGAGTTTCTTTCAACATTTTGGAAATCCCGCTGAAACTTTGGACATTCTCGCGAAGGGTTCCCAATCCCCGACAAGATTGGTACCCTTTCACGTCCAGATCTCTCAAACTCCGGGAGACATTCTCAAAACCAAGGTTGACATGGTTCGAGTTCCTTTCAACATTTTGGAAAACCCGCTGAAACTTTGGACATTCTGGCGAAGGGTTCCCAATCCCCGACAAGACTGGTACCCTTTCACGTCCAAATCTCTCAAACTCCGGGAGAGATTCTCAAAACCAAGGTTGACATGGTTCGAGTTCCTTTCAACATTTTGGAAATCCCGCTGAAACTTTGGACATTCTCGCGAAGGGTTCCCAATCCCCGACAAGATTGGTACACTTTCACGTCCAAATCTCTCAAACTCCGGGAGAGATTCTCAAAACCAAGGTTGACATGGTTCGAGTTCCTTTCAACATTTTGGAAATCCCGCTGAAACTTTGGACATTCTCGCGAAGGGTTCCCAATCCCCGACAAGACTGGTACCCTTTCACGTCCAAATCTCTCAAACTCCGGGAGAGATTCTCAAAACCAAGGTTGACATGTTTCGAGTTCTTTTCAACATTTTGGAAATCCCGCTGAAACTTTGGACATTCTCGCAAAGGGTTCCCAATCCCCGACAAGATTGGTACACTTTCACGTCCAAATCTCTCAAACTCCGGGAGAGATTCTCAAAACCAAGGTTGACATGGTTCGAGTTCCTTTCAACATTTTGGAAATCCCGCTGAAACTTTGGACATTCTCGCGAAGGGTTCCCAATCCCCGACAAGATTGGTACCCTTTCACGTCCAGATCTCTCAAACTCCGGGAGACATTCTCAAAACCAAGGTTGACATGGTTCGAGTTCCTTTCAACATTTTGGAAAACCCGCTGAAACTTTGGACATTCTGGCGAAGGGTTCCCAATCCCCGACAAGACTGGTACCCTTTCACGTCCAAATCTCTCAAACTCCGGGAGAGATTCTCAAAACCAAGGTTGACATGTTTCGAGTTCCTTTCAACATTTTGGAAATCCCGCTGAAACTTTGGACATTCTCGCGAAGGGTTCCCAATCCCCGACAAGATTGGTACACTTTCACGTCCAAATCTCTCAAACTCCGGGAGAGATTCTCAAAACCAAGGTTGACATGGTTCGAGTTCCTTTCAACATTTTGGAAATCCCGCTGAAACTTTGGACATTCTCGCGAAGGGTTCCCAATCCCCGACAAGACTGGTACCCTTTCACGTCCAAATCTCTCAAACTCCAGGAGAGATTCTCAAAACCAAGGTTGACATGTTTCGAGTTCTTTTCAACATTTTGGAAATCCCGCTGAAACTTTGGACATTCTCGCAAAGGGTTCCCAATCCCCGACAAGATTGGTACACTTTCACGTCCAAATCTCTCAAACTCCGGGAGAGATTCTCAAAACCAAGGTTGACATGGTTCGAGTTCCTTTCAACATTTTGGAAATCCCGCTGAAACTTTGGACATTCTCGCGAAGGGTTCCCAATCCCCGACAAGACTGGTACCCTTTCACGTCCAAATCTCTCAAACTCCGGGAGAGATTCTCAAAACCAAGGTTGACATGGTTCGAGTTCCTTTCAACATTTTGGAAATCCCGCTGAAACTTTGGACATTCTCGCGAAGGGTTCCCGATCCCCGACAAGATTGGTACACTTTCACGTCCAAATCTCTCAAAGGTCGGGAGAGATTCTCAAAACCAAGGTTGACATGGTTCGAGTTCCTTTCAACGTTTTGGAAATCCCGCTGAAACTTTGGACATTCTCGCGAAGGGTTCCCAATCCCCGACAAGATTGGTACACTTTCACGTCCAAATCTCTCAAACTCCAGGAGAGATTCTCAAAACCAAGGTTGACATGGTTCGAGTTCCTCTCAACCTTTTGGAAATCCCGCTGAAACTTTGGACATTCTCGCGAAGGGTTCCCAATCCCCGACAAGATTGGTACACTTTCACGTCCAAATCTCTCAAACTCCGGGAGAGATTCTCAAAACCAAGGTTGACATGGTTCGAGTTCCTTTCAACATTTTGGAAATCCCGCTGAAACTTTGGACATTCTCGCGAAGGGTTCCCAATCCCCGACAAGACTGGTACCCTTTCACGTCCAAATCTCTCAAACTCCGGGAGAGATTCTCAAAACCAAGGTTGACATGTTTCGAGTTCTTTTCAACATTTTGGAAATCCCGCTGAAACTTTGGACATTCTCGCAAAGGGTTCCCAATCCCCGACAAGATTGGTACACTTTCACGTCCAAATCTCTCAAACTCCGGGAGAGATTCTCAAAACCAAGGTTGACATGGTTCGAGTTCCTTTCAACATTTTGGAAATCCCGCTGAAACTTTGGACATTCTCGCGAAGGGTTCCCAATCCCCGACAAGATTGGTACCCTTTCACGTCCAGATCTCTCAAACTCCGGGAGACATTCTCAAAACCAAGGTTGACATGGTTCGAGTTCCTTTCAACATTTTGGAAAACCCGCTGAAACTTTGGACATTCTGGCGAAGGGTTCCCAATCCCCGACAAGACTGGTACCCTTTCACGTCCAAATCTCTCAAACTCCGGGAGAGATTCTCAAAACCAAGGTTGACATGTTTCGAGTTCCTTTCAACATTTTGGAAATCCCGCTGAAACTTTGGACATTCTCGCGAAGGGTTCCCAATCCCCGACAAGATTGGTACACTTTCACGTCCAAATCTCTCAAACTCCGGGAGAGATTCTCAAAACCAAGGTTGACATGGTTCGAGTTCCTTTCAACATTTTGGAAATCCCGCTGAAACTTTGGACATTCTCGCGAAGGGTTCCCAATCCCCGACAAGACTGGTACCCTTTCACGTCCAAATCTCTCAAACTCCGGGAGAGATTCTCAAAACCAAGGTTGACATGTTTCGAGTTCTTTTCAACATTTTGGAAATCCCGCTGAAACTTTGGACATTCTCGCAAAGGGTTCCCAATCCCCGACAAGATTGGTACACTTTCACGTCCAAATCTCTCAAACTCCGGGAGAGATTCTCAAAACCAAGGTTGACATGGTTCGAGTTCCTTTCAACATTTTGGAAATCCCGCTGAAACTTTGGACATTCTCGCGAAGGGTTCCCAATCCCCGACAAGACTGGTACCCTTTCACGTCCAAATCTCTCAAACTCCGGGAGAGATTCTCAAAACCAAGGTTGACATGGTTCGAGTTCCTTTCAACATTTTGGAAATCCCGCTGAAACTTTGGACATTCTCGCGAAGGGTTCCCGATCCCCGACAAGATTGGTACACTTTCACGTCCAAATCTCTCAAAGGTCGGGAGAGATTCTCAAAACCAAGGTTGACATGGTTCGAGTTCCTTTCAACATTTTGGAAATCCCGCTGAAACTTTGGACATTCTCGCGAAGGGTTCCCAATCCCCGACAAGATTGGTACACTTTCACGTCCAAATCTCTCAAACTCCAGGAGAGATTCTCAAAACCAAGGTTGACATGGTTCGAGTTCCTCTCAACCTTTTGGAAATCCCGCTGAAACTTTGGACATTCTCGCGAAGGGTTCCCAATCCCCGACAAGATTGGTACCCTTTCACGTCCAAATCTCTCAAACTCCGGGAGAGATTCTCAAAACCAAGGTTGACATGTTTCGAGTTCCTTTCAACATTTTGGAAATCCCGCTGAAACTTTGGACATTCTCGCGAAGGGTTCCCAATCCCCGACAAGATTGGCACCCTTTCACGTCCAAATCTCTCAAAGTCTGGGAGAGATTCTCAAAACCAAGGTTGACATGTTTCGAGTTCCTCTCAACATTTTGGAAATCCCGCTGAAACTTTGGACATTCTCGCGAAGGGTTCCCAATCCCTGACAAGACTGGTACCCTTTCACTTCCAAATCTCTCAAACTCCGGGAGAGATTCTCAAAACCAAGGTTGACATGTTTCGAGTTCCTTTCAACATTTTGGAAACCCCACTGAAACTTTGGACATTCTCGCGAAGGGTTCCCGAACCCCGACAAGATTGGTACCCTTTCACGTCCAAATCTCTCAAACTCCGGGAGAGATTCTCAAAACCAAGGTTGACATGGTTCGAGTTCCTCTCAACCTTTTGGAAATCCCGCTGAAACTTTGGACATTCTCGCGAAGGGTTCCCAATCCCCGACAAGATTGGTACCCTTTCACGTCCAAATCTCTCAAACTCCGGGAGAGATTCTCAAAACCAAGGTTGACATGTTTCGAGTTCCTTTCAACATTTTGGAAATCCCGCTGAAACTTTGGACATTCTCGCGAAGGGTTCCCAATCCCCGACAAGATTGGTACCCTTTCATGTCCAAATCTCTCAAACTCCGGGAGAGATTCTCAAAACCATGGCTGACATGTTTCGAGTTCCTTTCAACATTTTGGAAATCCCGCTGAAACTTTGGACATTCTTGCGAAGGGTTCCCAATCCCCGACAAGATTGGTACCCTTTCACGTCCAAATCTCTCAAACTCCGGCAGAGATTCTCAAAACCAAAGTTGACATGTTTCGAGTTCCTTTAAACATTTTGGAAATCCTGCTGAAACTTTGGACATTCTGGCGAAGGGTTCCCAATCCCCGACAAGATTGGTATCCTTTCACGTCCAAATCTCTCAAACTCCGGCAGAGATTCTCAAAACCAAGGTTGACATGGTTCGAGTTCCTTTCAACATTTTGGAAATCCCGCTGAAACTTTGGACATTCTCGCGAAGGGTTCCCAATCCCCGACAAGATTGGCACCCTTTCACGTCCAAATCTCTCAAAGTCCGGGAGAGATTCTCAAAACCAAGGTTGACATGTTTCGAGTTCCTCTCAACATTTTGGAAATCCCGCTGAAACTTTGGACATTCTCGCGAAGGGTTCCCAATCCCTGACAAGACTGGTACCCTTTCACTTCCAAATCTCTCAAACTCCGGGAGAGATTCTCAAAACCAAGGTTGACATGTTTCGAGTTCCTTTCAACATTTTGGAAATCCCGCTGAAACTTTGGACATTCTCGCGAAGGGTTCCCAATCCCCGACAAGATTGGTACCCTTTCAAGTCCAAATCTCTCAAACTCCGGGAGAGATTCTCAAAACCAAGGTTGACATGTTTCGAGTTTCTTTCAACATTTTGGAAATCCCGCTGAAACTTTGGACATTCTCGCGAAGGGTTCCCAATCCCCGACAAGATTGGTACCCTTTCACGTCCAGATCTCTCAAACTCCAGGAGACATTCTCAAAACCAAGGTTGACATGGTTCGAGTTCCTTTCAACATTTTGGAAAACCCGCTGAAACTTTGGACATTCTGGCGAAGGGTTCCCAATCCCCGACAAGACTGGTACCCTTTCACGTCCAAATCTCTCAAACTCCGGGAGAGATTCTCAAAACCAAGGTTGACATGTTTCGAGTTCCTTTCAACATTTTGGAAATCCCGCTGAAACTTTGGACATTCTCGCGAAGGGTTCCCAATCCCCGACAAGATTGGTACACTTTCACGTCCAAATCTCTCAAACTCCGGGAGAGATTCTCAAAACCAAGGTTGACATGGTTCGAGTTCCTTTCAACATTTTGGAAATCCCGCTGAAACTTTGGACATTCTCGCGAAGGGTTCCCAATCCCCGACAAGACTGGTACCCTTTCACGTCCAAATCTCTCAAACTCCGGGAGAGATTCTCAAAACCAAGGTTGACATGTTTCGAGTTCTTTTCAACATTTTGGAAATCCCGCTGAAACTTTGGACATTCTCGCAAAGGGTTCCCAATCCCCGACAAGATTGGTACCCTTTCACGTCCAAATCTCTCAAACTCCGGGAGAGATTCTCAAAACCAAGGTTGACATGTTTCGAGTTCCTTTCAACATTTTGGAAATCCCGCTGAAACTTTGGACATTCTCGCGAAGGGTTCCCAATCCCCGACAAGACTGGTACCCTTTCACGTCCAAATCTCTCAAACTCCGGGAGAGATTCTCAAAACCAAGGTTGACATGGTTCGAGTTCCTTTCAACATTTTGGAAATCCCGCTGAAACTTTGGACATTCTCGCGAAGGGTTCCCGATCCCCGACAAGATTGGTACACTTTCACGTCCAAATCTCTCAAACTCCGGGAGAGATTCTCAAAACCAAGGTTGACATGGTTCGAGTTCCTTTCAACATTTTGGAAATCCCGCTGAAACTTTGGACATTCTCGCGAAGGGTTCCCAATCCCCGACAAGATTGGTACACTTTCACGTCCAAATCTCTCAAACTCCAGGAGAGATTCTCAAAACCAAGGTTGACATGGTTCGAGTTCCTCTCAACCTTTTGGAAATCCCGCTGAAACTTTGGACATTCTCGCGAAGGGTTCCCAATCCCCGACAAGATTGGTACCCTTTCACGTCCAAATCTCTCAAACTCCGGGAGAGATTCTCAAAACCAAGGTTGACATGTTTCGAGTTCCTTTCAACATTTTGGAAATCCCGCTGAAACTTTGGACATTCTCGCGAAGGGTTCCCAATCCCCGACAAGACTGGTACCCTTTCACGTCCAAATCTCTCAAACTCCGGGAGAGATTCTCAAAACCAAGGTTGACATGGTTCGAGTTCCTTTCAACATTTTGGAAATCCCGCTGAAACTTTGGACATTCTCGCGAAGGGTTCCCGATCCCCGACAAGATTGGTACACTTTCACGTCCAAATCTCTCAAACTCCGGGAGAGATTCTCAAAACCAAGGTTGACATGTTTCGAGTTCCTTTCAACATTTTGGAAATCCCGCTGAAACTTTGGACATTCTCGCGAAGGGTTCCCAATCCCCGACAAGATTGGTACACTTTCACGTCCAAATCTCTCAAACTCCAGGAGAGATTCTCAAAACCAAGGTTGACATGGTTCGAGTTCCTCTCAACCTTTTGGAAATCCCGCTGAAACTTTGGACATTCTCGCGAAGGGTTCCCAATCCCCGACAAGATTGGTACCCTTTCACGTCCAAATCTCTCAAACTCCGGGAGAGATTCTCAAAACCAAGGTTGACATGTTTCGAGTTCCTTTCAACATTTTGGAAATCCCGCTGAAACTTTGGACATTCTCGCGAAGGGTTCCCAATCCCCGACAAGATTGGCACCCTTTCACGTCCAAATCTCTCAAAGTCCGGGAGAGATTCTCAAAACCAAGGTTGACATGTTTCGAGTTCCTCTCAACATTTTGGAAATCCCGCTGAAACTTTGGACATTCTCGCGAAGGGTTCCCAATCCCTGACAAGACTGGTACCCTTTCACTTCCAAATCTCTCAAACTCCGGGAGAGATTCTCAAAACCAAGGTTGACATGTTTCGAGTTCCTTTCAACATTTTGGAAATCCCACTGAAACTTTGGACATTCTCGCGAAGGGTTCCCGAACCCCGACAAGATTGGTACCCTTTCACGTCCAAATCTCTCAAACTCCGGGAGAGATTCTCAAAACCAAGGTTGACATGGTTCAAGTTCCTTTCAACATTTTGGAAATCCCGCTGAAACTTTGGACATTCTCGCGAAGGGTTCCCAATCCCCGACAAGACTGGTACCCTTTCACGTCCAAATCTCTCAAACTCCGGGAGAGATTCTCAAAACCAAGGTTGACATGGTTCGAGTTCCTTTCAACATTTTGGAAAATCCGCTGAAACTTTGGACATTCTCGCGAAGGGTTCCCGATCCCCGACAAGATTGGTACCCTTTCACGTCCAAATCTCTCAAACTCCGGGAGAGATTCTCAAAACCAAGGTTGACATGGTTCGAGTTCCTCTCAACCTTTTGGAAATCCCGCTGAAACTTTGGACATTCTCGCGAAGGGTTCCCAATCCCCAACAAGATTGGTACCCTTTCACGTCCAAATCTCTCAAACTCCGGGAGAGATTCTCAAAACCAAGGTTGACATGGTTCGAGTTCCTCTCAACCTTTTGGAAATCCCGCTGAAACTTTGGACATTCTCGCGAAGGGTTCCCAATCCCCGACAAGATTGGTACCCTTTCACGTCCAAATCTCTCAAACTCCGGGAGAGATTCTCAAAACCAAGGTTGACATGTTTCGAGTTCCTTTCAACATTTTGGAAATCCCGCTGAAACTTTGGACATTCTCGCGAAGGGTTCCCAATCCCCGACAAGATTGGTACCCTTTCATGTCCAAATCTCTCAAACTCCGGGAGAGATTCTCAAAACCATGGCTGACATGCTTCGAGTTCCTTTCAACATTTTGGAAATCCCGCTGAAACTTTGGACATTCTGGCGAAGGGTTCCCAATCCCCGACAAGATTGGTACCCTTTCACGTCCAAATCTCTCAAACTCCGGCAGAGATTCTCAAAACCAAAGTTGACATGTTTCGAGTTCCTTTAAACATTTTGGAAATCCTGCTGAAACTTTGGACATTCTGGCGAAGGGTTCCCAATCCCCGACAAGATTGGTATCCTTTCACGTCCAAATCTCTCAAACTCCGGCAGAGATTCTCAAAACCAAGGTTGACATGTTTCGAGTTCCTTTCAACATTTTGGAAATCCCGCTGAAACTTTGGACATTCTCGCGAAGGGTTCCCAATCCCCGACAAGATTGGCACCCTTTCACGTCCAAATCTCTCAAAGTCCGGGAGAGATTCTCAAAACCAAGGTTGACATGTTTCGAGTTCCTCTCAACATTTTGGAAATCCCGCTGAAACTTTGGACATTCTCGCGAAGGGTTCCCAATCCCTGACAAGACTGGTACCCTTTCACTTCCAAATCTCTCAAACTCCGGGAGAGATTCTCAAAACCAAGGTTGACATGTTTCGAGTTCCTTTCAACATTTTGGAAATCCCACTGAAACTTTGGACATTCTCGCGAAGGGTTCCCGAACCCCGACAAGATTGGTACCCTTTCACGTCCAAATCTCTCAAACTCCGGGAGAGATTCTCAAAACCAAGGTTGACATGGTTCAAGTTCCTTTCAACATTTTGGAAATCCCGCTGAAACTTTGGACATTCTCGCGAAGGGTTCCCAATCCCCGACAAGACTGGTACCCTTTCACGTCCAAATCTCTCAAACTCCGGGAGAGATTCTCAAAACCAAGGTTGACATGGTTCGAGTTCCTTTCAACATTTTGGAAATCCCGCTGAAACTTTGGACATTCTCGCGAAGGGTTCCCGATCCCCGACAAGACTGGTACCCTTTCACGTCCAAATCTCTCAAACTCCGGGAGAGATTCTCAAAACCAAGGTTGACATGGTTCGAGTTCCTCTCAACCTTTTGGAAATCCCGCTGAAACTTTGGACATTCTCGCGAAGGGTTCCCAATCCCCAACAAGATTGGTACCCTTTCACGTCCAAATCTCTCAAACTCCGGGAGAGATTCTCAAAACCAAGGTTTACATGTTTCGAGTTCCTTTCAACATTTTGGAAATCCCGCTGAAACTTTGGACATTCTCGCGAAGGGTTCCCAATCCCCGACAAGATTGGTACCCTTTCACGTCCAAATCTCTCAAACTCCGGGAGAGATTCTCAAAACCAAGGTTGACATGTTTCGAGTTCCTTTCAACATTTTGGAAATCCCACTGAAACTTTGGACATTCTCGCGAAGGGTTCCCAATCCCCGACAAGATTGGTACCCTTTCATGTCCAAATCTCGCAAACTCCGGGAGAGATTCTCAAAACCATGGCTGACATGTTTCGAGTTCCTTTCAACATTTTGGAAATCCCGCTGAAACTTTGGACATTCTTGCGAAGGGTTCCCAATCCCCGACAAGATTGGTACCCTTTCACGTCCAAATCTCTCAAACTCCGGCAGAGATTCTCAAAACCAAAGTTGACATGTTTCGAGTTCCTTTAAACATTTTGGAAATCCTGCTGAAACTTTGGACATTCTGGCGAAGGGTTCCCAATCCCCGACAAGATTGGTATCCTTTCACGTCCAAATCTCTCAAACTCCGGCAGAGATTCTCAAAACCAAGGTTGACATGTTTCGAGTTCCTTTCAACATTTTGGAAATCCCGCTGAAACTTTGGACATTCTCGCGAAGGGTTCCCGATCCCCGACAAGATTGGTACCCTTTCACGTCCAAATCTCTCAAACTCCGGGAGAGATTCTCAAAACCAAGGTTGACATGTTTCGAGTTCCTTTCAACATTTTAAAAACCCCGCTGAAACTTTGGACATTGTCGCGAAGGGTTCCCAATCCTTGACAAGACTGGTACCCTTTCACGTCCAAATCTCTCAAACTCCCGGAGAGATTCTCAAAACCAAGGTTGACATGGTTCGAGTTCCTCCCAACATTTTGGAAATCCCGGTGAAACTTTGGACATTCTCGCGAAGGGTTCCCAATCCCCGACAAGACTGGTACCCTTTCACGTCCAAATCTCTCAAACTCCGGGAGAGATTCTCAAAACCAAGGTTGACAAGGTTCGAGTTCCTCTCAACCTTTTGGAAATCCCGCTGAAACTTTGGACATTCTCGCGAAGGGTTCCCAATCCCCGACAAGATTGGTACCCTTTCACTTCCAAATCTCTCAAACTCCGGGAGAGATTCTCAAAACCAAGGTTGACATGGTTCGAGTTCCTTTCAACATTTTGGAAATCCCGCTGAAACTTTGGACATTCTCGCGAAGGGTTCCCAATCCCCGACAAGATTGGTACCCTTTCATGTCCAAATCTCTCAAACTCCGGGAGAGATTCTCAAAACCATGCCTGACATGTTTCGAGTTCCTTTCAACATTTTGGAAATCCCGCTGAAACTTTGGACATTCTTGCGAAGGGTTCCCAATCCCCGACAAGATTGGTACCCTTTCACGTCCAAATCTCTCAAAGTCTGGCAGAGATTCTCAAAACCAAGGTTGACATGTTTCGAGTACCTTTCAACATTTTGGAAATCCCGCTGAAACTTTGGAAATTGTCGCGAAGGGTTCCCAATCTTCGACAAGATTGGTACACTTTGACGTCCAAATCTCTCAAACTCCGGGAGAGATTCTCAAAACCATGGTTGACATGTTTCGAGTTCCTTTCAACATTTTGGAAATCCCGCTGAAACTTTGGACATTCTCGCGAAGGGTTCCCGATCCCCGACAAGATTGGTACCCTTTCACGTCCAAATCTCTCAAACTCCGGGAGAGATTCTCAAAACCAAGGTTGACATGTTTCGAGTTCCTTTCAACATTTTGGAAATCCCGCTGAAACTTTGGACATTCTCGCGAAGGGTTCCCAATCCCCGACAAGATTGGTACCCTTTCACGTCCAAATCTCTCAAACTCCGGCAGAGATTCTCAAAACCAAGGTTGACATGTTTCGAGTTCCTTTCAACATTTTGGAAATCCCGCTGAAACTTTGGACATTCTCGCGAAGGGTTCCCAATCCCCGACAAGATTGGTATTCTTTCACGTCCAAATCTCTCAAACTCCGGGAGAGATTCTCAAAACCATGGTTGACATGTTTCGAGTTCCTTTCAACATTTTGGAAATCCCGCTGAAACTTTGGACATTGTCGCGAAGGGTTCCCAATCCTTGACAAGATTGGTACCCTTTCACGTCCAAATCTCTCAAACTCCGGCAGAGATTCTCAAAACCAAGGCTGACATGTTCCGAGTTCCTTTCAACATTTTGGAAATCCCACTGAAACTTTGGACATTCTCGCGAAGGATTCCCAATCCCCGACAAGATTGGTACCCTTTCACGTCCAAATCTCTCAAACTCCGGGAGAGATTCTCAAAACCAAGGTTGACATGGTTCGAGTTCCTCTCAACATTTTGGAAATCCCGCTGAAACTTTGGACATTCTCGCGAAGGGTTCCCAATCCCCGACAAGATTGGTACCCTTTCACATCCAAATCTCTCAAACTCCGGGAGAGATTCTCAAAACCAAGGTTGACATTGTTCGAGTTCCTTTCAAAATTTTGGAAATCCCGCTGAAACTTTGGACATTCTCGCGAAGGGTTCCCAATCCCCGACAAGACTGGTACCCTTTCACGTCCAAATCTCTCAAACTCCGGGAGAGATTCTCAAAACCAAGGTTGACATGTTTCGAGTTCCTTTCAACATTTTGGAAAATCCGCTGAAACTTTGGACATTCTCGCGAAGGGTTCCCAATCCCCGACAAGACTGGTACCCTTTCACGTCCAAATCTCTCAAACTCCGGGAGAGATTCTCAAAACCAAGGTTGACATGTTTCGAGTTCTTTTCAACATTTTGGAAATCCCGCTGAAACTTTGGACATTCTCGCGAAGGGTTCCCAATCCCCGACGAGATTGGTACCCTTTCACGTTCAAATCTCTCAAACTCCGGGAGAGATTCTCAAAACCAAGGTTGACATGTTTCGAGTTCCTTTCAACATTTTGGAAATCCCGCTGAAACTTTGGACATTCTCGCGAAGGGTTCCCAATCCCCGACAAGATTGGTACCCTTTCAGGTCCAAATCTCTAAACTCCGGGAGAGATTCTCAAAACCAAGGTTGACATGGTTCGAGTTCCTTTCAACATTTTGGAAATCCCGCTGAAACTTTGGACATTCTCGCGAAGGGTTCCCAATCCCCGAGAAGATTGGTACCCTTTCACGTCCAAATCTCTCAAACTCCGGGAGAGATTCTCAAAACCAAGGTTGACATGTTTCGAGTTCCTTTCAACATTTTGGAAATCCCGCTGAAACTTTGGACATTCTCGCGAAGGGTTCCCAATCCCCGACAAGATTGGTACCCTTTCACGTCCAAATCTCTCAAAGTCCGGGAGAGATTCTCAAAACCAAGGTTGACATGTTTCGAGTTCCTTTCAACATTTTGGAAATCCCGCTGAAACTTTGGACATTCTCGCGAAGGGTTCCCAATCCCCGACAAGATTGGTACCCTTTCACGTCCAAATCTCTCAAACTCCAGGAAAGATTCTCAAAACCAAGGTTGACATGGTTCGAGTTCCTCTCAACATTTTGGAAATCCCGCTGAAACTTTGGACATTCTCGCGAAGGGTTCCCAATCCCCGACAAGATTGGTACCCTTTCACATCCAAATCTCTCAAACTCCGGGAGAGATTCTCAAAACCAAGGTTGACATTGTTCGAGTTCCTTTCAAAATTTTGGAAATCCCGCTGAAACTTTGGACATTCTCGCGAAGGGTTCCCAATCCCCGACAAGACTGGTACCCTTTCACGTCCAAATCTCTCAAACTCCGGGAGAGATTCTCAAAACCAAGGTTGACATGTTTCGAGTTCCTTTCAACATTTTGGAAAATCCGCTGAAACTTTGGACATTCTCGCGAAGGGTTCCCAATCCCCGACAAGACTGGTACCCTTTCACGTCCAAATCTCTCAAACTCCGGGAGAGATTCTCAAAACCAAGGTTGACATGTTTCGAGTTCTTTTCAACATTTTGGAAATCCCGCTGAAACTTTGGACATTCTCGCGAAGGGTTCCCAATCCCCGACGAGATTGGTACCCTTTCACGTTCAAATCTCTCAAACTCCGGGAGAGATTCTCAAAACCAAGGTTGACATGTTTCGAGTTCCTTTCAACATTTTAAAAACCCCGCTGAAACTTTGGACATTGTCGCGAAGGGTTCCCAATCCTTGACAAGACTGGTACCCTTTCACGTCCAAATCTCTCAAACTCCCGGAGAGATTCTCAAAACCAAGGTTGACATGGTTCGAGTTCCTCCCAACATTTTGGAAATCCCGGTGAAACTTTGGACATTCTCGCGAAGGGTTCCCAATCCCCGACAAGACTGGTACCCTTTCACGTCCAAATCTCTCAAACTCCGGGAGAGATTCTCAAAACCAAGGTTGACAAGGTTCGAGTTCCTCTCAACCTTTTGGAAATCCCGCTGAAACTTTGGACATTCTCGCGAAGGGTTCCCAATCCCCGACAAGATTGGTACCCTTTCACTTCCAAATCTCTCAAACTCCGGGAGAGATTCTCAAAACCAAGGTTGACATGGTTCGAGTTCCTTTCAACATTTTGGAAATCCCGCTGAAACTTTGGACATTCTCGCGAAGGGTTCCCAATCCCCGACAAGATTGGTACCCTTTCATGTCCAAATCTCTCAAACTCCGGGAGAGATTCTCAAAACCATGCCTGACATGTTTCGAGTTCCTTTCAACATTTTGGAAATCCCGCTGAAACTTTGGACATTCTTGCGAAGGGTTCCCAATCCCCGACAAGATTGGTACCCTTTCACGTCCAAATCTCTCAAAGTCTGGCAGAGATTCTCAAAACCAAGGTTGACATGTTTCGAGTACCTTTCAACATTTTGGAAATCCCGCTGAAACTTTGGAAATTGTCGCGAAGGGTTCCCAATCTTCGACAAGATTGGTACACTTTGACGTCCAAATCTCTCAAACTCCGGGAGAGATTCTCAAAACCATGGTTGACATGTTTCGAGTTCCTTTCAACATTTTGGAAATCCCGCTGAAACTTTGGACATTCTCGCGAAGGGTTCCCGATCCCCGACAAGATTGGTACCCTTTCACGTCCAAATCTCTCAAACTCCGGGAGAGATTCTCAAAACCAAGGTTGACATGTTTCGAGTTCCTTTCAACATTTTGGAAATCCCGCTGAAACTTTGGACATTCTCGCGAAGGGTTCCCAATCCCCGACAAGATTGGTACCCTTTCACGTCCAAATCTCTCAAACTCCGGCAGAGATTCTCAAAACCAAGGCTGACATGTTCCGAGTTCCTTTCAACATTTTGGAAATCCCACTGAAACTTTGGACATTCTCGCGAAGGATTCCCAATCCCCGACAAGATTGGTACCCTTTCACGTCCAAATCTCTCAAACTCCGGGAGAGATTCTCAAAACCAAGGTTGACATGGTTCGAGTTCCTCTCAACATTTTGGAAATCCCGCTGAAACTTTGGACATTCTCGCGAAGGGTTCCCAATCCCCGACAAGATTGGTACCCTTTCACATCCAAATCTCTCAAACTCCGGGAGAGATTCTCAAAACCAAGGTTGACATTGTTCGAGTTCCTTTCAAAATTTTGGAAATCCCGCTGAAACTTTGGACATTCTCGCGAAGGGTTCCCAATCCCCGACAAGACTGGTACCCTTTCACGTCCAAATCTCTCAAACTCCGGGAGAGATTCTCAAAACCAAGGTTGACATGTTTCGAGTTCCTTTCAACATTTTGGAAAATCCGCTGAAACTTTGGACATTCTCGCGAAGGGTTCCCAATCCCCGACAAGACTGGTACCCTTTCACGTCCAAATCTCTCAAACTCCGGGAGAGATTCTCAAAACCAAGGTTGACATGTTTCGAGTTCTTTTCAACATTTTGGAAATCCCGCTGAAACTTTGGACATTCTCGCGAAGGGTTCCCAATCCCCGACGAGATTGGTACCCTTTCACGTTCAAATCTCTCAAACTCCGGGAGAGATTCTCAAAACCAAGGTTGACATGTTTCGAGTTCCTTTCAACATTTTGGAAATCCCGCTGAAACTTTGGACATTCTCGCGAAGGGTTCCCAATCCCCGACAAGATTGGTACCCTTTCAGGTCCAAATCTCTAAACTCCGGGAGAGATTCTCAAAACCAAGGTTGACATGGTTCGAGTTCCTTTCAACATTTTGGAAATCCCGCTGAAACTTTGGACATTCTCGCGAAGGGTTCCCAATCCCCGAGAAGATTGGTACCCTTTCACGTCCAAATCTCTCAAACTCCGGGAGAGATTCTCAAAACCAAGGTTGACATGTTTCGAGTTCCTTTCAACATTTTGGAAATCCCGCTGAAACTTTGGACATTCTCGCGAAGGGTTCCCAATCCCCGACAAGATTGGTACCCTTTCACGTCCAAATCTCTCAAAGTCCGGGAGAGATTCTCAAAACCAAGGTTGACATGTTTCGAGTTCCTTTCAACATTTTGGAAATCCCGCTGAAACTTTGGACATTCTCGCGAAGGGTTCCCAATCCCCGACAAGATTGGTACCCTTTCACGTCCAAATCTCTCAAACTCCAGGAAAGATTCTCAAAACCAAGGTTGACATGGTTCGAGTTCCTCTCAACATTTTGGAAATCCCGCTGAAACTTTGGACATTCTCGCGAAGGGTTCCCAATCCCCGACAAGATTGGTACCCTTTCACATCCAAATCTCTCAAACTCCGGGAGAGATTCTCAAAACCAAGGTTGACATTGTTCGAGTTCCTTTCAAAATTTTGGAAATCCCGCTGAAACTTTGGACATTCTCGCGAAGGGTTCCCAATCCCCGACAAGACTGGTACCCTTTCACGTCCAAATCTCTCAAACTCCGGGAGAGATTCTCAAAACCAAGGTTGACATGTTTCGAGTTCCTTTCAACATTTTGGAAAATCCGCTGAAACTTTGGACATTCTCGCGAAGGGTTCCCAATCCCCGACAAGACTGGTACCCTTTCACGTCCAAATCTCTCAAACTCCGGGAGAGATTCTCAAAACCAAGGTTGACATGTTTCGAGTTCTTTTCAACATTTTGGAAATCCCGCTGAAACTTTGGACATTCTCGCGAAGGGTTCCCAATCCCCGACGAGATTGGTACCCTTTCACGTTCAAATCTCTCAAACTCCGGGAGAGATTCTCAAAACCAAGGTTGACATGTTTCGAGTTCCTTTCAACATTTTGGAAATCCCGCTGAAACTTTGGACATTCTCGCGAAGGGTTCCCAATCCCCGACAAGATTGGTACCCTTTCAGGTCCAAATCTCTAAACTCCGGGAGAGATTCTCAAAACCAAGGTTGACATGGTTCGAGTTCCTTTCAACATTTTGGAAATCCCGCTGAAACTTTGGACATTCTCGCGAAGGGTTCCCAATCCCCGAGAAGATTGGTACCCTTTCACGTCCAAATCTCTCAAACTCCGGGAGAGATTCTCAAAACCAAGGTTGACATGTTTCGAGTTCCTTTCAACATTTTGGAAATCCCGCTGAAACTTTGGACATTCTCGCGAAGGGTTCCCAATCCCCGACAAGATTGGTACCCTTTCACGTCCAAATCTCTCAAAGTCCGGGAGAGATTCTCAAAACCAAGGTTGACATGTTTCGAGTTCCTTTCAACATTTTGGAAATCCCGCTGAAACTTTGGACATTCTCGCGAAGGGTTCCCAATCCCCGACAAGATTGGTACCCTTTCACGTCCAAATCTCTCAAACTCCAGGAAAGATTCTCAAAACCAAGGTTGACATGGTTCGAGTTCCTCTCAACATTTTGGAAATCCCGCTGAAACTTTGGACATTCTCGCGAAGGGTTCCCAATCCCCGACAAGATTGGTACCCTTTCACTTCCAAATCTCTCAAAGTCCGGGAGAGATTCTCAAAACCAAGGTTGACATGTTTCGAGTTCCTTTCAACATTTTGGAAATCCCGCTGAAACTTTGGACATTCTCGCGAACGGGTCCCAATCCCTGACAAGATTGGTACCCTTTCAAGTCCAAATCTCTCAAAGTCCGGGAGAGATTCTCAAAACCAAGGTTGACATGTTTCGAGTTCCTTTCAACATTTTGGAAATCCCGCTGAAACTTTGGACATTCTCGCGAAGGGTTCCCAATCCCCGACAAGACTGGTACCCTTTCACGTCCAAATCTCTCAAACTCCGGGAGAGATTCTCAAAACCAAGGTTGACATGGTTCGAGTTCCTTTCAACATTTTGGAAATCCCGCTGAAACTTTGGACATTCTCGCGAAGGGTTCCCAATCCCCGACAAGATTGGTACCCTTTCACGTCCAAATCTCTCAAACTCCGGGAGAGATTCTCAAAACCAAGGTTGACATGTTTCGAGTTCCTCTCAACATTTTGGAAATCCCGCTGAAACTTTGGACATTCTCGCGAAGGGTTCCCAATCCCCGACAAGATTGGTACCCTTTCACGTCCAAATCTCTCAAACTCCGGGAGAGATTCTCAAAACCAAGGTTGACATGTTTCGAGTTCCTTTCAACATTATGGAAACCCCGCTGAAACTTTGGACATTCTGGCGAAGGGTTCCCAATCCCCGACAAGATTGGTACCCTTTCACGTCCAAATCTCTCAAACTCCGGGAGAGATTCTCAAAACCAAGGTTGACATGTTTCGAGTTCCTTTCAACATTTTGGAAATCCTGCTGAAACTTTGGACATTCTCGCGAACGGGTCCCAATCCCTGACAAGATTGGTACCCTTTCAAGTCCAAATCTCTCAAAGTCCGGGAGAGATTCTCAAAACCAAGGTTGACATGTTTCGAGTTCCTTTCAACATTTTGGAAATCCCGCTGAAACTTTGGACATTGTCGCGAAGGGTTCCCAATCCTTGACAAGATTGGTACCCTTTCACGTCCAAATCTCTCAAACTCCGGCAGAGATTCTCAAAACCAAGGCTGACATGTTCCGAGTTCCTTACAACATTTTGGAAATCCCACTGAAACTTTGGACATTCTCGCGAAGGATTCCCAATCCCCGACAAGATTGGTACCCTTTCACGTCCAAATCTCTCAAACTCCGGGAGAGATTCTCAAAACCAAGGTTGACATGGTTCGAGTTCCTCTCAACATTTTGGAAATCCCGCTGAAACTTTGGACATTCTCGCGAAGGGTTCCCAATCCCCGACAAGATTGGTACCCTTTCACATCCAAATCTCTCAAACTCCGGGAGAGATTCTCAAAACCAAGGTTGACATTGTTCGAGTTCCTTTCAAAATTTTGGAAATCCCGCTGAAACTTTGGACATTCTCGCGAAGGGTTCCCAATCCCCGACAAGACTGGTACCCTTTCACGTCCAAATCTCTCAAACTCCGGGAGAGATTCTCAAAACCAAGGTTGACATGTTTCGAGTTCCTTTCAACATTTTGGAAAATCCGCTGAAACTTTGGACATTCTCGCGAAGGGTTCCCAATCCCCGACAAGACTGGTACCCTTTCACGTCCAAATCTCTCAAACTCCGGGAGAGATTCTCAAAACCAAGGTTGACATGTTTCGAGTTCTTTTCAACATTTTGGAAATCCCGCTGAAACTTTGGACATTCTCGCGAAGGGTTCCCAATCCCCGACGAGATTGGTACCCTTTCACGTTCAAATCTCTCAAACTCCGGGAGAGATTCTCAAAACCAAGGTTGACATGTTTCGAGTTCCTTTCAACATTTTGGAAATCCCGCTGAAACTTTGGACATTCTCGCGAAGGGTTCCCAATCCCCGACAAGATTGGTACCCTTTCAGGTCCAAATCTCTAAACTCCGGGAGAGATTCTCAAAACCAAGGTTGACATGGTTCGAGTTCCTTTCAACATTTTGGAAATCCCGCTGAAACTTTGGACATTCTCGCGAAGGGTTCCCAATCCCCGAGAAGATTGGTACCCTTTCACGTCCAAATCTCTCAAACTCCGGGAGAGATTCTCAAAACCAAGGTTGACATGTTTCGAGTTCCTTTCAACATTTTGGAAATCCCGCTGAAACTTTGGACATTCTCGCGAAGGGTTCCCAATCCCCGACAAGATTGGTACCCTTTCACGTCCAAATCTCTCAAACTCCGGGAGAGATTCTCAAAACCAAGGTTGACATGTTTCGAGTTCCTTTCAACATTTTGGAAATCCCGCTGAAACTTTGGACATTCTCGCGAAGGGTTCCCAATCCCCGACAAGATTGGTACCCTTTCACGTCCAAATCTCTCAAACTCCAGGAAAGATTCTCAAAACCAAGGTTGACATGGTTCGAGTTCCTCTCAACATTTTGGAAATCCCGCTGAAACTTTGGACATTCTCGCGAAGGGTTCCCAATCCCCGACAAGATTGGTACCCTTTCACATCCAAATCTCTCAAACTCCGGGAGAGATTCTCAAAACCAAGGTTGACATTGTTCGAGTTCCTTTCAAAATTTTGGAAATCCCGCTGAAACTTTGGACATTCTCGCGAAGGGTTCCCAATCCCCGACAAGACTGGTACCCTTTCACGTCCAAATCTCTCAAACTCCGGGAGAGATTCTCAAAACCAAGGTTGACATGTTTCGAGTTCCTTTCAACATTTTGGAAAATCCGCTGAAACTTTGGACATTCTCGCGAAGGGTTCCCAATCCCCGACAAGACTGGTACCCTTTCACGTCCAAATCTCTCAAACTCCGGGAGAGATTCTCAAAACCAAGGTTGACATGTTTCGAGTTCTTTTCAACATTTTGGAAATCCCGCTGAAACTTTGGACATTCTCGCGAAGGGTTCCCAATCCCCGACGAGATTGGTACCCTTTCACGTTCAAATCTCTCAAACTCCGGGAGAGATTCTCAAAACCAAGGTTGACATGTTTCGAGTTCCTTTCAACATTTTGGAAATCCCGCTGAAACTTTGGACATTCTCGCGAAGGGTTCCCAATCCCCGACAAGATTGGTACCCTTTCAGGTCCAAATCTCTAAACTCCGGGAGAGATTCTCAAAACGAAGGTTGACATGGTTCGAGTTCCTTTCAACATTTTGGAAATCCCGCTGAAACTTTGGACATTCTCGCGAAGGGTTCCCAATCCCCGAGAAGATTGGTACCCTTTCACGTCCAAATCTCTCAAACTCCGGGAGAGATTCTCAAAACCAAGGTTGACATGTTTCGAGTTCCTTTCAACATTTTGGAAATCCCGCTGAAACTTTGGACATTCTCGCGAAGGGTTCCCAATCCCCGACAAGATTGGTACCCTTTCACGTCCAAATCTCTCAAAGTCCGGGAGAGATTCTCAAAACCAAGGTTGACATGTTTCGAGTTCCTTTCAACATTTTGGAAATCCCGCTGAAACTTTGGACATTCTCGCGAAGGGTTCCCAATCCCCGACAAGATTGGTACCCTTTCACGTCCAAATCTCTCAAACTCCAGGAAAGATTCTCAAAACCAAGGTTGACATGGTTCGAGTTCCTCTCAACATTTTGGAAATCCCGCTGAAACTTTGGACATTCTCGCGAAGGGTTCCCAATCCCCGACAAGATTGGTACCCTTTCACTTCCAAATCTCTCAAAGTCCGGGAGAGATTCTCAAAACCAAGGTTGACATGTTTCGAGTTCCTTTCAACATTTTGGAAATCCCGCTGAAACTTTGGACATTCTCGCGAACGGGTCCCAATCCCTGACAAGATTGGTACCCTTTCAAGTCCAAATCTCTCAAAGTCCGGGAGAGATTCTCAAAACCAAGGTTGACATGTTTCGAGTTCCTTTCAACATTTTGGAAATCCCGCTGAAACTTTGGACATTCTCGCGAAGGGTTCCCAATCCCCGACAAGACTGGTACCCTTTCACGTCCAAATCTCTCAAACTCCGGGAGAGATTCTCAAAACCAAGGTTGACATGGTTCGAGTTCCTTTCAACATTTTGGAAATCCCGCTGAAACTTTGGACATTCTCGCGAAGGGTTCCCAATCCCCGACAAGATTGGTACCCTTTCACGTCCAAATCTCTCAAACTCCGGGAGAGATTCTCAAAACCAAGGTTGACATGTTTCGAGTTCCTCTCAACATTTTGGAAATCCCGCTGAAACTTTGGACATTCTCGCGAAGGGTTCCCAATCCCCGACAAGATTGGTACCCTTTCACGTCCAAATCTCTCAAACTCCGGGAGAGATTCTCAAAACCAAGGTTGACATGTTTCGAGTTCCTTTCAACATTATGGAAACCCCGCTGAAACTTTGGACATTCTGGCGAAGGGTTCCCAATCCCCGACAAGATTGGTACCCTTTCACGTCCAAATCTCTCAAACTCCGGGAGAGATTCTCAAAACCAAGGTTGACATGTTTCGAGTTCCTTTCAACATTTTGGAAATCCTGCTGAAACTTTGGACATTCTCGCGAACGGGTCCCAATCCCTGACAAGATTGGTACCCTTTCAAGTCCAAATCTCTCAAAGTCCGGGAGAGATTCTCAAAACCAAGGTTGACATGTTTCGAGTTCCTTTCAACATTTTGGAAATCCCGCTGAAACTTTGGACATTGTCGCGAAGGGTTCCCAATCCCCGACAAGACTGGTACCCTTTCACGTCCAAATCTCTCAAACTCCGGGAGAGATTCTCAAAACCAAGGTTGACATGTTTCGAGTTCCTTTCAACATTTTGGAAATCCCGCTGAAACTTTGGACATTCTCGCGAAGGGTTCCCAATCCCCGACAAGATTGGTACCCTTTCACGTCCAAATCTCTCAAACTCCGGGAGAGATTCTCAAAACCAAGGTTGACATGTTTCGAGTTCCTTTCAACATTTTGGAAAATCCGCTGAAACTTTGGACATTCTGGCGAAGGGTTCCCAATCCCCGACAAGATTGGTACCCTTTCACGTCCAAATCTCTCAAACTCCGGGAGAGATTCTCAAAACCAAGGTTGACATGTTTCGAGTTCCTTTAAGCATTTTGGAAATCCCGCTGAAACCTTGGACATTCTCACGAAGGGTTCCCAATCCCCGACAAGATTGGTACCCATTCACGTCCAAATCTCTCAAACTCCGGGAGAGATTCTCAAAACCAAGGTTGACATGGTTCGAGTTCCTTTCAACATTTTGGAAATCCCGCTGAAACTTTGGACATTCTGTCGAAGGGTTCCCAATCCCCGACAAGGTTGGTACCCTTTCACGTCCAAATCTCTCAAACTCCGGGAGAGATTCTCAAAACCAAGGTTGACATGGTTCGAGTTCCTTTCAACATTTTGGAAATCCCGCTGAAACTTTGGACATTCTCGCGAAGGGTTCCCAATCCCCGACAAGATTGGTACCCTTTCACGTCCAAATCTCTCAAACTCCGGGAGAGATTCTCAAAACCAAGGTTGACATGTTTCGAGTTCCTTTCAACATTTTGGAAATCCCGCTGAAACTTTTGGCATTCTCGCCAGGCGTTCCCACTCCCCGACAAGATTGGTACCCTTTCACGTCCAAATCTCTCAAACTCCGGGAGAGATTCTCAAAACCAAGGTTGACATGGTTCGAGTTCCTTTCAACATTTTGGAAATCCCGCTGAAACTTTGGACATTCTGGCGAAGGGTTCCCAATCCCCGACAAGATTGGTACCCTTTCACGTCCAAATCTCTCAAACTCCGGGAGAGATTCTCAAAACCAAGATTGACATGGTTCGAGTTCCTCTCAACCTTTTGGAAATCCCGCTGAAACTTTGGACATTCTCGCGAAGGGTTCCCAATCCCCAACAAGATTGGTACCCTTTCACGTCCAAATCTCTCAAACTCCGGGAGAGATTCTCAAAACCAAGGTTGACATGGTTCGAGTTCCTCTCAACCTTTTGGAAATCCCGCTGAAACTTTGGACATTCTCGCGAAGGGTTCCCAATCCCCGACAAGATTGGTACCCTTTCACGTCCAAATCTCTCAAACTCCGGGAGAGATTCTCAAAACCAAGGTTGACATGTTTCGAGTTCCTTTCAACATTTTGGAAATCCCGCTGAAACTTTGGACATTCTCGCGAAGGGTTCCCAATCCCCAACAAGATTGGTACCCTTTCACGTCCAAATCTCTCAAACTCCGGGAGAGATTCTCAAAACCATGGCTGACATGTTTCGAGTTCCTTTCAACATTTTGGAAATCCCGCTGAAACTTTGGACATTCTTGCGAAGGGTTCCCAATCCCCGACAAGATTGGTACCCTTTCACGTCCAAATCTCTCAAACTCCGGCAGAGATTCTCAAAACCAAAGTTGACATGTTTCGAGTTCCTTTAAACATTTTGGAAATCCTGCTGAAACTTTGGACATTCTGGCGAAGGGTTCCCAATCCCCGACAAGATTGGTATCCTTTCACGTCCAAATCTCTCAAACTCCGGGAGAGATTCTCAAAACCAAGGTTGACATGTTTCGAGTTCCTTTCAACATTTTGGAAATCCCGCTGAAACTTTGGACATTCTCGCGAAGGGTTCCCGATCCCCGACAAGATTGGTACCCTTTCACGTCCAAATCTCTCAAACTCCGGGAGAGATTCTCAAAACCAAGGTTGACATGTTTCGAGTTCCTTTCAACATTTTGGAAATCCCGCTGAAACTTTGGACATTCTCGCGAAGGGTTCCCAATCCCCGACAAGACTGGTACCCTTTCACGTCCAAATCTCTCAAACTCCGGGAGAGATTCTCAAAACCAAGGTTGACATGGTTCGAGTTCCTTTCAACATTTTGGAAATCCCGCTGAAACTTTGGACATTCTCGCGAAGGGTTCCCAATCCCCGACAAGACTGGTACCCTTTCACGTCCAAATCTCTCAAACTCCAGGAGAGATTCTCAAAACCAAGGTTGACATGGTTCGAGTTCCTCTCAACATTTTGGAAATCCCGCTGAAACTTTGGACATTCTCGCGAAGGGTTCCCAATCCCCGACAAGATTGGTACCCTTTCACGTCCAAATCTCTCAAACTCCGGGAGAGATTCTCAAAACCAAGGTTGACATGGTTCGAGTTCCTTTCAACATTTTGGAAATCCCGCTGAAACTTTGGACATTCTCGCGAAGGGTTCCCGATCCCCGACAAGATTGGTACCCTTTCACGTCCAAATCTCTCAAACTCCGGGAGAGATTCTCAAAACCAAGGTTGACATGGTTCGAGTTCCTTTCAACATTTTGGAAATCCCGCTGAAACTTTGGACATTCTCGCGAAGGGTTCCCAATCCCCGACAAGATTGGTACCTTTTCACGTCCAAATCTCTCAAACTCCGGGAGAGATTCTCAAAACCAAGGTTGACATGTTTTGAGTTCCTTTCAACATTTTGGAAATCCCGCTGAAACTTTGGACATTGTCGCGAAGGGTTCCCAATCCCCGACAAGATTGGTACCCTTTCACGTCCAAATCTCTCAAACTCCAGGAAAGATTCTCAAAACCAAGGTTGACATGGTTCGAGTTCCTCTCAACATTTTGGAAATCCCGCTGAAACTTTGGACATTCTCGCGAAGGGTTCCCAATCCCCGACAAGATTGGTACCCTTTCACGTCCAAATCTCTCAAACTCCGGGAGAGATTCTCAAAACCAAGGTTGACATGTTTCGAGTTCCTCTCAACATTTTGGAAATCCCGCTGAAACTTTGGACATTCTCGCGAAGGGTTCCCAATCCCCGACAAGATTGGTACCCTTTCACGTCCAAATCTCTCAAACTCCGGGAGAGATTCTCAAAACCAAGGTTGACATGTTTCGAGTTCCTTTCAACATTATGGAAACCCCGCTGAAACTTTGGACATTCTGGCGAAGGGTTCCCAATCCCCGACAAGATTGGTACCCTTTCACGTCCAAATCTCTCAAACTCCGGGAGAGATTCTCAAAACCAAGGTTGACATGTTTCGAGTTCCTTTCAACATTTTGGAAATCCCGCTGAAACTTTGGACATTCTGGCGAAGGGTTCCCAATCCCCGACAAGATTGGTACACTTTCACATCCAAATCTCTCAAACTCCGGGAGAGATTCTCAAAACCAAGGTTGACATGTTTCGAGTTCCTTTCAACATTTTGGAAATCCCGCTGAAACCTTGGACATTCTCACGAAGGGTTCCCAATCCCCGACAAGATTGGTACCCATTCACGTCCAAATCTCTCAAACTCCGGGAGAGATTCTCAAAACCAAGGTTGACATGTTTCGAGTTCCTTTCAACATTTTGGAAATCCCGCTGAAACTTTGGACATTCTGTCGAAGGGTTCCCAATCCCCGACAAGGTTGGTACCCTTTCACGTCCAAATCTCTCAAACTCCGGGAGAGATTCTCAAAACCAAGGTTGACATGGTTCGAGTTCCTTTCAACATTTTGGAAATCCTGCTGAAACTTTGGACATTCTCGCGAAGGGTTCCCAATCCCCGACAAGATTGGTACCCTTTCACGTCCAAATCTCTCAAACTCCGGGAGAGATTCTCAAAACCAAGGTTGACATGTTTCGAGTTCCTTTCAACATTTTGGAAATCCCGCTGAAACTTTTGGCATTCTCGCGAGGCGTTCCCACTCCCCGACAAGATTGGTACCCTTTCACGTCCAAATCTCTCAAACTCCGGGAGAGATTCTCAAAACCAAGGTTGACATGGTTCGAGTTCCTTTCAACATTTTGGAAATCCCGCTGAAACTTTGGACATTCTGGCGAAGGGTTCCCAATCCCCGACAAGATTGGTACCCTTTCACGTCCAAATCTCTCAAACTCCGGGAGAGATTCTCAAAACCAAGGTTGACATCTTGCGAGTTCCTTTCAACATTTTGGAAATCCCGCTGAAACTTTGGACATTCTCGCGAAGGGTTCCCAATCCCCGACAAGACTGGTACCCTTTCACGTCCAAATCTCTCAAACTCCAGGAGAGATTCTCAAAACCAAGGTTGACATGGTTCGAGTTCCTCTCAACATTTTGGAAATCCCGCTGAAACTTTGGACATTCTCGCGAAGGGTTCCCAATCCCCGACAAGATTGGTACCCTTTCACGTTCAAATCTCTCAAACTACGGGAGAGATTCTCAAAACCAAGGTTGACATGTTTCGAGTTCCTTTCAACATTTTGGAAATCCCGCTGAAACTTTGGACATTCTCGCGAAGGGTTCCCGATCCCCGACAAGATTGGTACCTTTTCACGTCCAAATCTCTCAAACTCCGGGAGAGATTCTCAAAACCAAGGTTGACATGTTTCGAGTTCCTTTCAACATTTTGGAAATCCCGCTGAAACTTTGGACATTCTCGCGAAGGGTTCCCAATCCCCGACAAGATTGGTACCCTTTCACGTCCAAATCTCTCAAACTCCGGGAGAGATTCTCAAAACCAAGGTTGACATGGTTCGAGTTCCTTTCAACATTTTGGAAATCCCGCTGAAACTTTGGACATTCTCGCGAAGGGTTCCCAATCCCCGACAAGATTGGTACCCTTTCACGTCCAAATCTCTCAAACTCCGGGAGAGATTCTCAAAACCAAGGTTGACATGGTTCGAGTTCCTTTCAACATTTTGGAAATCCCGCTGAAACTTTGGACATTCTCGCGAAGGGTTCCCAATCCCCGACAAGACTGGTACCCTTTCACGTCCAAATCTCTCAAACTCCGGGAGAGATTCTCAAAACCAAGGTTGACATGGTTCGAGTTCCTTTCAACATTTTGGAAATCCCGCTGAAACTTTGGACATTCTCGCGAAGGGTTCCCAATCCCCGACAAGACTGGTACCCTTTCACGTCCAAATCTCTCAAACTCCAGGAGAGATTCTCAAAACCAAGGTTGACATGGTTCGAGTTCCTCTCAACATTTTGGAAATCCCGCTGAAACTTTGGACATTCTCGCGAAGGGTTCCCAATCCCCGACAAGATTGGTACCCTTTCACGTCCAAATCTCTCAAACTCCGGGAGAGATTCTCAAAACCAAGGTTGACATGTTTCGAGTTCCTTTCAACATTTTGGAAATCCCGCTGAAACTTTGGACATTCTCGCGAAGGGTTCCCGATCCCCGACAAGATTGGTACCCTTTCACGTCCAAATCTCTCAAACTCCGGGAGAGATTCTCAAAACCAAGGTTGACATGGTTCGAGTTCCTTTCAACATTTTGGAAATCCCGCTGAAACTTTGGACATTCTCGCGAAGGGTTCCCAATCCCCGACAAGATTGGTACCTTTTCACGTCCAAATCTCTCAAACTCCGGGAGAGATTCTCAAAACCAAGGTTGACATTTTTTGAGTTCCTTTCAACATTTTGGAAATCCCGCTGAAACTTTGGACATTGTCGCGAAGGGTTCCCAATCCCCGACAAGACTGGTACCCTTTCACGTCCAAATCTCTCAAACTCCAGGAAAGATTCTCAAAACCAAGGTTGACATGGTTCGAGTTCCTCTCAACATTTTGGAAATCCCGCTGAAACTTTGGACATTCTCGCGAAGGGTTCCCAATCCCCGACAAGATTGGTACCCTTTCACTTCCAAATCTCTCAAAGTCCGGGAGAGATTCTCAAAACCAAGGTTGACATGTTTCGAGTTCCTTTCAACATTTTGGAAATCCCGCTGAAACTTTGGACATTCTCGCGAACGGGTCCCAATCCCTGACAAGATTGGTACCCTTTCAAGTCCAAATCTCTCAAACTCCGGGAGAGATTCTCAAAACCAAGGTTGACATGTTTCGAGTTCCTTTCAACATTTTGGAAATCCCGCTGAAACTTTGGACATTCTCGCGAAGGGTTCCCAATCCCCGACAAGACTGGTACCCTTTCACGTCCAAATCTCTCAAACTCCGGGAGAGATTCTCAAAACCAAGGTTGACATGGTTCGAGTTCCTTTCAACATTTTGGAAATCCCGCTGAAACTTTGGACATTCTCGCGAAGGGTTCCCAATCCCCGACAAGATTGGTACCCTTTCACGTCCAAATCTCTCAAACTCCGGGAGAGATTCTCAAAACCAAGGTTGACATGTTTCGAGTTCCTTTCAACATTTTGGAAATCCCGCTGAAACTTTGGACATTCTCGCGAAGGGTTCCCAATCCCCGACAAGACTGGTACCCTTTCACGTCCAAATCTCTCAAACTCCGGGAGAGATTCTCAAAACCAAGGTTGACATGGTTCGAGTTCCTTTCAACATTTTGGAAATCCCGCTGAAACTTTGGACATTCTCGCGAAGGGTTCCCAATCCCCGACAAGATTGGTACCCTTTCACGTCCAAATCTCTCAAACTCCGGGAGAGATTCTCAAAACCAAGGTTGACATGTTTCGAGTTCCTTTCAACATTTTGGAAATCCCGCTGAAACTTTGGACATTCTCGCGAAGGGTTCCCGATCCCCGACAAGATTGGTACCCTTTCACTTCCAAATCTCTCAAACTCCGGGAGAGATTCTCAAAACCAAGGTTGACATGTTTCGAGTTCCTTTCAACATTTTGGAAAATCCGCTGAAACTTTGGACATTCTCGCGAAGGGTTCCCAATCCCCGACAAGACTGGTACCCTTTCACGTCCAAATCTCTCAAACTCCGGGAGAGATTCTCAAAACCAAGGTTGACATGGTTCGAGTTCCTTTCAACATTTTGGAAATCCCGCTGAAACTTTGGACATTCTCGCGAACGGGTCCCAATCCCTGACAAGATTGGTACCCTTTCAAGTCCAAATCTCTCAAACTCCGGGAGAGATTCTCAAAACCAAGGTTGACATGTTTCGAGTTCCTTTCAACATTTTGGAAATCCCGCTGAAACTTTGGACATTGTCGCGAAGGGTTCCCAATCCCCGACAAGACTGGTACCCTTTCACGTCCAAATCTCTCAAAGTCCGGGAGAGATTCTCAAAACCAAGGTTGACATGGTTCGAGTTCCTTTCAACATTTTGGAAATCTCGCTGAAACTTTGGACATTCTCGCGAAGGGTTCCCAATCCCCGACAAGATTGGTACCCTTTCACGTCCAAATCTCTCAAACTCCGGGAGAGATTCTCAAAACCAAGGTTGACATGTTTCGAGTTCCTTTCAACATTTTGGAAATCCCGCTGAAACTTTGGACGTTCTCGCGAAGGGTTCCCAATCCCCGAAAAGATTGGTACCCTTTCACGTCCAAATCTCTCAAAGTCCGGGAGAGATTCTCAAAACCAAGGTTGACATGTTTCGAGTTCCTTTCAACATTTTGGAAACCCCGCTGAAACTTTGGACATTCTGGCGAAGGGTTCCCAATCCCCGACAAGATTGGTACCCTTTCACGTCCAAATCTCTCAAACTCCGGGAGAGATTCTCAAAACCAAGGTTGACATGGTTCGAGTTCCTTTCAACATTTTGGAAATCCCGCTGAAACTTTGGACATTCTCGCGAAGGGTTCCCAATCCCCGACAAGATTGGTACCCTTTCACGTCCAAATCTCTCAAACTCCGGGAGAGATTCTCAAAACCAAGGTTGACATGTTTCGAGTTCCTTTCAACATTTTGGAAATCCCGCTGAAACTTTGGACATTCTCGCGAAGGGTTCCCAATCCCCGACAAGATTGGTACCCTTTCACGTCCAAATCTCTCAAACTCCGGGAGAGATTCTCAAAACCAAGGTTGACATGTTTCGAGTTCCTTTCAACATTTTGGAAATCCCGCTGAAACTTTGGACATTCTCGCGAAGGGTTCCCAATCCCCGACAAGACTGGTACCCTTTCACGTCCAAATCTCTCAAACTCCGGGAGAGATTCTCAAAACCAAGGTTGACATGTTTCGAGTTCCTTTCAACATTTTGGAAATCCCGCTGAAACTTTGGACATTCTCGCGAACGGGTCCCAATCCCTGACAAGATTGGTACCCTTTCAAGTCCAAATCTCTCAAACTCCGGGAGAGATTCTCAAAACCAAGGTTGACATGTTTCGAGTTCCTTTCAACATTTTGGAAATCCCGCTGAAACTTTGGACATTGTCGCGAAGGGTTCCCAATCCCCGACAAGACTGGTACCCTTTCACGTCCAAATCTCTCAAAGTCCGGGAGAGATTCTCAAAACCAAGGTTGACATGGTTCGAGTTCCTTTCAACATTTTGGAAATCTCGCTGAAACTTTGGACATTCTCGCGAAGGGTTCCCAATCCCCGACAAGATTGGTACCCTTTCACGTCCAAATCTCTCAAACTCCGGGAGAGATTCTCAAAACCAAGGTTGACATGTTTCGAGTTCCTTTCAACATTTTGGAAATCCCGCTGAAACTTTGGACGTTCTCGCGAAGGGTTCCCAATCCCCGAAAAGATTGGTACCCTTTCACGTCCAAATCTCTCAAAGTCCGGGAGAGATTCTCAAAACCAAGGTTGACATGTTTCGAGTTCCTTTCAACATTTTGGAAACCCCGCTGAAACTTTGGACATTCTGGCGAAGGGTTCCCAATCCCCGACAAGATTGGTACCCTTTCACGTCCAAATCTCTCAAACTCCGGGAGAGATTCTCAAAACCAAGGTTGACATGTTTCGAGTTCCTTTCAACATTTTGGAAATCCCGCTGAAACCTTGGACATTCTCACGAAGGGTTCCCAATCCCCGACAAGATTGGTACCCATTCACGTCCAAATCTCTCAAACTCCGGGAGAGATTCTCAAAACCAAGGTTGACATGTTTCGAGTTCCTTTCAACATTTTGGAAATCCCGCTGAAACTTTGGACATTCTGTCGAAGGGTTCCCAATCCCCGACAAGATTGGTACCCTTTCACGTCCAAATCTCTCAAACTCCGGGAGAGATTCTCAAAACCAAGGTTGACATGTTTCGAGTTCCTTTCAACATTTTGGAAATCCCGCTGAAACTTTGGACATTCTCGCGAAGGGTTCCCAATCCCCGACAAGACTGGTACCCTTTCACGTCCAAATCTCTCAAACTCCAGGAGAGATTCTCAAAACCAAGGTTGACATGGTTCGAGTTCCTCTCAACATTTTGGAAATCCCGCTGAAACTTTGGACATTCTCGCGAAGGGTTCCCAATCCCCGACAAGATTGGTACCCTTTCACGTCCAAATCTCTCAAACTCCGGGAGCGATTCTCAAAACCAAGGTTGACATGTTTCGAGTTCCTTTCAACATTTTGGAAATCCCGCTGAAACTTTGGACATTCTCGCGAAGGGTTCCCGATCCCCGACAAGATTGGTACCCTTTCACGTCCAAATCTCTCAAACTCCGGGAGAGATTCTCAAAACCAAGGTTGACATGATTCGAGTTCCTTTCAACATTTTGGAAATCCCGCTGAAACTTTGGACATTCTCGCGAAGGGTTCCCAATCCCCGACAAGATTGGTACCTTTTCACGTCCAAATCTCTCAAACTCCGGGAGAGATTCTCAAAACCAAGGTTGACATGGTTCGAGTTCCTTTCAACATTTTGGAAATCCCGCTGAAACTTTGGACATTCTGGCGAAAGGTTCCCAATCCCCGACAAGACTGGTACCCTTTCACGTCCAAATCTCTCAAACTCCGGGAGAGATTCTCAAAACCAAGGTTGACATGTTTCGAGTTCCTTTCAACATTTTGGAAATCCCGCTGAAACTTTGGACATTCTCGCGAACGGGTCCCAATCCCTGACAAGATTGGTACCCTTTCAAGTCCAAATCTCTCAAAGTCCGGGAGAGATTCTCAAAACCAAGGTTGACATGTTTCGAGTTCCTTTCAACATTTTGGAAATCCCGCTGAAACTTTGGACATTCTCGCGAAGGGTTCCCAATCCCCGACAAGACTGGTACCCTTTCACGTCCAAATCTCTCAAACTCCGGGAGAGATTCTCAAAACCAAGGTTGACATGGTTCGAGTTCCTTTCAACATTTTGGAAATCCCGCTGAAACTTTGGACATTCTCGCGAAGGGTTCCCAATCCCCGACAAGATTGGTACCCTTTCACGTCCAAATCTCTCAAACTCCGGGAGAGATTCTCAAAACCAAGGTTGACATGGTTCGAGTTCCTCTCAACCTTTTGGAAATCCCGCTGAAACTTTGGACATTCTCGCGAAGGGTTCCCAATCCCCGACAAGATTGGTACCCTTTCACGTCCAAATCTCTCAAACTCCGGGAGAGATTCTCAAAACCAAGGTTGACATGGTTCGAGTTCCTCTCAACCTTTTGGAAATCCCGCTGAAACTTTGGACATTCTCGCGAAGGGTTCCCAATCCCCGACAAGACTGGTACCCTTTCACGTTCAAATCTCTCAAACTCCGGGAGAGATTCTCAAAACCAAGGTTGACATGGTTCGAGTTCCTTTCAACATATTGGAAATCCCGCTGAAACTTTGGACATTCTCGCGAAGGGTTCCCAATCCCCGACAAGACTGGTACCCTTTCACGTCCAAATCTCTCAAACTCCGGGAGAGATTCTCAAAACCAAGGTTGACATGTTTCGAGTTCCTCTCAACATTTTGGAAATCCCGCTGAAACTTTGGACATTCTCGCGAAGGGTTCCCAATCCCCGACGAGATTGGTACACTTTCACGTTCAAATCTCTCAAACTCCGGGAGAGATTCTCAAAACCAAGGTTGACATGTTTCGAGTTCTTTTCAACATTTTGGAAATCCCGCTGAAACTTTGGACATTCTCGCGAAGGGTTCCCAATCCCCGACGAGATTGGTACACTTTCACGTTCAAATCTCTCAAACTCCGGGAGAGATTCTCAAAACCAAGGTTGACATGTTTCGAGTTCCTTTCAACATTTTGGAAATCCCGCTGAAACTTTGGACATTGTCGCGAAGGGTTCCCAATCCCCGACAAGACTGGTACCCTTTCACGTCCAAATCTCTCAAAGTCCGGGAGAGATTCTCAAAACCAAGGTTGACATGTTTCGAGTTCCTTTCAACATTTTGGAAATCCCGCTGAAACTTTGGACATTCTCGCGAAGGGTTCCCAATCCCCGACAAGACTGGTACCCTTTCACGTCCAAATCTCTCAAACTCCGGGAGAGATTCTCAAAACCAAGGTTGACATGGTTCGAGTTCCTTTCAACATTTTGGAAATCCCGCTGAAACTTTGGACATTCTCGCGAAGGGTTCCCAATCCCCGACAAGATTGGTACCCTTTCACGTCCAAATCTCTCAAACTCCGGGAGAGATTCTCAAAACCAAGGTTGACATGGTTCGAGTTCCTCTCAACCTTTTGGAAATCCCGCTGAAACTTTGGACATTCTCGCGAAGGGTTCCCAATCCCCGACAAGATTGGTACCCTTTCACGTCCAAATCTCTCAAACTCCGGGAGAGACTCTCAAAACCAAGGTTGACATGGTTCGAGTTCCTCTCAACCTTTTGGAAATCCCGCTGAAACTTTGGACATTCTCGCGAAGGGTTCCCAATCCCCGACAAGATTGGTACCCTTTCACGTTCAAATCTCTCAAACTCCGGGAGAGATTCTCAAAACCAAGGTTGACATGTTTCGAGTTCCTTTCAACATTTTGGAAATCCCGCTGAAACTTTGGACATTCTGGCGAAGGGTTCCCAATCCCCGACAAGATTGGTACCCTTTCACGTCCAAATCTCTCAAACTCCGGGAGAGATTCTCAAAACCAAGGTTGACATGGTTCGAGTTCCTTTCAACATTTTGGAAATCCCGCTGAAACTTTGGACATTCTCGCGAAGGGTTCCCAATCCCCGACAAGACTGGTACCCTTTCACGTCCAAATCTCTCAAACTCCGGGAGAGATTCTCAAAACCAAGGTTGACATGTTTCGAGTTCTTTTCAACATTTTGGAAATCCCGCTGAAACTTTGGACATTCTCGCGAAGGGTTCCCAATCCCCGACGAGATTGGTACACTTTCACGTTCAAATCTCTCAAACTCCGGGAGAGATTCTCAAAACCAAGGTTGACATGTTTCGAGTTCCTTTCAACATTTTGGAAATCCCGCTGAAACTTTGGACATTCTCGCGAAGGGTTCCCAATCCCCGACAAGATTGGTACCCTTTCAGGTCCAAATCTCTAAACTCCGGGAGAGATTCTCAAAACCAAGGTTGACATGTTTCGAGTTCCTTTCAACATTTTGGAAATCCCGCTGAAACTTTGGACATTCTCGCGAAGGGTTCCCAATCCCCGAGAAGATTGGTACCCTTTCACGTCCAAATCTCTCAAACTCCGGGAGAGATTCTCAAAACCAAGGTTGACATGTTTCGAGATCCTTTCAACATTTTGGAAATCCCGCTGAAACTTTGGACATTCTCGCGAAGGGTTCCCAATCCCCGACAAGACTGGTACCCTTTCACGTCCAAATCTCTCAAACTCCGGGAGAGATTCTCAAAACCAAGGTTGACATGTTTCGAGTTCCTTTCAACATTTTGGAAAATCCGCTGAAACTTTGGACATTCTCGCGAAGGGTTCCCAATCCCCGACAAGACTGGTACCCTTTCACGTCCAAATCTCTCAAACTCCGGGAGAGATTCTCAAAACCAAGGTTGACATGTTTCGAGTTCCTTTCAACATTTTGGAAATCCCGCTGAAACTTTGGACATTGTCGCGAAGGGTTCCCAATCCCCGACAAGATTGGTACCCTTTCACGTCCAAATCTCTCAAACTCCAGGAAAGATTCTCAAAACCAAGGTTGACATGGTTCGAGTTCCTCTCAACCTTTTGGAAATCCCGCTGAAACTTTGGACATTCTCGCGAAGGGTTCCCAATCCCCGACAAGATTGGTACCCTTTCACGTTCAAATCTCTCAAAGTCCGGGAGAGATTCTCAAAACCAAGGTTGACATGTTTCGAGTTCCTTTCAACATTTTGGAAATCCCGCTGAAACTTTGGACATTCTGGCGAAGGGTTCCCAATCCCCGACAAGATTGGTACCCTTTCACGTCCAAATCTCTCAAACTCCGGGAGAGATTCTCAAAACCAAGGTTGACATGGTTCGAGTTCCTTTCAACATTTTGGAAATCCCGCTGAAACTTTGGACATTCTCGCGAAGGGTTCCCAATCCCCGAGAAGATTGGTACCCTTTCACGTCCAAATCTCTCAAACTCCGGGAGAGATTCTCAAAACCAAGGTTGACATGTTTCGAGATCCTTTCAACATTTTGGAAATCCCGCTGAAACTTTGGACATTCTCGCGAAGGGTTCCCAATCCCCGACAAGATTGGTACCCTTTCAGGTCCAAATCTCTAAACTCCGGGAGAGATTCTCAAAACCAAGGTTGACATGTTTCGAGTTCCTTTCAACATTTTGGAAATCCCGCTGAAACTTTGGACATTCTCGCGAAGGGTTCCCAATCCCCGAGAAGATTGGTACCCTTTCACGTCCAAATCTCTCAAACTCCGGGAGAGATTCTCAAAACCAAGGTTGACATGTTTCGAGATCCTTTCAACATTTTGGAAATCCCGCTGAAACTTTGGACATTCTCGCGAAGGGTTCCCAATCCCCGACAAGACTGGTACCCTTTCACGTCCAAATCTCTCAAACTCCGGGAGAGATTCTCAAAACCAAGGTTGACATGTTTCGAGTTCCTTTCAACATTTTGGAAAATCCGCTGAAACTTTGGACATTCTCGCGAAGGGTTCCCAATCCCCGACAAGACTGGTACCCTTTCACGTCCAAATCTCTCAAACTCCGGGAGAGATTCTCAAAACCAAGGTTGACATGTTTCGAGTTCCTTTCAACATTTTGGAAATCCCGCTGAAACTTTGGACATTGTCGCGAAGGGTTCCCAATCCCCGACAAGATTGGTACCCTTTCACGTCCAAATCTCTCAAACTCCAGGAAAGATTCTCAAAACCAAGGTTGACATGGTTCGAGTTCCTCTCAACCTTTTGGAAATCCCGCTGAAACTTTGGACATTCTCGCGAAGGGTTCCCAATCCCCGACAAGATTGGTACCCTTTCACGTTCAAATCTCTCAAAGTCCGGGAGAGATTCTCAAAACCAAGGTTGACATGTTTCGAGTTCCTTTCAACATTTTGGAAATCCCGCTGAAACTTTGGACATTCTGGCGAAGGGTTCCCAATCCCCGACAAGATTGGTACCCTTTCACGTCCAAATCTCTCAAACTCCGGGAGAGATTCTCAAAACCAAGGTTGACATGGTTCGAGTTCCTTTCAACATTTTGGAAATCCCGCTGAAACTTTGGACATTCTCGCGAAGGGTTCCCAATCCCCGACAAGACTGGTACCCTTTCACGTCCAAATCTCTCAAACTCCGGGAGAGATTCTCAAAACCAAGGTTGACATGTTTCGAGTTCTTTTCAACATTTTGGAAATCCCGCTGAAACTTTGGACATTCTCGCGAAGGGTTCCCAATCCCCGACGAGATTGGTACACTTTCACGTTCAAATCTCTCAAACTCCGGGAGAGATTCTCAAAACCAAGGTTGACATGTTTCGAGTTCCTTTCAACATTTTGGAAATCCCGCTGAAACTTTGGACATTCTCGCGAAGGGTTCCCAATCCCCGACAAGATTGGTACCCTTTCAGGTCCAAATCTCTAAACTCCGGGAGAGATTCTCAAAACCAAGGTTGACATGTTTCGAGTTCCTTTCAACATTTTGGAAATCCCGCTGAAACTTTGGACATTCTCGCGAAGGGTTCCCAATCCCCGACAAGATTGGTACCCTTTCACGTCCAAATCTCTCAAACTCCGGGAGAGATTCTCAAAACCAAGGTTGACATGTTTCGAGATCCTTTCAACATTTTGGAAATCCCGCTGAAACTTTGGACATTCTCGCGAAGGGTTCCCAATCCCCGACAAGACTGGTACCCTTTCACGTCCAAATCTCTCAAACTCCGGGAGAGATTCTCAAAACCAAGGTTGACATGTTTCGAGTTCCTTTCAACATTTTGGAAAATCCGCTGAAACTTTGGACATTCTCGCGAAGGGTTCCCAATCCCCGACAAGACTGGTACCCTTTCACGTCCAAATCTCTCAAACTCCGGGAGAGATTCTCAAAACCAAGGTTGACATGTTTCGAGTTCCTTTCAACATTTTGGAAATCCCGCTGAAACTTTGGACATTGTCGCGAAGGGTTCCCAATCCCCGACAAGATTGGTACCCTTTCAGGTCCAAATCTCTCAAACTCCAGGAAAGATTCTCAAAACCAAGGTTGACATGGTTCGAGTTCCTCTCAACCTTTTGGAAATCCCGCTGAAACTTTGGACATTCTCGCGAAGGGTTCCCAATCCCCGACAAGATTGGTACCCTTTCACGTTCAAATCTCTCAAACTCCGGGAGAGATTCTCAAAACCAAGGTTGACATGTTTCGAGTTCCTTTCAACATTTTGGAAATCCCGCTGAAACTTTGGACATTCTGGCGAAGGGTTCCCAATCCCCGACAAGATTGGTACCCTTTCACGTCCAAATCTCTCAAACTCCGGGAGAGATTCTCAAAACCAAGGTTGACATGGTTCGAGTTCCTTTCAACATTTTGGAAATCCCGCTGAAACTTTGGACATTCTCGCGAAGGGTTCCCAATCCCCGACAAGACTGGTACCCTTTCACGTCCAAATCTCTCAAACTCCGGGAGAGATTCTCAAAACCAAGGTTGACATGGTTCGAGTTCTTTTCAACATTTTGGAAATCCCGCTGAAACTTTGGACATTCTCGCGAAGGGTTCCCAATCCCCGACGAGATTGGTACACTTTCACTTTCAAATCTCTCAAACTCCGGGAGAGATTCTCAAAACCAAGGTTGACATGTTTCGAGTTCCTTTCAACATTTTGGAAATCCCGCTGAAACTTTGGACATTCACGCGAAGGGTTCCCAATCCCCGACAAGATTGGTACCCTTTCAGGTCCAAATCTCTAAACTCCGGGAGAGATTCTCAAAACCAAGGTTGACATGTTTCGAGTTCCTCTCAACATTTTGGAAATCCCGCTGAAACTTTGGACATTCTCGCGAAGGGTTCCCAATCCCCGACAAGACTGGTACCCTTTCACGTCCAAATCTCTCAAACTCCGGGAGAGATTCTCAAAACCAAGGTTGACATGTTTCGAGTTCCTTTCAACATTTTGGAAAATCCGCTGAAACTTTGGACATTCTCGCGAAGGGTTCCCAATCCCCGACAAGACTGGTACCCTTTCACGTCCAAATCTCTCAAACTCCGGGAGAGATTCTCAAAACCAAGCTTGACATGTTTCGAGTTCCTTTCAACATTTTGGAAATCCCGCTGAAACTTTGGACATTCTCGCGAAGGGTTCCCAATCCCCGACAAGATTGGTACCCTTTCACGTCCAAATCTCTCAAACTCCAGGAAAGATTCTCAAAACCAAGGTTGACATGGTTCGAGTTCCTCTCAACATTTTGGAAATCCCGCTGAAACTTTGGACATTCTCGCGAAGGGTTCCCAATCCCCGACAAGATTGGTACCCTTTCACGTCCAAATCTCTCAAAGTCCGGGAGAGATTCTCAAAACCAAGGTTGACATGGTTCGAGTTCCTCTCAACATTTTGGAAATCCCGCTGAAACTTTGGACATTCTCGCGAAGGGTTCCCAATCCCCGACAAGACTGGTACCCTTTCACGTCCAAATCTCTCAAACTCCGGGAGAGATTCTCAAAACCAAGGTTGACATGGTTCGAGTTCCTTTCAACATTTTGGAAATCCCGCTGAAACTTTGGACATTCTCGCGAAGGGTTCCCAATCCCCGACAAGATTGGTACCCTTTCACTTCCAAATCTCTCAAAGTCCGGGAGAGATTCTCAAAACCAAGGTTGACATGTTTCGAGTTCTTTTCAACATTTTGGAAATCCCGCTGAAACTTTGGACATTCTCGCGAAGGGTTCCCAATCCCCGACGAGATTGGTACCCTTTCACGTTCAAATCTCTCAAACTCCGGGAGAGATTCTCAAAACCAAGGTTGACATGTTTCGAGTTCCTTTCAACATTTTGGAAATCCCGCTGAAACTTTGGACATTCTCGCGAAGGGTTCCCAATCCCCGACAAGATTGGTACCCTTTCAGGTCCAAATCTCTAAACTCCGGGAGAGATTCTCAAAACCAAGGTTGACATGTTTCGAGTTCCTTTCAACATTTTGGAAATCCCGCTGAAACTTTGGACATTCTCGCGAAGAGTTCCCAATCCCCGAGAAGATTGGTACCCTTTCACGTCCAAATCTCTCAAACTCCGGGAGAGATTCTCAAAACCAAGGTTGACATGTTTCGAGATCCTTTCAACATTTTGGAAATCCCGCTGAAACTTTGGACATTCTCGCGAAGGGTTCCCAATCCCCGACAAGACTGGTACCCTTTCACGTCCAAATCTCTCAAACTCCGGGAGAGATTCTCAAAACCAAGGTTGACATGTTTCGAGTTCCTTTCAACATTTTGGAAAATCCGCTGAAACTTTGGACATTCTCGCGAAGGGTTCCCAATCCCCGACAAGACTGGTACCCTTTCACGTCCAAATCTCTCAAACTCCGGGAGAGATTCTCAAAACCAAGGTTGACATGTTTCGAGTTCCTTTCAACATTTTGGAAATCCCGCTGAAACTTTGGACATTGTCGCGAAGGGTTCCCAATCCCCGACAAGATTGGTACCCTTTCACGTCCAAATCTCTCAAACTCCAGGAAAGATTCTCAAAACCAAGGTTGACATGTTTCGAGTTCCTTTCAACATTTTGGAAATCCCGCTGAAACTTTGGACATTCTCGCGAAGGGTTCCCAATCCCCGACAAGACTGGTACCCTTTCACGTCCAAATCTCTCAAACTCCGGGAGAGATTCTCAAAACCAAGCTTGACATGGTTCGAGTTCCTTTCAACATTTTGGAAATCCCGCTGAAACTTTGGACATTCTCGCGAAGGGTTCCCAATCCCCGACAAGATTGGTACCCTTTCACGTCCAAATCTCTCAAACTCCGGGAGAGATTCTCAAAACCAAGGTTGACATGTTTCGAGTTCCTTTCAACATTTTGGAAACCCCGCTGAAACTTTGGACATTCTGGCGAAGGGTTCCCAATCCCCGACAAGATTGGTACCCTTTCACGTCCAAATCTCTCAAACTCCGGGAGAGATTCTCAAAACCAAGGTTGACATGGTTCGAGTTCCTTTCAACATTTTGGAAATCCCGCTGAAACTTTGGACATTCTCGCGAAGGGTTCCCAATCCCCGACAAGACTGGTACCCTTTCACGTCCAAATCTCTCAAACTCCGGGAGAGATTCTCAAAACCAAGGTTGACATGTTTCGAGTTCCTTTCAACATTTTGGAAACCCCGCTGAAACTTTGGACATTCTGGCGAAGGGTTCCCAATCCCCGACAAGATTGGTACCCTTTCACGTCCAAATCTCTCAAACTCCGGGAGAGATTCTCAAAACCAAGGTTGACATGTTTCGAGTTCCTTTCAACATTTTGGAAATCCCGCTGAAACCTTGGACATTCTCACGAAGGGTTCCCAATCCCCGACAAGATTGGTACCCATTCACGTCCAAATCTCTCAAACTCCGGGAGAGATTCTCAAAACCAAGGTTGACATGTTTCGAGTTCCTTTCAACATTTTGGAAATCCCGCTGAAACTTTGGACATTCTGTCGAAGGGTTCCCAATCCCCGACAAGATTGGTACCCTTTCACGTCCAAATCTCTCAAACTCCGGGAGAGATTCTCAAAACCAAGGTTGACATGGTTCGAGTTCCTTTCAACATTTTGGAAATCCCGCTGAAACTTTGGACATTCTCGCGAAGGGTTCCCAATCCCCGACAAGATTGGTACCCTTTCACGTCCAAATCTCTCAAACTCCGGGAGAGATTCTCAAAACCAAGGTTGACATGTTTCGAGTTCCTTTCAACATTTTGGAAATCCCGCTGAAACTTTTGGCATTCTCGCGAGGCGTTCCCACTCCCCGACAAGATTGGTACCCTTTCACGTCCAAATCTCTCAAACTCCGGGAGAGATTCTCAAAACCAAGGTTGACATGTTTCGAGTTCCTTTCAACATTTTGGAAATCCCGCTGAAACTTTGGACATTCTGGCGAAGGGTTCCCAATCCCCGACAAGATTGGTACCCTTTCACGTCCAAATCTCTCAAACTCCGGGAGAGATTCTCAAAACCAAGGTTGACATGGTTCGAGTTCCTTTCAACATTTTGGAAATCCCGCTGAAACTTTGGACATTCTCGCGAAGGGTTCCCGATCCCCGACAAGATTGGTACCCTTTCACGTCCAAATCTCTCAAACTCCGGGAGAGATTCTCAAAACCAAGGTTGACATGGTTCGAGTTCCTTTCAACATTTTGGAAATCCCGCTGAAACTTTGGACATTCTCGCGAAGGGTTCCCAATCCCCGACAAGACTGGTACCCTTTCACGTCCAAATCTCTCAAACTCCGGGAGAGATTCTCAAAACCATGGTTGACATGGTTCGAGTTCCTTTCAACATTTTGGAAATCCCGCTGAAACTTTGGACATTCTCGCGAAGGGTTCCCAATCCCCGACAAGACTGGTACCCTTTCTCGTCCAAATCTCTCAAACTCCGGGAGAGATTCTCAAAACCAAGGTTGACATGTTTCGAGTTCCTTTCAACATTTTGGAAACCCCGCTGAAACTTTGGACATTCTGGCGAAGGGTTCCCAATCCCCGACAAGATTGGTACCCTTTCACGTCCAAATCTCTCAAACTCCGGGAGAGATTCTCAAAACCAAGGTTGACATGTTTCGAGTTCCTTTCAACATTTTGGAAATCCCGCTGAAACCTTGGACATTCTCACGAAGGGTTCCCAATCCCCGACAAGATTGGTACCCTTTCACGTCCAAATCTCTCAAACTCCGGGAGAGATTCTCAAAACCAAGGTTGACATGGTTCGAGTTCCTTTCAACATTTTGGAAATCCCGCTGAAACTTTGGACATTCTCGCGAAGGGTTCCCAATCCCCGACAAGATTGGTACCCTTTCACGTCCAAATCTCTCAAACTCCGGGAGAGATTCTCAAAACCAAGGTTGACATGGTTCGAGTTCCTTTCAACATTTTGGAAATCCCGCTGAAACTTTGGACATTCTCGCGAAGGGTTCCCAATCCCCGACAAGACTGGTACCCTTTCACGTCCAAATCTCTCAAACTCCGGGAGAGATTCTCAAAACCAAGGTTGACATGTTTCGAGTTCCTTTCAACATTTTGGAAAATCCGCTGAAACTTTGGACATTCTCGCGAAGGGTTCCCAATCCCCGACAAGACTGGTACCCTTTCACGTCCAAATCTCTCAAACTCCGGGAGAGATTCTCAAAACCAAGGTTGACATGTTTCGAGTTCCTTTCAACATTTTGGAAATCCCGCTGAAACTTTGGACATTGTCGCGAAGGGTTCCCAATCCCCGACAAGATTGGTACCCTTTCACGTCCAAATCTCTCAAACTCCAGGAAAGATTCTCAAAACCAAGGTTGACATGTTTCGAGTTCCTTTCAACATTTTGGAAATCCCGCTGAAACTTTGGACATTCTCGCGAAGGGTTCCCAATCCCCGACAAGATTGGTACCCTTTCACGTCCAAATCTCTCAAACTCCGGGAGAGATTCTCAAAACCAAGCTTGACATGGTTCGAGTTCCTTTCAACATTTTGGAAATCCCGCTGAAACTTTGGACATTCTCGCGAAGGGTTCCCAATCCCCGACAAGATTGGTACCCTTTCACGTCCAAATCTCTCAAACTCCGGGAGAGATTCTCAAAACCAAGGTTGACATGTTTCGAGTTCCTTTCAACATTTTGGAAACCCCGCTGAAACTTTGGACATTCTGGCGAAGGGTTCCCAATCCCCGACAAGATTGGTACCCTTTCACGTCCAAATCTCTCAAACTCCGGGAGAGATTCTCAAAACCAAGGTTGACATGTTTCGAGTTCCTTTCAACATTTTGGAAATCCCGCTGAAACTTTGGACATTCTCGCGAACGGGTCCCAATCCCCGACAAGATTGGTACCCTTTCAAGTCCAAATCTCTCAAAGTCCGGGAGAGATTCTCAAAACCAAGGTTGACATGTTTCGAGTTCCTTTCAACATTTTGGAAATCCCGCTGAAACTTTGGACATTGTCGCGAAGGGTTCCCAATCCCCGACAAGACTGGTACCCTTTCACGTCCAAATCTCTCAAACTCCGGGAGAGATTCTCAAAACCAAGGTTGACATGGTTCGAGTTCCTTTCAACATTTTGGAAATCCCGCTGAAACTTTGGACATTCTCGCGAAGGGTTCCCAATCCCCGACAAGATTGGTACCCTTTCACGTCCAAATCTCTCAAACTCCGGGAGAGATTCTCAAAACCAAGGTTGACATGTTTCGAGTTCCTTTCAACATTTTGGAAATCCCGCTGAAACTTTGGACATTCTCGCGAAGGGTTCCCAATCCCCGACAAGATTGGTACCCTTTCACGTCCAAATCTCTCAAACTCCGGGAGAGATTCTCAAAACCAAGGTTGACATGTTTCGAGTTCCTTTCAACATTTTGGAAACCCCGCTGAAACTTTGGACATTCTGGCGAAGGGTTCCCAATCCCCGACAAGATTGGTACCCTTTCACGTCCAAATCTCTCAAACTCCGGGAGAGATTCTCAAAACCAAGGTTGACATGTTTCGAGTTCCTTTCAACATTTTGGAAATCCCGCTGAAACTTTGGACATTCTCGCGAACGGGTCCCAATCCCCGACAAGATTGGTACCCTTTCAAGTCCAAATCTCTCAAAGTCCGGGAGAGATTCTCAAAACCAAGGTTGACATGTTTCGAGTTCCTTTCAACATTTTGGAAATCCCGCTGAAACTTTGGACATTGTCGCGAAGGGTTCCCAATCCCCGACAAGACTGGTACCCTTTCACGTCCAAATCTCTCAAACTCCGGGAGAGATTCTCAAAACCAAGGTTGACATGGTTCGAGTTCCTTTCAACATTTTGGAAATCCCGCTGAAACTTTGGACATTCTCGCGAAGGGTTCCCAATCCCCGACAAGATTGGTACCCTTTCACGTCCAAATCTCTCAAACTCCGGGAGAGATTCTCAAAACCAAGGTTGACATGGTTCGAGTTCCTTTCAACATTTTGGAAATCCCGCTGAAACTTTGGACATTCTCGCGAAGGGTTCCCAATCCCCGACAAGACTGGTACCCTTTCACGTCCAAATCTCTCAAACTCCGGGAGAGATTCTCAAAACCAAGGTTGACATGTTTCGAGTTCCTTTCAACATTTTGGAAACCCCGCTGAAACTTTGGACATTCTGGCGAAGGGTTCCCAATCCCCGACAAGATTGGTACCCTTTCACGTCCAAATCTCTCAAACTCCGGGAGAGATTCTCAAAACCAAGGTTGACATGTTTCGAGTTCCTTTCAACATTTTGGAAATCCCGCTGAAACATTGGACATTCTCACGAAGGGTTCCCAATCCCCGACAAGATTGGTACCCATTCACGTCCAAATCTCTCAAACTCCGGGAGAGATTCTCAAAACCAAGGTTGACATGTTTCGAGTTCCTTTCAACATTTTGGAAATCCCGCTGAAACTTTGGACATTCTGTCGAAGGGTTCCCAATCCCCGACAAGATTGGTACCCTTTCACGTCCAAATCTCTCAAACTCCGGGAGAGATTCTCAAAACCAAGGTTGACATGGTTCGAGTTCCTTTCAACATTTTGGAAATCCCGCTGAAACTTTGGACATTCTCGCGAAGGGTTCCCAATCCCCGACAAGATTGGTACCCTTTCACGTCCAAATCTCTCAAACTCCGGGAGAGATTCTCAAAACCAAGGTTGACATGTTTCGAGTTCCTTTCAACATTTTGGAAATCCCGCTGAAACTTTTGGCATTCTCGCGAGGCGTTCCCACTCCCCGAGAAGATTGGTACCCTTTCACGTCCAAATCTCTCAAACTCCGGGAGAGATTCTCAAAACCAAGGTTGACATGTTTCGAGTTCCTTTCAACATTTTGGAAATCCCGCTGAAACTTTGGACATTCTGGCGAAGGGTTCCCAATCCCCGACAAGATTGGTACCCTTTCACGTCCAAATCTCTCAAACTCCGGGAGAGATTCTCAAAACCAAGGTTGACATGGTTCGAGTTCCTTTCAACATTTTGGAAATCCCGCTGAAACTTTGGACATTCTCGCGAAGGGTTCCCGATCCCCGACAAGATTGGTACCCTTTCACGTCCAAATCTCTCAAACTCCGGGAGAGATTCTCAAAACCAAGGTTGACATGGTTCGAGTTCCTTTCAACATTTTGGAAATCCCGCTGAAACTTTGGACATTCTCGCGAAGGGTTCCCAATCCCCGACAAGACTGGTACCCTTTCACGTCCAAATCTCTCAAACTCCGGGAGAGATTCTCAAAACCATGGTTGACATGGTTCGAGTTCCTTTCAACATTTTGGAAATCCCGCTGAAACTTTGGACATTCTCGCGAAGGGTTCCCAATCCCCGACAAGACTGGTACCCTTTCACGTCCAAATCTCTCAAACTCCGGGAGAGATTCTCAAAACCAAGGTTGACATGTTTCGAGTTCCTTTCAACATTTTGGAAACCCCGCTGAAACTTTGGACATTCTGGCGAAGGGTTCCCAATCCCCGACAAGATTGGTACCCTTTCACGTCCAAATCTCTCAAACTCCGGGAGAGATTCTCAAAACCAAGGTTGACATGTTTCGAGTTCCTTTCAACATTTTGGAAATCCCGCTGAAACCTTGGACATTCTCACGAAGGGTTCCCAATCCCCGACAAGATTGGTACCCTTTCACGTCCAAATCTCTCAAACTCCGGGAGAGATTCTCAAAACCAAGGTTGACATGGTTCGAGTTCCTTTCAACATTTTGGAAATCCCGCTGAAACTTTGGACATTCTCGCGAAGGGTTCCCAATCCCCGACAAGATTGGTACCCTTTCACGTCCAAATCTCTCAAACTCCGGGAGAGATTCTCAAAACCAAGGTTGACATGGTTCGAGTTCCTTTCAACATTTTGGAAATCCGGCTGAAACTTTTGGCATTCTCGCGAGGCGTTCCCACTCCCCGACAAGATTGGTACCCTTTCACGTCCAAATCTCTCAAACTCCGGGAGAGATTCTCAAAACCAAGGTTGACATGGTTCGAGTTCCTTTCAACATTTTGGAAATCCCGCTGAAACTTTGGACATTCTGGCGAAGGGTTCCCAATCCCCGACAAGATTGGTACCCTTTCACGTCCAAATCTCTCAAACTCCGGGAGAGATTCTCAAAACCAAGGTTGACATGGTTCGAGTTCCTTTCAACATTTTGGAAATCCCGCTGAAACTTTGGACATTCTCGCGAAGGGTTCCCAATCCCCGACAAGATTGGTACCCTTTCACATCCAAATCTCTCAAACTCCGGGAGAGATTCTCAAAACCAAGGTTGACATGTTTCGAGTTCCTTTCAACATTTTGGAAATCCCGCTGAAACTTTGGACATTCTCGCGAAGGGTTCCCGATCCCCGACAAGATTGGTACCCTTTCACATCCAAATCTCTCAAACTCCAGGAGAGATTCTCAAAACCAAGGTTGACATGTTTCGAGTTCCTTTCAACATTTTGAAAATCCGCTGAAACTTTGGACATTCTCGCGAAGGGTTCCCGATCCCCGACAAGACTGGTACCCTTTCACGTCCAAATCTCTCAAACTCCGGGAGAGATTCTCAAAACCAAGGTTGACATGTTTCGAGTTCCTTTCAACATTTTGGAAATCCCGCTGAAACTTTGGACATTCTGTCGAAGGGTTCCCAATCCCCGACAAGATTGGTACCCTTTCACGTCCAAATCTCTCAAACTCCGGGAGAGATTCTCAAAACCAAGGTTGACATGGTTCGAGTTCCTTTCAACATTTTGGAAATCCCCCTGAAACTTTGGACATTCTCGCGAAGGGTTCCCAATCCCCGAGAAGATTGGTACCCTTTCACGTCCAAATCTCTCAAACTCCGGGAGAGATTCTCAAAACCAAGGTTGACATGTTTCGAGTTCCTTTCAACATTTTGGAAATCCCGCTGAAACTTTTGGCATTCTCGCGAGGCGTTCCCACTCCCCGAGAAGATTGGTACCCTTTCACGTCCAAATCTCTCAAACTCCGGGAGAGATTCTCAAAACCAAGGTTGACATGTTTCGAGTTCCTTTCAACATTTTGGAAATCCCGCTGAAACTTTGGACATTCTGTCGAAGGGTTCCCAATCCCCGACAAGATTGGTACCCTTTCACGTCCAAATCTCTCAAACTCCGGGAGAGATTCTCAAAACCAAGGTTGACATGGTTCGAGTTCCTTTCAACATTTTGGAAATCCCGCTGAAACTTTGGACATTCTCGCGAAGGGTTCCCAATCCCCGACAAGATTGGTACCCTTTCACGTCCAAATCTCTCAAACTCCGGGAGAGATTCTCAAAACCAAGGTTGACATGGTTCGAGTTCCTTTCAACATTTTGGAAATCCCGCTGAAACTTTGGACATTCTCGCGAAGGGTTCCCAATCCCCGACAAGACTGGTACCCTTTCACGTCCAAATCTCTCAAACTCCGGGAGAGATTCTCAAAACCAAGGTTGACATGTTTCGAGTTCCTTTCAACATTTTGGAAATCCCGCTGAAACTTTGGACATTCTCGCGAAGGGTTCCCAATCCCCGACAAGACTGGTACCCTTTCACGTCCAAATCTCTCAAACTCCAGGAGAGATTCTCAAAACCAAGGTTGACATGGTTCGAGTTCCTCTCAACATTTTGGAAATCCCGCTGAAACTTTGGACATTCTCGCGAAGGGTTCCCAATCCCCGACAAGATTGGTACCCTTTCACGTCCAAATCTCTCAAACTCCGGGAGAGATTCTCAAAACCAAGGTTGACATGTTTCGAGTTCCTTTCAACATTTTGGAAATCCCGCTGAAACTTTGGACATTCTCGCGAAGGGTTCCCGATCCCCGACAAGATTGGTACCCTTTCACGTCCAAATCTCTCAAACTCCGGGAGAGATTCTCAAAACCAAGGTTGACATGGTTCGAGTTCCTTTCAACATTTTGGAAATCCCGCTGAAACTTTGGACATTCTGGCGAAGGGTTCCCAATCCCCGACAAGATTGGTACCTTTTCACGTCCAAATCTCTCAAACTCCGGGAGAGATTCTCAAAACCAAGGTTGACATGGTTCGAGTTCCTTTCAACATTTTGGAAATCCCGCTGAAACTTTGGACATTCTGGCGAAGGGTTCCCAATCGCCGACAAGACTGGTACCCTTTCACGTCCAAATCTCTCAAACTCCGGGAGAGATTCTCAAAACCAAGGTTGACATGTTTCGAGTTCCTTTCAACATTTTGGAAAATCCGCTGAAACTTTGGACATTCTCGCGAAGGGTTCCCAATCCCCGACAAGACTGGTACCCTTTCACGTCCAAATCTCTCAAACTCCGGGAGAGATTCTCAAAACCAAGGTTGACATGTTTCGAGTTCCTTTCAACATTTTGGAAATCCCGCTGAAACTTTGGACATTCTCGCGAAGGGTTCCCAATCCCCGACAAGATTGGTACCCTTTCACGTCCAAATCTCTCAAACTCCAGGAAAGATTCTCAAAACCAAGGTTGACATGGTTCGAGTTCCTCTCAACATTTTGGAAATCCCGCTGAAACTTTGGACATTCTCGCGAAGGGTTCCCAATCCCCGACAAGATTGGTACCCTTTCACTTCCAAATCTCTCAAAGTCCGGGAGAGATTCTCAAAACCAAGGTTGACATGTTTCGAGTTCCTTTCAACATTTTGGAAATCCCGCTGAAACTTTGGACATTCTCGCGAACGGGTCCCAATCCCTGACAAGATTGGTACCCTTTCAAGTCCAAATCTCTCAAACTCCGGGAGAGATTCTCAAAACCAAGGTTGACATGTTTCGAGTTCCTTTCAACATTTTGGAAATCCCGCTGAAACTTTGGACATTCTCGCGAAGGGTTCCCGATCCCCGACAAGACTGGTACCCTTTCACGTCCAAATCTCTCAAACTCCGGGAGAGATTCTCAAAACCAAGGTTGACATGGTTCGAGTTCCTTTCAACATTTTGGAAATCCCGCTGAAACTTTGGACATTCTCGCGAAGGGTTCCCAATCCCCGACAAGATTGGTACCCTTTCACGTCCAAATCTCTCAAACTCCGGGAGAGATTCTCAAAACCAAGGTTGACATGTTTCGAGTTCCTTTCAACATTTTGGAAATCCCGCTGAAACTTTGGACATTGTCGCGAAGGGTTCCCAATCCCCGAAAAGACTGGTACCCTTTCACGTCCAAATCTCTCAAACTCTGGGAGAGATTCTCAAAACCAAGGTTGACATGTTTCGAGTTCCTTTCAACATTTTGGAAACCCCGCTGAAACTTTGGACATTCTGGCGAAGGGTTCCCAATCCCCGACAAGATTGGTACCCTTTCACGTCCAAATCTCTCAAACTCCGGGAGAGATTCTCAAAACCAAGGTTGACATGTTTCGAGTTCCTTTCAACATTTTGGAAATCCCGCTGAAACTTTGGACATTCTCGCGAACGGGTCCCAATCCCTGACAAGATTGGTACCCTTTCAAGTCCAAATCTCTCAAACTCCGGGAGAGATTCTCAAAACCAAGGTTGACATGTTTCGAGTTCCTTTCAACATTTTGGAAATCCCGCTGAAACTTTGGACATTCTGGCGAAGGGTTCCCAATCCCCGACAAGATTGGTACCCTTTCACGTCCAAACCTCTCAAACTCCGGGAGAGATTCTCAAAACCAAGGTTGACATGTTTCGAGTTCCTTTCAACATTTTGGAAACCCCGCTGAAACTTTGGACATTCTGGCGAAGGGTTCCCAATCCCCGACAAGATTGGTACCCTTTCACGTCCAAATCTCTCAAACTCCGGGAGAGATTCTCAAAACCAAGGTTGACATGTTTCGAGTTCCTTTCAACATTTTGGAAATCCCGCTGAAACTTTGGACATTCTCACGAAGGGTTCCCAATCCCCGACAAGATTGGTACCCATTCACGTCCAAATCTCTCAAACTCCGGGAGAGATTCTCAAAACCAAGGTTGACATGTTTCGAGTTCCTTTCAACATTTTGGAAATCCCGCTGAAACTTTGGACATTCTGTCGAAGGGTTCCCAATCCCCGACAAGATTGGTACCCTTTCACGTCCAAATCTCTCAAACTCCGGGAGAGATTCTCAAAACCAAGGTTGACATGGTTCGAGTTCCTTTCAACATTTTGGAAATCCCGCTGAAACTTTGGACATTCTCGCGAAGGGTTCCCAATCCCCGACAAGATTGGTACCCTTTCACGTCCAAATCTCTCAAACTCCGGGAGAGATTCTCAAAACCAAGGTTGACATGGTTCGAGTTCCTTTCAACATTTTGGAAATCCCGCTGAAACTTTGGACATTCTCGCGAAGGGTTCCCAATCCCCGACAAGATTGGTACCTTTTCACGTCCAAATCTCTCAAACTCCGGGAGAGATTCTCAAAACCAAGGTTGACATGTTTCGAGTTCCTCTCAACCTTTTGGAAATCCCGCTGAAACTTTGGACATTCTCGCGAAGGGTTCCCAATCCCCGACAAGACTGGTACCCTTTCACGTCCAAATCTCTCAAACTCCGGGAGAGATTCTCAAAACCAAGGTTGACATGGTTCGAGTTCCTTTCAACATTTTGGAAATCCCGCTGAAACTTTGGACATTCTTGCGAAGGGTTCCCAATCCCCGAGAAGATTGGTACCCTTTCACGTCCAAATCTCTCAAACTCCGGGAGAGATTCTCAAAACCAAGGTTGACATGTTTCGAGTTCCTTTCAACATTTTGGAAATCCCGCTGAAACTTTTGGCATTCTCGCGAGGCGTTCCCACTCCCCGAGAAGATTGGTACCCTTTCACGTCCAAATCTCTCAAACTCCGGGAGAGATTCTCAAAACCAAGGTTGACATGTTTCGAGTTCCTTTCAACATTTTGGAAATCCCGCTGAAACTTTGGACATTCTGGCGAAGGGTTCCCAATCCCCGACAAGATTGGTACCCTTTCACGTCCAAATCTCTCAAACTCCGGGAGAGATTCTCAAAACCAAGGTTGACATGGTTCGAGTTCCTTTCAACATTTTGGAAATCCCGCTGAAACTTTGGACATTCTCGCGAAGGGTTCCCAATCCCCGACAAGATTGGTACCCTTTCACGTCCAAATCTCTCAAACTCCGGGAGAGATTCTCAAAACCAAGGTTGACATGGTTCGAGTTCCTTTCAACATTTTGGAAATCCCGCTGAAACTTTGGACATTCTCGCGAAGGGTTCCCAATCCCCGACAAGACTGGTACCCTTTCACGTCCAAATCTCTCAAACTCCGGGAGAGATTCTCAAAACCAAGGTTGACATGGTTCGAGTTCCTTTCAACATTTTGGAAATCCCGCTGAAACTTTGGACATTCTCGCGAAGGGTTCCCGATCCCCGACAAGACTGGTACCCTTTCACGTCCAAATCTCTCAAACTCCAGGAGAGATTCTCAAAACCAAGGTTGACATGGTTCAAGTTCCTCTCAACATTTTGGAAATCCCGCTGAAACTTTGGACATTCTCGCGAAGGGTTCCCAATCCCCGACAAGATTGGTACCCTTTCACGTCCAAATCTCTCAAACTCCGGGAGAGATTCTCAAAACCAAGGTTGACATGTTTCGAGTTCCTTTCAACATTTTGGAAATCCCGCTGAAACTTTGGACATTCTCGCGAAGGGTTCCCGATCCCCGACAAGATTGGTACCCTTTCACGTCCAAATCTCTCAAACTCCGGGAGAGATTCTCAAAACCAAGGTTGACATGGTTCGAGTTCCTTTCAACATTTTGGAAATCCCGCTGAAACTTTGGACATTGTCGCGAAGGGTTCCCAATCCCCGACAAGATTGGTACCCTTTCACGTCCAAATCTCTCAAACTCCAGGAAAGATTCTCAAAACCAAGGTTGACATGGTTCGAGTTCCTCTCAACATTTTGGAAATCCCGCTGAAACTTTGGACATTCTCGCGAAGGGTTCCCAATCCCCGACAAGATTGGTACCCTTTCACTTCCAAATCTCTCAAAGTCCGGGAGAGATTCTCAAAACCAAGGTTGACATGTTTCGAGTTCCTTTCAACATTTTGGAAATCCCGCTGAAACTTTGGACATTCTCGCGAACGGGTCCCAATCCCTGACAAGATTGGTACCCTTTCAAGTCCAAATCTCTCAAACTCCGGGAGAGATTCTCAAAACCAAGGTTGACATGTTTCGAGTTCCTTTCAACATTTTGGAAATCCCGCTGAAACTTTGGACATTGTCGCGAAGGGTTCCCAATCCCCGTCAAGATTGGTACCCTTTCACATCCAAATCTCTCAAACTCCGGGAGAGATTCTCAAAACCAAGGTTGACATGTTTCGATTTCCTTTCAACATTTTGGAAATCCCGCTGAAACCTTGGACATTCTCGCGAAGGGTTCCCAATCCCCGACAAGACTGGTACCCTTTCACGTCCAAATCTCTCAAACTCCGGGAGAGATTCTCAAAACCAAGGTTGACATGTTTCGAGTTCCTTTCAACATTTTGGAAATCCCGCTGAAACTTTGGACATTGTCGCGAAGGGTTCCCAATCCCCGACAAGATTGGTACCCTTTCACGTCCAAATCTCTCAAACTCCAGGAAAGATTCTCAAAACCAAGGTTGACATGGTTCGAGTTCCTCTCAACATTTTGGAAGTCCCGCTGAAACTTTGGAAATTCTCGCGAAGGGTTCCCAATCCCCGACAAGATTGGTACCCTTTCACGTCCAAATCTCTCAAAGTCCGGGAGAGATTCTCAAAACCAAGGTTGACATGTTTCGAGTTCCTTTCGACATTTTGGAAATCCCGCTGAAACTTTGGACATTCTCGCGAAGGGTTCCCAATCCCCGACAAGATTGGTACCCTTTCACGTCCAAATCTCTCAAACTCTGGGAGAGATTCTCAAAACCAAGGTTGACATGTTTCGAGTTCCTTTCAACATTTTGGAAATCCCGCTGAAACTTTGGACATTCTGGCGAAGGGTTCCCGATCCCCGACAAGATTGGTACCCTTTCACGTCCAAATCTCTCAAACTCCGGGAGAGATTCTCAAAACCAAGGTTGACATGTTTCGAGTTCCTTTCAACATTTTGGAAATCCCGCTGAAACTTTGGACATTCTCGCGAACGGGTCCCAATCCCTGACAAGATTGGTACCCTTTCAAGTCCAAATCTCTCAAAGTCCGGGAGAGATTCTCAAAACCAAGGTTGACATGTTTCGAGTTCCTTTCAACATTTTGGAAATCCCGCTGAAACTTTGGACATTGTCGCGAAGGGTTCCCAATCCCCGACAAGACTGGTACCCTTTCACGTCCAAATCTCTCAAACTCCGGGAGAGATTCTCAAAACCAAGGTTGACATGGTTCGAGTTCCTTTCAACATTTTGGAAATCTCGCTGAAACTTTGGACATTCTGGCGAAGGGTTCCCAATCCCCGACAAGATTGGTACCCTTTCACTTCCAAATCTCTCAAAGTCCGGGAGAGATTCTCAAAACCAAGGTTGACATGTTTCGAGTTCCTTTCAACATTTTGGAAATCCCGCTGAAACTTTGGACATTCTCGCGAACGGGTCCCAATCCCTGACAAGATTGGTACCCTTTCAAGTCCAAATCTCTCAAACTCCGGGAGAGATTCTCAAAACCAAGGTTGACATGTTTCGAGTTCCTTTCAACATTTTGGAAATCCCGCTGAAACTTTGGACATTGTCGCGAAGGGTTCCCAATCCCCGTCAAGATTGGTACCCTTTCACGTCCAAATCTCTCAAACTCCGGGAGAGATTCTCAAAACCAAGGTTGACATGTTTCGATTTCCTTTCAACATTTTGGAAATCCCGCTGAAACCTTGGACATTCTCGCGAAGGGTTCCCAATCCCCGACAAGACTGGTACCCTTTCACGTCCAAATCTCTCAAACTCCGGGAGAGATTCTCAAAACCAAGGTTGACATGTTTCGAGTTCCTTTCAACATTTTGGAAATCCCGCTGAAACTTTGGACATTGTCGCGAAGGGTTCCCAATCCCCGACAAGATTGGTACCCTTTCACGTCCAAATCTCTCAAACTCCAGGAAAGATTCTCAAAACCAAGGTTGACATGGTTCGAGTTCCTCTCAACATTTTGGAAGTCCCGCTGAAACTTTGGAAATTCTCGCGAAGGGTTCCCAATCCCCGACAAGATTGGTACCCTTTCACGTCCAAATCTCTCAAAGTCCGGGAGAGATTCTCAAAACCAAGGTTGACATGTTTCGAGTTCCTTTCAACATTTTGGAAATCCCGCTGAAACTTTGGACATTGTCGCGAAGGGTTCCCAATCCCCGACAAGATTGGTACCCTTTCACGTCCAAATCTCTCAAACTCCAGGAAAGATTCTCAAAACCAAGGTTGACATGGTTCGAGTTCCTCTCAACATTTTGGAAGTCCCGCTGAAACTTTGGAAATTCTCGCGAAGGGTTCCCAATCCCCGACAAGATTGGTACCCTTTCACGTCCAAATCTCTCAAAGTCCGGGAGAGATTCTCAAAACCAAGGTTGACATGTTTCGAGTTCCTTTCGACATTTTGGAAATCCCGCTGAAACTTTGGACATTCTCGCGAAGGGTTCCCAATCCCCGACAAGATTGGTACCCTTTCACGTCCAAATCTCTCAAACTCTGGGAGAGATTCTCAAAACCAAGGTTGACATGTTTCGAGTTCCTTTCAACATTTTGGAAATCCCGCTGAAACTTTGGACATTCTGGCGAAGGGTTCCCGATCCCCGACAAGATTGGTACCCTTTCACGTCCAAATCTCTCAAACTCCGGGAGAGATTCTCAAAACCAAGGTTGACATGTTTCGAGTTCCTTTCAACATTTTGGAAATCCCGCTGAAACTTTGGACATTCTCGCGAACGGGTCCCAATCCCTGACAAGATTGGTACCCTTTCAAGTCCAAATCTCTCAAAGTCCGGGAGAGATTCTCAAAACCAAGGTTGACATGTTTCGAGTTCCTTTCAACATTTTGGAAATCCCGCTGAAACTTTGGACATTGTCGCGAAGGGTTCCCAATCCCCGACAAGACTGGTACCCTTTCACGTCCAAATCTCTCAAACTCCGGGAGAGATTCTCAAAACCAAGGTTGACATGGTTCGAGTTCCTTTCAACATTTTGGAAATCTCGCTGAAACTTTGGACATTCTGGCGAAGGGTTCCCAATCCCCGACAAGATTGGTACCCTTTCACTTCCAAATCTCTCAAAGTCCGGGAGAGATTCTCAAAACCAAGGTTGACATGTTTCGAGTTCCTTTCAACATTTTGGAAATCCCGCTGAAACTTTGGACATTCTCGCGAACGGGTCCCAATCCCTGACAAGATTGGTACCCTTTCAAGTCCAAATCTCTCAAACTCCGGGAGAGATTCTCAAAACCAAGGTTGACATGTTTCGAGTTCCTTTCAACATTTTGGAAATCCCGCTGAAACTTTGGACATTGTCGCGAAGGGTTCCCAATCCCCGTCAAGATTGGTACCCTTTCACGTCCAAATCTCTCAAACTCCGGGAGAGATTCTCAAAACCAAGGTTGACATGTTTCGATTTCCTTTCAACATTTTGGAAATCCCGCTGAAACCTTGGACATTCTCGCGAAGGGTTCCCAATCCCCGACAAGACTGGTACCCTTTCACGTCCAAATCTCTCAAACTCCGGGAGAGATTCTCAAAACCAAGGTTGACATGTTTCGAGTTCCTTTCAACATTTTGGAAATCCCGCTGAAACTTTGGACATTGTCGCGAAGGGTTCCCAATCCCCGACAAGATTGGTACCCTTTCACGTCCAAATCTCTCAAACTCCAGGAAAGATTCTCAAAACCAAGGTTGACATGGTTCGAGTTCCTCTCAACATTTTGGAAGTCCCGCTGAAACTTTGGAAATTCTCGCGAAGGGTTCCCAATCCCCGACAAGATTGGTACCCTTTCACGTCCAAATCTCTCAAAGTCCGGGAGAGATTCTCAAAACCAAGGTTGACATGTTTCGAGTTCCTTTCGACATTTTGGAAATCCCGCTGAAACTTTGGACATTCTCGCGAAGGGTTCCCAATCCCCGACAAGATTGGTACCCTTTCACGTCCAAATCTCTCAAACTCTGGGAGAGATTCTCAAAACCAAGGTTGACATGTTTCGAGTTCCTTTCAACATTTTGGAAACCCCGCTGAAACTTTGGACATTCTGGCGAAGGGTTCCCGATCCCCGACAAGATTGGTACCCTTTCACGTCCAAATCTCTCAAACTCCGGGAGAGATTCTCAAAACCAAGGTTGACATGTTTCGAGTTCCTTTCAACATTTTGGAAATCCCGCTGAAACTTTGGACATTCTCGCGAACGGGTCCCAATCCCTGACAAGATTGGTACCCTTTCAAGTCCAAATCTCTCAAAGTCCGGGAGAGATTCTCAAAACCAAGGTTGACATGTTTCGAGTTCCTTTCAACATTTTGGAAATCCCGCTGAAACTTTGGACATTGTCGCGAAGGGTTCCCAATCCCCGACAAGACTGGTACCCTTTCACGTCCAAATCTCTCAAACTCCGGGAGAGATTCTCAAAACCAAGGTTGACATGGTTCGAGTTCCTTTCAACATTTTGGAAATCTCGCTGAAACTTTGGACATTCTGGCGAAGGGTTCCCACTCCCCGACAAGATTGGTACCCTTTCACGTCCAAATCTCTCAAACTCCGGGAGAGATTCTCAAAACCAAGGTTGACATGTTTCGAATTCCTTTCAACATTTTGGAAATCCCGCTGAAACTTTGGACATTCTGGCGAAGGGTTCCCAATCCCCGACAAGATTGGTACCCTTTCACGTCCAAATCTCTCAAACTCCGGGAGAGATTCTCAAAACCAAGGTTGACATGGTTCGAGTTCCTTTCAACATTTTGGAAATCCCGCTGAAACTTTGGACATTCTGGCGAAGGGTTCCCAATCCCCGACAAGATTGGTACCCTTTCACGTCCAAATCTCTCAAACTCCGGGAGAGATTCTCAAAACCAAGGTTGACATGGTTCGAGTTCCTTTCAACATTTTGGAAATCCCGCTGAAACTTTGGACATTCTCGCGAAGGGTTCCCAATCCCCGACAAGACTGGTACCCTTTCACGTCCAAATCTCTCAAACTCCAGGAGAGATTCTCAAAACCAAGGTTGACATGGTTCGAGTTCCTCTCAACATTTTGGAAATCCCGCTGAAACTTTGGACATTCTCGCGAAGGGTTCCCAATCCCCGACAAGATTGGTACCCTTTCACGTCCAAATCTCTCAAACTCCGGGAGAGATTCTCAAAACCAAGGTTGACATGTTTCGAGTTCCTTTCAACATTTTGGAAATCCCGCTGAAACTTTGGACATTCTCGCGAAGGGTTCCCAATCCCCGACAAGATTGGTACCCTTTCACGTCCAAATCTCTCAAACTCCGGGAGAGATTCTCAAAACCAAGGTTGACATGGTTCGAGTTCCTTTCAACATTTTGGAAATCCCGCTGAAACTTTGGACATTCTCGCGAAGGGTTCCCAATCCCCGACAAGATTGGTACCTTTTCACGTCCAAATCTCTCAAACTCCGGGAGAGATTCTCAAAACCAAGGTTGACATGGTTCGAGTTCCTTTCAACATTTTGGAAATCCCGCTGAAACTTTGGACATTCTGGCGAAGGGTTCCCAATCGCCGACAAGACTGGTACCCTTTCACGTCCAAATCTCTCAAACTCCGGGAGAGATTCTCAAAACCAAGGTTGACATGTTTCGAGTTCCTTTCAACATTTTGGAAAATCCGCTGAAACTTTGGACATTCTCGCGAAGGGTTCCCAATCCCCGACAAGACTGGTACCCTTTCACGTCCAAATCTCTCAAACTCCGGGAGAGATTCTCAAAACCAAGGTTGACATGGTTCGAGTTCCTTTCAACATTTTGGAAATCCCGCTGAAACTTTGGACATTGTCGCGAAGGGTTCCCAATCACCGACAAGATTGGTACCCTTTCACGTCCAAATCTCTCAAACTCCAGGAAAGATTCTCAAAACCAAGGTTGACATGGTTCGAGTTCCTCTCAACATTTTGGAAATCCCGCTGAAACTTTGGACATTCTCGCGAAGGGTTCCCAATCCCCGACAAGATTGGTACCCTTTCACGTCCAAATCTCTCAAACTCCGGGAGAGATTCTCAAAACCAAGGTTGACATGTTTCGAGTTCCTTTCAACATTTTGGAAATCCCGCTGAAACTTTGGACATTCTCGCGAAGGGTTCCCAATCCCCGACAAGATTGGTACCCTTTCACGTCCAAATCTCTCAAACTCCGGGAGAGATTCTCAAAACCAAGGTTGACATGTTTCGAGTTCCTTTCAACATTTTGGAAATCCCGCTGAAACTTTGGACATTCTCGCGAAGGGTTCCCAATCCCCGACAAGATTGGTACCCTTTCACGTCCAAATCTCTCAAACTCCGGGAGAGATTCTCAAAACCAAGGTTGACATGGTTCGAGTTCCTTTCAACATTTTGGAAATCCCGCTGAAACTTTGGACATTCTCGCGAAGGGTTCCCAATCCCCGACAAGATTGGTACCTTTTCACGTCCAAATCTCTCAAACTCCGGGAGAGATTCTCAAAACCAAGGTTGACATGGTTCGAGTTCCTTTCAACATTTTGGAAATCCCGCTGAAACTTTGGACATTCTGGCGAAGGGTTCCCAATCGCCGACAAGACTGGTACCCTTTCACGTCCAAATCTCTCAAACTCCGGGAGAGATTCTCAAAACCAAGGTTGACATGTTTCGAGTTCCTTTCAACATTTTGGAAAATCCGCTGAAACTTTGGACATTCTCGCGAAGGGTTCCCGACCCCCGACAAGACTGGTACCCTTTCACGTCCAAATCTCTCAAACTCCGGGAGAGATTCTCAAAACCAAGGTTGACATGTTTCGAGTTCCTTTCAACATTTTGGAAATCCCGCTGAAACTTTGGACATTCTCGCGAAGGGTTCCCAATCCCCGACAAGACTGGTACCCTTTCACGTCCAAATCTCTCAAACTCCGGGAGAGATTCTCAAAACCAAGGTTGACATGTTTCGAGTTCCTTTCAACATTTTGGAAATCCCGCTGAAACTTTGGACATTCTCGCGAAGGGTTCCCAATCCCCGACAAGACTGGTACCCCTTCACGTCCAAATCTCTCAAACTCCGGGAGAGATTCTCAAAACCAAGGTTGACATGTTTCGAGTTCCTTTCAACATTTTGAAAATCCGCTGAAACTTTGGACATTCTCGCGAAGGGTTCCCGATCCCCGACAAGACTGGTACCCTTTCACGTCCAAATCTCTCAAACTCCGGGAGAGATTCTCAAAACCAAGGTTGACATGTTTCGAGTTCCTTTCAACATTTTGGAAAATCCGCTGAAACTTTGGACATTCTCGCGAAGGGTTCCCAATCCCCGACAAGATTGGTATTCTTTCACGTCCAAATCTCTCAAACTCCGGGAGAGATTCTCAAAACCAAGGTTGACATGGTTCGAGTTCCTTTCAACATTTTGGAAATCCCGCTGAAACTTTGGACATTCTGGCGAAGGGTTCCCAATCGCCGACAAGACTGGTACCCTTTCACGTCCAAATCTCTCAAACTCCGGGAGAGATTCTCAAAACCAAGGTTGACAGGGTTCGAGTTCCTTTCAACATTTTGGAAATCCCGCTGAAACTTTGGACATTCTCGCGAAGGGTTCCCAATCCCCGACAAGACTGGTACCCTTTCACGTCCAAATCTCTCAAACTCCAGGAGAGATTCTCAAAACCAAGGTTGACATGTTTCGAGTTCCTTTCAACATTTTGGAAACCCCGCTGAAACTTTGGACATTCTGGCGAAGGGTTCCCAATCCCCGACATGATTGGTACCCTTTCACGTCCAAATATCTCAAACTCTGGGAGAGATTCTCAAAACCAAGGTTGACATGGTTCGAGTTCCTTTCAACATTTTGGAAATCCCGCTGAAACTTTGGACATTCTCGCGAAGGGTTCCCAATCCCCGACAAGATTGGTACCTTTTCACGTCCAAATCTCTCAAACTCCGGGAGAGATTCTCAAAACCAAGGTTGACATGGTTCGAGTTCCTTTCAACATTTTGGAAATCCCGCTGAAACTTTGGACATTCTCGCGAAGGGTTCCCAATCCCCGACAAGACTGGTACCCTTTCACGTCCAAATCTCTCAAACTCCGGGAGAGATTCTCAAAACCAAGGTTGACATGGTTCGAGTTCCTTTCAACATTTTGGAAATCCCGCTGAAACTTTGGACATTCTGGCGAAGGGTTCCCAATCCCCGACAAGACTGGTACCCTTTCACGTCCAAATCTCTCAAACTCCAGGAGAGATTCTCAAAACCAAGGTTGACATGTTTCGAGTTCCTTTCAACATTTTGGAAATCCCGCTGAAACCTTGGACATTCTCGCGAAGGGTTCCCAATCCCCGACAAGACTGGTACCCTTTCACGTCCAAATCTCTCAAACTCCGGGAGAGATTCTCAAAACCAAGGTTGACATGTTTCGAGTTCCTTTCAACATTTTGGAAATCCCGCTGAAACTTTGGACATTGTCGCGAAGGGTTCCCAATCCCCGACAAGATTGGTACCCTTTCACGTCCAAATCTCTCAAACTCCGGGAGAGATTCTCAAAACCAAGGTTGACATGGTTCGAGTTCCTCTCAACATTTTGGAAATCCCGCTGAAACTTTGGACATTCTCGCGAAGGGTTCCCAATCCCCGACAAGATTGGTACCCTTTCACTTCCAAATCTCTCAAAGTCCGGGAGAGATTCTCAAAACCAAGGTTGACATGTTTCGAGTTCCTTTCAACATTTTGGAAATCCCGCTGAAACTTTGGACATTCTCGCGAAGGGTTCCCTATCCCCGACAAGATTGGTACCCTTTCACGTCCAAATCTCTCAAACTCCGGGAGAGATTCTCAAAACCAAGGTTGACATGGTTCGAGTTCCTTTCAACATTTTGGAAACCCCGCTGAAACTTTGGACATTCTGGCGAAGGGTTCCCGATCCCCGACAAGATTGGTACCCTTTCACGTCCAAATCTCTCAAACTCCGGGAGAGATTCTCAAAACCAAGGTTGACATGGTTCGAGTTTCTTTCAACATTTTGGAAATCCCGCTGAAACTTTGGACATTCTCGCGAACGGGTCCCAATCCCTGACAAGATTGGTACCCTTTCAAGTCCAAATCTCTCAAAGTCCGGGAGAGATTCTCAAAACCAAGGTTGTCATGTTTCGAGTTCCTTTCAACATTTTGGAAATCCCGCTGAAACTTTGGACATTGTCGCGAAGGGTTCCCAATCCCCGACAAGACTGGTACCCTTTCACGTCCAAATCTCTCAAACTCGGGGAGAGATTCTCAAAACCAAGGTTGACATGTTTCTAGTTCCTCTCAACATTTTGGAAATCCCGCTGAAACTTTGGACATTCTCGCGAAGGGTTCCCAATCCCCGACAAGACTGGTACCCTTTCACGTCCAAATCTCTCAAACTCCGGGAGAGATTCTCAAAACCAAGGTTGACATGGTTCGAGTTCCTTTCAACATTTTGGAAATCCCGCTGAAACTTTGGACATTCTCGCGAAGGGTTCCCAATCCCCGACAAGATTGGTACCCTTTCACGTGCAAATCTCTCAAACTCCGGGAGAGATTCTCAAAACCAAGGTTGACATGGTTCGAGTTCCTTTCAACATTTTGGAAATCCCGCTGAAACTTTGGACATTCTGGCGAAGGGTTCCCAATCCCCGACAAGATTGGTACCCTTTCACGTCCAAATCTCTCAAACTCCGGGAGAGATTCTCAAAACCAAGGTTGACATGTTTCGAGTTCCTTTCAACATTTTGGAAAATCCGCTGAAACTTTGGACATTCTCGCGAAGGGTTCCCAATCCCCGACAAGACTGGTACCCTTTCACGTCCAAATCTCTCAAACTCCGGGAGAGATTCTCAAAACCAAGGTTGACATGGTTCGAGTTCCTTTCAACATTTTGGAAATCCCGCTGAAACTTTGGACATTGTCGCGAAGGGTTCCCAATCCCCGACAAGATTGGTACCCTTTCACGTCCAAATCTCTCAAACTCCAGGAAAGATTCTCAAAACCAAGGTTGACATGGTTCGAGTTCCTCTCAACATTTTGGAAATCCCGCTGAAACTTTGGACATTCTCGCGAAGGGTTCCCAATCCCCGACAAGATTGGTACCCTTTCACGTCCAAATCTCTCAAACTCCGGGAGAGATTCTCAAAACCAAGGTTGACATGTTTCGAGTTCCTTTCAACATTTTGGAAATCCCGCTGAAACTTTGGACATTCTCGCGAAGGGTTCCCAATCCCCGACAAGATTGGTACCTTTTCACGTCCAAATCTCTCAAACTCCGGGAGAGATTCTCAAAACCAAGGTTGACATGGTTCGAGTTCCTTTCAACATTTTGGAAATCCCGCTGAAACTTTGGACATTCTGGCGAAGGGTTCCCAATCGCCGACAAGACTGGTACCCTTTCACGTCCAAATCTCTCAAACTCCGGGAGAGATTCTCAAAACCAAGGTTGACATGTTTCGAGTTCCTTTCAACATTTTGGAAAATCCGCTGAAACTTTGGACATTCTCGCGAAGGGTTCCCGACCCCCGACAAGACTGGTACCCTTTCACGTCCAAATTTCTCAAACTCCGGGAGAGATTCTCAAAACCAAGGTTGACATGTTTCGAGTTCCTCTCAACATTTTGGAAATCCCGCTGAAACTTTGGACATTCTCGCGAAGGGTTCCCAATCCCCGACAAGACTGGTACCCTTTCACGTCCAAATCTCTCAAACTCCGGGAGAGATTCTCAAAACCAAGGTTGACATGTTTCGAGTTCCTTTCAACATTTTGGAAATCCCGCTGAAACTTTGGACATTCTCGCGAAGGGTTCCCAATCCCCGACAAGACTGGTACCCTTTCACGTCCAAATCTCTCAAACTCCGGGAGAGATTCTCAAAACCAAGGTTGACATGTTTCGAGTTCCTTTCAACATTTTGGAAATCCCGCTGAAACTTTGGACATTCTCGCGAAGGGTTCCCAATCCCTGACAAGATTGGTACCCTTTCACGTCCAAATCTCTCAAACTCCGGGAGAGATTCTCAAAACCGAGGTTGACATGGTTCGAGTTCCTTTCAACATTTTGGAAATCCCGCTGAAACTTTGGACATTCTCGCGAAGGGTTCCCAATCCCCGACAAGATTGGTACCCTTTCACGTCCAAATCTCTCAAACTCCGGGAGAGATTCTCAAAACCAAGGTTGACATGTTTCGAGTTCCTTTCAACATTTTGAAAATCCGCTGAAACTTTGGACATTCTCGCGAAGGGTTCCCGATCCCCGACAAGACTGGTACCCTTTCACGTCCAAATCTCTCAAACTCCGGGAGAGATTCTCAAAACCAAGGTTGACATGTTTCGAGTTCCTTTCAACATTTTGGAAAATCCGCTGAAACTTTGGACATTCTCGCGAAGGGTTCCCAATCCCCGACAAGATTGGTATTCTTTCACGTCCAAATCTCTCAAACTCCGGGAGAGATTCTCAAAACCAAGGTTGACATGGTTCGAGTTCCTTTCAACATTTTGGAAATCCCGCTGAAACTTTGGACATTCTGGCGAAGGGTTCCCAATCGCCGACAAGACTGGTACCCTTTCACGTCCAAATCTCTCAAACTCCGGGAGAGATTCTCAAAACCAAGGTTGACAGGGTTCGAGTTCCTTTCAACATTTTGGAAATCCCGCTGAAACTTTGGACATTCTCGCGAAGGGTTCCCAATCCCCGACAAGACTGGTACCCTTTCACGTCCAAATCTCTCAAACTCCAGGAGAGATTCTCAAAACCAAGGTTGACATGTTTCGAGTTCCTTTCAACATTTTGGAAACCCCGCTGAAACTTTGGACATTCTGGCGAAGGGTTCCCAATCCCCGACATGATTGGTACCCTTTCACGTCCAAATATCTCAAACTCCGGGAGAGATTCTCAAAACCAAGGTTGACATGTTTCGAGTTCCTTTCAACATTTTGGAAATCCCGCTGAAACTTTGGACATTCTCGCGAAGGGTTCCCAATCCCCGACAAGATTGGTACCTTTTCACGTCCAAATCTCTCAAACTCCGGGAGAGATTCTCAAAACCAAGGTTGACATGGTTCGAGTTCCTTTCAACATTTTGGAAATCCCGCTGAAACTTTGGACATTCTCGCGAAGGGTTCCCAATCCCCGACAAGACTGGTACCCTTTCACGTCCAAATCTCTCAAACTCCGGGAGAGATTCTCAAAACCAAGGTTGACATGGTTCGAGTTCCTTTCAACATTTTGGAAATCCCGCTGAAACTTTGGACATTCTGGCGAAGGGTTCCCAATCCCCGACAAGACTGGTACCCTTTCACGTCCAAATCTCTCAAACTCCAGGAGAGATTCTCAAAACCAAGGTTGACATGGTTCGAGTTCCTTTCAACATTTTGGAAATCCCGCTGAAACTTTGGACATTCTCGCGAAGGGTTCCCAATCCCCGACAAGATTGGTACCCTTTCACGTCCAAATCTCTCAAACTCCGGGAGAGATTCTCAAAACCAAGGTTGACATGGTTCGAGTTCCTTTCAACATTTTGGAAATCCCGCTGAAACTTTGGACATTCTCGCGAAGGGTTCCCGATCCCCGACAAGATTGGTACCCTTTCACGTCCAAATCTCTCAAACTCCGGGAGAGATTCTCAAAACCAAGGTTGACATGGTTCGAGTTCCTTTCAACATTTTGGAAATCCCGCTGAAACTTTGGACATTCTCGCGAAGGGTTCCCAATCCCCGACAAGATTGGTACCCTTTCACGTCCAAATCTCTCAAACTCCGGGAGAGATTCTCAAAACCAAGGTTGACATGTTTCGAGTTCCTTTCAACATTTTGGAAATCCCGCTGAAACCTTGGACATTCTCCCGAAGGGTTCCCAATCCCCGACAAGACTGGTACCCTTTCACGTCCAAATCTCTCAAACTCCGGGAGAGATTCTCAAAACCAAGGTTGACATGTTTCGAGTTCCTTTCAACATTTTGGAAATCCCGCTGAAACTTTGGACATTGTCGCGAAGGGTTCCCAATCCCCGACAAGATTGGTACCCTTTCACGTCCAAATCTCTCAAACTCCAGGAAAGATTCTCAAAACCAAGGTTGACATGGTTCGAGTTCCTCTCAACATTTTGGAAATCCCGCTGAAACTTTGGACATTCTCGCGAAGGGTTCCCAATCCCCGACAAGATTGGTACCCTTTCACTTCCAAATCTCTCAAAGTCCGGGAGAGATTCTCAAAACCAAGGTTGACATGTTTCGAGTTCCTTTCAACATTTTGGAAATCCCGCTGAAACTTTGGACATTCTCGCGAAGGGTTCCCAATCCCCGACAAGATTGGTACCCTTTCACGTCCAAATCTCTCAAACTCCGGGAGAGATTCTCAAAACCAAGGTTGACATGGTTCGAGTTCCTTTCAACATTTTGGAAACCCCGCTGAAACTTTGGACATTCTGGCGAAGGGTTCCCGATCCCCGACAAGATTGGTACCCTTTCACGTCCAAATCTCTCAAACTCCGGGAGAGATTCTCAAAACCAAGGTTGACATGGTTCGAGTTCCTTTCAACATTTTGGAAATCCCGCTGAAACTTTGGACATTCTCGCGAACGGGTCCCAATCCCTGACAAGATTGGTACCCTTTCAAGTCCAAATCTCTCAAAGTCCGGGAGAGATTCTCAAAACCAAGGTTGTCATGTTTCGAGTTCCTTTCAACATTTTGGAAATCCCGCTGAAACTTTGGACATTGTCGCGAAGGGTTCCCAATCCCCGACAAGACTGGTACCCTTTCACGTCCAAATCTCTCAAACTCCGGGAGAGATTCTCAAAACCAAGGTTGACATGTTTCGAGTTCCTCTCAACATTTTGGAAATCCCGCTGAAACTTTGGACATTCTCGCGAAGGGTTCCCAATCCCCGACAAGACTGGTACCCTTTCACGTCCAAATCTCTCAAACTCCGGGAGAGATTCTCAAAACCAAGGTTGACATGTTTCGAGTTCCTTTCATCATTTTGGAAATCCCGCTGAAACTTTGGACATTCTCGCGAAGGGTTCCCAATCCCCGACAAGACTGGTACCCTTTCACGTCCAAATCTCTCAAACTCCGGGAGAGATTCTCAAAACCAAGGTTGAAATGTTTCGAGTTCCTCTTAACATTTTGGAAATCCCGCTGAAACTTTGGACATTCTCGCGAAGGGTTCCCAATCCCCGACAAGATTGGTACCCTTTCACGTCCAAATCTCTGAAACTCCGGGAGAGATTCTCAAAACCAAAGTTGAAATGTTTCGAGTTCCTCTTAACATTTTGGAAATCCCGCTGAAACTTTGGACATTCTCGCGAAGGGTTCCCAATCCCCGTCAAGATTGGTACCCTTTCACGTCCAAATCTCTCAAACTCCGGGAGAGATTCTCAAAACCAAGGTTGACATGGTTCGAGTTCCTTTCAACATTTTGGAAATCCCGCTGAAACTTTGGACATTCTCGCGAAGGGTTCCCAATCCCCGACAAGATTGGTACCCTTTCAGGTCCAAATCTCTCAAACTCCGGGAGAGATTCTCAAAACCAAGGTTGACATGTTTCGAGTTCCTTTCAACATTTTGGAAATCCCGCTGAAACTTTGGACATTCTGGCGAAGGGTTCCCAATCCCCGAGAAGATTGGTACCCTTTCACGTCCAAATCTCTCAAACTCCGGGAGAGATTCTCAAAACCAAGGTTGACATGTTTCGAGTTCCTTTCAACATTTTGGAAATCCCGCTGAAACGTTGGACATTCTGGCGAAGGGTTCCCAATCCCCGACAAGATTGGTACCCTTTCACGTCCAAATCTCTCAAACTCCGGGAGAGATTCTCAAAACCAAGGTTGACATGTTTTGAGTTCCTTTCAACATTTTGGAAATCCCGCTGAAACTTTGGACATTCTCGCGAAGGGTTCCCAATCCCCGACAAGATTGGTACCCTTTCAAGTCCAAATCTCTCAAACTCCGGGAGAGATTCTCAAAACCAAGGTTGACATGTTTCGAGTTCCTTTCAACATTTTGGAAATCCCGCTGAAACCTTGGACATTCTCGCGAAGGGTTCCCAATCCCCGACAAGACTGGTACCCTTTCACGTCCAAATCTCTCAAACTCCGGGAGAGATTCTCAAAACCAAGGTTGACATGTTTCGAGTTCCTCTCAACATTTTGGAAATCCCGCTGAAACTTTGGACATTCTCGCGAAGGGTTCCCAATCCCCGACAAGATTGGTACCCTTTCACGTCCAAATCTCTCAAACTCCAGGAAAGATTCTCAAAACCAAGTTTGACATGTTTCGAGTTCCTCTCAACATTTTGGAAATCCCGCTGAAACTTTGGACATTCTCGCGAAGGGTTCCCAATCCCCGACAAGATTGGTACCCTTTCACTTCCAAATCTCTCAAAGTCCGGGAGAGATTCTCAAAACCAAGGTTGACATGTTTCGAGTTCCTTTCAACATTTTGGAAATCCCGCTGAAACTTTGGACATTCTCGCGAAGGGTTCCCAATCCCCGACAAGATTGGTACCCTTTCACGTCCAAATCTCTCAAACTCCGGGAGAGATTCTCAAAACCAAGGTTGACATGGTTCGAGTTCCTTTCAACATTTTGGAAACCCCGCTGAAACTTTGGACATTCTGGCGAAGGGTTCCCGATCCCCGACAAGATTGGTACCCTTTCACGTCCAAATCTCTCAAACTCCGGGAGAGATTCTCAAAACCAAGGTTGACATGGTTCGAGTTCCTTTCAACATTTTGGAAATCCCGCTGAAACTTTGGACATTCTCGCGAACGGGTCCCAATCCCTGACAAGATTGGTACCCTTTCAAGTCCAAATCTCTCAAAGTCCGGGAGAGATTCTCAAAACCAAGGTTGTCATGTTTCGAGTTCCTTTCAACATTTTGGAAATCCCGCTGAAACTTTGGACATTGTCGCGAAGGGTTCCCAATCCCCGACAAGACTGGTACCCTTTCACGTCCAAATCTCTCAAACTCCGGGAGAGATTCTCAAAACCAAGGTTGACATGTTTCGAGTTCCTCTCAACATTTTGGAAATCCCGCTGAAACTTTGGACATTCTCGCGAAGGGTTCCCAATCCCCGACAAGACTGGTACCCTTTCACGTCCAAATCTCTCAAACTCCGGGAGAGATTCTCAAAACCAAGGTTGACATGTTTCGAGTTCCTTTCAACATTTTGGAAATCCCGCTGAAACTTTGGACATTCTCGCGAAGGGTTCCCAATCCCCGACAAGACTGGTACCCTTTCACGTCCAAATCTCTCAAACTCCGGGAGAGATTCTCAAAACCAAAGTTGAAATGTTTCGAGTTCTTCTTAACATTTTGGAAATCCCGCTGAAACTTTGGACATTCTCGCGAAGGGTTCCCAATCCCCGAGAAGATTGGTACCCTTTCACGTCCAAATCTCTGAAACTCCGGGAGAGATCCTCAAAACCAAAGTTGAAATGTTTCGAGTTCCTCTTAACATTTTGGAAATCCCGCTGAAACTTTGGACATTCTCGCGAAGGGTTCCCAATCCCCGACAAGATTGGTACCCTTTCACTTCCAAATCTCTCAAACTCCGGGAGAGATTCTCAAAACCAAGGTTGACATGTTTCGAGTTCCTTTCAACATTTTGGAAATCCCGCTGAAACTTTGGACATTCTCGCGAAGGGTTCCCAATCCCCGACAAGATTGGTACCCTTTCACGTCCAAATCTCTCAAACTCCGGGAGAGATTCTCAAAACCAAGGTTGACATGTTTCGAGTTCCTTTCAACATTTAGGAAATCCCGCTGAAACTTTGGACATTCTCGCGAAGGGTTCCCAATCCCCGAGAAGATTGGTACCCTTTCACGTCCAAATCTCTCAAACTCCGGGAGAGATTCTCAAAACCAAGGTTTACATGTTTCGAGTTCCTTTCAACATTTTGGAAACCCCGCTGAAACGTTGGACATTCTGGCGAAGGGTTCCCAATCCCCGACAAGATTGGTACCCTTTCACGTCCAAATATCTCAAACTCCGGGAGAGATTCTCAAAACCAAGGTTGACATGTTTCGAGTTCCTTTCAACATTTTGGAAATCCCGCTGAAACTTTGGACATTCTCGCCAAGGGTTCCCAATCCCCGACAAGATTGGTACCCTTTCAAGTCCAAATCTCTCAAACTCCGGGAGAGATTCTCAAAACCAAGGTTGACATGTTTCGAGTTCCTTTCAACATTTTGGAAATCCCGCTGAAACCTTGGACATTCTCGCGAAGGGTTCCCAATCCCCGACAAGACTGGTACCCTTTCACGTCCAAATCTCTCAAACTCCGGGAGAGATTCTCAAAACCAAGGTTGACATGTTTCGAGTTCCTTTCAACATTTTGGAAATCCCGCTGAAACTTTGGACATTGTCGCGAAGGGTTCCCAATCCCCGACAAGGTTGGTACCCTTTCACGTCCAAATCTCTCAAACTCCAGGAAAGATTCTCAAAACCAAGTTTGACATGTTTCGAGTTCCTCTCAACATTTTGGAAATCCCGCTGAAACTTTGGACATTCTCGCGAAGGGTTCCCAATCCCCGACAAGATTGGTACCCTTTCACTTCCAAATCTCTCAAACTCCGGGAGAGATTCTCAAAACCAAGGTTGACATGTTTCGAGTTCCTTTCAACATTTTGGAAATCCCGCTGAAACTTTGGACATGCTCGCGAACGGGTCCCAATCCCTGACAAGATTGGTACCCTTTCAAGTCCAAATCTCTCAAAGTCCGGGAGAGATTCTCAAAACCAAGGTTGACATGGTTCGAGTTCCTTTCAACATTTTGGAAATCCCGCTGAAACTTTGGACATTGTCGCGAAGGGTTCCCAATCCCCGACAAGACTGGTACCCTTTCACGTCCAAATCTCTCAAACTCCGGGAGAGATTCTCAAAACCAAGGTTGACATGTTTCGAGTTCCTCTCAACATTTTGGAAATCCCGCTGAAACTTTGGACATTCTCGCGAAGGGTTCCCAATCCCCGACAAGACTGGTACCCTTTCACGTCCAAATCTCTCAAACTCCGGGAGAGATTCTCAAAACCAAGGTTGACATGTTTCGAGTTCCTTTCAACATTTTGGAAATCCCGCTGAAACTTTGGACATTCTGGCGAAGGGTTCCCAATCCCCGACAAGACTGGTACCCTTTCACGTCCAAATCTCTCAAACTCCGGGAGAGATTCTCAAAACCAAGGTTGACATGTTTCGAGTTCCTTTCAACATTTTGGAAATCCCGCTGAAACTTTGGACATTCTCGCGAAGGGTTCCCAATCCCCGAGAAGATTGGTACCCTTTCAGGTCCAAATCTCTCAAACTCCGGGAGAGATTCTCAAAACCGAGGTTGACATGGTTCGAGTTCCTTTCAACATTTTGGAAATCCCGCTGAAACTTTGGACATTCTCGCGAAGGGTTCCCAATCCCCGACAAGATTGGTACCCTTTCACGTCCAAATCTCTCAAACTCCGGGAGAGATTCTCAAAACCAAGGTTGACATGTTTCGAGTTCCTTTCAACATTTTGAAAATCCGCTGAAACTTTGGACATTCTCGCGAAGGGTTCCCGATCCCCGACAAGACTGGTACCCTTTCACGTCCAAATCTCTCAAACTCCGGGAGAGATTCTCAAAACCAAGGTTGACATGTTTCGAGTTCCTTTCAACATTTTGGAAAATCCGCTGAAACTTTGGACATTCTCGCGAAGGGTTCCCAATCCCCGACAAGATTGGTATTCTTTCACGTCCAAATCTCTCAAACTCCGGGAGAGATTCTCAAAACCAAAGTTGAAATGTTTCGAGTTCCTTTCAACATTTTGGAAACCCCGCTGAAACTTTGGACATTCTCGCGAAGGGTTCCCAATCCCCGACAAGACTGGTACCCTTTCACGTCCAAATCTCTCAAACTCCGGGAGAGATTCTCAAAACCAAGGTTGAAATGTTTCGAGTTCCTCTTAACATTTTGGAAATCCCGCTGAAACTTTGGACATTCTCGCGAAGGGTTCCCAATCCCCGACAAGATTGGTACCCTTTCACGTCCAAATCTCTGAAACTCCGGGAGAGATTCTCAAAACCAAAGTTGAAATGTTTCGAGTTCCTCTTAACATTTTGGAAATCCCGCTGAAACTTTGGACATTCTCGCGAAGGGTTCCCAATCCCCGTCAAGATTGGTACCCTTTCACGTCCAAATCTCTCAAACTCCGGGAGAGATTCTCAAAACCAAGGTTGACATGGTTCGAGTTCCTTTCAACATTTTGGAAATCCCGCTGAAACTTTGGACATTCTCGCGAAGGGTTCCCAATCCCCGACAAGATTGGTACCCTTTCAGGTCCAAATCTCTCAAACTCCGGGAGAGATTCTCAAAACCAAGGTTGACATGTTTCGAGTTCCTTTCAACATTTTGGAAATCCCGCTGAAACCTTGGACATTCTCGCGAAGGGTTCCCAATCCCCGACAAGACTGGTACCCTTTCACGTCCAAATCTCTCAAACTCCGGGAGAGATTCTCAAAACCAAGGTTGACATGTTTCGAGTTCCTTTCAACATTTTGGAAATCCCGCTGAAACTTTGGACATTGTCGCAAAGGGTTCCCAATCCCCGACAAGGTTGGTACCCTTTCACGTCCAAATCTCTCAAACTCCAGGAAAGATTCTCAAAACCAAGTTTGACATGTTTCGAGTTCCTCTCAACATTTTGGAAATCCCGCTGAAACTTTGGACATTCTCGCGAAGGGTTCCCAATCCCCGACAAGATTGGTACCCTTTCACTTCCAAATCTCTCAAAGTCCGGGAGAGATTCTCAAAACCAAGGTTGACATGTTTCGAGTTCCTTTCAACATTTTGGAAATCCCGCTGAAACTTTGGACATTCTCGCGAAGGGTTCCCAATCCCCGACAAGATTGGTACCCTTTCACGTCCAAATCTCTCAAACTCCGGGAGAGATTCTCAAAACCAAGGTTGACATGGTTCGAGTTCCTTTCAACATTTTGGAAAGCCCGCTGAAACTTTGGACATTCTGGCGAAGGGTTCCCGATCCCCGACAAGATTGGTACCCTTTCACGTCCAAATCTCTCAAACTCCGGGAGAGATTCTCAAAACCAAGGTTGACATGTTTCGAGTTCCTTTCAACATTTTGGAAATCCCGCTGAAACTTTGGACATGCTCGCGAACGGGTCCCAATCCCTGACAAGATTGGTACCCTTTCAAGTCCAAATCTCTCAAAGTCCGGGAGAGATTCTCAAAACCAAGGTTGACATGTTTCGAGTTCCTTTCAACATTTTGGAAATCCCGCTGAAACTTTGGACATTGTCGCGAAGGGTTCCCAATCCCCGACAAGACTGGTACCCTTTCACGTCCAAATCTCTCAAACTCCGGGAGAGATTCTCAAAACCAAGGTTGACATGTTTCGAGTTCCTCTCAACATTTTGGAAATCCCGCTGAAACTTTGGACATTCTCGCGAAGGGTTCCCAATCCCCGACAAGACTGGTACCCTTTCACGTCCAAATCTCTCAAACTCCGGGAGAGATTCTCAAACCCAAGGTTGACATGTTTCGAGTTCCTTTCAACATTTTGGAAATCCCGCTGAAACTTTGGACATTCTCGCGAAGGGTTCCCAATCCCCGACAAGACTGGTACCCTTTCACGTCCAAATCTCTCAAACTCCGGGAGAGATTCTCAAAACCAAGGTTGACATGGTTCGAGTTCCTTTCAACATTTTGGAAATCCCGCTGAAACTTTGGACATTCTCGCGAAGGGTTCCCAATCCCCGTCAAGATTGGTACCCTTTCACGTCCAAATCTCTCAAACTCCGGGAGAGATTCTCAAAACCAAGGTTGACATGGTTCGAGTTCCTTTCAACATTTTGGAAATCCCGCTGAAACTTTGGACATTCTCGCGAAGGGTTCCCAATCCCCGACAAGATTGGTACCCTTTCAGGTCCAAATCTCTCAAACTCCGGGAGAGATTCTCAAAACCAAGGTTGACATGTTTCGAGTTCCTTTCAACATTTTGGAAATCCCGCTGAAACTTTGGACATTCTGGCGAAGGGTTCCCAATCCCCGACAAGATTGGTACCCTTTCACGTCCAAATCTCTCAAACTCCGGGAGAGATTCTCAAAACCAAGGTTGACATGTTTCGAGTTCCTTTCAACATTTTGGAAACCCCGCTGAAACTTTGGACATTCTGGCGAAGGGTTCCCAATCCCCGACAAGATTGGTACCCTTTCACGTCCAAATATCTCAAACTCCGGGAGAGATTCTCAAAACCAAGGTTGACATGTTTCGAGTTCCTTTCAACATTTTGGAAATCCCGCTGAAACTTTGGACATTCTCGCGAAGGGTTCCCAATCCCCGACAAGATTGGTACCCTTTCAAGTCCAAATCTCTCAAACTCCGGGAGAGATTCTCAAAACCAAGGTTGACATGGTTCGAGTTCCTTTCAACATTTTGGAAATCCCGCTGAAACTTTGGACATTCTGGCGAAGGGTTCCCAATCCCCGACAAGACTGGTACCCTTTCACGTCCAAATCTCTCAAACTCCGGGAGAGATTCTCAAAACCAAGGTTGACATGGTTCGAGTTCCTTTCAACATTTTGGAAATCCCGCTGAAACTTTGGACATTCTCGCGAAGGGTTCCCAATCCCCGACAAGACTGGTACCCTTTCACGTCCAAATCTCTCAAACTCCAGGAGAGATTCTCAAAACCAAGGTTGACATGGTTCGAGTTCCTCTCAACATTTTGGAAATCCCGCTGAAACTTTGGACATTCTCGCGAAGGGTTCTCAATCCCCAACAAGATTGGTACCCTTTGACGTCCAAATCTCTCAAACTCCGGGAGAGATTCTCAAAACCAAGGTTGACATGTTTCGAGTTCCTTTCAACATTTTGGAAATCCCGCTGAAACTTTGGACATTCTCGCGAAGGGTTCCCGATCCCCGACAAGATTGGTACCCTTTCACGTCCAAATCTCTCAAACTCCGGGAGAGATTCTCAAAACCAAGGTTGACATGGTTCGAGTTCCTTTCAACATTTTGGAAATCCCGCTGAAACTTTGGACATTCTCGCGAAGGGTTCCCAATCCCCGACAAGATTGGTACCCTTTCACGTCCAAATCTCTCAAACTCCGGGAGAGATTCTCAAAACCAAGGTTGACATGGTTCGAGTTCCTTTCAACATTTTGGAAATCCCGCTGAAACTTTGGACATTCTCGCGAAGGGTTCCCAATCCCCGACAAGATTGGTACCCTTTCAGGTCCAAATCTCTCAAACTCCGGGAGAGATTCTCAAAACCAAGGTTGACATGTTTCGAGTTCCTTTCAACATTTTGGAAATCCCGCTGAAACTTTGGACATTCTGGCGAAGGGTTCCCAATCCCCGACAAGATTGGTACCCTTTCACGTCCAAATATCTCAAACTCCGGGAGAGATTCTCAAAACCAAGGTTGACATGGTTCGAGTTCCTTTCAACATTTTGGAAATCCCGCTGAAACTTTGGACATTCTCGCGAAGGGTTCCCAATCCCCGACAAGATTGGTACCCTTTCACGTCCAAATCTCTCAAACTCCGGGAGAGATTCTCAAAACCAAGGTTGACATGGTTCGAGTTCCTTTCAACATTTTGGAAATCCCGCTGAAACTTTGGACATTCTCGCGAAGGGTTCCCAATCCCCGACAAGACTGGTACCCTTTCACGTCCAAATCTCTGAAACTCCAGGAGAGATTCTCAAAACCAAGGTTGACATGGTTCGAGTTCCTTTCAACATTTTGGAAATCCCGCTGAAACTTTGGACATTCTCGCGAAGGGTTCCCAATCCCCGACAAGATTGGTACCCTTTCACGTCCAAATCTCTCAAACTCCGGGAGAGATTCTCAAAACCAAGGTTGACATGTTTCGAGTTCCTTTCAACATTTTGGAAATCCCGCTGAAACTTTGGACATTCTCGCGAAGGGTTCCCGATCCCCGACAAGATTGGTACCCTTTCACGTCCAAATCTCTCAAACTCCGGGAGAGATTCTCAAAACCAAGGTTGACATGGTTCGAGTTCCTTTCAACATTTTGGAAATCCCGCTGAAACTTTGGACATTCTCGCGAAGGGTTCCCAATCCCCGACAAGATTGGTACCTTTTCACGTCCAAATCTCTCAAACTCCGGGAGAGATTCTCAAAACCAAGGTTGACATGTTTCGAGTTCCTTTCAACATTTTGGAAAATCCGCTGAAACTTTGGACATTCTCGCGAAGGGTTCCCGACCCCCGACAAGACTGGTACCCTTTCACGTCCAAATCTCTCAAACTCCGGGAGAGATTCTCAAAACCAAGGTTGACATGTTTCGAGTTCCTCTCAACATTTTGGAAATCCCGCTGAAACTTTGGACATTCTCGCGAAGGGTTCCCAATCCCCGACAAGATTGGTACCCTTTCACGTCCAAATCTCTCAAACTCCGTGAGAGATTCTCAAAACCAAGGTTGACATGGTTCGAGTTCCTTTCAACATTTTGGAAATCCCGCTGAAACTTTGGACATTCTCGCGAAGGGTTCCCAATCCCCGACAAGACTGGTACCCTTTCACGTCCAAATCTCTCAAACTCCGGGAGAGATTCTCAAAACCAAGGTTGACATGTTTCGAGTTCCTTTCAACATTTTGGAAATCCCGCTGAAACTTTGGACATTCTCGCGAAGGGTTCCCAATCCCCGACAAGATTGGTACCCTTTCACGTCCAAATCTCTGAAACTCCGGGAGAGATTCTCAAAACCGAGGTTGACATGGTTCGAGTTCCTTTCAACATTTTGGAAATCCCACTGAAACTTTGGACATTCTCGCGAAGGGTTCCCAATCCCCGACAAGATTGGTACCCTTTCACGTCCAAATCTCTCAAACTCCGGGAGAGATTCTCAAAACCAAGGTTGACATGGTTCGAGTTCCTTTCAACATTTTGGAAATCCCGCTGAAACTTTGGACATTCTCGCGAAGGGTTCCCAATCCCCGACAAGATTGGTACCCTTTCACGTCCAAATCTCTCAAACTCCGGGAGAGATTCTCAAAACCAAGGTTGACATGGTTCGAGTTCCTTTCAACATTTTGGAAACCCCGCTGAAACTTTGGACATTCTGGCGAAGGGTTCCCAATCCCCGACAAGATTGGTACCCTTTCACGTCCAAATCTCTCAAACTCCGGGAGAGATTCTCAAAACCAAGGTTGACATGTTTCGAGTTCCTTTCAACATTTTGGAAATCCCGCTGAAACTTTGGACATTCTCGCGAACGGGTCCCAATCCCTGACAAGATTGGTACCCTTTCAAGTCCAAATCTCTCAAAGTCCGGGAGAGATTCTCAAAACCAAGGTTGACATGGTTCGAGTTCCTTTCAACATTTTGGAAATCCCGCTGAAACTTTGGACATTCTGGCGAAGGGTTCCCAATCCCCGACAAGACTGGTACCCTTTCACGTCCAAATCTCTCAAACTCCGGGAGAGATTCTCAAAACCAAGGTTGACATGGTTTGAGTTCCTTTCAACATTTTGGAAATCTCGCTGAAACTTTGGACATTCTCGCGAAGGGTTCCCAATCCCCGACAAGATTGGTACCCTTTCACGTCCAAATCTCTCAAACTCCGGGAGAGATTCTCAAAACCAAGGTTGACATGTTTCGAGTTCCTTTCAACATTTTGGAAATCCCGCTGAAACTTTGGACATTCTCGCGAAGGGTTCCCAATCCCCGACAAGATTGGTACCCTTTCACGTCCAAATCTCTCAAACTCCGGGAGAGATTCTCAAAACCAAGGTTGACATGTTTCGAGTTCCTTTCAACATTTTGGAAATCCCGCTGAAACCTTGGACATTCTCGCGAAGGGTTCCCAATCCCCGACAAGACTGGTACCCTTTCACGTCCAAATCTCTCAAACTCCGGGAGAGATTCTCAAAACCAAGGTTGACATGGTTCGAGTTCCTTTCAACATTTTGGAAATCTCACTGAAACTTTGGACATTCTGGCGAAGGGTTCCCAATCCCCGACAAGATTGGTACCCTTTCACGTCCAAATCTCTCAAACTCCGGGAGAGATTCTCAAAACCAAGGTTGACATGTTTCGAGTTCCTTTCAACATTTTGGAAATCCCGCTGAAACCTTGGACATTCTCACGAAGGGTTCCCAATCCCCGACAAGATTGGTACCCTTTCACGTCCAAATCTCTCAAACTCCGGGAGAGATTCTCAAAACCAAGGTTGACATGTTTCGAGTTCCTTTCAACATTTTGGAAATCCCGCTGAAACCTTGGACATTCTCACGAAGGGTTCCCAATCCCCGACAAGATTGGTACCCATTCACGTCCAAATCTCTCAAACTCCGGGAGAGATTCTCAAAACCAAGGTTGACATGTTTCGAGTTCCTTTCAACATTTTGGAAATCCCGCTGAAACCTTGGACATTCTCACGAAGGGTTCCCAATCCCCGACAAGATTGGTACCCTTTCACGTCCAAATCTCTCAAACTCCGGGAGAGATTCTCAAAACCAAGGTTGACATGGTTCGAGTTCCTTTCAACATTTTGGAAATCCCGCTGAAACTTTGGACATTCTCGCGAAGGGTTCCCAATCCCCGAGAAGATTGGTACCCTTTCACGTCCAAATCTCTCAAACTCCGGGAGAGATTCTCAAAACCAAGGTTGACATGTTTCGAGTTCCTTTCAACATTTTGGAAATCCCAATGAAACTTTTGGCATTCTCGCGAGGCGTTCCCACTCCCCGACAAGATTGGTACCCTTTCACGTCCAAATCTCTCAAACTCCGGGAGAGATTCTCAAAACCAAGGTTGACATGGTTCGAGTTCCTCTCAACATTTTGGAAATCCCGCTGAAACTTTGGACATTCTGGCGAAGGGTTCCCAATCCCCGACAAGATTGGTACCCTTTCACGTCCAAATCTCTCAAACTCCGGGAGAGATTCTCAAAACCAAGGTTGACATGGTTCGAGTTCCTTTCAACATTTTGGAAATCCCGCTGAAACTTTGGACATTCTGGCGAAGGGTTCCCAATCGCCGACAAGACTGGTACCCTTTCACGTCCAAATCTCTCAAACTCCAGGAGAGATTCTCAAAACCAAGGTTGACATGTTTCGAGTTCCTTTCAACATTTTGGAAATCCCGCTGAAACTTTGGACATTCTCGCGAACGGGTCCCAATCCCTGACAAGATTGGTACCCTTTCAAGTCCAAATCTCTCAAAGTCCGGGAGAGATTCTCAAACCCAAGGTTGACATGTTTCGAGTTCCTTTCAACATTTTGGAAATCCCGCTGAAACTTTGGACATTGTCGCGAAGGGTTCCCAATCCCCGACAAGACTGGTACCCTTTCACGTCCAAATCTCTCAAACTCCGGGAGAGATTCTCAAAACCAAGGTTGACATGGTTTGAGTTCCTTTCAACATTTTGGAAATCTCGCTGAAACTTTGGACATTCTCGCGAAGGGTTCCCAATCCCCGACAAGATTGGTACCCTTTCACGTCCAAATCTCTCAAACTCCGGGAGAGATTCTCAAAACCAAGGTTGACATGTTTCGAGTTCCTTTCAACATTTTGGAAATCCCGCTGAAACTTTGGACATTCTCGCGAAGGGTTCCCAATCCCTGACAAGATTGGTACCCTTTCACGTCCAAATCTCTCAAACTCCGGGAGAGATTCTCAAAACCAAGGTTGACATGTTTCGAGTTCCTTTCAACATTTTGGAAATCCCGCTGAAACCCTGGACATTCTCACGAAGGGTTCCCAATCCCCGACAAGATTGGTACCCATTTACGTCCAAATCTCTCAAACTCCGGGAGAGATTCTCAAAACCAAGGTTGACATGTTTCGAGTTCCTTTCAACATTTTGGAAATCCCGCTGAAACCTTGGACATTCTCACGAAGGGTTCCCAATCCCCGACAAGATTGGTACCCTTTCACGTCCAAATCTCTCAAACTCCGGGAGAGATTCTCAAAACCAAGGTTGACATGGTTCGAGTTCCTTTCAACATTTTGGAAATCCCGCTGAAACGTTGGACATTCTCGCGAAGGGTTCCCAATCCCCGAGAAGATTGGTACCCTTTCACGTCCAAATCTCTCAAACTCCGGGAGAGATTCTCAAAACCAAGGTTGACATGTTTCGAGTTCCTTTCAACATTTTGGAAATCCCAATGAAACTTTTGGCATTCTCGCGAGGCGTTCCCACTCCCCGACAAGATTGGTACCCTTTCACGTCCAAATCTCTCAAACTCCGGGAGAGATTCTCAAAACCAAGGTTGACATGGTTCGAGTTCCTCTCAACATTTTGGAAATCCCGCTGAAACTTTGGACATTCTGGCGAAGGGTTCCCAATCCCCGACAAGATTGGTACCCTTTCACGTCCAAATCTCTCAAACTCCGGGAGAGATTCTCAAAACCAAGGTTGACATGGTTCGAGTTCCTTTCAACATTTTGGAAATCCCGCTGAAACTTCGGACATTCTGGCGAAGGGTTCCCAATCGCCGACAAGACTGGTACCCTTTCACGTCCAAATCTCTCAAACTCCGGGAGAGATTCTCAAAACCAAGGTTGACATGTTTCGAGTTCCTTTCAACATTTTGGAAAATCCGCTGAAACTTTGGACATTCTCGCGAAGGGTTCCCGACCCCCGACAAGACTGGTACCCTTTCACGTCCAAATCTCTCAAACTCCGGGAGAGATTCTCAAAACCAAGGTTGACATGTTTCGAGTTCCTCTCAACATTTTGGAAATCCCGCTGAAACTTTGGACATTCTCGCGAAGGGTTCCCAATCCCCGACAAGATTGGTACCCTTTCACGTCCAAATCTCTCAAACTCCGGGAGAGATTCTCAAAACCAAGGTTGACATGGTTCGAGTTCCTTTCAACATTTTGGAAATCCCGCTGAAACTTTGGACATTGTCGCGAAGGGTTCCCAATCCCCGACAAGACTGGTACCCTTTCACGTCCAAATCTCTCAAACTCCGGGAGAGATTCTCAAAACCAAGGTTGACATGGTTCGAGTTCCTTTCAACATTTTGGAAATCCCGCTGAAACTTTGGACATTCTCGCGAAGGGTTCCCAATCCCCGACAAGATTGGTACCCTTTCACGTCCAAATCTCTCAAACTCCGGGAGAGATTCTCAAAACCAAGGTTGACATGTTTCGAGTTCCTTTCAACATTTTGGAAATCCCGCTGAAACTTTGGACATTCTGGCGAAGGGTTCCCAATCCCCGACAAGATTGGTACCCTTTCACGTCCAAATCTCTCAAACTCCGGGAGAGATTCTCAAAACCAAGGTTGACATGTTTCGAGTTCCTTTCAACATTTTGGAAATCCCGCTGAAACTTTGGACATTCTCGCGAACGGGTCCCAATCCCTGACAAGATTGGTACCCTTTCAAGTCCAAATCTCTCAAAGTCCGGGAGAGATTCTCAAAACCAAGGTTGACATGTTTCGAGTTCCTTTCAACATTTTGGAAATCCCGCTGAAACTTTGGACATTGTCGCGAAGGGTTCCCAATCCCCGACAAGACTGGTACCCTTTCACGTCCAAATCTCTCAAACTCCGGGAGAGATTCTCAAAACCAAGGTTGACATGGTTCGAGTTCCTTTCAACATTTTGGAAATCTCGCTGAAACTTTGGACATTCTCGCGAAGGGTTCCCAATCCCCGACAAGATTGGTACCCTTTCACGTCCAAATCTCTCAAACTCCGGGAGAGATTCTCAAAACCAAGGTTGACATGTTTCGAGTTCCTTTCAACATTTTGGAAATCCCGCTGAAACTTTGGACATTCTCGCGAAGGGTTCCCAATCCCCGACAAGATTGGTACCCTTTCACGTCCAAATCTCTCAAACTCCGGGAGAGATTCTCAAAACCAAGGTTGACATGTTTCGAGTTCCTTTCAACATTTTGGAAATCCCGCTGAAACTTTGGACATTCTCGCGAAGGGTTCCCAATCCCCGACAAGATTGGTACCCTTTCACGTCCAAATCTCTCAAACTCCGGGAGAGATTCTCAAAACCAAGGTTGACATGGTTCGAGTTCCTTTCAACATTTTGGAAATCCCGCTGAAACCTTGGACATTCTCACGAAGGGTTCCCAATCCCCGACAAGATTGGTACCCTTTCACGTCCAAATCTCTCAAACTCCGGGAGAGATTCTCAAAACCAAGGTTGACATGTTTCGAGTTCCTTTCAACATTTTGGAAATCCCGCTGAAACCCTGGACATTCTCACGAAGGGTTCCCAATCCCCGACAAGATTGGTACCCATTTACGTCCAAATCTCTCAAACTCCGGGAGAGATTCTCAAAACCAAGGTTGACATGTTTCGAGTTCCTTTCAACATTTTGGAAATCCCGCTGAAACCTTGGACATTCTCACGAAGGGTTCCCAATCCCCGACAAGATTGGTACCCTTTCACGTCCAAATCTCTCAAACTCCGGGAGAGATTCTCAAAACCAAGGTTGACATGGTTCGAGTTCCTTTCAACATTTTGGAAATCCCGCTGAAACGTTGGACATTCTCGCGAAGGGTTCCCAATCCCCGAGAAGATTGGTACCCTTTCACGTCCAAATCTCTCAAACTCCGGGAGAGATTCTCAAAACCAAGGTTGACATGTTTCGAGTTCCTTTCAACATTTTGGAAATCCCAATGAAACTTTTGGCATTCTCGCGAGGCGTTCCCACTCCCCGACAAGATTGGTACCCTTTCACGTCCAAATCTCTCAAACTCCGGGAGAGATTCTCAAAACCAAGGTTGACATGGTTCGAGTTCCTCTCAACATTTTGGAAATCCCGCTGAAACTTTGGACATTCTGGCGAAGGGTTCCCAATCCCCGACAAGATTGGTACCCTTTCACGTCCAAATCTCTCAAACTCCGGGAGAGATTCTCAAAACCAAGGTTGACATGGTTCGAGTTCCTTTCAACATTTTGGAAATCCCGCTGAAACTTCGGACATTCTGGCGAAGGGTTCCCAATCGCCGACAAGACTGGTACCCTTTCACGTCCAAATCTCTCAAACTCCGGGAGAGATTCTCAAAACCAAGGTTGACATGTTTCGAGTTCCTTTCAACATTTTGGAAAATCCGCTGAAACTTTGGACATTCTCGCGAAGGGTTCCCGACCCCCGACAAGACTGGTACCCTTTCACGTCCAAATCTCTCAAACTCCGGGAGAGATTCTCAAAACCAAGGTTGACATGTTTCGAGTTCCTCTCAACATTTTGGAAATCCCGCTGAAACTTTGGACATTCTCGCGAAGGGTTCCCAATCCCCGACAAGATTGGTACCCTTTCACGTCCAAATCTCTCAAACTCCGGGAGAGATTCTCAAAACCAAGGTTGACATGGTTCGAGTTCCTTTCAACATTTTGGAAATCCCGCTGAAACTTTGGACATTGTCGCGAAGGGTTCCCAATCCCCGACAAGACTGGTACCCTTTCACGTCCAAATCTCTCAAACTCCGGGAGAGATTCTCAAAACCAAGGTTGACATGGTTCGAGTTCCTTTCAACATTTTGGAAATCCCGCTGAAACTTTGGACATTCTCGCGAAGGGTTCCCAATCCCCGACAAGATTGGTACCCTTTCACGTCCAAATCTCTCAAACTCCGGGAGAGATTCTCAAAACCAAGGTTGACATGTTTCGAGTTCCTTTCAACATTTTGGAAATCCCGCTGAAACTTTGGACATTCTGGCGAAGGGTTCCCAATCCCCGACAAGATTGGTACCCTTTCACGTCCAAATCTCTCAAACTCCGGGAGAGATTCTCAAAACCAAGGTTGACATGTTTCGAGTTCCTTTCAACATTTTGGAAATCCCGCTGAAACTTTGGACATTCTCGCGAACGGGTCCCAATCCCTGACAAGATTGGTACCCTTTCAAGTCCAAATCTCTCAAAGTCCGGGAGAGATTCTCAAAACCAAGGTTGACATGTTTCGAGTTCCTTTCAACATTTTGGAAATCCCGCTGAAACTTTGGACATTGTCGCGAAGGGTTCCCAATCCCCGACAAGACTGGTACCCTTTCACGTCCAAATCTCTCAAACTCCGGGAGAGATTCTCAAAACCAAGGTTGACATGGTTCGAGTTCCTTTCAACATTTTGGAAATCTCGCTGAAACTTTGGACATTCTCGCGAAGGGTTCCCAATCCCCGACAAGATTGGTACCCTTTCACGTCCAAATCTCTCAAACTCCGGGAGAGATTCTCAAAACCAAGGTTGACATGTTTCGAGTTCCTTTCAACATTTTGGAAATCCCGCTGAAACTTTGGACATTCTCGCGAAGGGTTCCCAATCCCCGACAAGATTGGTACCCTTTCACGTCCAAATCTCTCAAACTCCGGGAGAGATTCTCAAAACCAAGGTTGACATGTTTCGAGTTCCTTTCAACATTTTGGAAATCCCGCTGAAACTTTGGACATTCTCGCGAAGGGTTCCCAATCCCCGACAAGATTGGTACCCTTTCACGTCCAAATCTCTCAAACTCCGGGAGAGATTCTCAAAACCAAGGTTGACATGGTTCGAGTTTCTTTCAACATTTTGGAAACCCCGCTGAAACTTTGGACATTCTCGCGAAGGGTTCCCAATCCCCGACAAGATTGGTACCCTTTCACGTCCAAATCTCTCAAACTCCGGGAGAGATTCTCAAAACCAAGGTTGACATGTTTCGAGTTCCTTTCAACATTTTGGAAATCCCGCTGAAACTTTGGACATTCTCGCGAACGGGTCCCAATCCCTGACAAGATTGGTACCCTTTCAAGTCCAAATCTCTCAAAGTCCGGGAGAGATTCTCAAAACCAAGGTTGACATGTTTCGAGTTCCTTTCAACATTTTGGAAATCCCGCTGAAACTTTGGACATTGTCGCGAAGGGTTCCCAATCCCCGACAAGACTGGTACCCTTTCACGTCCAAATCTCTCAAACTCCGGGAGAGATTCTCAAAACCAAGGTTGACATGGTTTGAGTTCCTTTCAACATTTTGGAAATCTCGCTGAAACTTTGGACATTGTCGCGAAGGGTTCCCAATCCCCGACAAGATTGGTACCCTTTCACGTCCAAATCTCTCAAACTCCGGGAGAGATTCTCAAAACCAAGGTTGACATGTTTCGAGTTCCTTTCAACATTTTGGAAATCCCGCTGAAACTTTGGACATTCTCGCGAAGGGTTCCCAATCCCCGACAAGATTGGTACCCTTTCACGTCCAAATCTCTCAAACTCCGGGAGAGATTCTCAAAACCAAGGTTGACATGTTTCGAGTTCCTTTCAACATTTTGGAAATCCCGCTGAAACCTTGGACATTCTCGCGAAGGGTTCCCAATCCCCGACAAGACTGGTACCCTTTCACGTCCAAATCTCTCAAACTCCGGGAGAGATTCTCAAAACCAAGGTTGACATGGTTCGAGTTCCTTTCAATATTTTGGAAATCTCGCTGAAACTTTGGACATTCTGGCGAAGGGTTCCCAATCCCCGACAAGATTGGTACCCTTTCACGTCCAAATCTCTCAAACTCCGGGAGAGATTCTCAAAACCAAGGTTGACATGTTTCGAGTTCCTTTCAACATTTTGGAAATCCCAATGAAACCTTGGACATTCTCACGAAGGGTTCCCAATCCCCGACAAGATTGGTACCCTTTCACGTCCAAATCTCTCAAACTCCGGGAGAGATTCTCAAAACCAAGGTTGACATGTTTCGAGTTCCTTTCAACATTTTGGAAATCCCGCTGAAACCTTGGACATTCTCACGAAGGGTTCCCAATCCCCGACAAGATTGGTACCCATTCACGTCCAAATCTCTCAAACTCCGGGAGAGATTCTCAAAACCAAGGTTGACATGTTTCGAGTTCCTTTCAACATTTTGGAAATCCCGCTGAAACCTTGGACATTCTCACGAAGGGTTCCCAATCCCCGACAAGATTGGTACACTTTCACGTCCAAATCTCTCAAACTCCGGGAGAGATTCTCAAAACCAAGGTTGACATGGTTCGAGTTCCTTTCAACATTTTGGAAATCCCGCTGAAACTTTGGACATTCTCGCGAAGGGTTCCCAATCCCCGAGAAGATTGGTACCCTTTCACGTCCAAATCTCTCAAACTCCGGGAGAGATTCTCAAAACCAAGGTTGACATGTTTCGAGTTCCTTTCAACATTTTGGAAATCCCAATGAAACTTTTGGCATTCTCGCGAGGCGTTCCCACTCCCCGACAAGATTGGTACCCTTTCACGTCCAAATCTCTCAAACTCCGGGAGAGATTCTCAAAACCAAGGTTGACATGGTTCGAGTTCCTCTCAACATTTTGGAAATCCCGCTGAAACTTTGGACATTCTGGCGAAGGGTTCCCAATCCCCGACAAGATTGGTACCCTTTCACGTCCAAATCTCTCAAACTGCGGGAGAGATTCTCAAAACCAAGGTTGACATGGTTCGAGTTCCTTTCAACATTTTGGAAATCCCGCTGAAACTTTGGACATTCTGGCGAAGGGTTCCCAATCGCCGACAAGACTGGTACCCATTCACGTCCAAATCTCTCAAACTCCGGGAGAGATTCTCAAAACCAAGGTTGACATGTTTCGAGTTCCTTTCAACATTTTGGAAAATCCGCTGAAACTTTGGACAGTCTCGCGAAGGGTTCCCGACCCCCGACAAGACTGGTACCCTTTCACGTCCAAATCTCTCAAACTCCGGGAGAGATTCTCAAAACCAAGGTTGACATGTTTCGAGTTCCTCTCAACATTTTGGAAATCCCGCTGAAACTTTGGACATTGTCGCGAAGGGTTCCCAATCCCCGACAAGATTGGTACCCTTTCACGTCCAAATCTCTCAAACTCCGGGAGAGATTCTCAAAACCAAGGTTGACATGGTTCGAGTTCCTTTGAACATTTTGGAAATCCCGCTGAAACTTTGGACATTCTCGCGAAGGGTTCCCAATCCCCGACAAGACTGGTACCCTTTCACGTCCAAATCTCTCAAAGTCCGGGAGAGATTCTCAAAACCAAGGTTGACATGTTTCGAGTTCCTTTCAACATTTTGGAAATCCCGCTGAAACTTTGGACATTCTCGCGAAGGGTTCCCAATCCCCGACAAGATTGGTACCCTTTCACGTCCAAATCTCTCAAACTCCGGGAGAGATTCTCAAAACCAAGGTTGACATGTTTCGAGTTCCTTTCAACATTTTGGAAACCCCGCTGAAACTTTGGACATTCTGGCGAAGGGTTCCCGATCCGCGACAAGATTGGTACCCTTTCACGTCCAAATCTCTCAAACTCCGGGAGAGATTCTCAAAACCAAGGTTGACATGTTTCGAGTTCCTTTCAACATTTTGGAAATCCCGCTGAAACTTTGGACATTCTCGCGAACGGGTCCCAATCCCTGACAAGATTGGTACCCTTTCAAGTCCAAATCTCTCAAACTCCGGGAGAGATTCTCAAAACCAAGGTTGACATGTTTCGAGTTCCTTTCAACATTTTGGAAATCCCGCTGAAACTTTGGACATTGTCGCGAAGGGTTCCCAATCCCCGACAAGACTGGTACCCTTTCACGTCCAAATCTCTCAAACTCCGGGAGAGATTCTCAAAACCAAGGTTGACATGGTTCGAGTTCCTTTCAACATTTTGGAAATCTCGCTGAAACTTTGGACATTCTGGCGAAGGGTTCCCAATCCCCGACAAGATTGGTACCCTTTCACGTCCAAATCTCTCAAACTCCGGGAGAGATTCTCAAAACCAAGGTTGACATGTTTCGAGTTCCTTTCAACATTTTGGAAATCCCGCTGAAACCTTGGACATTCTCACGAAGGGTTCCCAATCCCCGTCAAGATTGGTACCCTTTCACATCCAAATCTCTCAAACTCCGGGAGAGATTCTCAAAACCAAGGTTGACATGTTTCGAGTTCCTTTCAACATTTTGGAAATCCCGCTGAAACCTTGGACATTCTCACGAAGGGTTCCCAATCCCCGACAAGATTGGTACCCATTCACGTCCAAATCTCTCAAACTCCGGGAGAGATTCTCAAAACCAAGGTTGACATGTTTCGAGTTCCTTTCAACATTTTGGAAATCCCGCTGAAACCTTGGACATTCTCACGAAGGGTTCCCAATCCCCGACAAGATTGGTACCCTTTCACGTCCAAATCTCTCAAACTCCGGGAGAGATTCTCAAAACCAAGGTTGACATGTTTCGAGTTCCTTTCAACATTTTGGAAATCCCGCTGAAACTTTGGACATTCTCGCGAAGGGTTCCCAATCCCCGAGAAGATTGGTACCCTTTCACGTCCAAATCTCTCAAACTCCGGGAGAGATTCTCAAAACCAAGGTTGACATGTTTCGAGTTCCTTTCAACATTTTGGAAATCCCAATGAAACTTTTGGCATTCTCGCGAGGCGTTCCCACTCCCCGAGAAGATTGGTACCCTTTCACGTCCAAATCTCTCAAACTCCGGGAGAGATTCTCAAAACCAAGGTTGACATGTTTCGAGTTCCTTTCAACATTTTGGAAATCCCGCTGAAACTTTGGACATTCTCGCGAAGGGTTCCCAATCCCCGACAAGATTGGTACCCTTTCACGTCCAAATCTCTCAAACTCCGGGAGAGATTCTCAAAACCAAGGTTGACATGGTTCGAGTTCCTTTCAACATTTTGGAAATCCCGCTGAAACTTTGGACATTCTCGCGAAGGGTTCCCAATCCCCGACAAGACTGGTACCCTTTCACGTCCAAATCTCTCAAACTCCGGGAGAGATTCTCAAAACCAAGGTTGACATGGTTCGAGTTCCTTTCAACATTTTGGAAATCCCGCTGAAACTTTGGACATTCTCGCGAAGGGTTCCCAATCCCCGACAAGATTGGTACCCTTTCACGTCCAAATCTCTCAAACTCCGGGAGAGATTCTCAAAACCAAGGTTGACATGGTTCGAGTTCCTCTCAACATTTTGGAAATCCCGCTGAAACTTTGGACATTCTGGCGAAGGGTTCCCAATCCCCGACAAGATTGGTACCCTTTCACGTCCAAATCTCTCAAACTCCGGGAGAGATTCTCAAAACCAAGGTTGACATGGTTCGAGTTCCTTTCAACATTTTGGAAATCCCGCTGAAACTTTGGACATTCTGGCGAAGGGTTCCCAATCGCCGACAAGACTGGTACCCTTTCACGTCCAAATGTCTCAAACTCCGGGAGAGATTCTCAAAACCAAGGTTGACATGTTTCGAGTTCCTTTCAACATTTTGGAAAATCCGCTGAAACTTTGGACATTCTCGCGAAGGGTTCCCGACCCCCGACAAGACTGGTACCCTTTCACGTCCAAATCTCTCAAACTCCGGGAGAGATTCTCAAAACCAAGGTTGACATGTTTCGAGTTCCTCTCAACATTTTGGAAATCCCGCTGAAACTTTGGACATTCTGGCGAAGGGTTCCCAATCCCCGACAAGATTGGTACCCTTTCACGTCCAAATCTCTCAAACTCCGGGAGAGATTCTCAAAACCAAGGTTGACATGGTTCGAGTTCCTTTCAACATTTTGGAAATCCCGCTGAAACTTTGGACATTCTCGCGAAGGGTTCCCAATCCCCGACAAGACTGGTACCCTTTCACGTCCAAATCTCTCAAAGTCCGGGAGAGATTCTCAAAACCAAGGTTGACATGTTTCGAGTTCCTTTCAACATTTTGGAAATCCCTCTGAAACTTTGGACATTCTCGCGAAGGGTTCCCAATCCCCGACAAGATTGGTACCCTTTCACGTCCAAATCTCTGAAACTCCGGGAGAGATTCTCAAAACCGAGGTTGACATGGTTCGAGTTCCTTTCAACATTTTGGAAATCCCACTGAAACTTTGGACATTCTCGCGAAGGGTTCCCAATCCCCGACAAGATTGGTACCCTTTCACGTCCAAATCTCTCAAACTCCGGGAGAGATTCTCAAAACCAAGGTTGACATGTTTCGAGTTCCTTTCAACATTTTGGAAATCCCGCTGAAACTTTGGACATTGTCGCGAAGGGTTCCCAATCCCCGACAAGACTGGTACCCTTTCACGTCCAAATCTCTCAAACTCCGGGAGAGATTCTCAAAACCAAGGTTGACATGGTTCGAGTTCCTTTCAACATTTTGGAAATCCCGCTGAAACTTTGGACATTCTGGCGAAGGGTTCCCAATCCCCGACAAGATTGGTACCCTTTCACGTCCAAATCTCTCAAACTCCGGGAGAGATTCTCAAAACCAAGGTTGACATGTTTCGAGTTCCTTTCAACATTTTGGAAATCCCAATGAAACTTTTGGCATTCTCGCGAGGCGTTCCCACTCCCCGAGAAGATTGGTACCCTTTCACGTCCAAATCTCTCAAACTCCGGGAGAGATTCTCAAAACCAAGGTTGACATGTTTCGAGTTCCTTTCAACATTTTGGAAATCCCGCTGAAACTTTGGACATTCTCGCGAAGGGTTCCCAATCCCCGACAAGATTGGTACCCTTTCACGTCCAAATCTCTCAAACTCCGGGAGAGATTCTCAAAACCAAGGTTGACATGGTTCGAGTTCCTTTCAACATTTTGGAAATCCCGCTGAAACTTTGGACATTCTCGCGAAGGGTTCCCAATCCCCGACAAGACTGGTACCCTTTCACGTCCAAATCTCTCAAACTCCGGGAGAGATTCTCAAAACCAAGGTTGACATGGTTCGAGTTCCTTTCAACATTTTGGAAATCCCGCTGAAACTTTGGACATTCTCGCGAAGGGTTCCCAATCCCCAACAAGATTGGTACCCTTTCACGTCCAAATCTCTCAAACTCCGGGAGAGATTCTCAAAACCAAGGTTGACATGGTTCGAGTTCCTCTCAACATTTTGGAAATCCCGCTGAAACTTTGGACATTCTGGCGAAGGGTTCCCAATCCCCGACAAGATTGGTACCCTTTCACGTCCAAATCTCTCAAACTCCGGGAGAGATTCTCAAAACCAAGGTTGACATGGTTCGAGTTCCTTTCAACATTTTGGAAATCCCGCTGAAACTTTGGACATTCTGGCGAAGGGTTCCCAATCGCCGACAAGACTGGTACCCTTTCACGTCCAAATGTCTCAAACTCCGGGAGAGATTCTCAAAACCAAGGTTGACATGTTTCGAGTTCCTTTCAACATTTTGGAAAATCCGCTGAAACTTTGGACATTCTCGCGAAGGGTTCCCGACCCCCGACAAGACTGGTACCCTTTCACGTCCAAATCTCTCAAACTCCGGGAGAGATTCTCAAAACCAAGGTTGACATGTTTCGAGTTCCTCTCAACATTTTGGAAATCCCGCTGAAACTTTGGACATTCTGGCGAAGGGTTCCCAATCCCCGACAAGATTGGTACCCTTTCACGTCCAAATCTCTCAAACTCCGGGAGAGATTCTCAAAACCAAGGTTGACATGGTTCGAGTTCCTTTCAACATTTTGGAAATCCCGCTGAAACTTTGGACATTCTCGCGAAGGGTTCCCAATCCCCGACAAGACTGGTACCCTTTCACGTCCAAATCTCTCAAAGTCCGGGAGAGATTCTCAAAACCAAGGTTGACATGTTTCGAGTTCCTTTCAACATTTTGGAAATCCCGCTGAAACTTTGGACATTCTCGCGAAGGGTTCCCAATCCCCGACAAGATTGGTACCCTTTCACGTCCAAATCTCTGAAACTCCGGGAGAGATTCTCAAAACCGAGGTTGACATGGTTCGAGTTCCTTTCAACATTTTGGAAATCCCACTGAAACTTTGGACATTCTCGCGAAGGGTTCCCAATCCCCGACAAGATTGGTACCCTTTCACGTCCAAATCTCTCAAACTCCGGGAGAGATTCTCAAAACCAAGGTTGACATGTTTCGAGTTCCTTTCAACATTTTGGAAATCCCGCTGAAACTTTGGACATTGTCGCGAAGGGTTCCCAATCCCCGACAAGACTGGTACCCTTTCACGTCCAAATCTCTCAAACTCCGGGAGAGATTCTCAAAACCAAGGTTGACATGGTTCGAGTTCCTTTCAACATTTTGGAAATCCCGCTGAAACTTTGGACATTCTGGCGAAGGGTTCCCAATCCCCGACAAGATTGGTACCCTTTCACGTCCAAATCTCTCAAACTCCGGGAGAGATTCTCAAAACCAAGCTTGACATGTTTCGAGTTCCTTTCAACATTTTGGAAACCCCGCTGAAACTTTGGACATTCTGGCGAAGGGTTCCCAATCCCCGACAAGATTGGTACCCTTTCACGTCCAAATCTCTCAAACTCCGGGAGAGATTCTCAAAACCAAGGTTGACATGTTTCAAGTTCCTTTCAACATTTTGGAAATCCCGCTGAAACTTTGGACATTCTCGCGAATGGGTCCCAATCCCTGACAAGATTGGTACCCTTTCAAGTCCAAATCTCTCAAAGTCCGGGAGAGATTCTCAAAACCAAGGTTGACATGTTTCGAGTTCCTTTCAACATTTTGGAAAACCCGCTGAAACTTTGGACATTGTCGCGAAGGGTTCCCAATCCCCGACAAGACTGGTACCCTTTCACGTCCAAATCTCTCAAACTCCGGGAGAGATTCTCAAAACCAAGGTTGACATGGTTCGAGTTCCTTTCAACATTTTGGAAATCTCGCTGAAACTTTGGACATTCTCGCGAAGGGTTCCCAATCCCCGACAAGATTGGTACCCTTTCACGTCCAAATCTCTCAAACTCCGGGAGAGATTCTCAAAACCAAGGTTGACATGTTTCGAGTTCCTTTCAACATTTTGGAAATCCCGCTGAAACTTTGGACATTCTCGCGAAGGGTTCCCAATCCCCGACAAGATTGGTACCCTTTCACGTCCAAATCTCTCAAACTCCGGGAGAGATTCTCAAAACCAAGGTTTACATGTTTCGAGTTCCTTTCAACATTTTGGAAATCCCGCTGAAACCTTGGACATTCTCGCGAAGGGTTCCCAATCCCCGACAAGACTGGTACCCTTTCACGTCCAAATCTCTCAAACTCCGGGAGAGATTCTCAAAACCAAGGTTGACATGTTTCGAGTTCCTTTCAACATTTTGGAAATCCCGCTGAAACTTTGGACATTCTCGCGAAGGGTTCCCAATCCCCGACAAGATTGGTACCCTTTCACGTCCAAATCTCTCAAACTCCAGGAAAGATTCTCAAAACCAAGGTTGACATGGTTCGAGTTCCTCTCAACATTTTGGAAATCCCGCTGAAACTTTGGACATTCTGGCGAAGGGTTCCCAATCCCCGACAAGATTGGTACCCTTTCACGTCCAAATCTCTCAAACTCCGGGAGAGATTCTCAAAACCAAGGTTGACATGGTTCGAGTTCCTTTCAACATTTTGGAAATCCCGCTGAAACTTTGGACATTCTGGCGAAGGGTTCCCAATCGCCGACAAGACTGGTACCCTTTCACGTCCAAATGTCTCAAACTCCGGGAGAGATTCTCAAAACCAAGGTTGACATGTTTCGAGTTCCTTTCAACATTTTGGAAAATCCGCTGAAACTTTGGACATTCTCGCGAAGGGTTCCCGACCCCCGACAAGACTGGTACCCTTTCACGTCCAAATCTCTCAAACTCCGGGAGAGATTCTCAAAACCAAGGTTGACATGTTTCGAGTTCCTCTCAACATTTTGGAAATCCCGCTGAAACTTTGGACATTCTGGCGAAGGGTTCCCAATCCCCGACAAGATTGGTACCCTTTCACGTCCAAATCTCTCAAACTCCGGGAGAGATTCTCAAAACCAAGGTTGACATGGTTCGAGTTCCTTTCAACATTTTGGAAATCCCGCTGAAACTTTGGACATTCTCGCGAAGGGTTCCCAATCCCCGACAAGACTGGTACCCTTTCACGTCCAAATCTCTCAAAGTCCGGGAGAGATTCTCAAAACCAAGGTTGACATGTTTCGAGTTCCTTTCAACATTTTGGAAATCCCGCTGAAACTTTGGACATTCTCGCGAAGGGTTCCCAATCCCCGACAAGATTGGTACCCTTTCACGTCCAAATCTCTGAAACTCCGGGAGAGATTCTCAAAACCAAGGTTGACATGGTTCGAGTTCCTTTCAACATTTTGGAAATCCCACTGAAACTTTGGACATTCTCGCGAAGGGTTCCCAATCCCCGACAAGATTGGTACCCTTTCACGTCCAAATCTCTCAAACTCCGGGAGAGATTCTCAAAACCAAGGTTGACATGTTTCGAGTTCCTTTCAACATTTTGGAAATCCCGCTGAAACTTTGGACATTGTCGCGAAGGGTTCCCAATCCCCGACAAGACTGGTACCCTTTCACGTCCAAATCTCTCAAACTCCGGGAGAGATTCTCAAAACCAAGGTTGACATGGTTCGAGTTCCTTTCAACATTTTGGAAATCCCGCTGAAACTTTGGACATTCTGGCGAAGGGTTCCCAATCCCCGACAAGATTGGTACCCTTTCACGTCCAAATCTCTCAAACTCCGGGAGAGATTCTCAAAACCAAGGTTGACATGTTTCGAGTTCCTTTCAACATTTTGGAAACCCCGCTGAAACTTTGGACATTCTGTCGAAGGGTTCCCAATCCCCGACAAGATTGGTACCCTTTCACGTCCAAATCTCTCAAACTCCGGGAGAGATTCTCAAAACCAAGGTTGACATGTTTCGAGTTCCTTTCAACATTTTGGAAATCCCGCTGAAACTTTGGACATTCTCGCGAACGGGTCCCAATCCCTGACAAGATTGGTACCCTTTCAAGTCCAAATCTCTCAAAGTCCGGGAGAGATTCTCAAAACCAAGGTTGACATGTTTCGAGTTCCTTTCAACATTTTGGAAAACCCGCTGAAACTTTGGACATTGTCGCGAAGGGTTCCCAATCCCCGACAAGACTGGTACCCTTTCACGTCCAAATCTCTCAAACTCCGGGAGAGATTCTCAAAACCAAGGTTGACATGGTTCGAGTTCCTTTCAACATTTTGGAAATCTCGCTGAAACTTTGGACATTCTCGCGAAGGGTTCCCAATCCCCGACAAGATTGGTACCCTTTCACGTCCAAATCTCTCAAACTCCGGGAGAGATTCTCAAAACCAAGGTTGACATGTTTCGAGTTCCTTTCAACATTTTGGAAATCCCGCTGAAACTTTGGACATTCTCGCGAAGGGTTCCCAATCCCCGACAAGATTGGTACCCTTTCACGTCCAAATCTCTCAAACTCCGGGAGAGATTCTCAAAACCAAGGTTTACATGTTTCGAGTTCCTTTCAACATTTTGGAAATCCCGCTGAAACCTTGGACATTCTCGCGAAGGGTTCCCAATCCCCGACAAGACTGGTACCCTTTCACGTCCAAATCTCTCAAACTCCGGGAGAGATTCTCAAAACCAAGGTTGACATGTTTCGAGTTCCTTTCAACATTTTGGAAATCCCGCTGAAACTTTGGACATTCTCGCGAAGGGTTCCCAATCCCCGACAAGATTGGTACCCTTTCACGTCCAAATCTCTCAAACTCCAGGAAAGATTCTCAAAACCAAGGTTGACATGGTTCGAGTTCCTCTCAACATTTTGGAAATCCCGCTGAAACTTTGGACATTCTCGCGAAGGGTTCCCAATCCCCGACAAGATTGGTACCCTTTCACTTCCAAATCTCTCAAAGTCCGGGAGAGATTCTCAAAACCAAGGTTGACATGTTTCGAGTTCCTTTCAACATTTTGGAAATCCCGCTGAAACTTTGGACATTCTCGCGAAGGGTTCCCAATCCCCGACAAGATTGGTACCCTTTCACGTCCAAATCTCTCAAACTCCGGGAGAGATTCTCAAAACCAAGGTTGACATGTTTCGAGTTCCTTTCAACATTTTGGAAACCCCGCTGAAACTTTGGACATTCTGGCGAAGGGTTCCCGATCCCCGACAAGATTGGTACCCTTTCACGTCCAAATCTCTCAAACTCCGGGAGAGATTCTCAAAACCAAGGTTGACATGTTTCGAGTTCCTTTCAACATTTTGGAAATCCCGCTGAAACCTTGGACATTCTCACGAAGGGTTCCCAATCCCCGACAAGATTGGTACCCATTCACGTCCAAATCTCTCAAACTCCGGGAGAGATTCTCAAAACCAAGGTTGACATGTTTCGAGTTCCTTTCAACATTTTGGAAATCCCGCTGAAACTTTTGGCATTCTCGCGAGGCGTTCCCACTCCCCGACAAGATTGGTACCCTTTCACGTCCAAATCTCTCAAACTCCGGGAGAGATTCTCAAAACCAAGGTTGACATGTTTCGAGTTCCTTTCAACATTTTGGAAATCCCGCTGAAACTTTGGACATTCTCGCGAAGGGTTCCCAATCCCCGACAAGATTGGTACCCTTTCACGTCCAAATCTCTCAAACTCCGGGAGAGATTCTCAAAACCACGGTTGACATGGTTCGAGTTCCTTTCAACATTTTGGAAATCCCGCTGAAACTTTGGACATTGTCGCGAAGGGTTCCCAATCCCCGACAAGACTGGTACCTTTTCACGTCCAAATCTCTCAAACTCCGGGAGAGATTCTCAAAACCAAGGTTGACATGTTTCGAGTTCCTTTCAACATTTTGGAAATCCCGCTGAAACTTTGGACATTCTGGCGAAGGGTTCCCAATCGCCGACAAGACTGGTACCCTTTCACGTCCAAATCTCTCAAACTCCGGGAGAGATTCTCAAAACCAAGGTTGACATGTTTCGAGTTCCTTTCAACATTTTGGAAAATCCGCTGAAACTTTGGACATTCTCGCGAAGGGTTCCCAATCCCCGACAAGACTGGTACCCTTTCACGTCCAAATCTCTCAAACTCCGGGAGAGATTCTCAAAACCAAGGTTGACATGGTTCGAGTTCCTTTCAACATTTTGGAAATCCCGCTGAAACTTTGGACATTGTCGCGAAGGGTTCCCAATCCCCGACAAGATTGGTACCCTTTCACGTCCAAATCTCTCAAACTCCAGGAAAGATTCTCAAAACCAAGGTTGACATGGTTCGAGTTCCTCTCAACATTTTGGAAATCCCGCTGAAACTTTGGACATTCTCGCGAAGGGTTCCCAATCCCCGACAAGATTGGTACCCTTTCACTTCCAAATCTCTCAAAGTCCGGGAGAGATTCTCAAAACCAAGGTTGACATGTTTCGAGTTCCTTTCAACATTTTGGAAATCCCGCTGAAACTTTGGACATTCTCGCGAACGGGTCCCAATCCCTGACAAGATTGGTACCCTTTCAAGTCCAAATCTCTCAAACTCCGGGAGAGATTCTCAAAACCAAGGTTGACATGTTTCGAGTTCCTTTCAACATTTTGGAAATCCCGCTGAAACTTTGGACATTCTCGCGAAGGGTTCCCAATCCCCGACAAGACTGGTACCCTTTCATGTCCAAATCTCTCAAACTCCGGGAGAGATTCTCAAAACCAAGGTTGACATGGTTCGAGTTCCTTTCAACATTTTGGAAATCCCGCTGAAACTTTGGACATTCTCGCGAAGGGTTCCCAATCCCCGACAAGATTGGTACCCTTTCACGTCCAAATCTCTCAAACTCCGGGAGAGATTCTCAAAACCAAGGTTGACATGTTTCGAGTTCCTTTCAACATTTTGGAAATCCCGCTGAAACTTTGGACATTCTCGCGAAGGGTTCCCAATCCCCGACAAGATTGGTACCCTTTCACGTCCAAATCTCTCAAACTCCGGGAGAGATTCTCAAAACCAAGGTTGACATGGTTCGAGTTCCTTTCAACATTTTGGAAACCCCGCTGAAACTTTGGACATTCTGGCGAAGGGTTCCCAATCCCCGACAAGATTGGTACCCTTTCACGTCCAAATCTCTCAAACTCCGGGAGAGATTCTCAAAACCAAGGTTGACATGGTTCGAGTTCCTTTCAACATTTTGGAAATCCCGCTGAAACTTTGGACATTCTCGCGAAGGGTTCCCAATCCCCGACAAGACTGGTACCCTTTCACGTCCAAATCTCTCAAACTCCGGGAGAGATTCTCAAAACCAAGGTTGACATGGTTCGAGTTCCTTTCAACATTTTGGAAATCCCGCTGAAACTTTGGACATTCTCGCGAAGGGTTCCCAATCCCCGACAAGACTGGTACCCTTTCACGTCCAAATCTCTCAAACTCCAGGAGAGATTCTCAAAACCAAGGTTGACATGGTTCGAGTTCCTCTCAACATTTTGGAAATCCCGCTGAAACTTTGGACATTCTCGCGAAGGGTTCCCAATCCCCGACAAGATTGGTACCCTTTCACGTCCAAATCTCTCAAACTCCGGGAGAGATTCTCAAAACCAAGGTTGACATGGTTCGAGTTCCTTTCAACATTTTGGAAATCCCGCTGAAACTTTGGACATTCTCGCGAAGGGTTCCCGATCCCCGACAAGATTGGTACCATTTCACGTCCAAATCTCTCAAACTCCGGGAGAGATTCTCAAAACCAAGGCTGACATGGTTTGAGTTCCTTTCAACATTTTGGAAATCCCGCTGAAACTTTGGACATTCTCGCGAAGGGTTCCCAATCCCCGACAAGATTGGTACCTTTTCACGTCCAAATCTCTCAAACTCCGGGAGAGATTCTCAAAACCAAGGTTGACATGTTTCGAGTTCCTTTCAACATTTTGGAAATCCCGCTGAAACTTTGGACATTCTGGCGAAGGGTTCCCAATCGCCGACAAGACTGGTACCCTTTCACGTCCAAATCTCTCAAACTCCGGGAGAGATTCTCAAAACCAAGGTTGACATGTTTCGAGTTCCTCTCAACATTTTGGAAATCCCGCTGAAACTTTGGACATTCTCGCGAAGGGTTCCCAATCCCCGACAAGATTGGTACCCTTTCACGTCCAAATCTCTCAAACTCCGGGAGAGATTCTCAAAACCAAGGTTGACATGGTTCGAGTTCCTTTCAACATTTTGGAAATCCCGCTGAAACTTTGGACATTCTCGCGAAGGGTTCCCAATCCCCGACAAGACTGGTACCCTTTCACGTCCAAATCTCTCAAACTCCGGGAGAGATTCTCAAAACCAAGGTTGACATGTTTCGAGTTCCTTTCAACATTTTGGAAATCCCGCTGAAACTTTGGACATTCTCGCGAAGGGTTCCCAATCCCCGACAAGATTGGTACCCTTTCACGTCCAAATCTCTCAAACTCCGGGAGAGATTCTCAAAACCAAGGTTGACATGGTTCGAGTTCCTTTCAACATTTTGGAAATCCCGCTGAAACTTTGGACATTCTCGCGAAGGGTTCCCAATCCCCGACAAGATTGGTACCCTTTCACGTCCAAATCTCTCAAACTGCGGGAGAGATTCTCAAAACCAAGGTTGACATGTTTCGAGTTCCTTTCAACATTTTGAAAATCCGCTGAAACTTTGGACATTCTCGCGAAGGGTTCCCGATCCCCGACAAGACTGGTACCCTTTCACGTCCAAATCTCTCAAACTCCGGGAGAGATTCTCAAAACCAAGGTTGACATGGTTCGAGTTCCTCTCAACATTTTGGAAATCCCGCTGAAACTTTGGACATTCTCGCGAAGGGTTCCCAATCCCCGACAAGATTGGTACCCTTTCACGTCCAAATCTCTCAAACTCCGGGAGAGATTCTCAAAACCAAGGTTGACATGTTTCGAGTTCCTTTCAACATTTTGGAAATCCCGCTGAAACTTTGGACATTCTCGCGAAGGGTTCCCAATCCCCGACAAGATTGGTACCCTTTCACGTCCAAATCTCTCAAACTCCGGGAGAGATTCTCAAAACCAAGGTTGACATGGTTCGAGTTCCTTTCAACATTTTGGAAATCCCGCTGAAACTTTGGACATTCTCGCGAAGGGTTCCCGATCCCCGACAAGATTGGTACCCTTTCACGTCCAAATCTCTCAAACTCCGGGAGAGATTCTCAAAACCAAGGTTGACATGGTTCGAGTTCCTTTCAACATTTTGGAAATCCCGCTGAAACTTTGGACATTCTCGCGAAGGGTTCCCAATCCCCGACAAGATTGGTACCTTTTCACGTCCAAATCTCTCAAACTCCGGGAGAGATTCTCAAAACCAAGGTTGACATGTTTCGAGTTCCTTTCAACATTTTGGAAACCCCGCTGAAACTTTGGACATTCTGGCGAAGGGTTCCCAATCCCCGACAAGATTGGTACCCTTTCACGTCCAAATCTCTCAAACTCCGGGAGAGATTCTCAAAACCAAGGTTGACATGGTTCGAGTTCCTTTCAACATTTTGGATATCCCGCTGAAACTTTGGACATTCTCGCGAAGGGTTCCCAATCCCCGACAAGACTGGTACCCTTTCACGTCCAAATCTCTCAAAATCCGGGAGAGATTCTCAAAACCAAGGTTGACATGTTTCGAGTTCCTTTCAACATTTTGGAAATCCCGCTGAAACTTTGGACATTCTCGCGAAGGGTTCCCAATCCCCGACAAGATTGGTACCCTTTCACGTCCAAATCTCTCAAACTGCGGGAGAGATTCTCAAAACCAAGGTTGACATGTTTCGAGTTCCTTTCAACATTTTGGAAAATCCGCTGAAACTTTGGACATTCTCGCGAAGGGTTCCCAATCCCCGACAAGATTGGTATTCTTTCACGTCCAAATCTCTCAAACTCCGGGAGAGATTCTCAAAACCAAAGTTGAAATGTTTCGAGTTCCTTTCAACATTTTGGAAATCCCGCTGAAACTTTGGACATTCTCGCGAAGGGTTCCCAATCCCCGTCAAGATTGGTACCCTTTCACGTCCAAATCTCTCAAACTCCGGGAGAGATTCTCAAAACCAAGGTTGACATGGTTCGAGTTCCTTTCAACATTTTGGAAATCCCGCTGAAACTTTGGACATTCTCGCGAAGGGTTCCTAATCCCCGACAAGATTGGTACCCTTTCACGTCCAAATCTCTCAAACTCCGGGAGAGATTCTCAAAACCAAGGTTGACATGTTTCGAGTTCCTTTCAACATTTTGGAAATCCCGCTGAAACTTTGGACATTCTGGCGAAGGGTTCCCAATCCCCGACAAGATTGGTACCCTTTCACGTCCAAATCTCTCAAACTCCGGGAGAGATTCTCAAAACCAAGGTTGACATGGTTCGAGTTCCTTTCAACATTTTGGAAATCCCGCTGAAACTTTGGACATTCTCGCGAAGGGTTCCCAATCCCCGACAAGATTGGTACCCTTTCACGTCCAAATCTCTCAAACTCCGGGAGAGATTCTCAAAACCAAGGTTGACATGGTTCGAGTTCCTTTCAACATTTTGGAAATCCCGCTGAAACTTTGGACATTCTCGCGAAGGGTTCCCAATCCCCGACAAGACTGGTACCCTTTCACGTCCAAATCTCTCAAACTCCGGGAGAGATTCTCAAAACCAAGGTTGACATGGTTCGAGTTCCTTTCAACATTTTGGAAAACCCGCTGAAACTTTGGACATTCTGGCGAAGGGTTCCCAATCCCCGACAAGATTGGTACCCTTTCACGTCCAAATCTCTCAAACTCCAGGAGAGATTCTCAAAACCAAGGTTGACATGGTTCGAGTTCCTCTCAACATTTTGGAAATCCCGCTGAAACTTTGGACATTCTCGCGAAGGGTTCCCAATCCCCGACAAGATTGGTACCCTTTCACGTCCAAATCTCTCAAACTCCGGGAGAGATTCTCAAAACCAAGGTTGACATGTTTCGAGTTCCTTTCAACATTTTGGAAATCCCGCTGAAACTTTGGACATTCTCGCGAAGGGTTCCCAATCCCCGACAAGATTGGTACCCTTTCACGTCCAAATCTCTCAAACTCCGGGAGAGATTCTCAAAACCAAGGTTGACATGGTTCGAGTTCCTTTCAACATTTTGGAAATCCCGCTGAAACTTTGGACATTCTCGCGAAGGGTTCCCGATCCCCGACAAGATTGGTACCCTTTCACGTCCAAATCTCTCAAACTCCGGGAGAGATTCTCAAAACCAAGGTTGACATGGTTCGAGTTCCTTTCAACATTTTGGAAATCCCGCTGAAACTTTGGACATTCTCGCGAAGGGTTCCCAATCCCCGACAAGATTGGTACCTTTTCACGTCCAAATCTCTCAAACTCCGGGAGAGATTCTCAAAACCAAGGTTGACATGGTTCGAGTTCCTTTCAACATTTTGGAAATCCCGCTGAAACTTTGGACATTCTGGCGAAGGGTTCCCAATCGCCGACAAGACTGGTACCCTTTCACGTCCAAATCTCTCAAACTCCGGGAGAGATTCTCAAAACCAAGGTTGACATGGTTCGAGTTCCTTTCAACATTTTGGAAATCCCGCTGAAACTTTGGACATTCTCGCGAAGGGTTCCCAATCCCCGACAAGACTGGTACCCTTTCACGTCCAAATCTCTCAAACTCCGGGAGAGATTCTCAAAACCAAGGTTGACATGTTTCGAGTTCCTTTCAACATTTTGGAAATCCCGCTGAAACTTTGGACATTCTCGCGAAGGGTTCCCAATCCCCGACAAGAGTGGTACCCTTTCACGTCCAAATCTCTCAAACTCCGGGAGAGATTCTCAAAACCGAGGTTGACATGGTTCGAGTTCCTTTCAACATTTTGGAAATCCCGCTGAAACTTTGGACATTCTCGCGAAGGGTTCCCAATTCCCGACAAGATTGGTACCCTTTCACGTCCAAATCTCTCAAACTGCGGGAGAGATTCTCAAAACCAAGGTTGACATGTTTCGAGTTCCTTTCAACATTTTGGAAATCCCGCTGAAACTTTGGACATTCTCGCGAAGGGTTCCCGATCCCCGACAAGACTGGTACCCTTTCACGTCCAAATCTCTCAAACTCCGGGAGAGATTCTCAAAACCAAGGTTGACATGTTTCGAGTTCCTTTCAACATTTTGGAAAATCCGCTGAAACTTTGGACATTCTCGCGAAGGGTTCCCAATCCCCGACAAGATTGGTATTCTTTCACGTCCAAATCTCTCAAACTCCGGGAGAGATTCTCAAAACCAAAGTTGAAATGTTTCGAGTTCCTCTTAACATTTTGGAAATCCCGCTGAAACTTTGGACATTCTCGCGAAGGGTTCCCAATCCCCGACAAGACTGGTACCCTTTCACGTCCAAATCTCTCAAACTCCGGGAGAGATTCTCAAAACCAAGGTTGACATGTTTCGAGTTCCTTTCAACATTTTGGAAATCCCGCTGAAACTTTGGACATTGTCGCGAAGGGTTCCCAATCCCCGACAAGATTGGTACCCTTTCACGTCCAAATCTCTCAAACTCCGGGAGAGATTCTCAAAACCGAGGTTGACATGGTTCGAGTTCCTTTCAACATTTTGGAAATCCCGCTGAAACTTTGGACATTCTCGCGAAGGGTTCCCAATCCCCGACAAGATTGGTACCCTTTCACGTCCAAATCTCTCAAACTGCGGGAGAGATTCTCAAAACCAAGGTTGACATGTTTCGAGTTCCTTTCAACATTTTGAAAATCCGCTGAAACTTTGGACATTCTCGCGAAGGGTTCCCGATCCCCGACAAGACTGGTACCCTTTCACGTCCAAATCTCTCAAACTCCGGGAGAGATTCTCAAAACCAAGGTTGACATGTTTCGAGTTCCTTTCAACATTTTGGAAAATCCGCTGAAACTTTGGACATTCTCGCGAAGGGTTCCCAATCCCCGACAAGATTGGTATTCTTTCACGTCCAAATCTCACAAACTCCGGGAGAGATTCTCAAAACCAAAGTTGAAATGTTTCGAGTTCCTCTTAACATTTTGGAAATCCCGCTGAAACTTTGGACATTCTCGCGAAGGGTTCCCAATCCCCGTCAAGATTGGTACCCTTTCACGTCCAAATCTCTCAAACTCCGGGAGAGATTCTCAAAACCAAGGTTGACATGGTTCGAGTTCCTTTCAACATTTTGGAAATCCCGCTGAAACTTTGGACATTCTCGCGAAGGGTTCCCAATCCCCGACAAGATTGGTACCCTTTCACGTCCAAATCTCTCAAACTCCGGGAGAGATTCTCAAAACCAAGGTTGACATGTTTCGAGTTCCTTTCAACATTTTGGAAATCCCGCTGAAACTTTGGACATTCTGGCGAAGGGTTCCCAATCCCCGAGAAGATTGGTACCCTTTCACGTCCAAATCTCTCAAACTCCGGGAGAGATTCTCAAAACCAAGGTTGACATGTTTCGAGTTCCTTTCAACATTTTGGAAACCCCGCTGAAACGTTGGACATTCTGGCGAAGGGTTCCCAATCCCCGACAAGATTGGTACCCTTTCACGTCCAAATATCTCAAACTCCGGGAGAGATTCTCAAAACCAAGGTTGACATGTTTCGAGTTCCTTTCAACATTTTGGAAATCCCGCTGAAACTTTGGACATTCTCGCGAAGGGTTTCCAATCCCCGACAAGATTGGTACCCTTTCACGTCCAAATCTCTCAAACTCCGGGAGAGATTCTCAAAACCAAGGTTGACATGGTTCGAGTTCCTTTCAACATTTTGGAAATCCCGTTGAAACTTTGGACATTCTGGCGAAGGGTTCCCAATCGCCGACAAGACTGGTACCCTTTCACGTCCAAATCTCTCAAACTCCGGGAGAGATTCTCAAAACCAAGGTTGACATGGTTCGAGTTCCTTTCAACATTTTGGAAATCCCGCTGAAACTTTGGACATTCTCGCGAAGGGTTCCCAATCCCCGACAAGACTGGTACCCTTTCACGTCCAAATCTCTCAAACTCCAGGAGAGATTCTCAAAACCAAGGTTGACATGTTTCGAGTTCCTTTCAACATTTTGGAAACCCCGCTGAAACTTTGGACATTGTCGCGAAGGGTTCCTAATCCCCGACAAGATTGGTACCCTTTCACGTCCAAATCTCTCAAACTCCGGGAGAGATTCTCAAAACCAAGGTTGACATGGTTCGAGTTCCTTTCAACATTTTGGAAATCCCGCTGAAACTTTGGACATTCTCGCGAAGGGTTCCCAATCCCCGACAAGATTGGTACCCTTTCACGTCCAAATCTCTCAAACTCCGGGAGAGATTCTCAAAACCAAGGTTGACATGTTTCGAGTTCCTTTCAACATTTTGGAAATCCCGCTGAAACTTTGGACATTTTCGCGAAGGGTTCCCAATCCCCGACAAGATTGGTACCCTTTCACGTCCAAATCTCTCAAACTCCGGGAGAGATTCTCAAAACCAAGGTTGACATGTTTCGAGTTCCTTTCAACATTTTGGAAATCCCGCTGAAACTTTGGACATTCTGGCGAAGGGTTCCCAATCGCCGACAAGACTGGTACCCTTTCACGTCCAAATCTCTCAAACTGCGGGAGAGATTCTCAAAACCAAGGTTGACATGGTTCGAGTTCCTTTCAACATTTTGGAAATCCCGCTGAAACTTTGGACATTCTCGCGAAGGGTTCCCAATCCCCGACAAGATTGGTACCCTTTCACGTCCAAATCTCTCAAACTCCGGGAGAGATTCTCAAAACCAAGGTTGACATATTTCGAGTTCCTTTCAACATTTTGGAAATCCCGCTGAAACTTTGGACATTCTGGCGAAGGGTTCCCAATCGCCGACAAGACTGGTACCCTTTCACGTCCAAATCTCTCAAACTCCGGGAGAGATTCTCAAAACCAAGGTTGACATGGTTCGAGTTCCTTTCAACATTTTGGAAATCCCGCTGAAACTTTGGACATTCTCGCGAAGGGTTCCCAATCCCCGACAAGACTGGTACCCTTTCACGTCCAAATCTCTCAAACTCCGGGAGAGATTCTCAAAACCGAGGTTGACATGGTTCGAGTTCCTTTCAACATTTTGGAAATCCCGCTGAAACTTTGGACATTCTCGCGAAGGGTTCCCAATCCCCGACAAGATTGGTACCCTTTCACGTCCAAATCTCTCAAACTCCGGGAGAGATTCTCAAAACCAAGGTTGACATGTTTCGAGTTCCTTTCAACATTTTGAAAATCCGCCGAAACTTTGGACATTCTCGCGAAGGGTTCCCGATCCCCGACAAGACTGGTACCCTTTCACGTCCAAATCTCTCAAACTCCGGGAGAGATTCTCAAAACCAAGGTTGACATGTTTCGAGTTCCTTTCAACATTTTGGAAAATCCGCTGAAACTTTGGACATTCTCGCGAAGGGTTCCCAATCCCCGACAAGATTGGTATTCTTTCACGTCCAAATCTCTCAAACTCCGGGAGAGATTCTCAAAACCAAAGTTGAAATGTTTCGAGTTCCTCTTAACATTTTGGAAATCCCGCTGAAACTTTGGACATTCTCGCGAAGGGTTCCCAATCCCCGACAAGATTGGTACCCTTTCACGTCCAAATCTCTCAAACTCCGGGAGAGATTCTCAAAACCAAGGTTGACATGGTTCGAGTTCCTTTCAACATTTTGGAAATCCCGCTGAAACTTTGGACATTCTCGCGACGGGTTCCCAATCCCCGACAAGATTGGTACCCTTTCAGGTCCAAATCTCTCAAACTCCGGGAGAGATTCTCAAAACCAAGGTTGACATGTTTCGAGTTCCTTTCAACATTTTGGAAATCCCGCTGAAACTTTGGACATTCTGGCGAAGGGTTCCCAATCCCCGAGAAGATTGGTACCCTTTCACGTCCAAATCTCTCAAACTCCGGGAGAGATTCTCAAAACCAAGGTTGACATGGTTCGAGTTCCTTTCAACATTTTGGAAACCCCGCTGAAACTTTGGACATTGTCGCGAAGGGTTCCCAATCCCCGACAAGATTGGTACCCTTTCACGTCCAAATATCTCAAACTCCGGGAGAGATTCTCAAAACCAAGGTTGACATGGTTCGAGTTCCTTTCAACATTTTGGAAATCCCGCTGAAACTTTGGACATTCTCGCGAAGGGTTCCCAATCCCCGACAAGATTGGTACCCTTTCACGTCCAAATCTCTCAAACTCCGGGAGAGATTCTCAAAACCAAGGTTGACATGGTTCGAGTTCCTTTCAACATTTTGGAAATCCCGCTGAAACTTTGGACATTCTCGCGAAGGGTTCCCAATCCCCGACAAGACTGGTACCCTTTCACGTCCAAATCTCTCAAACTCCGGGAGAGATTCTCAAAACCAAGGTTGACATGGTTCGAGTTCCTTTCAACATTTTGGAAATCCCGCTGAAACTTTGGACATTCTCGCGAAGGGTTCCCAATCCCCGACAAGACTGGTACCCTTTCACGTCCAAATCTCTCAAACTCCAGGAGAGATTCTCAAAACCAAGGTTGACATGGTTCGAGTTCCTCTCAACATTTTGGAAATCCCGCTGAAACTTTGGACATTCTCGCGAAGGGTTCCCAATCCCCGACAAGATTGGTACCCTTTCACGTCCAAATCTCTCAAACTCCGGGAGAGATTCTCAAAACCAAGGTTGACATGGTTCGAGTTCCTTTCAACATTTTGGAAATCCCGCTGAAACTTTGGACATTCTCGCGAAGGGTTCCCAATCCCCGACAAGATTGGTACCTTTTCACGTCCAAATCTCTCAAACTCCGGGAGAGATTCTCAAAACCAAGGTTGACATGGTTCGAGTTCCTTTCAACATTTTGGAAATCCCGCTGAAACTTTGGACATTCTGGCGAAGGGTTCCCAATCGCCGACAAGACTGGTACCCTTTCACGTCCAAATCTCTCAAACTCCGGGAGAGATTCTCAAAACCAAGGTTGACATGTTTCGAGTTCCTTTCAACATTTTGGAAAATCCGCTGAAACTTTGGACATTCTCGCGAAGGGTTCCCGACCCCCGACAAGACTGGTACCCTTTCACGTCCAAATCTCTCAAACTCCGGGAGAGATTCTCAAAACCAAGGTTGACATGTTTCGAGTTCCTCTCAACATTTTGGAAATCCCGCTGAAACTTTGGACATTCTCGCGAAGGGTTCCCAATCCCCGACAAGATTGGTACCCTTTCACGTCCAAATCTCTCAAACTCCGGGAGAGATTCTCAAAACCAAGGTTGACATGTTTCGAGTTCCTTTCAACATTTTGGAAATCCCGCTGAAACTTTGGACATTCTCGCGAAGGGTTCCCAATCCCCGACAAGACTGGTACCCTTTCACGTCCAAATCTCTCAAACTCCGGGAGAGATTCTCAAAACCAAGGTTGACATGTTTCGAGTTCCTTTCAACATTTTGGAAATCCCGCTGAAACCTTGGACATTCTCGCGAAGGGTTCCCAATCCCCGACAAGATTGGTACCCTTTCACGTCCAAATCTCTCAAACTCCGGGAGAGATTCTCAAAACCAAGGTTGACATGGTTCGAGTTCCTTTCAACATTTTGAAAATCCGCTGAAACTTTGGACATTCTCGCGAAGGGTTCCCGATCCCCGACAAGACTGGTACCCTTTCACGTCCAAATCTCTCAAACTCCGGGAGAGATTCTCAAAACCAAGGTTGACATGTTTCGAGTTCCTTTCAACATTTTGGAAAATCCGCTGAAACTTTGGACATTCTCGCGAAGGGTTCCCAATCCCCGACAAGGTTGGTATTCTTTCACGTCCAAATCTCTCAAACTCCGGGAGAGATTCTCAAAACCAAAGTTGAAATGTTTCGAGTTCCTCTTAACATTTTGGAAATCCCGCTGAAACTTTGGACATTCTCGCGAAGGGTTCCCAATCCCCGACAAGATTGGTACCCTTTCACGTCCAAATCTCTCAAACTCCAGGAGAGATTCTCAAAACCAAGGTTGACGTGTTTCGAGTTCTTTTCAACATTTTGGAAATCCCGCTGAAACTTTGGACATTCTCGCGAAGGGTTCCCAATCCCCGACGAGATTGGTACCCTTTCACGTTCAAATCTCTCAAACTCCGGGAGAGATTCTCAAAACCAAGGTTGACATGGTTCGAGTTCCTTTCAACATTTTGGAAATCCCGCTGAAACTTTGGACATTCTGTCGAAGGGTTCCCAATCCCCGACAAGATTGGTACCCTTTCACGTCCAAATCTCTCAAACTCCGGGAGAGATTCTCAAAACCAAGGTTGACATGTTTCGAGTTCCTTTCAACATTTTGGAAATCCCGCTGAAACTTTGGACATTCTCGCGAAGGGTTCCCAATCCCCGACAAGATTGGTACCCTTTCACGTCCAAATCTCTCAAACTCCGGGAGAGATTCTCAAAACCAAGGTTGACATGTTTCGAGTTCCTTTCAACATTTTGGAAATCCCGCTGAAACTTTGGACATTCTGGCGAAGGGTTCCCAATCCCCGACAAGACTGGTACCCTTTCACGTCCAAATCTCTCAAACTCCGGGAGAGATTCTCAAAACCAAGGTTGACATGGTTCGAGTTCCTCTCAATATTTTGGAAATCCCGCTGAAACTTTGGACATTCTCGCGAAGGGTTCCCAATCCCCGACAAGATTGGTACCCTTTCACTTCCAAATGTCTCAAAGTCCGGGAGAGATTCTCAAAACCAAGGTTGACATGTTTCGAGTTCCTTTCAACATTTTGGAAATCCTGCTGAAACTTTGGACATTCTCGCGAACGGGTCCCAATCCCTGACAAGATTGGTACCCTTTCAAGTCCAAATCTCTCAAAGTCCGGGAGAGATTCTCAAAACCAAGGTTGACATGTTTCGAGTTCCTTTCAACATTTTGGAAATCCCGCTGAAACTTTGGACATTCTCGCGAAGGGTTCCCAATCCCCGACAAGACTGGTACCCTTTCACGTCCAAATCTCTCAAACTCCGGGAGAGATTCTCAAAACCAAGGTTGACATGGTTCGAGTTCCTTTCAACATTTTGGAAATCCCGCTGAAACTTTGGACATTCTCGCGAAGGGTTCCCAATCCCCGACAAGACTGGTACCCTTTCACGTCCAAATCTCTCAAACTCCGGGAGAGATTCTCAAAACCAAGGTTGACATGGTTCGAGTTCCTTTCAACATTTTGATAATCCCGCTGAAACTTTGGACATTCTCGCGAAGGGTTCCCAATCCCCGACAAGACTGGTACCCTTTCACTTCCAAATCTCTCAAACTCCGGGAGAGATTCTCAAAACCAAGGTTGACATGGTTCGAGTTCCTTTCAACATTTTGGAAATCCCGCTGAAACTTTGGACATTCTGTCGAAGGGTTCCCAATCCCCGACAAGACTGGTACCCTTTCACGTCCAAATCTCTCAAACTCCGGGAGAGATTCTCAAAACCAAGGTTGACATGTTTCGAGTTCCTTTCAACATTTTGGAAATCCCGCTGAAACTTTGGACATTGTCGCGAAGGGTTCCCAATCCCCGACAAGATTGGTACCCTTTCACGTCCAAATCTCTCAAACTCCAGGAAAGATTCTCAAAACCAAGGTTGACATGGTTCGAGTTCCTTTCAACATTTTGGAAATCCCGCTGAAACTTTGGACATTCTCGCGAAGGGTTCCCAATCCCCGACAAGATTGGTACCCTTTCACTTCCAAATCTCTCAAAGTCCGGGAGAGATTCTCAAAACCAAGGTTGACATGTTTCGAGTTCCTTTCAACATTTTGGAAATCCCGCTGAAACTTTGGACATTCTCGCGAACGGGTCCCAATCCCTGACAAGATTGGTACCCTTTCAAGTCCAAATCTCTCAAAGTCCGGGAGAGATTCTCAAAACCAAGGTTGACATGTTTCGAGTTCCTTTCAACATTTTGGAAATCCCGCTGAAACTTTGGACATTCTCGCGAAGGGTTCCCAATCCCCGACAAGATTGGTACCCTTTCACGTCCAAATCTCTCAAACTCCGGGAGAGATTCTCAAAACCAAGGTTGACATGTTTCGAGTTCCTTTCAACATTTTGGAAATCCCGCTGAAACTTTGGACATTCTCGCGAAGGGTTCCCAATCCCCGACAAGATTGGTATTCTTTCACGTCCAAATCTCTCAAACTCCGGGAGAGATTCTCAAAACCAAAGTTGAAATGTTTCGAGTTGCTCTTAACATTTTGGAAATCCCGCTGAAACTTTGGACATTCTCGCGAAGGGTTCCCAGTCCCCGACAAGATTGGTACCTTTTCACGTCCAAATCTCTCAAACTCCGGGAGAGATTCTCAAAACCAAGGTTGACATGGTTCGAGTTCCTTTCAACATTTTGGAAATCCCGCTGAAACAATGGACATTCTGGCGAAGGGTTCCCAATCCCCGAGAAGATTGGTACCCTTTCACGTCCAAATCTCTCAAACTCCGGGAGAGATTCTCAAAACCAAGGTTGACATGGTTCGAGTTCCTTTCAACATTTTGGAAATCCCGCTGAAACTTTGGACATTCTCGCGAAGGGTTCCCAATCCCCGACAAGACTGGTACCCTTTCACGTCCAAATCTCTCAAACTCCGGGAGAGATTCTCAAAACCAAGGTTGACATGTTTCGAGTTCCTTTCAACATTTTGGAAATCCCGCTGAAACTTTGGACATTCTGTCGAAGGGTTCCCAATCCCCGACAAGACTGGTACCCTTTCACGTCCAAATCTCTCAAAGTCCGGGAGAGATTCTCAAAACCAAGGTTGACATGTTTCGAGTTCCTTTCAACATTTTGGAAATCCCGCTGAAACTTTGGACATTGTCGCGAAGGGTTCCCAATCCCCGACAAGATTGGTACCCTTTCACGTCCAAATCTCTCAAACTCCAGGAAAGATTCTCAAAACCAAGGTTGACATGGTTCGAGTTCCTTTCAACATTTTGGAAATCCCGCTGAAACTTTGGACATTCTCGCGAAGGGTTCCCAATCCTTGACAAGATTGGTACCCTTTCACTTCCAAATCTCTCAAAGTCCGGGAGAGATTCTCAAAACCAAGGTTGACATGTTTCGAGTTCCTTTCAACATTTTGGAAATCCCGCTGAAACTTTGGACATTCTCGCGAACGGGTCCCAATCCCTGACAAGATTGGTACCCTTTCAGGTCCAAATCTCTCAAACTCCGGGAGAGATTCTCAAAACCAAGGTTGACATGTTTCGAGTTCCTTTCAACATTTTGGAAATCCCGCTGAAACTTTGGACATTCTGGCGAAGGGTTCCCAATCCCCGACAAGATTGGTACCCTTTCACGTCCAAATCTCTCAAACTCCGGGAGAGATTCTCAAAACCAAGGTTGACATGTTTCGAGTTCCTTTCAACATTTTGGAAATCCCGCTGGAACTTTGGACATTCTGGCGAAGGGTTCCCAATCCCCGACAAGACTGGTACCCTTTCACGTCCAAATCTCTCAAACTCCGGGAGAGATTCTCAAAACCAAGGTTGACATGTTTTGAGTTCCTTTCAACATTTTGGAAAATCCGCTGAAACTTTGGACATTCTCGCGAAGTGTTCCCGACCCCCGACAAGACTGGTACCCTTTCACGTCCAAATCTCTCAAACTCCGGGAGAGATTCTCAAAACCAAGGTTGACATGGTTCGAGTTCCTTTCAACATTTTGGAAATCCCGCTGAAACTTTGGACATTCTGTCGAAGGGTTCCCAATCCCCGACAAGACTGGTACCCTTTCACGTCCAAATCTCTCAAACTCCAGGAAAGATTCTCAAAACCAAGGTTGACATGGTTCGAGTTCCTTTCAACATTTTGGAAATCCCGCTGAAACTTTGGACATTGTCGCGAAGGGTTCCCAATCCCCGACAAGATTGGTACCCTTTCACTTCCAAATCTCTCAAAGTCCGGGAGAGATTCTCAAAACCAAGGTTGACATGGTTCGAGTTCCTTTCAACATTTTGGAAATCCCGCTGAAACTTTGGACATTCTCGCGAACGGGTCCCAATCCCTGACAAGATTGGTACCCTTTCAAGTCCAAATCTCTCAAAGTCCGGGAGAGATTCTCAAAACCAAGGTTGACATGTTTCGAGTTCCTTTCAACATTTTGGAAATCCCGCTGAAACTTTGGACATTCTCGCGAAGGGTTCCCAATCCCCGACAAGATTGGTACCCTTTCACGTCCAAATCTCTCAAACTCCGGGAGAGATTCTCAAAACCAAGGTTGACATGTTTCGAGTTCCTTTCAACATTTTGGAAATCCCGCTGAAACTTTGGACATTCTCGCGAAGGGTTCCCAATCCCCGACAAGATTGGTATTCTTTCACGTCCAAATCTCTCAAACTCCGGGAGAGATTCTCAAAACCAAAGTTGAAATGTTTCGAGTTCCTCTTAACATTTTGGAAATCCCGCTGAAACTTTGGACATTCTCGCGAAGGGTTCCCAATCCCCGACAAGATTGGTACCCTTTCAGGTCCAAATCTCTCAAACTCCGGGAGAGATTCTCAAAACCAAGGTTGACATGGTTCGAGTTCCTTTCAACATTTTGGAAATCCCGCTGGAACTTTGGACATTCTGGCGAAGGGTTCCCAATCCCCGACAAGACTGGTACCCTTTCACGTCCAAATCTCTCAAACTCCGGGAGAGATTCTCAAAACCAAGGTTGACATGGTTCGAGTTCCTTTCAACATTTTGGAAATCCCGCTGAAACAATGGACATTCTGGCGAAGGGTTCCCAATCCCCGAGAAGATTGGTACCCTTTCACGTCCAAATCTCTCAAAGTCCGGGAGAGATTCTCAAAACCAAGGTTGACATGGTTCGAGTTCCTTTCAACATTTTGGAAATCCCGCTGAAACTTTGGACATTCTCGCGAAGGGTTCCCAATCCCCGACAAGACTGGTACCCTTTCACGTCCAAATCTCTCAAACTCCGGGAGAGATTCTCAAAACCAAGGTTGACATGTTTCGAGTTCCTTTCAACATTTTGGAAATCCCGCTGAAACTTTGGACATTCTGGCGAAGGGTTCCCAATCCCCGACAAGACTGGTACCCTTTCACGTCCAAATCTCTCAAACTCCGGGAGAGATTCTCAAAACCAAGGTTGACATGTTTCGAGTTCCTTTCAACATTTTGGAAATCCCGCTGAAACTTTGGACATTCTCGCGAAGGGTTCCCAATCCCCGACAAGATTGGTACCCTTTCACGTCCAAATCTCTCAAACTCCAGGAAAGATTCTCAAAACCAAGGTTGACATGGTTCGAGTTCCTTTCAACATTTTGGAAATCCCGCTGAAACTTTGGACATTCTCGCGAAGGGTTCCCAATCCCCGACAAGATTGGTACCCTTTCACTTCCAAATCTCTCAAAGTCCGGGAGAGATTCTCAAAACCAAGGTTGACATGTTTCGAGTTCCTTTCAACATTTTGGAAATCCCGCTGAAACTTTGGACATTCTCGCGAACGGGTCCCAATCCCTGACAAGATTGGTACCCTTTCAAGTCCAAATCTCTCAAAGTCCGGGAGAGATTCTCAAAACCAAGGTTGACATGTTTCGAGTTCCTTTCAACATTTTGGAAATCCCGCTGAAACTTTGGACATTCTCGCGAAGGGTTCCCAATCCCCGACAAGATTGGTACCCTTTCACGTCCAAATCTCTCAAACTCCGGGAGAGATTCTCAAAACCAAGGTTGACATGTTTCGAGTTCCTTTCAACATTTTGGAAATCCCGCTGAAACTTTGGACATTCTCGCGAAGGGTTCCCAATCCCCGACAAGATTGGTATTCTTTCACGTCCAAATCTCTCAAACTCCGGGAGAGATTCTCAAAACCAAAGTTGAAATGTTTCGAGTTGCTCTTAACATTTTGGAAATCCCGCTGAAACTTTGAACATTCTCGCGAAGGGTTCCCAGTCCCCGACAAGATTGGTACCTTTTCACGTCCAAATCTCTCAAACTCCGGGAGAGATTCTCAAAACCAAGGTTGACATGGTTCGAGTTCCTTTCAACATTTTGGAAATCCCGCTGAAACAATGGACATTCTGGCGAAGGGTTCCCAATCCCCGAGAAGATTGGTACCCTTTCACGTCCAAATCTCTCAAACTCCGGGAGAGATTCTCAAAACCAAGGTTGACATGGTTCGAGTTCCTTTCAACATTTTGGAAATCCCGCTGAAACTTTGGACATTGTCGCGAAGGGTTCCCAATCCCCGACAAGACTGGTACCCTTTCACGTCCAAATCTCTCAAACTCCGGGAGAGATTCTCAAAACCAAGGTTGACATGGTTCGAGTTCCTTTCAACATTTTGGAAATCCCGCTGAAACTTTGGACATTCTGTCGAAGGGTTCCCAATCCCCGACAAGACTGGTACCCTTTCACGTCCAAATCTCTCAAAGTCCGGGAGAGATTCTCAAAACCAAGGTTGACATGTTTCGAGTTCCTTTCAACATTTTGGAAATCCCGCTGAAACTTTGGACATTGTCGCGAAGGGTTCCCAATCCCCGACAAGATTGGTTCCCTTTCACGTCCAAATCTCTCAAACTCCAGGAAAGATTCTCAAAACCAAGGTTGACATGGTTCGAGTTCCTTTCAACATTTTGGAAATCCCGCTGAAACTTTGGACATTCTCGCGAAGGGTTCCCAATCCCCGACAAGATTGGTACCCTTTCACTTCCAAATCTCTCAAAGTCCGGGAGAGATTCTCAAAACCAAGGTTGACATGTTTCGAGTTCCTTTCAACATTTTGGAAATCCCGCTGAAACTTTGGACATTCTCGCGAACGGGTCCCAATCTCTGACAAGATTGGTACCCTTTCAGGTCCAAATCTCTCAAACTCCGGGAGAGATTCTCAAAACCAAGGTTGACATGTTTCGAGTTCCTTTCAACATTTTGGAAATCCCGCTGAAACTTTGGACATTCTGGCGAAGGGTTCCCAATCCCCGACAAGATTGGTACCCTTTCACGTCCAAATCTCTCAAACTCCGGGAGAGATTCTCAAAACCAAGGTTGACATGTTTCGAGTTCCTTTCAACATTTTGGAAATCCCGCTGGAACTTTGGACATTCTGGCGAAGGGTTCCCAATCCCCGACAAGACTGGTACCCTTTCACGTCCAAATCTCTCAAACTCCGGGAGAGATTCTCAAAACCAAGGTTGACATGTTTTGAGTTCCTTTCAACATTTTGGAAATCCCGCTGAAACTTTGGACATTCTCGCGAAGTGTTCCCGACCCCCGACAAGACTGGTACCCTTTCACGTCCAAATCTCTCAAACTCCGGGAGAGATTCTCAAAACCAAGGTTGACATGGTTCGAGTTCCTTTCAACATTTTGGAAATCCCGCTGAAACTTTGGACATTGTCGCGAAGGGTTCCCAATCCCCGACAAGATTGGTACCCTTTCACGTCCAAATCTCTCAAACTCCGGGAGAGATTCTCAAAACCAAGGTTGACATGTTTCGAGTTCCTTTCAACATTTTGGAAATCCCGCTGAAACTTTGGACATTCTCGCGAAGGGTTCCCAATCCCCGACAAGATTGGTACCTTTTCACGTCCAAATCTCTCAAACTCCGGGAGAGATTCTCAAAACCAAGGTTGACATGGTTCGAGTTCCTTTCAACATTTTGGAAATCCCGCTGAAACAATGGACATTCTGGCGAAGGGTTCCCAATCCCCGACAAGATTGGTACCCTTTCACGTCCAAATCTCTCAAACTCCGGGAGAGATTCTCAAAACCAATGTTGACATGGTTCGAGTTCCTTTCAACATTTTGGAAATCCCGCTGAAACTTTGGACATTCTCGCGAAGGGTTCCCAATCCCCGACAAGACTGGTACCCTTTCACGTCCAAATCTCTCAAACTCCGGGAGAGATTCTCAAAACCAAGGTTGACATGTTTCGAGTTCCTTTCAACATTTTGGAAATCCCGCTGAAACTTTGGACATTCTGTCGAAGGGTTCCCAATCCCCGACAAGACTGGTACCCTTTCACGTCCAAATCTCTCAAACTCCAGGAAAGATTCTCAAAACCAAGGTTGACATGGTTCGAGTTCCTTTCAACATTTTGGAAATCCCGCTGAAACTTTGGACATTGTCGCGAAGGGTTCCCAATCCCCGACAAGATTGGTACCCTTTCACTTCCAAATCTCTCAAAGTCCGGGAGAGATTCTCAAAACCAAGGTTGACATGTTTCGAGTTCCTTTCAACATTTTGGAAATCCCGCTGAAACTTTGGACATTCTCGCGAACGGGTCCCAATCCCTGACAAGATTGGTACCCTTTCAAGTCCAAATCTCTCAAAGTCCGGGAGAGATTCTCAAAACCAAGGTTGACATGTTTCGAGTTCCTTTCACCATTTTGGAAATCCCGCTGAAACTTTGGACATTCTCACGAAGGGTTCCCAATCCCCGACAAGATTGGTACCCTTTCACGTCCAAATCTCTCAAACTCCGGGAGAGATTCTCAAAACCAAGGTTGACATGTTTCGAGTTCCTTTCAACATTTTGGAAATCCCGCTGAAACTTTGGACATTCTCGCGAAGGGTTCCCAATCCCCGACAAGATTGGTATTCTTTCACGTCCAAATCTCTCAAACTCCGGGAGAGATTCTCAAAACCAAAGTTGAAATGTTTCGAGTTCCTCTTAACATTTTGGAAATCCCGCTGAAACTTTGGACATTGTCGCGAAGGGTTCCCAATCCCCGACAAGATTGGTACCCTTTCACGTCCAAATCTCTCAAACTCCGGGAGAGATTCTCAAAACCAAGGTTGACATGGTTCGAGTTCCTTTCAACATTTTGGAAATCCCGCTGAAACTTTGGACATTGTCGCGAAGGGTTCCCAATCCCCGACAAGATTGGTACCCTTTCACGTCCAAATCTCTCAAACTCCGGGAGAGATTCTCAAAACCAAGGTTGACATGGTTCGAGTTCCTTTCAACATTTTGGAAATCCCGCTGAAACAATGGACATTCTGGCGAAGGGTTCCCAATCCCCGAGAAGATTGGTACCCTTTCACGTCCAAATCTCTCAAACTGCGGGAGAGATTCTCAAAACCAAGGTTGACATGGTTCGAGTTCCTTTCAACATTTTGGAAATCCCGCTGAAACTTTGGACATTCTCGCGAAGGGTTCCCAATCCCCGACAAGACTGGTACCCTTTCACGTCCAAATCTCTCAAACTCCGGGAGAGATTCTCAAAACCAAGGTTGACATGGTTCGAGTTCCTTTCAACATTTTGGAAATCCCGCTGAAACTTTGGACATTCTGTCGAAGGGTTCCCAATCCCCGACAAGACTGGTACCCTTTCACGTCCAAATCTCTCAAACTCCGGGAGAGATTCTCAAAACCAAGGTTGACATGTTTCGAGTTCCTTTCAACATTTTGGAAATCCCGCTGAAACTTTGGACATTGTCGCGAAGGGTTCCCAATCCCCGACAAGATTGGTACCCTTTCACGTCCAAATCTCTCAAACTCCAGGAAAGATTCTCAAAACCAAGGTTGACATGGTTCGAGTTCCTTTCAACATTTTGGAAATCCCGCTGAAACTTTGGACATTCTCGCGAAGGGTTCCCAATCCCCGACAAGATTGGTACCCTTTCACTTCCAAATCTCTCAAAGTCCGGGAGAGATTCTCAAAACCAAGGTTGACATGTTTCGAGTTCCTTTCAACATTTTGGAAATCCCGCTGAAACTTTGGACATTCTCGCGAACGGGTCCCAAACCCTGACAAGATTGGTACCCTTTCAAGTCCAAATCTCTCAAAGTCCGGGAGAGATTCTCAAAACCAAGGTTGACATGTTTCGAGTTCCTTTCAACATTTTGGAAATCCCGCTGAAACTTTGGACATTCTCGCGAACGGGTTCCCAATCCCCGACAAGATTGGTACCCTTTCACGTCCAAATCTCTCAAACTCCGGGAGAGATTCTCAAAACCAAGGTTGACATGTTTCGAGTTCCTTTCAACATTTTGGAAATCCCGCTGAAACTTTGGACATTCTCGCGAAGGGTTCCCAATCCCCGACAAGATTGGTATTCTTTCACGTCCAAATCTCTCAAACTCCGGGAGAGATTCTCAAAACCAAAGTTGAAATGTTTCGAGTTGCTCTTAACATTTTGGAAATCCCGCTGAAACTTTGGACATTCTCGCGAAGGGTTCCCAGTCCCCGACAAGATTGGTACCTTTTCACGTCCAAATCTCTCAAACTCCGGGAGAGATTCTCAAAACCAAGGTTGACATGGTTCGAGTTCCTTTCAACATTTTGGAAATCCCGCTGAAACAATGGACATTCTGGCGAAGGGTTCCCAATCCCCGAGAAGATTGGTACCCTTTCACGTCCAAATCTCTCAAACTCCGGGAGAGATTCTCAAAACCAAGGTTGACATGTTTCGAGTTCCTTTCAACATTTTGGAAATCCCGCTGAAACTTTGGACATTCTCGCGAAGGGTTCCCAATCCCCGACAAGACTGGTACCCTTTCACGTCCAAATCTCTCAAACTCCGGGAGAGATTCTCAAAACCAAGGTTGACATGGTTCGAGTTCCTTTCAACATTTTGGAAATCCCGCTGAAACTTTGGACATTCTGTCGAAGGGTTCCCAATCCCCGACAAGACTGGTACCCTTTCACGTCCAAATCTCTCAAAGTCCGGGAGAGATTCTCAAAACCAAGGTTGACATGTTTCGAGTTCCTTTCAACATTTTGGAAATCCCGCTGAAACTTTGGACATTGTCGCGAAGGGTTCCCAATCCCCGACAAGATTGGTACCCTTTCACGTCCAAATCTCTCAAACTCCAGGAAAGATTCTCAAAACCAAGGTTGACATGGTTCGAGTTCCTTTCAACATTTTGGAAATCCCGCTGAAACTTTGGACATTCTCGCGAAGGGTTCCCAATCCCCGACAAGATTGGTACCCTTTCACTTCCAAATCTCTCAAAGTCCGGGAGAGATTCTCAAAACCAAGGTTGACATGTTTCGAGTTCCTTTCAACATTTTGGAAATCCCGCTGAAACTTTGGACATTCTCGCGAACGGGTCCCAATCCCTGACAAGATTGGTACCCTTTCAGGTCCAAATCTCTCAAACTCCGGGAGAGATTCTCAAAACCAAGGTTGACATGTTTCGAGTTCCTTTCAACATTTTGGAAATCCCGCTGAAACTTTGGACATTCTGGCGAAGGGTTCCCAATCCCCGACAAGACTGGTACCCTTTCACGTCCAAATCTCTCAAACTCCGGGAGAGATTCTCAAAACCAAGGTTGACATGTTTCGAGTTCCTTTCAACATTTTGGAAATCCCGCTGGAACTTTGGACATTCTGGCGAAGGGTTCCCAATCCCCGACAAGACTGGTACCCTTTCACGTCCAAATCTCTCAAACTCCGGGAGAGATTCTCAAAACCAAGGTTGACATGTTTTGAGTTCCTTTCAACATTTTGGAAATCCCGCTGAAACTTTGGACATTCTCGCGAAGTGTTCCCGACCCCCGACAAGACTGGTACCCTTTCACGTCCAAATCTCTCAAACTCCGGGAGAGATTCTCAAAACCAAGGTTGACATGGTTCGAGTTCCTTTCAACATTTTGGAAATCCCGCTGAAACTTTTGACATTGTCGCGAAGGGTTCCCAATCCCCGACAAGATTGGTACCCTTTCACGTCCAAATCTCTCAAACTCCGGGAGAGATTCTCAAAACCAAGGTTGACATGTTTCGAGTTCCTTTCAACATTTTGGAAATCCCGCTGAAACTTTGGACATTCTCGCGAAGGGTTCCCAATCCCCGACAAGATTGGTACCTTTTCACGTCCAAATCTCTCAAACTCCGGGAGAGATTCTCAAAACCAAGGTTGACATGGTTCGAGTTCCTTTCAACATTTTGGAAATCCCGCTGAAACAATGGACATTCTGGCGAAGGGTTCCCAATCCCCGAGAAGATTGGTACCCTTTCACGTCCAAATCTCTCAAACTCCGGGAGAGATTCTCAAAACCAATGTTGACATGGTTCGAGTTCCTTTCAACATTTTGGAAATCCCGCTGAAACTTTGGACATTCTCGCGAAGGGTTCCCAATCCCCGACAAGACTGGTACCCTTTCACGTCCAAATCTCTCAAACTCCGGGAGAGATTCTCAAAACCAAGGTTGACATGTTTCGAGTTCCTTTCAACATTTTGGAAATCCCGCTGAAACTTTGGACATTCTGTCGAAGGGTTCCCAATCCCCGACAAGACTGGTACCCTTTCACGTCCAAATCTCTCAAACTCCAGGAAAGATTCTCAAAACCAAGGTTGACATGGTTCGAGTTCCTTTCAACATTTTGGAAATCCCGCTGAAACTTTGGACATTGTCGCGAAGGGTTCCCAATCCCCGACAAGATTGGTACCCTTTCACTTCCAAATCTCTCAAAGTCCGGGAGAGATTCTCAAAACCAAGGTTGACATGTTTCGAGTTCCTTTCAACATTTTGGAAATCCCGCTGAAACTTTGGACATTCTCGCGAACGGGTCCCAATCCCTGACAAGATTGGTACCCTTTCAAGTCCAAATCTCTCAAAGTCCGGGAGAGATTCTCAAAACCAAGGTTGACATGTTTCGAGTTCCTTTCACCATTTTGGAAATCCCGCTGAAACTTTGGACATTCTCGCGAAGGGTTCCCAATCCCCGACAAGATTGGAACCCTTTCACGTCCAAATCTCTCAAACTCCGGGAGAGATTCTCAAAACCAAGGTTGACATGTTTCGAGTTCCTTTCAACATTTTGGAAATCCCGCAGAAACTTTGGACATTCTCGCGAAGGGTTCCCAATCCCCGACAAGATTGGTATTCTTTCACGTCCAAATCTCTCAAACTCCGGGAGAGATTCTCAAAACCAAAGTTGAAATGTTTCGAGTTCCTCTTAACATTTTGGAAATCCCGCTGAAACTTTGGACATTCTCGCGAAGGGTTCCCAATCCCCGAGAAGATTGGTACCCTTTCACGTCCAAATCTCTCAAACTCCGGGAGAGATTCTCAAAACCAAGGTTGACATGTTTCGAGTTCCTTTCAACATTTTGGAAATCCCGCTGGAACTTTGGACATTCTGGCGAAGGGTTCCCAATCCCCGACAAGACTGGTACCCTTTCACGTCCAAATCTCTCAAACTCCGGGAGAGATTCTCAAAACCAAGGTTGACATGTTTTGAGTTCCTTTCAACATTTTGGAAAATCCGCTGAAACTTTGGACATTCTCGCGAAGGGTTCCCGACCCCCGACAAGACTGGTACCCTTTCACATCCAAATCTCTCAAACTCCGGGAGAGATTCTCAAAACCAAGGTTGAAATCTTTCGAGTTCCTTTCAACATTTTGGAAATCCTGCTGAAACTTTGGACATTCTCGCGAAGGGTTCCCAATCCCCGAGAAGATTGGTACCCTTTCACGTCCAAATCTCTCAAACTCCGGGAGAGATTCTCAAAACCAAGGTTGACATGTTTCGAGTTCCTCTCAACATTTTGGAAATCCCGCTGAAACTTTGGACATTCTCGCGAAGGGTTCCCAATCCCCGACAAGATTGGTACCCTTTCACGTCCAAATCTCTCAAACTCCGGGAGAGATTCTCAAAACCAAGGTTGACATGGTTCGAGTTCCTTTCAACATTTTGGAAATCCCGCTGAAACTTTGGACATTCTCGCGAATGGTTCCCAATCACCGACAAGACTGGTACCCTTTCACGTCCAAATGTCTCAAACTCCGGGAGAGATTCTCAAAACCAAGGTTGACATGTTTCGAGTTCCTTTCAACATTTTGGAAATCCCGCTGAAACTTTGGACATTCTCGCGAAGGGTTCCCAATCCCCGACAAGATTGGTACCCTTTCACGTCCAAAACTCTCAAACTCCGGGAGAGATTCTCAAAACCGAGGTTGACATGGTTCGAGTTCCTTTCAACATTTTGGAAATCCCGCTGAAACTTTGGACATTCTCGCGAAGGGTTCCCAATCCCCGACAAGATTGGTACCCTTTCACGTCCAAATCTCTCAAACTCCGGGAGAGATTCTCAAAATCAAGGTTGACATGTTTCGAGTTCCTTTCAACATTTTGGAAATCCCGCTGAAACTTTGGACATTCTGGCGAAGGGTTCCCAATCCCCGAGAAGATTGGTACCCTTTCACGTCCAATCTCTCAAACTCCGGGAGAGATTCTCAAAACCAAGGTTGACATGTTTCGAGTTCCTTTCAACATTTTGGAAATCCCGCTGAAACTTTGGACATTCTCGCGAACGGGTCCCAATCCCTGACAAGATTGGTACCCTTTCAAGTCCAAATCTCTCAAAGGTCGGGAGAGATTCTCAAAACCAAGGTTGACATGTTTCGAGTTCCTTTCAACATTTTGGAAATCCCGCTGAAACTTTGGACATTGTCGCGAAGGGTTCCCAATCCCCGACAAGACTGGTACCCTTTCACGTCCAAATCTCTCAAACTCCGGGAGAGATTCTCAAAACCAAGGTTGACATGTTTCGAGTTCCTTTCAACATTTTGGAAATCCCGCTGAAACTTTGGACATTCTCGCGAAGGGTTCCCAATCCCCGACAAGACTGGTACCCTTTCACGTCCAAATCTCTCAAACTCCGGGAGAGATTCTCAAAACCAAGGTTGACATGTTTCGAGTTCCTTTCAACATTTTGGAAATCCCGCTGAAACTTTGGACATTCTCGCGAAGGGTTCCCAATCCCCGACAAGATTGGTACCCTTTCACGTCCAAATCTCTCAAACTCCGGGAGAGATTCTCAAAACCAAGGTTGACATGTTTCGAGTTCCTTTCAACATTTTGGAAACCCCGCTGAAACTTTGGACATTCTGTCGAAGGGTTCCCAATCCCCGACAAGATTGGTACCCTTTCACGTCCAAATCTCTCAAACTCCGGGAGAGATTCTCAAAACCAAGGTTGACATGGTTCGAGTTCCTTTCAACATTTTGGAAATCCCGCTGAAACTTTGGACATTGTCGCGAAGGGTTCCCAATCCCCGACAAGATTGGTACCCTTTCACGTCCAAATCTCTCAAACTCCGGGAGAGATTCTCAAAACCAAGGTTGACATGTTTCGAGTTCCTTTCAACATTTTGGAAATCCCGCTGAAACTTTGGACATTCTCGCGAAGGGTTCCCAATCCCCGACAAGATTGGTACCCATTCACGTCCAAATCTCTCAAACTCCGGGAGAGATTCTCAAAACCAAGGTTGACATGGTTCGAGTTCCTTTCAACATTTTGGAAATCCCGCTGAAACAATGGACATTCTGGCGAAGGGTTCCCAATCCCCGAGAAGATTGGTACCCTTTCACGTCCAAATCTCTCAAACTCCGGGAGAGATTCTCAAAACCAAGGTTGACATGGTTCGAGTTCCTTTCAACATTTTGGAAATCCCGCTGAAACTTTGGACATTCTCGCGAAGGGTTCCCAATCCCCGACAAGACTGGTACCCTTTCACGTCCAAATCTCTCAAACTCCGGGAGAGATTCTCAAAACCAAGGTTGACATGTTTCGAGTTCCTTTCAACATTTTGGAAATCCCGCTGAAACTTTGGACATTCTGTCGAAGGGTTCCCAATCCCCGACAAGACTGGTACCCTTTCACGTCCAAATCTCTCAAACTCCGGGAGAGATTCTCAAAACCAAGGTTGACATGGTTCGAGTTCCTTTCAACATTTTGGAAATCCCGCTGAAACTTTGGACATTGTCGCGAAGGGTTCCCAATCCCCGACAAGATTGGTACCCTTTCACTTCCAAATCTCTCAAAGTCCGGGAGAGATTCTCAAAACCAAGGTTGACATGTTTCGAGTTCCTTTCAACATTTTGGAAATCCCGCTGAAACTTTGGACATTCTCGCGAACGGGTCCCAATCCCTGACAAGATTGGTACCCTTTCAAGTCCAAATCTCTCAAAGTCCGGGAGAGATTCTCAAAACCAAGGTTGACATGTTTCGAGTTCCTTTCAACATTTTGGAAATCCCGCTGAAACTTTGGACATTCTCGCGAAGGGTTCCCAATCCCCGAAAAGATTGGTACCCTTTCACGTCCAAATCTCTCAAACTCCGGGAGAGATTCTCAAAACCAAGGTTGACATGTTTCGAGTTCCTTTCAACATTTTGGAAATCCCGCTGAAACTTTGGACATTCTCGCGAAGGGTTCCCAATCCCCGACAAGATTGGTACCCTTTCACGTCCAAATCTCTCAAACTCCGGGAGAGATTCTCAAAACCAAGGTTGACATGTTTCGAGTTCCTTTCAACATTTTGGAAACCCCGCTGAAACTTTGGACATTCTGTCGAAGGGTTCCCAATCCCCGACAAGATTGGTACCCTTTCACGTCCAAATCTCTCAAACTCCGGGAGAGATTCTCAAAACCAAGGTTGACATGGTTCGAGTTCCTTTCAACATTTTGGAAATCCCGCTGAAACCTTGGACATTCTCGCGAAGGGTTCCCGATCCCCGACAAGATTGGTACCCATTCACGTCCAAATCTCTCAAACTCCGGGAGAGATTCTCAAAACCAAGGTTGACATGGTTCGAGTTCCTTTCAACATTTTGGAAATCCCGCTGAAACTTTGGACATTCTGGCGAAGGGTTCCCAATCCCCGACAAGATTGGTACCCTTTCAGGTCCAAATCTCTCAAACTCCGGGAGAGATTCTCAAAACCAAGGTTGACATGTTTCGAGTTCCTTTCAACATTTTGGAAATCCCGCTGAAACTTTGTACATTCTCGCGAAGGGTTCCCAATCCCCGACAAGACTGGTACCCTTTCACGTCCAAATCTCTCAAACTCCGGGAGAGATTCTCAAAACCAAGGTTGACATGTTTCGAGTTCCTTTCAACATTTTGGAAATCCCGCTGAAACTTTGGACATTGTCGCGAAGGGTTCTCAATCCCCGACAAGATTGGTACCCATTCACGTCCAAATCTCTCAAACTCCGGGAGAGATTCTCAAAACCAAGGTTGACATGTTTCGAGTTCCTTTCAACATTTTGGAAATCCCGCTGAAACTTTGGACATTGTCGCGAAGGGTTCCCAATCCCCGACAAGATTGGTACCCTTTCACGTCCAAATCTCTCAAACTCCGGGAGAGATTCTCAAAACCAAGGTTGACATGTTTCGAGTTCCTTTCAACATTTTGGAAATCCCGCTGAAACTTTGGACATTCTCGCGAAGGGTTCCCAATCCCCGACAAGATTGGTACCCTTTCACGTCCAAATCTCTCAAACTCCGGGAGAGATTCTCAAAACCAAGGTTGACATGTTTCGAGTTCCTTTCAACATTTTGGAAATCCCGCTGAAACTTTGGACATTCTCGCGAAGGGTTCCCAATCCCCGACAAGACTGGTACCCTTTCACGTCCAAATCTCTCAAACTCCGGGAGAGATTCTCAAAACCAAGGTTGACATGTTTCGAGTTCCTTTCAACATTTTGGAAAATCCGCTGAAACTTTGGACATTCTCGCGAAGGGTTCCCAATCCCCGACAAGACTGGTACCCTTTCACGTCCAAATCTCTCAAACTCCGGGAGAGATTCTCAAAACCAAGGTTGACATGTTTCGAGTTCCTTTCAACATTTTGGAAATCCCGCTGAAACTTTGGACATTCTGTCGAAGGGTTCCCAATCCCCGACAAGACTGGTACCCTTTCACGTCCAAATCTCTCAAACTCCGGGAGAGATTCTCAAAACCAAGGTTGACATGTTTCGAGTTCCTTTCAACATTTTGGAAATCCCGCTGAAACTTTGGACATTGTCGCGAAGGGTTCCCAATCCCCGACAAGATTGGTACCCTTTCACGTCCAAATCTCTCAAACTCCGGGAAAGATTCTCAAAACCAAGGTTGACATGGTTCGAGTTCCTTTCAACATTTTGGAAATCCCGCTGAAACTTTGGACATTCTCGCGAAGGGTTCCCAATCCCCGACAAGATTGGTACCCTTTCACTTCCAAATCTCTCAAAGTCCGGGAGAGATTCTCAAAACCAAGGTTGACATGTTTCGAGTTCCTTTCAACATTTTGGAAATCCCGCTGAAACTTTGGACATTCTCGCGAAGGGTTCCCAATCCCCGACAAGATTGGTACCCTTTCACGTCCAAATCTCTCAAACTCCAGGAGAGATTCTCAAAACCAAGGTTGACATGTTTCGAGTTCCTTTCAACATTTTGGAAACCCCGCTGAAACTTTGGACATTCTGGCGAAGGGTTCCCAATCCCCGACAAGATTGGAACCCTTTCACGTCCAAATCTCTCAAACTCCGGGAGAGATTCTCAAAACCAAGGTTGACATGGTTCGAGATCCTTTCAACATTTTGGAAATCCCGCTGAAACTTTGGACATTGTCGCGAAGGGTTCCCAATCCCCGACAAGATTGGTACCCATTCACGTCCAAATCTCTCAAACTCCGGGAGAGATTCTCAAAACCAAGGTTGACATGTTTCGAGTTCCTTTCAACATTTTGGAAATCCCGCTGAAACTTTGGACATTCTGTCGAAGGGTTCCCAATCCCCGACAAGATTGGTACCCTTTCAGGTCCAAATCTCTCAAACTCCGGGAGAGATTCTCAAAACCAAGCTTGACATGTTTCGAGTTCCTTTCAACATTTTGGAAATCCCGCTGAAACTTTGGACATTCTCGCGAAGGGTTCCCAATCCCCGACAAGACTGGTACCCTTTCAAGTCCAAATCTCTCAAAGTCCGGGAGAGATTCTCAAAACCAAGGTTGACATGTTTCGAGTTCCTTTCAACATTTTGGAAAATTTGCTGAAACTTTGGACATTCTCGCGAAGGGTTCCCAATCCCCGACAAGACTGGTACCCTTTCACGTCCAAATCTCTCAAACTCCGGGAGAGATTCTCAAAACCAAGGTTGACATGTTTCGAGTTCCTTTCAACATTTTGGAAATCCCGCTGAAACTTTGGACATTGTCGCGAAGGGTTCCCAATCCCCGACAAGATTGGTACCCTTTCACGTCCAAATCTCTCAAACTCCGGGAGAGATTCTCAAAACCAAGGTTGACATGTTTCGAGTTCCTTTCAACATTTTGGAAATCCCGCTGAAACTTTGGACATTCTGTCGAAGGGTTCCCAATCCCCGACAAGATTGGTACCCTTTCACGTCCAAATCTCTCAAACTCCGGGAGAGATTCTCAAAACCAAGGTTGACATGTTTCGAGTTCCTTTCAACATTTTGGAAATCCCGCTGAAACTTTGGACATTCTCGCGAAGGGTTCCCAATCCCCGAGAAGATTGGTACCCTTTCACGTCCAAATCTCTCAAACTCCGGGAGAGATTCTCAAAACCAAGGTTGACATGTTTCGAGTTCCTTTCAACATTTTGGAAATCCCGCTGAAACTTTGGACATTCTCGCGAAGGGTTCCCAATCCCCGACAAGACTGGTACCCTTTCACGTCCAAATCTCTCAAACTCCGGGAGAGATTCTCAAAACCAAGGTTGACATGTTTCGAGTTCCTTTCAACATTTTGGAAAATCCGCTGAAACTTTGGACATTCTCGCGAAGGGTTCCCAATCCCCGACAAGACTGGTACCCTTTCACGTCCAAATCTCTCAAACTCCGGGAGAGATTCTCAAAACCAAAGTTGAAATGTTTCGAGTTCCTCTTAACATTTTGGAAATCCCGCTGAAACTTTGGACATTCTCGCGAAGGGTTCCCAATCCCCGTCAAGATTGGTACCCTTTCACGTCCAAATCTCTCAAACTCCGGGAGAGATTCTCAAAACCAAGGTTGACATGGTTCGAGTTCCTTTCAACATTTTGGAAAATCCGCTGAAACTTTGGACATTCTCGCGAAGGGTTCCCAATCCCCGACAAGACTGGTACCCTTTCACGTCCAAATCTCTCAAACTCCGGGAGAGATTCTCAAAACCAAGGTTGACATGGTTCGAGTTCCTTTCAACATTTTGGAAATCCCGCTGAAACTTTGGACATTGTCGCGAAGGGTTCCCAATCCCCGACAAGATTGGTACCCTTTCACGTCCAAATCTCTCAAACTCCGGGAGAGATTCTCAAAACCAAGGTTGACATGTTTCGAGTTCCTTTCAACATTTTGGAAATCCCGCTGAAACTTTGGACATTCTGTCGAAGGGTTCCCAATCCCCGACAAGATTGGTACCCTTTCACGTCCAAATCTCTCAAACTCCGGGAGAGATTCTCAAAACCAAGGTTGACATGTTTCGAGTTCCTTTCAACATTTTGGAAATCCCGCTGAAACTTTGGACATTCTCGCGAAGGGTTCCCAATCCCCGAGAAGATTGGTACCCTTTCACGTCCAAATCTCTCAAACTCCGGGAGAGATTCTCAAAACCAAGGTTGACATGTTTCGAGTTCCTTTCAACATTTTGGAAATCCCGCTGAAACTTTGGACATTCTCGCGAAGGGTTCCCAATCCCCGACAAGACTGGTACCCTTTCACGTCCAAATCTCTCAAACTCCGGGAGAGATTCTCAAAACCAAGGTTGACATGGTTCGAGTTCCTTTCAACATTTTGGAAAATCCGCTGAAACTTTGGACATTCTCGCGAAGGGTTCCCAATGCCCGACAAGACTGGTACCCTTTCACGTCCAAATCTCTCAAACTCCGGGAGAGATTCTCAAAACCAAAGTTGAAATGTTTCGAGTTCCTCTTAACATTTTGGAAATCCCGCTGAAACTTTGGACATTCTCGCGAAGGGTTCCCAATCCCCGTCAAGATTGGTACCCTTTCACGTCCAAATCTCTCAAACTCCGGGAGAGATTCTCAAAACCAAGGTTGACATGTTTCGAGTTCCTTTCAACATTTTGGAAATCCCGCTGAAACTTTGGACATTCTGGCGAAGGGTTCCCAATCCCCGACAAGATTGGTACCCTTTCACGTCCAAATCTCTCAAACTCCGGGAGAGATTCTCAAAACCAAGGTTGACATGGTTCGAGTTCCTTTCAACATTTTGGAAATCCCGCTGAAACTTTGGACATTCTCGCGAAGGGTTCCCGATCCCCGACAAGATTGGTACCCTTTCACGTCCAAATCTCTCAAACTCCGGGAGAGATTCTCAAAACCAAGGTTGACATGGTTCGAGTTCCTTTCAACATTTTGGAAATCCCGCTGAAACTTTGGACATTCTCGCGAAGGGTTCCCAATCCCCGACAAGATTGGTACCTTTTCACGTCCAAATCTCTCAAACTCCGGGAGAGATTCTCAAAACCAAGGTTGACATGGTTCGAGTTCCTTTCAACATTTTGGAAATCCCGCTGAAACTTTGGACATTCTGGCGAAGGGTTCCCAATCGCCGACAAGACTGGTACCCTTTCACGTCCAAATCTCTCAAACTCCGGGAGAGATTCTCAAAACCAAGGTTGACATGGTTCGAGTTCCTTTCAACATTTTGGAAATCCCGCTGAAACTTTGGACATTCTCGCGAAGGGTTCCCAATCCCCGACAAGACTGGTACCCTTTCACGTCCAAATCTCTCAAACTCCGGGAGAGATTCTCAAAACCAAGGTTGACATGTTTCGAGTTCCTTTCAACATTTTGGAAAATCCGCTGAAACTTTGGACATTCTCGCGAAGGGTTCCCAATCCCCGACAAGATTGGTATTCTTTCACGTCCAAATCTCTCAAACTCCGGGAGAGATTCTCAAAACCAAAGTTGAAATGTTTCGAGTTCCTCTTAACATTTTGGAAATCCCGCTGAAACTTTGGACATTCTCGCGAAGGGTTCCCAATCCCCGTCAAGATTGGTACCCTTTCACGTCCAAATCTCTCAAACTCTGGGAGAGATTCTCAAAACCAAGGTTGACATGGTTCGAGTTCCTTTCAACATTTTGGAAATCCCGCTGAAACTTTGGACATTCTCGCGAAGGGTTCCCAATCCCCGACAAGATTGGTACCCTTTCAGGTCCAAATCTCTCAAACTCCGGGAGAGATTCTCAAAACCAAGGTTGACATGTTTCGAGTTCCTTTCAACATTTTGGAAATCCCGCTGAAACTTTGGACATTCTGGCGAAGGGTTCCCAATCCCCGAGAAGATTGGTACCCTTTCACGTCCAAATCTCTCAAACTCCGGGAGAGATTCTCAAAACCAAGGTTGACATGTTTCGAGTTCCTTTCAACATTTGGGAAATCCCGCTGAAACTTTGGACATTCTGGCGAAGGGTTCCCAATCCCCGACAAGATTGGTACCCTTTCACGTCCAAATATCTCAAACTCCGGGAGAGATTCTCAAAACCAAGGTTGACATGTTTCGAGTTCCTTTCAACATTTTGGAAATCCCGCTGAAACTTTGGACATTCTCGCGAAGGGTTCCCAATCCCCGACAAGATTGGTACCCTTTCACGTCCAAATCTCTCAAACTCCGGGAGAGATTCTCAAAACCAAGGTTGACATGGTTCGAGTTCCTTTCAACATTTTGGAAATCCCGTTGAAACTTTGGACATTCTGGCGAAGGGTTCCCAATCGCCGACAAGACTGGTACCCTTTCACGTCCAAATCTCTCAAACTCCGGGAGAGATTCTCAAGACCAAGGTTGACATGGTTCGAGTTCCTTTCAACATTTTGGAAATCCCGCTGAAACTTTGGACATTCTCGCAAAGGGTTCCCAATCCCCGACAAGACTGGTACCCTTTCACGTCCAAATCTCTCAAACTCCAGGAGAGATTCTCAAAACCAAGGTTGACATGTTTCGAGTTCCTTTCAACATTTTGGAAACCCCGCTGAAACTTTGGACATTCTGGCGAAGGGTTCCTAATCCCCGACAAGATTGGTACCCTTTCACGTCCAAATATCTCAAACTCCGGGAGAGATTCTCAAAACCAAGGTTGACATGGTTCGAGTTCCTTTCAACATTTTGGAAATCCCGCTGAAACTTTGGACATTCTCGCGAAGGGTTCCCAATCCCCGACAAGATTGGTACCCTTTCACGTCCAAATCTCTCAAACTCCGGGAGAGATTCTCAAAACCAAGGTTGACATGGTTCGAGTTCCTTTCAACATTTTGGAAATCCCGCTGAAACTTTGGACATTCTCGCGAAGGGTTCCCAATCCCCGACAAGACTGGTACCCTTTCACGTCCAAATCTCTCAAACTCCGGGAGATATTCTCAAAACCAAGGTTGACATGGTTCGAGTTCCTCTCAACATTTTGGAAATCCCGCTGAAACTTTGGACATTCTCGCGAAGGGTTCCCAATCCCCGACAAGACTGGTACCCTTTCACGTCCAAATCTCTCAAACTCCGGGAGAGATTCTCAAAACCAAGGTTGACATGTTTCGAGTTCCTTTCAACATTTTGGAAATCCCGCTGAAACTTTGGACATTCTCGCGAAGGGTTCCCGATCCCCGACAAGATTGGTACCCTTTCACGTCCAAATCTCTCAAACTCCGGGAGAGATTCTCAAAACCAAGGTTGACATGTTTCGAGTTCCTTTCAACATTTTGGAAATCCCGCTGAAACTTTGGACATTTTCGCGAAGGGTTCCCAATCCCCGACAAGATTGGTACCCTTTCACGTCCAAATCTCTCAAACTCCGGGAGAGATTCTCAAAACCAAGGTTGACATGGTTCGAGTTCCTTTCAACATTTTGGAAATCCCGCTGAAACTTTGGACATTCTGGCGAAGGGTTCCCAATCGCCGACAAGACTGGTACCCTTTCACGTCCAAATCTCTCAAACTCCGGGAGAGATTCTCAAAACCAAGGTTGACATGGTTCGAGTTCCTTTCAACATTTTGGAAATCCCGCTGAAACTTTGGACATTCTCGCGAAGGGTTCCCAATCCCCGACAAGACTGGTACCCTTTCACGTCCAAATCTCTCAAACTCCGGGAGAGATTCTCAAAACCAAGGTTGACATGGTTCGAGTTCCTCTCAACATTTTGGAAATCCCGCTGAAACTTTGGACATTCTCGCGAAGGGTTCCCAATCCCCGACAAGACTGGTACCCTTTCACGTCCAAATCTCTCAAACTCCGGGAGAGATTCTCAAAACCAAGGTTGACATGGTTCGAGTTCCTTTCAACATTTTGGAAATCCCGCTGAAACTTTGGACATTCTCGCGAAGGGTTCCCGATCCCCGACAAGATTGGTACCCTTTCACGTCCAAATCTCTCAAACTCCGGGAGAGATTCTCAAAACCAAGCTTGACATGTTTCGAGTTCCTTTCAACATTTTGGAAATCCCGCTGAAACTTTGGACATTTTCGCGAAGGGTTCCCAATCCCCGACAAGACTGGTACCCTTTCACGTCCAAATCTCTCAAACTCCGGGAGAGATTCTCAAAACCAAGGTTGACATGGTTCGAGTTCCTTTCAACATTTTGGAAATCCCGCTGAAACTTTGGACATTGTCGCGAAGGGTTCCCAATCCCCGACAAGATTGGTACCCTTTCACGTCCAAATCTCTCAAACTCCGGGAGAGATTCTCAAAACCAAGGTTGACATGTTTCGAGTTCCTTTCAACATTTTGGAAATCCCGCTGAAACTTTGGACATTCTGTCGAAGGGTTCCCAATCCCCGACAAGATTGGTACCCTTTCACGTCCAAATCTCTCAAACTCCGGGAGAGATTCTCAAAACCAAGGTTGACATGTTTCGAGTTCCTTTCAACATTTTGGAAATCCCGCTGAAACTTTGGACATTCTCGCGAAGGGTTCCCAATCCCCGTCAAGATTGGTACCCTTTCACGTCCAAATCTCTCAAACTCCGGGAGAGATTCTCAAAACCAAGGTTGACATGTTTCGAGTTCCTTTCAACATTTGGGAAATCCCGCTGAAACTTTGGACATTCTGGCGAAGGGTTCCCAATCCCCGACAAGATTGGTACCCTTTCACGTCCAAATCTCTCAAACTCCGGGAGAGATTCTCAAAACCAAGGTTGACATGGTTCGAGTTCCTTTCAACATTTTGGAAATCCCGCTGAAACTTTGGACATTCTCGCGAAGGGTTCCCGATCCCCGACAAGATTGGTACCCTTTCACGTCCAAATCTCTCAAACTCCGGGAGAGATTCTCAAAACCAAGGTTGACATGGTTCGAGTTCCTTTCAACATTTTGGAAATCCCGCTGAAACTTTGGACATTCTCGCGAAGGGTTCCCAATCCCCGACAAGATTGGTACCTTTTCACGTCCAAATCTCTCAAACTCCGGGAGAGATTCTCAAAACCAAGGTTGACATGGTTCGAGTTCCTTTCAACATTTTGGAAATCCCGCTGAAACTTTGGACATTCTGGCGAAGGGTTCCCAATCGCCGACAAGACTGGTACCCTTTCACGTCCAAATCTCTCAAACTCCGGGAGAGATTCTCAAAACCAAGGTTGACATGGTTCGAGTTCCTTTCAACATTTTGGAAATCCCGCTGAAACTTTGGACATTCTCGCGAAGGGTTCCCAATCCCCGACAAGACTGGTACCCTTTCACGTCCAAATCTCTCAAACTCCGGGAGAGATTCTCAAAACCAAGGTTGACATGGTTCGAGTTCCTCTCAACATTTTGGAAATCCCGCTGAAACTTTGGACATTCTCGCGAAGGGTTCCCAATCCCCGACAAGACTGGTACCCTTTCACGTCCAAATCTCTCAAACTCCGGGAGAGATTCTCAAAACCAAGGTTGACATGGTTCGAGTTCCTTTCAACATTTTGGAAATCCCGCTGAAACTTTGGACATTCTCGCGAAGGGTTCCCGATCCCCGACAAGATTGGTACCCTTTCACGTCCAAATCTCTCAAACTCCGGGAGAGATTCTCAAAACCAAGCTTGACATGTTTCGAGTTCCTTTCAACATTTTGGAAATCCCGCTGAAACTTTGGACATTTTCGCGAAGGGTTCCCAATCCCCGACAAGACTGGTACCCTTTCACGTCCAAATCTCTCAAACTCCGGGAGAGATTCTCAAAACCAAGGTTGACATGGTTCGAGTTCCTTTCAACATTTTGGAAATCCCGCTGAAACTTTGGACATTGTCGCGAAGGGTTCCCAATCCCCGACAAGATTGGTACCCTTTCACGTCCAAATCTCTCAAACTCCGGGAGAGATTCTCAAAACCAAGGTTGACATGTTTCGAGTTCCTTTCAACATTTTGGAAATCCCGCTGAAACTTTGGACATTCTGTCGAAGGGTTCCCAATCCCCGACAAGATTGGTACCCTTTCACGTCCAAATCTCTCAAACTCCGGGAGAGATTCTCAAAACCAAGGTTGACATGTTTCGAGTTCCTTTCAACATTTTGGAAATCCCGCTGAAACTTTGGACATTCTCGCGAAGGGTTCCCAATCCCCGTCAAGATTGGTACCCTTTCACGTCCAAATCTCTCAAACTCCGGGAGAGATTCTCAAAACCAAGGTTGACATGTTTCGAGTTCCTTTCAACATTTTGGAAATCCCGCTGAAACTTTGGACATTCTGGCGAAGGGTTCCCAATCCCCGACAAGATTGGTACCCTTTCACGTCCAAATCTCTCAAACTCCGGGAGAGATTCTCAAAACCAAGGTTGACATGGTTCGAGTTCCTTTCAACATTTTGGAAATCCCGCTGAAACTTTGGACATTCTCGCGAAGGGTTCCCGATCCCCGACAAGATTGGTACCCTTTCACGTCCAAATCTCTCAAACTCCGGGAGAGATTCTCAAAACCAAGGTTGACATGGTTCGAGTTCCTTTCAACATTTTGGAAATCCCGCTGAAACTTTGGACATTCTCGCGAAGGGTTCCCAATCCCCGACAAGATTGGTACCTTTTCACGTCCAAATCTCTCAAACTCCGGGAGAGATTCTCAAAACCAAGGTTGACATGGTTCGAGTTCCTTTCAACATTTTGGAAATCCCGCTGAAACTTTGGACATTCTGGCGAAGGGTTCCCAATCGCCGACAAGACTGGTACCCTTTCACGTCCAAATCTCTCAAACTCCGGGAGAGATTCTCAAAACCAAGGTTGACATGGTTCGAGTTCCTTTCAACATTTTGGAAATCCCGCTGAAACTTTGGACATTCTCGCGAAGGGTTCCCAATCCCCGACAAGACTGGTACCCTTTCACGTCCAAATCTCTCAAACTCCGGGAGAGATTCTCAAAACCAAGGTTGACATGTTTCGAGTTCCTTTCAACATTTTGGAAAATCCGCTGAAACTTTGGACATTCTCGCGAAGGGTTCCCAATCCCCGACAAGATTGGTATTCTTTCACGTCCAAATCTCTCAAACTCCGGGAGAGATTCTCAAAACCAAAGTTGAAATGTTTCGAGTTCCTCTTAACATTTTGGAAATCCCGCTGAAACTTTGGACATTCTCGCGAAGGGTTCCCAATCCCCGTCAAGATTGGTACCCTTTCACGTCCAAATCTCTCAAACTCTGGGAGAGATTCTCAAAACCAAGGTTGACATGGTTCGAGTTCCTTTCAACATTTTGGAAATCCCGCTGAAACTTTGGACATTCTCGCGAAGGGTTCCCAATCCCCGACAAGATTGGTACCCTTTCAGGTCCAAATCTCTCAAACTCCGGGAGAGATTCTCAAAACCAAGGTTGACATGTTTCGAGTTCCTTTCAACATTTTGGAAATCCCGCTGAAACTTTGGACATTCTGGCGAAGGGTTCCCAATCCCCGAGAAGATTGGTACCCTTTCACGTCCAAATCTCTCAAACTCCGGGAGAGATTCTCAAAACCAAGGTTGACATGTTTCGAGTTCCTTTCAACATTTGGGAAATCCCGCTGAAACTTTGGACATTCTGGCGAAGGGTTCCCAATCCCCGACAAGATTGGTACCCTTTCACGTCCAAATATCTCAAACTCCGGGAGAGATTCTCAAAACCAAGGTTGACATGTTTCGAGTTCCTTTCAACATTTTGGAAATCCCGCTGAAACTTTGGACATTCTCGCGAAGGGTTCCCAATCCCCGACAAGATTGGTACCCTTTCACGTCCAAATCTCTCAAACTCCGGGAGAGATTCTCAAAACCAAGGTTGACATGGTTCGAGTTCCTTTCAACATTTTGGAAATCCCGTTGAAACTTTGGACATTCTGGCGAAGGGTTCCCAATCGCCGACAAGACTGGTACCCTTTCACGTCCAAATCTCTCAAACTCCGGGAGAGATTCTCAAGACCAAGGTTGACATGGTTCGAGTTCCTTTCAACATTTTGGAAATCCCGCTGAAACTTTGGACATTCTCGCAAAGGGTTCCCAATCCCCGACAAGACTGGTACCCTTTCACGTCCAAATCTCTCAAACTCCAGGAGAGATTCTCAAAACCAAGGTTGACATGTTTCGAGTTCCTTTCAACATTTTGGAAACCCCGCTGAAACTTTGGACATTCTGGCGAAGGGTTCCTAATCCCCGACAAGATTGGTACCCTTTCACGTCCAAATATCTCAAACTCCGGGAGAGATTCTCAAAACCAAGGTTGACATGGTTCGAGTTCCTTTCAACATTTTGGAAATCCCGCTGAAACTTTGGACATTCTCGCGAAGGGTTCCCAATCCCCGACAAGATTGGTACCCTTTCACGTCCAAATCTCTCAAACTCCGGGAGAGATTCTCAAAACCAAGGTTGACATGGTTCGAGTTCCTTTCAACATTTTGGAAATCCCGCTGAAACTTTGGACATTCTCGCGAAGGGTTCCCAATCCCCGACAAGACTGGTACCCTTTCACGTCCAAATCTCTCAAACTCCGGGAGATATTCTCAAAACCAAGGTTGACATGGTTCGAGTTCCTCTCAACATTTTGGAAATCCCGCTGAAACTTTGGACATTCTCGCGAAGGGTTCCCAATCCCCGACAAGACTGGTACCCTTTCACGTCCAAATCTCTCAAACTCCGGGAGAGATTCTCAAAACCAAGGTTGACATGTTTCGAGTTCCTTTCAACATTTTGGAAATCCCGCTGAAACTTTGGACATTCTCGCGAAGGGTTCCCGATCCCCGACAAGATTGGTACCCTTTCACGTCCAAATCTCTCAAACTCCGGGAGAGATTCTCAAAACCAAGGTTGACATGTTTCGAGTTCCTTTCAACATTTTGGAAATCCCGCTGAAACTTTGGACATTTTCGCGAAGGGTTCCCAATCCCCGACAAGATTGGTACCCTTTCACGTCCAAATCTCTCAAACTCCGGGAGAGATTCTCAAAACCAAGGTTGACATGGTTCGAGTTCCTTTCAACATTTTGGAAATCCCGCTGAAACTTTGGACATTCTGGCGAAGGGTTCCCAATCGCCGACAAGACTGGTACCCTTTCACGTCCAAATCTCTCAAACTCCGGGAGAGATTCTCAAAACCAAGGTTGACATGGTTCGAGTTCCTTTCAACATTTTGGAAATCCCGCTGAAACTTTGGACATTCTCGCGAAGGGTTCCCAATCCCCGACAAGACTGGTACCCTTTCACGTCCAAATCTCTCAAACTCCGGGAGAGATTCTCAAAACCAAGGTTGACATGGTTCGAGTTCCTCTCAACATTTTGGAAATCCCGCTGAAACTTTGGACATTCTCGCGAAGGGTTCCCAATCCCCGACAAGACTGGTACCCTTTCACGTCCAAATCTCTCAAACTCCGGGAGAGATTCTCAAAACCAAGGTTGACATGGTTCGAGTTCCTTTCAACATTTTGGAAATCCCGCTGAAACTTTGGACATTCTCGCGAAGGGTTCCCGATCCCCGACAAGATTGGTACCCTTTCACGTCCAAATCTCTCAAACTCCGGGAGAGATTCTCAAAACCAAGCTTGACATGTTTCGAGTTCCTTTCAACATTTTGGAAATCCCGCTGAAACTTTGGACATTTTCGCGAAGGGTTCCCAATCCCCGACAAGACTGGTACCCTTTCACGTCCAAATCTCTCAAACTCCGGGAGAGATTCTCAAAACCAAGGTTGACATGGTTCGAGTTCCTTTCAACATTTTGGAAATCCCGCTGAAACTTTGGACATTGTCGCGAAGGGTTCCCAATCCCCGACAAGATTGGTACCCTTTCACGTCCAAATCTCTCAAACTCCGGGAGAGATTCTCAAAACCAAGGTTGACATGTTTCGAGTTCCTTTCAACATTTTGGAAATCCCGCTGAAACTTTGGACATTCTGTCGAAGGGTTCCCAATCCCCGACAAGATTGGTACCCTTTCACGTCCAAATCTCTCAAACTCCGGGAGAGATTCTCAAAACCAAGGTTGACATGTTTCGAGTTCCTTTCAACATTTTGGAAATCCCGCTGAAACTTTGGACATTCTCGCGAAGGGTTCCCAATCCCCGAGAAGATTGGTACCCTTTCACGTCCAAATCTCTCAAACTCCGGGAGAGATTCTCAAAACCAAGGTTGACATGTTTCGAGTTCCTTTCAACATTTTGGAAATCCCGCTGAAACTTTGGACATTCTCGCGAAGGGTTCCCAATCCCCGACAAGACTGGTACCCTTTCACGTCCAAATCTCTCAAACTCCGGGAGAGATTCTCAAAACCAAGGTTGACATGGTTCGAGTTCCTTTCAACATTTTGGAAAATCCGCTGAAACTTTGGACATTCTCGCGAAGGGTTCCCAATGCCCGACAAGACTGGTACCCTTTCACGTCCAAATCTCTCAAACTCCGGGAGAGATTCTCAAAACCAAAGTTGAAATGTTTCGAGTTCCTCTTAACATTTTGGAAATCCCGCTGAAACTTTGGACATTCTCGCGAAGGGTTCCCAATCCCCGTCAAGATTGGTACCCTTTCACGTCCAAATCTCTCAAACTCCGGGAGAGATTCTCAAAACCAAGGTTGACATGTTTCGAGTTCCTTTCAACATTTTGGAAATCCCGCTGAAACTTTGGACATTCTGGCGAAGGGTTCCCAATCCCCGACAAGATTGGTACCCTTTCACGTCCAAATCTCTCAAACTCCGGGAGAGATTCTCAAAACCAAGGTTGACATGTTTCGAGTTCCTTTCAACATTTTGGAAATCCCGCTGAAACTTTGGACATTCTGTCGAAGGGTTCCCAATCCCCGACAAGACTGGTACCCTTTCACGTCCAAATCTCTCAAACTCCGGGAGAGATTCTCAAAACCAAGGTTGACATGGTTCGAGTTCCTTTCAACATTTTGGAAATCCCGCTGAAACTTTGGACATTCTCGCGAAGGGTTCCCAATCCCCGACAAGACTGGTACCCTTTCACGTCCAAATCTCTCAAACTCCAGGAGAGATTCTCAAAACCAAGGTTGACATGGTTCGAGTTCCTCTCAACATTTTGGAAATCCCGCTGAAACTTTGGACATTCTCGCGAAGGGTTCCCAATCCCCGACAAGATTGGTACCCTTTCACGTCCAAATCTCTCAAACTCCGGGAGAGGTTCTCAAAACCAAGGTTGACATGTTTCGAGTTCCTTTCAACATTTTGGAAATCCCGCTGAAACTTTGGACATTCTCGCGAAGGGTTCCCAATCCCCGACAAGATTGGTACCCTTTCACGTCCAAATCTCTCAAACTCCGGGAGAGATTCTCAAAACCAAGGTTGACATGGTTCGAGTTCCTTTCAACATTTTGGAAATCCCGCTGAAACTTTGGACATTCTCGCGAAGGGTTCCCGATCCCCGACAAGATTGGTACCCTTTCACGTCCAAATCTCTCAAACTCCGGGAGAGATTCTCAAAACCAAGGTTGACATGGTTCGAGTTCCTTTCAACATTTTGGAAATCCCGCTGAAACTTTGGACATTCTCGCGAAGGGTTCCCAATCCCCGACAAGATTGGTACCTTTTCACGTCCAAATCTCTCAAACTCCGGGAGAGATTCTCAAAACCAAGGTTGACATGGTTCGAGTTCCTTTCAACATTTTGGAAATCCCGCTGAAACTTTGGACATTCTGGCGAAGGGTTCCCAATCGCCGACAAGACTGGTACCCTTTCACGTCCAAATCTCTCAAACTCCGGGAGAGATTCTCAAAACCAAGGTTGACATGGTTCGAGTTCCTTTCAACATTTTGGAAATCCCGCTGAAACTTTGGACATTCTCGCGAAGGGTTCCCAATCCCCGACAAGACTGGTACCCTTTCACGTCCAAATCTCTCAAACTCCGGGAGAGATTCTCAAAACCAAGGTTGACATGTTTCGAGTTCCTTTCAACATTTTGGAAATCCCGCTGAAACTTTGGACATTCTCGCGAAGGGTTCCCAATCCCCGACAAGATTGGTACCCTTTCACGTCCAAATCTCTCAAACTCCGGGAGAGATTCTCAAAACCGAGGTTGACATGGTTCGAGTTCCTTTCAACATTTTGGAAATCCCGCTGAAACTTTGGACATTCTCGCGAAGGGTTCCCAATCCCCGACAAGATTGGTACCCTTTCACGTCCAAATCTCTCAAACTGCGGGAGAGATTCTCAAAACCAAGGTTGACATGTTTCGAGTTCCTTTCAACATTTTGAAAATCCGCTGAAACTTTGGACATTCTCGCGAAGGGTTCCCGATCCCCGACAAGACTGGTACCCTTTCACGTCCAAATCTCTCAAACTCCGGGAGAGATTCTCAAAACCAAGGTTGACATGTTTCGAGTTCCTTTCAACATTTTGGAAAATCCGCTGAAACTTTGGACATTCTCGCGAAGGGTTCCCAATCCCCGACAAGATTGGTATTCTTTCACGTCCAAATCTCTCAAACTCCGGGAGAGATTCTCAAAACCAAAGTTGAAATGTTTCGAGTTCCTCTTAACATTTTGGAAATCCCGCTGAAACTTTGGACATTCTCGCGAAGGGTTCCCAATCCCCGTCAAGATTGGTACCCTTTCACGTCCAAATCTCTCAAACTCCGGGAGAGATTCTCAAAACCAAGGTTGACATGGTTCGAGTTCCTTTCAACATTTTGGAAATCCCGCTGAAACTTTGGACATTCTCGCGAAGGGTTCCCAATCCCCGACAAGATTGGTACCCTTTCAGGTCCAAATCTCTCAAACTCCGGGAGAGATTCTCAAAACCAAGGTTGACATGTTTCGAGTTCCTTTCAACATTTTGGAAATCCCGCTGAAACTTTGGACATTCTGGCGAAGGGTTCCCAATCCCCGAGAAGATTGGTACCCTTTCACGTCCAAATCTCTCAAACTCCGGGAGAGATTCTCAAAACCAAGGTTGACATGTTTCGAGTTCCTTTCAACATTTGGGAAATCCCGCTGAAACTTTGGACATTCTGGCGAAGGGTTCCCAATCCCCGACAAGATTGGTACCCTTTCACGTCCAAATATCTCAAACTCCGGGAGAGATTCTCAAAACCAAGGTTGACATGTTTCGAGTTCCTTTCAACATTTTGGAAATCCCGCTGAAACTTTGGACATTCTCGCGAAGGGTTCCCAATCCCCGACAAGATTGGTACCCTTTCACGTCCAAATCTCTCAAACTCCGGGAGAGATTCTCAAAACCAAGGTTGACATGGTTCGAGTTCCTTTCAACATTTTGGAAATCCCGTTGAAACTTTGGACATTCTGGCGAAGGGTTCCCAATCGCCGACAAGACTGGTACCCTTTCACGTCCAAATCTCTCAAACTCCGGGAGAGATTCTCAAGACCAAGGTTGACATGGTTCGAGTTCCTTTCAACATTTTGGAAATCCCGCTGAAACTTTGGACATTCTCGCGAAGGGTTCCCAATCCCCGACAAGACTGGTACCCTTTCACGTCCAAATCTCTCAAACTCCAGGAGAGATTCTCAAAACCAAGGTTGACATGTTTCGAGTTCCTTTCAACATTTTGGAAACCCCGCTGAAACTTTGGACATTCTGGCGAAGGGTTCCTAATCCCCGACAAGATTGGTACCCTTTCACGTCCAAATATCTCAAACTCCGGGAGAGATTCTCAAAACCAAGGTTGACATGGTTCGAGTTCCTTTCAACATTTTGGAAATCCCGCTGAAACTTTGGACATTCTCGCGAAGGGTTCCCAATCCCCGACAAGATTGGTACCCTTTCACGTCCAAATCTCTCAAACTCCGGGAGAGATTCTCAAAACCAAGGTTGACATGGTTCGAGTTCCTTTCAACATTTTGGAAATCCCGCTGAAACTTTGGACATTCTCGCGAAGGGTTCCCAATCCCCGACAAGACTGGTACCCTTTCACGTCCAAATCTCTCAAACTCCGGGAGATATTCTCAAAACCAAGGTTGACATGGTTCGAGTTCCTCTCAACATTTTGGAAATCCCGCTGAAACTTTGGACATTCTCGCGAAGGGTTCCCAATCCCCGACAAGACTGGTACCCTTTCACGTCCAAATCTCTCAAACTCCGGGAGAGATTCTCAAAACCAAGGTTGACATGTTTCGAGTTCCTTTCAACATTTTGGAAATCCCGCTGAAACTTTGGACATTCTCGCGAAGGGTTCCCGATCCCCGACAAGATTGGTACCCTTTCACGTCCAAATCTCTCAAACTCCGGGAGAGATTCTCAAAACCAAGGTTGACATGTTTCGAGTTCCTTTCAACATTTTGGAAATCCCGCTGAAACTTTGGACATTTTCGCGAAGGGTTCCCAATCCCCGACAAGATTGGTACCCTTTCACGTCCAAATCTCTCAAACTCCGGGAGAGATTCTCAAAACCAAGGTTGACATGGTTCGAGTTCCTTTCAACATTTTGGAAATCCCGCTGAAACTTTGGACATTCTGGCGAAGGGTTCCCAATCGCCGACAAGACTGGTACCCTTTCACGTCCAAATCTCTCAAACTCCGGGAGAGATTCTCAAAACCAAGGTTGACATGGTTCGAGTTCCTTTCAACATTTTGGAAATCCCGCTGAAACTTTGGACATTCTCGCGAAGGGTTCCCAATCCCCGACAAGACTGGTACCCTTTCACGTCCAAATCTCTCAAACTCCGGGAGAGATTCTCAAAACCAAGGTTGACATGGTTCGAGTTCCTCTCAACATTTTGGAAATCCCGCTGAAACTTTGGACATTCTCGCGAAGGGTTCCCAATCCCCGACAAGACTGGTACCCTTTCACGTCCAAATCTCTCAAACTCCGGGAGAGATTCTCAAAACCAAGGTTGACATGTTTCGAGTTCCTTTCAACATTTTGGAAATCCCGCTGAAACTTTGGACATTCTCGCGAAGGGTTCCCGATCCCCGACAAGATTGGTACCCTTTCACGTCCAAATCTCTCAAACTCCGGGAGAGATTCTCAAAACCAAGGTTGACATGTTTCGAGTTCCTTTCAACATTTTGGAAATCCCGCTGAAACTTTGGACATTTTCGCGAAGGGTTCCCAATCCCCGACAAGATTGGTACCCTTTCACGTCTAAATCTCTCAAACTCCGGGAGAGATTCTCAAAACCAAGGTTGACATGGTTCGAGTTCCTTTCAACATTTTGGAAATCCCGCTGAAACTTTGGACATTCTCGCGAAGGGTTCCCAATCGCCGACAAGACTGGTACCCTTTCACGTCCAAATCTCTCAAACTCCGGGAGAGATTCTCAAAACCAAGGTTGACATGTTTCGAGTTCCTTTCAACATTTTGGAAAATCCGCTGAAACTTTGGACATTCTCGCGAAGGGTTCCCGACCCCCGACAAGACTGGTACCCTTTCACGTCCAAATCTCTCAAACTCCGGGAGAGATTCTCAAAACCAAGGTTGACATGTTTCGAGTTCCTCTCAACATTTTGGAAATCCCGCTGAAACTTTGGACATTCTCGCGAAGGGTTCCCAATCCCCGACAAGATTGGTACCCTTTCAAGTCCAAATCTCTCAAAGTCCGGGAGAGATTCTCAAAACCAAGGTTGACATGGTTCGAGTTCCTTTCAACATTTTGGAAATCCCGCTGAAACTTTGGACATTCTCGCGAAGGGTTCCCAATCGCCGACAAGACTGGTACCCTTTCACGTCCAAATCTCTCAAACTCCGGGAGAGATTCTCAAAACCAAGGTTGACATGTTTCGAGTTCCTTTCAACATTTTGGAAAATCCGCTGAAACTTTGGACATTCTCGCGAAGGGTTCCCGACCCCCGACAAGACTGGTACCCTTTCACGTCCAAATCTCTCAAACTCCGGGAGAGATTCTCAAAACCAAGGTTGACATGTTTCGAGTTCCTCTCAACATTTTGGAAATCCCGCTGAAACTTTGGACATTCTCGCGAAGGGTTCCCAATCCCCGACAAGATTGGTACCCTTTCAAGTCCAAATCTCTCAAAGTCCGGGAGAGATTCTCAAAACCAAGGTTGACATGGTTCGAGTTCCTTTCAACATTTTGGAAATCCCGCTGAAACTTTGGACATTCTCGCGAAGGGTTCCCAATCCCCGACAAGACTGGTACCCTTTCACGTCCAAATCTCTCAAACTCCGGGAGAGATTCTCAAAACCGAGGTTGACATGGTTCGAGTTCCTTTCAACATTTTGGAAATCCCGCTGAAACTTTGGACATTGTCGCGAAGGGTTCCCAATCCCCGACAAGATTGGTACCCTTTCACGTCCAAATCTCTCAAACTCCGGGAGAGATTCTCAAAACCAAGGTTGACATGTTTCGAGTTCCTTTCAACATTTTGAAAATCCGCCGAAACTTTGGACATTCTCGCGAAGGGTTCCCGATCCCCGACAAGACTGGTACCCTTTCACGTCCAAATCTCTCAAACTCCGGGAGAGATTCTCAAAACCAAGGTTGACATGTTTCGAGTTCCTTTCAACATTTTGGAAAATCCGCTGAAACTTTGGACATTCTCGCGAAGGGTTCCCAATCCCCGACAAGATTGGTATTCTTTCACGTCCAAATCTCTCAAACTCCGGGAGAGATTCTCAAAACCAAAGTTGAAATGTTTCGAGTTCCTCTTAACATTTTGGAAATCCCGCTGAAACTTTGGACATTCTCGCGAAGGGTTCCCAATCCCCGTCAAGATTGGTACCCTTTCACGTCCAAATCTCTCAAACTCCGGGAGAGATTCTCAAAACCAAGGTTGACATGGTTCGAGTTCCTTTCAACATTTTGGAAATCCCGCTGAAACTTTGGACATTCTCGCGAAGGGTTCCCAATCCCCGACAAGATTGGTACCCTTTCAGGTCCAAATCTCTCAAACTCCGGGAGAGATTCTCAAAACCAAGGTTGACATGTTTCGAGTTCCTTTCAACATTTTGGAAATCCCGCTGAAACTTTGGACATTCTGGCGAAGGGTTCCCAATCCCCGAGAAGATTGGTACCCTTTCACGTCCAAATCTCTCAAAGTCCGGGAGAGATTCTCAAAACCAAGGTTGACATGGTTCGAGTTCCTTTCAACATTTTGGAAACCCCGCTGAAACTTTGGACATTCTCGCGAAGGGTTCCCAATCCCCGACAAGATTGGTACCCTTTCACGTCCAAATATCTCAAACTCCGGGAGAGATTCTCAAAACCAAGGTTGACATGGTTCGAGTTCCTTTCAACATTTTGGAAATCCCGCTGAAACTTGGGACATTCTCGCTAAGGGTTCCCAATCCCCGACAAGATTGGTACCCTTTCACGTCCAAATCTCTCAAACTCCGGGAGAGATTCTCAAAACCAAGGTTGACATGGTTCGAGTTCCTTTCAACATTTTGGAAATCCCGCTGAAACTTTGGACATTCTCGCGAAGGGTTCCCAATCCCCGACAAGACTGGTACCCTTTCACGTCCAAATCTCTCAAACTCCGGGAGAGATTCTCAAAACCAAGGTTGACATGGTTCGAGTTCCTTTCAACATTTTGGAAATCCCGCTGAAACTTTGGACATTCTCGCGAAGGGTTCCCAATCCCCGACAAGACTGGTACCCTTTCACGTCCAAATCTCTCAAACTCCAGGAGAGATTCTCAAAACCAAGGTTGACATGGTTCGAGTTCCTTTCAACATTTTGGAAATCCCGCTGAAACTTTGGACATTCTCGCGAAGGGTTCCCAATCCCCGACAAGATTGGTACCTTTTCACGTCCAAATCTCTCAAAGTCCGGGAGAGATTCTCAAAACCAAGGTTGACATGGTTCGAGTTCCTTTCAACATTTTGAAAATCCGCTGAAACTTTGGACATTCTCGCGAAGGGTTCCCGATCCCCGACAAGACTGGTACCCTTTCACGTCCAAATCTCTCAAACTCCGGGAGAGATTCTCAAAACCAAGGTTGACATGTTTCGAGTTCCTTTCAACATTTTGGAAAATCCGCTGAAACTTTGGACATTCTCGCGAAGGGTTCCCAATCCCCGACAAGATTGGTATTCTTTCACGTCCAAATCTCTCAAACTCCGGGAGAGATTCTCAAAACCAAAGTTGAAATGTTTCGAGTTCCTCTTAACATTTTGGAAATCCCGCTGAAACTTTGGACATTCTCGCGAAGGGTTCCCAATCCCCGACAAGATTGGTACCCTTTCACGTCCAAATCTCTCAAACTCCAGGAGAGATTCTCAAAACCAAGGTTGACGTGTTTCGAGTTCTTTTCAACATTTTGGAAATCCCGCTGAAACTTTGGACATTCTCGCGAAGGGTTCCCAATCCCCGACGAGATTGGTACCCTTTCACGTTCAAATCTCTCAAACTCCGGGAGAGATTCTCAAAACCAAGGTTGACATGGTTCGAGTTCCTTTCAACATTTTGGAAATCCCGCTGAAACTTTGGACATTCTGTCGAAGGGTTCCCAATCCCCGACAAGATTGGTACCCTTTCACGTCCAAATCTCTCAAACTCCGGGAGAGATTCTCAAAACCAAGGTTGACATGTTTCGAGTTCCTTTCAACATTTTGGAAATCCCGCTGAAACTTTGGACATTCTCGCGAAGGGTTCCCAATCCCCGAGAAGATTGGTACCCTTTCACGTCCAAATCTCTCAAACTCCGGGAGAGATTCTCAAAACCAAGGTTGACATGTTTCGAGTTCCTTTCAACATTTTGGAAATCCCGCTGAAACTTTGGACATTCTGGCGAAGGGTTCCCAATCCCCGACAAGACTGGTACCCTTTCACGTCCAAATCTCTCAAACTCCGGGAGAGATTCTCAAAACCAAGGTTGACATGGTTCGAGTTCCTCTCAATATTTTGGAAATCCCGCTGAAACTTTGGACATTCTCGCGAAGGGTTCCCAATCCCCGACAAGATTGGTACCCTTTCACTTCCAAATCTCTCAAAGTCCGGGAGAGATTCTCAAAACCAAGGTTGACATGTTTCGAGTTCCTTTCAACATTTTGGAAATCCTGCTGAAACTTTGGACATTCTCGCGAACGGGTCCCAATCCCTGACAAGATTGGTACCCTTTCAAGTCCAAATCTCTCAAAGTCCGGGAGAGATTCTCAAAACCAAGGTTGACATGTTTCGAGTTCCTTTCAACATTTTGGAAAATCCGCTGAAACTTTGGACATTCTCGCGAAGGGTTCCCAATCCCCGACAAGATTGGTATTCTTTCACGTCCAAATCTCTCAAACTCCGGGAGAGATTCTCAAAACCAAAGTTGAAATGTTTCGAGTTCCTCTTAACATTTTGGAAATCCCGCTGAAACTTTGGACATTCTCGCGAAGGGTTCCCAATCCCCGTCAAGATTGGTACCCTTTCACGTCCAAATCTCTCAAACTCCGGGAGAGATTCTCAAAACCAAGGTTGACATGGTTCGAGTTCCTTTCAACATTTTGGAAATCCCGCTGAAACTTTGGACATTCTCGCGAAGGGTTCCCAATCCCCGACAAGATTGGTACCCTTTCAGGTCCAAATCTCTCAAACTCCGGGAGAGATTCTCAAAACCAAGGTTGACATGTTTCCAGTTCCTTTCAACATTTTGGAAATCCCGCTGAAACTTTGGACATTCTGGCGAAGGGTTCCCAATCCCCGAGAAGATTGGTACCCTTTCACGTCCAAATCTCTCAAACTCCGGGAGAGATTCTCAAAACCAAGGTTGACATGGTTCGAGTTCCTTTCAACATTTTGGAAACCCCGCTGAAACTTTGGACATTGTCGCGAAGGGTTCCCAATCCCCGACAAGATTGGTACCCTTTCACGTCCAAATATCTCAAACTCCGGGAGAGATTCTCAAAACCAAGGTTGACATGGTTCGAGTTCCTTTCAACATTTTGGAAATCCCGCTGAAACTTTGGACATTCTCGCGAAGGGTTCCCAATCCCCGACAAGATTGGTACCCTTTCACGTCCAAATCTCTCAAACTCCGGGAGAGATTCTCAAAACCAAGGTTGACATGGTTCGAGTTCCTTTCAACATTTTGGAAATCCCGCTGAAACTTTGGACATTCTCGCGAAGGGTTCCCAATCCCCGACAAGACTGGTACCCTTTCACGTCCAAATCTCTCAAACTCCGGGAGAGATTCTCAAAACCAAGGTTGACATGGTTCGAGTTCCTTTCAACATTTTGGAAATCCCGCTGAAACTTTGGACATTCTCGCGAAGGGTTCCCAATCCCCGACAAGACTGGTACCCTTTCACGTCCAAATCTCTCAAACTCCGGGAGAGATTCTCAAAACCAAGGTTGACATGTTTCGACTTCCTTTCAACATTTTGGAAATCCCGCTGAAACCTTGGACATTCTCGCGAAGGGTTCCCAATCCCCGACAAGATTGGTACCCTTTCACGTCCAAATCTCTCAAACTCCGGGAGAGATTCTCAAAACCAAGGTTGACATGGTTCGAGTTCCTTTCAACATTTTGAAAATCCGCTGAAACTTTGGACATTCTCGCGAAGGGTTCCCGACCCCCGACAAGACTGGTACCCTTTCACGTCCAAATCTCTCAAACTCCGGAAGAGATTCTCAAAACCAAGGTTGACATGTTTCGAGTTCCTTTCAACATTTTGGAAAATCCGCTGAAACTTTGGACATTCTCGCGAAGGGTTCCCAATCCCCGACAAGATTGGTATTCTTTCACGTCCAAATCTCTCAAACTCCGGGAGAGATTCTCAAAACCAAGGTTGAAATCTTTCGAGTTCCTCTTAACATTTTGGAAATCCCGCTGAAACTTTGGACATTCTCGCGAAGGGTTCCCAATCCCCGACAAGATTGGTACCCTTTCACGTCCAAATCTCTCAAACTCCAGGAGAGATTCTCAAAACCAAGGTTGACGTGTTTCGAGTTCTTTTCAACATTTTGGAAATCCCGCTGAAACTTTGGACATTCTCGCGAAGGGTTCCCAATCCCCGACGAGATTGGTACCCTTTCACGTTCAAATCTCTCAAACTCCGGGAGAGATTCTCAAAACCAAGGTTGACATGGTTCGAGTTCCTTTCAACATTTTGGAAACCCCGCTGAAACTTTGGACATTGTCGCGAAGGGTTCCCAATCCCCGACAAGATTGGTACCCTTTCACGTCCAAATATCTCAAACTCCGGGAGAGATTCTCAAAACCAAGGTTGACATGGTTCGAGTTCCTTTCAACATTTTGGAAATCCCGCTGAAACTTTGGACATTCTCGCGAAGGGTTCCCAATCCCCGACAAGATTGGTACCCTTTCACGTCCAAATCTCTCAAACTCCGGGAGAGATTCTCAAAACCAAGGTTGACATGGTTCGAGTTCCTTTCAACATTTTGGAAATCCCGCTGAAACTTTGGACATTCTCGCGAAGGGTTCCCAATCCCCGACAAGACTGGTACCCTTTCACGTCCAAATCTCTCAAACTCCGGGAGAGATTCTCAAAACCAAGGTTGACATGGTTCGAGTTCCTTTCAACATTTTGGAAATCCCGCTGAAACTTTGGACATTCTCGCGAAGGGTTCCCGATCCCCGACAAGACTGGTACCCTTTCACGTCCAAATCTCTCAAACTCCGGGAGAGATTCTCAAAACCAAGGTTGACATGTTTCGACTTCCTTTCAACATTTTGGAAATCCCGCTGAAACCTTGGACATTCTCGCGAAGGGTTCCCAATCCCCGACAAGATTGGTATTCTTTCACGTCCAAATCTCTCAAACTCCGGGAGAGATTCTCAAAACCAAGGTTGAAATCTTTCGAGTTCCTCTTAACATTTTGGAAATCCCGCTGAAACTTTGGACATTCTCGCGAAGGGTTCCCAATCCCCGACAAGATTGGTACCCTTTCACGTCCAAATCTCTCAAACTCCAGGAGAGATTCTCAAAACCAAGGTTGACGTGTTTCGAGTTCTTTTCAACATTTTGGAAATCCCGCTGAAACTTTGGACATTCTCGCGAAGGGTTCCCAATCCCCGACGAGATTGGTACCCTTTCACGTTCAAATCTCTCAAACTCCGGGAGAGATTCTCAAAACCAAGGTTGACATGGTTCGAGTTCCTTTCAACATTTTGGAAATCCCGCTGAAACTTTGGACATTCTGTCGAAGGGTTCCCAATCCCCGACAAGATTGGTACCCTTTCACGTCCAAATCTCTCAAACTCCGGGAGAGATTCTCAAAACCAAGGTTGACATGTTTCGAGTTCCTTTCAACATTTTGGAAATCCCGCTGAAACTTTGGACATTCTCGCGAAGGGTTCCCAATCCCCGAGAAGATTGGTACCCTTTCACGTCCAAATCTCTCAAACTCCGGGAGAGATTCTCAAAACCAAGGTTGACATGTTTCGAGTTCCTTTCAACATTTTGGAAATCCCGCTGAAACTTTGGACATTCTGGCGAAGGGTTCCCAATCCCCGACAAGACTGGTACCCTTTCACGTCCAAATCTCTCAAACTCCGGGAGAGATTCTCAAAACCAAGGTTGACATGGTTCGAGTTCCTCTCAATATTTTGGAAATCCCGCTGAAACTTTGGACATTCTCGCGAAGGGTTCCCAATCCCCGACAAGATTGGTACCCTTTCACTTCCAAATCTCTCAAAGTCCGGGAGAGATTCTCAAAACCAAGGTTGACATGCTTCGAGTTCCTTTCAACATTTTGGAAATCCTGCTGAAACTTTGGACATTCTCGCGAACGGGTCCCAATCCCTGACAAGATTGGTACCCTTTCAAGTCCAAATCTCTCAAAGTCCGGGAGAGATTCTCAAAACCAAGGTTGACATGTTTCGAGTTCCTTTCAACATTTTGGAAATCCCGCTGAAACTTTGGACATTCTCGCGAAGGGTTCCCAATCCCCGACAAGACTGGTACCCTTTCACGTCCAAATCTCTCAAACTCCGGGAGAGATTCTCAAAACCAAGGTTGACATGGTTCGAGTTCCTTTCAACATTTTGGAAATCCCGCTGAAACTTTGGACATTCTCGCGAAGGGTTCCCAATCCCCGACAAGACTGGTACCCTTTCACGTCCAAATGTCTCAAACTCCGGGAGAGATTCTCAAAACCAAGGTTGACATGGTTCGAGTTCCTTTCAACATTTTGATAATCCCGCTGAAACTTTGGACATTCTCGCGAAGGGTTCCCAATCCCCGACAAGATTGGTACCCTTTCACGTCCAAATCTCTCAAACTCCGGGAGAGATTCTCAAAACCAAGGTTGACATGGTTCGCGTTCCTTTCAACATTTTGGAAACCCCGCTGAAACTTTGGACATTCTGTCGAAGGGTTCCCAATCCCCGACAAGATTGGTACCCTTTCACGTCCAAATCTCTCAAACTCCGGGAGAGATTCTCAAAACCAAGGTTGACATGGTTCGAGTTCCTTTCAACATTTTGGAAATCCCGCTGAAACTTTGGACATTCTCGCGAAGGGTTCCCAATCCCCGACAAGATTGGTACCCTTTCACGTCCAAATCTCTCAAACTCCGGGAGAGATTCTCAAAACCAAGGTTGACATGGTTCGAGTTCCTTTCAACATTTTGGAAATCCCGCTGAAACTTTGGACATTCTCGCGAAGGGTTCCCAATCCCCGACAGGATTGGTACCTTTTCACGTCCAAATCTCTCAAAGTCCGGGAGAGATTCTCAAAACCAAGGTTGACATGGTTCGAGTTCCTTTCAACATTTTGGAAATCCCGCTGAAACAATGGACATTCTGGCGAAGGGTTCCCAATCCCCGACAAGATTGGTACCCTTTCACGTCCAAATCTCTCAAACTCCGGGAGAGATTCTCAAAACCAAGGTTGACATGGTTCGAGTTCCTTTCAACATTTTGGAAATCCCGCTGAAACTTTGGACATTCTCGCGAAGGGTTCCCAATCCCCGACAAGACTGGTACCCTTTCACGTCCAAATCTCTCAAACTCCGGGAGAGATTCTCAAAACCAAGGTTGACATGTTTCGAGTTCCTTTCAACATTTTGGAAATCCCGCTGAAACTTTGGACATTCTGTCGAAGGGTTCCCAATCCCCGACAAGACTGGTACCCTTTCACGTCCAAATCTCTCAAACTCCGGGAGAGATTCTCAAAACCAAGGTTGACATGTTTCGAGTTCCTTTCAACATTTTGGAAATCCCGCTGAAACTTTGGACATTGTCGCGAAGGGTTCCCAATCCCCGACAAGATTGGTACCCTTTCACGTCCAAATCTCTCAAACTCCAGGAAAGATTCTCAAAACCAAGGTTGACATGGTTCGAGTTCCTTTCAACATTTTGGAAATCCCGCTGAAACTTTGGACATTCTCGCGAAGGGTTCCCAATCCCCGACAAGATTGGTACCCTTTCACTTCCAAATCTCTCAAAGTCCGGGAGAGATTCTCAAAACCAAGGTTGACATGTTTCGAGTTCCTTTCAACATTTTGGAAATCCCGCTGAAACTTTGGACATTCTCGCGAACGGGTCCCAATCCCTGACAAGATTGGTACCCTTTCAAGTCCAAATCTCTCAAAGTCCGGGAGAGATTCTCAAAACCAAGGTTGACATGTTTCGAGTTCCTTTCAACATTTTGGAAATCCCGCTGAAACTTTGGACATTCTCGCGAAGGGTTCCCAATCCCCGACAAGATTGGTACCCTTTCACGTCCAAATCTCTCAAACTCCGGGAGAGATTCTCAAAACCAAGGTTGACATGTTTCGAGTTCCTTTCAACATTTTGGAAATCCCGCTGAAACTTTGGACATTCTCGCGAAGGGTTCCCAATCCCCGACAAGATTGGTATTCTTTCACGTCCAAATCTCTCAAACTCCGGGAGAGATTCTCAAAACCAAAGTTGAAATGTTTCGAGTTGCTCTTAACATTTTGGAAATCCCGCTGAAACTTTGGACATTCTCGCGAAGGGTTCCCAATCCCCGACAAGATTGGTACCTTTTCACGTCCAAATCTCTCAAACTCCGGGAGAGATTCTCAAAACCAAGGTTGACATGGTTCGAGTTCCTTTCAACATTTTGGAAATCCCGCTGAAACAATGGACATTCTGGCGAAGGGTTCCCAATCCCCGAGAAGATTGGTACCCTTTCACGTCCAAATCTCTCAAACTCCGGGAGAGATTCTCAAAACCAAGGTTGACATGGTTCGAGTTCCTTTCAACATTTTGGAAATCCCGCTGAAACTTTGGACATTCTCGCGAATGGTTCCCAATCCCCGACAAGACTGGTACCCTTTCACGTCCAAATCTCTCAAACTCCGGGAGAGATTCTCAAAACCAAGGTTGACATGTTTCGAGTTCCTTTCAACATTTTGGAAATCCCGCTGAAACTTTGGACATTCTGTCGAAGGGTTCCCAATCCCCGACAAGACTGGTACCCTTTCACGTCCAAATCTCTCAAACTCCGGGAGAGATTCTCAAAACCAAGGTTGACATGTTTCGAGTTCCTTTCAACATTTTGGAAATCCCGCTGAAACTTTGGACATTGTCGCGAAGGGTTCCCAATCCCCGACAAGATTGGTACCCTTTCACGTCCAAATCTCTCAAACTCCGGGAGAGATTCTCAAAACCAAGGTTGACATGGTTCGAGTTCCGTTCAACATTTTGGAAATCCCGCTGAAACTTTGGACATTCTCGCGAAGGGTTCCCAATCCCCGACAAGATTGGTACCCTTTCACTTCCAAATCTCTCAAAGTCCGGGAGAGATTCTCAAAACCAAGGTTGACATGTTTCGAGTTCCTTTCAACATTTTGGAAATCCCGCTGAAACTTTGGACATTCTCGCGAACGGGTCCCAATCCCTGACAAGATTGGTACCCTTTCAGGTCCAAATCTCTCAAACTCCGGGAGAGATTCTCAAAACCAAGGTTGACATGTTTCGAGTTCCTTTCAACATTTTGGAAATCCCGCTGAAACTTTGGACATTCTGGCGAAGGGTTCCCAATCCCCGACAAGATTGGTACCCTTTCACGTCCAAATCTCTCAAACTCCGGGAGAGATTCTCAAAACCAAGGTTGACATGTTTCGAGTTCCTTTCAACATTTTGGAAATCCCGCTGGAACTTTGGACATTCTGGCGAAGGGTTCCCAATCCCCGACAAGACTGGTACCCTTTCACGTCCAAATCTCTCAAACTCCGGGAGAGATTCTCAAAACCAAGGTTGACATGTTTTGAGTTCCTTTCAACATTTTGGAAAATCCGCTGAAACTTTGGACATTCTCGCGAAGTGTTCCCGACCCCCGACAAGACTGGTACCCTTTCACGTCCAAATCTCTCAAAGTCCGGGAGAGATTCTCAAAACCAAGGTTGACATGGTTCGAGTTCCTTTCAACATTTTGGAAATCCCGCTGAAACTTTTGACATTGTCGCGAAGGGTTCCCAATCCCCGACAAGATTGGTACCCTTTCACGTCCAAATCTCTCAAACTCCGGGAGAGATTCTCAAAACCAAGGTTGACATGTTTCGAGTTCCTTTCAACATTTTGGAAATCCCGCTGAAACTTTGGACATTCTCGCGAAGGGTTCCCAATCCCCGACAAGATTGGTACCTTTTCACGTCCAAATCTCTCAAACTCCGGGAGAGATTCTCAAAACCAAGGTTGACATGGTTCGAGTTCCTTTCAACATTTTGGAAATCCCGCTGAAACAATGGACATTCTGGCGAAGGGTTCCCAATCCCCGAGAAGATTGGTACCCTTTCACGTCCAAATCTCTCAAACTCCGGGAGAGATTCTCAAAACCAATGTTGACATGGTTCGAGTTCCTTTCAACATTTTGGAAATCCCGCTGAAACTTTGGACATTGTCGCGAAGGGTTCCCAATCCCCGACAAGACTGGTACCCTTTCACGTCCAAATCTCTCAAACTCCAGGAAAGATTCTCAAAACCAAGGTTGACATGGTTCGAGTTCCTTTCAACATTTTGGAAATCCCGCTGAAACTTTGGACATTGTCGCGAAGGGTTCCCAATCCCCGACAAGATTGGTACCCTTTCACTTCCAAATCTCTCAAAGTCCGGGAGAGATTCTCAAAACCAAGGTTGACATGTTTCGAGTTCCTTTCAACATTTTGGAAATCCCGCTGAAACTTTGGACATTCTCGCGAACGGGTCCCAATCCCTGACAAGATTGGTACCATTTCAAGTCCAAATCTCTCAAAGTCCGGGAGAGATTCTCAAAACCAAGGTTGACATGTTTCTAGTTCCTTTCAACATTTTGGAAATCCCGCTGAAACTTTGGACATTCTCGCGAAGGGTTCCCAATCCCCGACAAGATTGGTATTCTTTCACGTCCAAATCTCTCAAACTCCGGGAGAGATTCTCAAAACCAAAGTTGAAATGTTTCGAGTTCCTCTTAACATTTTGGAAATCCCGCTGAAACTTTGGACATTCTCGCGAAGGGTTCCCAATCCCCGACAAGATTGGTACCCTTTCAGGTCCAAATCTCTCAAACTCCGGGAGAGATTCTCAAAACCAAGGTTGACATGTTTCGAGTTCCTTTCAACATTTTGGAAATCCCGCTGGAACTTTGGACATTCTGGCGAAGGGTTCCCAATCCCCGACAAGATTGGTACCCTTTCACGTCCAAATCTCTCAAACTCCGGGAGAGATTCTCAAAACCAAGGTTGACATGTTTTGAGTTCCTTTCAACATTTTGGAAAATCCGCTGAAACTTTGGACATTCTCGCGAAGGGTTCCCGACCCCCGACAAGACTGGTACCCTTTCACGTCCAAATCTCTCAAACTCCGGGAGAGATTCTCAAAACCAAGGTTGAAATCTTTCGAGTTCCTTTCAACATTTTGGAAATCCCGCTGAAACTTTGGACATTGTCGCGAAGGGTTCCCAATCCCCGAGAAGATTGGTACCCTTTCACGTCCAAATCTCTCAAACTCCGGGAGAGATTCTCAAAACCAAGGTTGACATGTTTCGAGTTCCTCTCAACATTTTGGAAATCCCGCTGAAACTTTGGACATTCTCGCGAAGGGTTCCCAATCCCCGACAAGATTGGTACCCTTTCACGTCCAAATCTCTCAAACTCCGGGAGAGATTCTCAAAACCAAGGTTGACATGGTTCGAGTTCCTTTCAACATTTTGGAAATCCCGCTGAAACTTTGGACATTCTCGCCAATGGTTCCCTATCACCGACAAGACTGGTACCCTTTCACGTCCAAATCTCTCAAACTCCGGGAGAGATTCTCAAAACCAAGGTTGACATGTTTCGAGTTCCTTTCAACATTTTGGAAATCCCGCTGAAACTTTGGACATTCTCGCGAAGGGTTCCCAATCCCCGACAAGATTGGTACCCTTTCACGTCCAAAACTCTCAAACTCCGGGAGAGATTCTCAAAACCGAGGTTGACATGGTTCGAGTTCCTTTCAACATTTTGGAAATCCCGCTGAAACTTTGGACATTCTCGCGAAGGGTTCCCAATCCCCGACAAGATTGGTACCCTTTCACGTCCAATCTCTCAAACTCCGGGAGAGATTCTCAAAACCAAGGTTGACATGTTTCGAGTTCCTTTCAACATTTTGGAAATCCCGCTGAAACTTTGGACATTCTCGCGAACGGGTCCCAATCCCTGACAAGATTGGTACCCTTTCAAGTCCAAATCTCTCAAAGTCCGGGAGAGATTCTCAAAACCAAGGTTGACATGTTTCGAGTTCCTTTCAACATTTTGGAAATCCCGCTGAAACTTTGGACATTCTGGCGAAGGGTTCCCAATCCCCGACAAGATTGGTACCCTTTCACGTCCAAATCTCTCAAACTCCGGGAGAGATTCTCAAAACCAAGGTTGACATGTTTCGAGTTCCTTTCAACATTTTGGAAATCCCGCTGGAACTTTGGACATTCTGGCGAAGGGTTCCCAATCCCCGACAAGACTGGTACCCTTTCACGTCCAAATCTCTCAAACTCCGGGAGAGATTCTCAAAACCAAGGTTGACATGTTTTGAGTTCCTTTCAACATTTTGGAAAATCCGCTGAAACTTTGGACATTCTCGCGAAGTGTTCCCGACCCCCGACAAGACTGGTACCCTTTCACGTCCAAATCTCTCAAACTCCGGGAGAGATTCTCAAAACCAAGGTTGACATGGTTCGAGTTCCTTTCAACATTTTGGAAATCCCGCTGAAACTTTTGACATTGTCGCGAAGGGTTCCCAATCCCCGACAAGATTGGTACCCTTTCACGTCCAAATCTCTCAAACTCCGGGAGAGATTCTCAAAACCAAGGTTGACATGGTTCGAGTTCCTTTCAACATTTTGGAAATCCCGCTGAAACAATGGACATTCTGGCGAAGGGTTCCCAATCCCCGAGAAGATTGGTACCCTTTCACGTCCAAATCTCTCAAAGTCCGGGAGAGATTCTCAAAACCAATGTTGACATGGTTCGAGTTCCTTTCAACATTTTGGAAATCCCGCTGAAACTTTGGACATTCTCGCGAAGGGTTCCCAATCCCCGACAAGACTGGTACCCTTTCACGTCCAAATCTCTCAAACTCCAGGAAAGATTCTCAAAACCAAGGTTGACATGGTTCGAGTTCCTTTCAACATTTTGGAAATCCCGCTGAAACTTTGGACATTGTCGCGAAGGGTTCCCAATCCCCGACAAGATTGGTACCCTTTCACTTCCAAATCTCTCAAAGTCCGGGAGAGATTCTCAAAACCAAGGTTGACATGTTTCGAGTTCCTTTCAACATTTTGGAAATCCCGCTGGAACTTTGGACATTCTGGCGAAGGGTTCCCAATCCCCGACAAGACTGGTACCCTTTCACGTCCAAATCTCTCAAACTCCGGGAGAGATTCTCAAAACCAAGGTTGACATGTTTCGAGTTCCTTTCAACATTTTGGAAATCCCGCTGAAACTTTGGACATTCTCGCGAAGGGTTCCCAATCCCCGACAAGATTGGTATTCTTTCACGTCCAAATCTCTCAAACTCCGGGAGAGATTCTCAAAACCAAAGTTGAAATGTTTCGAGTTCCTCTTAACATTTTGGAAATCCCGCTGAAACTTTGGACATTCTCGCGAAGGGTTCCCAATCCCCGACAAGATTGGTACCCTTTCAGGTCCAAATCTCTCAAACTCCGGGAGAGATTCTCAAAACCAAGGTTGACATGTTTCGAGTTCCTTTCAACATTTTGGAAATCCCGCTGGAACTTTGGACATTCTGGCGAAGGGTTCCCAATCCCCGACAAGATTGGTACCCTTTCACGTCCAAATCTCTCAAACTCCGGGAGAGATTCTCAAAACCAAGGTTGACATGTTTTGAGTTCCTTTCAACATTTTGGAAAATCCGCTGAAACTTTGGACATTCTCGCGAAGGGTTCCCGACCCCCGACAAGACTGGTACCCTTTCACGTCCAAATCTCTCAAACTCCGGGAGAGATTCTCAAAACCAAGGTTGAAATCTTTCGAGTTCCTTTCAACATTTTGGAAATCCCGCTGAAACTTTGGACATTGTCGCGAAGGGTTCCCAATCCCCGAGAAGATTGGTACCCTTTCACGTCCAAATCTCTCAAACTCCGGGAGAGATTCTCAAAACCAAGGTTGACATGTTTCGAGTTCCTCTCAACATTTTGGAAATCCCGCTGAAACTTTGGACATTCTCGCGAAGGGTTCCCAATCCCCGACAAGATTGGTACCCTTTCACGTCCAAATCTCTCAAACTCCGGGAGAGATTCTCAAAACCAAGGTTGACATGGTTCGAGTTCCTTTCAACATTTTGGAAATCCCGCTGAAACTTTGGACATTCTCGCCAATGGTTCCCAATCACCGACAAGACTGGTACCCTTTCACGTCCAAATCTCTCAAACTCCGGGAGAGATTCTCAAAACCAAGGTTGACATGTTTCGAGTTCCTTTCAACATTTTGGAAATCCCGCTGAAACTTTGGACATTCTCGCGAAGGGTTCACAATCCCCGACAAGATTGGTACCCTTTCACGTCCAAAACTCTCAAACTCCGGGAGAGATTCTCAAAACCGAGGTTGACATGGTTCGAGTTCCTTTCAACATTTTGGAAATCCCGCTGAAACTTTGGACATTCTCGCGAAGGGTTCCCAATCCCCGACAAGATTGGTACCCTTTCACATCCAATCTCTCAAACTCCGGGAGAGATTCTCAAAACCAAGGTTGACATGTTTCGAGTTCCTTTCAACATTTTGGAAATCCCGCTGAAACTTTGGACATTCTCGCGAACGGGTCCCAATCCCTGACAAGATTGGTACCCTTTCAAGTCCAAATCTCTCAAAGTCCGGGAGAGATTCTCAAAACCAAGGTTGACATGTTTCGAGTTCCTTTCAACATTTTGGAAATCCCGCTGAAACTTTGGACATTCTGGCGAAGGGTTCCCAATCCCCGACAAGATTGGTACCCTTTCACGTCCAAATCTCTCAAACTCCGGGAGAGATTCTCAAAACCAAGGTTGACATGTTTCGAGTTCCTTTCAACATTTTGGAAATCCCGCTGGAACTTTGGACATTCTGGCGAAGGGTTCCCAATCCCCGACAAGACTGGTACCCTTTCACGTCCAAATCTCTCAAACTCCGGGAGAGATTCTCAAAACCAAGGTTGACATGTTTTGAGTTCCTTTCAACATTTTGGAAAATCCGCTGAAACTTTGGACATTCTCGCGAAGTGTTCCCGACCCCCGACAAGACTGGTACCCTTTCACGTCCAAATCTCTCAAACTCCGGGAGAGATTCTCAAAACCAAGGTTGACATGGTTCGAGTTCCTTTCAACATTTTGGAAATCCCGCTGAAACTTTTGACATTGTCGCGAAGGGTTCCCAATCCCCGACAAGATTGGTACCCTTTCACGTCCAAATCTCTCAAACTCCGGGAGAGATTCTCAAAACCAAGGTTGACATGTTTCGAGTTCCTTTCAACATTTTGGAAATCCCGCTGAAACTTTGGACATTCTCGCGAAGGGTTCCCAATCCCCGACAAGATTGGTACCTTTTCACGGCCAAATCTCTCAAACTCCGGGAGAGATTCTCAAAACCAAGGTTGACATGGTTCGAGTTCCTTTCAACATTTTGGAAATCCCGCTGAAACAATGGACATTCTGGCGAAGGGTTCCCAATCCCCGAGAAGATTGGTACCCTTTCACGTCCAAATCTCTCAAACTCCGGGAGAGATTCTCAAAACCAATGTTGACATGGTTCGAGTTCCTTTCAACATTTTGGAAATCCCGCTGAAACTTTGGACATTCTCGCGAAGGGTTCCCAATCCCCGACAAGACTGGTACCCTTTCACGTCCAAATCTCTCAAACTCCAGGAAAGATTCTCAAAACCAAGGTTGACATGGTTCGAGTTCCTTTCAACATTTTGGAAATCCCGCTGAAACTTTGGACATTGTCGCGAAGGGTTCCCAATCCCCGACAAGATTGGTACCCTTTCACTTCCAAATCTCTCAAAGTCCGGGAGAGATTCTCAAAACCAAGGTTGACATGTTTCGAGTTCCTTTCAACATTTTGGAAATCCCGCTGAAACTTTGGACATTCTCGCGAACGGGTCCCAATCCCTGACAAGATTGGTACCCTTTCAAGTCCAAATCTCTCAAAGTCCGGGAGAGATTCTCAAAACCAAGGTTGACATGTTTCGAGTTCCTTTCAACATTTTGGAAATCCCGCTGAAACTTTGGACATTCTCGCGAAGGGTTCCCAATCCCCCACAAGATTGGTACCCTTTCACGTCCAAATCTCTCAAACTCCGGGAGAGATTCTCAAAACCAAGGTTGACATGTTTCGAGTTCCTTTCAACATTTTGGAAATCCCGCTGAAACTTTGGACATTCTCGCGAAGGGTTCCCAATCCCCGACAAGATTGGTATTCTTTCACGTCCAAATCTCTCAAACTCCGGGAGAGATTCTCAAAACCAAAGTTGAAATGTTTCGAGTTCCTCTTAACATTTTGGAAATCCCGCTGAAACTTTGGACATTCTCGCGAAGGGTTCCCAATCCCCGACAAGATTGGTACCCTTTCAGGTCCAAATCTCTCAAACTCCGGGAGAGATTCTCAAAACCAAGGTTGACATGTTTCGAGTTCCTTTCAACATTTTGGAAATCCCGCTGGAACTTTGGACATTCTGGCGAAGGGTTCCCAATCCCCGACAAGACTGGTACCCTTTCACGTCCAAATCTCTCAAACTCCGGGAGAGATTCTCAAAACCAAGGTTGACATGTTTTGAGTTCCTTTCAACATTTTGGAAAATCCGCTGAAACTTTGGACATTCTCGCGAAGTGTTCCCGACCCCCGACAAGACTGGTACCCTTTCACGTCCAAATCTCTCAAACTCCGGGAGAGATTCTCAAAACCAAGGTTGAAATCTTTCGAGTTCCTTTCAACATTTTGGAAATCCCGCTGAAACTTTGGACATTGTCGCGAAGGGTTCCCAATCCCCGAGAAGATTGGTACCCTTTCACGTCCAAATCTCTCAAACTCCGGGAGAGATTCTCAAAACCAAGGTTGACATGTTTCGAGTTCCTCTCAACATTTTGGAAATCCCGCTGAAACTTTGGACATTCTCGCGAAGGGTTCCCAATCCCCGACAAGATTGGTACCCTTTCACGTCCAAATCTCTCAAACTCCGGGAGAGATTCTCAAAACCAAGGTTGACATGGTTCGAGTTCCTTTCAACATTTTGGAAATCCCGCTGAAACTTTGGACATTCTCGCCAATGGTTCCCAATCACCGACAAGACTGGTACCCTTTCACGTCCAAATGTCTCAAACTCCGGGAGAGATTCTCAAAACCGAGGTTGACATGGTTCGAGTTCCTTTCAACATTTTGGAAATCCCGCTGAAACTTTGGACATTCTCGCGAAGGGTTCCCAATCCCCGACAAGATTGGTACCCTTTCACGTCCAAATCTCTCAAACTCCGGGAGAGATTCTCAAAATCAAGGTTGACATGTTTCGAGTTCCTTTCAACATTTTGGAAATCCCGCTGAAACTTTGGACATTCTGGCGAAGGGTTCCCAATCCCCGAGAAGATTGGTACCCTTTCACGTCCAATCTCTCAAACTCCGGGAGAGATTCTCAAAACCAAGGTTGACATGTTTCGAGTTCCTTTCAACATTTTGGAAATCCCGCTGAAACTTTGGACATTCTCGCGAACGGGTCCCAATCCCTGACAAGATTGGTACCCTTTCAAGTCCAAATCTCTCAAAGTCCGGGAGAGATTCTCAAAACCAAGGTTGACATGTTTCGAGTTCCTTTCAACATTTTGGAAATCCCGCTGAAACTTTGGACATTGTCGCGAAGGGTTCCCAATCCCCGACAAGACTGGTACCCTTTCACGTCCAAATCTCTCAAACTCCGGGAGAGATTCTCAAAACCAAGGTTGACATGTTTCGAGTTCCTTTCAACATTTTGGAAATCCCGCTGAAACTTTGGACATTCTCGCGAAGGGTTCCCAATCCCCGACAAGACTGGTACCCTTTCACGTCCAAATCTCTCAAACTCCGGGAGAGATTCTCAAAACCAAGGTTGACATGTTTCGAGTTCCTTTCAACATTTTGGAAATCCCGCTGAAACTTTGGACATTCTCGCGAAGGGTTCCCAATCCCCGACAAGATTGGTACCCTTTCACGTCCAAATCTCTCAAACTCCGGGAGAGATTCTCAAAACCAAGGTTGACATGTTTCGAGTTCCTTTCAACATTCTGGAAACCCCGCTGAAACTTTGGACATTCTGTCGAAGGGTTCCCAATCCCCGACAAGATTGGTACCCTTTCACGTCCAAATCTCTCAAACTCCGGGAGAGATTCTCAAAACCAAGGTTGACATGGTTCGAGTTCCTTTCAACATTTTGGAAATCCCGCTGAAACTTTGGACATTGTCGCGAAGGGTTCCCAATCCCCGACAAGATTGGTACCCTTTCACGTCCAAATCTCTCAAACTCCGGGAGAGATTCTCAAAACCAAGGTTGACATGTTTCGAGTTCCTTTCAACATTTTGGAAATCCGGCTGAAACTTTGGACATTCTCGCGAAGGGTTCCCAATCCCCGACAAGACTGGTACCCATTCACGTCCAAATCTCTCAAACTCCGGGAGAGATTCTCAAAACCAAGGTTGACATGGTTCGAGTTCCTTTCAACATTTTGGAAATCCCGCTGAAACTTTGGACATTCTGGCGAAGGGTTCCCAATCCCCGAGAAGATTGGTACCCTTTCACGTCCAATCTCTCAAACTCCGGGAGAGATTCTCAAAACCAAGGTTGACATGTTTCGAGTTCCTTTCAACATTTTGGAAATCCCGCTGAAACTTTGGACATTCTCGCTAACGGGTCCCAATCCCTGACAAGATTGGTACCCTTTCAAGTCCAAATCTCTCAAACTCCGGGAGAGATTCTCAAAACCAAGGTTGACATGTTTCGAGTTCCTTTCAACATTTTGGAAATCCCGCTGAAACTTTGGACATTGTCGCGAAGGGTTCCCAATCCCCGACAAGACTGGTACCCTTTCACGTCCAAATCTCTCAAACTCCGGGAGAGATTCTCAAAACCAAGGTTGACATGTTTCGAGTTCCTTTCAACATTTTGGAAATCCCGCTGAAACTTTGGACATTCTCGCGAAGGGTTCCCAATCCCCGACAAGACTGGTACCCTTTCACGTCCAAATCTCTCAAACTCCGGGAGAGATTCTCAAAACCAAGGTTGACATGTTTCGAGTTCCTTTCAACATTTTGGAAATCCCGCTGAAACTTTGGACATTCTCGCGAAGGGTTCCCAATCCCCGACAAGATTGGTACCCTTTCACGTCCAAATCTCTCAAACTCCGGGAGAGATTCTCAAAACCAAGGTTGACATGTTTCGAGTTCCTTTCAACATTTTGGAAACCCCGCTGAAACTTTGGACATTCTGTCGAAGGGTTCCCAATCCCCGACAAGATTGGTACCCTTTCACGTCCAAATCTCTCAAACTCCGGGAGAGATTCTCAAAACCAAGGTTGACATGGTTCGAGTTCCTTTCAACATTTTGGAAATCCCGCTGAAACTTTGGACATTCTCGCGAAGGGTTCCCAATCCCCGACAAGATTGGTACCCTTTCACGTCCAAATCTCTCAAACTCCGGGAGAGATTCTCAAAACCAAGGTTGACATGTTTCGAGTTCCTTTCAACATTTTGGAAATCCGGCTGAAACTTTGGACATTCTCGCGAAGGGTTCCCAATCCCCGACAAGATTGGTACCCATTCACGTCCAAATCTCTCAAACTCCGGGAGAGATTCTCAAAACCAAGGTTGACATGGTTCGAGTTCCTTTCAACATTTTGGAAATCCCGCTGAAACAATGGACATTCTGGCGAAGGGTTCCCAATCCCCGAGAAGATTGGTACCCTTTCACGTCCAAATCTCTCAAACTCCGGGAGAGATTCTCAAAACCAAGGTTGACATGTTTCGAGTTCCTTTCAACATTTTGGAAATCCCGCTGAAACTTTGGACATTCTCGCGAAGGGTTCCCAATCCCCGACAAGACTGGTACCCTTTCACGTCCAAATCTCTCAAACTCCGGGAGAGATTCTCAAAACCAAGGTTGACATGTTTCGAGTTCCTTTCAACATTTTGGAAATCCCGCTGAAACTTTGGACATTCTGTCGAAGGGTTCCCAATCCCCGACAAGACTGGTACCCTTTCACGTCCAAATCTCTCAAACTCCGGGAGAGATTCTCAAAACCAAGGTTGACATGGTTCGAGTTCCTTTCAACATTTTGGAAATCCCGCTGAAACTTTGGACATTGTCGCGAAGGGTTCCCAATCCCCGACAAGATTGGTACCCTTTCACTTCCAAATCTCTCAAAGTCCGGGAGAGATTCTCAAAACCAAGGTTGACATGTTTCGAGTTCCTTTCAACATTTTGGAAATCCCGCTGAAACTTTGGACATTCTCGCGAACGGGTCCCAATCCCTGACAAGATTGGTACCCTTTCAAGTCCAAATCTCTCAAAGTCCGGGAGAGATTCTCAAAACCAAGGTTGACATGTTTCGAGTTCCTTTCAACATTTTGGAAATCCCGCTGAAACTTTGGACATTCTCGCGAAGGGTTCCCAATCCCCGACAAGATTGGTACCCTTTCACGTCCAAATCTCTCAAACTCCGGGAGAGATTCTCAAAACCAAGGTTGACATGTTTCGAGTTCCTTTCAACATTTTGGAAATCCCGCTGAAACTTTGGACATTCTCGCGAAGGGTTCCCAATCCCCGACAAGATTGGTACCCTTTCACGTCCAAATCTCTCAAACTCCGGGAGAGATTCTCAAAACCAAGGTTGACATGTTTCGAGTTCCTTTCAACATTTTGGAAACCCCGCTGAAACTTTGGACATTCTGGCGAAGGGTTCCCAATCCCCGACAAGATTGGTACCCTTTCACGTCCAAATCTCTCAAACTCCGGGAGAGATTCTCAAAACCAAGGTTGACATGTTTCGAGTTCCTTTCAACATTTTGGAAATCCCGCTGAAACTTTGGACATTCTCGCGAACGGGTCCCAATCCCTGACAAGATTGGTACCCTTTCAAGTCCAAATCTCTCAAAGTCCGGGAGAGATTCTCAAAACCAAGGTTGACATGTTTCGAGTTCCTTTCAACATTTTGGAAATCCCGCTGAAACTTTGGACATTCTGGCGAAGGGTTCCCAATCCCCGACAAGATTGGTACCCTTTCACGTCCAAATCTCTCAAACTCCGGGAGAGATTCTCAAAACCAAGGTTGACATGTTTCGAGTTCCTTTCAACATTTTGGAAATCCAGCTGGAACTTTGGACATTCTGGCGAAGGGTTCCCAATCCCCGACAAGACTGGTACCCTTTCACGTCCAAATCTCTCAAACTCCGGGAGAGATTCTCAAAACCAAGGTTGACATGTTTTGAGTTCCTTTCAACATTTTGGAAAATCCGCTGAAACTTTGGACATTCTCGCGAAGTGTTCCCGACCCCCGACAAGACTGGTACCCTTTCACGTCCAAATCTCTCAAAGTCCGGGAGAGATTCTCAAAACCAAGGTTGACATGGTTCGAGTTCCTTTCAACATTTTGGAAATCCCGCTGAAACTTTTGACATTGTCGCGAAGGGTTCCCAATCCCCGACAAGATTGGTACCCTTTCACGTCCAAATCTCTCAAACTCCGGGAGAGATTCTCAAAACCAAGGTTGACATGTTTCGAGTTCCTTTCAACATTTTGGAAATCCCGCTGAAACTTTGGACATTCTCGCGAAGGGTTCCCAATCCCCGACAAGATTGGTACCTTTTCACGTCCAAATCTCTCAAACTCCGGGAGAGATTCTCAAAACCAAGGTTGACATGGTTCGAGTTCCTTTCAACATTTTGGAAATCCCGCTGAAACAATGGACATTCTGGCGAAGGGTTCCCAATCCCCGAGAAGATTGGTACCCTTTCACGTCCAAATCTCTCAAACTCCGGGAGAGATTCTCAAAACCAATGTTGACATGGTTCGAGTTCCTTTCAACATTTTGGAAATCCCGCTGAAACTTTGGACATTGTCGCGAAGGGTTCCCAATCCCCGACAAGACTGGTACCCTTTCACGTCCAAATCTCTCAAACTCCAGGAAAGATTCTCAAAACCAAGGTTGACATGGTTCGAGTTCCTTTCAACATTTTGGAAATCCCGCTGAAACTTTGGACATTGTCGCGAAGGGTTCCCAATCCCCGACAAGATTGGTACCCTTTCACTTCCAAATCTCTCAAAGTCCGGGAGAGATTCTCAAAACCAAGGTTGACATGTTTCGAGTTCCTTTCAACATTTTGGAAATCCCGCTGAAACTTTGGACATTCTCGCGAACGGGTCCCAATCCCTGACAAGATTGGTACCATTTCAAGTCCAAATCTCTCAAAGTCCGGGAGAGATTCTCAAAACCAAGGTTGACATGTTTCTAGTTCCTTTCAACATTTTGGAAATCCCGCTGAAACTTTGGACATTCTCGCGAAGGGTTCCCAATCCCCGACAAGATTGGTATTCTTTCACGTCCAAATCTCTCAAACTCCGGGAGAGATTCTCAAAACCAAAGTTGAAATGTTTCGAGTTCCTCTTAACATTTTGGAAATCCCGCTGAAACTTTGGACATTCTCGCGAAGGGTTCCCAATCCCCGACAAGATTGGTACCCTTTCAGGTCCAAATCTCTCAAACTCCGGGAGAGATTCTCAAAACCAAGGTTGACATGTTTCGAGTTCCTTTCAACATTTTGGAAATCCCGCTGGAACTTTGGACATTCTGGCGAAGGGTTCCCAATCCCCGACAAGATTGGTACCCTTTCACGTCCAAATCTCTCAAACTCCGGGAGAGATTCTCAAAACCAAGGTTGACATGTTTTGAGTTCCTTTCAACATTTTGGAAAATCCGCTGAAACTTTGGACATTCTCGCGAAGGGTTCCCGACCCCCGACAAGACTGGTACCCTTTCACGTCCAAATCTCTCAAACTCCGGGAGAGATTCTCAAAACCAAGGTTGAAATCTTTCGAGTTCCTTTCAACATTTTGGAAATCCCGCTGAAACTTTGGACATTGTCGCGAAGGGTTCCCAATCCCCGAGAAGATTGGTACCCTTTCACGTCCAAATCTCTCAAACTCCGGGAGAGATTCTCAAAACCAAGGTTGACATGTTTCGAGTTCCTCTCAACATTTTGGAAATCCCGCTGAAACTTTGGACATTCTCGCGAAGGGTTCCCAATCCCCGACAAGATTGGTACCCTTTCACGTCCAAATCTCTCAAACTCCGGGAGAGATTCTCAAAACCAAGGTTGACATGGTTCGAGTTCCTTTCAACATTTTGGAAATCCCGCTGAAACTTTGGACATTCTCGCCAATGGTTCCCTATCACCGACAAGACTGGTACCCTTTCACGTCCAAATCTCTCAAACTCCGGGAGAGATTCTCAAAACCAAGGTTGACATGTTTCGAGTTCCTTTCAACATTTTGGAAATCCCGCTGAAACTTTGGACATTCTCGCGAAGGGTTCCCAATCCCCGACAAGATTGGTACCCTTTCACGTCCAAAACTCTCAAACTCCGGGAGAGATTCTCAAAACCGAGGTTGACATGGTTCGAGTTCCTTTCAACATTTTGGAAATCCCGCTGAAACTTTGGACATTCTCGCGAAGGGTTCCCAATCCCCGACAAGATTGGTACCCTTTCACGTCCAATCTCTCAAACTCCGGGAGAGATTCTCAAAACCAAGGTTGACATGTTTCGAGTTCCTTTCAACATTTTGGAAATCCCGCTGAAACTTTGGACATTCTCGCGAACGGGTCCCAATCCCTGACAAGATTGGTACCCTTTCAAGTCCAAATCTCTCAAAGTCCGGGAGAGATTCTCAAAACCAAGGTTGACATGTTTCGAGTTCCTTTCAACATTTTGGAAATCCCGCTGAAACTTTGGACATTCTGGCGAAGGGTTCCCAATCCCCGACAAGATTGGTACCCTTTCACGTCCAAATCTCTCAAACTCCGGGAGAGATTCTCAAAACCAAGGTTGACATGTTTCGAGTTCCTTTCAACATTTTGGAAATCCCGCTGGAACTTTGGACATTCTGGCGAAGGGTTCCCAATCCCCGACAAGACTGGTACCCTTTCACGTCCAAATCTCTCAAACTCCGGGAGAGATTCTCAAAACCAAGGTTGACATGTTTTGAGTTCCTTTCAACATTTTGGAAAATCCGCTGAAACTTTGGACATTCTCGCGAAGTGTTCCCGACCCCCGACAAGACTGGTACCCTTTCACGTCCAAATCTCTCAAACTCCGGGAGAGATTCTCAAAACCAAGGTTGACATGGTTCGAGTTCCTTTCAACATTTTGGAAATCCCGCTGAAACTTTTGACATTGTCGCGAAGGGTTCCCAATCCCCGACAAGATTGGTACCCTTTCACGTCCAAATCTCTCAAACTCCGGGAGAGATTCTCAAAACCAAGGTTGACATGGTTCGAGTTCCTTTCAACATTTTGGAAATCCCGCTGAAACAATGGACATTCTGGCGAAGGGTTCCCAATCCCCGAGAAGATTGGTACCCTTTCACGTCCAAATCTCTCAAAGTCCGGGAGAGATTCTCAAAACCAATGTTGACATGGTTCGAGTTCCTTTCAACATTTTGGAAATCCCGCTGAAACTTTGGACATTCTCGCGAAGGGTTCCCAATCCCCGACAAGACTGGTACCCTTTCACGTCCAAATCTCTCAAACTCCAGGAAAGATTCTCAAAACCAAGGTTGACATGGTTCGAGTTCCTTTCAACATTTTGGAAATCCCGCTGAAACTTTGGACATTGTCGCGAAGGGTTCCCAATCCCCGACAAGATTGGTACCCTTTCACTTCCAAATCTCTCAAAGTCCGGGAGAGATTCTCAAAACCAAGGTTGACATGTTTCGAGTTCCTTTCAACATTTTGGAAATCCCGCTGGAACTTTGGACATTCTGGCGAAGGGTTCCCAATCCCCGACAAGACTGGTACCCTTTCACGTCCAAATCTCTCAAACTCCGGGAGAGATTCTCAAAACCAAGGTTGACATGTTTCGAGTTCCTTTCAACATTTTGGAAATCCCGCTGAAACTTTGGACATTCTCGCGAAGGGTTCCCAATCCCCGACAAGATTGGTATTCTTTCACGTCCAAATCTCTCAAACTCCGGGAGAGATTCTCAAAACCAAAGTTGAAATGTTTCGAGTTCCTCTTAACATTTTGGAAATCCCGCTGAAACTTTGGACATTCTCGCGAAGGGTTCCCAATCCCCGACAAGATTGGTACCCTTTCAGGTCCAAATCTCTCAAACTCCGGGAGAGATTCTCAAAACCAAGGTTGACATGTTTCGAGTTCCTTTCAACATTTTGGAAATCCCGCTGGAACTTTGGACATTCTCGCGAAGGGTTCCCAATCCCCGACAAGATTGGTACCCTTTCACGTCCAAATCTCTCAAACTCCGGGAGAGATTCTCAAAACCAAGGTTGACATGTTTTGAGTTCCTTTCAACATTTTGGAAAATCCGCTGAAACTTTGGACATTCTCGCGAAGGGTTCCCGACCCCCGACAAGACTGGTACCCTTTCACGTCCAAATCTCTCAAACTCCGGGAGAGATTCTCAAAACCAAGGTTGAAATCTTTCGAGTTCCTTTCAACATTTTGGAAATCCCGCTGAAACTTTGGACATTGTCGCGAAGGGTTCCCAATCCCCGAGAAGATTGGTACCCTTTCACGTCCAAATCTCTCAAACTCCGGGAGAGATTCTCAAAACCAAGGTTGACATGTTTCGAGTTCCTCTCAACATTTTGGAAATCCCGCTGAAACTTTGGACATTCTCGCGAAGGGTTCCCAATCCCCGACAAGATTGGTACCCTTTCACGTCCAAATCTCTCAAACTCCGGGAGAGATTCTCAAAACCAAGGTTGACATGGTTCGAGTTCCTTTCAACATTTTGGAAATCCCGCTGAAACTTTGGACATTCTCGCCAATGGTTCCCAATCACCGACAAGACTGGTACCCTTTCACGTCCAAATCTCTCAAACTCCGGGAGAGATTCTCAAAACCAAGGTTGACATGTTTCGAGTTCCTTTCAACATTTTGGAAATCCCGCTGAAACTTTGGACATTCTCGCGAAGGGTTCACAATCCCCGACAAGATTGGTACCCTTTCACGTCCAAAACTCTCAAACTCCGGGAGAGATTCTCAAAACCGAGGTTGACATGGTTCGAGTTCCTTTCAACATTTTGGAAATCCCGCTGAAACTTTGGACATTCTCGCGAAGGGTTCCCAATCCCCGACAAGATTGGTACCCTTTCACATCCAATCTCTCAAACTCCGGGAGAGATTCTCAAAACCAAGGTTGACATGTTTCGAGTTCCTTTCAACATTTTGGAAATCCCGCTGAAACTTTGGACATTCTCGCGAACGGGTCCCAATCCCTGACAAGATTGGTACCCTTTCAAGTCCAAATCTCTCAAAGTCCGGGAGAGATTCTCAAAACCAAGGTTGACATGTTTCGAGTTCCTTTCAACATTTTGGAAATCCCGCTGAAACTTTGGACATTCTGGCGAAGGGTTCCCAATCCCCGACAAGATTGGTACCCTTTCACGTCCAAATCTCTCAAACTCCGGGAGAGATTCTCAAAACCAAGGTTGACATGTTTCGAGTTCCTTTCAACATTTTGGAAATCCCGCTGGAACTTTGGACATTCTGGCGAAGGGTTCCCAATCCCCGACAAGACTGGTACCCTTTCACGTCCAAATCTCTCAAACTCCGGGAGAGATTCTCAAAACCAAGGTTGACATGTTTTGAGTTCCTTTCAACATTTTGGAAAATCCGCTGAAACTTTGGACATTCTCGCGAAGTGTTCCCGACCCCCGACAAGACTGGTACCCTTTCACGTCCAAATCTCTCAAACTCCGGGAGAGATTCTCAAAACCAAGGTTGACATGGTTCGAGTTCCTTTCAACATTTTGGAAATCCCGCTGAAACTTTTGACATTGTCGCGAAGGGTTCCCAATCCCCGACAAGATTGGTACCCTTTCACGTCCAAATCTCTCAAACTCCGGGAGAGATTCTCAAAACCAAGGTTGACATGTTTCGAGTTCCTTTCAACATTTTGGAAATCCCGCTGAAACTTTGGACATTCTCGCGAAGGGTTCCCAATCCCCGACAAGATTGGTACCTTTTCACGGCCAAATCTCTCAAACTCCGGGAGAGATTCTCAAAACCAAGGTTGACATGGTTCGAGTTCCTTTCAACATTTTGGAAATCCCGCTGAAACAATGGACATTCTGGCGAAGGGTTCCCAATCCCCGAGAAGATTGGTACCCTTTCACGTCCAAATCTCTCAAACTCCGGGAGAGATTCTCAAAACCAATGTTGACATGGTTCGAGTTCCTTTCAACATTTTGGAAATCCCGCTGAAACTTTGGACATTCTCGCGAAGGGTTCCCAATCCCCGACAAGACTGGTACCCTTTCACGTCCAAATCTCTCAAACTCCAGGAAAGATTCTCAAAACCAAGGTTGACATGGTTCGAGTTCCTTTCAACATTTTGGAAATCCCGCTGAAACTTTGGACATTGTCGCGAAGGGTTCCCAATCCCCGACAAGATTGGTACCCTTTCACTTCCAAATCTCTCAAAGTCCGGGAGAGATTCTCAAAACCAAGGTTGACATGTTTCGAGTTCCTTTCAACATTTTGGAAATCCCGCTGAAACTTTGGACATTCTCGCGAACGGGTCCCAATCCCTGACAAGATTGGTACCCTTTCAAGTCCAAATCTCTCAAAGTCCGGGAGAGATTCTCAAAACCAAGGTTGACATGTTTCGAGTTCCTTTCAACATTTTGGAAATCCCGCTGAAACTTTGGACATTCTCGCGAAGGGTTCCCAATCCCCCACAAGATTGGTACCCTTTCACGTCCAAATCTCTCAAACTCCGGGAGAGATTCTCAAAACCAAGGTTGACATGTTTCGAGTTCCTTTCAACATTTTGGAAATCCCGCTGAAACTTTGGACATTCTCGCGAAGGGTTCCCAATCCCCGACAAGATTGGTATTCTTTCACGTCCAAATCTCTCAAACTCCGGGAGAGATTCTCAAAACCAAAGTTGAAATGTTTCGAGTTCCTCTTAACATTTTGGAAATCCCGCTGAAACTTTGGACATTCTCGCGAAGGGTTCCCAATCCCCGACAAGATTGGTACCCTTTCAGGTCCAAATCTCTCAAACTCCGGGAGAGATTCTCAAAACCAAGGTTGACATGTTTCGAGTTCCTTTCAACATTTTGGAAATCCCGCTGGAACTTTGGACATTCTGGCGAAGGGTTCCCAATCCCCGACAAGACTGGTACCCTTTCACGTCCAAATCTCTCAAACTCCGGGAGAGATTCTCAAAACCAAGGTTGACATGTTTTGAGTTCCTTTCAACATTTTGGAAAATCCGCTGAAACTTTGGACATTCTCGCGAAGTGTTCCCGACCCCCGACAAGACTGGTACCCTTTCACGTCCAAATCTCTCAAACTCCGGGAGAGATTCTCAAAACCAAGGTTGACATGTTTCGAGTTCCTTTCAACATTTTGGAAATCCCGCTGAAACTTTGGACATTGTCGCGAAGGGTTCCCAATCCCCGAGAAGATTGGTACCCTTTCACGTCCAAATCTCTCAAACTCCGGGAGAGATTCTCAAAACCAAGGTTGACATGTTTCGAGTTCCTCTCAACATTTTGGAAATCCCGCTGAAACTTTGGACATTCTCGCGAAGGGTTCCCAATCCCCGACAAGATTGGTACCCTTTCACGTCCAAATCTCTCAAACTCCGGGAGAGATTCTCAAAACCAAGGTTGACATGGTTCGAGTTCCTTTCAACATTTTGGAAATCCCGCTGAAACTTTGGACATTCTCGCCAATGGTTCCCAATCACCGACAAGACTGGTACCCTTTCACGTCCAAATGTCTCAAACTCCGGGAGAGATTCTCAAAACCGAGGTTGACATGGTTCGAGTTCCTTTCAACATTTTGGAAATCCCGCTGAAACTTTGGACATTCTCGCGAAGGGTTCCCAATCCCCGACAAGATTGGTACCCTTTCACGTCCAAATCTCTCAAACTCCGGGAGAGATTCTCAAAATCAAGGTTGACATGTTTCGAGTTCCTTTCAACATTTTGGAAATCCCGCTGAAACTTTGGACATTCTGGCGAAGGGTTCCCAATCCCCGAGAAGATTGGTACCCTTTCACGTCCAATCTCTCAAACTCCGGGAGAGATTCTCAAAACCAAGGTTGACATGTTTCGAGTTCCTTTCAACATTTTGGAAATCCCGCTGAAACTTTGGACATTCTCGCGAACGGGTCCCAATCCCTGACAAGATTGGTACCCTTTCAAGTCCAAATCTCTCAAAGTCCGGGAGAGATTCTCAAAACCAAGGTTGACATGTTTCGAGTTCCTTTCAACATTTTGGAAATCCCGCTGAAACTTTGGACATTGTCGCGAAGGGTTCCCAATCCCCGACAAGACTGGTACCCTTTCACGTCCAAATCTCTCAAACTCCGGGAGAGATTCTCAAAACCAAGGTTGACATGTTTCGAGTTCCTTTCAACATTTTGGAAATCCCGCTGAAACTTTGGACATTCTCGCGAAGGGTTCCCAATCCCCGACAAGACTGGTACCCTTTCACGTCCAAATCTCTCAAACTCCGGGAGAGATTCTCAAAACCAAGGTTGACATGTTTCGAGTTCCTTTCAACATTTTGGAAATCCCGCTGAAACTTTGGACATTCTCGCGAAGGGTTCCCAATCCCCGACAAGATTGGTACCCTTTCACGTCCAAATCTCTCAAACTCCGGGAGAGATTCTCAAAACCAAGGTTGACATGTTTCGAGTTCCTTTCAACATTCTGGAAACCCCGCTGAAACTTTGGACATTCTGTCGAAGGGTTCCCAATCCCCGACAAGATTGGTACCCTTTCACGTCCAAATCTCTCAAACTCCGGGAGAGATTCTCAAAACCAAGGTTGACATGGTTCGAGTTCCTTTCAACATTTTGGAAATCCCGCTGAAACTTTGGACATTGTCGCGAAGGGTTCCCAATCCCCGACAAGATTGGTACCCTTTCACGTCCAAATCTCTCAAACTCCGGGAGAGATTCTCAAAACCAAGGTTGACATGTTTCGAGTTCCTTTCAACATTTTGGAAATCCGGCTGAAACTTTGGACATTCTCGCGAAGGGTTCCCAATCCCCGACAAGACTGGTACCCATTCACGTCCAAATCTCTCAAACTCCGGGAGAGATTCTCAAAACCAAGGTTGACATGGTTCGAGTTCCTTTCAACATTTTGGAAATCCCGCTGAAACTTTGGACATTCTGGCGAAGGGTTCCCAATCCCCGAGAAGATTGGTACCCTTTCACGTCCAATCTCTCAAACTCCGGGAGAGATTCTCAAAACCAAGGTTGACATGTTTCGAGTTCCTTTCAACATTTTGGAAATCCCGCTGAAACTTTGGACATTCTCGCTAACGGGTCCCAATCCCTGACAAGATTGGTACCCTTTCAAGTCCAAATCTCTCAAACTCCGGGAGAGATTCTCAAAACCAAGGTTGACATGTTTCGAGTTCCTTTCAACATTTTGGAAATCCCGCTGAAACTTTGGACATTGTCGCGAAGGGTTCCCAATCCCCGACAAGACTGGTACCCTTTCACGTCCAAATCTCTCAAACTCCGGGAGAGATTCTCAAAACCAAGGTTGACATGTTTCGAGTTCCTTTCAACATTTTGGAAATCCCGCTGAAACTTTGGACATTCTCGCGAAGGGTTCCCAATCCCCGACAAGACTGGTACCCTTTCACGTCCAAATCTCTCAAACTCCGGGAGAGATTCTCAAAACCAAGGTTGACATGTTTCGAGTTCCTTTCAACATTTTGGAAATCCCGCTGAAACTTTGGACATTCTCGCGAAGGGTTCCCAATCCCCGACAAGATTGGTACCCTTTCACGTCCAAATCTCTCAAACTCCGGGAGAGATTCTCAAAACCAAGGTTGACATGTTTCGAGTTCCTTTCAACATTTTGGAAACCCCGCTGAAACTTTGGACATTCTGTCGAAGGGTTCCCAATCCCCGACAAGATTGGTACCCTTTCACGTCCAAATCTCTCAAACTCCGGGAGAGATTCTCAAAACCAAGGTTGACATGGTTCGAGTTCCTTTCAACATTTTGGAAATCCCGCTGAAACTTTGGACATTCTCGCGAAGGGTTCCCAATCCCCGACAAGATTGGTACCCTTTCACGTCCAAATCTCTCAAACTCCGGGAGAGATTCTCAAAACCAAGGTTGACATGTTTCGAGTTCCTTTCAACATTTTGGAAATCCGGCTGAAACTTTGGACATTCTCGCGAAGGGTTCCCAATCCCCGACAAGATTGGTACCCATTCACGTCCAAATCTCTCAAACTCCGGGAGAGATTCTCAAAACCAAGGTTGACATGGTTCGAGTTCCTTTCAACATTTTGGAAATCCCGCTGAAACAATGGACATTCTGGCGAAGGGTTCCCAATCCCCGAGAAGATTGGTACCCTTTCACGTCCAAATCTCTCAAACTCCGGGAGAGATTCTCAAAACCAAGGTTGACATGTTTCGAGTTCCTTTCAACATTTTGGAAATCCCGCTGAAACTTTGGACATTCTCGCGAAGGGTTCCCAATCCCCGACAAGACTGGTACCCTTTCACGTCCAAATCTCTCAAACTCCGGGAGAGATTCTCAAAACCAAGGTTGACATGTTTCGAGTTCCTTTCAACATTTTGGAAATCCCGCTGAAACTTTGGACATTCTGTCGAAGGGTTCCCAATCCCCGACAAGACTGGTACCCTTTCACGTCCAAATCTCTCAAACTCCGGGAGAGATTCTCAAAACCAAGGTTGACATGGTTCGAGTTCCTTTCAACATTTTGGAAATCCCGCTGAAACTTTGGACATTGTCGCGAAGGGTTCCCAATCCCCGACAAGATTGGTACCCTTTCACTTCCAAATCTCTCAAAGTCCGGGAGAGATTCTCAAAACCAAGGTTGACATGTTTCGAGTTCCTTTCAACATTTTGGAAATCCCGCTGAAACTTTGGACATTCTCGCGAACGGGTCCCAATCCCTGACAAGATTGGTACCCTTTCAAGTCCAAATCTCTCAAAGTCCGGGAGAGATTCTCAAAACCAAGGTTGACATGTTTCGAGTTCCTTTCAACATTTTGGAAATCCCGCTGAAACTTTGGACATTCTCGCGAAGGGTTCCCAATCCCCGACAAGATTGGTACCCTTTCACGTCCAAATCTCTCAAACTCCGGGAGAGATTCTCAAAACCAAGGTTGACATGTTTCGAGTTCCTTTCAACATTTTGGAAATCCCGCTGAAACTTTGGACATTCTCGCGAAGGGTTCCCAATCCCCGACAAGATTGGTACCCTTTCACGTCCAAATCTCTCAAACTCCGGGAGAGATTCTCAAAACCAAGGTTGACATGTTTCGAGTTCCTTTCAACATTTTGGAAACCCCGCTGAAACTTTGGACATTCTGGCGAAGGGTTCCCAATCCCCGACAAGATTGGTACCCTTTCACGTCCAAATCTCTCAAACTCCGGGAGAGATTCTCAAAACCAAGGTTGACATGGTTCGAGTTCCTTTCAACATTTTGGAAATCCCGCTGAAACCTTGGACATTCTCGCGAAGGGTTCCCGATCCCCGACAAGATTGGTACCCATTCACGTCCAAATCTCTCAAACTCCGGGAGAGATTCTCAAAACCAAGGTTGACATGTTTCGAGTTCCTTTCAACATTTTGGAAATCCCGCTGAAACTTTGTACATTCTCGCGAAGGGTTCCCAATCCCCGACAAGATTGGTACCCTTTCACGTCCAAATCTCTCAAACTCCGGGAGAGATTCTCAAAACCAAGGTTGACATGTTTCGAGTTCCTTTCAACATTTTGGAAAATCCGCTGAAACTTTGGACATTCTCGCGAAGGGTTCCCAATCCCCGACAAGACTGGTACCCTTTCACGTCCAAATCTCTCAAACTCCGGGAGAGATTCTCAAAACCAAGGTTGACATGTTTCGAGTTCCTTTCAACATTTTGGAAATCCCGCTGAAACTTTGGACATTCTCGCGAAGGGTTCTCAATCCCCGACAAGATTGGTACCCATTCACGTCCAAATCTCTCAAACTCCGGGAGAGATTCTCAAAACCAAGGTTGACATGTTTCGAGTTCCTTTCAACATTTTGGAAATCCCGCTGAAACTTTGGACATTCTCGCGAAGGGTTCCCAATCCCCGACAAGATTGGTACCCTTTCACGTCCAAATCTCTCAAACTCCGGGAGAGATTCTCAAAACCAAGGTTGACATGTTTCGAGTTCCTTTCAACATTTTGGAAATCCCGCTGAAACTTTGGACATTCTCGCGAAGGGTTCCCAATCCCCGAGAAGATTGGTACCCTTTCACGTCCAAATCTCTCAAACTCCGGGAGAGATTCTCAAAACCAAGGTTGACATGTTTCGAGTTCCTTTCAACATTTTGGAAATCCCGCTGAAACTTTGGACATTCTCGCGAAGGGTTCCCAATCCCCGACAAGACTGGTACCCTTTCACGTCCAAATCTCTCAAACTCCGGGAGAGATTCTCAAAACCAAGGTTGACATGTTTCGAGTTCCTTTCAACATTTTGGAAATCCCGCTGAAACTTTGGACATTGTCGCGAAGGGTTCCCAATCCCCGACAAGATTGGTACCCTTTCACGTCCAAATCTCTCAAACTCCAGGAAAGATTCTCAAAACCAAGGTTGACATGGTTCGAGTTCCTTTCAACATTTTGGAAATCCCGCTGAAACTTTGGACATTCTCGCGAAGGGTTCCCAATCCCCGACAAGATTGGTACCCTTTCACTTCCAAATCTCTCAAAGTCCGGGAGAGATTCTCAAAACCAAGGTTGACATGTTTCGAGTTCCTTTCAACATTTTGGAAATCCCGCTGAAACTTTGGACATTCTCGCGAAGGGTTCCCAATCCCCGAGAAGATTGGTACCCTTTCACGTCCAAATCTCTCAAACTCCGGGAGAGATTCTCAAAACCAAGGTTGACATGTTTCGAGTTCCTTTCAACATTTTGGAAATCCCGCTGAAACTTTGGACATTCTCGCGAAGGGTTCCCAATCCCCGACAAGACTGGTACCCTTTCACGTCCAAATCTCTCAAACTCCGGGAGAGATTCTCAAAACCAAGGTTGACATGTTTCGAGTTCCTTTCAACATTTTGGAAAATCCGCTGAAACTTCGGACATTCTCGCGAAGGGTTCCCAATCCCCGACAAGACTGGTACCCTTTCACGTCCAAATCTCTCAAACTCCGGGAGAGATTCTCAAAACCAAGGTTGACATGTTTCGAGTTCCTTTCAACATTTTGGAAATCCCGCTGAAACTTTGGACATTCTGTCGAAGGGTTCCCAATCCCCGACAGGACTGGTACCCTTTCACGTCCAAATCTCTCAAACTCCGGGAGAGATTCTCAAAACCAAGGTTGACATGTTTCGAGTTCCTTTCAACATTTTGGAAATCCCGCTGAAACTTTGGACATTGTCGCGAAGGGTTCCCAATCCCCGACAAGATTGGTACCCTTTCACGTCCAAATCTCTCAAACTCCAGGAAAGATTCTCAAAACCAAGGTTGACATGGTTCGAGTTCCTTTCAACATTTTGGAAATCCCGCTGAAACTTTGGACATTCTCGCGAAGGGTTCCCAATCCCCGACAAGATTGGTACCCTTTCACTTCCAAATCTCTCAAAGTCCGGGAGAGATTCTCAAAACCAAGGTTGACATGTTTCGAGTTCCTTTCAACATTTTGGAAATCCCGCTGAAACTTTGGACATTCTCGCGAAGGGTTCCCAATCCCCGACAAGATTGGTACCCTTTCACTTCCAAATCTCTCAAAGTCCGGGAGAGATTCTCAAAACCAAGGTTGACATGTTTCTTGTTCCTTTCAACATTTTGGAAATCCCGCTGAAACTTTGGACATTCTCGCGAAGGGTTCCCAATCCCCGAGAAGATTGGTACCCTTTCACGTCCAAATCTCTCAAACTCCGGGAGAGATTCTCAAAACCAAGGTTGACATGTTTCGAGTTCCTTTCAACATTTTGGAAATCCCGCTGAAACAATGGACATTCTGGCGAAGGGTTCCCAATCCCCGAGAAGATTGGTACCCTTTCACGTCCAAATCTCTCAAACTCCGGGAGAGATTCTCAAAACCAAGGTTGACATGTTTCGAGTTCCTTTCAACATTTTGGAAATCCCGCTGAAACTTTGGACATTCTCGCGAAGGGTTCCCAATCCCCGACAAGACTGGTACCCTTTCACGTCCAAATCTCTCAAACTCCGGGAGAGATTCTCAAAACCAAGGTTGACATGTTTCGAGTTCCTTTCAACATTTTGGAAATCCCGCTGAAACTTTGGACATTCTGTCGAAGGGTTCCCAATCCCCGACAAGACTGGTACCCTTTCACGTCCAAATCTCTCAAACTCCGGGAGAGATTCTCAAAACCAAGGTTGACATGGTTCGAGTTCCTTTCAACATTTTGGAAATCCCGCTGAAACTTTGGACATTGTCGCGAAGGGTTCCCAATCCCCGACAAGATTGGTACCCTTTCACTTCCAAATATCTCAAAGTCCGGGAGAGATTCTCAAAACCAAGGTTGACATGTTTCGAGTTCCTTTCAACATTTTGGAAATCCCGCTGAAACTTTGGACATTCTCGCGAACGGGTCCCAATCCCTGACAAGATTGGTACCCTTTCAAGTCCAAATCTCTCAAAGTCCGGGAGAGATTCTCAAAACCAAGGTTGACATGTTTCGAGTTCCTTTCAACATTTTGGAAATCCCGCTGAAACTTTGGACATTCTCGCGAAGGGTTCCCAATCCCCGACAAGATTGGTACCCTTTCACGTCCAAATCTCTCAAACTCCGGGAGAGATTCTCAAAACCAAGGTTGACATGTTTCGAGTTCCTTTCAACATTTTGGAAATCCCGCTGAAACTTTGGACATTCTCGCGAAGGGTTCCCAATCCCCGACAAGATTGGTACCCTTTCACGTCCAAATCTCTCAAACTCCGGGAGAGATTCTCAAAACCAAGGTTGACATGTTTCGAGTTCCTTTCAACATTTTGGAAACCCCGCTGAAACTTTGGACATTCTGGCGAAGGGTTCCCAATCCCCGACAAGATTGGTACCCTTTCACGTCCAAATCTCTCAAACTCCGGGAGAGATTCTCAAAACCAAGGTTGACATGGTTCGAGTTCCTTTCAACATTTTGGAAATCCCGCTGAAACCTTGGACATTCTCGCGAAGGGTTCCCGATCCCCGACAAGATTGGTACCCATTCACGTCCAAATCTCTCAAACTCCGGGAGAGATTCTCAAAACCAAGGTTGACATGTTTCGAGTTCCTTTCAACATTTTGGAAATCCCGCTGAAACTTTGTACATTCTCGCGAAGGGTTCCCAATCCCCGACAAGACTGGTACCCTTTCACGTCCAAATCTCTCAAACTCCGGGAGAGATTCTCAAAACCAAGGTTGACATGTTTCGAGTTCCTTTCAACATTTTGGAAAATCCGCTGAAACTTTGGACATTCTCGCGAAGGGTTCCCAATCCCCGACAAGATTGGTACCCTTTCACGTCCAAATCTCTCAAACTCCGGGAGAGATTCTCAAAACCAAGGTTGACATGTTTCGAGTTCCTTTCAACATTTTGGAAATCCCGCTGAAACTTTGGACATTCTCGCGAAGGGTTCTCAATCCCCGACAAGATTGGTACCCATTCACGTCCAAATCTCTCAAACTCCAGGAGAGATTCTCAAAACCAAGGTTGACATGTTTCGAGTTCCTTTCAACATTTTGGAAATCCCGCTGAAACTTTGGACATTCTCGCGAAGGGTTCCCAATCCCCGACAAGATTGGTACCCTTTCACGTCCAAATCTCTCAAACTCCGGGAGAGATTCTCAAAACCAAGGTTGACATGTTTCGAGTTCCTTTCAACATTTTGGAAATCCCGCTGAAACTTTGGACATTCTCGCGAAGGGTTCCCAATCCCCAACAAGATTGGTACCCTTTCACGTCCAAATCTCTCAAACTCCGGGAGAGATTCTCAAAACCAAGGTTGACATGTTTCGAGTTCCTTTCAACATTTTGGAAACCCCGCTGAAACTTTGGACATTCTGGCGAAGGGTTCCCAATCCCCGACAAGATTGGTACCCTTTCACGTCCAAATCTCTCAAACTCCGGGAGAGATTCTCAAAACCAAGGTTGACATGGTTCGAGTTCCTTTCAACATTTTGGAAATCCCGCTGAAACCTTGGACATTCTCGCGAAGGGTTCCCGATCCCCGACAAGATTGGTACCCATTCACGTCCAAATCTCTCAAACTCCGGGAGAGATTCTCAAAACCAAGGTTGACATGTTTCGAGTTCCTTTCAACATTTTGGAAATCCCGCTGAAACTTTGTACATTCTCGCGAAGGGTTCCCAATCCCCGACAAGACTGGTACCCTTTCACGTCCAAATCTCTCAAACTCCGGGAGAGATTCTCAAAACCAAGGTTGACATGTTTCGAGTTCCTTTCAACATTTTGGAAAATCCGCTGAAACTTTGGACATTCTCGCGAAGGGTTCCCAATCCCCGACAAGACTGGTACCCTTTCACGTCCAAATCTCTCAAACTCCGGGAGAGATTCTCAAAACCAAGGTTGACATGTTTCGAGTTCCTTTCAACATTTTGGAAATCCCGCTGAAACTTTGGACATTCTCGCGAAGGGTTCTCAATCCCCGACAAGATTGGTACCCATTCACGTCCAAATCTCTCAAACTCCGGGAGAGATTCTCAAAACCAAGGTTGACATGTTTCGAGTTCCTTTCAACATTTTGGAAATCCCGCTGAAACTTTGGACATTCTGTCGAAGGGTTCCCAATCCCCGACAAGATTGGTACCCTTTCACGTCCAAATCTCTCAAACTCCGGGAGAGATTCTCAAAACCAAGGTTGACATGTTTCGAGTTCCTTTCAACATTTTGGAAATCCCGCTGAAACTTTGGACATTCTCGCGAAGGGTTCCCAATCCCCGAGAAGATTGGTACCCTTTCACGTCCAAATCTCTCAAACTCCGGGAGAGATTCTCAAAACCAAGGTTGACATGTTTCGAGTTCCTTTCAACATTTTGGAAATCCCGCTGAAACTTTGGACATTCTCGCGAAGGGTTCCCAATCCCCGACAAGACTGGTACCCTTTCACGTCCAAATCTCTCAAACTCCGGGAGAGATTCTCAAAACCAAGGTTGACATGTTTCGAGTTCCTTTCAACATTTTGGAAATCCCGCTGAAACTTTGGACATTCTGTCGAAGGGTTCCCAATCCCCGACAAGATTGGTACCCTTTCACGTCCAAATCTCTCAAACTCCGGGAGAGATTCTCAAAACCAAGGTTGACATGTTTCGAGTTCCTTTCAACATTTTGGAAATCCCGCTGAAACTTTGGACATTCTCGCGAAGGGTTCCCAATCCCCGAGAAGATTGGTACCCTTTCACGTCCAAATCTCTCAAACTCCGGGAGAGATTCTCAAAACCAAGGTTGACATGTTTCGAGTTCCTTTCAACATTTTGGAAATCCCGCTGAAACTTTGGACATTCTCGCGAAGGGTTCCCAATCCCCGACAAGACTGGTACCCTTTCACGTCCAAATCTCTCAAACTCCGGGAGAGATTCTCAAAACCAAGGTTGACATGTTTCGAGTTCCTTTCAACATTTTGGAAATCCCGCTGAAACTTTGGACATTCTCGCGAAGGGTTCCCAATCCCCGACAAGATTGGTACCCTTTCACGTCCAAATCTCTCAAACTCCGGGAGAGATTCTCAAAACCAAGGTTGACATGTTTCGAGTTCCTTTCAACATTTTGGAAACCCCGCTGAAACTTTGGACATTCTGGCGAAGGGTTCCCAATCCCCGACAAGATTGGTACCCTTTCACGTCCAAATCTCTCAAACTCCGGGAGAGATTCTCAAAACCAAGGTTGACATGGTTCGAGTTCCTTTCAACATTTTGGAAATCCCGCTGAAACCTTGGACATTCTCGCGAAGGGTTCCCGATCCCCGACAAGATTGGTACCCATTCACGTCCAAATCTCTCAAACTCCGGGAGAGATTCTCAAAACCAAGGTTGACATGTTTCGAGTTCCTTTCAACATTTTGGAAATCCCGCTGAAACTTTGTACATTCTCGCGAAGGGTTCCCAATCCCCGACAAGATTGGTACCCTTTCACGTCCAAATCTCTCAAACTCCGGGAGAGATTCTCAAAACCAAGGTTGACATGTTTCGAGTTCCTTTCAACATTTTGGAAAATCCGCTGAAACTTTGGACATTCTCGCGAAGGGTTCCCAATCCCCGACAAGACTGGTACCCTTTCACGTCCAAATCTCTCAAACTCCGGGAGAGATTCTCAAAACCAAGGTTGACATGTTTCGAGTTCCTTTCAACATTTTGGAAATCCCGCTGAAACTTTGGACATTCTCGCGAAGGGTTCTCAATCCCCGACAAGATTGGTACCCATTCACGTCCAAATCTCTCAAACTCCGGGAGAGATTCTCAAAACCAAGGTTGACATGTTTCGAGTTCCTTTCAACATTTTGGAAATCCCGCTGAAACTTTGGACATTCTCGCGAAGGGTTCCCAATCCCCGACAAGATTGGTACCCTTTCACGTCCAAATCTCTCAAACTCCGGGAGAGATTCTCAAAACCAAGGTTGACATGTTTCGAGTTCCTTTCAACATTTTGGAAATCCCGCTGAAACTTTGGACATTCTCGCGAAGGGTTCCCAATCCCCGACAAGACTGGTACCCTTTCACGTCCAAATCTCTCAAACTCCGGGAGAGATTCTCAAAACCAAGGTTGACATGTTTCGAGTTCCTTTCAACATTTTGGAAATCCCGCTGAAACTTTGGACATTGTCGCGAAGGGTTCCCAATCCCCGACAAGATTGGTACCCTTTCACGTCCAAATCTCTCAAACTCCAGGAAAGATTCTCAAAACCAAGGTTGACATGGTTCGAGTTCCTTTCAACATTTTGGAAATCCCGCTGAAACTTTGGACATTCTCGCGAAGGGTTCCCAATCCCCGACAAGATTGGTACCCTTTCACTTCCAAATCTCTCAAAGTCCGGGAGAGATTCTCAAAACCAAGGTTGACATGTTTCGAGTTCCTTTCAACATTTTGGAAATCCCGCTGAAACTTTGGACATTCTCGCGAAGGGTTCCCAATCCCCGAGAAGATTGGTACCCTTTCACGTCCAAATCTCTCAAACTCCGGGAGAGATTCTCAAAACCAAGGTTGACATGTTTCGAGTTCCTTTCAACATTTTGGAAATCCCGCTGAAACTTTGGACATTCTCGCGAAGGGTTCCCAATCCCCGACAAGACTGGTACCCTTTCACGTCCAAATCTCTCAAACTCCGGGAGAGATTCTCAAAACCAAGGTTGACATGTTTCGAGTTCCTTTCAACATTTTGGAAAATCCGCTGAAACTTTGGACATTCTCGCGAAGGGTTCCCAATCCCCGACAAGACTGGTACCCTTTCACGTCCAAATCTCTCAAACTCCGGGAGAGATTCTCAAAACCAAGGTTGACATGTTTCGAGTTCCTTTCAACATTTTGGAAATCCCGCTGAAACTTTGGACATTCTGTCGAAGGGTTCCCAATCCCCGACAGGACTGGTACCCTTTCACGTCCAAATCTCTCAAACTCCGGGAGAGATTCTCAAAACCAAGGTTGACATGTTTCGAGTTCCTTTCAACATTTTGGAAATCCCGCTGAAACTTTGGACATTGTCGCGAAGGGTTCCCAATCCCCGACAAGATTGGTACCCTTTCACGTCCAAATCTCTCAAACTCCAGGAAAGATTCTCAAAACCAAGGTTGACATGGTTCGAGTTCCTTTCAACATTTTGGAAATCCCGCTGAAACTTTGGACATTCTCGCGAAGGGTTCCCAATCCCCGACAAGATTGGTACCCTTTCACTTCCAAATCTCTCAAAGTCCGGGAGAGATTCTCAAAACCAAGGTTGACATGTTTCGAGTTCCTTTCAACATTTTGGAAATCCCGCTGAAACTTTGGACATTCTCGCGAAGGGTTCCCAATCCCCGACAAGATTGGTACCCTTTCACTTCCAAATCTCTCAAAGTCCGGGAGAGATTCTCAAAACCAAGGTTGACATGTTTCTTGTTCCTTTCAACATTTTGGAAATCCCGCTGAAACTTTGGACATTCTCGCGAAGGGTTCCCAATCCCCGAGAAGATTGGTACCCTTTCACGTCCAAATCTCTCAAACTCCGGGAGAGATTCTCAAAACCAAGGTTGACATGTTTCGAGTTCCTTTCAACATTTTGGAAATCCCGCTGAAACAATGGACATTCTGGCGAAGGGTTCCCAATCCCCGAGAAGATTGGTACCCTTTCACGTCCAAATCTCTCAAACTCCGGGAGAGATTCTCAAAACCAAGGTTGACATGTTTCGAGTTCCTTTCAACATTTTGGAAATCCCGCTGAAACTTTGGACATTCTCGCGAAGGGTTCCCAATCCCCGACAAGACTGGTACCCTTTCACGTCCAAATCTCTCAAACTCCGGGAGAGATTCTCAAAACCAAGGTTGACATGTTTCGAGTTCCTTTCAACATTTTGGAAATCCCGCTGAAACTTTGGACATTCTGTCGAAGGGTTCCCAATCCCCGACAAGACTGGTACCCTTTCACGTCCAAATCTCTCAAACTCCGGGAGAGATTCTCAAAACCAAGGTTGACATGGTTCGAGTTCCTTTCAACATTTTGGAAATCCCGCTGAAACTTTGGACATTGTCGCGAAGGGTTCCCAATCCCCGACAAGATTGGTACCCTTTCACTTCCAAATATCTCAAAGTCCGGGAGAGATTCTCAAAACCAAGGTTGACATGTTTCGAGTTCCTTTCAACATTTTGGAAATCCCGCTGAAACTTTGGACATTCTCGCGAACGGGTCCCAATCCCTGACAAGATTGGTACCCTTTCAAGTCCAAATCTCTCAAAGTCCGGGAGAGATTCTCAAAACCAAGGTTGACATGTTTCGAGTTCCTTTCAACATTTTGGAAATCCCGCTGAAACTTTGGACATTCTCGCGAAGGGTTCCCAATCCCCGACAAGATTGGTACCCTTTCACGTCCAAATCTCTCAAACTCCGGGAGAGATTCTCAAAACCAAGGTTGACATGTTTCGAGTTCCTTTCAACATTTTGGAAATCCCGCTGAAACTTTGGACATTCTCGCGAAGGGTTCCCAATCCCCGACAAGATTGGTACCCTTTCACGTCCAAATCTCTCAAACTCCGGGAGAGATTCTCAAAACCAAGGTTGACATGTTTCGAGTTCCTTTCAACATTTTGGAAACCCCGCTGAAACTTTGGACATTCTGGCGAAGGGTTCCCAATCCCCGACAAGATTGGTACCCTTTCACGTCCAAATCTCTCAAACTCCGGGAGAGATTCTCAAAACCAAGGTTGACATGGTTCGAGTTCCTTTCAACATTTTGGAAATCCCGCTGAAACCTTGGACATTCTCGCGAAGGGTTCCCGATCCCCGACAAGATTGGTACCCATTCACGTCCAAATCTCTCAAACTCCGGGAGAGATTCTCAAAACCAAGGTTGACATGTTTCGAGTTCCTTTCAACATTTTGGAAATCCCGCTGAAACTTTGTACATTCTCGCGAAGGGTTCCCAATCCCCGACAAGACTGGTACCCTTTCACGTCCAAATCTCTCAAACTCCGGGAGAGATTCTCAAAACCAAGGTTGACATGTTTCGAGTTCCTTTCAACATTTTGGAAAATCCGCTGAAACTTTGGACATTCTCGCGAAGGGTTCCCAATCCCCGACAAGATTGGTACCCTTTCACGTCCAAATCTCTCAAACTCCGGGAGAGATTCTCAAAACCAAGGTTGACATGTTTCGAGTTCCTTTCAACATTTTGGAAATCCCGCTGAAACTTTGGACATTCTCGCGAAGGGTTCTCAATCCCCGACAAGATTGGTACCCATTCACGTCCAAATCTCTCAAACTCCAGGAGAGATTCTCAAAACCAAGGTTGACATGTTTCGAGTTCCTTTCAACATTTTGGAAATCCCGCTGAAACTTTGGACATTCTCGCGAAGGGTTCCCAATCCCCGACAAGATTGGTACCCTTTCACGTCCAAATCTCTCAAACTCCGGGAGAGATTCTCAAAACCAAGGTTGACATGTTTCGAGTTCCTTTCAACATTTTGGAAATCCCGCTGAAACTTTGGACATTCTCGCGAAGGGTTCCCAATCCCCAACAAGATTGGTACCCTTTCACGTCCAAATCTCTCAAACTCCGGGAGAGATTCTCAAAACCAAGGTTGACATGTTTCGAGTTCCTTTCAACATTTTGGAAACCCCGCTGAAACTTTGGACATTCTGGCGAAGGGTTCCCAATCCCCGACAAGATTGGTACCCTTTCACGTCCAAATCTCTCAAACTCCGGGAGAGATTCTCAAAACCAAGGTTGACATGGTTCGAGTTCCTTTCAACATTTTGGAAATCCCGCTGAAACCTTGGACATTCTCGCGAAGGGTTCCCGATCCCCGACAAGATTGGTACCCATTCACGTCCAAATCTCTCAAACTCCGGGAGAGATTCTCAAAACCAAGGTTGACATGTTTCGAGTTCCTTTCAACATTTTGGAAATCCCGCTGAAACTTTGTACATTCTCGCGAAGGGTTCCCAATCCCCGACAAGACTGGTACCCTTTCACGTCCAAATCTCTCAAACTCCGGGAGAGATTCTCAAAACCAAGGTTGACATGTTTCGAGTTCCTTTCAACATTTTGGAAAATCCGCTGAAACTTTGGACATTCTCGCGAAGGGTTCCCAATCCCCGACAAGACTGGTACCCTTTCACGTCCAAATCTCTCAAACTCCGGGAGAGATTCTCAAAACCAAGGTTGACATGTTTCGAGTTCCTTTCAACATTTTGGAAATCCCGCTGAAACTTTGGACATTCTCGCGAAGGGTTCTCAATCCCCGACAAGATTGGTACCCATTCACGTCCAAATCTCTCAAACTCCGGGAGAGATTCTCAAAACCAAGGTTGACATGTTTCGAGTTCCTTTCAACATTTTGGAAATCCCGCTGAAACTTTGGACATTCTGTCGAAGGGTTCCCAATCCCCGACAAGATTGGTACCCTTTCACGTCCAAATCTCTCAAACTCCGGGAGAGATTCTCAAAACCAAGGTTGACATGTTTCGAGTTCCTTTCAACATTTTGGAAATCCCGCTGAAACTTTGGACATTCTCGCGAAGGGTTCCCAATCCCCGAGAAGATTGGTACCCTTTCACGTCCAAATCTCTCAAACTCCGGGAGAGATTCTCAAAACCAAGGTTGACATGTTTCGAGTTCCTTTCAACATTTTGGAAATCCCGCTGAAACTTTGGACATTCTCGCGAAGGGTTCCCAATCCCCGACAAGACTGGTACCCTTTCACGTCCAAATCTCTCAAACTCCGGGAGAGATTCTCAAAACCAAGGTTGACATGTTTCGAGTTCCTTTCAACATTTTGGAAAATCCGCTGAAACTTTGGACATTCTCGCGAAGGGTTCCCAATCCCCGACAAGACTGGTACCCTTTCACGTCCAAATCTCTCAAACTCCGGGAGAGATTCTCAAAACCAAGGTTGACATGTTTCGAGTTCCTTTCAACATTTTGGAAATCCCGCTGAAACTTTGGACATTCTGTCGAAGGGTTCCCAATCCCCGACAAGACTGGTACCCTTTCACGTCCAAATCTCTCAAACTCCAGGAAAGATTCTCAAAACCAAGGTTGACATGGTTCGAGTTCCTTTCAACATTTTGGAAATCCCGCTGAAACTTTGGACATTCTCGCGAAGGGTTCCCAATCCCCGACAAGATTGGTACCCTTTCACTTCCAAATCTCTCAAAGTCCGGGAGAGATTCTCAAAACCAAGGTTGACATGTTTCGAGTTCCTTTCAACATTTTGGAAATCCCGCTGAAACTTTGGACATTCTCGCGAAGGGTTCCCAATCCCCGAGAAGATTGGTACCCTTTCACGTCCAAATCTCTCAAACTCCGGGAGAGATTCTCAAAACCAAGGTTGACATGTTTCGAGTTCCTTTCAACATTTTGGAAATCCCGCTGAAACTTTGGACATTCTCGCGAAGGGTTCCCAATCCCCGACAAGATTGGTACCCTTTCACGTCCAAATCTCTCAAACTCCGGGAGAGATTCTCAAAACCAAGGTTGACATGTTTCGAGTTCCTTTCAACATTTTGGAAACCCCGCTGAAACTTTGGACATTCTGGCGAAGGGTTCCCAATCCCCGACAAGACTGGTACCCTTTCACGTCCAAATCTCTCAAACTCCGGGAGAGATTCTCAAAACCAAGGTTGACATGGTTCGAGATCCTTTCAACATTTTGGAAATCCCGCTGAAACTTTGGACATTGTCGCGAAGGGTTCCCAATCCCCGACAAGATTGGTACCCTTTCAGGTCCAAATCTCTCAAACTCCGGGAGAGATTCTCAAAACCAAGCTTGACATGTTTCGAGTTCCTTTCAACATTTTGGAAATCCCGCTGAAACTTTGGACATTCTCGCGAAGGGTTCCCAATCCCCGACAAGACTGGTACCCTTTCACGTCCAAATCTCTCAAACTCCGGGAGAGATTCTCAAAACCAAGGTTGACATGTTTCGAGTTCCTTTCAACATTTTGGAAAATCCGCTGAAACTTTGGACATTCTCGCGAAGGGTTCCCAATCCCCGACAAGACTGGTACCCTTTCACGTCCAAATCTCTCAAACTCTGGGAGAGATTCTCAAAACCAAGGTTGACATGTTTCGAGTTCCTTTCAACATTTTGGAAATCCCGCTGAAACTTTGGACATTGTCGCGAAGGGTTCCCAATCCCCGACAAGATTGGTACCCTTTCACGTCCAAATCTCTCAAACTCCGGGAGAGATTCTCAAAACCAAGGTTGACATGTTTCGAGTTCCTTTCAACATTTTGGAAATCCCGCTGAAACTTTGGACATTCTGTCGAAGGGTTCCCAATCCCCGACAAGATTGGTACCCTTTCACGTCCAAATCTCTCAAACTCCGGGAGAGATTCTCAAAACCAAGGTTGACATGTTTCGAGTTCCTTTCAACATTTTGGAAATCCCGCTGAAACTTTGGACATTCTCGCGAAGGGTTCCCAATCCCCGAGAAGATTGGTACCCTTTCACGTCCAAATCTCTCAAACTCCGGGAGAGATTCTCAAAACCAAGGTTGACATGTTTCGAGTTCCTTTCAACATTTTGGAAATCCCGCTGAAACTTTGGACATTCTCGCGAAGGGTTCCCAATCCCCGACAAGACTGGTACCCTTTCACGTCCAAATCTCTCAAACTCCGGGAGAGATTCTCAAAACCAAGGTTGACATGTTTCGAGCTCCTTTCAACATTTTGGAAAATCCGCTGAAACTTTGGACATTCTCGCGAAGGGTTCCCAATCCCCGACAAGACTGGTACCCTTTCACGTCCAAATCTCTCAAACTCCGGGAGAGATTCTCAAAACCAAGGTTGACATGTTTCGAGTTCCTTTCAACATTTTGGAAATCCCGCTGAAACTTTGGACATTCTCGCGAAGGGTTCCCAATCCCCGACAAGATTGGTACCCTTTCACTTCCAAATCTCTCAAAGTCCGGGAGAGATTCTCAAAACCAAGGTTGACATGTTTCGAGTTCCTTTCAACATTTTGGAAATCCCGCTGAAACTTTGGACATTCTCGCGAAGGGTTCCCAATCCCCGACAAGATTGGTACCCTTTCACGTCCAAATCTCTCAAACTCCGGGAGAGATTCTCAAAACCAAGGTTGACATGTTTCGAGTTCCTTTCAACATTTTGGAAATCCCGCTGAAACTTTGGACATTGTCGCGAAGGGTTCCCAATCCCCGACAAGATTGGTACCCATTCACGTCCAAATCTCTCAAACTCCAGGAAAGATTCTCAAAACCAAGGTTGACATGGTTCGAGTTCCTTTCAACATTTTGGAAATCCCGCTGAAACTTTGGACATTCTCGCGAAGGGTTCCCAATCCCCGACAAGATTGGTACCCATTCACGTCCAAATCTCTCAAACTCCGGGAGAGATTCTCAAAACCAAGGTTGACATGTTTCGAGTTCCTTTCAACATTTTGGAAAATCCGCTGAAACTTTGGACATTGTCGCGAAGGGTTCCCAATCCCCGACAAGACTGGTACCCTTTCACGTCCAAATCTCTCAAACTCCGGGAGAGATTCTCAAAACCAAGGTTGACATGTTTCGAGTTCCTTTCAACATTTTGGAAATCCCGCTGAAACTTTGGACATTGTCGCGAAGGGTTCCCGATGCCCGACAAGATTGGTACCCATTCACGTCCAAATCTCTCAAACTCCGGGAGAGATTCTCAAAACCAAGGTTGACATGTTTCGAGTTCCTTTCAACATTTTGGAAATCCCGCTGAAACCTTGGACATTCTGTCGAAGGGTTCCCAATCCCCGACAAGATTGGTACCCTTTCACGTCCAAATCTCTCAAACTCCGGGAGAGATTCTCAAAACCAAGGTTGACATGTTTCGAGTTCCTTTCAACATTTTGGAAATCCCGCTGAAACTTTGGACATTCTCGCGAAGGGTTCCCAATCCCCGAGAAGATTGGTACCCTTTCACGTCCAAATCTCTCAAACTCCGGGAGAGATTCTCAAAACCAAGGTTGACATGTTTCGAGTTCCTTTCAACATTTTGGAAATCCCGCTGAAACTTTGGACATTCTGTCGAAGGGTTCCCAATCCCCGACAAGACTGGTACCCTTTCACGTCCAAATCTCTCAAACTCCGGGAGAGATTCTCAAAACCAAGGTTGACATGTTTCGAGTTCCTTTCAACATTTTGGAAAATCCGCTGAAACTTTGGACATTCTCGCGAAGGGTTCCCAATCCCCGACAAGACTGGTACCCTTTCACGTCCAAATCTCTCAAACTCCGGGAGAGATTCTCAAAACCAAGGTTGATATGTTTCGAGTTCCTTTCAACATTTTGGAAATCCCGCTGAAACTTTGGACATTGTCGCGAAGGGTTCCCAATCCCCGACAAGATTGGTACCCTTTCACGTCCAAATCTCTCAAACTCCAGGAAAGATTCTCAAAACCAAGGTTGACATGTTTCGAGTTCCTTTCAACATTTTGGAAATCCCGCTGAAACTTTGGACATTGTCGCGAAGGGTTCCCGATCCCCGACAAGATTGGTACCCATTCACGTCCAAATCTCTCAAACTCCGGGAGAGATTCTCAAAACCAAGGTTGACATGTTTCGAGTTCCTTTCAACATTTTGGAAATCCCGCTGAAACTTTGGACATTCTGTCGAAGGGTTCCCAATCCCCGACAAGATTGGTACCCTTTCACGTCCAAATCTCTCAAACTCCGGGAGAGATTCTCAAAACCAAGGTTGACATGTTTCGAGTTCCTTTCAACATTTTGGAAATCCCGCTGAAACTTTGGACATTCTCGCGAAGGGTTCCCAATCCCCGAGAAGATTGGTACCCTTTCACGTCCAAATCTCTCAAACTCCGGGAGAGATTCTCAAAACCAAGGTTGACATGGTTCGAGATCCTTTCAACATTTTGGAAATCCCGCTGAAACTTTGGACATTGTCGCGAAGGGTTCCCAATCCCCGACAAGATTGGTACCCATTCACGTCCAAATCTCTCAAACTCCGGGAGAGATTCTCAAAACCAAGGTTGACATGTTTCGAGTTCCTTTCAACATTTTGGAAATCCCGCTGAAACTTTGGACATTCTGTCGAAGGGTTCCCAATCCCCGACAAGATTGGTACCCTTTCAGGTCCAAATCTCTCAAACTCCGGGAGAGATTCTCAAAACCAAGCTTGACATGTTTCGAGTTCCTTTCAACATTTTGGAAATCCCGCTGAAACTTTGGACATTCTCGCGAAGGGTTCCCAATCCCCGACAAGACTGGTACCCTTTCACGTCCAAATCTCTCAAACTCCGGGAGAGATTCTCAAAACCAAGGTTGACATGTTTCGAGTTCCTTTCAACATTTTGGAAAATCCGCTGAAACTTTGGACATTCTCGCGAAGGGTTCCCAATCCCCGACAAGACTGGTACCCTTTCACGTCCAAATCTCTCAAACTCCGGGAGAGATTCTCAAAACCAAGGTTGACATGTTTCGAGTTCCTTTCAACATTTTGGAAATCCCGCTGAAACTTTGGACATTGTCGCGAAGGGTTCCCAATCCCCGACAAGATTGGTACCCTTTCACGTCCAAATCTCTCAAACTCCGGGAGAGATTCTCAAAACCAAGGTTGACATGTTTCGAGTTCCTTTCAACATTTTGGAAATCCCGCTGAAACTTTGGACATTCTGTCGAAGGGTTCCCAATCCCCGAGAAGATTGGTACCCTTTCACGTCCAAATCTCTCAAACTCCGGGAGAGATTCTCAAAACCAAGGTTGACATGTTTCGAGTTCCTTTCAACATTTTGGAAATCCCGCTGAAACTTTGGACATTCTCGCGAAGGGTTCCCAATCCCCGAGAAGATTGGTACCCTTTCACGTCCAAATCTCTCAAACTCCGGGAGAGATTCTCAAAACCAAGGTTGACATGTTTCGAGTTCCTTTCAACATTTTGGAAATCCCGCTGAAACTTTGGACATTCTCGCGAAGGGTTCCCAATCCCCGACAAGACTGGTACCCTTTCACGTCCAAATCTCTCAAACTCCGGGAGAGATTCTCAAAACCAAGGTTGACATGTTTCGAGTTCCTTTCAACATTTTGGAAAATCCGCTGAAACTTTGGACATTCTCGCGAAGGGTTCCCAATCCCCGACAAGACTGGTACCCTTTCACGTCCAAATCTCTCAAACTCCGGGAGAGATTCTCAAAACCAAGGTTGACATGGTTCGAGTTCCTTTCAACATTTTGGAAATCCCGCTGAAACTTTGGACATTCTCGCGAAGGGTTCCCAATCCCCGACAAGATTGGTACCCTTTCACTTCCAAATCTCTCAAAGTCCGGGAGAGATTCTCAAAACCAAGGTTGACATGTTTCGAGTTCCTTTCAACATTTTGGAAATCCCGCTGAAACTTTGGACATTGTCGCGAAGGGTTCCCAATCCCCGACAAGATTGGTACCCTTTCACGTCCAAATCTCTCAAACTCCGGGAGAGATTCTCAAAACCAAGGTTGACATGTTTCGAGTTCCTTTCAACATTTTGGAAATCCCGCTGAAACTTTGGACATTGTCGCGAAGGGTTCCCAATCCCCGACAAGATTGGTACCCTTTCACGTCCAAATCTCTCAAACTCCAGGAAAGATTCTCAAAACCAAGGTTGACATGGTTCGAGTTCCTTTCAACATTTTGGAAATCCCGCTGAAACTTTGGACATTCTCGCGAAGGGTTCCCAATCCCCGACAAGATTGGTACCCATTCACGTCCAAATCTCTCAAACTCCGGGAGAGATTCTCAAAACCAAGGTTGACATGTTTCGAGTTCCTTTCAACATTTTGGAAAATCCGCTGAAACTTTGGACATTCTCGCGAAGGGTTCCCAATCCCCGACAAGACTGGTACCCTTTCACGTCCAAATCTCTCAAAGTCCGGGAGAGATTCTCAAAACCAAGGTTGACATGTTTCGAGTTCCTTTCAACATTTTGGAAATCCCGCTGAAACTTTGGACATTGTCGCGAAAGGTTCCCGATGCCCGACAAGATTGGTACCCATTCACGTCCAAATCTCTCAAACTCCGGGAGAGATTCTCAAAACCAAGGTTGACATGTTTCGAGTTCCTTTCAACATTTTGGAAAATCCGCTGAAACTTTGGACATTCTCGCGAAGGGTTCCCAATCCCCGACAAGATTGGTACCCTTTCACGTCCAAATCTCTCAAACTCCGGGAGAGATTCTCAAAACCAAGGTTGACATGTTTCGAGTTCCTTTCAACATTTTGGAAATCCCGCTGAAACTTTGGACATTCTCGCGAAGGGTTCCCAATCCCCGAGAAGATTGGTACCCTTTCACGTCCAAATCTCTCAAACTCCGGGAGAGATTCTCAAAACCAAGGTTGACATGTTTCGAGTTCCTTTCAACATTTTGGAAATCCCGCTGAAACTTTGGACATTGTCGCGAAGGGTTCCCAATCCCCGACAAGATTGGTACCCTTTCACGTCCAAATCTCTCAAACTCCGGGAGAGATTCTCAAAACCAAGGTTGACATGTTTCGAGTTCCTTTCAACATTTTGGAAATCCCGCTGAAACTTTGGACATTCTGTCGAAGGGTTCCCAATCCCCGACAAGATTGGTACCCTTTCACGTCCAAATCTCTCAAACTCCGGGAGAGATTCTCAAAACCAAGGTTGACATGTTTCGAGTTCCTTTCAACATTTTGGAAATCCCGCTGAAACTTTGGACATTCTCGCGAAGGGTTCCCAATCCCCGAGAAGATTGGTACCCTTTCACGTCCAAATCTCTCAAACTCCGGGAGAGATTCTCAAAACCAAGGTTGACATGTTTCGAGTTCCTTTCAACATTTTGGAAATCCCGCTGAAACTTTGGACATTCTCGCGAAGGGTTCCCAATCCCCGACAAGACTGGTACCCTTTCACGTCCAAATCTCTCAAACTCCGGGAGAGATTCTCAAAACCAAGGTTGACATGTTTCGAGTTCCTTTCAACATTTTGGAAAATCCGCTGAAACTTTGGACATTCTCGCGAAGGGTTCCCAATCCCCGACAAGACTGGTACCCTTTCACGTCCAAATCTCTCAAACTCCGGGAGAGATTCTCAAAACCAAGGTTGATATGTTTCGAGTTCCTTTCAACATTTTGGAAATCCCGCTGAAACTTTGGACATTGTCGCGAAGGGTTCCCAATCCCCGACAAGATTGGTACCCTTTCACGTCCAAATCTCTCAAACTCCAGGAAAGATTCTCAAAACCAAGGTTGACATGGTTCGAGTTCCTTTCAACATTTTGGAAATCCCGCTGAAACTTTGGACATTCTCGCGAAGGGTTCCCAATCCCCGACAAGATTGGTACCCTTTCACTTCCAAATCTCTCAAAGTCCGGGAGAGATTCTCAAAACCAAGGTTGACATGTTTCGAGTTCCTTTCAACATTTTGGAAATCCCGCTGAAACTTTGGACATTCTCGCGAAGGGTTCCCAATCCCCGAGAAGATTGGTACCCTTTCACGTCCAAATCTCTCAAACTCCGGGAGAGATTCTCAAAACCAAGGTTGACATGTTTCGAGTTCCTTTCAACATTTTGGAAATCCCGCTGAAACTTTGGACATTCTGGCGAAGGGTTCCCAATCCCCGACAAGATTGGAACCCTTTCACGTCCAAATCTCTCAAACTCCGGGAGAGATTCTCAAAACCAAGGTTGACATGGTTCGAGATCCTTTCAACATTTTGGAAATCCCGCTGAAACTTTGGACATTGTCGCGAAGGGTTCCCAATCCCCGACAAGATTGGTACCCATTCACGTCCAAATCTCTCAAACTCCGGGAGAGATTCTCAAAACCAAGGTTGACATGTTTCGAGTTCCTTTCAACATTTTGGAAATCCCGCTGAAACTTTGGACATTCTGTCGAAGGGTTCCCAATCCCCGACAAGATTGGTACCCTTTCAGGTCCAAATCTCTCAAACTCCGGGAGAGATTCTCAAAACCAAGCTTGACATGTTTCGAGTTCCTTTCAACATTTTGGAAATCCCGCTGAAACTTTGGACATTCTCGCGAAGGGTTCCCAATCCCCGACAAGACTGGTACCCTTTCACGTCCAAATCTCTCAAACTCCGGGAGAGATTCTCAAAACCAAGGTTGACATGTTTCGAGTTCCTTTCAACATTTTGGAAAATCCGCTGAAACTTTGGACATTCTCGCGAAGGGTTCCCAATCCCCGACAAGACTGGTACCCTTTCACGTCCAAATCTCTCAAACTCCGGGAGAGATTCTCAAAACCAAGGTTGACATGTTTCGAGTTCCTTTCAACATTTTGGAAATCCCGCTGAAACTTTGGACATTGTCGCGAAGGGTTCCCAATCCCCGACAAGATTGGTACCCTTTCACGTCCAAATCTCTCAAACTCCGGGAGAGATTCTCAAAACCAAGGTTGACATGTTTCGAGTTCCTTTCAACATTTTGGAAATCCCGCTGAAACTTTGGACATTCTGTCGAAGGGTTCCCAATCCCCGACAAGATTGGTACCCTTTCACGTCCAAATCTCTCAAACTCCGGGAGAGATTCTCAAAACCAAGGTTGACATGTTTCGAGTTCCTTTCAACATTTTGGAAATCCCGCTGAAACTTTGGACATTCTCGCGAAGGGTTCCCAATCCCCGAGAAGATTGGTACCCTTTCACGTCCAAATCTCTCAAACTCCGGGAGAGATTCTCAAAACCAAGGTTGACATGTTTCGAGTTCCTTTCAACATTTTGGAAATCCCGCTGAAACTTTGGACATTCTCGCGAAGGGTTCCCAATCCCCGACAAGACTGGTACCCTTTCACGTCCAAATCTCTCAAACTCCGGGAGAGATTCTCAAAACCAAGGTTGACATGTTTCGAGTTCCTTTCAACATTTTGGAAAATCCGCTGAAACTTTGGACATTCTCGCGAAGGGTTCCCAATCCCCGACAAGACTGGTACCCTTTCACGTCCAAATCTCTCAAACTCCGGGAGAGATTCTCAAAACCAAGGTTGATATGTTTCGAGTTCCTTTCAACATTTTGGAAATCCCGCTGAAACTTTGGACATTGTCGCGAAGGGTTCCCAATCCCCGACAAGATTGGTACCCTTTCACGTCCAAATCTCTCAAACTCCAGGAAAGATTCTCAAAACCAAGGTTGACATGGTTCGAGTTCCTTTCAACATTTTGGAAATCCCGCTGAAACTTTGGACATTCTCGCGAAGGGTTCCCAATCCCCGACAAGATTGGTACCCTTTCACTTCCAAATCTCTCAAAGTCCGGGAGAGATTCTCAAAACCAAGGTTGACATGTTTCGAGTTCCTTTCAACATTTTGGAAATCCCGCTGAAACTTTGGACATTCTCGCGAAGGGTTCCCAATCCCCGAGAAGATTGGTACCCTTTCACGTCCAAATCTCTCAAACTCCGGGAGAGATTCTCAAAACCAAGGTTGACATGTTTCGAGTTCCTTTCAACATTTTGGAAATCCCGCTGAAACTTTGGACATTCTCGCGAAGGGTTCCCAATCCCCGACAAGATTGGTACCCTTTCACGTCCAAATCTCTCAAACTCCGGGAGAGATTCTCAAAACCAAGGTTGACATGTTTCGAGTTCCTTTCAACATTTTGGAAACCCCGCTGAAACTTTGGACATTCTGGCGAAGGGTTCCCAATCCCCGACAAGATTGGAACCCTTTCACGTCCAAATCTCTCAAACTCCGGGAGAGATTCTCAAAACCAAGGTTGACATGGTTCGAGATCCTTTCAACATTTTGGAAATCCCGCTGAAACTTTGGACATTGTCGCGAAGGGTTCCCAATCCCCGACAAGATTGGTACCCATTCACGTCCAAATCTCTCAAACTCCGGGAGAGATTCTCAAAACCAAGGTTGACATGTTTCGAGTTCCTTTCAACATTTTGGAAATCCCGCTGAAACTTTGGACATTCTGTCGAAGGGTTCCCAATCCCCGACAAGATTGGTACCCTTTCAGGTCCAAATCTCTCAAACTCCGGGAGAGATTCTCAAAACCAAGGTTGACATGTTTCGAGTTCCTTTCAACATTTTGGAAATCCCGCTGAAACTTTGGACATTCTCGCGAAGGGTTCCCAATCCCCGACAAGACTGGTACCCTTTCACGTCCAAATCTCTCAAACTCCGGGAGAGATTCTCAAAACCAAGGTTGACATGTTTCGAGTTCCTTTCAACATTTTGGAAAATCCGCTGAAACTTTGGACATTCTCGCGAAGGGTTCCCAATCCCCGACAAGACTGGTACCCTTTCACGTCCAAATCTCTCAAACTCCGGGAGAGATTCTCAAAACCAAGGTTGACATGTTTCGAGTTCCTTTCAACATTTTGGAAATCCCGCTGAAACTTTGGACATTGTCGCGAAGGGTTCCCAATCCCCGACAAGATTGGTACCCTTTCACGTCCAAATCTCTCAAACTCCGGGAGAGATTCTCAAAACCAAGGTTGACATGTTTCGAGTTCCTTTCAACATTTTGGAAATCCCGCTGAAACTTTGGACATTCTGTCGAAGGGTTCCCAATCCCCGACAAGATTGGTACCCTTTCACGTCCAAATCTCTCAAACTCCGGGAGAGATTCTCAAAACCAAGGTTGACATGTTTCGAGTTCCTTTCAACATTTTGGAAATCCCGCTGAAACTTTGGACATTCTCGCGAAGGGTTCCCAATCCCCGAGAAGATTGGTACCCTTTCACGTCCAAATCTCTCAAACTCCGGGAGAGATTCTCAAAACCAAGGTTGACATGTTTCGAGTTCCTTTCAACATTTTGGAAATCCCGCTGAAACTTTGGACATTCTCGCGAAGGGTTCCCAATCCCCGACAAGACTGGTACCCTTTCACGTCCAAATCTCTCAAACTCCGGGAGAGATTCTCAAAACCAAGGTTGACATGTTTCGAGTTCCTTTCAACATTTTGGAAATCCCGCTGAAACTTTGGACATTCTCGCGAAGGGTTCCCAATCCCCGACAAGATTGGTACCCTTTCACTTCCAAATCTCTCAAAGTCCGGGAGAGATTCTCAAAACCAAGGTTGACATGTTTCGAGTTCCTTTCAACATTTTGGAAATCCCGCTGAAACTTTGGACATTCTCGCGAAGGGTTCCCAATCCCCGACAAGATTGGTACCCTTTCACGTCCAAATCTCTCAAACTCCGGGAGAGATTCTCAAAACCAAGGTTGACATGTTTCGAGTTCCTTTCAACATTTTGGAAATCCCGCTGAAACTTTGGACATTCTCGCGAAGGGTTCCCAATCCCCGACAAGATTGGTACCCATTCACGTCCAAATCTCTCAAACTCCAGGAAAGATTCTCAAAACCAAGGTTGACATGGTTCGAGTTCCTTTCAACATTTTGGAAATCCCGCTGAAACTTTGGACATTCTCGCGAAGGGTTCCCAATCCCCGACAAGATTGGTACCCATTCACGTCCAAATCTCTCAAACTCCGGGAGAGATTCTCAAAACCAAGGTTGACATGTTTCGAGTTCCTTTCAACATTTTGGAAAATCCGCTGAAACTTTGGACATTGTCGCGAAGGGTTCACAATCCCCGACAAGACTGGTACCCTTTCACGTCCAAATCTCTCAAACTCCGGGAGAGATTCTCAAAACCAAGGTTGACATGTTTCGAGTTCCTTTCAACATTTTGGAAATCCCGCTGAAACTTTGGACATTGTCGCGAAGGGTTCCCGATGCCCGACAAGATTGGTACCCATTCACGTCCAAATCTCTCAAACTCCGGGAGAGATTCTCAAAACCAAGGTTGACATGTTTCGAGTTCCTTTCAACATTTTGGAAATCCCGCTGAAACCTTGGACATTCTGTCGAAGGGTTCCCAATCCCCGACAAGATTGGTACCCTTTCACGTCCAAATCTCTCAAACTCCGGGAGAGATTCTCAAAACCAAGGTTGACATGTTTCGAGTTCCTTTCAACATTTTGGAAATCCCGCTGAAACTTTGGACATTCTCGCGAAGGGTTCCCAATCCCCGAGAAGATTGGTACCCTTTCACGTCCAAATCTCTCAAACTCCGGGAGAGATTCTCAAAACCAAGGTTGACATGTTTCGAGTTCCTTTCAACATTTTGGAAATCCCGCTGAAACTTTGGACATTCTGTCGAAGGGTTCCCAATCCCCGACAAGACTGGTACCCTTTCACGTCCAAATCTCTCAAACTCCGGGAGAGATTCTCAAAACCAAGGTTGACATGTTTCGAGTTCCTTTCAACATTTTGGAAAATCCGCTGAAACTTTGGACATTCTCGCGAAGGGTTCCCAATCCCCGACAAGACTGGTACCCTTTCACGTCCAAATCTCTCAAACTCCGGGAGAGATTCTCAAAACCAAGGTTGATATGTTTCGAGTTCCTTTCAACATTTTGGAAATCCCGCTGAAACTTTGGACATTGTCGCGAAGGGTTCCCAATCCCCGACAAGATTGGTACCCTTTCACGTCCAAATCTCTCAAACTCCAGGAAAGATTCTCAAAACCAAGGTTGACATGTTTCGAGTTCCTTTCAACATTTTGGAAATCCCGCTGAAACTTTGGACATTGTCGCGAAGGGTTCCCGATCCCCGACAAGATTGGTACCCATTCACGTCCAAATCTCTCAAACTCCGGGAGAGATTCTCAAAACCAAGCTTGACATGTTTCGAGTTCCTTTCAACATTTTGGAAATCCCGCTGAAACTTTGGACATTCTGTCGAAGGGTTCCCAATCCCCGACAAGATTGGTACCCTTTCACGTCCAAATCTCTCAAACTCCGGGAGAGATTCTCAAAACCAAGGTTGACATGTTTCGAGTTCCTTTCAACATTTTGGAAATCCCGCTGAAACTTTGGACATTCTCGCGAAGGGTTCCCAATCCCCGAGAAGATTGGTACCCTTTCACGTCCAAATCTCTCAAACTCCGGGAGAGATTCTCAAAACCAAGGTTGACATGTTTCGAGTTCCTTTCAACATTTTGGAAATCCCGCTGAAACTTTGGACATTCTGTCGAAGGGTTCCCAATCCCCGACAAGATTGGTACCCTTTCAGGTCCAAATCTCTCAAACTCCGGGAGAGATTCTCAAAACCAAGCTTGACATGTTTCGAGTTCCTTTCAACATTTTGGAAATCCCGCTGAAACTTTGGACATTCTCGCGAAGGGTTCCCAATCCCCGACAAGACTGGTACCCTTTCACGTCCAAATCTCTCAAACTCCGGGAGAGATTCTCAAAACCAAGGTTGACATGTTTCGAGTTCCTTTCAACATTTTGGAAAATCCGCTGAAACTTTGGACATTCTCGCGAAGGGTTCCCAATCCCCGACAAGACTGGTACCCTTTCACGTCCAAATCTCTCAAACTCCGGGAGAGATTCTCAAAACCAAGGTTGACATGTTTCGAGTTCCTTTCAACATTTTGGAAACCCCGCTGAAACTTTGGACATTCTGGCGAAGGGTTCCCAATCCCCGACAAGATTGGAACCCTTTCACGTCCAAATCTCTCAAACTCCGGGAGAGATTCTCAAAACCAAGGTTGACATGGTTCGAGATCCTTTCAACATTTTGGAAATCCCGCTGAAACTTTGGACATTGTCGCGAAGGGTTCCCAATCCCCGACAAGATTGGTACCCATTCACGTCCAAATCTCTCAAACTCCGGGAGAGATTCTCAAAACCAAGGTTGACATGTTTCGAGTTCCTTTCAACATTTTGGAAATCCCGCTGAAACTTTGGACATTCTGTCGAAGGGTTCCCAATCCCCGACAAGATTGGTACCCTTTCAGGTCCAAATCTCTCAAACTCCGGGAGAGATTCTCAAAACCAAGGTTGACATGTTTCGAGTTCCTTTCAACATTTTGGAAATCCCGCTGAAACTTTGGACATTCTCGCGAAGGGTTCCCAATCCCCGACAAGACTGGTACCCTTTCACGTCCAAATCTCTCAAACTCCGGGAGAGATTCTCAAAACCAAGGTTGACATGTTTCGAGTTCCTTTCAACATTTTGGAAAATCCGCTGAAACTTTGGAGATTCTCGCGAAGGGTTCCCAATCCCCGACAAGACTGGTACCCTTTCACGTCCAAATCTCTCAAACTCCGGGAGAGATTCTCAAAACCAAGGTTGACATGTTTCGAGTTCCTTTCAACATTTTGGAAATCCCGCTGAAACTTTGGACATTGTCGCGAAGGGTTCCCAATCCCCGACAAGATTGGTACCCTTTCACGTCCAAATCTCTCAAACTCCGGGAGAGATTCTCAAAACCAAGGTTGACATGTTTCGAGTTCCTTTCAACATTTTGGAAATCCCGCTGAAACTTTGGACATTCTGTCGAAGGGTTCCCAATCCCCGACAAGATTGGTACCCTTTCACGTCCAAATCTCTCAAACTCCGGGAGAGATTCTCAAAACCAAGGTTGACATGTTTCGAGTTCCTTTCAACATTTTGGAAATCCCGCTGAAACTTTGGACATTCTCGCGAAGGGTTCCCAATCCCCGAGAAGATTGGTACCCTTTCACGTCCAAATCTCTCAAACTCCGGGAGAGATTCTCAAAACCAAGGTTGACATGTTTCGAGTTCCTTTCAACATTTTGGAAATCCCGCTGAAACTTTGGACATTCTCGCGAAGGGTTCCCAATCCCCGACAAGACTGGTACCCTTTCACGTCCAAATCTCTCAAACTCCGGGAGAGATTCTCAAAACCAAGGTTGACATGTTTCGAGTTCCTTTCAACATTTTGGAAAATCCGCTGAAACTTTGGACATTCTCGCGAAGGGTTCCCAATCCCCGACAAGACTGGTACCCTTTCACGTCCAAATCTTTCAAACTCCGGGAGAGATTCTCAAAACCAAGGTTGACATGTTTCGAGTTCCTTTCAACATTTTGGAAATCCCGCTGAAACTTTGGACATTCTCGCGAAGGGTTCCCAATCCCCGACAAGATTGGTACCCTTTCACTTCCAAATCTCTCAAAGTCCGGGAGAGATTCTCAAAACCAAGGTTGACATGTTTCGAGTTCCTTTCAACATTTTGGAAATCCCGCTGAAACTTTGGACATTCTCGCGAAGGGTTCCCAATCCCCGACAAGATTGGTACCCTTTCACGTCCAAATCTCTCAAACTCCGGGAGAGATTCTCAAAACCAAGGTTGACATGTTTCGAGTTCCTTTCAACATTTTGGAAATCCCGCTGAAACTTTGGACATTCTCGCGAAGGGTTCCCAATCCCCGACAAGATTGGTACCCATTCACGTCCAAATCTCTCAAACTCCAGGAAAGATTCTCAAAACCAAGGTTGACATGGTTCGAGTTCCTTTCAACATTTTGGAAATCCCGCTGAAACTTTGGACATTCTCGCGAAGGGTTCCCAATCCCCGACAAGATTGGTACCCATTCACGTCCAAATCTCTCAAACTCCGGGAGAGATTCTCAAAACCAAGGTTGACATGTTTCGAGTTCCTTTCAACATTTTGGAAAATCCGCTGAAACTTTGGACATTGTCGCGAAGGGTTCACAATCCCCGACAAGACTGGTACCCTTTCACGTCCAAATCTCTCAAACTCCGGGAGAGATTCTCAAAACCAAGGTTGACATGTTTCGAGTTCCTTTCAACATTTTGGAAATCCCGCTGAAACTTTGGACATTGTCGCGAAGGGTTCCCGATGCCCGACAAGATTGGTACCCATTCACGTCCAAATCTCTCAAACTCCGGGAGAGATTCTCAAAACCAAGGTTGACATGTTTCGAGTTCCTTTCAACATTTTGGAAATCCCGCTGAAACCTTGGACATTCTGTCGAAGGGTTCCCAATCCCCGACAAGATTGGTACCCTTTCACGTCCAAATCTCTCAAACTCCGGGAGAGATTCTCAAAACCAAGGTTGACATGTTTCGAGTTCCTTTCAACATTTTGGAAATCCCGCTGAAACTTTGGACATTCTCGCGAAGGGTTCCCAATCCCCGAGAAGATTGGTACCCTTTCACGTCCAAATCTCTCAAACTCCGGGAGAGATTCTCAAAACCAAGGTTGACATGTTTCGAGTTCCTTTCAACATTTTGGAAATCCCGCTGAAACTTTGGACATTCTGTCGAAGGGTTCCCAATCCCCGACAAGACTGGTACCCTTTCACGTCCAAATCTCTCAAACTCCGGGAGAGATTCTCAAAACCAAGGTTGACATGTTTCGAGTTCCTTTCAACATTTTGGAAAATCCGCTGAAACTTTGGACATTCTCGCGAAGGGTTCCCAATCCCCGACAAGACTGGTACCCTTTCACGTCCAAATCTCTCAAACTCCGGGAGAGATTCTCAAAACCAAGGTTGATATGTTTCGAGTTCCTTTCAACATTTTGGAAATCCCGCTGAAACTTTGGACATTGTCGCGAAGGGTTCCCAATCCCCGACAAGATTGGTACCCTTTCACGTCCAAATCTCTCAAACTCCAGGAAAGATTCTCAAAACCAAGGTTGACATGTTTCGAGTTCCTTTCAACATTTTGGAAATCCCGCTGAAACTTTGGACATTGTCGCGAAGGGTTCCCGATCCCCGACAAGATTGGTACCCATTCACGTCCAAATCTCTCAAACTCCGGGAGAGATTCTCAAAACCAAGCTTGACATGTTTCGAGTTCCTTTCAACATTTTGGAAATCCCGCTGAAACTTTGGACATTCTGTCGAAGGGTTCCCAATCCCCGACAAGATTGGTACCCTTTCACGTCCAAATCTCTCAAACTCCGGGAGAGATTCTCAAAACCAAGGTTGACATGTTTCGAGTTCCTTTCAACATTTTGGAAATCCCGCTGAAACTTTGGACATTCTCGCGAAGGGTTCCCAATCCCCGAGAAGATTGGTACCCTTTCACGTCCAAATCTCTCAAACTCCGGGAGAGATTCTCAAAACCAAGGTTGACATGTTTCGAGTTCCTTTCAACATTTTGGAAATCCCGCTGAAACTTTGGACATTCTGTCGAAGGGTTCCCAATCCCCGACAAGATTGGTACCCTTTCAGGTCCAAATCTCTCAAACTCCGGGAGAGATTCTCAAAACCAAGCTTGACATGTTTCGAGTTCCTTTCAACATTTTGGAAATCCCGCTGAAACTTTGGACATTCTCGCGAAGGGTTCCCAATCCCCGACAAGACTGGTACCCTTTCACGTCCAAATCTCTCAAACTCCGGGAGAGATTCTCAAAACCAAGGTTGACATGTTTCGAGTTCCTTTCAACATTTTGGAAAATCCGCTGAAACTTTGGACATTCTCGCGAAGGGTTCCCAATCCCCGACAAGACTGGTACCCTTTCACGTCCAAATCTCTCAAACTCCGGGAGAGATTCTCAAAACCAAGGTTGACATGTTTCGAGTTCCTTTCAACATTTTGGAAATCCCGCTGAAACTTTGGACATTGTCGCGAAGGGTTCCCAATCCCCGACAAGATTGGTACCCTTTCACGTCCAAATCTCTCAAACTCCGGGAGAGATTCTCAAAACCAAGCTTGACATGTTTCGAGTTCCTTTCAACATTTTGGAAATCCCGCTGAAACTTTGGACATTCTGTCGAAGGGTTCCCAATCCCCGACAAGATTGGTACCCTTTCACGTCCAAATCTCTCAAACTCCGGGAGAGATTCTCAAAACCAAGGTTGACATGTTTCGAGTTCTTTTCAACATTTTGGAAATCCCGCTGAAACTTTGGACATTCTCGCGAAGGGTTCCCAATCCCCGAGAAGATTGGTACCCTTTCACGTCCAAATCTCTCAAACTCCGGGAGAGATTCTCAAAACCAAGGTTGACATGTTTCGAGTTCCTTTCAACATTTTGGAAATCCCGCTGAAACTTTGGACATTCTCGCGAAGGGTTCCCAATCCCCGACAAGACTGGTACCCTTTCACGTCCAAATCTCTCAAACTCCGGGAGAGATTCTCAAAACCAAGGTTGACATGTTTCGAGTTCCTTTCAACATTTTGTAAAATCCGCTGAAACTTTGGACATTCTCGCGAAGGGTTCCCAATCCCCGACAAGACTGGTACCCTTTCACGTCCAAATCTCTCAAACTCCGGGAGAGATTCTCAAAACCAAGGTTGACATGGTTCGAGTTCCTTTCAACATTTTGGAAATCCCGCTGAAACTTTGGACATTCTCGCGAAGGGTTCCCAATCCCCGACAAGATTGGTACCCTTTCACTTCCAAATCTCTCAAAGTCCGGGAGAGATTCTCAAAACCAAGGTTGACATGTTTCGAGTTCCTTTCAACATTTTGGAAATCCCGCTGAAACTTTGGACATTGTCGCGAAGGGTTCCCAATCCCCGACAAGATTGGTACCCTTTCACGTCCAAATCTCTCAAACTCCGGGAGAGATTCTCAAAACCAAGGTTGACATGTTTCGAGTTCCTTTCAACATTTTGGAAATCCCGCTGAAACTTTGGACATTGTCGCGAAGGGTTCCCAATCCCCGACAAGATTGGTACCCTTTCACGTCCAAATCTCTCAAACTCCAGGAAAGATTCTCAAAACCAAGGTTGACATGGTTCGAGTTCCTTTCAACATTTTGGAAATCCCGCTGAAACTTTGGACATTCTCTCGAAGGGTTCCCAATCCCCGACAAGATTGGTACCCATTCACGTCCAAATCTCTCAAACTCCGGGAGAGATTCTCAAAACCAAGGTTGACATGTTTCGAGTTCCTTTCAACATTTTGGAAAATCCGCTGAAACTTTGGACATTCTCGCGAAGGGTTCCCAATCCCCGACAAGACTGGTACCCTTTCACGTCCAAATCTCTCAAAGTCCGGGAGAGATTCTCAAAACCAAGGTTGACATGTTTCGAGTTCCTTTCAACATTTTGGAAATCCCGCTGAAACTTTGGACATTGTCGCGAAAGGTTCCCGATGCCCGACAAGATTGGTACCCATTCACGTCCAAATCTCTCAAACTCCGGGAGAGATTCTCAAAACCAAGGTTGACATGTTTCGAGTTCCTTTCAACATTTTGGAAAATCCGCTGAAACTTTGGACATTCTCGCGAAGGGTTCCCAATCCCCGACAAGATTGGTACCCTTTCACGTCCAAATCTCTCAAACTCCGGGAGAGATTCTCAAAACCAAGGTTGACATGTTTCGAGTTCCTTTCAACATTTTGGAAATCCCGCTGAAACTTTGGACATTCTCGCGAAGGGTTCCCAATCCCCGAGAAGATTGGTACCCTTTCACGTCCAAATCTCTCAAACTCCGGGAGAGATTCTCAAAACCAAGGTTGACATGTTTCGAGTTCCTTTCAACATTTTGGAAATCCCGCTGAAACTTTGGACATTGTCGCGAAGGGTTCCCAATCCCCGACAAGATTGGTACCCTTTCACGTCCAAATCTCTCAAACTCCGGGAGAGATTCTCAAAACCAAGGTTGACATGTTTCGAGTTCCTTTCAACATTTTGGAAATCCCGCTGAAACTTTGGACATTCTGTCGAAGGGTTCCCAATCCCCGACAAGATTGGTACCCTTTCACGTCCAAATCTCTCAAACTCCGGGAGAGATTCTCAAAACCAAGGTTGACATGTTTCGAGTTCCTTTCAACATTTTGGAAATCCCGCTGAAACTTTGGACATTCTCGCGAAGGGTTCCCAATCCCCGAGAAGATTGGTACCCTTTCACGTCCAAATCTCTCAAACTCCGGGAGAGATTCTCAAAACCAAGGTTGACATGTTTCGAGTTCCTTTCAACATTTTGGAAATCCCGCTGAAACTTTGGACATTCTGTCGAAGGGTTCCCAATCCCCGACAAGACTGGTACCCTTTCACGTCCAAATCTCTCAAACTCCGGGAGAGATTCTCAAAACCAAGGTTGACATGTTTCGAGTTCCTTTCAACATTTTGGAAAATCCGCTGAAACTTTGGACATTCTCGCGAAGGGTTCCCAATCCCCGACAAGACTGGTACCCTTTCACGTCCAAATCTCTCAAACTCCGGGAGAGATTCTCAAAACCAAGGTTGATATGTTTCGAGTTCCTTTCAACATTTTGGAAATCCCGCTGAAACTTTGGACATTGTCGCGAAGGGTTCCCAATCCCCGACAAGATTGGTACCCTTTCACGTCCAAATCTCTCAAACTCCAGGAAAGATTCTCAAAACCAAGGTTGACATGGTTCGAGTTCCTTTCAACATTTTGGAAATCCCGCTGAAACTTTGGACATTCTCGCGAAGGGTTCCCAATCCCCGACAAGATTGGTACCCTTTCACTTCCAAATCTCTCAAAGTCCGGGAGAGATTCTCAAAACCAAGGTTGACATGTTTCGAGTTCCTTTCAACATTTTGGAAATCCGGCTGAAACTTTGGACATTCTCGCGAACGGGTCCCAATCCCTGACAAGATTGGTACCCTTTCAAGTCCAAATCTCTCAAAGTCCGGGAGAGATTCTCAAAACCAAGGTTGACATGTTTCGAGTTCCTTTCAACATTTTGGAAATCCCGCTGAAACTTTGGACATTGTCGCGAAGGGTTCCCAATCCCCGACAAGACTGGTACCCTTTCACGTCCAAATCTCTCAAACTCCGGGAGAGATTCTCAAAATCAAGGTTGACATGGTTCGAGTTCCTTTCAACATTTTGGAAATCCCGCTGAAACTTTGGACATTGTCGCGAAGGGTTCCCAATCCCCGACAAGATTGGTACCCTTTCACGTCCAAATCTCTCAAACTCCGGGAGAGATTCTCAAAACCGAGGTGGACATGGTTCGATTTCCTTTCAACATTTTGGAAATCCCGCTGAAACTTTGGACATTCTCGCGAAGGGTTCCTAATCCCCGTCAAGATTGGTACCCTTTCACGTCCAAATCTCTCAAACTCCGGCAGAGATTCTCAAAACCAAGGTTGACATGTTTCGAGTTCCTTTCAACATTTTGGAAACCCCGCTGAAACTTTGGACATTGTCGCGAAGGGTTCCCAATCCCCGACAAGATTGGTACCCTTTCACGTCCAAATCTCTCAAACTCCGGGAGAGATTCTCAAAACAAAGGTTGACATGGTTCGAGTTCCTTTCAACACTTTGAAAATCCGCTGAAACTTTCGACGTTCTCGCGAAGGGTTCCCGATCCCCGACAAGACTGGTACCCTTTCACGTCCAAATCTCTCAAACTCCGGGAGAGATTCTCAAAACCAAGGTTGACATGTTTCGAGTTCCTTTCAACATTTTGGAAATCCCGCTGAAACTTTGGACATTCTCGCGAAGGGTTCCCAATCCCCGACAAGATTGGTACCCTTTCACGTCCAAATCTCTCAAACTCCGGGAGAGATTCTCAAAACCAAGGTTGACATGGTTCGAGTTCCTTTCAACATTTTGGAAATCCCGCTGAAACTTTGGACATTCTGTCGAAGGGTTCCCAATCCCCGACAAGATTGGTACCCTTTCACGTCCAAATCTCTCAAACTCCGGGAGAGATTCTCAAAACCAAAGTTGAAATGTTTCGAGTTCCTCTTAACATTTTGGAAATCCCGCTGAAACTTTGGACATTCTCGCGAAGGGTTCCCAATCCCCGACAAGATTGGTACCCTTTCACGTCCAAATCTCTCAAACTCCGGGAGAGATTCTCAAAACCAAGGTTGACATGTTTCGAGTTCCTTTCAACATTTTGGAAATCCCGCTGAAACTTTGGACATTCTCGCGAAGGGTTCCCAATCCCCGACAAGACTGGTACCCTTTCACGTCCAAATCTCTCAAACTCCGGCAGAGATTCTCAAAACCAAGGTTGACATGTTTCGAGTTCCTTTCAGCATTTTGGAAATCCCGCTGAAACTTTGGACATTGTCGCGAAGGGTTCCCAATCCCCGACAAGATTGGTACCCTTTCACGTCCAAATCTCTCAAACTCCGGGAGAGATTCTCAAAACCAAGGTTGACATGTTTCGAGTTCCTTTCAACATTTTGGAAATCCCGCTGAAACTTTGGACATTCTGGCGAAGGGTTCCCAATCCCCGACAAGACTGGTACCCTTTCACGTCCAAATCTCTCAAACTCCGGGAGAGATTCTCAAAACCAAGGTTGACATGTTTCGAGTTCCTTTCAACATTTTGGAAATCCCGCTGAAACTTTGGACATTGTCGCGAAGGGTTCCCAATCCCCGACAAGATTGGTACCCTTTCACGTCCAAATCTCTCAAACTCCAGGAAAGATTCTCAAAACCAAGGTTGACATGGTTCGAGTTCCTCTCAATATTTTGGAAATCCCGCTGAAACTTTGGACATTCTCGCGAAGGGTTCCCAATCCCCGACAAGATTGGTACCCTTTCACTTCCAAATCTCTCAAAGTCCGGGAGAGATTCTCAAAACCAAGGTTGACATGTTTCGAGTTCCTTTCAACATTTTGGAAATCCCGCTGAAACTTTGGACATTCTCGCGAACGGGTCCCAATCCCTGACAAGATTGGTACCCTTTCACGTCCAAATCTCTCAAAGTCCGGGAGAGATTCTCAAAACCAAGGTTGACATGTTTCGAGTTCCTTTCAACATTTTGGAAATCCCGCTGAAACTTTGGACATTGTCGCGAAGGGTTCCCAATCCCCGACAAGACTGGTACCCTTTCACGTCCAAATCTCTCAAACTCCGGGAGAGATTCTCAAAACCAAGGTTGACATGTTTCGAGTTCCTTTCAACATTTTGGAAATCCCGCTGAAACTTTGGACATTCTGTCGAAGGGTTCCCAATCCCCGACAAGACTGGTACCCTTTCACGTCCAAATCTCTCAAACTCCGGGAGAGATTCTCAAAACCAAGGTTGACATGTTTCGAGTTCCTTTCAACATTTTGGAAATCCCGCTGAAACTTTGGACATTGTCGCGAAGGGTTCCCAATCCCCGACAAGATTGGTACCCTTTCACGTCCAAATCTCTCAAACTCCAGGAAAGATTCTCAAAACCAAGGTTGACATGGTTCGAGTTCCTCTCAATATTTTGGAAATCCCGCTGAAACTTTGGACATTCTGGCGAAGGGTTCCCAATCCCCGACAAGATTGGTACCCTTTCACTTCCAAATCTCTCAAAGTCCGGGAGAGATTCTCAAAACCAAGGTTGACATGTTTCGAGTTCCTTTCAACATTTTGGAAATCCCGCTGAAACTTTGGACATTCTCGCGAACGGGTCCCAATCCCTGACAAGATTGGTACCCTTTCAAGTCCAAATCTCTCAAAGTCCGGGAGAGATTCTCAAAACCAAGGTTGACATGTTTCGAGTTCCTTTCAACATTTTGGAAATCCCGCTGAAACTTTGGACATTCTCGCGAAGGGTTCCCAATCCCCGACAAGATTGGTACCCTTTCACGTCCAAATCTCTCAAACTCCGGGAGAGATTCTCAAAACCAAGGTTGACATGTTTCGAGTTCCTTTCAACATTTTGGAAACCCCGCTGAAACTTTCTACATTCTGGCGAAGGGTTCCCAATCCCCGACAAGATTGGTACCCTTTCACGTCCAAATCTCTCAAACTCCGGGAGAGATTCTCAAAACCAAGGTTGACATGGTTCGAGTTCCTTTCAACATTTTGGAAATCCCGCTGAAACCTTGGACATTCTCGCGAAGGGTTCCCGATCCCCGACAAGATTGGTACCCATTCACGTCCAAATCTCTCAAACTCCGGGAGAGATTCTCAAAACCAAGGTTGACATGTTTCGAGTTCCTTTCAACATTTTGGAAATCCCGCTGAAACTTTGGACATTCTCGCGAAGGGTTCCCAATCCCCGACAAGACTGGTACCATTTCACGTCCAAATCTCTCAAACTCCGGGAGAGATTCTCAAAACCAAGGTTGACATGTTTCGAGTTCCTTTCAACATTTTGGAAATCCCGCTGAAACTTTGGACATTCTGTCGAAGGGTTCCCAATCCCCGACAAGACTGGTACCCTTTCACGTCCAAATCTCTCAAACTCCGGGAGAGATTCTCAAAACCAAGGTTGACATGTTTCGAGTTCCTTTCAACATTTTGGAAATCCCGCTGAAACTTTGGACATTCTCGCGAACGGGTCCCAATCCCTGACAAGATTGGTACCCTTTCAAGTCCAAATCTCTCAAAGTCCGGGAGAGATTCTCAAAACCAAGGTTGACATGTTTCGAGTTCCTTTCAACATTTTGGAAATCCCGCTGAAACTTTGGACATTCTGGCGAAGGGTTCCCAATCCCCGAGAAGATTGGTACCCTTTCACGTCCAAATCTCTCAAACTCCGGGAGAGATTCTCAAAACCAAGGTTGACATGTTTCGAGTTCCTTTCAACATTTTGGAAATCCCGCTGAAACTTTGGACATTCTCGCGAAGGGTTCCCAATCCCCGACAAGACTGGTACCCTTTCACGTCCAAATCTCTCAAACTCCGGGAGAGATTCTCAAAATCAAGGTTGACATGTTTCGAGTTCCTTTCAACATTTTGGAAATCCCGCTGAAACTTTGGACATTCTGTCGAAGGGTTCCCGATCCCCGACAAGACTGGTACCCTTTCACGTCCAAATCTCTCAAACTCCGGGAGAGATTCTCAAAACCAAGGTTGACATGTTTCGAGTTCCTTTCAACATTTTGGAAATCCCGCTGAAACTTTGGACATTGTCGCGAAGGGTTCCCAATCCCCGACAAGATTGGAACCCTTTCAGGTCCAAATCTCTCAAAGTCCGGGAGAGATTCTCAAAACCAAGGTTGACATGTTTCGAGTTCCTTTCAACATTTTGGAAATCCCGCTGAAACTTTGGACATTGTCGCGAAGGGTTCCCAATCCCCGACAAGATTGGTACCCTTTCACTTCCAAATCTCTCAAAGTCCGGGAGAGATTCTCAAAACCAAGGTTGACATGTTTCGAGTTCCTTTCAACATTTTGGAAATCCCGCTGAAACTTTGGACATTCTCGCGAACGGGTCCCAATCCCTGACAAGATTGGTACCCTTTCAAGTCCAAATCTCTCAAAGTCCGGGAGAGATTCTCAAAACCAAGGTTGACATGTTTCGAGTTCCTTTCAACATTTTGGAAATCCCGCTGAAACTTTGGACATTCTCGCGAAGGGTTCCCAATCCCCGACAAGATTGGTACCCTTTCACGTCCAAATCTCTCAAACTCCGGGAGAGATTCTCAAAACCAAGGTTGACATGTTTCGAGTTCCTTTCAACATTTTGGAAACCCCGCTGAAACTTTGGACATTCTGGCGAAGGGTTCCCAATCCCCGACAAGATTGGTACCCTTTCACGTCCAAATCTCTCAAACTCCGGGAGAGATTCTCAAAACCAAGGTTGACATGGTTCGAGTTCCTTTCAACATTTTGGAAATCCCGCTGAAACCTTGGACATTCTCGCGAAGGGTTCCCGATCCCCGACAAGATTGGTACCCATTCACGTCCAAATCTCTCAAACTCCGGGAGAGATTCTCAAAACCAAGGTTGACATGTTTCGAGTTCCTTTCAACATTTTGGAAATCCCGCTGAAACTTTGGACATTCTCGCGAAGGGTTCCCAATCCCCGACAAGACTGGTACCATTTCACGTCCAAATCTCTCAAACTCCGGGAGAGATTCTCAAAACCAAGGTTGACATGTTTCGAGTTCCTTTCAACATTTTGGAAATCCCGCTGAAACTTTGGACATTCTGTCGAAGGGTTCCCAATCCCCGACAAGACTGGTACCCTTTCACGTCCAAATCTCTCAAACTCCGGGAGAGATTCTCAAAACCAAGGTTGACATGTTTCGAGTTCCTTTCAACATTTTGGAAATCCCGCTGAAACTTTGGACATTCTCGCGAACGGGTCCCAATCCCTGACAAGATTGGTACCCTTTCAAGTCCAAATCTCTCAAAGTCCGGGAGAGATTCTCAAAACCAAGGTTGACATGTTTCGAGTTCCTTTCAACATTTTGGAAATCCCGCTGAAACTTTGGACATTCTCGCGAAGGGTTCCCAATCCCCGACAAGACTGGTACCCTTTCACGTCCAAATCTCTCAAACTCCGGGAGAGATTCTCAAAATCAAGGTTGACATGTTTCGAGTTCCTTTCAACATTTTGGAAATCCCGCTGAAACTTTGGACATTCTGTCGAAGGGTTCCCGATCCCCGACAAGACTGGTACCCTTTCACGTCCAAATCTCTCAAACTCCGGGAGAGATTCTCAAAACCAAGGTTGACATGTTTCGAGTTCCTTTCAACATTTTGGAAATCCCGCTGAAACTTTGGACATTGTCGCGAAGGGTTCCCAATCCCCGACAAGATTGGAACCCTTTCAGGTCCAAATCTCTCAAAGTCCGGGAGAGATTCTCAAAACCAAGGTTGACATGTTTCGAGTTCCTTTCAACATTTTGGAAATCCCGCTGAAACTTTGGACATTGTCGCGAAGGGTTCCCAATCCCCGACAAGATTGGTACCCTTTCACTTCCAAATCTCTCAAAGTCCGGGAGAGATTCTCAAAACCAAGGTTGACATGTTTCGAGTTCCTTTCAACATTTTGGAAATCCCGCTGAAACTTTGGACATTCTCGCGAACGGGTCCCAATCCCTGACAAGATTGGTACCCTTTCAAGTCCAAATCTCTCAAAGTCCGGGAGAGATTCTCAAAACCAAGGTTGACATGTTTCGAGTTCCTTTCAACATTTTGGAAATCCCGCTGAAACTTTGGACATTCTCGCGAAGGGTTCCCAATCCCCGACAAGATTGGTACCCTTTCACGTCCAAATCTCTCAAACTCCGGGAGAGATTCTCAAAACCAAGGTTGACATGTTTCGAGTTCCTTTCAACATTTTGGAAACCCCGCTGAAACTTTGGACATTCTGGCGAAGGGTTCCCAATCCCCGACAAGATTGGTACCCTTTCACGTCCAAATCTCTCAAACTCCGGGAGAGATTCTCAAAACCAAGGTTGACATGGTTCGAGTTCCTTTCAACATTTTGGAAATCCCGCTGAAACCTTGGACATTCTCGCGAAGGGTTCCCGATCCCCGACAAGATTGGTACCCATTCACGTCCAAATCTCTCAAACTCCGGGAGAGATTCTCAAAACCAAGGTTGACATGTTTCGAGTTCCTTTCAACATTTTGGAAATCCCGCTGAAACTTTGGACATTCTCGCGAAGGGTTCCCAATCCCCGACAAGACTGGTACCATTTCACGTCCAAATCTCTCAAACTCCGGGAGAGATTCTCAAAACCAAGGTTGACATGTTTCGAGTTCCTTTCAACATTTTGGAAATCCCGCTGAAACTTTGGACATTCTGTCGAAGGGTTCCCAATCCCCGACAAGACTGGTACCCTTTCACGTCCAAATCTCTCAAACTCCGGGAGAGATTCTCAAAACCAAGGTTGACATGTTTCGAGTTCCTTTCAACATTTTGGAAATCCCGCTGAAACTTTGGACATTCTCGCGAACGGGTCCCAATCCCTGACAAGATTGGTACCCTTTCAAGTCCAAATCTCTCAAAGTCCGGGAGAGATTCTCAAAACCAAGGTTGACATGTTTCGAGTTCCTTTCAACATTTTGGAAATCCCGCTGAAACTTTGGACATTCTGGCGAAGGGTTCCCAATCCCCGAGAAGATTGGTACCCTTTCACGTCCAAATCTCTCAAACTCCGGGAGAGATTCTCAAAACCAAGGTTGACATGTTTCGAGTTCCTTTCAACATTTTGGAAATCCCGCTGAAAGTTTGGACATTGTCGCGAAGGGTTCCCAATCCCCGACAAGATTGGTACCCTTTCACGTCCAAATCTCTCAAACTCCGGGAGAGATTCTCAAAACCAAGGTTGACATGTTTCGAGTTCCTTTCAACATTTTGGAAACCCCGCTGAAACTTTGGACATTCTCGCGAAGGGTTCCCAATCCCCGACAAGATTGGTACCCATTCACGTCCAAATCTCTCAAACTCCGGGAGAGATTCTCAAAACCAAGGTTGACATGTTTCGAGTTCCTTTCAACATTTTGGAAATCCCGCTGAAACTTTCGACGTTCTCGCGAAGGGTTCCCGATCCCCGACAAGACTGGTAGCCTTTCACGTCCAAATCTCTCAAACTCCGGGAGAGATTCTCAAAACCAAGGTTGACATGTTTCGAGTTCCTTTCAACATTTTGGAAATCCCGCTGAAACCTTGGACATTCTCGCGAAGGGTTCCCGATCCCCGACAAGATTGGTACCCATTCACGTCCAAATCTCTCAAACTCCGGGAGAGATTCTCAAAACCAAGGTTGACATGTTTCGAGTTCCTTTCAACATTTTGGAAATCCCGCTGAAACTTTGGACATTGTCGCGAAGGGTTCCCAATCCCCGACAAGATTGGTACCCTTTCAGGTCCAAATCTCTCAAACTCCGGGAGAGATTCTCAAAACCAAGGTTGACATGTTTCGAGTTCCTTTCAACATTTTGGAAATCCCGCTGAAACTTTGGACATTCTCGCGAAGGGTTCCCAATCCCCGAGAAGATTGGTACCCTTTCACGTCCAAATCTCTCAAACTCCGGGAGAGATTCTCAAAACCAAGGTTGACATGTTTCGAGTTCCTTTCAACATTTTGGAAATCCCGCTGAAACTTTGGACATTCTCGCGAAGGGTTCCCAATCCCCGACAAGACTGGTACCCTTTCACGTCCAAATCTCTCAAACTCCGGGAGAGATTCTCAAAACCGAGGTTGACATGTTTCGAGTTCCTTTCAACATTTTGGAAAATCCGCTGAAACTTTGGACATTCTCGCGAAGGGTTCCCAATCCCCGACAAGACTGGTACCCTTTCACGTCCAAATCTCTCAAACTCCGGGAGAGATTCTCAAAACCAAGGTTGACATGTTTCGAGTTCCTTTCAACATTTTGGAAATCCCGCTGAAACTTTGGACATTGTCGCGAAGGGTTCTCAATCCCCGACAAGATTGGTACCCATTCACGTCCAAATCTCTCAAACTCCGGGAGAGATTCTCAAAACCAAGGTTGACATGTTTCGAGTTCCTTTCAACATTTTGGAAATCCCGCTGAAACTTTGGACATTCTGTCGAAGGGTTCCCAATCCCCGACAAGATTGGTACCCTTTCACGTCCAAATCTCTCAAACTCCGGGAGAGATTCTCAAAACCAAGGTTGACATGTTTCGAGTTCCTTTCAACATTTTGGAAATCCCGCTGAAATTTTGGACATTCTCGCGAAGGGTTCCCAATCCCCGACAAGATTGGTACCCTTTCACGTCCAAATCTCTCAAACTCCGGGAGAGATTCTCAAAACCAAGGTTGACATGTTTCGAGTTCCTTTCAACATTTTGGAAATCCCGCTGAAACTTTGGACATTCTCGCGAAGGGTTCCCAATCCCCGACAAGACTGGTACCCTTTCACGTCCAAATCTCTCAAACTCCGGGAGAGATTCTCAAAACCAAGGTTGACATGTTTCGAGTTCCTTTCAACATTTTGGAAAATCCGCTGAAACTTTGGACATTCTGGCGAAGGGTTCCCAATCCCCGACAAGACTGGTACCCTTTCACGTCCAAATCTCTCAAACTCTGGGAGAGATTCTCAAAACCAAGGTTGACATGTTTCGAGTTCCTTTCAACATTTTGGAAATCCCGCTGAAACTTTGGACATTGTCGCGAAGGGTTCCCAATCCCCGACAAGATTGGTACCCTTTCACGTCCAAATCTCTCAAACTCCAGGAAAGATTCTCAAAACCAAGGTTGACATGGTTCGAGTTCCTTTCAACATTTTGGAAATCCCGCTGAAACTTTGGACATTCTCGCGAAGGGTTCCCAATCCCCGACAAGATTGGTACCCTTTCACGTCCAAATCTCTCAAACTCCGGGAGAGATTCTCAAAACCAAGGTTGACATGTTTCGAGTTCCTTTCAACATTTTGGAAATCCCGCTGAAACCTTGGACATTCTCGCGAAGGGTTCCCAATCCCCGAGAAGATTGGTACCCTTTCACGTCCAAATCTCTCAAACTCCGGGAGAGATTCTCAAAACCAAGGTTGACATGTTTCGAGTTCCTTTCAACATTTTGGAAACCCCGCTGAAACTTTGGACATTCTCGCGAAGGGTTCCCAATCCCCGACAAGATTGGAACCCTTTCACGTCCAAATCTCTCAAACTCCGGGAGAGATTCTCAAAACCAAGGTTGACATGGTTCGAGTTCCTTTCAACATTTTGGAAATCCCGCTGAAACCTTGGACATTGTCGCGAAGGGTTCCCAATCCCCGACAAGATTGGTACCCATTCACGTCCAAATCTCTCAAACTCCGGGAGAGATTCTCAAAACCAAGGCTGACATGTTTCGAGTTCCTTTCAACATTTTGGAAATCCCGCTGAAACTTTGGACATTCTGTCGAAGGGTTCCCAATCCCCGACAAGATTGGTACCCTTTCAGGTCCAAATCTCGCAAACTCCGGGAGAGATTCTCAAAACCAAGCTTGACATGTTTCGAGTTCCTTTCAACATTTTGGAAATCCCGCTGAAACTTTGGACATTCTCGCGAAGGGTTCCCAATCCCCGACAAGACTGGTACCCTTTCACGTCCAAATCTCTCAAACTCCGGGAGAGATTCTCAAAACCAAGGTTGACATGTTTCGAGTTCCTTTCAACATTTTGGAAATCCCGCTGAAACTTTGGACATTCTCGCGAAGGGTTCCCAATCCCCGACAAGACTGGTACCCTTTCACGTCCAAATCTCTCAAACTCCGGGAGAGATTCTCAAAATCAAGGTTGACATGGTTCGAGTTCCTTTCAACATTTTGGAAATCCCGCTGAAACTTTGGACATTCTCGCGAAGGGTTCCCAATCCCCGAGAAGATTGGTACCCTTTCACGTCCAAATCTCTCAAACTCCGGGAGAGATTCTCAAAACCAAGGTTGACATGTTTCGAGTTCCTTTCAACATTTTGGAAATCCCGCTGAAACTTTGGACATTCTCGCGAAGGGTTCCCAATCCCCGAGAAGATTGGTACCCTTTCACGTCCAAATCTCTCAAACTCCGGGAGAGATTCTCAAAACCAAGGTTGACATGTTTCGAGTTCCTTTCAACATTTTGGAAACCCCGCTGAAACTTTGGACATTCTGGCGAAGGGTTCCCAATCCCCGACAAGATTGGAACCCTTTCACGTCCAAATCTCTCAAACTCCGGGAGAGATTCTCAAAACCAAGGTTGACATGGTTCGAGTTCCTTTCAACATTTTGGAAATCCCGCTGAAACCTTGGACATTGTCGCGAAGGGTTCCCAATCCCCGACAAGATTGGTACCCATTCACGTCCAAATCTCTCAAACTCCGGGAGAGATTCTCAAAACCAAGGCTGACATGTTTCGAGTTCCTTTCAACATTTTGGAAATCCCGCTGAAACTTTGGACATTCTGTCGAAGGGTTCCCAATCCCCGACAAGATTGGTACCCTTTCAGGTCCAAATCTCTCAAACTCCGGGAGAGATTCTCAAAACCAAGCTTGACATGTTTCGAGTTCCTTTCAACATTTTGGAAATCCCGCTGAAACTTTGGACATTCTCGCGAAGGGTTCCCAATCCCCGACAAGACTGGTACCCTTTCACGTCCAAATCTCTCAAAGTCCGAGAGAGATTCTCAAAACCAAGGTTGACATGTTTCGAGTTCCTTTCAACATTTTGGAAATCCCGCTGAAACTTTGGACATTGTCGCGAAGGGTTCCCAATCCCCGACAAGATTGGTACCCTTTCAGGTCCAAATCTCTCAAACTCCGGGAGAGATTCTCAAAACCAAGGTTGACATGTTTCGAGTTCCTTTCAACATTTTGGAAATCCCGCTGAAACTTTGGACATTCTCGCGAAGGGTTCCCAATCCCCGAGAAGATTGGTACCCTTTCACGTCCAAATCTCTCAAACTCCGGGAGAGATTCTCAAAACCAAGGTTGACATGTTTCGAGTTCCTTTCAACATTTTGGAAATCCCGCTGAAACTTTGGACATTGTCGCGAAGGGTTCCCAATCCCCGACAAGACTGGTACCCTTTCACGTCCAAATCTCTCAAACTCCGGGAGAGATTCTCAAAACCAAGGTTGACATGTTTCGAGTTCCTTTCAACATTTTGGAAAATCCGCTGAAACTTTGGACATTCTCGCGAAGGGTTCCCAATCCCCGACAAGACTGGTACCCTTTCAAGTCCAAATCTCTCAAAGTCCGGGAGAGATTCTCAAAACCAAGGTTGACATGTTTCGAGTTCCTTTCAACATTTTGGAAATCCCGCTGAAACTTTGGACATTCTCGCGAAGGGTTCCCAATCCCCGACAAGATTGGTACCCTTTCACGTCCAAATCTCTCAAACTCCGGGAGAGATTCTCAAAACCAAGGTTGACATGTTTCGAGTTCCTTTCAACATTTTGGAAACCCCGCTGAAACTTTGGACATTCTGGCGAAGGGTTCCCAATCCCCGACAAGATTGGTACCCTTTCACGTCCAAATCTCTCAAACTCCGGGAGAGATTCTCAAAACCAAGGTTGACATGGTTCGAGTTCCTTTCAACATTTTGGAAATCCCGCTGAAACCTTGGACATTCTCGCGAAGGGTTCCCGATCCCCGACAAGATTGGTACCCATTCACGTCCAAATCTCTCAAACTCCGGGAGAGATTCTCAAAACCAAGGTTGACATGTTTCGAGTTCCTTTCAACATTTTGGAAATCCCGCTGAAACTTTGGACATTCTCGCGAAGGGTTCCCAATCCCCGACAAGACTGGTACCATTTCACGTCCAAATCTCTCAAACTCCGGGAGAGATTCTCAAAACCAAGGTTGACATGTTTCGAGTTCCTTTCAACATTTTGGAAATCCCGCTGAAACTTTGGACATTCTGTCGAAGGGTTCCCAATCCCCGACAAGACTGGTACCCTTTCACGTCCAAATCTCTCAAACTCCGGGAGAGATTCTCAAAACCAAGGTTGACATGTTTCGAGTTCCTTTCAACATTTTGGAAATCCCGCTGAAACTTTGGACATTCTCGCGAACGGGTCCCAATCCCTGACAAGATTGGTACCCTTTCAAGTCCAAATCTCTCAAAGTCCGGGAGAGATTCTCAAAACCAAGGTTGACATGTTTCGAGTTCCTTTCAACATTTTGGAAATCCCGCTGAAACTTTGGACATTCTGGCGAAGGGTTCCCAATCCCCGAGAAGATTGGTACCCTTTCACGTCCAAATCTCTCAAACTCCGGGAGAGATTCTCAAAACCAAGGTTGACATGTTTCGAGTTCCTTTCAACATTTTGGAAATCCCGCTGAAAGTTTGGACATTGTCGCGAAGGGTTCCCAATCCCCGACAAGATTGGTACCCTTTCACGTCCAAATCTCTCAAACTCCGGGAGAGATTCTCAAAACCAAGGTTGACATGTTTCGAGTTCCTTTCAACATTTTGGAAACCCCGCTGAAACTTTGGACATTCTCGCGAAGGGTTCCCAATCCCCGACAAGATTGGTACCCATTCACGTCCAAATCTCTCAAACTCCGGGAGAGATTCTCAAAACCAAGGTTGACATGTTTCGAGTTCCTTTCAACATTTTGGAAATCCCGCTGAAACTTTCGACGTTCTCGCGAAGGGTTCCCGATCCCCGACAAGACTGGTAGCCTTTCACGTCCAAATCTCTCAAACTCCGGGAGAGATTCTCAAAACCAAGGTTGACATGTTTCGAGTTCCTTTCAACATTTTGGAAATCCCGCTGAAACCTTGGACATTCTCGCGAAGGGTTCCCGATCCCCGACAAGATTGGTACCCATTCACGTCCAAATCTCTCAAACTCCGGGAGAGATTCTCAAAACCAAGGTTGACATGTTTCGAGTTCCTTTCAACATTTTGGAAATCCCGCTGAAACTTTGGACATTGTCGCGAAGGGTTCCCAATCCCCGACAAGATTGGTACCCTTTCAGGTCCAAATCTCTCAAACTCCGGGAGAGATTCTCAAAACCAAGGTTGACATGTTTCGAGTTCCTTTCAACATTTTGGAAATCCCGCTGAAACTTTGGACATTCTCGCGAAGGGTTCCCAATCCCCGAGAAGATTGGTACCCTTTCACGTCCAAATCTCTCAAACTCCGGGAGAGATTCTCAAAACCAAGGTTGACATGTTTCGAGTTCCTTTCAACATTTTGGAAATCCCGCTGAAACTTTGGACATTCTCGCGAAGGGTTCCCAATCCCCGACAAGACTGGTACCCTTTCACGTCCAAATCTCTCAAACTCCGGGAGAGATTCTCAAAACCGAGGTTGACATGTTTCGAGTTCCTTTCAACATTTTGGAAAATCCGCTGAAACTTTGGACATTCTCGCGAAGGGTTCCCAATCCCCGACAAGACTGGTACCCTTTCACGTCCAAATCTCTCAAACTCCGGGAGAGATTCTCAAAACCAAGGTTGACATGTTTCGAGTTCCTTTCAACATTTTGGAAATCCCGCTGAAACTTTGGACATTGTCGCGAAGGGTTCTCAATCCCCGACAAGATTGGTACCCATTCACGTCCAAATCTCTCAAACTCCGGGAGAGATTCTCAAAACCAAGGTTGACATGTTTCGAGTTCCTTTCAACATTTTGGAAATCCCGCTGAAACTTTGGACATTCTGTCGAAGGGTTCCCAATCCCCGACAAGATTGGTACCCTTTCACGTCCAAATCTCTCAAACTCCGGGAGAGATTCTCAAAACCAAGGTTGACATGTTTCGAGTTCCTTTCAACATTTTGGAAATCCCGCTGAAATTTTGGACATTCTCGCGAAGGGTTCCCAATCCCCGACAAGATTGGTACCCTTTCACGTCCAAATCTCTCAAACTCCGGGAGAGATTCTCAAAACCAAGGTTGACATGTTTCGAGTTCCTTTCAACATTTTGGAAATCCCGCTGAAACTTTGGACATTCTCGCGAAGGGTTCCCAATCCCCGACAAGACTGGTACCCTTTCACGTCCAAATCTCTCAAACTCCGGGAGAGATTCTCAAAACCAAGGTTGACATGTTTCGAGTTCCTTTCAACATTTTGGAAAATCCGCTGAAACTTTGGACATTCTGGCGAAGGGTTCCCAATCCCCGACAAGACTGGTACCCTTTCACGTCCAAATCTCTCAAACTCTGGGAGAGATTCTCAAAACCAAGGTTGACATGTTTCGAGTTCCTTTCAACATTTTGGAAATCCCGCTGAAACTTTGGACATTGTCGCGAAGGGTTCCCAATCCCCGACAAGATTGGTACCCTTTCACGTCCAAATCTCTCAAACTCCAGGAAAGATTCTCAAAACCAAGGTTGACATGGTTCGAGTTCCTTTCAACATTTTGGAAATCCCGCTGAAACTTTGGACATTCTCGCGAAGGGTTCCCAATCCCCGACAAGATTGGTACCCTTTCACGTCCAAATCTCTCAAACTCCGGGAGAGATTCTCAAAACCAAGGTTGACATGTTTCGAGTTCCTTTCAACATTTTGGAAATCCCGCTGAAACCTTGGACATTCTCGCGAAGGGTTCCCAATCCCCGAGAAGATTGGTACCCTTTCACGTCCAAATCTCTCAAACTCCGGGAGAGATTCTCAAAACCAAGGTTGACATGTTTCGAGTTCCTTTCAACATTTTGGAAACCCCGCTGAAACTTTGGACATTCTCGCGAAGGGTTCCCAATCCCCGACAAGATTGGAACCCTTTCACGTCCAAATCTCTCAAACTCCGGGAGAGATTCTCAAAACCAAGGTTGACATGGTTCGAGTTCCTTTCAACATTTTGGAAATCCCGCTGAAACCTTGGACATTGTCGCGAAGGGTTCCCAATCCCCGACAAGATTGGTACCCATTCACGTCCAAATCTCTCAAACTCCGGGAGAGATTCTCAAAACCAAGGCTGACATGTTTCGAGTTCCTTTCAACATTTTGGAAATCCCGCTGAAACTTTGGACATTCTGTCGAAGGGTTCCCAATCCCCGACAAGATTGGTACCCTTTCAGGTCCAAATCTCGCAAACTCCGGGAGAGATTCTCAAAACCAAGCTTGACATGTTTCGAGTTCCTTTCAACATTTTGGAAATCCCGCTGAAACTTTGGACATTCTCGCGAAGGGTTCCCAATCCCCGACAAGACTGGTACCCTTTCACGTCCAAATCTCTCAAACTCCGGGAGAGATTCTCAAAACCAAGGTTGACATGTTTCGAGTTCCTTTCAACATTTTGGAAATCCCGCTGAAACTTTGGACATTCTCGCGAAGGGTTCCCAATCCCCGACAAGACTGGTACCCTTTCACGTCCAAATCTCTCAAACTCCGGGAGAGATTCTCAAAATCAAGGTTGACATGGTTCGAGTTCCTTTCAACATTTTGGAAATCCCGCTGAAACTTTGGACATTCTCGCGAAGGGTTCCCAATCCCCGACAAGATTGGTACCCTTTCACGTCCAAATCTCTCAAACTCCGGGAGAGATTCTCAAAACCAAGGTTGACATGTTTCGAGTTCCTTTCAACATTTTGGAAATCCCGCTGAAACTTTGGACATTCTCGCGAAGGGTTCCCAATCCCCGAGAAGATTGGTACCCTTTCACGTCCAAATCTCTCAAACTCCGGGAGAGATTCTCAAAACCAAGGTTGACATGTTTCGAGTTCCTTTCAACATTTTGGAAACCCCGCTGAAACTTTGGACATTCTGGCGAAGGGTTCCCAATCCCCGACAAGATTGGAACCCTTTCACGTCCAAATCTCTCAAACTCCGGGAGAGATTCTCAAAACCAAGGTTGACATGGTTCGAGTTCCTTTCAACATTTTGGAAATCCCGCTGAAACCTTGGACATTGTCGCGAAGGGTTCCCAATCCCCGACAAGATTGGTACCCATTCACGTCCAAATCTCTCAAACTCCGGGAGAGATTCTCAAAACCAAGGCTGACATGTTTCGAGTTCCTTTCAACATTTTGGAAATCCCGCTGAAACTTTGGACATTCTGTCGAAGGGTTCCCAATCCCCGACAAGATTGGTACCCTTTCAGGTCCAAATCTCTCAAACTCCGGGAGAGATTCTCAAAACCAAGCTTGACATGTTTCGAGTTCCTTTCAACATTTTGGAAATCCCGCTGAAACTTTGGACATTCTCGCGAAGGGTTCCCAATCCCCGACAAGACTGGTACCCTTTCACGTCCAAATCTCTCAAAGTCCGAGAGAGATTCTCAAAACCAAGGTTGACATGTTTCGAGTTCCTTTCAACATTTTGGAAATCCCGCTGAAACTTTGGACATTGTCGCGAAGGGTTCCCAATCCCCGACAAGATTGGTACCCTTTCAGGTCCAAATCTCTCAAACTCCGGGAGAGATTCTCAAAACCAAGGTTGACATGTTTCGAGTTCCTTTCAACATTTTGGAAATCCCGCTGAAACTTTGGACATTCTCGCGAAGGGTTCCCAATCCCCGAGAAGATTGGTACCCTTTCACGTCCAAATCTCTCAAACTCCGGGAGAGATTCTCAAAACCAAGGTTGACATGTTTCGAGTTCCTTTCAACATTTTGGAAATCCCGCTGAAACTTTGGACATTGTCGCGAAGGGTTCCCAATCCCCGACAAGACTGGTACCCTTTCACGTCCAAATCTCTCAAACTCCGGGAGAGATTCTCAAAACCAAGGTTGACATGTTTCGAGTTCCTTTCAACATTTTGGAAAATCCGCTGAAACTTTGGACATTCTCGCGAAGGGTTCCCAATCCCCGACAAGACTGGTACCCTTTCACGTCCAAATCTCTCAAACTCCGGGAGAGATTCTCAAAACCAAGGTTGACATGTTTCGAGTTCCTTTCAACATTTTGGAAATCCCGCTGAAACTTTGGACATTCTCGCGAAGGGTTCTCAATCCCCGACAAGATTGGTACCCATTCACGTCCAAATCTCTCAAACTCCGGGAGAGATTCTCAAAACCAAGGTTGACATGTTTCGAGTTCCTTTCAACATTTTGGAAATCCCGCTGAAACTTTGGACATTCTGTCGAAGGGTTCCCAATCCCCGACAAGATTGGTACCCTTTCACGTCCAAATCTCTCAAACTCCGGGAGAGATTCTCAAAACCAAGGTTGACATGTTTCGAGTTCCTTTCAACATTTTGGAAATCCCGCTGAAATTTTGGACATTGTCGCGAAGGGTTCCCAATCCCCGACAAGATTGGTACCCTTTCACGTCCAAATCTCTCAAACTCCGGGAGAGATTCTCAAAACCAAGGTTGACATGTTTCGAGTTCCTTTCAACATTTTGGAAATCCCGCTGAAACTTTGGACATTCTCGCGAAGGGTTCCCAATCCCCGACAAGACTGGTACCCTTTCACGTCCAAATCTCTCAAACTCCGGGAGAGATTCTCAAAACCAAGGTTGACATGTTTCGAGTTCCTTTCAACATTTTGGAAAATCCGCTGAAACTTTGGACATTCTGGCGAAGGGTTCCCAATCCCCGACAAGACTGGTACCCTTTCACGTCCAAATCTCTCAAACTCTGGGAGAGATTCTCAAAACCAAGGTTGACATGTTTCGAGTTCCTTTCAACATTTTGGAAATCCCGCTGAAACTTTGGACATTGTCGCGAAGGGTTCCCAATCCCCGACAAGATTGGTACCCTTTCACGTCCAAATCTCTCAAACTCCAGGAAAGATTCTCAAAACCAAGGTTGACATGGTTCGAGTTCCTTTCAACATTTTGGAAATCCCGCTGAAACTTTGGACATTCTCGCGAAGGGTTCCCAATCCCCGACAAGATTGGTACCCTTTCACGTCCAAATCTCTCAAACTCCGGGAGAGATTCTCAAAACCAAGGTTGACATGTTTCGAGTTCCTTTCAACATTTTGGAAATCCCGCTGAAACCTTGGACATTCTCGCGAAGGGTTCCCAATCCCCGAGAAGATTGGTACCCTTTCACGTCCAAATCTCTCAAACTCCGGGAGAGATTCTCAAAACCAAGGTTGACATGTTTCGAGTTCCTTTCAACATTTTGGAAACCCCGCTGAAACTTTGGACATTCTGGCGAAGGGTTCCCAATCCCCGACAAGATTGGAACCCTTTCACGTCCAAATCTCTCAAACTCCGGGAGAGATTCTCAAAACCAAGGTTGACATGGTTCGAGTTCCTTTCAACATTTTGGAAATCCCGCTGAAACCTTGGACATTGTCGCGAAGGGTTCCCAATCCCCGACAAGATTGGTACCCATTCACGTCCAAATCTCTCAAACTCCGGGAGAGATTCTCAAAACCAAGGCTGACATGTTTCGAGTTCCTTTCAACATTTTGGAAATCCCGCTGAAACTTTGGACATTCTGTCGAAGGGTTCCCAATCCCCGACAAGATTGGTACCCTTTCAGGTCCAAATCTCTCAAACTCCGGGAGAGATTCTCAAAACCAAGCTTGACATGTTTCGAGTTCCTTTCAACATTTTGGAAATCCCGCTGAAACTTTGGACATTCTCGCGAAGGGTTCCCAATCCCCGACAAGACTGGTACCCTTTCACGTCCAAATCTCTCAAACTCCGGGAGAGATTCTCAAAACCAAGGTTGACATGTTTCGAGTTCCTTTCAACATTTTGGAAATCCCGCTGAAACTTTGGACATTGTCGCGAAGGGTTCCCAATCCCCGACAAGACTGGTACCCTTTCACGTCCAAATCTCTCAAACTCCGGGAGAGATTCTCAAAATCAAGGTTGACATGGTTCGAGTTCCTTTCAACATTTTGGAAATCCCGCTGAAACTTTGGACATTCTCGCGAAGGGTTCCCAATCCCCGACAAGATTGGTACCCTTTCACGTCCAAATCTCTCAAACTCCGGGAGAGATTCTCAAAACCAAGGTTGACATGTTTCGAGTTCCTTTCAACATTTTGGAAATCCCGCTGAAACTTTGGACATTCTCGCGAAGGGTTCCCAATCCCCGAGAAGATTGGTACCCTTTCACGTCCAAATCTCTCAAACTCCGGGATAGATTCTCAAAACCAAGGTTGACATGTTTCGAGTTCCTTTCAACATTTTGGAAACCCCGCTGAAACTTTGGACATTCTGGCGAAGGGTTCCCAATCCCCGACAAGATTGGAACCCTTTCACGTCCAAATCTCTCAAACTCCGGGAGAGATTCTCAAAACCAAGGTTGACATGGTTCGAGTTCCTTTCAACATTTTGGAAATCCCGCTGAAACCTTGGACATTGTCGCGAAGGGTTCCCAATCCCCGACAAGATTGGTACCCATTCACGTCCAAATCTCTCAAACTCCGGGAGAGATTCTCAAAACCAAGGCTGACATGTTTCGAGTTCCTTTCAACATTTTGGAAATCCCGCTGAAACTTTGGACATTCTGTCGAAGGGTTCCCAATCCCCGACAAGATTGGTACCCTTTCAGGTCCAAATCTCTCAAACTCCGGGAGAGATTCTCAAAACCAAGCTTGACATGTTTCGAGTTCCTTTCAACATTTTGGAAATCCCGCTGAAACTTTGGACATTCTCGCGAAGGGTTCCCAATCCCCGACAAGACTGGTACCCTTTCACGTCCAAATCTCTCAAAGTCCGAGAGAGATTCTCAAAACCAAGGTTGACATGTTTCGAGTTCCTTTCAACATTTTGGAAAATCCCGCTGAAACTTTGGACATTGTCGCGAAGGGTTCCCAATCCCCGACAAGACTGGTACCCTTTCACGTCCAAATCTCTCAAACTCCGGGAGAGATTCTCAAAATCAAGGTTGACATGGTTCGAGTTCCTTTCAACATTTTGGAAATCCCGCTGAAACTTTGGACATTCTCGCGAAGGGTTCCTAATCCCCGTCAAGATTGGTACCCTTTCACGTCCAAATCTCTCAAACTCCGGCAGAGATTCTCAAAACCAAGGTTGACATGTTTCGAGTTCCTTTCAACATTTTGGAAATCCGCTGAAACTTTGGACATTCTCGCGAAGGGTTCCCAATCCCCGACAAGATTGGTATTCTTTCACGTCCAAATCTCTCAAACTCCGGGAGAGATTCTCAAAACCAAAGTTGAAATGTTTCGGGTTCCTCTTAACATTTTGGAAATCCCGCTGAAACTTTGGACATTGTCGCGAAGGGTTCCCAATCCCCGACAAGATTGGTACCCATTCACGTCCAAATCTCTCAAACTCCGGGAGAGATTCTCAAAACCAAGGTTGACATGTTTCGAGTTCCTTTCAACATTTTGGAAATCCCGCTGAAACTTTGGACATTCTCGCGAAGGGTTCCCAATCCCCGACAAGACTGGTACCCTTTCACGTCCAAATCTCTCAAACTCCGGGAGAGATTCTCAAAACCAAGGTTGACATGTTTCGAGTTCCTTTCAACATTTTGGAAAATCCGCTGAAACTTTGGACATTCTCGCGAATGGTTCCCAATCCCCGACAAGACTGGTACCCATTCACGTCCAAATCTCTCAAACTCCGGGAGAGATTCTCAAAACCAAGGTTGATATGTTTCGAGTTCCTTTCAACATTTTGGAAATCCCGCTGAAACTTTGGACATTGTCGCGAAGGGTTCCCAATCCCCGACAAGATTGGTACCCTTTCACGTCCAAATCTCTCAAACTCCAGAAAAGATTCTCAAAACCAAGGTTGACATGGTTCGAGTTCCTTTCAACATTTTGGAAATCCCGCTGAAACTTTGGACATTCTCGCGAAGGGTTCCCAATCCCCGACAAGATTGGTACCCTTTCACGTCCAAATCTCTCAAACTCCGGGAGAGATTCTCAAAACCAAGGTTGACATGGTTCGAGTTCCTTTCAACATTTTGGAAATCCCGCTGAAACCTTGGACATTGTCGCGAAGGGTTCCCAATCCCCGACAAGATTGGTACCCATTCACGTCCAAATCTCTCAAACTCCGGGACAGATTCTCAAAACCAAGGCTGACATGTTTCGAGTTCCTTTCAACATTTTGGAAATCCCGCTGAAACTTTGGACATTCTGTCGAAGGGTTCCCAATCCCCGACAAGATTGGTACCCTTTCAGGTCCAAATCTCTCAAACTCCGGGAGAGATTCTCAAAACCAAGCTTGACATGTTTCGAGTTCCTTTCAACATTTTGGAAATCCCGCTGAAACTTTGGACATTCTCGCGAAGGGTTCCCAATCCCCGAAAGACTGGTACCCTTTCACGTCCAAATCTCTCAAACTCCGGGAGAGATTCTCAAAACCAAGGTTGACATGTTTCGAGTTCCTTTCAACATTTTGGAAATCCCGCTGAAACTTTGGACATTGTCGCGAAGGGTTCCCAATCCCCGACAAGATTGGTACCCTTTCACGTCCAAATCTCTCAAACTCCGGGAGAGATTCTCAAAACCAAGGTTGACATGTTTCGAGTTCCTTTCAACATTTTGGAAATCCCGCTGAAACTTTGGACATTGTCGCGAAGGGTTCCCAATCCCCGACAAGATTGGTACCCATTCACGTCCAAATCTCTCAAACTCCGGGAGAGATTCTCAAAACCAAGGTTGACATGTTTCGAGTTCCTTTCAACATTTTGGAAATCCCGCTGAAACTTTGGACATTCTCGCGAAGGGTTCCCAATCCCCGACAAGATTGGTACCCTTTCACGTCCAAATCTCTCAAACTCCGGGAGAGATTCTCAAAACCAAGGTTGACATGTTTCGAGTTCCTTTCAACATTTTGGAAATCCCGCTGAAACTTTGGACATTCTCGCGAAGGGTTCCCAATCCCCGACAAGACTGGTACATTTTCACGTCCAAATCTCTCAAACTCCGGGAGAGATTCTCAAAACCAAGGTTGACATGTTTCGAGTTCCTTTCAACATTTTGGAAAATCCGCTGAAACTTTGGACATTCTCGCGAAGGGTTCCCAATCCCCGACAAGACTGGTACCCTTTCACGTCCAAATCTCTCAAACTCCGGGAGAGATTCTCAAAACCAAGGTTGAAATGTTTCGAGTTCCTCTTAACATTTTGGAAATCCCGCTGAAACTTTGGACATTGTCGCGAAGGGTTCCCAATCCCCGACAAGATTGGTACCCTTTCACGTCCAAATCTCTCAAACTCCAGGAAAGATTCTCAAAACCAAGGTTGACATGGTTCGAGTTCCTTTCAACATTTTGGAAATCCCGCTGAAACTTTGGACATTCTCGCGAAGGGTTCCCAATCCCCGACAAGATTGGTACCCTTTCACGTCCAAATCTCTCAAACTCCGGGAGAGATTCTCAAAACCAAGGTTGATATGTTTCGAGTTCCTTTCAACATTTTGGAAATCCCGCTGAAACTTTGGACATTGTCGCGAAGGGTTCCCAATCCCCGACAAGATTGGTACCCTTTCACGTCCAAATCTCTCAAACTCCAGAAAAGATTCTCAAAACCAAGGTTGACATGGTTCGAGTTCCTTTCAACATTTTGGAAATCCCGCTGAAACTTTGGACATTCTCGCGAAGGGTTCCCAATCCCCGACAAGATTGGTACCCTTTCACGTCCAAATCTCTCAAACTCCGGGAGAGATTCTCAAAACCAAGGTTGACATGGTTCGAGTTCCTTTCAACATTTTGGAAATCCCGCTGAAACCTTGGACATTGTCGCGAAGGGTTCCCAATCCCCGACAAGATTGGTACCCATTCACGTCCAAATCTCTCAAACTCCGGGAGAGATTCTCAAAACCAAGGCTGACATGTTTCGAGTTCCTTTCAACATTTTGGAAATCCCGCTGAAACTTTGGACATTCTGTCGAAGGGTTCCCAATCCCCGACAAGATTGGTACCCTTTCAGGTCCAAATCTCTCAAACTCCGGGAGAGATTCTCAAAACCAAGCTTGACATGTTTCGAGTTTATTTCAACATTTTGGAAATCCCGCTGAAACTTTGGACATTCTCGCGAAGGGTTCCCAATCCCCGACAAGACTGGTACCCTTTCACGTCCAAATCTCTCAAACTCCGGGAGAGATTCTCAAAACCAAGGTTGACATGTTTCGAGTTCCTTTCAACATTTTGGAAATTCCGCTGAAACTTTGGACATTCTGGCGAAGGGTTCCCAATCCCCGACAAGACTGGTACCCTTTCACGTCCAAATCTCTCAAACTCCGGGAGAGATTCTCAAAACCAAGGTTGACATGTTTCGAGTTCCTTTCAACATTTTGGAAATCCCGCTGAAACTTTGGACATTGTCGCGAAGGGTTCCCAATCCCCGACAAGATTGGTACCCTTTCACGTCCAAATCTCTCAAACTCCGGGAGAGATTCTCAAAACCAAGGTTGACATGTTTCGAGTTCCTTTCAACATTTTGGAAATCCCGCTGAAACTTTGGACATTCTCGCGAAGGGTTCCCAATCCCCGACAAGATTGGTACCCTTTCACGTCCAAATCTCTCAAACTCCGGGAGAGATTCTCAAAACCAAGGTTGACATGTTTCGAGTTCCTTTCAACATTTTGGAAATCCCGCTGAAACTTTGGACATTCTCGCGAAGGGTTCCCAATCCCCGAGAAGATTGGTACCCATTCACGTCCAAATCTCTCAAACTCCGGGAGAGATTCTCAAAACCAAGGTTGACATGTTTCGAGTTCCTTTCAACATTTTGGAAATCCCGCTGAAACTTTGGACATTCTCGCGAAGGGTTCCCAATCCCCGACAAGACTGGTACCCTTTCACGTCCAAATCTCTCAAACTCCGGGAGAGATTCTCAAAACCAAGGTTGACATGTTTCGAGTTCCTTTCAACATTTTGGAAAATCCGCTGAAACTTTGGACATTCTCGCGAAGGGTTCCCAATCCCCGACAAGACTGGTACCCTTTCACGTCCAAATCTCTCAAACTCCGGGAGAGATTCTCAAAACCAAGGTTGACATGTTTCGAGTTCCTTTCAACATTTTGGAAATCCCGCTGAAACTTTGGACATTGTCGCGAAGGGTTCCCAATCCCCGACAAGATTGGTACCCTTTCACGTCCAAATCTCTCAAACTCCAGGAAAGATTCTCAAAACCAAGGTTGACATGGTTCGAGTTCCTTTCAACATTTTGGAAATCCCGCTGAAACTTTGGACATTCTCGCGAAGGGTTCCCAATCCCCGACAAGATTGGTACCCTTTCACGTCCAAATCTCTCAAACTCCGGGAGAGATTCTCAAAACCAAGGTTGACATGTTTCGAGTTCCTTTCAACATTTTGGAAATCCCGCTGAAACTTTGGACATTCTCGCGAAGGGTTCCCAATCCCCGACAAGATTGGTACCCTTTCACGTCCAAATCTCTCAAACTCCGGGAGAGATTCTCAAAACCAAGGTTGACATGTTTCGAGTTCCTTTCAACATTTTGGAAACCCCGCTGAAACTTTGGACATTCTGGCGAAGGGTTCCCAATCCCCGACAAGATTGGAACCCTTTCACGTCCAAATCTCTCAAACTCCGGGAGAGATTCTCAAAACCAAGGTTGACATGGTTCGAGTTCCTTTCAACATTTTGGAAATCCCGCTGAAACCTTGGACATTGTCGCGAAGGGTTCCCAATCCCCGACAAGATTGGTACCCATTCACGTCCAAATCTCTCAAACTCCGGGAGAGATTCTCAAAACCAAGGCTGACATGTTTCGAGTTCCTTTCAACATTTTGGAAATCCCGCTGAAACTTTGGACATTCTGTCGAAGGGTTCCCAATCCCCGACAAGATTGGTACCCTTTCAGGTCCAAATCTCTCAAACTCCGGGAGAGATTCTCAAAACCAAGCTTGACATGTTTCGAGTTCCTTTCAACATTTTGGAAATCCCGCTGAAACTTTGGACATTCTCGCGAAGGGTTCCCAATCCCCGACAAGACTGGTACCCTTTCACGTCCAAATCTCTCAAACTCCGGGAGAGATTCTCAAAACCAAGGTTGACATGTTTCGAGTTCCTTTCAACATTTTGGAAAATCCGCTGAAACTTTGGACATTCTCGCGAAGGGTTCCCAATCCCCGAGAAGATTGGTACCCTTTCACGTCCAAATCTCTCAAACTCCGGGAGAGATTCTCAAAACCAAGGTTGACATGTTTCGAGTTCCTTTCAACATTTTGGAAATCCCGCTGAAACTTTGGACATTCTCGCGAAGGGTTCCCAATCCCCGACAAGACTGGTACCCTTTCACGTCCAAATCTCTCAAACTCCGGGAGAGATTCTCAAAACCAAGGTTGACATGTTTCGAGTTCCTTTCAACATTTTGGAAAATCCGCTGAAACTTTGGACATTCTCGCGAAGGGTTCCCAATCCCCGACAAGACTGGTACCCTTTCACGTCCAAATCTCTCAAACTCCGGGAGAGATTCTCAAAACCAAGGTTGACATGTTTCGAGTTCCTTTCAACATTTTGGAAATCCCGCTGAAACTTTGGACATTCTCGCGAAGGGTTCCCAATCCCCGACAAGATTGGGACCCTTTCACGTCCAAATCTCTCAAACTCCAGGAAAGATTCTCAAAACCAAGGTTGACATGGTTCGAGTTCCTTTCAACATTTTGGAAATCCCCCTGAAACTTTGGACATTCTCGCGAAGGGTTCCCAATCCCCGACAAGATTGGTACCCTTTCACGTCCAAATCTCTCAAACTCCGGGAGAGATTCTCAAAACCAAGGTTGACATGTTTCGAGTTCCTTTCAACATTTTGGAAATCCCGCTGAAACTTTGGACATTCTGGCGAAGGGTTCCCAATCCCCGAGAAGATTGGTACCCTTTCACGTCCAAATCTCTCAAACTCCGGGAGAGATTCTCAAAACCAAGGTTGACATGTTTCGAGTTCCTTTCAACATTTTGGAAACCCCGCTGAAACTTTGGACATTCTGGCGAAGGGTTCCCAATCCCCGACAAGATTGGAACCCTTTCACGTCCAAATCTCTCAAACTCCGGGAGAGATTCTCAAAACCAAGGTTGACATGGTTCGAGTTCCTTTCAACATTTTGGAAATCCCGCTGAAACCTTGGACATTGTCGCGAAGGGTTCCCAATCCCCGACAAGATTGGTACCCATTCACGTCCAAATCTCTCAAACTCCGGGAGAGATTCTCAAAACCAAGGCTGACATGTTTCGAGTTCCTTTCAACATTTTGGAAATCCCGCTGAAACTTTGGACATTGTCGCGAAGGGTTCCCAATCCCCGACAAGATTGGTACCCTTTCACGTCCAAATCTCTCAAACTCCGGGAGAGATTCTCAAAACCAAGGTTGACATGTTTCGAGTTCCTTTCAACATTTTGGAAAATCCGCTGAAACTTTGGACATTCTCGCGAAGGGTTCCCAATCCCCGACAAGACTGGTACCCTTTCACGTCCAAATCTCTCAAACTCCGGCAGAGATTCTCAAAACCAAGGTTGACATGTTTCGAGTTCCTTTCAGCATTTTGGAAATCCCGTTGAAACTTTGGACATTCTCGCGAAGGGTTCCCAATCCCCGAGAAGATTGGTACCCTTTCACGTCCAAATCTCTCAAACTCCGGGAGAGATTCTCAAAACCAAGGTTGACATGTTTCGAGTTCCTTTCAACATTTTGGAAATCCCGCTGAAACTTTGGACATTCTCGCGAAGGGTTCCCAATCCCCGACAAGACTGGTACCCTTTCACGTCCAAATCTCTCAAACTCCGGGAGAGATTCTCAAAACCAAGGTTGACATGTTTCGAGTTCCTTTCAACATTTTGGAAAATCCGCTGAAACTTTGGACATTCTCGCGAAGGGTTCCCGATCCCCGACAAGACTGGTACCCTTTCACGTCCAAATCTCTCAAACTCCGGGAGAGATTCTCAAAACCAAGGTTGATATGTTTCGAGTTCCTTTCAACATTTTGGAAATCCCGCTGAAACTTTGGACATTGTCGCGAAGGGTTCCCAATCCCCGACAAGACTGGTACCCTTTCACGTCCAAATCTCTCAAACTCCGGGAGAGATTCTCAAAACCAAGGTTGACATGGTTCGAGTTCCTTTCAACATTTTGGAAATCCCGCTGAAACTTTGGACATTCTCGCGAAGGGTTCCCAATCCCCGACAAGATTGGTATTCTTTCACGTCCAAATCTCTCAAACTCCGGCAGAGATTCTCAAAACCAAAGTTGAAATGTTTCGAGTTCCTCTTAACATTTTGGAAATCCCGCTGAAACTTTGGACATTCTCGCGAAGGGTTCCCAATCCCCGACAAGACTGGTACCCTTTCACGTCCAAATCTCTCAAACTCCGGCAGAGATTCTCAAAACCAAGGTTGACATGTTTCGAGTTCCTTTCAACATTTTAAAAACCCCGCTGAAACTTTGGACATTCTGGCGAAGGGTTCCCAATCCCCGACAAGATTGGTACCCTTTCACGTCCAAATCTCTCAAACTCCGGGAGAGATTCTCAAAACAAAGGTTCACATGTTTCGAGTTCCTTTCAACACTTTGAAAATCCGCTGAAACTTTGGACGTTCTCGCGAAGGGTTCCCGATCCCCGACAAGACTGGTACCCTTTCACGTCCAAATCTCTCAAACTCCAGGAAAGATTCTCAAAACCAAGGTTGACATGTTTCGAGTTCCTTTCAACATTTTGGAAATCCCGCTGAAACTTTGGACATTCTCGCGAAGGGTTCCCAATCCCCGACAAGATTGGTACCCTTTCACGTCCAAATCTCTCAAACTCCGGGAGAGATTCTCAAAACCAAGGTTGACATGTTTCGAGTTCCTTTCAACATTTTGGAAACCCCGCTGAAACTTTGGACATTCTGGCGAAGGGTTCCCAATCCCCGACAAGATTGGTACCCTTTCACGTCCAAATCTCTCAAACTCCGGGAGAGATTCTCAAAACCAAGGTTGACATGGTTCGAGTTCCTTTCAACATTTTGGAAAATCCGCTGAAACTTTGGACATTCTCGCGAAGGGTTCCCAATCCCCGACAAGATTGGTACCCATTCACGTCCAAATCTCTCAAACTCCGGGAGAGATTCTCAAAACCAAGGTGGACATGGTTCGAGTTCCTTTCAACATTTTGGAAATCCCGCTGAAACTTTGGACATTCTGTCGAAGGGTTCCCAATCCCCGACAAGATTGGTACCCTTTCAGGTCCAAATCTCGCAAACTCCGGGAGAGATTCTCAAAACCAAGGTTGACATGTTTCGAGTTCCTTTCAACATTTTGGAAATCCCGCTGAAACTTTGGACACTCTCGCGAAGGGTTCCCAATCCCCGAGAAGATTGGTACCCTTTCACGTCCAAATCTCTCAAACTCCGGGAGAGATTCTCAAAACCAAGCTTGACATGTTTCGAGTTCCTTTCAACATTTTGGAAAACCCGCTGAAACTTTGGACATTCTCGCGAAGGGTTCCCAATCCCCGACAAGACTGGTACCCTTTCAGGTCCAAATCTCTCAAACTCCGGGAGAGATTCTCAAAACCAAGCTTGACATGTTTCGAGTTCCTTTCAACATTTTGGAAATCCCGCTGAAACTTTGGACATTCTCGCGAAGGGTTCCCAATCCCCGACAAGATTGGTATTCTTTCACGTCCAAATCTCTCAAACTCCGGGAGAGATTCTCAAAACCAAAGTTGAAATGTTTCGAGTTCCTCTTAACATTTTGGAAATCCCGCTGAAACTTTGGACATTCTCGCGAAGGGTTCCCAATCCCCGACAAGACTGGTACCCTTTCACGTCCAAATCTCTCAAACTCCGGGAGAGATTCTCAAAACCAAGGTTGACATGTTTCGAGTTCCTTTCAACATTTTGGAAACCCCGCTGAAACTTTGGACATTCTGTCGAAGGGTTCCCAATCCCCGACAAGATTGGTACCCTTTCACGTCCAAATCTCTCAAACTCCGGGAGAGATTCTCAAAACCAAGGTTGACATGTTTCGAGTTCCTTTCAACATTTTGGAAATCCCGCTGAAACTTTGGACATTGTCGCGAAGGGTTCCCAATCCCCGACAAGATTGGTACCCTTTCACGTCCAAATCTCTCAAACTCCAGGAAAGATTCTCAAAACCAAGGTTGACATGGTTCGAGTTCCTTTCAACATTTTGGAAATCCCGCTGAAACTTTGGACATTCTCGCGAAGGGTTCCCAATCCCCGACAAGATTGGTACCCTTTCACTTCCAAATCTCTCAAAGTCCGGGAGAGATTCTCAAAACCAAGGTTGACATGTTTCGAGTTCCTTTCAACATTTTGGAAATCCGGCTGAAACTTTGGACATTCTCGCGAACGGGTCCCAATCCCTGACAAGATTGGTACCCTTTCAAGTCCAAATCTCTCAAAGTCCGGGAGAGATTCTCAAAACCAAGGTTGACATGTTTCGAGTTCCTTTCAACATTTTGGAAAATCCGCTGAAACTTTGGACATTCTCGCGAAGGGTTCCCAATCCCCGACAAGACTGGTACCCTTTCACGTCCAAATCTCTCAAACTCCGGGAGAGATTCTCAAAACCAAGGTTGATATGTTTCGAGTTCCTTTCAACATTTTGGAAATCCCGCTGAAACTTTGGACATTGTCGCGAAGGGTTCCCAATCCCCGACAAGATTGGTACCCTTTCACGTCCAAATCTCTCAAACTCCAGGAAAGATTCTCAAAACCAAGGTTGACATGGTTCGAGTTCCTTTCAACATTTTGGAAATCCCGCTGAAACTTTGGACATTCTCGCGAAGGGTTCCCAATCCCCGACAAGATTGGTACCCTTTCACGTCCAAATCTCTCAAACTCCGGCAGAGATTCTCAAAACCAAGGTTGACATGTTTCGAGTTCCTTTCAACATTTTGGAAATCCGCTGAAACTTTGGACATTCTCGCGAAGGGTTCCCAATCCCCGAAAAGATTGGTACCCCTTCATGTCCAAATCTCTCAAACTCCAGGAGAGATTCTCAAAACCAAGGTTGACATGTTTCGAGTTCCTTTCAACATTTTGGAAACCCCGCTGAAACTTTGGACATTCTGGCGAAGGGTTCCCAATCCCCGACAAGATTGGTACCCTTTCACGTCCAAATCTCTCAAACTCCGGGAGAGATTCTCAAAACCAAGGTTGACATGTTTCGAGTTCCTTTCAACACTTTGAAAATCCGCTGAAACTTTGGACGTTCTCGCGAAGGGTTCCCAATCCCCGACAAGACTGGTACCCTTTCACGTCCAAATCTCTCAAACTCCGGGAGAGATTCTCAAAACCAAGGTTGATATGTTTCGAGTTCCTTTCAACATTTTGGAAATCCCGCTGAAACTTTGGACATTGTCGCGAAGGGTTCCCAATCCCCGACAAGACTGGTACCCTTTCACGTCCAAATCTCTCAAACTCCGGGAGAGATTCTAAAAACCAAGGTTGACATGGTTCGAGTTCCTTTCAACATTTTGGAAATCCCGCTGAAACTTTGGACATTCTCGCGAAGGGTTCCCAATCCCCGACAAGATTGGTATTCTTTCACGTCCAAATCTCTCAAACTCCGGCAGAGATTCTCAAAACCAAAGTTGAAATGTTTCGAGTTCCTCTTAACATTTTGGAAATCCCGCTGAAACTTTGGACATTCTCGCGAAGGGTTCCCAATCCCCGACAAGACTGGTACCCTTTCACGTCCAAATCTCTCAAACTCCGGCAGAGATTCTCAAAACCAAGGTTGACATGTTTCGAGTTCCTTTCAACATTTTAAAAACCCCGCTGAAACTTTGGACATTCTGGCGAAGGGTTCCCAATCCCCGACAGGATTGGTACCCTTTCACGTCCAAATCTCTCAAACTCCGGGAGAGATTCTCAAAACAAAGGTTCACATGTTTCGAGTTCCTTTCAACACTTTGAAAATCCGCTGAAACTTTGGACGTTCTCGCGAAGGGTTCCCGATCCCCGACAAGACTGGTACCCTTTCACGTCCAAATCTCTCAAACTCCAGGAAAGATTCTCAAAACCAAGGTTGACATGTTTCGAGTTCCTTTCAACATTTTGGAAATCCCGCTGAAACTTTGGACATTCTCGCGAAGGGTTCCCAATCCCCGACAAGATTGGTACCCTTTCACGTCCAAATCTCTCAAACTCCGGGAGAGATTCTCAAAACCAAGGTTGACATGTTTCGAGTTCCTTTCAACATTTTGGAAACCCCGCTGAAACTTTGGACATTCTGGCGAAGGGTTCCCAATCCCCGACAAGATTGGTACCCTTTCACGTCCAAATCTCTCAAACTCCGGGAGAGATTCTCAAAACCAAGGTTGACATGGTTCGAGTTCCTTTCAACATTTTAGAAAATCCGCTGAAACTTTGGACATTCTCGCGAAGGGTTCCCAATCCCCGACAAGATTGGTACCCATTCACGTCCAAATCTCTCAAACTCCGGGAGAGATTCTCAAAACCAAGGTTGACATGGTTCGAGTTCCTTTCAACATTTTGGAAATCCCGCTGAAACTTTGGACATTGTCGCGAAGGGTTCCCAATCCCCGACAAGATTGGTACCCTTTCAGGTCCAAATCTCGCAAACTCCGGGAGAGATTCTCAAAACCAAGGTTGACATGTTTCGAGTTCCTTTCAACATTTTGGAAATCCCGCTGAAACTTTGGACACTCTCGCGAAGGGTTCCCAATCCCCGAGAAGATTGGTACCCTTTCACGTCCAAATCTCTCAAACTCCGGGAGAGATTCTCAAAACCAAGCTTGACATGTTTCGAGTTCCTTTCAACATTTTGGAAAACCCGCTGAAACTTTGGACATTCTCGCGAAGGGTTCCCAATCCCCGACAAGACTGGTACCCTTTCACGTCCAAATCTCTCAAACTCCGGGAGAGATTCTCAAAACCAAGGTTGACATGGCTCGAGTTCCTTTCAACATTTTGGAAATCCCGCTGAAACTTTGGACATTCTCGCGAAGGGTTCCCAATCCCCGACAAGATTGGTATTCTTTCACGTCCAAATCTCTCAAACTCCGGGAGAGATTCTCAAAACCAAAGTTGAAATGTTTCGAGTTCCTCTTAACATTTTGGAAATCCCGCTGAAACTTTGGACATTCTCGCGAAGGGTTCCCAATCCCCGACAAGACTGGTACCCTTTCACGTCCAAATCTCTCAAACTCCGGGAGAGATTCTCAAAACCAAGGTTGACATGTTTCGAGTTCCTTTCAACATTTTGGAAACCCCGCTGAAACTTTGGACATTCTGTCGAAGGGTTCCCAATCCCCGACAAGATTGGTACCCTTTCACGTCCAAATCTCTCAAACTCCGGGAGAGATTCTCAAAACCAAGGTTGACATGTTTCGAGTTCCTTTCAACATTTTGGAAATCCCGCTGAAACTTTGGACATTGTCGCGAAGGGTTCCCAATCCCCGACAAGATTGGTACCCTTTCACGTCCAAATCTCTCAAACTCCAGGAAAGATTCTCAAAACCAAGGTTGACATGGTTCGAGTTCCTTTCAACATTTTGGAAATCCCGCTGAAACTTTGGACATTCTCGCGAAGGGTTCCCAATCCCCGACAAGATTGGTACCCTTTCACTTCCAAATCTCTCAAAGTCCGGGAGAGATTCTCAAAACCAAGGTTGACATGTTTCGAGTTCCTTTCAACATTTTGGAAATCCGGCTGAAACTTTGGACATTCTCGCGAACGGGTCCCAATCCCTGACAAGATTGGTACCCTTTCAAGTCCAAATCTCTCAAAGTCCGGGAGAGATTCTCAAAACCAAGGTTGACATGTTTCGAGTTCCTTTCAACATTTTGGAAAATCCGCTGAAACTTTGGACATTCTCGCGAAGGGTTCCCAATCCCCGACAAGACTGGTACCCTTTCACGTCCAAATCTCTCAAACTCCGGGAGAGATTCTCAAAACCAAGGTTGATATGTTTCGAGTTCCTTTCAACATTTTGGAAATCCCGCTGAAACTTTGGACATTGTCGCGAAGGGTTCCCAATCCCCGACAAGATTGGTACCCTTTCACGTCCAAATCTCTCAAACTCCAGGAAAGATTCTCAAAACCAAGGTTGACATGGTTCGAGTTCCTTTCAACATTTTGGAAATCCCGCTGAAACTTTGGACATTCTCGCGAAGGGTTCCCAATCCCCGACAAGATTGGTACCCTTTCACGTCCAAATCTCTCAAACTCCGGCAGAGATTCTCAAAACCAAGGTTGACATGTTTCGAGTTCCTTTCAACATTTTGGAAATCCGCTGAAACTTTGGACATTCTCGCGAAGGGTTCCCAATCCCCGAAAAGATTGGTACCCTTTCATGTCCAAATCTCTCAAACTCCGGGAGAGATTCTCAAAACCAAGGTTGACATGTTTCGAGTTCCTTTCAACATTTTGGAAACCCCGCTGAAACTTTGGACATTCTGGCGAAGGGTTCCCAATCCCCGACAAGATTGGTACCCTTTCACGTCCAAATCTCTCAAACTCCGGGAGAGATTCTCAAAACCAAGGTTGACATGTTTCGAGTTCCTTTCAACACTTTGAAAATCCGCTGAAACTTTGGACGTTCTCGCGAAGGGTTCCCAATCCCCGACAAGACTGGTACCCTTTCACGTCCAAATCTCTCAAACTCCGGGAGAGATTCTCAAAACCAAGGTTGACATGTTTCGAGTTCCTTTCAACATTTTGGAAATCCCGCTGAAACTTTGGACATTCTCGCGAAGGGTTCCCAATCCCCGACAAGATTGGTACCCTTTCACGTCCAAATCTCTCAAACTCCGGGAGAGATTCTCAAAACCAAGGTTGACATGTTTCGAGTTCCTTTCAACATTTTGGAAATCCCGCTGAAACCTTGGACATTCTGTCGAAGGGTTCCCAATCCCCGACAAGATTGGTACCCATTCACGTCCAAATCTCTCAAACTCCGGGAGAGATTCTCAAAACCAAGGTTGACATGGTTCGAGTTCCTTTCAACATTTTGGAAATCCCGCTGAAACTTTGGACATTCTGTCGAAGGGTTCCCAATCCCCGACAAGATTGGTACCCTTTCACGTCCAAATCTCGCAAACTCCGGGAGAGATTCTCAAAACCAAGGTTGACATGTTTCGAGTTCCTTTCAACATTTTGGAAATCCCGCTGAAACTTTGGACATTCTCGCGAAGGGTTCCCAATCCCCGAGAAGATTGGTACCCTTTCACGTCCAAATCTCTCAAACTCCGGGAGAGATTCTCAAAACCAAGCTTGACATGTTTCGAGTTCCCTTCAACATTTTGGAAATCCCGCTGAAACTTTGGACATTCTCGCGAAGGGTTCCCAATCCCTGACTAGACTGGTACCCTTTCACGTCCAAATCTCTCAAACTCCGGGAGAGATTCTCAAAACCAAGGTTGACATGTTTCGAGTTCCTTTCAACATTTTGGAAAATCCGCTGAAACTTTGGACATTCTCGCGAAGGGTTCCCAATCCCCGACAAGACTGGTACCCTTTCACGTCCAAATCTCTCAAACTCCGGGAGAGATTCTCAAAACCAAGGTTGACATGTTTCGAGTTCCTTTCAACATTTTGGAAATCCCGCTGAAACTTTGGACATTGTCGCGAAGGGTTCCCAATCCCCGACAAGATTGGTACCCATTCACGTCCAAATCTCTCAAACTCCGGGAGAGATTCTCAAAACCAAGGTTGACATGTTTCGAGTTCCTTTCAACATTTTGGAAATCCCGCTGAAACTTTGGACATTCTCGCGAAGGGTTCCCAATCCCCGACAAGATTGGTACCCTTTCACGTCCAAATCTCTCAAACTCCGGGAGAGATTCTCAAAACCAAGGTTGACATGTTTCGAGTTCCTTTCAACATTTTGGAAATCCCGCTGAAACTTTGGACATTCTCGCGAAGGCTTCCCAATCCCCGACAAGATTGGTACCCTTTCACGTCCAAATCTCTCAAACTCCGGGAGAGATTCTTAAAACCAAGGTTGACATGTTTCGAGTTCCTTTCAACATTTTGGAAATCCCGCTGAAACTTTGGACATTCTCGCGAAGGGTTCCCAATCCCCGACAAGACTGGTACCCTTTCACGTCCAAATCTCTCAAACTCCGGCAGAGATTCTCAAAACCAAGGTTGACATGTTTCGAGTTCCTTTCAACATTTTGGAAAATCCGCTGAAACTTTGGACATTCTCGCGAAGGGTTCCCAATCCCCGACAAGACTGGTACCCTTTCACGTCCAAATCTCTCAAACTCCGGGAGAGATTCTCAAAACCAAGGTTGATATGTTTCGAGTTCCTTTCAACATTTTGGAAATCCCGCTGAAACTTTGGACATTGTCGCGAAGGGTTCCCAATCCCCGACAAGATTGGTACCCTTTCACTTCCAAATCTCTCAAAGTCCGGGAGAGATTCTCAAAACCAAGGTGGACATATTTCGAGTTCCTTTCAACATTTTGGAAATCCGGCTGAAACTTTGGACATTCTCGCGAACGGGTCCCAATCCCTGACAAGATTGGTACCCTTTCAAGTCCAAATCTCTCAAAGGTCGGGAGAGATTCTCAAAACCAAGGTTGACATGTTTCGAGTTCCTTTCAACATTTTGGAAATCCCGCTGAAACTTTGGACATTGTCGCGAAGGGTTCCCAATCCCCGACAAGACTGGTACCCTTTCACGTCCAAATCTCTCAAACTCCGGGAGAGATTCTCAAAACCAAGGTTGACATGGTTCGAGTTCCTTTCAACATTTTGGAAATCCCGCTGAAACTTTGGACATTCTCGCGAAGGGTTCCCAATCCCCGACAAGATTGGTACCCTTTCACGTCCAAATCTCTCAAACTCCGGGAGAGATTCTCAAAACCGAGGTTGACATGGTTCGAGTTCCTTTCAACATTTTGGAAATCCCGCTGAAACTTTGGACATTCTCGCGAAGGGTTCCTAATCCCCGTCAGGATTGGTACCCTTTCACGTCCAAATCTCTCAAACTCCGGGAGAGATTCTCAAAACCAAGGTTGACATGTTTCGAGTTCCTTTCAACATTTTGGAAATCCGCTGAAACTTTGGACATTCTCGCGAAGGGTTCCCAATCCCCGACAAGATTGGTATTCTTTCACGTCCAAATCTCTCAAACTCCGGGAGAGATTCTCAAAACCAAAGTTGAAATGTTTCGAGTTCCTCTTAACATTTTGGAAATCCCGCTGAAACTTTGGACATTCTCGCGAAGGGTTCCCAATCCCCGACAAGATTGGTACCCTTTCATGTCCAAATCTCTCAAACTCCGGGAGAGATTCTCAAAACCAAGGTTGACATGTTTCGAGTTCCTTTCAACATTTTGGAAACCCCGCTGAAACTTTGGACATTCTGGCGAAGGGTTCCCAATCCCCGACAAGATTGGTACCCTTTCACGTCCAAATCTCTCAAACTCCGGGAGAGATTCTCAAAACAAAGGTTGACATGTTTCGAGTTCCTTTCAACACTTTGAAAATCCGCTGAAACTTTGGACGTTCTCGCGAAGGGTTCCCGATCCCCGACAAGACTGGTACCCTTTCACGTCCAAATCTCTCAAACTCCGGGAGAGATTCTCAAAACCAAGGTTGACATGTTTCGAGTTCCTTTCAACATTTTGGAAATCCCGCTGAAACTTTGGACATTCTCGCGAAGGGTTCCCAATCCCCGACAAGATTGGTACCCTTTCACGTCCAAATCTCTCAAACTCCGGGAGAGATTCTCAAAACCAAGGTTGACATGGTTCGAGTTCCTTTCAACATTTTGGAAATCCCGCTGAAACTTTGGACATTCTGTCGAAGGGTTCCCAATCCCCGACAAGATTGGTACCCTTTCACGTCCAAATCTCTCAAACTCCGGGAGAGATTCTCAAAACCAAAGTTGAAATGTTTCGAGTTCCTCTTAACATTTTGGAAATCCCGCTGAAACTTTGGACATTCTCGCGAAGGGTTCCCAATCCCCGACAAGATTGGTACCCTTTCACGTCCAAATCTCTCAAACTCCGGGAGAGATTCTCAAAACCAAGGTTGACATGGTTCGAGTTCCTTTCAACATTTTGGAAATCCCGCTGAAACTTTGGACATTCTCGCGAAGGGTTCCCAATCCCCGACAAGACTGGTACCCTTTCACGTCCAAATCTCTCAAACTCCGGCAGAGATTCTCAAAACCAAGGTTGACATGGTTCGAGTTCCTTTCAGCATTTTGGAAATCCCGTTGAAACTTTGGACATTCTCGCGAAGGGTTCCCAATCCCCGACAAGATTGGTACCCTTTCACGTCCAAATCTCTCAAACTCCGGGAGAGATTCTCAAAACCAAGGTTGACATGTTTCGAGTTCCTTTCAACATTTTGGAAATCCCGCTGAAACTTTGGACATTCTCGCGAAGGGTTCCCAATCCCCGACAAGACTGGTACCCTTTCACGTCCAAATCTCTCAAACTCCGGGAGAGATTCTCAAAACCAAGGTTGACATGTTTCGAGTTCCTTTCAACATTTTGGAAAATCCGCTGAAACTTTGGACATTCTCGCGAAGGGTTCCCAATCCCCGACAAGACTGGTACCCTTTCACGTCCAAATCTCTCAAACTCCGGGAGAGATTCTCAAAACCAAGGTTGACATGGTTCGAGTTCCTTTCAACATTTTGGAAATCCCGCTGAAACTTTGGACATTCTCGCGAAGGGTTCCCAATCCTCGAGAAGATTGGTATTCTTTCACGTCCAAATCTCTCAAACTCCGGCAGAGATTCTCAAAACCAAAGTTGAAATGTTTCGAGTTCCTCTTAACATTTTGGAAATCCCGCTGAAACTTTGGACATTCTCGCGAACGGGTCCCAATCCCTGACAAGATTGGTACCCTTTCAAGTCCAAATCTCTCAAAGTCCGGGAGAGATTCTCAAAACCAAGGTTGACATGTTTCGAGTTCCTTTCAACATTTTGGAAATCCCGCTGAAACTTTTGACATTGTCGCGAAGGGTTCCCAATCCCCGACAAGACTGGTACCCTTTCACGTCCAAATCTCTCAAACTCCGTGAGAGATTCTCAAAATCAAGGTTGACATGGTTCGAGTTCCTTTCAACATTTTGGAAATCCCGCTGAAACTTTGGACATTCTCGCGAAGGGTTCCCAATCCCCGACAAGATTGGTACCCTTTCACGTCCAAATCTCTCAAACTCCGGGAGAGATTCTCAAAACCGAGGTTGACATGGTTCGAGTTCCTTTCAACATTTTGGAAATCCCGCTGAAACTTTGGACATTCTCGCGAAGGGTTCCTAATCCCCGTCAAGATTGGTACCCTTTCACGTCCAAATCTCTCAAACTCCGGGAGAGATTCTCAAAACCAAGGTTGACATGTTTCGAGTTCCTTTCAACATTTTGGAAATCCGCTGAAACTTTGGACATTCTCGCGAAGGGTTCCCAATCCCCGACAAGATTGGTATTCTTTCACGTCCAAATCTCTCAAACTCCGGGAGAGATTCTCAAAACCAAAGTTGAAATGTTTCGAGTTCCTCTTAACATTTTGGAAATCCCGCTGAAACTTTGGACATTCTCGCGAAGGGTTCCCAATCCCCGACAAGATTGGTACCCTTTCATGTCCAAATCTCTCAAACTCCGGGAGAGATTCTCAAAACCAAGGTTGACATGTTTCGAGTTCCTTTCAACATTTTGGAAACCCCGCTGAAACTTTGGACATTCTGGCGAAGGGTTCCCAATCCCCGACAAGATTGGTACCCTTTCACGTCCAAATCTCTCAAACTCCGGGAGAGATTCTCAAAACAAAGGTTGACATGTTTCGAGTTCCTTTCAACACTTTGAAAATCCGCTGAAACTTTGGACGTTCTCGCGAAGGGTTCCCGATCCCCGACAAGACTGGTACCCTTTCACGTCCAAATCTCTCAAACTCCGGGAGAGATTCTCAAAACCAAGGTTGACATGTTTCGAGTTCCTTTCAACATTTTGGAAATCCCGCTGAAACTTTGGACATTCTCGCGAAGGGTTCCCAATCCCCGACAAGATTGGTACCCTTTCACGTCCAAATCTCTCAAACTCCGGGAGAGATTCTCAAAACCAAGGTTGACATGGTTCGAGTTCCTTTCAACATTTTGGAAATCCCGCTGAAACTTTGGACATTCTGTCGAAGGGTTCCCAATCCCCGACAAGATTGGTACCCTTTCACGTCCAAATCTCTCAAACTCCGGGAGAGATTCTCAAAACCAAAGTTGAAATGTTTCGAGTTCCTCTTAACATTTTGGAAATCCCGCTGAAACTTTGGACATTCTCGCGAAGGGTTCCCAATCCCCGACAAGATTGGTACCCTTTCACGTCCAAATCTCTCAAACTCCGGGAGAGATTCTCAAAACCAAGGTTGACATGGTTCGAGTTCCTTTCAACATTTTGGAAATCCCGCTGAAACTTTGGACATTCTGTCGAAGGGTTCCCAATCCCCGACAAGACTGGTACCCTTTCACGTCCAAATCTCTCAAACTCCGGCAGAGATTCTCAAAACCAAGGTTGACATGTTTCGAGTTCCTTTCAGCATTTTGGAAATCCCGTTGAAACTTTGGACATTCTCGCGAAGGGTTCCCAATCCCCGAGAAGATTGGTACCCTTTCACGTCCAAATCTCGCAAACTCCGGGAGAGATTCTCAAAACCAAGGTTGACATGTTTCGAGTTCCTTTCAACATTTTGGAAATCCCGCTGAAACTTTGGACATTCTCGCGAAGGGTTCCCAATCCCCGACAAGACTGGTACCCTTTCACGTCCAAATCTCTCAAACTCCGGGAGAGATTCTCAAAACCAAGGTTGACATGTTTCGAGTTCCTTTCAACATTTTGGAAAATCCGCTGAAACTTTGGACATTCTCGCGAAGGGTTCCCAATCCCCGACAAGACTGGTACCCTTTCACGTCCAAATCTCTCAAACTCCGGGAGAGATTCTCAAAACCAAGGTTGACATGGTTCGAGTTCCTTTCAACATTTTGGAAATCCCGCTGAAACTTTGGACATTCTCGCGAAGGGTTCCCAATCCTCGAGAAGATTGGTATTCTTTCACGTCCAAATCTCTCAAACTCCGGCAGAGATTCTCAAAACCAAAGTTGAAATGTTTCGAGTTCCTCTTAACATTTTGGAAATCCCGCTGAAACTTTGGACATTCTCGCGAACGGGTCCCAATCCCTGACAAGATTGGTACCCTTTCAAGTCCAAATCTCTCAAAGTCCGGGAGAGATTCTCAAAACCAAGGTTGACATGTTTCGAGTTCCTTTCAACATTTTGGAAATCCCGCTGAAACTTTGGGCATTGTCGCGAAGGGTTCCCAATCCCCGACAAGACTGGTACCCTTTCACGTCCAAATCTCTCAAACTCCGTGAGAGATTCTCAAAATCAAGGTTGACATGGTTCGAGTTCCTTTCAACATTTTGGAAATCCCGCTGAAACTTTGGACATTCTCGCGAAGGGTTCCCAATCCCCGACAAGATTGGTACCCTTTCACGTCCAAATCTCTCAAACTCCGGGAGAGATTCTCAAAACCGAGGTTGACATGGTTCGAGTTCCTTTCAACATTTTGGAAATCCCGCTGAAACTTTGGACATTCTCGCGAAGGGTTCCTAATCCCCGTCAAGATTGGTACCCTTTCACGACCAAATCTCTCAAACTCCGGGAGAGATTCTCAAAACCAAGGTTGACATGTTTCGAGTTCCTTTCAACATTTTGGAAATCCGCTGAAACTTTGGACATTCTCGCGAAGGGTTCCCAATCCCCGACAAGATTGGTATTCTTTCACGTCCAAATCTCTCAAACTCCGGGAGAGATTCTCAAAACCAAAGTTGAAATGTTTCGAGTTCCTCTTAACATTTTGGAAATCCCGCTGAAACTTTGGACATTCTCGCGAAGGGTTCCCAATCCCCGACAAGATTGGTACCCTTTCAAGTCCAAATCTCTCAAAGTCCGGGAGAGATTCTCAAAACCAAGGTTGACATGTTTCGAGTTCCTTTCAACATTTTGGAAACCCCGCTGAAACTTTGGACATTCTGGCGAAGGGTTCCCAATCCCCGACAAGATTGGTACCCTTTCACGTCCAAATCTCTCAAACTCCGGGAGAGATTCTCAAAACAAAGGTTGACATGTTTCGAGTTCCTTTCAACACTTTGAAAATCCGCTGAAACTTTGGACGTTCTCGCGAAGGGTTCCCGATCCCCGACAAGACTGGTACCCTTTCACGTCCAAATCTCTCAAACTCCGGGAGAGATTCTCAAAACCAAGGTTGACATGTTTCGAGTTCCTTTCAACATTTTGGAAATCCCGCTGAAACTTTGGACATTCTCGCGAAGGGTTCCCAATCCCCGACAAGATTGGTACCCTTTCACGTCCAAATCTCTCAAACTCCGGGAGAGATTCTCAAAACCAAGGTTGACATGGTTCGAGTTCCTTTCAACATTTTGGAAATCCCGCTGAAACTTTGGACATTCTGTCGAAGGGTTCCCAATCCCCGACAAGATTGGTACCCTTTCACGTCCAAATCTCTCAAACTCCGGGAGAGATTCTCAAAACCAAAGTTGAAATGTTTCGAGTTCCTCTTAACATTTTGGAAATCCCGCTGAAACTTTGGACATTCTCGCGAAGGGTTCCCAATCCCCGACAAGATTGGTACCCTTTCACGTCCAAATCTCTCAAACTCCGGGAGAGATTCTCAAAACCAAGGTTGACATGGTTCGAGTTCCTTTCAACATTTTGGAAATCCCGCTGAAACTTTGGACATTCTCGCGAAGGGTTCCCAATCCCCGACAAGACTGGTACCCTTTCACGTCCAAATCTCTCAAACTCCGGCAGAGATTCTCAAAACCAAGGTTGACATGTTTCGAGTTCCTTTCAGCATTTTGGAAATCCCGTTGAAACTTTGGACATTCTCGCGAAGGGTTCCCAATCCCCGAGAAGATTGGTACCCTTTCACGTCCAAATCTCGCAAACTCCGGGAGAGATTCTCAAAACCAAGGTTGACATGTTTCGAGTTCCTTTCAACATTTTGGAAATCCCGCTGAAACTTTGGACATTCTCGCGAAGGGTTCCCAATCCCCGACAAGACTGGTACCCTTTCACGTCCAAATCTCTCAAACTCCGGGAGAGATTCTCAAAACCAAGGTTGACATGTTTCGAGTTCCTTTCAACATTTTGGAAAATCCGCTGAAACTTTGGACATTCTCGCGAAGGGTTCCCAATCCCCGACAAGACTGGTACCCTTTCACGTCCAAATCTCTCAAACTCCGGGAGAGATTCTCAAAACCAAGGTTGACATGGTTCGAGTTCCTTTCAACATTTTGGAAATCCCGCTGAAACTTTGGACATTCTCGCGAAGGGTTCCCAATCCCCGAGAAGATTGGTATTCTTTCACGTCCAAATCTCTCAAACTCCGGCAGAGATTCTCAAAACCAAAGTTGAAATGTTTCGAGTTCCTCTTAACATTTTGGAAATCCCGCTGAAACTTTGGACATTCTCGCGAAGGGTTCCCAATCCCCGACAAGACTGGTACCCTTTCACGTCCAAATCTCTCAAACTCCGGCAGAGATTCTCAAAACCAAGGTTGACATGTTTCGAGTTCCTTTCAACATTTTAAAAACCCCGCTGAAACTTTGGACATTCTGGCGAAGGGTTCCCAATCCCCGACAAGATTGGTACCCTTTCACGTCCAAATCTCTCAAACTCCGGGAGAGATTCTCAAAACAAAGGTTGACATGTTTCGAGTTCCTTTCAACACTTTGAAAATCCGCTGAAACTTTGGACGTTCTCGCGAAGGGTTCCCGATCCCCGACAAGACTGGTACCCTTTCACGTCCAAATCTCTCAAACTCCAGGAAAGATTCTCAAAACCAAGGTTGACATGTTTCGAGTTCCTTTCAACATTTTGGAAATCCCGCTGAAACTTTGGACATTCTCGCGAAGGGTTCCCAATCCCCGACAAGATTGGTACCCTTTCACGTCCAAATCTCTCAAACTCCGGGAGAGAGTCTCAAAACCAAGGTTGACATGTTTCGAGTTCCTTTCAACATTTTGGAAACCCTGCTGAAACTTTGGACATTCTGGCGAAGGGTTCCCAATCCCCGACAAGATTGGTACCCTTTCACGTCCAAATCTCTCAAACTCCGGGAGAGATTCTCAAAACCAAGGTTGACATGGTTCGAGTTCCTTTCAACATTTTGGAAAATCCGCTGAAACTTTGGACATTCTCGCGAAGGGTTCCCAATCCCCGTCAAGATTGGTACCCATTCACGTCCAAATCTCTCAAACTCCGGGAGAGATTCTCAAAACCAAGGTTGACATGGTTCGAGTTCCTTTCAACATTTTGGAAATCCCGCTGAAACTTTGGACATTCTGTCGAAGGGTTCCCAATCCCCGACAAGATTGGTACCCTTTCAGGTCCAAATCTCGCAAACTCCGGGAGAGATTCTCAAAACCAAGGTTGACATGTTTCGAGTTCCTTTCAACATTTTGGAAATCCCGCTGAAACTTGGGACATTCTCGCGAAGGGTTCCCAATCCCCGAGAAGATTGGTACCCTTTCACGTCCAAATCTCGCAAACTCCGGGAGAGATTCTCAAAACCAAGGTTGACATGTTTCGAGTTCCTTTCAACATTTTGGAAATCCCGCTGAAACTTTGGACATTCTCGCGAAGGGTTCCCAATCCCCGACAAGACTGGTACCCTTTCACGTCCAAATCTCTCAAACTCCGGGAGAGATTCTCAAAACCAAGGTTGACATGTTTCGAGTTCCTTTCAACATTTTGGAAAATCCGCTGAAACTTTGGACATTCTCGCGAAGGGTTCCCAATCCCCGACAAGACTGGTACCCTTTCACGTCCAAATCTCTCAAACTCCGGGAGAGATTCTCAAAACCAAGGTTGACATGGTTCGAGTTCCTTTCAACATTTTGGAAATCCCGCTGAAACTTTGGACATTCTCGCGAAGGGTTCCCAATCCCCGACAAGATTGGTACCCTTTCACTTCCAAATCTCTCAAAGTCCGGGAGAGATTCTCAAAACCAAGGTTGACATGTTTCGAGTTCCTTTCAACATTTTGGAAATCCCGCTGAAACTTTGGACATTCTCGCGAACGGGTCCCAATCCCTGACAAGATTGGTACCCTTTCAAGTCCAAATCTCTCAAACTCCGGGAGATATTCTCAAAACCAAGGTTGACATGGCTCGAGTTCCTTTCAACATTTTGGAAATCCCGCTGAAACTTTGGACATTGTCGCGAAGGGTTCCCAATCCCCGACAAGATTGGTACCCTTTCATGTCCAAATCTCTCAAACTCCGGGAGAGATTCTCAAAACCAAGGTTGACATGTTTCGAGTTCCTTTCAACATTTTGGAAACCCCGCTGAAACTTTGGACATTCTGGCGAAGGGTTCCCAATCCCCGACAAGATTGGTACCCTTTCACGTCCAAATCTCTCAAACTCCGGGAGAGATTCTCAAAACAAAGGTTGACATGTTTCGAGTTCCTTTCAACACTTTGAAAATCCGCTGAAACTTTGGACGTTCTCGCGAAGGGTTCCCGATCCCCGACAAGACTGGTACCCTTTCACGTCCAAATCTCTCAAACTCCGGGAGAGATTCTCAAAACCAAGGTTGACATGTTTCGAGTTCCTTTCAACATTTTGGAAATCCCGCTGAAACTTTGGACATTCTCGCGAAGGGTTCCCAATCCCCGAGAAGATTGGTACCCTTTCACGTCCAAATCTCTCAAACTCCGGGAGAGATTCTCAAAACCAAGGTTGACATGTTTCGAGTTCCTTTCAACATTTTGGAAATCCCGCTGAAACTTTGGACATTCTCGCGAAGGGTTCCCAATCCCCGACAAGACTGGTACCCTTTCACGTCCAAATCTCTCAAACTCCGGGAGAGATTCTCAAAACCAAGGTTGACATGTTTCGAGTTCCTTTCAACATTTTGGAAAATCCGCTGAAACTTTGGACATTCTCGCGAAGGGTTCCCAATCCCCGACAAGACTGGTACCCTTTCACGTCCAAATCTCTCAAACTCCGGGAGAGATTCTCAAAACCAAGGTTGACATGGTTCGAGTTCCTTTCAACATTTTGGAAATCCCGCTGAAACTTTGGACATTCTCGCGAAGGGTTCCCAATCCCCGAGAAGATTGGTATTCTTTCACGTCCAAATCTCTCAAACTCCGGGAGAGATTCTCAAAACCAAAGTTGAAATGTTTCGAGTTCCTCTTAACATTTTGGAAATCCCGCTGAAACTTTGGACATTCTCGCGAAGGGTTCCCAATCCCCGACAAGACTGGTACCCTTTCACGTCCAAATCTCTCAAACTCCGGGAGAGATTCTCAAAACCAAGGTTGACATGGTTCGAGTTCCTTTCAACATTTTGGAAATCCCGCTGAAACTTTGGACATTCTCGCGAAGGGTTCCCAATCCCCGACAAGATTGGTACCCTTTCACTTCCAAATCTCTCAAAGTCCGGGAGAGATTCTCAAAACCAAGGTTGACATGTTTCGAGTTCCTTTCAACATTTTGGAAATCCGGCTGAAACTTTGGACATTCTCGCGAACGGGTCCCAATCCCTGACAAGATTGGTACCCTTTCAAGTCCAAATCTCTCAAACTCCGGGAGATATTCTCAAAACCAAGGTTGACATGGCTCGAGTTCCTTTCAACATTTTGGAAATCCCGCTGAAACTTTGGACATTGTCGCGAAGGGTTCCCAATCCCCGACAAGATTGGTACCCTTTCATGTCCAAATCTCTCAAACTCCGGGAGAGATTCTCAAAACCAAGGTTGACATGTTTCGAGTTCCTTTCAACATTTTGGAAACCCCGCTGAAACTTTGGACATTCTGGCGAAGGGTTCCCAATCCCTGACAAGATTGGTACCCTTTCACGTCCAAATCTCTCAAACTCCGGGAGAGATTCTCAAAACAAAGGTTGACATGTTTCGAGTTCCTTTCAACACTTTGAAAATCCGCTGAAACTTTGGACGTTCTCGCGAAGGGTTCCCGATCCCCGACAAGACTGGTACCCTTTCACGTCCAAATCTCTCAAACTCCGGGAGAGATTCTCAAAACCAAGGTTGACATGTTTCGAGTTCCTTTCAACATTTTGGAAATCCCGCTGAAACTTTGGACATTCTCGCGAAGGGTTCCCAATCCCCGAGAAGATTGGTACCCTTTCACGTCCAAATCTCTCAAACTCCGGGAGAGATTCTCAAAACCAAGGTTGACATGTTTCGAGTTCCTTTCAACATTTTGGAAATCCCGCTGAAACTTTGGACATTCTCGCGAAGGGTTCCCAATCCCCGACAAGACTGGTACCCTTTCACGTCCAAATCTCTCAAACTCCGGGAGAGATTCTCAAAACCAAGGTTGACATGTTTCGAGTTCCTTTCAACATTTTGGAAAATCCGCTGAAACTTTGGACATTCTCGCGAAGGGTTCCCAATCCCCGACAAGACTGGTACCCTTTCACGTCCAAATCTCTCAAACTCCGGGAGAGATTCTCAAAACCAAGGTTGACATGGTTCGAGTTCCTTTCAACATTTTGGAAATCCCGCTGAAACTTTGGACATTCTCGCGAAGGGTTCCCAATCCCCGAGAAGATTGGTATTCTTTCACGTCCAAATCTCTCAAACTCCGGGAGAGATTCTCAAAACCAAAGTTGAAATGTTTCGAGTTCCTCTTAACATTTTGGAAATCCCGCTGAAACTTTGGACATTCTCGCGAAGGGTTCCCAATCCCCGACAAGACTGGTACCCTTTCACGTCCAAATCTCTCAAACTCCGGCAGAGATTCTCAAAACCAAGGTTGACATGTTTCGAGTTCCTTTCAACATTTTAAAAACCCCGCTGAAACTTTGGACATTCTGGCGAAGGGTTCCCAATCCCCGACAAGATTGGTACCCTTTCACGTCCAAATCTCTCAAACTCCGGGAGAGATTCTCAAAACAAAGGTTGACATGTTTCGAGTTCCTTTCAACACTTTGAAAATCCGCTGAAACTTTGGACGTTCTCGCGAAGGGTTCCCGATCCCCGACAAGACTGGTACCCTTTCACGTCCAAATCTCTCAAACTCCAGGAAAGATTCTCAAAACCAAGGTTGACATGTTTCGAGTTCCTTTCAACATTTTGGAAATCCCGCTGAAACTTTGGACATTCTCGCGAAGGGTTCCCAATCCCCGACAAGATTGGTGCCCTTTCACGTCCAAATCTCTCAAACTCCGGGAGAGAGTCTCAAAACCAAGGTTGACATGTTTCGAGTTCCTTTCAACATTTTGGAAACCCCGCTGAAACTTTGGACATTCTGGCGAAGGGTTCCCAATCCCCGACAAGATTGGTACCCTTTCACGTCCAAATCTCTCAAACTCCGGGAGAGATTCTCAAAACCAAGGTTGACATGGTTCGAGTTCCTTTCAACATTTTGGAAAATCCGCTGAAACTTTGGACATTCTCGCGAAGGGTTCCCAATCCCCGTCAAGATTGGTACCCATTCACGTCCAAATCTCTCAAACTCCGGGAGAGATTCTCAAAACCAAGGTTGACATGGTTCGAGTTCCTTTCAACATTTTGGAAATCCCGCTGAAACTTTGGACATTCTGTCGAAGGGTTCCCAATCCCCGACAAGATTGGTACCCTTTCAGGTCCAAATCTCGCAAACTCCGGGAGAGATTCTCAAAACCAAGGTTGACATGTTTCGAGTTCCTTTCAACATTTTGGAAATCCCGCTGAAACTTTGGACATTCTCGCGAAGGGTTCCCAATCCCCGAGAAGATTGGTACCCTTTCACGTCCAAATCTCTCAAACTCCGGGAGAGATTCTCAAAACCAAGCTTGACATGTTTCGAGTTCCTCTTAACATTTTGGAAATCCCGCTGAAACTTTGGACATTCTCGCGAAGGGTTCCCAATCCCCGACAAGACTGGTACCCTTTCACGTCCAAATCTCTCAAACTCCGGGAGAGATTCTCAAAACCAAGGTTGACATGTTTCGAGTTCCTTTCAACATTTTGGAAACCCCGCTGAAACTTTGGACATTCTGTCGAAGGGTTCCCAATCCCCGACAAGATTGGTACCCTTTCACGTCCAAATCTCTCAAACTCCGGGAGAGATTCTCAAAACCAAGGTTGACATGTTTCGAGTTCCTTTCAACATTTTGGAAATCCCGCTGAAACTTTGGACATTGTCGCGAAGGGTTCCCAATCCCCGACAAGATTGGTACCCTTTCACGTCCAAATCTCTCAAACTCCAGGAAAGATTCTCAAAACCAAGGTTGACATGGTTCGAGTTCCTTTCAACATTTTGGAAATCCCGCTGAAACTTTGGACATTCTCGCGAAGGGTTCCCAATCCCCGACAAGATTGGTACCCTTTCACTTCCAAATCTCTCAAAGTCCGGGAGAGATTCTCAAAACCAAGGTTGACATGTTTCGAGTTCCTTTCAACATTTTGGAAATCCGGCTGAAACTTTGGACATTCTCGCGAACGGGTCCCAATCCCTGACAAGATTGGTACCCTTTCAAGTCCAAATCTCTCAAAGTCCGGGAGAGATTCTCAAAACCAAGGTTGACATGTTTCGAGTTCCTTTCAACATTTTGGAAAATCCGCTGAAACTTTGGACATTCTCGCGAAGGGTTCCCAATCCCCGACAAGACTGGTACCCTTTCACGTCCAAATCTCTCAAACTCCGGGAGAGATTCTCAAAACCAAGGTTGATATGTTTCGAGTTCCTTTCAACATTTTGGAAATCCCGCTGAAACTTTGGACATTGTCGCGAAGGGTTCCCAATCCCCGACAAGATTGGTACCCTTTCACGTCCAAATCTCTCAAACTCCAGGAAAGATTCTCAAAACCAAGGTTGACATGGTTCGAGTTCCTTTCAACATTTTGGAAATCCCGCTGAAACTTTGGACATTCTCGCGAATGGTTCCCAATCCCCGACAAGATTGGTACCCTTTCACGTCCAAATCTCTCAAACTCCGGCAGAGATTCTCAAAACCAAGGTTGACATGTTTCGAGTTCCTTTCAACATTTTGGAAATCCGCTGAAACTTTGGACATTCTGGCGAAGGGTTCCCGATCCCCGACAAGACTGGTACCCTTTCACGTCCAAATCTCTCAAACTCCGGCAGAGATTCTCAAAACCAAGGTTGACATGTTTCGAGTTCCTTTCAACATTTTGGAAATCCCGCTGAAACTTTGGACATTCTCGCGAAGGGTTCCCAATCCCCGACAAGATTGGTATTCTTTCACGTCCAAATCTCTCAAACTCCGGGAGAGATTCTCAAAACCAAAGTTGAAATGTTTCGAGTTCCTCTTAACATTTTGGAAATCCCGCTGAAACTTTGGACATTCTCGCGAAGGGTTCCCAATCCCCGAAAAGATTGGTACCCTTTCATGTCCAAATCTCTCAAACTCCGGGAGAGATTCTCAAAACCAAGGTTGACATGTTTCGAGTTCCTTTCAACATTTTGGAAACCCCGCTGAAACTTTGGACATTCTGGCGAAGGGTTCCCAATCCCCGACAAGATTGGTACCCTTTCACGTCCAAATCTCTCAAACTCCGGGAGAGATTCTCAAAACCAAGGTTGACATGTTTCGAGTTCCTTTCAACACTTTGAAAATCCGCTGAAACTTTGGACGTTCTCGCGAAGGGTTCCCAATCCCCGACAAGACAGGTACCCTTTCACGTCCAAATCTCTCAAACTCCGGGAGAGATTCTCAAAACCAAGGTTGACATGTTTCGAGTTCCTTTCAACATTTTGGAAATCCCGCTGAAACTTTGGACATTCTCGCGAAGGGTTCCCAATCCCCGACAAGATTGGTACCCTTTCACGTCCAAATCTCTCAAACTCCGGGAGAGATTCTCAAAACCAAGGTTGACATGTTTCGAGTTCCTTTCAACATTTTGGAAATCCCGCTGAAACCTTGGACATTCTGGCGAAGGGTTCCCAATCCCCGACAAGATTGGTACCCATTCACGTCCAAATCTCTCAAACTCCGGGAGAGATTCTCAAAACCAAGGTTGACATGGTTCGAGTTCCTTGCAACATTTTGGAAATCCCGCTGAAACTTTGGACATTCTGTCGAAGGGTTCCCAATCCCCGACAAGATTGGTACCCTTTCAGGTCCAAATCTCGCAAACTCCGGGAGAGATTCTCAAAACCAAGGTTGACATGTTTCGAGTTCCTTTCAACATTTTGGAAATCCCGCTGAAACTTTGGACATTCTCGCGAAGGGTTCCCAATCCCCGAGAAGATTGGTACCCTTTCACGTCCAAATCTCTCAAACTCCGGGAGAGATTCTCAAAACCAAGCTTGACATGTTTCGAGTTCCTTTCAACATTTTGGAAATCCCGCTGAAACTTTGGACATTCTCGCGAAGGGTTCCCAATCCCTGACTAGACTGGTACCCTTTCACGTCCAAATCTCTCAAACTCCGGGAGAGATTCTCAAAACCAAGGTTGACATGTTTCGAGTTCCTTTCAACATTTTGGAAAATCCGCTGAAACTTTGGACATTCTCGCGAAGGGTTCCCAATCCCCGACAAGACTGGTACCCTTTCACGTCCAAATCTCTCAAACTCCGGGAGAGATTCTCAAAACCAAGGTTGACATGTTTCGAGTTCCTTTCAACATTTTGGAAATCCCGCTGAAACTTTGGACATTCTCGCGAAGGGTTCCCAATCCCCGACAAGATTGGTACCCATTCACGTCCAAATCTCTCAAAGTCCGGGAGAGATTCTCAAAACCAAGGTGGACATATTTCGAGTTCCTTTCAACATTTTGGAAATCCGGCTGAAACTTTGGACATTCTCGCGAACGGGTCCCAATCCCTGACAAGATTGGTACCCTTTCAAGTCCAAATCTCTCAAAGTCCGGGAGAGATTCTCAAAACCAAGGTTGACATGTTTCGAGTTCCTTTCAACATTTTGGAAATCCCGCTGAAACTTTGGACATTGTCGCGAAGGGTTCCCAATCCCCGACAAGACTGGTACCCTTTCACGTCCAAATCTCTCAAACTCCGGGAGAGATTCTCAAAACCAAGGTTGACATGGTTCGAGTTCCTTTCAACATTTTGGAAATCCCGCTGAAACTTTGGACATTCTCGCGAAGGGTTCCCAATCCCCGACAAGATTGGTACCCTTTCACGTCCAAATCTCTCAAACTCGGGCAGAGATTCTCAAAACCAAGGTTGACATGTTTCGAGTTCCTTTCAACATTTTGGAAATCCGCTGAAACTTTGGACATTCTCGCGAAGGGTTCCCAATCCCCGACAAGACTGGTACCCTTTCACGTCCAAATCTCTCAAACTCCGGGAGAGATTCTCAAAACCAAGGTTGACATGTTTCGAGTTCCTTTCAACATTTTGGAAATCCCGCTGAAACTTTGGACATTCTCGCGAAGGGTTCCCAATCCCCGACAAGATTGGTACCCTTTCACGTCCAAATCTCTCAAACTCCGGGAGAGATTCTCAAAACCAAGGTTGACATGTTTCGAGTTCCTTTCAACATTTTGGAAATCCCGCTGAAACCTTGGACATTCTGGCGAAGGGTTCCCAATCCCCGACAAGATTGGTACCCATTCACGTCCAAATCTCTCAAACTCCGGGAGAGATTCTCAAAACCAAGGTTGACATGGTTCGAGTTCCTTGCAACATTTTGGAAATCCGGCTGAAACTTTGGACATTCTCGCGAAGGGTTCCCAATCCCCGACAAGATTGGTACCCTTTCAGGTCCAAATCTCGCAAACTCCGGGAGAGATTCTCAAAACCAAGGTTGACATGTTTCGAGTTCCTTTCAACATTTTGGAAATCCCGCTGAAACTTTGGACATTCTCGCGAAGGGTTCCCAATCCCCGAGAAGATTGGTACCCTTTCACGTCCAAATCTCTCAAACTCCGGGAGAGATTCTCAAAACCAAGCTTGACATGTTTCGAGTTCCCTTCAACATTTTGGAAATCCCGCTGAAACTTTGGACATTCTCGCGAAGGGTTCCCAATCCCCGACAAGACTGGTACCCTTTCACGTCCAAATCTCTCAAACTCCGGGAGAGATTCTCAAAACCAAGGTTGACATGTTTCGAGTTCCTTTCAACATTTTGGAAATCCCGCTGAAACTTTGGACATTCTCGCGAAGGGTTCCCAATCCCCGACAAGATTGGTACACTTTCACGTCCAAATCTCTCAAAGTCCGGGAGAGATTCTCAAAACCAAGGTGGACATATTTCGAGTTCCTTTCAACATTTTGGAAATCCGGCTGAAACTTTGGACATTCTCGCGAACGGGTCCCAATCCCTGACAAGATTGGTACCCTTTCAAGTCCAAATCTCTCAAAGTCCGGGAGAGATTCTCAAAACCAAGGTTGACATGTTTCGAGTTCCTTTCAACATTTTGGAAATCCCGCTGAAACTTTGGACATTGTCGCGAAGGGTTCCCAATCCCCGACAAGACTGGTACCCTTTCACGTCCAAATCTCTCAAACTCCGGGAGAGATTCTCAAAACCAAGGTTGACATGGTTCGAGTTCCTTTCAACATTTTGGAAATCCCGCTGAAACTTTGGACATTCTCGCGAAGGGTTCCCAATCCCCGACAAGATTGGTACCCTTTCACGTCCAAATCTCTCAAACTCCGGCAGAGATTCTCAAAACCAAGGTTGACATGTTTCGAGTTCCTTTCAACATTTTGGAAATCCGCTGAAACTTTGGACATTCTCGCGAAGGGTTCCCAATCCCCGACAAGACTGGTACCCTTTCACGTCCAAATCTCTCAAACTCCGGGAGAGATTCTCAAAACCAAGGTTGACATGTTTCGAGTTCCTTTCAACATTTTGGAAATCCCGCTGAAACTTTGGACATTCTCGCGAAGGGTTCCCAATCCCCGACAAGATTGGTACCCTTTCACGTCCAAATCTCTCAAACTCCGGGAGAGATTCTCAAAACCAAGGTTGACATGTTTCGAGTTCCTTTCAACATTTTGGAAATCCCGCTGAAACCTTGGACATTCTGGCGAAGGGTTCCCAATCCCCGACAAGATTGGTACCCATTCACGTCCAAATCTCTCAAACTCCGGGAGAGATTCTCAAAACCAAGGTTGACATGGTTCGAGTTCCTTGCAACATTTTGGAAATCCGGCTGAAACTTTGGACATTCTCGCGAAGGGTTCCCAATCCCCGACAAGATTGGTACCCTTTCAGGTCCAAATCTCGCAAACTCCGGGAGAGATTCTCAAAACCAAGGTTGACATGGCTCGAGTTCCTTTCAACATTTTGGAAATCCGGCTGAAACTTTGGACATTCTCGCGAAGGGTTCCCAATCCCCGAGAAGATTGGTACCCTTTCACGTCCAAATCTCTCAAACTCCGGGAGAGATTCTCAAAACCAAGCTTGACATGTTTCGAGTTCCCTTCAACATTTTGGAAATCCCGCTGAAACTTTGGACATTCTCGCGAAGGGTTCCCAATCCCTGACTAGACTGGTACCCTTTCACGTCCAAATCTCTCAAACTCCGGGAGAGATTCTCAAAACCAAGGTTGACATGTTTCGAGTTCCTTTCAACATTTTGGAAAATCCGCTGAAACTTTGGACATTCTCGCGAAGGGTTCCCAATCCCCGACAAGACTGGTACCCTTTCACGTCCAAATCTCTCAAACTCCGGGAGAGATTCTCAAAACCAAGGTTGACATGTTTCGAGTTCCTTTCAACATTTAGGAAATCCCGCTGAAACTTTGGACATTGTCGCGAAGGGTTCCCAATCCCCGACAAGATTGGTACCCATTCACGTCCAAATCTCTCAAACTCCGGGAGAGATTCTCAAAACCAAGGTTGACATGTTTCGAGTTCCTTTCAACATTTTGGAAATCCCGCTGAAACTTTGGACATTCTGTCGAAGGGTTCCCAATCCCCGACAAGATTGGTACCCTTTCACGTCCAAATCTCTCAAACTCCGGGAGAGATTCTCAAAACCAAGGTTGACATGTTTCGAGTTCCTTTCAACATTTTGGAAATCCCGCTGAAACTTTGGACATTCTGTCGAAGGGTTCCCAATCCCCGACAAGATTGGTACCCTTTCACGTCCAAATCTCTCAAACTCCGGGAGAGATTCTCAAAACCAAGGTTGACATGTTTCGAGTTCCTTTCAACATTTTGGAAATCCCGCTGAAACTTTGGACATTCTCGCGAAGGGTTCCCAATCCCCGACAAGATTGGTACCCTTTCACGTCCAAATCTCTCAAACTCCGGGAGAGGTTCTTAAAACCAAGGTTGACATGTTTCGAGTTCCTTTCAACATTTTGGAAATCCCGCTGAAACTTTGGACATTCTCGCGAAGGGTTCCCAATCCCCGACAAGACTGGTACCCTTTCACGTCCAAATCTCTCAAACTCCGGGAGAGATTCTCAAAACCAAGGTTGACATGTTTCGAGTTCCTTTCAACATTTTGGAAAATCCGCTGAAACTTTGGACATTGTCGCGAAGGGTTCCCAATCCCCGACAAGACTGGTACCCTTTCACGTCCAAATCTCTCAAACTCCGGGAGAGATTCTCAAAACCAAGGTTGATATGTTTCGAGTTCCTTTCAACATTTTGGAAATCCCGCTGAAACTTTGGACATTCTCGCGAAGGGTTCCCAATCCACGACAAGATTGGAACCCTTTCACGTCCAAATCTCTCAAAGTCCGGGAGAGATTCTCAAAACCAAGGTGGACATATTTCGAGTTCCTTTCAACATTTTGGAAATCCGGCTGAAACTTTGGACATTCTCGCGAACGGGTCCCAATCCCTGACAAGATTGGTACCCTTTCAAGTCCAAATCTCTCAAAGTCCGGGAGAGATTCTCAAAACCAAGGTTGACATGTTTCGAGTTCCTTTCAACATTTTGGAAATCCCGCTGAAACTTTGGACATTGTCGCGAAAGGTTCCCAATCCCCGACAAGACTGGTACCCTTTCACGTCCAAATCTCTCAAACTCCGGGAGAGATTCTCAAAACCAAGGTTGACATGGTTCGAGTTCCTTTCAACATTTTGGAAATCCCGCTGAAACTTTGGACATTCTCGCGAAGGGTTCCCAATCCCCGACAAGATTGGTACCCTTTCACGTCCAAATCTCTCAAACTCCGGCAGAGATTCTCAAAACCAAGGTTGACATGTTTCGAGTTCCTTTCAACATTTTGGAAATCCGCTGAAACTTTGGACATTCTCGCGAAGGGTTCCCAATCCCCGACAAGACTGGTACCCTTTCACGTCCAAATCTCTCAAACTCCGGGAGAGATTCTCAAAACCAAGGTTGACATGTTTCGAGTTCCTTTCAACATTTTGGAAATCCCGCTGAAACTTTGGACATTGTCGCGAAGGGTTCCCAATCCCCGACAAGATTGGTACCCATTCACGTCCAAATCTCTCAAACTCCGGGAGAGATTCTCAAAACCAAGGTTGACATGTTTCGAGTTCCTTTCAACATTTTGGAAATCCCGCTGAAACTTTGGACATTCTCGCGAAGGGTTCCCAATCCCCGACAAGATTGGTACCCTTTCACGTCCAAATCTCTCAAACTCCGGGAGAGATTCTCAAAACCAAGGTTGACATGTTTCGAGTTCCTTTCAACATTTTGGAAATCCCGCTGAAACTTTGGACATTCTCGCGAAGGGTTCCCAATCCCCGACAAGACTGGTACCCTTTCACGTCCAAATCTCTCAAACTCCGGGAGAGATTCTCAAAACCAAGGTTGACATGTTTCGAGTTCCTTTCAACATTTTGGAAATCCCGCTGAAACTTTGGACATTCTCGCGAAGGGTTCCCAATCCCCGACAAGACTGGTACCCTTTCACGTCCAAATCTCTCAAACTCCGGCAGAGATTCTCAAAACCAAGGTTGACATGTTTCGAGTTCCTTTCAACATTTTGGAAAATCCGCTGAAACTTTGGACATTCTCGCGAAGGGTTCCCAATCCCCGACAAGACTGGTACCCTTTCACGTCCAAATCTCTCAAACTCCGGGAGAGATTCTCAAAACCAAGGTTGATATGTTTCGAGTTCCTTTCAACATTTTGGAAATCCCGCTGAAACTTTGGACATTGTCGCGAAGGGTTCCCAATCCCCGACAAGATTGGTATTCTTTCACGTCCAAATCTCTCAAACTCCAGGAAAGATTCTCAAAACCAAGGTTGACATGGTTCGAGTTCCTTTCAACATTTTGGAAATCCCGCTGAAACTTTGGACATTGTCGCGAAAGGTTCCCAATCCCCGACAAGACTGGTACCCTTTCACGTCCAAATCTCTCAAACTCCGGGAGAGATTCTCAAAACCAAGGTTGACATGGTTCGAGTTCCTTTCAACATTTTGGAAATCCCGCTGAAACTTTGGACATTCTCGCGAAGGGTTCCCAATCCCCGACAAGATTGGTACCCTTTCACGTCCAAATCTCTCAAACTCCGGCAGAGATTCTCAAAACCAAGGTTGACATGTTTCGAGTTCCTTTCAACATTTTGGAAATCCGCTGAAACTTTGGACATTCTCGCGAAGGGTTCCCAATCCCCGACAAGACTGGTACCCTTTCACGTCCAAATCTCTCAAACTCCGGGAGAGATTCTCAAAACCAAGGTTGACATGTTTCGAGTTCCTTTCAACATTTTGGAAATCCCGCTGAAACTTTGGACATTGTCGCGAAGGGTTCCCAATCCCCGACAAGATTGGTACCCATTCACGTCCAAATCTCTCAAACTCCGGGAGAGATTCTCAAAACCAAGGTTGACATGTTTCGAGTTCCTTTCAACATTTTGGAAATCCCGCTGAAACTTTGGACATTCTGTCGAAGGGTTCCCAATCCCCGACAAGATTGGTACCCTTTCACGTCCAAATCTCTCAAACTCCGGGAGAGATTCTCAAAACCAAGGTTGACATGTTTCGAGTTCCTTTCAACATTTTGGAAATCCCGCTGAAACTTTGGACATTCTCGCGAAGGGTTCCCAATCCCCGACAAGACTGGTACCCTTTCACGTCCAAATCTCTCAAACTCCGGGAGAGATTCTCAAAACCAAGGTTGACATGTTTCGAGTTCCTTTCAACATTTTGGAAATCCCGCTGAAACTTTGGACATTCTCGCGAAGGGTTCCCAATCCCCGACAAGACTGGTACCCTTTCACGTCCAAATCTCTCAAACTCCGGCAGAGATTCTCAAAACCAAGGTTGACATGTTTCGAGTTCCTTTCAACATTTTGGAAAATCCGCTGAAACTTTGGACATTCTCGCGAAGGGTTCCCAATCCCCGACAAGACTGGTACCCTTTCACGTCCAAATCTCTCAAACTCCGGGAGAGATTCTCAAAACCAAGGTTGATATGTTTCGAGTTCCTTTCAACATTTTGGAAATCCCGCTGAAACTTTGGACATTGTCGCGAAGGGTTCCCAATCCCCGACAAGATTGGTATTCTTTCACGTCCAAATCTCTCAAACTCCAGGAAAGATTCTCAAAACCAAGGTTGACATGGTTCGAGTTCCTTTCAACATTTTGGAAATCCCGCTGAAACTTTGGACATTCTCGCGAAGGGTTCCCAATCCCCGACAAGATTGGTACCCTTTCACTTCCAAATCTCTCAAAGTCCGGGAGAGATTCTCAAAACCAAGGTTGACATGTTTCGAGTTCCTTTCAACATTTTGGAAATCCGGCTGAAACTTTGGACATTCTCGCGAACGGGTCCCAATCCCTGACAAGATTGGTACCCTTTCAAGTCCAAATCTCTCAAAGTCCGGGAGAGATTCTCAAAACCAAGGTTGACATGTTTCGAGTTCCTTTCAACATTTTGGAAATCCCGCTGAAACTTTGGACATTGTCGCGAAGGGTTCCCAATCCCCGAGAAGATTGGTATTCTTTCACGTCCAAATCTCTCAAACTCCGGCAGAGATTCTCAAAACCAAAGTTGAAATGTTTCGAGTTCCTTTCAACATTTTGGAAATCCGCTGAAACTTTGGACATTCTCGCGAAGGGTTCCCAATCCCCGACAAGACTGGTACCCTTTCACGTCCAAATCTCTCAAACTCCGGGAGAGATTCTCAAAACCAAGGTTGACATGTTTCGAGTTCCTTTCAACATTTTGGAAATCCCGCTGAAACTTTGGACATTCTCGCGAAGGGTTCCCAATCCCCGACAAGATTGGTACCCTTTCACGTCCAAATCTCTCAAACTCCGGGAGAGATTCTCAAAACCAAGGTTGACATGTTTCGAGTTCCTTTCAACATTTTGGAAATCCCGCTGAAACCTTGGACATTCTGGCGAAGGGTTCCCAATCCCCGACAAGATTGGTACCCATTCACGTCCAAATCTCTCAAACTCCGGGAGAGATTCTCAAAACCAAGGTTGACATGGTTCGAGTTCCTTGCAACATTTTGGAAATCCCGCTGAAACTTTGGACATTCTGTCGAAGGGTTCCCAATCCCCGACAAGATTGGTACCCTTTCAGGTCCAAATCTCGCAAACTCCGGGAGAGATTCTCAAAACCAAGGTTGACATGTTTCGAGTTCCTTTCAACATTTTGGAAATCCCGCTGAAACTTTGGACATTCTCGCGAAGGGTTCCCAATCCCCGAGAAGATTGGTACCCTTTCACGTCCAAATCTCTCAAACTCCGGGAGAGATTCTCAAAACCAAGCTTGACATGTTTCGAGTTCCCTTCAACATTTTGGAAATCCCGCTGAAACTTTGGACATTCTCGCGAAGGGTTCCCAATCCCCGACAAGACTGGTACCCTTTCACGTCCAAATCTCTCAAACTCCGGGAGAGATTCTCAAAACCAAGGTTGACATGTTTCGAGTTCCTTTCAACATTTTGGAAATCCCGCTGAAACTTTGGACATTGTCGCGAAGGGTTCCCAATCCCCGACAAGATTGGTACCCATTCACGTCCAAATCTCTCAAACTCCGGGAGAGATTCTCAAAACCAAGGTTGACATGTTTTGAGTTCCTTTCAACATTTTGGAAATCCCGCTGAAACTTTGGACATTCTGTCGAAGGGTTCCCAATCCCCGACAAGATTGGTACCCTTTCACGTCCAAATCTCTCAAACTCCGGGAGAGATTCTCAAAACCAAGGTTGACATGTTTCGAGTTCCTTTCAACATTTTGGAAATCCCGCTGAAACTTTGGACATTCTCGCGAAGGGTTCCCAATCCCCGACAAGACTGGTACCCTTTCACGTCCAAATCTCTCAAACTCCGGGAGAGATTCTCAAAACCAAGGTTGACATGTTTCGAGTTCCTTTCAACATTTTGGAAATCCCGCTGAAACTTTGGACATTCTCGCGAAGGGTTCCCAATCCCCGACAAGACTGGTACCCTTTCACGTCCAAATCTCTCAAACTCCGGGAGAGATTCTCAAAACCAAGGTTGATATGTTTCGAGTTCCTTTCAACATTTTGGAAATCCCGCTGAAACTTTGGACATTCTCGCGAAGGGTTCCCAATCCCCGACAAGATTGGAACCCTTTCACGTCCAAATCTCTCAAAGTCCGGGAGAGATTCTCAAAACCAAGGTGGACATATTTCGAGTTCCTTTCAACATTTTGGAAATCCGGCTGAAACTTTGGACATTCTCGCGAACGGGTCCCAATCCCTGACAAGATTGGTACCCTTTCAAGTCCAAATCTCTCAAAGTCCGGGAGAGATTCTCAAAACCAAGGTTGACATGTTTCGAGTTCCTTTCAACATTTTGGAAATCCCGCTGAAACTTTGGACAAGGTCGCGAAAGGTTCCCAATCCCCGACAAGACTGGTACCCTTTCACGTCCAAATCTCTCAAACTCCGGGAGAGATTCTCAAAACCAAGGTTGACATGGTTCGAGTTCCTTTCAACATTTTGGAAATCCCGCTGAAACTTTGGACATTCTCGCGAAGGGTTCCCAATCCCCGACAAGATTGGTACCCTTTCACGTCCAAATCTCTCAAACTCCGGCAGAGATTCTCAAAACCAAGGTTGACATGTTTCGAGTTCCTTTCAACATTTTGGAAATCCGCTGAAACTTTGGACATTCTCGCGAAGGGTTCCCAATCCCCGACAAGACTGGTACCCTTTCACGTCCAAATCTCTCAAACTCCGGGAGAGATTCTCAAAACCAAGGTTGACATGTTTCGAGTTCCTTTCAACATTTTGGAAATCCCGCTGAAACTTTGGACATTGTCGCGAAGGGTTCCCAATCCCCGACAAGATTGGTACCCATTCACGTCCAAATCTCTCAAACTCCGGGAGAGATTCTCAAAACCAAGGTTGACATGTTTCGAGTTCCTTTCAACATTTTGGAAATCCCGCTGAAACTTTGGACATTCTGTCGAAGGGTTCCCAATCCCCGACAAGATTGGTACCCTTTCACGTCCAAATCTCTCAAACTCCGGGAGAGATTCTCAAAACCAAGGTTGACATGTTTCGAGTTCCTTTCAACATTTTGGAAATCCCGCTGAAACTTTGGACATTCTCGCGAAGGGTTCCCAATCCCCGACAAGACTGGTACCCTTTCACGTCCAAATCTCTCAAACTCCGGGAGAGATTCTCAAAACCAAGGTTGACATGTTTCGAGTTCCTTTCAACATTTTGGAAATCCCGCTGAAACTTTGGACATTCTCGCGAAGGGTTCCCAATCCCCGACAAGACTGGTACCCTTTCACGTCCAAATCTCTCAAACTCCGGCAGAGATTCTCAAAACCAAGGTTGACATGTTTCGAGTTCCTTTCAACATTTTGGAAAATCCGCTGAAACTTTGGACATTCTCGCGAAGGGTTCCCAATCCCCGACAAGACTGGTACCCTTTCACGTCCAAATCTCTCAAACTCCGGGAGAGATTCTCAAAACCAAGGTTGATATGTTTCGAGTTCCTTTCAACATTTTGGAAATCCCGCTGAAACTTTGGACATTGTCGCGAAGGGTTCCCAATCCCCGACAAGATTGGTATTCTTTCACGTCCAAATCTCTCAAACTCCAGGAAAGATTCTCAAAACCAAGGTTGACATGGTTCGAGTTCCTTTCAACATTTTGGAAATCCCGCTGAAACTTTGGACATTCTCGCGAAGGGTTCCCAATCCCCGACAAGATTGGTACCCTTTCACTTCCAAATCTCTCAAAGTCCGGGAGAGATTCTCAAAACCAAGGTTGACATGTTTCGAGTTCCTTTCAACATTTTGGAAATCCGGCTGAAACTTTGGACATTCTCGCGAACGGGTCCCAATCCCTGACAAGATTGGTACCCTTTCAAGTCCAAATCTCTCAAAGTCCGGGAGAGATTCTCAAAACCAAGGTTGACATGTTTCGAGTTCCTTTCAACATTTTGGAAATCCCGCTGAAACTTTGGACATTGTCGCGAAGGGTTCCCAATCCCCGAGAAGATTGGTATTCTTTCACGTCCAAATCTCTCAAACTCCGGCAGAGATTCTCAAAACCAAAGTTGAAATGTTTCGAGTTCCTTTCAACATTTTGGAAATCCGCTGAAACTTTGGACATTCTCGCGAAGGGTTCCCAATCCCCGACAAGACTGGTACCCTTTCACGTCCAAATCTCTCAAACTCCGGGAGAGATTCTCAAAACCAAGGTTGACATGTTTCGAGTTCCTTTCAACATTTTGGAAATCCCGCTGAAACTTTGGACATTCTCGCGAAGGGTTCCCAATCCCCGACAAGATTGGTACCCTTTCACGTCCAAATCTCTCAAACTCCGGGAGAGATTCTCAAAACCAAGGTTGACATGTTTCGAGTTCCTTTCAACATTTTGGAAATCCCGCTGAAACCTTGGACATTCTGGCGAAGGGTTCCCAATCCCCGACAAGATTGGTACCCATTCACGTCCAAATCTCTCAAACTCCGGGAGAGATTCTCAAAACCAAGGTTGACATGGTTCGAGTTCCTTGCAACATTTTGGAAATCCCGCTGAAACTTTGGACATTCTGTCGAAGGGTTCCCAATCCCCGACAAGATTGGTACCCTTTCAGGTCCAAATCTCGCAAACTCCGGGAGAGATTCTCAAAACCAAGGTTGACATGTTTCGAGTTCCTTTCAACATTTTGGAAATCCCGCTGAAACTTTGGACATTCTCGCGAAGGGTTCCCAATCCCCGAGAAGATTGGTACCCTTTCACGTCCAAATCTCTCAAACTCCGGGAGAGATTCTCAAAACCAAGCTTGACATGTTTCGAGTTCCCTTCAACATTTTGGAAATCCCGCTGAAACTTTGGACATTCTCGCGAAGGGTTCCCAATCCCCGACAAGACTGGTACCCTTTCACGTCCAAATCTCTCAAACTCCGGGAGAGATTCTCAAAACCAAGGTTGACATGTTTCGAGTTCCTTTCAACATTTTGGAAATCCCGCTGAAACTTTGGACATTGTCGCGAAGGGTTCCCAATCCCCGACAAGATTGGTACCCATTCACGTCCAAATCTCTCAAACTCCGGGAGAGATTCTCAAAACCAAGGTTGACATGTTTTGAGTTCCTTTCAACATTTTGGAAATCCCGCTGAAACTTTGGACATTCTGTCGAAGGGTTCCCAATCCCCGACAAGATTGGTACCCTTTCACGTCCAAATCTCTCAAACTCCGGGAGAGATTCTCAAAACCAAGGTTGACATGTTTCGAGTTCCTTTCAACATTTTGGAAATCCCGCTGAAACTTTGGACATTCTCGCGAAGGGTTCCCAATCCCCGACAAGACTGGTACCCTTTCACGTCCAAATCTCTCAAACTCCGGGAGAGATTCTCAAAACCAAGGTTGACATGTTTCGAGTTCCTTTCAACATTTTGGAAATCCCGCTGAAACTTTGGACATTCTCGCGAAGGGTTCCCAATCCCCGACAAGACTGGTACCCTTTCACGTCCAAATCTCTCAAACTCCGGGAGAGATTCTCAAAACCAAGGTTGACATGTTTCGAGTTCCTTTCAACATTTTGGAAAATCCGCTGAAACTTTGGACATTCTCGCGAAGGGTTCCCAATCCCCGACAAGACTGGTACCCTTTCACGTCCAAATCTCTCAAACTCCGGGAGAGATTCTCAAAACCAAGGTTGATATGTTTCGAGTTCCTTTCAACATTTTGGAAATCCCGCTGAAACTTTGGACATTGTCGCGAAGGGTTCCCAATCCCCGACAAGATTGGTATTCTTTCACGTCCAAATCTCTCAAACTCCAGGAAAGATTCTCAAAACCAAGGTTGACATGGTTCGAGTTCCTTTCAACATTTTGGAAATCCCGCTGAAACTTTGGACATTCTCGCGAAGGGTTCCCAATCCCCGACAAGATTGGTACACTTTCACTTCCAAATCTCTCAAAGTCCGGGAGAGATTCTCAAAACCAAGGTTGACATGTTTCGAGTTCCTTTCAACATTTTGGAAATCCGGCTGAAACTTTGGACATTCTCGCGAACGGGTCCCAATCCCTGACAAGATTGGTACCCTTTCAAGTCCAAATCTCTCAAAGTCCGGGAGAGATTCTCAAAACCAAGGTTGACATGTTTCGAGTTCCTTTCAACATTTTGGAAATCCCGCTGAAACTTTGGACATTGTCGCGAAGGGTTCCCAATCCCCGAGAAGATTGGTATTCTTTCACGTCCAAATCTCTCAAACTCCGGCAGAGATTCTCAAAACCAAAGTTGAAATGTTTCGAGTTCCTCTTAACATTTTGGAAATCCCGCTGAAACTTTGGACATTCTCGCGAAGGGTTCCCAATCCCCGACAAGACTGGTACCCTTTCACGTCCAAATCTCTCAAACTCCGGCAGAGATTCTCAAAACCAAGGTTGACATGTTTCGAGTTCCTTTCAACATTTTAAAAACCCCGCTGAAACTTTGGACATTCTGGCGAAGGGTTCCCAATCCCCGACAAGATTGGTACCCTTTCACGTCCAAATCTCTCAAACTCCGGGAGAGATTCTCAAAACCAAGGTTGACATGTTTCGAGTTCCTTTCAACACTTTGAAAATCCGCTGAAACTTTGGACGTTCTCGCGAAGGGTTCCCGATCCCCGACAAGACTGGTACCCTTTCACGTCCAAATCTCTCAAACTCCAGGAAAGATTCTCAAAACCAAGGTTGACATGTTTCGAGTTCCTTTCAACATTTTGGAAATCCCGCTGAAACTTTGGACATTCTCGCGAAGGGTTCCCAATCCCCGACAAGATTGGTACCCTTTCACGTCCAAATCTCTCAAACTCCGGGAGAGATTCTCAAAACCAAGGTTGACATGGTTCGAGTTCCTTTCAACATTTTGGAAAATCCGCTGAAACTTTGGACATTCTCGCGAAGGGTTCCCAATCCCCGACAAGATTGGTACCCATTCACGTCCAAATCTCTCAAACTCCGGGAGAGATTCTCAAAACCAAGGTTGACATGGTTCGAGTTCCTTTCAACATTTTGGAAATCCCGCTGAAACTTTGGACATTCTGTCGAAGGGTTCCCAATCCCCGACAAGATTGGTACCCTTTCAGGTCCAAATCTCGCAAACTCCGGGAGAGATTCTCAAAACCAAGGTTGACATGTTTCGAGTTCCTTTCAACATTTTGGAAATCCCGCTGAAACTTTGGACATTCTCGCGAAGGGTTCCCAATCCCCGAGAAGATTGGTACCCTTTCACGTCCAAATCTCTCAAACTCCGGGAGAGATTCTCAAAACCAAGCTTGACATGTTTCGAGTTCCTTTCAACATTTTGGAAAACCCGCTGAAACTTTGGACATTCTCGCGAAGGGTTCCCAATCCCCGACAAGACTGGTACCCTTTCACGTCCAAATCTCTCAAACTCCGGGAGAGATTCTCAAAACCAAGGTTGACATGGTTCGAGTTCCTTTCAACATTTTGGAAATCCCGCTGAAACTTTGGACATTCTCGCGAAGGGTTCCCAATCCCCGACAAGATTGGTATTCTTTCACGTCCAAATCTCTCAAACTCCGGGAGAGATTCTCAAAACCAAAGTTGAAATGTTTCGAGTTCCTCTTAACATTTTGGAAATCCCGCTGAAACTTTGGACATTCTCGCGAAGGGTTCCCAATCCCCGACAAGACTGGTACCCTTTCACGTCCAAATCTCTCAAACTCCGGGAGAGATTCTCAAAACCAAGGTTGACATGTTTCGAGTTCCTTTCAACATTTTGGAAACCCCGCTGAAACTTTGGACATTCTGGCGAAGGGTTCCCAATCCCCGACAAGATTGGTACCCTTTCACGTCCAAATCTCTCAAACTCCGGGAGAGATTCTCAAAACCAAGGTTGACATGTTTCGAGTTCCTTTCAACATTTTGGAAATCCCGCTGAAACTTTGGACATTGTCGCGAAGGGTTCCCAATCCCCGACAAGATTGGTACCCTTTCACGTCCAAATCTCTCAAACTCCAGGAAAGATTCTCAAAACCAAGGTTGACATGGTTCGAGTTCCTTTCAACATTTTGGAAATCCCGCTGAAACTTTGGACATTCTCGCGAAGGGTTCCCAATCCCCGACAAGATTGGTACCCTTTCACTTCCAAATCTCTCAAAGTCCGGGAGAGATTCTCAAAACCAAGGTTGACATGTTTCGAGTTCCTTTCAACATTTTGGAAATCCGGCTGAAACTTTGGACATTCTCGCGAACGGGTCCCAATCCCTGACAAGATTGGTACCCTTTCAAGTCCAAATCTCTCAAAGTCCGGGAGAGATTCTCAAAACCAAGGTTGACATGTTTCGAGTTCCTTTCAACATTTTGGAAAATCCGCTGAAACTTTGGACATTCTCGCGAAGGGTTCCCAATCCCCGACAAGACTGGTACCCTTTCACGTCCAAATCTCTCAAACTCCGGGAGAGATTCTCAAAACCAAGGTTGATATGTTTCGAGTTCCTTTCAACATTTTGGAAATCCCGCTGAAACTTTGGACATTGTCGCGAAGGGTTCCCAATCCCCGACAAGATTGGTACCCTTTCACGTCCAAATCTCTCAAACTCCAGGAAAGATTCTCAAAACCAAGGTTGACATGTTTCGAGTTCCTTTCAACATTTTGGAAATCCCGCTGAAACTTTGGACATTGTCGCGAAGGGTTCCCGATCCCCAACAAGATTGGTACCCATTCACGTCCAAATCTCTCAAACTCCGGGAGAGATTCTCAAAACCAAGCTTGACATGTTTCGAGTTCCTTTCAACATTTTGGAAATCCCGCTGAAACTTTGGACATTCTGTCGAAGGGTTCCCAATCCCCGACAAGACTGGTACCCTTTCACGTCCAAATCTCTCAAACTCCGGGAGAGATTCTCAAAACCAAGGTTGACATGTTTCGAGTTCCTTTCAACATTTTGGAAATCCCGCTGAAACTTTGGACATTCTCGCGAAGGGTTCCCAATCCCCGACAAGATTGGTACCCTTTCACGTCCAAATCTCTCAAACTCCGGGAGAGATTCTCAAAACCAAGGTTGACATGTTTCGAGTTCCTTTCAACATTTTGGAAATCCCGCTGAAACCTTGGACATTCTGGCGAAGGGTTCCCAATCCCCGACAAGATTGGTACCCATTCACGTCCAAATCTCTCAAACTCCGGGAGAGATTCTCAAAACCAAGGTTGACATGTTTCGAGTTCCTTTCAACATTTTGGAAATCCCGCTGAAACCTTGGACATTCTGGCGAAGGGTTCCCAATCCCCGACAAGATTGGTACCCATTCACGTCCAAATCTCTCAAACTCCGGGAGAGATTCTCAAAACCAAGGTTGACATGGTTCGAGTTCCTTTCAACATTTTGGAAATCCCGCTGAAACTTTGGACATTCTGTCGAAGGGTTCCCAATCCCCGACAAGATTGGTACCCTTTCAGGTCCAAATCTCACAAACTCCGGGAGAGATTCTCAAAACCAAGCTTGACATGTTTCGAGTTCCCTTCAACATTTTGGAAATCCCGCTGAAACTTTGGACATTCTCGCGAAGGGTTCCCAATCCCCGACAAGACTGGTACCCTTTCACGTCCAAATCTCTCAAACTCCGGGAGAGATTCTCAAAACCAAGGTTGACATGTTTCGAGTTCCTTTCAACATTTTGGAAAACCCGCTGAAACTTTGGACATTCTCGCGAAGGGTTCCCAATCCCCGACAAGACTGGTACCCTTTCACGTCCAAATCTCTCAAACTCCGGGAGAGATTCTCAAAACCAAGGTTGACATGTTTCGAGTTCCTTTCAACATTTTGGAAATCCCGCTGAAACTTTGGACATTGTCGCGAAGGGTTCCCAATCCCCGACAAGATTGGTACCCATTCACGTCCAAATCTCTCAAACTCCGGGAGAGATTCTCAAAACCAAGGTTGACATGTTTCGAGTTCCTTTCAACATTTTGGAAATCCCGCTGAAACTTTGGACATTCTCGCGAAGGGTTCCCAATCCCCGAGAAGATTGGTACCCTTTCACGTCCAAATCTCTCAAACTCCGGGAGAGATTCTCAAAACCAAGGTTGACATGGTTCGAGTTCCTTTCAACATTTTGGAAATCCCGCTGAAACTTTGGACATTCTCGCGAAGGGTTCCCAATCCCCGACAAGATTGGTATTCTTTCACGTCCAAATCTCTCAAACTCCGGGAGAGATTCTCAAAACCAAAGTTGAAATGTTTCGAGTTCCTCTTAACATTTTGGAAATCCCGCTGAAACTTTGGACATTCTCGCGAAGGGTTCCCAATCCCCGACAAGACTGGTACCCTTTCACGTCCAAATCTCTCAAACTCCGGGAGAGATTCTCAAAACCAAGGTTGACATGTTTCGAGTTCCTTTCAACATTTTGGAAATCCCGCTGAAACTTTGGACATTCTGGCGAAGGGTTCCCAATCCCCGACAAGATTGGTACCCTTTCACGTCCAAATCTCTCAAACTCCGGGAGAGATTCTCAAAACCAAGGTTGACATGTTTCGAGTTCCTTTCAACACTTTGAAAATCCGCTGAAACTTTGGACGTTCTCGCGAAGGGTTCCCGATCCCCGACAAGACTGGTACCCTTTCACGTCCAAATCTCTCAAACTCCAGGAAAGATTCTCAAAACCAAGGTTGACATGTTTCGAGTTCCTTTCAACATTTTGGAAATCCCGCTGAAACTTTGGACATTCTCGCGAAGGGTTCCCAATCCCCGACAAGATTGGTACCCTTTCACGTCCAAATCTCTCAAACTCCGGCAGAGATTCTCAAAACCAAGGTTGACATGTTTCGAGTTCCTTTCAACATTTTGGAAACCCCGCTGAAACTTTGGACATTCTGGCGAAGGGTTCCCAATCCCCGACAAGATTGGTACCCTTTCACGTCCAAATCTCTCAAACTCCGGGAGAGATTCTCAAAACCAAGGTTGACATGGTTCGAGTTCCTTTCAACATTTTGGAAAATCCGCTGAAACTTTGGACATTCTCGCGAAGGGTTCCCAATCCCCGACAAGATTGGTACCCATTCACGTCCAAATCTCTCAAACTCCGGGAGAGATTCTCAAAACCAAGGTTGACATGGTTCGAGTTCCTTTCAACATTTTGGAAATCCCGCTGAAACTTTGGACATTCTGTCGTAGGGTTCCCAATCCCCGACAAGATTGGTACCCTTTCAGGTCCAAATCTCGCAAACTCCGGGAGAGATTCTCAAAACCAAGGTTGACATGTTTCGAGTTCCTTTCAACATTTTGGAAATCCCGCTGAAACTGTGGACATTCTCGCGAAGGGTTCCCAATCCCCGAGAAGATTGGTACCCTTTCACGTCCAAATCTCTCAAACTCCGGGAGAGATTCTCAAAACCAAGCTTGACATGTTTCGAGTTCCTTTCAACATTTTGGAAAACCCGCTGAAACTTTGGACATTCTCGCGAAGGGTTCCCAATCCCCGACAAGACTGGTACCCTTTCACGTCCAAATCTCTCAAACTCCGGGAGAGATTCTCAAAACCAAGGTTGACATGGTTCGAGTTCCTTTCAACATTTTGGAAATCCCGCTGAAACTTTGGACATTCTCGCGAAGGGTTCCCAATCCCCGACAAGATTGGTATTCTTTCACGTCCAAATCTCTCAAACTCCGGGAGAGATTCTCAAAACCAAAGTTGAAATGTTTCGAGTTCCTCTTAACATTTTGGAAATCCCGCTGAAACTTTGGACATTCTCGCGAAGGGTTCCCAATCCCCGACAAGACTGGTACCCTTTCACGTCCAAATCTCTCAAACTCCGGGAGAGATTCTCAAAACCAAGGTTGACATGTTTCGAGTTCCTTTCAACATTTTGGAAACCCCGCTGAAACTTTGGACATTCTGGCGAAGGGTTCCCAATCCCCGACAAGATTGGTACCCTTTCACGTCCAAATCTCTCAAACTCCGGGAGAGATTCTCAAAACCAAGGTTGACATGTTTCGAGTTCCTTTCAACATTTTGGAAATCCCGCTGAAACTTTGGACATTGTCGCGAAGGGTTCCCAATCCCCGACAAGATTGGTACCCTTTCACGTCCAAATCTCTCAAACTCCAGGAAAGATTCTCAAAACCAAGGTTGACATGGTTCGAGTTCCTTTCAACATTTTGGAAATCCCGCTGAAACTTTGGACATTCTCGCGAAGGGTTCCCAATCCCCGACAAGATTGGTACCCTTTCACTTCCAAATCTCTCAAACTCCGGGAGAGATTCTCAAAACCAAGGTTGACATGTTTCGAGTTCCTTTCAACATTTTGGAAATCCGGCTGAAACTTTGGACATTCTCGCGAACGGGTCCCAATCCCTGACAAGATTGGTACCCTTTCAAGTCCAAATCTCTCAAAGTCCGGGAGAGATTCTCAAAACCAAGGTTGACATGTTTCGAGTTCCTTTCAACATTTTGGAAAATCCGCTGAAACTTTGGACATTCTCGCGAAGGGTTCCCAATCCCCGACAAGACTGGTACCCTTTCACGTCCAAATCTCTCAAACTCCGGGAGAGATTCTCAAAACCAAGGTTGATATGTTTCGAGTTCCTTTCAACATTTTGGAAATCCCGCTGAAACTTTGGACATTGTCGCGAAGGGTTCCCAATCCCCGACAAGATTGGTACCCTTTCACGTCCAAATCTCTCAAACTCCAGGAAAGATTCTCAAAACCAAGGTTGACATGTTTCGAGTTCCTTTCAACATTTTGGAAATCCCGCTGAAACTTTGGACATTGTCGCGAAGGGTTCCCGATCCCCAACAAGATTGGTACCCATTCACGTCCAAATCTCTCAAACTCCGGGAGAGATTCTCAAAACCAAGGTTGACATGTTTCGAGTTCCTTTCAACATTTTGGAAATCCCGCTGAAACTTTGGACATTCTGTCGAAGGGTTCCCAATCCCCGACAAGACTGGTACCCTTTCACGTCCAAATCTCTCAAACTCCGGGAGAGATTCTCAAAACCAAGGTTGACATGTTTCGAGTTCCTTTCAACATTTTGGAAATCCCGCTGAAACTTTGGACATTCTCGCGAAGGGTTCCCAATCCCCGACAAGATTGGTACCCTTTCACGTCCAAATCTCTCAAACTCCGGGAGAGATTCTCAAAACCAAGGTTGACATGTTTCGAGTTCCTTTCAACATTTTGGAAATCCCGCTGAAACCTTGGACATTCTGGCGAAGGGTTCCCAATCCCCGACAAGATTGGTACCCATTCACGTCCAAATATCTCAAACTCCGGGAGAGATTCTCAAAACCAAGGTTGACATGTTTCGAGTTCCTTTCAACATTTTGGAAATCCCGCTGAAACCTTGGACATTCTGGCGAAGGGTTCCCAATCCCCGACAAGATTGGTACCCATTCACGTCCAAATCTCTCAAACTCCGGGAGAGATTCTCAAAACCAAGGTTGACATGGTTCGAGTTCCTTGCAACATTTTGGAAATCCCGCTGAAACTTTGGACATTCTGTCGAAGGGTTCCCAATCCCCGACAAGATTGGTACCCTTTCAGGTCCAAATCTCGCAAACTCCGGGAGAGATTCTCAAAACCAAGCTTGACATGTTTCGAGTTCCCTTCAACATTTTGGAAATCCCGCTGAAACTTTGGACATTCTCGCGAAGGGTTCCCAATCCCTGACTAGACTGGTACCCTTTCACGTCCAAATCTCTCAAACTCCGGGAGAGATTCTCAAAACCAAGGTTGACATGTTTCGAGTTCCTTTCAACATTTTGGAAAATCCGCTGAAACTTTGGACATTCTCGCGAAGGGTTCCCAATCCCCGACAAGACTGGTACACTTTCACGTCCAAATCTCTCAAACTCCGGGAGAGATTCTCAAAACCAAGGTTGACATGTTTCGAGTTCCTTTCAACATTTTGGAAATCCCGCTGAAACTTTGGACATTGTCGCGAAGGGTTCCCAATCCCCGACAAGATTGGTACCCATTCACGTCCAAATCTCTCAAACTCCGGGAGAGATTCTCAAAACCAAGGTTGACATGTTTCGAGTTCCTTTCAACATTTTGGAAATCCCGCTGAAACTTTGGACATTCTCGCGAAGGGTTCCCAATCCCCGAGAAGATTGGTACCCTTTCACGTCCAAATCTCTCAAACTCCGGGAGAGATTCTCAAAACCAAGGTTGACATGGTTCGAGTTCCTTTCAACATTTTGGAAATCCCGCTGAAACTTTGGACATTGTCGCGAAGGGTTCCCAATCCCCGACAAGATTGGTATTCTTTCACGTCCAAATCTCTCAAACTCCGGGAGAGATTCTCAAAACCAAAGTTGAAATGTTTCGAGTTCCTCTTAACATTTTGGAAATCCCGCTGAAACTTTGGACATTCTCGCGAAGGGTTCCCAATCCCCGACAAGACTGGTACCCTTTCACGTCCAAATCTCTCAAACTCCGGGAGAGATTCTCAAAACCAAGGTTGACATGTTTCGAGTTCCTTTCAACATTTTGGAAATCCCGCTGAAACTTTGGACATTGTCGCGAAGGGTTCCCAATCCCCGACAAGATTGGTACCCTTTCACGTCCAAATCTCTCAAACTCCAGGAAAGATTCTCAAAACCAAGGTTGACATGGTTCGAGTTCCTTTCAACATTTTGGAAATCCCGCTGAAACTTTGGACATTCTCGCGAAGGGTACCCAATCCCCGACAAGACTGGTACCCTTTCACGTCCAAATCTCTCAAACTCCGGGAGAGATTCTCAAAACCAAGGTTGACATGTTTCGAGTTCCTTTCAACATTTTGGAAATCCCGCTGAAACTTTGGACATTCTCGCGAAGGGTTCCCAATCCCCGACAAGACTGGTACCCTTTCACGTCCAAATCTCTCAAACTCCGGGAGAGATTCTCAAAACCAAGGTTGACATGTTTCGAGTTCCTTTCAACATTTTGGAAAATCCGCTGAAACTTTGGACATTCTCGCGAAGGGTTCCCAATCCCCGACAAGACTGGTACCCTTTCACGTCCAAATCTCTCAAACTCCGGGAGAGATTCTCAAAACCAAGGTTGATATGTTTCGAGTTCCTTTCAACATTTTGGAAATCCCGCTGAAACTTTGGACATTGTCGCGAAGGGTTCCCAATCCCCGACAAGATTGGTATTCTTTCACGTCCAAATCTCTCAAACTCCAGGAAAGATTCTCAAAACCAAGGTTGACATGGTTCGAGTTCCTTTCAACATTTTGGAAATCCCGCTGAAACTTTGGACATTCTCGCGAAGGGTTCCCAATCCCCGACAAGATTGGTACCCTTTCACTTCCAAATCTCTCAAAGTCCGGGAGAGATTCTCAAAACCAAGGTTGACATGTTTCGAGTTCCTTTCAACATTTTGGAAATCCGGCTGAAACTTTGGACATTCTCGCGAAGGGTTCCCAATCCCTGACAAGATTGGTACCCTTTCAAGTCCAAATCTCTCAAAGTCCGGGAGAGATTCTCAAAACCAAGGTTGACATGTTTCGAGTTCCTTTCAACATTTTGGAAATCCCGCTGAAACTTTGGACATTGTCGCGAAGGGTTCCCAATCCCCGAGAAGATTGGTATTCTTTCACGTCCAAATCTCTCAAACTCCGGCAGAGATTCTCAAAACCAAAGTTGAAATGTTTCGAGGTCGTCTTAACATTTTGGAAATCCCGCTGAAACTTTGGACATTCTCGCGAAGGGTTCCCAATCCCCGACAAGACTGGTACCCTTTCACGTCCAAATCTCTCAAACTCCGGCAGAGATTCTCAAAACCAAGGTTGACATGGTTCGAGTTCCTTTCAACACTTTGAAAATCCGCTGAAACTTTGGACGTTCTCGCGAAGGGTTCCCGATCCCCGACAAGACTGGTACCCTTTCACGTCCAAATCTCTCAAACTCCAGGAAAGATTCTCAAAACCAAGGTTGACATGTTTCGAGTTCCTTTCAACATTTTGGAAATCCCGCTGAAACTTTGGACATTCTCGCGAAGGGTTCCCAATCCCCGACAAGATTGGTACCCTTTCACGTCCAAATCTCTCAAACTCCGGGAGAGATTCTCAAAACCAAGGTTGACATGTTTCGAGTTCCTTTCAACATTTTGGAAATCCCGCTGAAACTTTGGACATTCTCGCGAAGGGTTCCCAATCCCCGACAAGACTGGTACCCTTTCACGTCCAAATCTCTCAAACTCCGGGAGAGATTCTCAAAACCAAGGTTGACATGGTTCGAGTTCCTTTCAACATTTTGGAAATCCCGCTGAAACTTTGGACATTCTCGCGAAGGGTTCCCAATCCCCGACAAGATTGGTATTCTTTCACGTCCAAATCTCTCAAACTCCGGGAGAGATTCTCAAAACCAAAGTTGAAATGTTTCGAGTTCCTCTTAACATTTTGGAAATCCCGCTGAAACTTTGGACATTCTCGCGAAGGGTTCCCAATCCCCGACAAGACTGGTACCCTTTCACGTCCAAATCTCTCAAACTCCGGGAGAGATTCTCAAAACCAAGGTTGACATGTTTCGAGTTCCTTTCAACATTTTGGAAACCCCGCTGAAACTTTGGACATTCTGGCGAAGGGTTCCCAATCCCCGACAAGATTGGTACCCTTTCACGTCCAAATCTCTCAAACTCCGGGAGAGATTCTCAAAACCAAGGTTGACATGTTTCGAGTTCCTTTCAACATTTTGGAAATCCCGCTGAAACTTTGGACATTGTCGCGAAGGGTTCCCAATCCCCGACAAGATTGGTACCCTTTCACGTCCAAATCTCTCAAACTCCAGGAAAGATTCTCAAAACCAAGGTTGACATGGTTCGAGTTCCTTTCAACATTTTGGAAATCCCGCTGAAACTTTGGACATTCTCGCGAAGGGTTCCCAATCCCCGACAAGATTGGTACCCTTTCACTTCCAAATCTCTCAAAGTCCGGGAGAGATTCTCAAAACCAAGGTTGACATGTTTCGAGTTCCTTTCAACATTTTGGAAATCCGGCTGAAACTTTGGACATTCTCGCGAACGGGTCCCAATCCCTGACAAGATTGGTACCCTTTCAAGTCCAAATCTCTCAAAGTCCGGGAGAGATTCTCAAAACCAAGGTTGACATGTTTCGAGTTCCTTTCAACATTTTGGAAAATCCGCTGAAACTTTGGACATTCTCGCGAAGGGTTCCCAATCCCCGACAAGACTGGTACCCTTTCACGTCCAAATCTCTCAAACTCCGGGAGAGATTCTCAAAACCAAGGTTGATATGTTTCGAGTTCCTTTCAACATTTTGGAAATCCCGCTGAAACTTTGGACATTGTCGCGAAGGGTTCCCAATCCCCGACAAGATTGGTACCCTTTCACGTCCAAATCTCTCAAACTCCAGGAAAGATTCTCAAAACCAAGGTTGACATGGTTCGAGTTCCTTTCAACATTTTGGAAATCCCGCTGAAACTTTGGACATTCTCGCGAAGGGTTCCCAATCCCCGACAAGATTGGTACCCTTTCACGTCCAAATCTCTCAAACTCCGGCAGAGATTCTCAAAACCAAGGTTGACATGTTTCGAGTTCCTTTCAACATTTTGGAAATCCGCTGAAACTTTGGACATTCTCGCGAAGGGTTCCCGATCCCCGACAAGACTGGTACCCTTTCACGTCCAAATCTCTCAAACTCCGGGAGAGATTCTCAAAACCAAGGTTGACATGTTTCGAGTTCCTTTCAACATTTTGGAAATCCCGCTGAAACTTTGGACATTCTCGCGAAGGGTTCCCAATCCCCGACAAGATTGGTACCCTTTCACGTCCAAATCTCTCAAACTCCGGGAGAGATTCTCAAAACCAAGGTTGACATGTTTCGAGTTCCTTTCAACACTTTGAAAATCCGCTGAAACTTTGGACGTTCTCGCGAAGGGTTCCCAATCCCCGACAAGACTGGTACCCTTTCACGTCCAAATCTCTCAAACTCCGGGAGAGATTCTCAAAACCAAGGTTGACATGGTTCGAGTTCCTTTCAACATTTTGGAAATCCCGCTGAAACTTTGGACATTCTCGCGAAGGGTTCCCAATCCCCGACAAGATTGGTACCCTTTCACGTCCAAATCTCTCAAACTCCGGGAGAGATTCTCAAAACCAAGGTTGACATGGTTCGAGTTCCTTTCAACATTTTGGAAATCCCGCTGAAACTTTGGACATTCTGTCGAAGGGTTCCCAATCCCCGACAAGATTGGTACCCTTTCAGGTCCAAATCTCGCAAACTCCGGGAGAGATTCTCAAAACCAAGGTTGACATGTTTCGAGTTCCTTTCAACATTTTGGAAATCCCGCTGAAACTTTGGACATTCTCGCGAAGTGTTCCCAATCCCCGAGAAGATTGGTACCCTTTCACGTCCAAATCTCTCAAACTCCGGGAGAGATTCTCAAAACCAAGCTTGACATGTTTCGAGTTCCCTTCAACATTTTGGAAATCCCGCTGAAACTTTGGACATTCTCGCGAAGGGTTCCCAATCCCTGACTAGACTGGTACCCTTTCACGTCCAAATCTCTCAAACTCCGGGAGAGATTCTCAAAACCAAGGTTGACATGTTTCGAGTTCCTTTCAACATTTTGGAAAATCCGCTGAAACTTTGGACATTCTCGCGAAGGGTTCCCAATCCCCGACAAGACTGGTACCCTTTCACGTCCAAATCTCTCAAACTCCGGGAGAGATTCTCAAAACCAAGGTTGACATGTTTCGAGTTCCTTTCAACATTTTGGAAATCCTGCTGAAACTTTGGACATTGTCGCGAAGGGTTCCCAATCCCCGACAAGATTGGTACCCATTCACGTCCAAATCTCTCAAACTCCGGGAGAGATTCTCAAAACCAAGGTTGACATGTTTCGAGTTCCTTTCAACATTTTGGAAATCCCGCTGAAACTTTGGACATTCTGTCGAAGGGTTCCCAATCCCCGACAAGATTGGTACCCTTTCACGTCCAAATCTCTCAAACTCCGGGAGAGATTCTCAAAACCAAGGTTGACATGTTTCGAGTTCCTTTCAACATTTTGGAAATCCCGCTGAAACTTTGGACATTCTCGCGAAGGGTTCCCAATCCCCGACAAGATTGGTACCCTTTCATGTCCAAATATCTCAAACTCCGGGAGAGATTCTTAAAACCAAGGTTGACATGTTTCGAGTTCCTTTCAACATTTTGGAAATCCCGCTGAAACTTTGGACATTCTCGCGAAGGGTTCCCAATCCCCGACAAGACTGGTACCCTTTCACGTCCAAATCTCTCAAACTCCGGGAGAGATTCTCAAAACCAAGGTTGACATGTTTCGAGTTCCTTTCAACATTTTGGAAAATCCGCTGAAACTTTGGACATTCTCGCGAAGGGTTCCCAATCCCCGACAAGACTGGTACCCTTTCACGTCCAAATCTCTCAAACTCCGGGAGAGATTCTCAAAACCAAGGTTGATATGTTTCGAGTTCCTTTCAACATTTTGGAAATCCCGCTGAAACTTTGGACATTCTCGCGAAGGGTTCCCAATCCCCGACAAGATTGGTACCCTTTCACTTCCAAATCTCTCAAAGTCCGGGAGAGATTCTCAAAACCAAGGTGGACATATTTCGAGTTCCTTTCAACATTTTGGAAATCCGGCTGAAACTTTGGACATTCTCGCGAACGGGTCCCAATCCCTGACAAGATTGGTACCCTTTCACGTCCAAATCTCTCAAACTCCGGGAGAGATTCTCAAAACCAAGGTTGACATGGTTCGAGTTCCTTTCAACATTTTGGAAATCCCGCTGAAACTTTGGACATTCTCGCGAAGGGTTCCCAATCCCCGACAAGATTGGTACCCTTTCACGTCCAAATCTCTCAAACTCCGGCAGAGATTCTCAAAACCAAGGTTGACATGTTTCGAGTTCCTTTCAACATTTTGGAAATCCGCTGAAACTTTGGACATTCTCGCGAAGGGTTCCCAATCCCCGACAAGACTGGTACCCTTTCACGTCCAAATCTCTCAAACTCCGGGAGAGATTCTCAAAACCAAGGTTGACATGTTTCGAGTTCCTTTCAACATTTTGGAAATCCCGCTGAAACTTTGGACATTGTCGCGAAGGGTTCCCAATCCCCGACAAGATTGGTACCCATTCACGTCCAAATCTCTCAAACTCCGGGAGAGATTCTCAAAACCAAGGTTGACATGTTTCGAGTTCCTTTCAACATTTTGGAAATCCCGCTGAAACTTTGGACATTCTGTCGAAGGGTTCCCAATCCCCGACAAGATTGGTACCCTTTCACGTCCAAATCTCTCAAACTCCGGGAGAGATTCTCAAAACCAAGGTTGACATGTTTCGAGTTCCTTTCAACATTTTGGAAATCCCGCTGAAACTTTGGACATTCTCGCGAAGGGTTCCCAATCCCCGACAAGATTGGTACCCTTTCAGGTCCAAATCTCGCAAACTCCGGGAGAGATTCTCAAAACCAAGGTTGACATGTTTCGAGTTCCTTTCAACATTTTGGAAATCCCGCTGAAACTTTGGACATTCTCGCGAAGGGTTCCCAATCCCCGAGAAGATTGGTACCCTTTCACGTCCAAATCTCTCAAACTCCGGGAGAGATTCTCAAAACCAAGCTTGACATGTTTCGAGTTCCTTTCAACATTTTGGAAAACCCGCTGAAACTTTGGACATTCTCGCGAAGGGTTCCCAATCCCCGACAAGACTGGTACCCTTTCACGTCCAAATCTGTCAAACTCCGGGAGAGATTCTCAAAACCAAGGTTGACATGATTCGAGTTCCTTTCAACATTTTGGAAATCCCGCTGAAACTTTGGACATTCTCGCGAAGGGTTCCCAATCCCCGACAAGATTGGTATTCTTTCACGTCCAAATCTCTCAAACTCCGGGAGAGATTCTCAAAACCAAGGCTGACATGTTTCGAGTTCCTTTCAACATTTTGGAAATCCCGCTGAAACTTTGGACATTGTCGCGAAGGGTTCCCAATCCCCGACAAGACTGGTACCCTTTCACGTCCAAATCTCTCAAACTCCGGGAGAGATTCTCAAAACCAAGGTTGACATGTTTCGAGTTCCTTTCAACATTTTGGAAACCCCGCTGAAACTTTGGACATTCTGGCGAAGGGTTCCCAATCCCCGACAAGATTGGTACCCTTTCACGTCCAAATCTCTCAAACTCCGGGAGAGATTCTCAAAACCAAGGTTGACATGTTTCGAGTTCCTTTCAACATTTTGGAAATCCCGCTGAAACTTTGGACATTGTCGCGAAGGGTTCCCAATCCCCGACAAGATTGGTACCCTTTCACGTCCAAATCTCTCAAACTCCAGGAAAGATTCTCAAAACCAAGGTTGACATGGTTCGAGTTCCTTTCAACATTTTGGAAATCCCGCTGAAACTTTGGACATTCTCGCGAAGGGTTCCCAATCCCCGACAAGATTGGTACCCTTTCACGTCCAAATCTCTCAAACTCCGGGAGAGATTCTCAAAACCAAGGTTGACATGGTTCGAGTTCCTTTCAACATTTTGGAAATCCCGCTGAAACTTTGGACATTCTGTCGAAGGGTTCCCAATCCCCGACAAGATTGGTACCCTTTCAGGTCCAAATCTCGCAAACTCCGGGAGAGATTCTCAAAACCAAGGTTGACATGTTTCGAGTTCCTTTCAACATTTTGGAAATCCCGCTGAAACTTTGGACATTCTCGCGAAGGGTTCCCAATCCCCGAGAAGATTGGTACCCTTTCACGTCCAAATCTCTCAAACTCCGGGAGAGATTCTCAAAACCAAGGTTGACATGTTTCGAGTTCCCTTCAACATTTTGGAAATCCCGCTGAAACTTTGGACATTCTCGCGAAGGGTTCCCAATCCCTGACTAGACTGGTACCCTTTCACGTCCAAATCTCTCAAACTCCGGGAGAGATTCTCAAAACCAAGGTTGACATGTTTCGAGTTCCTTTCAACATTTTGGAAATCCCGCTGAAACTTTGGACATTCTCGCGAAGGGTTCCCAATCCCCGACAAGATTGGTACCCTTTCATGTCCAAATCTCTCAAACTCCGGGAGAGATTCTTAAAACCAAGGTTGACATGTTTCGAGTTCCTTTCAACATTTTGGAAATCCCGCTGAAACTTTGGACATTCTCGCGAAGGGTTCCCAATCCCCGACAAGACTGGTACCCTTTCACGTCCAAATCTCTCAAACTCCGGGAGAGATTCTCAAAACCAAGGTTGACATGTTTCGAGTTCCTTTCAACATTTTGGAAAATCCGCTGAAACTTTGGACATTCTCGCGAAGGGTTCCCAATCCCCGACAAGACTGGTACCCTTTCACGTCCAAATCTCTCAAACTCCGGGAGAGATTCTCAAAACCAAGGTTGATATGTTTCGAGTTCCTTTCAACATTTTGGAAATCCCGCTGAAACTTTGGACATTCTCGCGAAGGGTTCCCAATCCCCGACAAGATTGGTACCCTTTCACGTCCAAATCTCTCAAAGTCCGGGAGAGATTCTCAAAACCAAGGTGGACATATTTCGAGTTCCTTTCAACATTTTGGAAATCCGGCTGAAACTTTGGACATTCTCGCGAACGGGTCCCAATCCCTGACAAGATTGGTACCCTTTCACGTGCAAATCTCTCAAACTCCGGGAGAGATTCTCAAAACCAAGGTTGACATGGTTCGAGTTCCTTTCAACATTTTGGAAATCCCGCTGAAACTTTGGACATTCTCGCGAAGGGTTCCCAATCCCCGACAAGATTGGTACCCTTTCACGTCCAAATCTCTCAAACTCCGGCAGAGATTCTCAAAACCAAGGTTGACATGTTTCGAGTTCCTTTCAACATTTTGGAAATCCGCTGAAACTTTGGACATTCTCGCGAAGGGTTCCCAATCCCCGACAAGACTGGTACCCTTTCACGTCCAAATCTCTCAAACTCCGGGAGAGATTCTCAAAACCAAGGTTGACATGTTTCGAGTTCCTTTCAACATTTTGGAAATCCCGCTGAAACTTTGGACATTGTCGCGAAGGGTTCCCAATCCCCGACAAGATTGGTACCCATTCACGTCCAAATCTCTCAAACTCCGGGAGAGATTCTCAAAACCAAGGTTGACATGTTTCGAGTTCCTTTCAACATTTTGGAAATCCCGCTGAAACTTTGGACATTCTGTCGAAGGGTTCCCAATCCCCGACAAGATTGGTACCCTTTCACGTCCAAATCTCTCAAACTCCGGGAGAGATTCTCAAAACCAAGGTTGACATGTTTCGAGTTCCTTTCAACATTTTGGAAATCCCGCTGAAACTTTGGACATTCTGTCGAAGGGTTCCCAATCCCCGACAAGATTGGTACCCTTTCACGTCCAAATCTCTCAAACTCCGGGAGAGATTCTCAAAACCAAGGTTGACATGTTTCGAGTTCCTTTCAACATTTTGGAAATCCCGCTGAAACTTTGGACATTCTCGCGAAGGGTTCCCAATCCCCGACAAGATTGGTACCCTTTCAGGTCCAAATCTCGCAAACTCCGGGAGAGATTCTCAAAACCAAGGTTGACATGTTTCGAGTTCCTTTCAACATTTTGGAAATCCCGCTGAAACTTTGGACATTCTCGCGAAGGGTTCCCAATCCCCGAGAAGATTGGTACCCTTTCACGTCCAAATCTCTCAAACTCCGGGAGAGATTCTCAAAACCAAGCTTGACATGTTTCGAGTTCCTTTCAACATTTTGGAAAACCCGCTGAAACTTTGGACATTCTCGCGAAGGGTTCCCAATCCCCGACAAGACTGGTACCCTTTCACGTCCAAATCTGTCAAACTCCGGGAGAGATTCTCAAAACCAAGGTTGACATGGTTCGAGTTCCTTTCAACATTTTGGAAATCCCGCTGAAACTTTGGACATTCTCGCGAAGGGTTCCCAATCCCCGACAAGATTGGTATTCTTTCACGTCCAAATCTCTCAAACTCCGGGAGAGATTCTCAAAACCAAGGCTGACATGTTTCGAGTTCCTTTCAACATTTTGGAAATCCCGCTGAAACTTTGGACATTGTCGCGAAGGGTTCCCAATCCCCGACAAGACTGGTACCCTTTCACGTCCAAATCTCTCAAACTCCGGGAGAGATTCTCAAAACCAAGGTTGACATGTTTCGAGTTCCTTTCAACATTTTGGAAACCCCGCTGAAACTTTGGACATTCTGGCGAAGGGTTCCCAATCCCCGACAAGATTGGTACCCTTTCACGTCCAAATCTCTCAAACTCCGGGAGAGATTCTCAAAACCAAGGTTGACATGTTTCGAGTTCCTTTCAACATTTTGGAAATCCCGCTGAAACTTTGGACATTGTCGCGAAGGGTTCCCAATCCCCGACAAGATTGGTACCCTTTCACGTCCAAATCTCTCAAACTCCAGGAAAGATTCTCAAAACCAAGGTTGACATGGTTCGAGTTCCTTTCAACATTTTGGAAATCCCGCTGAAACTTTGGACATTCTCGCGAAGGGTTCCCAATCCCCGACAAGATTGGTACCCTTTCACGTCCAAATCTCTCAAACTCCGGGAGAGATTCTCAAAACCAAGGTTGACATGGTTCGAGTTCCTTTCAACATTTTGGAAATCCCGCTGAAACTTTGGACATTCTGTCGAAGGGTTCCCAATCCCCGACAAGATTGGTACCCTTTCAGGTCCAAATCTCGCAAACTCCGGGAGAGATTCTCAAAACCAAGGTTGACATGTTTCGAGTTCCTTTCAACATTTTGGAAATCCCGCTGAAACTTTGGACATTCTCGCGAAGGGTTCCCAATCCCCGAGAAGATTGGTACCCTTTCACGTCCAAATCTCTCAAACTCCGGGAGAGATTCTCAAAACCAAGCTTGACATGTTTCGAGTTCCCTTCAACATTTTGGAAATCCCGCTGAAACTTTGGACATTCTCGCGAAGGGTTCCCAATCCCTGACTAGACTGGTACCCTTTCACGTCCAAATCTCTCAAACTCCGGGAGAGATTCTCAAAACCAAGGTTGACATGTTTCGAGTTCCTTTCAACATTTTGGAAAATCCGCTGAAACTTTGGACATTCTCGCGAAGGGTTCCCAATCCCCGACAAGACTGGTACCCTTTCACGTCCAAATCTCTCAAACTCCGGGAGAGATTCTCAAAACCAAGGTTGACATGTTTCGAGTTCCTTTCAACATTTTGGAAATCCCGCTGAAACTTTGGACATTGTCGCGAAGGGTTCCCAATCCCCGACAAGATTGGTACCCATTCACGTCCAAATCTCTCAAACTCCGGGAGAGATTCTCAAAACCAAGGTTGACATGTTTCGAGTTCCTTTCAACATTTTGGAAATCCCGCTGAAACTTTGGACATTCTGTCGAAGGGTTCCCAATCCCCGACAAGATTGGTACCCTTTCACGTCCAAATCTCTCAAACTCCGGGAGAGATTCTCAAAACCAAGGTTGACATGTTTCGAGTTCCTTTCAACATTTTGGAAATCCCGCTGAAACTTTGGACATTCTCGCGAAGGGTTCCCAATCCCCGACAAGATTGGTACCCTTTCATGTCCAAATCTCTCAAACTCCGGGAGAGATTCTTAAAACCAAGGTTGACATGTTTCGAGTTCCTTTCAACATTTTGGAAATCCCGCTGAAACTTTGGACATTCTCGCGAAGGGTTCCCAATCCCCGACAAGACTGGTACCCTTTCACGTCCAAATCTCTCAAACTCCGGGAGAGATTCTCAAAACCAAGGTTGACATGTTTCGAGTTCCTTTCAACATTTTGGAAAATCCGCTGAAACTTTGGACATTCTCGCGAAGGGTTCCCAATCCCCGACAAGACTGGTACCCTTTCACGTCCAAATCTCTCAAACTCCGGGAGAGATTCTCAAAACCAAGGTTGATATGTTTCGAGTTCCTTTCAACATTTTGGAAATCCCGCTGAAACTTTGGACATTCTCGCGAAGGGTTCCCAATCCCCGACAAGATTGGTACCCTTTCACTTCCAAATCTCTCAAAGTCCGGGAGAGATTCTCAAAACCAAGGTGGACATATTTCGAGTTCCTTTCAACATTTTGGAAATCCGGCTGAAACTTTGGACATTCTCGCGAACGGGTCCCAATCCCTGACAAGATTGGTACCCTTTCACGTCCAAATCTCTCAAACTCCGGGAGAGATTCTCAAAACCAAGGTTGACATGGTTCGAGTTCCTTTCAACATTTTGGAAATCCCGCTGAAACTTTGGACATTCTCGCGAAGGGTTCCCAATCCCCGACAAGATTGGTACCCTTTCACGTCCAAATCTCTCAAACTCCGGCAGAGATTCTCAAAACCAAGGTTGACATGTTTCGAGTTCCTTTCAACATTTTGGAAATCCGCTGAAACTTTGGACATTCTCGCGAAGGGTTCCCAATCCCCGACAAGACTGGTACCCTTTCACGTCCAAATCTCTCAAACTCCGGGAGAGATTCTCAAAACCAAGGTTGACATGTTTCGAGTTCCTTTCAACATTTTGGAAATCCCGCTGAAACTTTGGACATTGTCGCGAAGGGTTCCCAATCCCCGACAAGATTGGTACCCATTCACGTCCAAATCTCTCAAACTCCGGGAGAGATTCTCAAAACCAAGGTTGACATGTTTCGAGTTCCTTTCAACATTTTGGAAATCCCGCTGAAACTTTGGACATTCTGTCGAAGGGTTCCCAATCCCCGACAAGACTGGTACCCTTTCACGTCCAAATCTCTCAAACTCCGGGAGAGATTCTCAAAACCAAGGTTGACATGTTTCGAGTTCCTTTCAACATTTTGGAAATCCCGCTGAAACTTTGGACATTCTCGCGAAGGGTTCCCAATCCCCGACAAGATTGGTACCCTTTCAGGTCCAAATCTCGCAAACTCCGGGAGAGATTCTCAAAACCAAGGTTGACATGTTTCGAGTTCCTTTCAACATTTTGGAAATCCCGCTGAAACTTTGGACATTCTCGCGAAGGGTTCCCAATCCCCGAGAAGATTGGTACCCTTTCACGTCCAAATCTCTCAAACTCCGGGAGAGATTCTCAAAACCAAGCTTGACATGTTTCGAGTTCCTTTCAACATTTTGGAAAACCCGCTGAAACTTTGGACATTCTCGCGAAGGGTTCCCAATCCCCGACAAGACTGGTACCCTTTCACGTCCAAATCTGTCAAACTCCGGGAGAGATTCTCAAAACCAAGGTTGACATGGTTCGAGTTCCTTTCAACATTTTGGAAATCCCGCTGAAACTTTGGACATTCTCGCGAAGGGTTCCCAATCCCCGACAAGATTGGTATTCTTTCACGTCCAAATCTCTCAAACTCCGGGAGAGATTCTCAAAACCAAGGCTGACATGTTTCGAGTTCCTTTCAACATTTTGGAAATCCCGCTGAAACTTTGGACATTGTCGCGAAGGGTTCCCAATCCCCGACAAGACTGGTACCCTTTCACGTCCAAATCTCTCAAACTCCGGGAGAGATTCTCAAAACCAAGGTTGACATGTTTCGAGTTCCTTTCAACATTTTGGAAACCCCGCTGAAACTTTGGACATTCTGGCGAAGGGTTCCCAATCCCCGACAAGATTGGTACCCTTTCACGTCCAAATCTCTCAAACTCCGGGAGAGATTCTCAAAACCAAGGTTGACATGTTTCGAGTTCCTTTCAACATTTTGGAAATCCCGCTGAAACTTTGGACATTGTCGCGAAGGGTTCCCAATCCCCGACAAGATTGGTACCCTTTCACGTCCAAATCTCTCAAACTCCAGGAAAGATTCTCAAAACCAAGGTTGACATGGTTCGAGTTCCTTTCAACATTTTGGAAATCCCGCTGAAACTTTGGACATTCTCGCGAAGGGTTCCCAATCCCCGACAAGATTGGTACCCTTTCACTTCCAAATCTCTCAAACTCCGGGAGAGATTCTCAAAACCAAGGTTGACATGTTTCGAGTTCCTTTCAACATTTTGGAAATCCGGCTGAAACTTTGGACATTCTCGCGAACGGGTCCCAATCCCTGACAAGATTGGTACCCTTTCAAGTCCAAATCTCTCAAAGTCCGGGAGAGATTCTCAAAACCAAGGTTGACATGTTTCGAGTTCCTTTCAACATTTTGGAAAATCCGCTGAAACTTTGGACATTCTCGCGAAGGGTTCCCAATCCCCGACAAGACTGGTACCCTTTCACGTCCAAATCTCTCAAACTCCGGGAGAGATTCTCAAAACCAAGGTTGATATGTTTCGAGTTCCTTTCAACATTTTGGAAATCCCGCTGAAACTTTGGACATTGTCGCGAAGGGTTCCCAATCCCCGACAGGATTGGTACCCTTTCACGTCCAAATCTCTCAAACTCCAGGAAAGATTCTCAAAACCAAGGTTGACATGGTTCGAGTTCCTTTCAACATTTTGGAAATCCCGCTGAAACTTTGGACATTCTCGCGAAGGGTTCCCAATCCCCGACAAGATTGGTACCCTTTCACGTCCAAATCTCTCAAACTCCGGCAGAGATTCTCAAAACCAAGGTTGACATGTTTCGAGTTCCTTTCAACATTTTGGAAATCCGCTGAAACTTTGGACATTCTCGCGAAGGGTTCCCGATCCCCGACAAGACTGGTACCCTTTCACGTCCAAATCTCTCAAACTCCGGGAGAGATTCTCAAAACCAAGGTTGACATGTTTCGAGTTCCTTTCAACATTTTGGAAATCCCGCTGAAACTTTGGACATTCTCGCGAAGGGTTCCCAATCCCCGACAAGATTGGTATTCTTTCACGTCCAAATCTCTCAAACTCCGGGAGAGATTCTCAAAACCAAAGTTGAAATGTTTCGAGTTCCTCTTAACATTTTGGAAATCCCGCTGAAACTTTGGACATTCTCCCGAAGGGTTCCCAATCCCCGAAAAGATTGGTACCCTTTCATGTCTAAATCTCTCAAACTCCGGGAGAGATTCTCAAAACCAAGGTTGACATGTTTCGAGTTCCTTTCAACATTTTGGAAACCCCGCTGAAACTTTGGACATTCTCCCGAAGGGTTCCCAATCCCCGACAAGACTGGTACCCTTTCACGTCCAAATCTCTCAAACTCCGGGAGAGATTCTCAAAACCAAGGTTGACATGTTTCGAGTTCCTTTCAACATTTTGGAAATCCCGCTGAAACTTTGGACATTCTCCCGAAGGGTTCCCAATCCCCGACAAGATTGGTACCCTTTCACGTCCAAATCTCTCAAACTCCGGGAGAGATTCTCAAAACCAAGGTTGACATGGTTCGAGTTCCTTTCAACATTTTGGAAATCCCGCTGAAACTTTGGACATTCTGTCGAAGGGTTCCCAATCCCCGACAAGATTGGTACCCTTTCAGGTCCAAATCTCGCAAACTCCGGGAGAGATTCTCAAAACCAAGGTTGACATGTTTCGAGTTCCTTTCAACATTTTGGAAATCCCGCTGAAACTTTGGACATTCTCGCGAAGGGTTCCCAATCCCCGACAAGACTGGTACCCTTTCACGTCCGAATCTCTCAAACTCCGGGAGAGATTCTCAAAACCAAGGTTGACATGTTTCGAGTTCCTTTCAACATTTTGGAAAATCCGCTGAAACTTTGGACATTCTCGCGAAGGGTTCCCAATCCCCGAGAAGATTGGTACCCTTTCACGTCCAAATCTCTCAAACTCCGGGAGAGATTCTCAAAACCAAGGTTGATATGTTTTGAGTTCCTTTCAACATTTTGGAAATCCCGCTGAAACTTTGGACATTCTCGCGAAGGGTTCCCAATCCCCGACAAGATTGGTACCCTTTCACTTCCAAATCTCTCAAAGTCCGGGAGAGATTCTCAAAACCAAGGTGGACATATTTCGAGTTCCTTTCAACATTTTGGAAATCCGGCTGAAACTTTGGACATTCTCGCGAACGGGTCCCAATCCCTGACAAGATTGGTACCCTTTCACGTCCAAATCTCTCAAACTCCGGGAGAGATTCTCAAAACCAAGGTTGACATGGTTCGAGTTCCTTTCAACATTTTGGAAATCCCGCTGAAACTTTGGACATTCTCGCGAAGGGTTCCCAATCCCCGACAAGATTGGTACCCTTTCACGTCCAAATCTCTCAAACTCCGGGAGAGATTCTCAAAACCAAGGTTGACATGTTTCGAGTTCCTTTCAACATTTTGGAAATCCGCTGAAACTTTGGACATTCTCGCGAAGGGTTCCCAATCCCCGACAAGACTGGTACCCTTTCACGTCCAAATCTCTCAAACTCCGGGAGAGATTCTCAAAACCAAGGTTGACATGTTTCGAGTTCCTTTCAACATTTTGGAAATCCCGCTGAAACTTTGGACATTGTCGCGAAGGGTTCCCAATCCCCGACAAGATTGGTACCCATTCACGTCCAAATCTCTCAAACTCCGGGAGAGATTCTCAAAACCAAGGTTGACATGTTTCGAGTTCCTTTCAACATTTTGGAAATCCCGCTGAAACTTTGGACATTCTGTCGAAGGGTTCCCAATCCCCGACAAGATTGGTACCCTTTCACGTCCAAATCTCTCAAACTCCGAGAGAGATTCTCAAAACCAAGGTTGACATGTTTCGAGTTCCTTTCAACATTTTGGAAATCCCGCTGAAACTTTGGACATTCTCGCGAAGGGTTCCCAATCCCCGACAAGACTGGTACCCTTTCACGTCCAAATCTCTCAAACTCCGGGAGAGATTCTCAAAACCAAGGTTGACATGGTTCGAGTTCCTTTCAACATTTTGGAAATCCCGCTGAAACTTTGGACATTCTCGCGAAGGGTTCCCAATCCCCGACAAGATTGGTATTCTTTCACGTCCAAATCTCTCAAACTCCGGGAGAGATTCTCAAAACCAAGGCTGACATGTTTCGAGTTCCTTTCAACATTTTGGAAATCCCGCTGAAACTTTGGACATTGTCGCGAAGGGTTCCCAATCCCCGACAAGACTGGTACCCTTTCACGTCCAAATCTCTCAAACTCCGGGAGAGATTCTCAAAACCAAGGTTGACATGTTTCGAGTTCCTTTCAACATTTTGGAAACCCCGCTGAAACTTTGGACATTCTGGCGAAGGGTTCCCAATCCCCGACAAGATTGGTACCCTTTCACGTCCAAATCTCTCAAACTCCGGGAGAGATTCTCAAAACCAAGGTTGACATGTTTCGAGTTCCTTTCAACATTTTGGAAATCCCGCTGAAACTTTGGACATTGTCGCGAAGGGTTCCCAATCCCCGACAAGATTGGTACCCTTTCACGTCCAAATCTCTCAAACTCCAGGAAAGATTCTCAAAACCAAGGTTGACATGGTTCGAGTTCCTTTCAACATTTTGGAAATCCCGCTGAAACTTTGGACATTCTCGCGAAGGGTTCCCAATCCCCGACAAGATTGGTACCCTTTCACTTCCAAATCTCTCAAAGTCCGGGAGAGATTCTCAAAACCAAGGTTGACATGTTTCGAGTTCCTTTCAACATTTTGGAAATCCGGCTGAAACTTTGGACATTCTCGCGAACGGGTCCCAATCCCTGACAAGATTGGTACCCTTTCAAGTCCAAATCTCTCAAAGTCCGGGAGAGATTCTCAAAACCAAGGTTGACATGTTTCGAGTTCCTTTCAACATTTTGGAAAATCCGCTGAAACTTTGGACATTCTCGCGAAGGGTTCCCAATCCCCGACAAGACTGGTACCCTTTCACGTCCAAATCTCTCAAACTCCGGGAGAGATTCTCAAAACCAAGGTTGATATGTTTCGAGTTCCTTTCAACATTTTGGAAATCCCGCTGAAACTTTGGACATTGTCGCGAAGGGTTCCCAATCCCCGACAAGATTGGTACCCTTTCACGTCCAAATCTCTCAAACTCCAGGAAAGATTCTCAAAACCAAGGTTGACATGGTTCGAGTTCCTTTCAACATTTTGGAAATCCCGCTGAAACTTTGGACATTCTCGCGAAGGGTTCCCAATCCCCGACAAGATTGGTACCCTTTCACGTCCAAATCTCTCAAACTCCGGCAGAGATTCTCAAAACCAAGGTTGACATGTTTCGAGTTCCTTTCAACATTTTGGAAATCCGCTGAAACTTTGGACATTCTGGCGAAGGGTTCCCGATCCCCGACAAGACTGGTACCCTTTCACGTCCAAATCTCTCAAACTCCGGGAGAGATTCTCAAAACCAAGGTTGACATGTTTCGAGTTCCTTTCAACATTTTGGAAATCCCGCTGAAACTTTGGACATTCTCGCGAAGGGTTCCCAATCCCCGACAAGATTGGTATTCTTTCACGTCCAAATCTCTCAAACTCCGGGAGAGATTCTCAAAACCAAAGTTGAAATGTTTCGAGTTCCTCTTAACATTTTGGAAATCCCGCTGAAACTTTGGACATTCTCGCGAAGGGTTCCCAATCCCCGAAAAGATTGGTACCCTTTCATGTCCAAATCTCTCAAACTCCGGGAGAGATTCTCAAAACCAAGGTTGACATGTTTCGAGTTCCTTTCAACATTTTGGAAACCCCGCTGAAACTTTGGACATTCTGGCGAAGGGTTCCCAATCCCCGACAAGATTGGTACCCTTTCACGTCCAAATCTCTCAAACTCCGGGAGAGATTCTCAAAACCAAGGTTGACATGTTTCGAGTTCCTTTCAACACTTTGAAAATCCGCTGAAACTTTGGACGTTCTCGCGAAGGGTTCCCAATCCCCGACAAGACTGGTACCCTTTCACGTCCAAATCTCTCAAACTCCGGGAGAGATTCTCAAAACCAAGGTTGACATGTTTCGAGTTCCTTTCAACATTTTGGAAATCCCGCTGAAACTTTGGACATTCTCCCGAAGGGTTCCCAATCCCCGACAAGATTGGTACCCTTTCACGTCCAAATCTCTCAAACTCCGGGAGAGATTCTCAAAACCAAGGTTGACATGGTTCGAGTTCCTTTCAACATTTTGGAAATCCCGCTGAAACTTTGGACATTCTGTCGAAGGGTTCCCAATCCCCGACAAGATTGGTACCCTTTCACGTCCAAATCTCTCAAACTCCGGGAGAGATTCTCAAAACCAAGCTTGACATGTTTCGAGTTCCTTTCAACATTTTGGAAAATCCGCTGAAACTTTGGACATTCTCGCGAAGGGTTCCCAATCCCCGACAAGACTGGTACCCTTACACGTCCAAATCTCTCAAACTCCGGGAGAGATTCTCAAAACCAAGGTTGACATGTTTCGAGTTCCTTTCAACATTTTGGAAATCCCGCTGAAACTTTGGACATTGTCGCGAAGGGTTCCCAATCCCCGACAAGATTGGTACCCATTCACGTCCAAATCTCTCAAACTCCGGGAGAGATTCTCAAAACCAAGGTTGACATGTTTCGAGTTCCTTTCAACATTTTGGAAATCCCGCTGAAACTTTGGACATTCTGTCGAAGGGTTCCCAATCCCCGACAAGATTGGTACCCTTTCACGTCCAAATCTCTCAAACTCCGGGAGAGATTCTCAAAACCAAGGTTGACATGTTTCGAGTTCCTTTCAACATTTTGGAAACCCCGCTGAAACTTTGGACATTCTGGCGAAGGGTTCCCAATCCCCGACAAGATTGGTACCCTTTCATGTCCAAATCTCTCAAACTCCGGGAGAGATTCTTAAAACCAAGGTTGACATGTTTCGAGTTCCTTTCAACATTTTGGAAATCCGCTGAAACTTTGGACATTCTGGCGAAGGGTTCCCGATCCCCGACAAGACTGGTACCCTTTCACGTCCAAATCTCTCAAACTCCGGGAGAGATTCTCAAAACCAAGGTTGACATGTTTCGAGTTCCTTTCAACATTTTGGAAATCCCGCTGAAACTTTGGACATTCTCGCGAAGGGTTCCCAATCCCCGACAAGATTGGTATTCTTTCACGTCCAAATCTCTCAAACTCCGGGAGAGATTCTCAAAACCAAAGTTGAAATGTTTCGAGTTCCTCTTAACATTTTGGAAATCCCGCTGAAACTTTGGACATTCTCGCGAAGGGTTCCCAATCCCCGAAAAGATTGGTACCCTTTCATGTCCAAATCTCTCAAACTCCGGGAGAGATTCTCAAAACCAAGGTTGACATGTTTCGAGTTCCTTTCAACATTTTGGAAACCCCGCTGAAACTTTGGACATTCTGGCGAAGGGTTCCCAATCCCCGACAAGATTGGTACCCTTTCACGTCCAAATCTCTCAAACTCCGGGAGAGATTCTCAAAACCAAGGTTGACATGTTTCGAGTTCCTTTCAACACTTTGAAAATCCGCTGAAACTTTGGACGTTCTCGCGAAGGGTTCCCAATCCCCGACAAGACTGGTACCCTTTCACGTCCAAATCTCTCAAACTCCGGGAGAGATTCTCAAAACCAAGGTTGACATGTTTCGAGTTCCTTTCAACATTTTGGAAATCCCGCTGAAACTTTGGACATTCTCCCGAAGGGTTCCCAATCCCCGACAAGATTGGTACCCTTTCACGTCCAAATCTCTCAAACTCCGGGAGAGATTCTCAAAACCAAGGTTGACATGGTTCGAGTTCCTTTCAACATTTTGGAAATCCCGCTGAAACTTTGGACATTCTGTCGAAGGGTTCCCAATCCCCGACAAGATTGGTACCCTTTCAGGTCCAAATCTCGCAAACTCCGGGAGAGATTCTCAAAACCAAGGTTGACATGTTTCGAGTTCCTTTCAACATTTTGGAAATCCGCTGAAACTTTGGACATTCTCGCGAAGGGTTCCCAATCCCTGAGAAGATTGGTACCCTTTCACGTCCAAATCTCTCAAACTCCGGGAGAGATTCTCAAAACCAAGCTTGACATGTTTCGAGTTCCCTTCAACATTTTGGAAATCCCGCTGAAACTTTGGACATTCTCGCGAAGGGTTCCCAATCCCTGACTAGACTGGTACCCTTTCACGTCCAAATCTCTCAAACTCCGGGAGAGATTCTCAAAACCAAGGTTGACATGTTTCGAGTTCCTTTCAACATTTTGGAAAATCCGCTGAAACTTTGGACATTCTCGCGAAGGGTTCCCAATCCCCGACAAGACTGGTACCCTTACACGTCCAAATCTCTCAAACTCCGGGAGAGATTCTCAAAACCAAGGTTGACATGTTTCGAGTTCCTTTCAACATTTTGGAAATCCCGCTGAAACTTTGGACATTGTCGCGAAGGGTTCCCAATCCCCGACAAGATTGGTACCCATTCACGTCCAAATCTCTCAAACTCCGGGAGAGATTCTCAAAACCAAGGTTGACATGTTTCGAGTTCCTTTCAACATTTTGGAAATCCCGCTGAAACTTTGGACATTCTGTCGAAGGGTTCCCAATCCCCGACAAGATTGGTACCCTTTCACGTCCAAATCTCTCAAACTCCGGGAGAGATTCTCAAAACCAAGGTTGACATGTTTCGAGTTCCTTTCAACATTTTGGAAATCCCGCTGAAACTTTGGACATTCTCGCGAAGGGTTCCCAATCCCCGACAAGATTGGTACCCTTTCATGTCCAAATCTCTCAAACTCCGGGAGAGATTCTTAAAACCAAGGTTGACATGTTTCGAGTTCCTTTCAACATTTTGGAAATCCCGCTGAAACTTTGGACATTCTCGCGAAGGGTTCCCAATCCCCGACAAGACTGGTACCCTTTCACGTCCAAATCTCTCAAACTCCGGGAGAGATTCTCAAAACCAAGGTTGACATGTTTCGAGTTCCTTTCAACATTTTGGAAAATCCGCTGAAACCTTGGACATTCTCGCGAAGGGTTCCCAATCCCCGACAAGACTGGTACCCTTTCACGTCCAAATCTCTCAAACTCCGGGAGAGATTCTCAAAACCAAGGTTGATATGTTTCGAGTTCCTTTCAACATTTTGGAAATCCCGCTGAAACTTTGGACATTCTCGCGAAGGGTTCCCAATCCCCGACAAGATTGGTACCCTTTCACTTCCAAATCTCTCAAACTCCGGGAGAGATTCTCAAAACCAAGGTTGACATGTTTCGAGTTCCTTTCAACATTTTGGAAATCCCGCTGAAACTTTGGACATTCTCGCGAAGGGTTCCCAATCCCCGACAAGATTGGTACCCTTTCACGTCCAAATCTCTCAAACTCCGGCAGAGATTCTCAAAACCAAGGTTGACATGTTTCGAGTTCCTTTCAACATTTTGGAAATCCGCTGAAACTTTGGACATTCTCGCGAAGGGTTCCCAATCCCCGACAAGACTGGTACCCTTTCACGTCCAAATCTCTCAAACTCCGGGAGAGATTCTCAAAACCAAGGTTGACATGTTTCGAGTTCCTTTCAACATTTTGGAAATCCCGCTGAAACTTTGGACATTGTCGCGAAGGGTTCCCAATCCCCGACAAGATTGGTACCCATTCACGTCCAAATCTCTCAAACTCCGGGAGAGATTCTCAAAACCAAGGTTGACATGTTTCGAGTTCCTTTCAACATTTTGGAAATCCCGCTGAAACTTTGGACATTCTGTCGAAGGGTTCCCAAGCCCCGACAAGATTGGTACCCTTTCACGTCCAAATCTCTCAAACTCCGGGAGAGATTCTCAAAACCAAGGTTGACATGTTTCGAGTTCCTTTCAACATTTTGGAAATCCCGCTGAAACTTTGGACATTCTCGCGAAGGGTTCCCAATCCCCGACAAGACTGGTACCCTTTCACGTCCAAATCTCTCAAACTCCGGGAGAGATTCTCAAAACCAAGGTTGACATGTTTCGAGTTCCTTTCAACATTTTGGAAATCCCGCTGAAACTTTGGACATTCTCGCGAAGGGTTCCCAATCCCCGACAAGACTGGTACCCTTTCACGTCCAAATCTCTCAAACTCCGGGAGAGATTCTCAAAACCAAGGTTGACATGTTTCGAGTTCCTTTCAACATTTTGGAAAATCCGCTGAAACTTTGGACATTCTCGCGAAGGGTTCCCAATCCCCGACAAGACTGGTACCCTTTCACGTCCAAATCTCTCAAACTCCGGGAGAGATTCTCAAAACCAAGGTTGATATGTTTCGAGTTCCTTTCAACATTTTGGAAATCCCGCTGAAACTTTGGACATTGTCGCGAAGGGTTCCCAATCCCCGACAAGATTGGTATTCTTTCACGTCCAAATCTCTCAAACTCCAGGAAAGATTCTCAAAACCAAGGTTGACATGGTTCGAGTTCCTTTCAACATTTTGGAAATCCCGCTGAAACTTTGGACATTCTCGCGAAGGGTTCCCAATCCCCGACAAGATTGGTACCCTTTCACTTCCAAATCTCTCAAAGTCCGGGAGAGATTCTCAAAACCAAGGTTGACATGTTTCGAGTTCCTTTCAACATTTTGGAAATCCGGCTGAAACTTTGGACATTCTCGCGAACGGGTCCCAATCCCTGACAAGATTGGTACCCTTTCAAGTCCAAATCTCTCAAAGTCCGGGAGAGATTCTCAAAACCAAGGTTGACATGTTTCGAGTTCCTTTCAACATTTTGGAAATCCCGCTGAAACTTTGGACATTGTCGCGAAGGGTTCCCAATCCCCGACAAGACTGGTACCCTTTCACGTCCAAATCTCTCAAACTCCGGGAGAGATTCTCAAAACCAAGGTTGACATGTTTCGAGTTCCTTTCAACATTTTGGAAATCCCGCTGAAACTTTGGACATTCTCGCGAAGGGTTCCCAATCCCCGACAAGATTGGTACCCTTTCACGTCCAAATCTCTCAAACTCCGGGAGAGATTCTCAAAACCAAGGTTGACATGGTTCGAGTTCCTTTCAACATTTTGGAAATCCCGCTGAAACTTTGGACATTCTCGCGAAGGGTTCCCAATCACCGTCAAGATTGGTACCCTTTCACGTCCAAATCTCTCAAACTCCGGCAGAGATTCTCAAAACCAAGGTTGACATGTTTCGAGTTCCTTTCAACATTTTGGAAATCCGCTGAAACTTTGGACATTCTCGCGAAGGGTTCCCGATCCCCGACAAGACTGGTACCCTTTCACGTCCAAATCTCTCAAACTCCGGGAGAGATTCTCAAAACCAAGGTTGACATGTTTCGAGTTCCTTTCAACATTTTGGAAATCCCGCTGAAACTTTGGACATTCTCGCGAAGGGTTCCCAATCCCCGACAAGATTGGTATTCTTTCACGTCCAAATCTCTCAAACTCCGGGAGAGATTCTCAAAACCAAAGTTGAAATGTTTCGAGTTCCTCTTAACATTTTGGAAATCCCGCTGAAACTTTGGACATTCTCGCGAAGGGTTCCCAATCCCCGACAAGATTGGTACCCTTTCATGTCCAAATCTCTCAAACTCCGGGAGAGATTCTCAAAACCAAGGTTGACATGTTTCGAGTTCCTTTCAACATTTTGGAAATCCCGCTGAAACTTTGGACATTGTCGCGAAGGGTTCCCAATCCCCGACAAGATTGGTACCCTTTCACTTCCAAATCTCTCAAAGTCCGGGAGAGATTCTCAAAACCAAGGTTGACATGTTTCGAGTTCCTTTCAACATTTTGGAAATCCGGCTGAAACTTTGGACATTCTCGCGAACGGGTCCCAATCCCTGACAAGATTGGTGCCCTTTCACGTCCAAATCTCTCAAACTCCGGGAGAGATTCTCAAAACCAAGGTTGACATGTTTCGAGTTCCTTTCAACATTTTGGAAATCCGCTGAAACTTTGGACATTCTCGCGAAGGGTTCCCGATCCCCGACAAGACTGGTACCCTTTCACGTCCAAATCTCTCAAACTCCGGGAGAGATTCTCAAAACCAAGGTTGACATGTTTCGAGTTCCTTTCAACATTTTGGAAATCCCGCTGAAACTTTGGACATTCTCGCGAAGGGTTCCCAATCCCCGACAAGACTGGTACCCTTTCACTTCCAAATCTCTCAAAGTCCGGGAGAGATTCTCAAAACCAAGGTTGACATGTTTCGAGTTCCTTTCAACATTTTGGAAATCCGGCTGAAACTTTGGACATTCTCGCGAACGGGTCCCAATCCCTGACAAGATTGGTACCCTTTCACGTCCAAATCTCTCAAACTCCGGGAGAGATTCTCAAAACCAAGGTTGACATGTTTCGAGTTCCTTTCAACATTTTGGAAATCCCGCTGAAACTTTGGACATTCTCGCGAAGGGTTCCCAATCCCCGACAAGACTGGTACCCTTTCACTTCCAAATCTCTCAAAGTCCGGCAGAGATTCTCAAAACCAAGGTTGACATGTTTCGAGTTCCTTTCAACATTTTGGAAATCCGCTGAAACTTTGGACATTCTCGCGAAGGGTTCCCGATCCCCGACAAGACTGGTACCCTTTCACGTCCAAATCTCTCAAACTCCGGGAGAGATTCTCAAAACCAAGGTTGACATGTTTCGAGTTCCTTTCAACATTTTGGAAATCCCGCTGAAACTTTGGACATTCTCGCGAAGGGTTCCCAATCCCCGACAAGATTGGTATTCTTTCATGTCCAAATCTCTCAAACTCCGGGAGAGATTCTCAAAACCAAGGTTGACATGTTTCGAGTTCCTTTCAACATTTTGGAAATCCCGCTGAAACTTTGGACATTGTCGCGAAGGGTTCCCAATCCCCGACAAGATTGGTACCCATTCACGTCCAAATCTCTCAAACTCCGGGAGAGATTCTCAAAACCAAGGTTGACATGTTTCGAGTTCCTTTCAACATTTTGGAAATCCCGCTGAAACTTTGGACATTCTGTCGAAGGGTTCCCAATCCCCGACAAGATTGGTACCCTTTCACGTCCAAATCTTTCAAACTCCGGGAGAGATTCTCAAAACCAAGGTTGACATGTTTCGAGTTCCTTTCAACATTTTGGAAATCCCGCTGAAACTTTGGACATTGTCGCGAAGGGTTCCCAATCCCCGAGAAGATTGGTACCCTTTCACGTCCAAATCTCTCAAACTCCGGGAGAGATTCTCAAAACCAAGGTTGACATGTTTCGAGTTCCTTTCAACATTTTGGAAATCCCGCTGAAACTTTGGACATTGTCGCGAAGGGTTCCCAATCCCCGACAAGACTGGTACCCTTTCACGTCCAAATCTCTCAAACTCCGGGAGAGATTCTCAAAACCAAGGTTGACATGGTTCGAGTTCCTTTCAACATTTTGGAAATCCCGCTGAAACTTTGGACATTGTCGCGAAGGGTTCCCAATCCCCGACAAGACTGGTACCCTTTCACGTCCAAATCTCTCAAACTCCGGGAGAGATTCTCAAAACCAAGGTTGACATGGTTCGAGTTCCTTTCAACATTTTGGAAATCCCGCTGAAACTTTGGACATTCTCGCGAAGGGTTCCCAATCCCCGACAAGATTGGTACCCTTTCACGTCCAAATCTCTCAGACTCCGGGAGAGATTCTCAAAACCGAGGTTGACATGGTTCGAGTTCCTTTCAACATTTTGGAAATCCCGCTGAAACTTTGGACATTCTCGCGAAGGGTTCCCAATCCCCGACAAGATTGGTACCCTTTCACGTCCAAATCTCTCAAACTCCGGCAGAGATTCTCAAAACAAGGGTTGACATGTTTCGAGTTCCTTTCAACATTTTGGAAAATCCGCCGAAACTTTGGACATTCTCGCGAAGGGTTCCCAATCCCCGACAAGACTGGTACCCTTTCACGTCCAAATCTCTCAAACTCCGGGAGAGATTCTCAAAACCAAGGTTGACATGTTTCGAGTTCCTTTCAACATTTTGGAAATCCCGCTGAAACTTTGGACATTGTCGCGAAGGGTTCCCAATCCCCGACAAGATTGGTACCCATTCACGTCCAAATCTCTCAAACTCCGGGAGAGATTCTCAAAACCAAGGTTGACATGTTTTGAGTTCCTTTCAACATTTTGGAAATCCCGCTGAAACTTTGGACATTCTCGCGAAGGGTACCTGATCCCCGACAAGATTGGTACACTTTCACGTCCAAATCTCTCAAACTCCGGGAGAGATTCTCAAAACCAAGGTTGACATGTTTCGAGTTCCTTTCAACATTTTGGAAAATCCGCTGAAACTTTGGACATTCTAGCGAAGGGTTCCCAATCACCGTCAAGATTGGTACCCTTTCACGTCCAAATCTCTCAAACTCCGGGAGAGATTCTCAAAACCAAGGTTGATATGTTTCGAGTTCCTTTCAACATTTTGGAAATCCCGCTGAAACTTTGGACATTGTCGCGAAGGGTTCCCAATCCCCGACAAGATTGGTACCCTTTCACGTCCAAATCTCTCAAACTCCGGCAGAGATTCTCAAAACCAAGGTTGACATGGTTCGAGTTCCTTTCAACATTTTGGAAATCCCGCTGAAACTTTGGACATTCTCGCGAAGGGTTCCCAATCCCCGAGAAGATTGGTACCCTTTCACTTCCAAATCTCTCAAAGTCCGGGAGAGATTCTCAAAACCAAGGTTGACATGTTTCGAGTTCCTTTCAACATTTTGGAAATCCGGCTGAAACTTTGGACATTCTCGCGAACGGGTCCCAATCCCTGACAAGATTGGTACCCTTTCAAGTCCAAATCTCTCAAAGTCCGGGAGAGATTCTCAAAACCAAGGTTGACATGGTTCGAGTTCCTTTCAACATTTTGGAAATCCCGCTGAAACTTTGGACATTCTCGCGAAGGGTTCCCAATCCCCGACAAGATTGGTACCCTTTCACGTCCAAATCTCTCAAACTCCGGGAGAGATTCTCAAAACCGAGGTTGACATGGTTCGAGTTCCTTTCAACATTTTGGAAATCCCGCTGAAACTTTGGACATTCTCGCGAAGGGTTCCCAATCACCGTCAAGATTGGTACCCTTTCACGTCCAAATCTCTCAAACTCCGGCAGAGATTCTCAAAACCAAGGTTGACATGTTTCGAGTTCCTTTCAACATTTTGGAAATCCGCTGAAACTTTGGACATTCTCGCGAAGGGTTCCCGATCCCCGACAAGACTGGTACCCTTTCACGTCCAAATCTCTCAAACTCCGGGAGAGATTCTCAAAACCAAGGTTGACATGTTTCGAGTTCCTTTCAACATTTTGGAAATCCCGCTGAAACTTTGGACATTCTCGCGAAGGGTTCCCTATCCCCGACAAGATTGGTATTCTTTCAGGTCCAAATCTCTCAAACTCCGGGAGAGATTCTCAAAACCAAAGTTGAAATGTTTCGAGTTCCTCTTAACATTTTGGAAATCCCGCTGAAACTTTGGACATTCTCGCGAAGGGTTCCCAATCCCCGACAAGATTGGTACCCTTTCACGTCCAAATCTCTCAAACTCCGGGAGAGATTCTCAAAACCAAGGTTGACATGTTTCGAGTTCCTTTCAACATTTTGGAAAATCCGCTGAAACTTTGGACATTCTCGCGAAGGGTTCCCAATCCCCGACAAGACTGGTACCCTTTCACGTCCAAATCTCTCAAACTCCGGGAGAGATTCTCAAAACCAAGGTTGATATGTTTCGAGTTCCTTTCAACATTTTGGAAATCCCGCTGAAACTTTGGACATTGTCGCGAAGGGTTCCCAATCCCCGACAAGATTGGTACCCTTTCACGTCCAAATCTCTCAAACTCCAGGAAAGATTCTCAAAACCAAGGTTGACATGGTTCGAGTTCCTTTCAACATTTTGGAAATCCCGCTGAAACTTTGGACATTCTCGCGAAGGGTTCCCAATCCCCGACAAGATTGGTACCCTTTCACTTCCAAATCTCTCAAAGTCCGGGAGAGATTCTCAAAACCAAGGTTGACATGTTTCGAGTTCCTTTCAACATTTTGGAAATCCCGCTGAAACTTTGGACATTGTCGCGAAGGGTTCCCAATCCCCGACAAGACTGGTACCCTTTCACGTCCAAATCTCTCAAACTCCGGGAGAGATTCTCAAAACCAAGGTTGACATGTTTCGAGTTCCTTTCAACATTTTGGAAATCCCGCTGAAACTTTGGACATTGTCGCGAAGGGTTCCCAATCCCCGACAAGACTGGTACCCTTTCACGTCCAAATCTCTCAAACTCCGGGAGAGATTCTCAAAACCAAGGTTGACATGTTTCGAGTTCCTTTCAACATTTTGGAAATCCCGCTGAAACTTTGGACATTCTCGCGAAGGGTTCCCAATCCCCGACAAGATTGGTACCCTTTCACGTCCAAATCTCTCAAACTCCGGGAGAGATTCTCAAAACCGAGGTTGACATGGTTCGAGTTCCTTTCAACATTTTGGAAATCCCGCTGAAACTTTGGACATTGTCGCGAAGGGTTCCCAATCCCCGACAAGATTGGTACCCATTCACGTCCAAATCTCTCAAACTCCGGGAGAAATTCTCAAAACCAAGGTTGACATGTTTCGAGTTCCTTTCAACATTTTGGAAATCCCGCTGAAACTTTGGACATTCTGTCGAAGGGTTCCCAATCCCCGACAAGATTGGTACCCTTTCACGTCCAAATCTCTCAAACTCCGGGAGAGATTCTCAAAACCAAGGTTGACATGTTTCGAGTTCCTTTCAACATTTTGGAAATCCCGCTGAAACTTTGGACATTCTCGCGAAGGGTTCCCAATCCCCGAGAAGATTGGTACCCTTTCACGTCCAAATCTCTCAAACTCCGGGAGAGATTCTCAAAACCAAGGTTGACATGTTTCGAGTTCCTTTCAACATTTTGGAAATCCCGCTGAAACTTTGGACATTCTCGCGAAGGGTTCCCAATCCCCGACAAGACTGGTACCCTTTCACGTCCAAATCTCTCAAACTCCGGCAGAGATTCTCAAAACCAAGGTTGACATGTTTCGAGTTCCTTTCAACATTTTGGAAAATCCGCTGAAACTTTGGACATTCTCGCGAAGGGTTCCCAATCCCCGACAAGACTGGTACCCTTTCACGTCCAAATCTCTCAAACTCCGGGAGAGATTCTCAAAACCAAGGTTGATATGTTTCGAGTTCCTTTCAACATTTTGGAAATCCCGCTGAAACTTTGGACATTGTCGCGAAGGGTTCCCAATCCCCGACAAGATTGGTACCCTTTCACGTCCAAATCTCTCAAACTCCAGGAAAGATTCTCAAAACCAAGGTTGACATGGTTCGAGTTCCTTTCAACATTTTGGAAATCCCGCTGAAACTTTGGACATTCTCGCGAAGGGTTCCCAATCCCCGACAAGATTGGTACCCTTTCACTTCCAAATCTCTCAAAGTCCGGGAGAGATTCTCAAAACCAAGGTTGACATGTTTCGAGTTCCTTTCAACATTTTGGAAATCCCGCTGAAACTTTGGACATTCTCGCGAACGGGTCCCAATCCCTGACAAGATTGGTACTCTTTCAAGTCCAAATCTCTCAAAGTCCGGGAGAGATTCTCAAAACCAAGGTTGACATGTTTCGAGTTCCTTTCAACATTTTGGAAATCCCGCTGAAACTTTGGACATTGTCGCGAAGGGTTCCCAATCCCCGACAAGACTGGTACCCTTTCACGTCCAAATCTCTCAAACTCCGGGAGAGATTCTCAAAACCAAGGTTGACATGGTTCGAGTTCCTTTCAACATTTTGGAAATCCCGCTGAAACTTTGGACATTCTCGCGAAGGGTTCCCAATCCCCGACAAGATTGGTACCCTTTCACGTCCAAATCTCTCAAACTCCGGGAGAGATTCTCAAAACCGAGGTTGACATGGTTCGAGTTCCTTTCAACATTTTGGAAATCCCGCTGAAACTTTGGACATTCTCGCGAAGGGTTCCCAATCCCCGACAAGATTGGTACCCTTTCACGTCCAAATCTCTCAAACTCCGGCAGAGATTCTCAAAACCAAGGTTGACATGTTTCGAGTTCCTTTCAACATTTTGGAAAATCCGCTGAAACATTGGACATTCTCGCGAAGGGTTCCCAATCCCCGACAAGACTGGTACCCTTTCACGTCCAAATCTCTCAAACTCCGGGAGAGATTCTCAAAACCAAGGTTGACATGTTTCGAGTTCCTTTCAACATTTTGGAAATCCCGCTGAAACTTTGGACATTGTCGCGAAGGGTTCCCAATCCCCGACAAGATTTGTACCCATTCACGTCCAAATCTCTCAAACTCCGGGAGAGATTCTCAAAACCAAGGTTGACATGTTTCGAGTTCCTTTCAACATTTTGGAAATCCCGCTGAAACTTTGGACATTCTGTCGAAGGGTTCCCAATCCCCGACAAGATTGGTACCCTTTCACGTCCAAATCTCTCAAACTCCGGGAGAGATTCTCAAAACCAAGGTTGACATGTTTCGAGTTCCTTTCAACATTTTGGAAATCCCGCTGAAACTTTGGACATTCTCGCGAAGGGTTCCCAATCCCCGAGAAGATTGGTACCCTTTCACGTCCAAATCTCTCAAACTCCGGGAGAGATTCTCAAAACCAAGGTTGACATGGTTCGAGTTCCTTTCAACATTTTGGAAATCCCGCTGAAACTTTGGACATTGTCGCGAAGGGTTCCCAATCCCCGACAAGACTGGTACCCTTTCACGTCCAAATCTCTCAAACTCCGGGAGAGATTCTCAAAACCAAGGTTGACATGTTTCGAGTTCCTTTCAACATTTTGGAAAATCCGCTGAAACTTTGGACATTCTCGCGAAGGGTTCCCAATCCCCGACAAGACTGGTACCCTTTCACGTCCAAATCTCTCAAACTCCGGGAGAGATTCTCAAAACCAAGGTTGATATGTTTCGAGTTCCTTTCAACATTTTGGAAATCCCGCTGAAACTTTGGACGTTGTCGCGAAGGGTTCCCAATCCCCGACAAGATTGGTACCCTTTCACGTCCAAATCTCTCAAACTCCAGGAAAGATTCTCAAAACCAAGGTTGACATGGTTCGAGTTCCTTTCAACATTTTGGAAATCCCGCTGAAACTTTGGACATTCTCGCGAAGGGTTCCCAATCCCCGACAAGATTGGTACCCTTTCACTTCCAAATCTCTCAAAGTCCGGGAGAGATTCTCAAAACCAAGGTTGACATGTTTCGAGTTCCTTTCAACATTTTGGAAATCCGGCTGAAACTTTGGACATTCTCGCGAACGGGTCCCAATCCCTGACAAGATTGGTACCCTTTCAAGTCCAAATCTCTCAAAGTCCGGGAGAGATTCTCAAAACCAAGGTTGACATGTTTCGAGTTCCTTTCAACATTTTGGAAATCCCGCTGAAACTTTGGACATTGTCGCGAAGGGTTCCCAATCCCCGACAAGACTGGTACCCTTTCACGTCCAAATCTCTCAAACTCCGGGAGAGATTCTCAAAACCAAGGTTGACATGGTTCGAGTTCCTTTCAACATTTTGGAAATCCCGCTGAAACTATGGACATTCTGGCGAAGGGTTCCCAATCCCCGACAAGATTGGTACCCTTTCACGTCCAAATCTCTCAAACTCCGGGAGAGATTCTCAAAACCGAGGTTGACATGGTTCGAGTTCCTTTCAACATTTTGGAAATCCCGCTGAAACTTTGGACATTCTCGCGAAGGGTTCCCAATCACCTTCAAGATTGGTACCCTTTCACGTCCAAATCTCTCAAACTCCGGCAGAGATTCTCAAAACCAAGGTTGACATGTTTCGAGTTCCTTTCAACATTTTGGAAATCCGCTGAAACTTTGGACATTCTCGCGAAGGGTTCCCGATCCCCGACAAGACTGGTACCCTTTCACGTCCAAATCTCTCAAACTCCGGGAGAGATTCTCAAAACCAAGGTTGACATGTTTCGAGTTCCTTTCAACATTTTGGAAATCCCGCTGAAACTTTGGACATTCTCGCGAAGGGTTCCCAATCCCCGACAAGATTGGTACCCTTTCACGTCCAAATCTCTCAAACTCCGGGAGAGATTCTCAAAACCAAAGTTGAAATGTTTGGAGTTCCTCTTAACATTTTGGAAATTCCGCTGAAACTTTGGACATCCTCGCGAAGGGTTCCCGATCCCCGACAAGACTGGTACCCTTTCACGTCCAAATCTCTCAAACTCCGGGAGAGATTCTCAAAACCAAGGTTGACATGTTTCGAGTTCCTTTCAACATTTTGGAAATCCCGCTGAAACTTTGGACATTCTCGCGAAGGGTTCCCAATCCCCGACAAGATTGGTATTCTTTCACGTCCAAATCTCTCAAACTCCGGGAGAGATTCTCAAAACCAAGGTTGACATGTTTCGAGTTCCTTTCAACATTTTGGAAACCCCGCTGAAACTTTGGACATTCTGGCGAAGGGTTCCCAATCCCCGACAAGATTGGTACCCTTTCACGTCCAAATCTCTCAAACTCCGGGAGAGATTCTCAAAACCAAGGTTGACATGTTTCGAGTTCCTTTCAACATTTTGAAAATCCGCTGAAACTTTGGACATTCTCGCGAAGGGTTCCCGGTCCCCGACAAGACTGGTACCCTTTCACGTCCAAATCTCTCAAACTCCGGGAGAGATTCTCAAAACCAAGGTTGAAATGTTTCGAGTTCCTTTCAACATTTTGGAAACCCCGCTGAAACTTTGGACATTCTGGCGAAGGGTTCCCAATCCCCGACAAGATTGGTACCCTTTCACGTCCAAATCTCTCAAACTCCGGGAGAGATTCTCAAAACCAAGGTTGACATGTTTCGAGTTCCTTTCAACATTTTGAAAATCCGCTGAAACTTTGGACATTCTCGCGAAGGGTTCCCGGTCCCCGACAAGACTGGTACCCTTTCACGTCCAAATCTCTCAAACTCCGGGAGAGATTCTCAAAACCAAGGTTGACATGTTTCGAGTTCCTTTCAACATTTTGGAAATCCCGCTGAAACTTTGGACATTCTCGCGAAGGGTTCCCAATCCGCGACAAGATTGGTACCCTTTCACGTCCAAATCTCTCAAACTCCGGGAGAGATTCTCAAAACCGAGGTTGACATGTTTCGAGTTCCTTTCAACATTTTGGAAATCCCGCTGAAACTTTGGACATTCTCGCGAAGGGTTCCCAATCCCCGACAAGATTGGTACCCTTTCAGGTCCAAATCTCTCAAACTCCGGGAGAGATTCTCAAAACCAAGGTTGACATGGTTCGAGTTCCTTTCAACATTTTGGAAATCCCGCTGAAACTTTGGACATTCTCGCGAAGGGTTCCCAATCCCCGACAAGATTGGTACCCTTTCAGGTCCAAATCTCTCAAACTCCGGGAGAGATTCTCAAAACCAAGGTTGACATGTTTCGAGTTCCTTTCAACATTTTGGAAATCCCGCTGAAACTTTGGACATTCTGGCGAAGGATTCCCAATCCCCGACAAGACTGGTACCCTTTCACGTCCAAATCTCTCAAACTCCGGGAGAGATTCTCAAAACCAAGGTTGACATGTTTCGAGTTCCTTTCAACATTTTGGAAATCCCGCTGAAACTTTGGACATTCTCGCGAAGGGTTCCCAATCCCCGAGAAGATTGGTACCCTTTCAGGTCCAAATCTCTCAAACTCCGGGAGAGATTCTCAAAACCAAGGTTGACATGTTTCGAGTTCCTTTCAACATTTTGGAAATCCCGCTGAAACTTTGGACATTCTCGCGAAGGGTTCCCAATCCCCGACAAGACTGGTACCCTTTCACGTCCAAATCTCTCAAACTCCGGGAGAGATTCTCAAAACCAAGGTTGACATGTTTCGAGTTCCTTTCAACATTTTGGAAATCCCGCTGAAACTTTGGACATTCTGTCGAAGGGTTCCCAATCCCCGACAAGATTGGTACCCTTTCACGTCCAAATCTCTCAAACTCCGGGAGAGATTCTCAAAACCAAGGTTGACATGTTTCGAGTTCCTTTCAACATTTTGGAAATCCCGCTGAAACTTTGGACATTCTCGCGAAGGGTTCCCAATCCCCGAGAAGATTGGTACCCTTTCAGGTACAAATCTCTCAAACTCCGGGAGAGATTCTCAAAACCAAGGTTGACATGTTTCGAGTTCCTTTCAACATTTTGGAAATTCCGCTGAAACTTTGGACATTCTCGCGAAGGGTTCCCAATCCCCGACAAGACTGGTACCCTTTCACGTCCAAATCTCTCAAACTCCGGGAGAGATTCTCAAAACCAAGGTTGACATGTTTCGAGTTCCTTTCAACATTTTGGAAATCCCGCTGAAACTTTGGACATTCTCGCGAAGGGTTCCCAATCCCCGAGAAGATTGGTACCCTTTCACGTCCAAATCTCTCAAACTCCGGGAGAGATTCTCAAAACCAAGGTTGACATGTTTCGAGTTCCTTTCAACATTTTGGAAATCCCGCTGAAACTTTGGACATTCTCGCGAAGGGTTCCCAATCCCCGAGAAGATTGGTACCCATTCACGTCCAAATCTCTCAAACTCCGGGAGAGATTCTCAAAACCAAGGTTGACATGTTTCGAGTTCCTTTCAACATTTTGGAAAATCCGCTGAAACTTTGGACATTCTCGCGAAGGGTTCCCAATCCCCGACAAGACTGGTACCCTTTCACGTCCAAATCTCTCAAACTCCGGGAGAGATTCTCAAAACCAAGGTTGACATGTTTCGAGTTCCTTTCAACATTTTGGAAATCCCGCTGAAACTTTGGACATTCTCGCGAAGGGTTCCCAATCCCCGAGAAGATTGGTACCCTTTCAGGTCCAAATCTCTCAAACTCCGGGAGAGATTCTCAAAACCAAGGTTGACATGTTTCGAGTTCCTTTCAACATTTTGGAAATCCCGCTGAAACTTTGGACATTCTCGCGAAGGGTTCCCAATCCCCGACAAGACTGGTACCCTTTCACGTCCAAATCTCTCAAACTCCGGGAGAGATTCTCAAAACCAAGGTTGACATGTTTCGAGTTCCTTTCAACATTTTGGAAATCCCGCTGAAACTTTGGACATTCTCGCGAAGGGTTCCCAATCCCCGACAAGATTGGTACCCTTTCACGTCCAAATCTCTCAAACTCCGGGAGAGATTCTCAAAACCAAGGTTGACATGTTTCGAGTTCCTTTCAACATTTTGGAAATCCCGCTGAAACTTTGGACATTCTCGCGAAGGGTTCCCAATCCCCGACAAGACTGGTACCCTTTCACGTCCAAATCTCTCAAACTCCGGGAGAGATTCTCAAAACCAAGGTTGACATGTTTCGAGTTCCTTTCAACATTTTGGAAATCCGGCTGAAACTTTGGACATTCTCGCGAAGGGTTCCCAATCCCCGACAAGACTGGTACCCTTTCACGTCCAAATCTCTCAAACTCCGGGAGAGATTCTCAAAACCAAGGTTGACATGTTTCGAGTTCCTTTCAACATTTTGGAAATCCCGCTGAAACTTTGGACATTCTCGCGAAGGGTTCCCAATCCCCGAGAAGATTGGTACCCTTTCAGGTCCAAATCTCTCAAACTCCGGGAGAGATTCTCAAAACCAAGGTTGACATGTTTCGAGTTCCTTTCAACATTTTGGAAATCCCGCTGAAACTTTGGACATTCTCGCGAAGGGTTCCCAATCCCCGACAAGACTGGTACCCTTTCACGTCCAAATCTCTCAAACTCCGGGAGAGATTCTCAAAACCAAGGTTGACATGTTTCGAGTTCCTTTCAACATTTTGGAAATCCCGCTGAAACTTTGGACATTCTGTCGAAGGGTTCCCAATCCCCGACAAGATTGGTACCCTTTCACGTCCAAATCTCTCAAACTCCGGGAGAGATTCTCAAAACCAAGGTTGACATGTTTCGAGTTCCTTTCAACATTTTGGAAATCCCGCTGAAACTTTGGACATTCTCGCGAAGGGTTCCCAATCCCCGAGAAGATTGGTACCCTTTCAGGTCCAAATCTCTCAAACTCCGGGAGAGATTCTCAAAACCAAGGTTGACATGTTTCGAGATCCTTTCAACATTTTGGAAATCCCGCTGAAACTTTGGACATTCTCGCGAAGGGTTCCCAATCCCCGACAAGACTGGTACCCTTTCACGTCCAAATCTCTCAAACTCCGGGAGAGATTCTCAAAACCAAGGTTGACATGTTTCGAGTTCCTTTCAACATTTTGGAAATCCCGCTGAAACTTTGGACATTCTCGCGAAGGGTTCCCAATCCCCGAGAAGATTGGTACCCTTTCACGTCCAAATCTCTCAAACTCCGGGAGAGATTCTCAAAACCAAGGTTGACATGTTTCGAGTTCCTTTCAACATTTTGGAAATCCCGCTGAAACTTTGGACATTCTCGCGAAGGGTTCCCAATCCCCGAGAAGATTGGTACCCATTCACGTCCAAATCTCTCAAACTCCGGGAGAGATTCTCAAAACCAAGGTTGACATGTTTCGAGTTCCTTTCAACATTTTGGAAATCCCGCTGAAACTTTGGACATTCTCGCGAAGGGTTCCCAATCCCCGACAAGACTGGTACCCTTTCACGTCCAAATCTCTCAAACTCCGGGAGAGATTCTCAAAACCAAGGTTGACATGTTTCGAGTTCCTTTCAACATTTTGGAAATCCGGCTGAAACTTTGGACATTCTCGCGAAGGGTTCCCAATCCCCGACAAGACTGGTACCCTTTCACGTCCAAATCTCTCAAACTCCGGGAGAGATTCTCAAAACCAAGGTTGATATGTTTCGAGTTCCTTTCAACATTTTGGAAATCCCGCTGAAACTTTGGACATTGTCGCGAAGGGTTCCCAATCCCCGACAAGATTGGTACCCTTTCACGTCCAAATCTCTCAAACTCCAGGAAAGATTCTCAAAACCAAGGTTGACATGGTTCGAGTTCCTTTCAACATTTTGGAAATCCCGCTGAAACTTTGGACATTCTCGCGAAGGGTTCCCAATCCCCGACAAGATTGGTACCCTTTCACTTCCAAATCTCTCAAAGTCCGGGAGAGATTCTCAAAACCAAGGTTGACATGTTTCGAGTTCCTTTCAACATTTTGGAAATCCGGCTGAAACTTTGGACATTCTCGCGAACGGGTCCCAATCCCTGACAAGATTGGTACCCTTTCACGTCCAAATCTCTCAAACTCCGGGAGAGAATCTCAAAACCAAGGTTGACATGTTTCGAGTTCCTTTCAACATTTTGGAAATCCCGCTGAAACTTTGGACATTCTCGCGAAGGGTTCCCAATCCCCGACAAGATTGGTACCCTTTCACGTCCAAATCTCTCAAACTCCGGGAGAGATTCTCAAAACCAAGGTTGACATGTTTCGAGTTCCTTTCAACATTTTGGAAATCCCGCTGAAACTTTGGACATTCTCGCGAAGGGTTCCCAATCCCCGAGAAGATTGGTACCCTTTCACGTCCAAATCTCTCAAAGTCCGGGAGAGATTCTCAAAACCAAGGTTGACATGTTTCGAGTTCCTTTCAACATTTTGGAAATCCCGCTGAAACTTTGGACATTCTCGCGAAGGGTTCCCAATCCCCGACAAGACTGGTACCCTTTCACGTCCAAATCTCTCAAACTCCGGGAGAGATTCTCAAAACCAAGGTTGACATGTTTCGAGTTCCTTTCAACATTTTGGAAAATCCGCTGAAACTTTGGACATTCTCGCGAAGGGTTCCCAATCCCCGACAAGACTGGTACCCTTTCACGTCCAAATCTCTCAAACTCCGGGAGAGATTCTCAAAACCAAGGTTGATATGTTTCGAGTTCCTTTCAACATTTTGGAAATCCCGCTGAAACTTTGGACATTGTCGCGAAGGGTTCCCAATCCCCGACAAGATTGGTACCCTTTCACGTCCAAATCTCTCAAACTCCAGGAAAGATTCTCAAAACCAAGGTTGACATGGTTCGAGTTCCTTTCAACATTTTGGAAATCCCGCTGAAACTTTGGACATTCTCGCGAAGGGTTCCCAATCCCCGACAAGATTGGTACCCTTTCACTTCCAAATCTCTCAAAGTCCGGGAGAGATTCTCAAAACCAAGGTTGACATGTTTCGAGTTCCTTTCAACATTTTGGAAATCCGGCTGAAACTTTGGACATTCTCGCGAACGGGTCCCAATCCCTGACAAGATTGGTACCCTTTCAAGTCCAAATCTCTCAAAGTCCGGGAGAGATTCTCAAAACCAAGGTTGACATGTTTCGAGTTCCTTTCAACATTTTGGAAATCCCGCTGAAACTTTGGACATTGTCGCGAAGGGTTCCCAATCCCCGACAAGATTTGTACCCATTCACGTCCAAATCTCTCAAACTCCGGGAGAGATTCTCAAAACCAAGGTTGACATGTTTCGAGTTCCTTTCAACATTTTGGAAATCCCGCTGAAACTTTGGACATTCTGTCGAAGGGTTCCCAATCCCCGACAAGATTGGTACCCTTTCACGTCCAAATCTCTCAAACTCCGGGAGAGATTCTCAAAACCAAGGTTGACATGTTTCGAGTTCCTTTCAACATTTTGGAAATCCCGCTGAAACTTTGGACATTGTCGCGAAGGGTTCCCAATCCCCGACAAGATTGGTACCCATTCACGTCCAAATCTCTCAAACTCCGGGAGAGATTCTCAAAACCAAGGTTGACATGTTTCGAGTTCCTTTCAACATTTTGGAAATCCCGCTGAAACTTTGGACATTCTCGCGAAGGGTTCCCAATCCCCGACAAGACTGGTACCCTTTCACGTCCAAATCTCTCAAACTCCGGGAGAGATTCTCAAAACCAAGGTTGACATGTTTCGAGTTCCTTTCAACATTTTGGAAAATCCGCTGAAACTTTGGACATTCTCGCGAAGGGTTCCCAATCCCCGACAAGACTGGTACCCTTTCACGTCCAAATCTCTCAAACTCCGGGAGAGATTCTCAAAACCAAGGTTGATATGTTTCGAGTTCCTTTCAACATTTTGGAAATCCCGCTGAAACTTTGGACGTTGTCGCGAAGGGTTCCCAATCCCCGACAAGATTGGTACCCTTTCACGTCCAAATCTCTCAAACTCCAGGAAAGATTCTCAAAACCAAGGTTGACATGGTTCGAGTTCCTTTCAACATTTTGGAAATCCCGCTGAAACTTTGGACATTCTCGCGAAGGGTTCCCAATCCCCGACAAGATTGGTACCCTTTCACTTCCAAATCTCTCAAAGTCCGGGAGAGATTCTCAAAACCAAGGTTGACATGTTTCGAGTTCCTTTCAACATTTTGGAAATCCGGCTGAAACTTTGGACATTCTCGCGAACGGGTCCCAATCCCTGACAAGATTGGTACCCTTTCAAGTCCAAATCTCTCAAAGTCCGGGAGAGATTCTCAAAACCAAGGTTGACATGTTTCGAGTTCCTTTCAACATTTTGGAAATCCCGCTGAAACTTTGGACATTGTCGCGAAGGGTTCCCAATCCCCGACAAGACTGGTACCCTTTCACGTCCAAATCTCTCAAACTCCGGGAGAGATTCTCAAAACCAAGGTTGACATGGTTCGAGTTCCTTTCAACATTTTGGAAATCCCGCTGAAACTTTGGACATTCTCGCGAAGGGTTCCCAATCCCCGACAAGATTGGTACCCTTTCACGTCCAAATCTCTCAAACTCCGGGAGAGATTCTCAAAACCGAGGTTGACATGGTTCGAGTTCCTTTCAACATTTTGGAAATCCCGCTGAAACTTTGGACATTCTCGCGAAGGGTTCCCAATCACCTTCAAGATTGGTACCCTTTCACGTCCAAATCTCTCAAACTCCGGCAGAGATTCTCAAAACCAAGGTTGACATGTTTCGAGTTCCTTTCAACATTTTGGAAATCCGCTGAAACTTTGGACATTCTCGCGAAGGGTTCCCGATCCCCGACAAGACTGGTACCCTTTCACGTCCAAATCTCTCAAACTCCGGGAGAGATTCTCAAAACCAAGGTTGACATGTTTCGAGTTCCTCTTAACATTTTGGAAATCCCGCTGAAACTTTGGACATTCTCGCGAAGGGTTCCCAATCCCCGACAAGATTGGTACCCTTTCACGTCCAAATCTCTCAAACTCCGGGAGAGATTCTCAAAACCAAAGTTGAAATGTTTCGAGTTCCTCTTAACATTTTGGAAATCCCGCTGAAACTTTGGACATTCTCGCGAAGGGTTCCCAATCCCCGACAAGATTGGTACCCTTTCACGTCCAAATCTCTCAAACTCCGGGAGAGATTCTCAAAACCAAGGTTGACATGTTTCGAGTTCCTTTCAACATTTTGAAAATCCGCTGAAACTTTGGACATTCTCGCGAAGGGTTCCCGGTCCCCGACAAGACTGGTACCCTTTCACGTCCAAATCTCTCAAACTCCGGGAGAGATTCTCAAAACCAAGGTTGACATGTTTCGAGTTCCTTTCAACATTTTGGAAACCCCGCTGAAACTTTGGACATTCTGGCGAAGGGTTCCCAATCCCCGACAAGATTGGTACCCTTTCACGTCCAAATCTCTCAAACTCCGGGAGAGATTCTCAAAACCAAGGTTGACATGTTTCGAGTTCCTTTCAACATTTTGAAAATCCGCTGAAACTTTGGACATTCTCGCGAAGGGTTCCCGGTCCCCGACAAGACTGGTACCCTTTCACGTCCAAATCTCTCAAACTCCGGGAGAGATTCTCAAAACCAAGGTTGACATGTTTCGAGTTCCTTTCAACATTTTGGAAATCCCGCTGAAACTTTGGACATTCTCGCGAAGGGTTCCCAATCCGCGACAAGATTGGTACCCTTTCACGTCCAAATCTCTCAAAATCCGGGAGAGATTCTCAAAACCAAGGTTGACATGTTTCGAGTTCCTTTCAACATTTTGGAAATCCCGCTGAAACTTTGGACATTCTCGCGAAGGGTTCCCAATCCCCGACAAGATTGGTACCCTTTCACGTCCAAATCTCTCAAACTCCGGCAGAGATTCTCAAAACCAAGGTTGACATGGTTCGAGTTCCTTTCAACATTTTGGAAATCCCGCTGAAACTTTGGACATTCTCGCGAAGGGTTCCCAATCCCCGACAAGACTGGTACCCTTTCACGTCCAAATCTCTCAAACTCCGGGAGAGATTCTCAAAACCAAGGTTGACATGTTTCGAGTTCCTTTCAACATTTTGGAAATCCCGCTGAAACTTTGGACATTCTGGCGAAGGATTCCCAATCCCCGACAAGACTGGTACCCTTTCACGTCCAAATCTCTCAAACTCCGGGAGAGATTCTCAAAACCAAGGTTGACATGTTTCGAGTTCCTTTCAACATTTTGGAAATCCCGCTGAAACTTTGGACATTCTCGCGAAGGGTTCCCAATCCCCGAGAAGATTGGTACCCTTTCAGGTCCAAATCTCTCAAACTCCGGGAGAGATTCTCAAAACCAAGGTTGACATGTTTCGAGTTCCTTTCAACATTTTGGAAATCCCGCTGAAACTTTGGACATTCTCGCGAAGGGTTCCCAATCCCCGACAAGACTGGTACCCTTTCACGTCCAAATCTCTCAAACTCCGGGAGAGATTCTCAAAACCAAGGTTGACATGTTTCGAGTTCCTTTCAACATTTTGGAAATCCCGCTGAAACTTTGGACATTCTGGCGAAGGGTTCCCAATCCCCGACAAGATTGGTACCCTTTCACGTCCAAATCTCTCAAACTCCGGGAGAGATTCTCAAAACCAAGGTTGACATGTTTCGAGTTCCTTTCAACATTTTGGAAATCCCGCTGAAACTTTGGACATTCTCGCGAAGGGTTCCCAATCCCCGAGAAGATTGGTACCCTTTCAGGTCCAAATCTCTCAAACTCCGGGAGAGATTCTCAAAACCAAGGTTGACATGTTTCGAGTTCCTTTCAACATTTTGGAAATCCCGCTGAAACTTTGGACATTCTCGCGAAGGGTTCCCAATCCCCGACAAGACTGGTACCCTTTCACGTCCAAATCTCTCAAACTCCGGGAGAGATTCTCAAAACCAAGGTTGACATGTTTCGAGTTCCTTTCAACATTTTGGAAATCCCGCTGAAACTTTGGACATTCTCGCGAAGGGTTCCCAATCCCCGAGAAGATTGGTACCCTTTCACGTCCAAATCTCTCAAACTCCGGGAGAGATTCTCAAAACCAAGGTTGACATGTTTCGAGTTCCTTTCAACATTTTGGAAATCCCGCTGAAACTTTGGACATTCTCGCGAAGGGTTCCCAATCCCCGAGAAGATTGGTACCCATTCACGTCCAAATCTCTCAAACTCCGGGAGAGATTCTCAAAACCAAGGTTGACATGTTTCGAGTTCCTTTCAACATTTTGGAAATCCCGCTGAAACTTTGGACATTCTCGCGAAGGCTTCCCAATCCCCGAGAAGATTGGTACCCTTTCACGTCCAAATCTCTCAAACTCCGGGAGAGATTCTCAAAACCAAGGTTGATATGTTTCGAGTTCCTTTCAACATTTTGGAAATCCCGCTGAAACTTTGGACATTGTCGCGAAGGGTTCCCAATCCCCGACAAGATTGGTACCCTTTCACGTCCAAATCTCTCAAACTCCAGGAAAGATTCTCAAAACCAAGGTTGACATGGTTCGAGTTCCTTTCAACATTTTGGAAATCCCGCTGAAACTTTGGACATTCTCGCGAAGGGTTCCCAATCCCCGACAAGATTGGTACCCTTTCACTTCCAAATCTCTCAAAGTCCGGGAGAGATTCTCAAAACCAAGGTTGACATGTTTCGAGTTCCTTTCAACATTTTGGAAATCCGGCTGAAACTTTGGACATTCTCGCGAACGGGTCCCAATCCCTGACAAGATTGGTACCCTTTCAAGTCCAAATCTCTCAAAGTCCGGGAGAGATTCTCAAAACCAAGGTTGACATGTTTCGAGTTCCTTTCAACATTTTGGAAATCCCGCTGAAACTTTGGACATTGTCGCGAAGGGTTCCCAATCCCCGACAAGACTGGTACCCTTTCACGTCCAAATCTCTCAAACTCCGGGAGAGATTCTCAAAACCAAGGTTGACATGGTTCGAGTTCCTTTCAACATTTTGGAAATCCCGCTGAAACTTTGGACATTCTCGCGAAGGGTTCCCAATCACCGTCAAGATTGGTACCCTTTCACGTCCAAATCTCTCAAACTCCGGGAGAGATTCTCAAAACCAAGGTTGACATGTTTCGAGTTCCTTTCAACATTTTGGAAATCCCGCTGAAACTTTGGACATTCTCGCGAAGGGTTCCCAATCCCCGACAAGATTGGTACCCTTTCACGTCCAAATCTCTCAAGCTCCGGGAGAGATTCTCAAAACCAAAGTTGAAATGTTTCGAGTTCCTCTTAACATTTTGGAAATCCCGCTGAAACTTTGGACATTCTCGCGAAGGGTTCCCAATCCCCGACAAGATTGGTACCCTTTCACGTCCAAATCTCTCAAACTCCGGGAGAGATTCTCAAAACCAAGGTTGACATGTTTCGAGTTCCTTTCAACATTTTGGAAATTCCGCTGAAACTTTGGACATTCTCGCGAAGGGTTCCCGATCCCCGACAAGACTGGTACCCTTTCACGTCCAAATCTCTCAAACTCCGGGAGAGATTCTCAAAACCAAGGTTGACATGTTTCGAGTTCCTTTCAACATTTTGGAAATCCCGCTGAAACTTTGGACATTCTCGCGAAGGGTTCCCAATCCCCGACAAGATTGGTATTCTTTCACGTCCAAATCTCTCAAACTCCGGGAGAGATTCTCAAAACCAAGGTTGACATGTTTCGAGTTCCTTTCAACATTTTGGAAACCCCGCTGAAACTTTGGACATTCTGGCGAAGGGTTCCCAATCCCCGACAAGATTGGTACCCTTTCACGTCCAAATCTCTCAAACTCCGGGAGAGATTCTCAAAACCAAGGTTGACATGTTTCGAGTTCCTTTCAACATTTTGAAAATCCGCTGAAACTTTGGACATTCTCGCGAAGGGTTCCCAATCCCCGACAAGACTGGTACCCTTTCACGTCCAAATCTCTCAAACTCCGGGAGAGATTCTCAAAACTAAGGTTGACATGTTTCGAGTTCCTTTCAACATTTTGGAAATCCCGCTGAAACTTTGGACATTCTCGCGAAGGGTTCCCAATCCGCGACAGGATTGGTACCCTTTCACGTCCAAATCTCTCAAACTCCGGGAGAGATTCTCAAAACCGAGGTTGACATGTTTCGAGTTCCTTTCAACATTTTGGAAATCCCGCTGAAACTTTGGACATTCTCGCGAAGGGTTCCCAATCCCCGACAAGATTGGTACCCTTTCACGTCCAAATCTCTCAAACTCCGGGAGAGATTCTCAAAACCAAGGTTGACATGGTTCGAGTTCCTTTCAACATTTTGGAAATCCCGCTGAAACTTTGGACATTCTCGCGAAGGGTTCCCAATCCCCGACAAGACTGGTACCCTTTCACGTCCAAATCTCTCAAACTCCGGGAGAGATTCTCAAAACCAAGGTTGACATGTTTCGAGTTCCTTTCAACATTTTGGAAATCCCGCTGAAACTTTGGACATTCTGTCGAAGGGTTCCCAATCCCCGACAAGATTGGTACCCTTTCACGTCCAAATCTCTCAAACTCCGGGAGAGGTTCTCAAAACCAAGGTTGACATGTTTCGAGTTCCTTTCAACATTTTGGAAATCCCGCTGAAACTTTGGACATTCTCGCGAAGGGTTCCCAATCCCCGAGAAGATTGGTACCCTTTCAGGTCCAAATCTCTCAAACTCCGGGAGAGATTCTCAAAACCAAGGTTGACATGTTTCGAGTTCCTTTCAACATTTTGGAAATCCCGCTGAAACTTTGGACATTCTCGCGAAGGGTTCCCAATCCCCGACAAGACTGGTACCCTTTCACGTCCAAATCTCTCAAACTCCGGGAGAGATTCTCAAAACCAAGGTTGACATGTTTCGAGTTCCTTTCAACATTTTGGAAAATCCGCTGAAACTTTGGACATTCTCGCGAAGGGTTCCCAATCCCCGACAAGACTGGTACCCTTTCACGTCCAAATCTCTCAAACTCCGGGAGAGATTCTCAAAACCAAGGTTGATATGTTTCGAGTTCCTTTCAACATTTTGGAAATCCCGCTGAAACTTTGGACATTGTCGCGAAGGGTTCCCAATCCCCGACAAGATTGGTACCCTTTCACGTCCAAATCTCTCAAACTCCAGGAAAGATTCTCAAAACCAAGGTTGACATGTTTCGAGTTCCTTTCAACATTTTGGAAAATCCGCTGAAACTTTGGACATTCTCGCGAAGGGTTCCCAATCCCCGACAAGATTGGTACCCTTTCACTTCCAAATCTCTCAAAGTCCGGGAGAGATTCTCAAAACCAAGGTTGACATGTTTCGAGTTCCTTTCAACATTTTGGAAATCCGGCTGAAACTTTGGACATTCTCGCGAACGGGTCCCAATCCCTGACAAGATTGGTACCCTTTCAAGTCCAAATCTCTCAAAGTCCGGGAGAGATTCTCAAAACCAAGGTTGACATGTTTCGAGTTCCTTTCAACATTTTGGAAATCCCGCTGAAACTTTGGACATTGTCGCGAAGGGTTCCCAATCCCCGACAAGACTGGTACCCTTTCACGTCCAAATCTCTCAAACTCCGGGAGAGATTCTCAAAACCAAGGTTGACATGGTTCGAGTTCCTTTCAACATTTTGGAAATCCCGCTGAAACTTTGGACATTCTCGCGAAGGGTTCCCAATCACCGTCAAGATTGGTACCCTTTCACGTCCAAATCTCTCAAACTCCGGCAGAGATTCTCAAAACCAAGGTTGACATGTTTCGAGTTCCTTTCAACATTTTGGAAATCCGCTGAAACTTTGGACATTCTCGCGAAGGGTTCCCGATCCCCGACAAGATTGGTACCCTTTCACGTCCAAATCTCTCAAACTCCGGGAGAGATTCTCAAAACCAAGGTTGACATGTTTCGAGTTCCTTTCAACATTTTGGAAATCCCGCTGAAACTTTGGACATTCTCGCGAAGGGTTCCCAATCCCCGACAAGATTGGTATTCTTTCACGTCCAAATCTCTCAAACTCCGGGAGAGATTCTCAAAACCAAAGTTGAAATGTTTCGAGTTCCTCTTAACATTTTGGAAATCCCGCTGAAACTTTGGACATTGTCGCGAAGGGTTCCCAATCCCCGACAAGATTGGTACCCTTTCACGTCCAAATCTCTCAAACTCCGGGAGAGATTCTCAAAACCGAGGTTGACATGTTTCGAGTTCCTTTCAACATTTTGGAAATCCCGCTGAAACTTTGGACATTCTCGCGAAGGGTTCCCAATCACCGTCAAGATTGGTACCCTTTCACGTCCAAATCTCTCAAACTCCGGCAGAGATTCTCAAAACCAAGGTTGACATGTTTCGAGTTCCTTTCAACATTTTGGAAATCCGCTGAAACTTTGGACATTCTCGCGAAGGGTTCCCGATCCCCGACAAGATTGGTACCCTTTCACGTCCAAATCTCTCAAACTCCGGGAGAGATTCTCAAAACCGAGGTTGACATGTTTCGAGTTCCTTTCAACATTTTGGAAATCCCGCTGAAACTTTGGACATTCTCGCGAAGGGTTCCCAATCCCCGACAAGATTGGTACCCTTTCACGTCCAAATCTCTCAAACTCCGGGAGAGATTCTCAAAACCAAGGTTGACATGGTTCGAGTTCCTTTCAACATTTTGGAAATCCCGCTGAAACTTTGGACATTCTCGCGAAGGGTTCCCAATCCCCGACAAGACTGGTACCCTTTCACGTCCAAATCTCTCAAACTCCGGGAGAGATTCTCAAAACCAAGGTTGACATGTTTCGAGTTCCTTTCAACATTTTGGAAATCCCGCTGAAACTTTGGACATTCTGTCGAAGGGTTCCCAATCCCCGACAAGATTGGTACCCTTTCACGTCCAAATCTCTCAAACTCCGGGAGAGATTCTCAAAACCGAGGTTGACATGTTTCGAGTTCCTTTCAACATTTTGGAAATCCGGCTGAAACTTTGGACATTCTCGCGAACGGGTCCCAATCCCTGACAAGATTGGTACCCTTTCAAGTCCAAATCTCTCAAACTGCGGGAGAGATTCTCAAAACCAAGGTTGACATGTTTCGAGTTCCTTTCAACATTTTGGAAATCCCGCTGAAACTTTGGACATTGTCGCGAAGGGTTCCCAATCCCCGACAAGACTGGTACCCTTTCACGTCCAAATCTCTCAAACTCCGGGAGAGATTCTCAAAACCAAGGTTGACATGTTTCGAGTTCCTTTCAACATTTTGGAAATCCCGCTGAAACTTTGGACATTCTCGCGAAGGGTTCCCAATCCCCGACAAGATTGGTACCCTTTCACGTCCAAATCTCTCAAACTCCGGGAGAGATTCTCAAAACCGAGGTTGACATGGTTCGAGTTCCTTTCAACATTTTGGAAATCCCGCTGAAACTTTGGACATTCTCGCGAAGGGTTCCCAATCACCGTCAAGATTGGTACCCTTTCACGTCCAAATCTCTCAAACTCCGGCAGAGATTCTCAAAACCAAGGTTGACATGTTTCGAGTTCCTTTCAACATTTTGGAAATCCGCTGAAACTTTGGACATTCTCGCGAAGGGTTCCCGATCCCCGACAAGATTGGTACCCTTTCACGTCCAAATCTCTCAAACTCCGGGAGAGATTCTCAAAACCAAGGTTGACATGTTTCGAGTTCCTTTCAACATTTTGGAAATCCCGCTGAAACTTTGGACATTCTCGCGAAGGGTTCCCAATCCCCGACAAGATTGGTATTCTTTCACGTCCAAATCTCTCAAACTCCGGGAGAGATTCTCAAAACCAAAGTTGAAATGTTTCGAGTTCCTCTTAACATTTTGGAAATCCCGCTGAAACTTTGGACATTGTCGCGAAGGGTTCCCAATCCCCGACAAGATTGGTACCCTTTCACGTCCAAATCTCTCAAACTCCAGGAAAGATTCTCAAAACCAAGGTTGACATGGTTCGAGTTTCTTTCAACATTTTGGAAATCCCGCTGAAACTTTGGACATTCTCGCGAAGGGTTCCCAATCCCCGACAAGATTGGTACCCTTTCACTTCCAAATCTCTCAAAGTCCGGGAGAGATTCTCAAAACCAAGGTTGACATGTTTCGAGTTCCTTTCAACATTTTGGAAATCCCGCTGAAACTTTGGACATTCTCGCGAACGGGTCCCAATCCCTGACAAGATTGGTACCCTTTCAAGTCCAAATCTCTCAAAGTCCGGGAGAGATTCTCAAAACCAAGGTTGACATGTTTCGAGTTCCTTTCAACATTTTGGAAATCCCGCTGAAACTTTGGACATTCTGGCGAAGGATTCCCAATCCCCGACAAGACTGGTACCCTTTCACGTCCAAATCTCTCAAACTCCGGGAGAGATTCTCAAAACCAAGGTTGACATGTTTCGAGTTCCTTTCAACATTTTGGAAATCCCGCTGAAACTTTGGACATTCTCGCGAAGGGTTCCCAATCCCCGAGAAGATTGGTACCCTTTCAGGTCCAAATCTCTCAAACTCCGGGAGAGATTCTCAAAACCAAGGTTGACATGTTTCGAGTTCCTTTCAACATTTTGGAAATCCCGCTGAAACTTTGGACATTCTCGCGAAGGGTTCCCAATCCCCGACAAGACTGGTACCCTTTCACGTCCAAATCTCTCAAACTCCGGGAGAGATTCTCAAAACCAAGGTTGACATGTTTCGAGTTCCTTTCAACATTTTGGAAATCCCGCTGAAACTTTGGACATTCTCGCGAAGGGTTCCCAATCCCCGAGAAGATTGGTACCCTTTCAGGTCCAAATCTCTCAAACTCCGGGAGAGATTCTCAAAACCAAGGTTGACATGTTTCGAGTTCCTTTCAACATTTTGGAAATCCCGCTGAAACTTTGGACATTCTCGCGAAGGGTTCCCAATCCCCGACAAGACTGGTACCCTTTCACGTCCAAATCTCTCAAACTCCGGGAGAGATTCTCAAAACCAAGGTTGACATGTTTCGAGTTCCTTTCAACAGTTTGGAAAATCCGCTGAAACTTTGGACATTCTCGCGAAGGGTTCCCAATCCCCGACAAGACTGGTACCCTTTCACGTCCAAATCTCTCAAACTCCGGGAGAGATTCTCAAAACCAAGGTTGACATGTTTCGAGTTCCTTTCAACATTTTGGAAATCCCGCTGAAACTTTGGACATTGTCGCGAAGGGTTCCCAATCCCCGACAAGATTGGTACCCTTTCACGTCCAAATCTCTCAAACTCCAGGAAAGATTCTCAAAACCAAGGTTGACATGTTTCGAGTTCCTTTCAACATTTTGGAATATCCGCTGAAACTTTGGACATTCTCGCGAAGGGTTCCCAATCCCCGACAAGATTGGTACCCTTTCACTTCCAAATCTCTCAAAGTCCGGGAGAGATTCTCAAAACCAAGGTTGACATGTTTCGAGTTCCTTTCAACATTTTGGAAATCCGGCTGAAACTTTGGACATTCTCGCGAACGGGTCCCAATCCCTGACAAGATTGGTACCCTTTCAAGTCCAAATCTCTCAAAGTCCGGGAGAGATTCTCAAAACCAAGGTTGACATGTTTCGAGTTCCTTTCAACATTTTGGAAATCCCGCTGAAACTTTGGACATTGTCGCGAAGGGTTCCCAATCCCCGACAAGACTGGTACCCTTTCACGTCCAAATCTCTCAAACTCCGGGAGAGATTCTCAAAACCAAGGTTGACATGGTTCGAGTTCCTTTCAACATTTTGGAAATCCCGCTGAAACTTTGGACATTCTCGCGAAGGGTTCCCAATCCCCGACAAGATTGGTACCCTTTCACGTCCAAATCTCTCAAACTCCGGGAGAGATTCTCAAAACCGAGGTTGACATGTTTCGAGTTCCTTTCAACATTTTGGAAATCCCGCTGAAACTTTGGACATTCTCGCGAAGGGTTCCCAATCACCGTCAAGATTGGTACCCTTTCACGTCCAAATCTCTCAAACTCCGGCAGAGATTCTCAAAGCCAAGGTTGACATGTTTCGAGTTCCTTTCAACATTTTGGAAATCCGCTGAAACTTTGGACATTCTCGCGAAGGGTTCCCGATCCCCGACAAGATTGGTACCCTTTCACGTCCAAATCTCTCAAACTCCGGGAGAGATTCTCAAAACCAAGGTTGACATGTTTCGAGTTCCTTTCAACATTTTGGAAATCCGCTGAAACTTTGGACATTCTCGCGAAGGGTTCCCAATCCCCGACAAGATTGGTATTCTTTCACGTCCAAATCTCTCAAACTCCGGGAGAGATTCTCAAAACCAAAGTTGAAATGTTTCGAGTTCCTCTTAACATTTTGGAAATACCGCTGAAACTTTGGACATTGTCGCGAAGGGTTCCCAATCCCCGACAAGATTGGTACCCTTTCACTTCCAAATCTCTCAAAGTCCGGGAGAGATTCTCAAAACCAAGGTTGACATGTTTCGAGTTCCTTTCAACATTTTGGAAATCCGGCTGAAACTTTGGACATTCTCGCGAACGGGTCCCAATCCCTGACAAGATTGGTACCCTTTCAAGTCCAAATCTCTCAAAGTCCGGGAGAGATTCTCAAAACCAAGGTTGACATGTTTCGAGTTCCTTTCAACATTTTGGAAATCCCGCTGAAACTTTGGACATTGTCGCGAAGGGTTCCCAATCCCCGATAAGACTGGTACCCTTTCACGTCCAAATCTCTCAAACTCCGGGAGAGATTCTCAAAACCAAGGTTGACATGGTTCGAGTTCCTTTCAACATTTTGGAAATCCCGCTGAAACTTTGGACGTTCTCGCGAAGGGTTCCCGATCCCCGACAAGACTGGTACCCTTTCACGTCCAAATCTCTCAAACTCCGGTAGAGATTTTCAAAACCAAGGTTGACATGGTTCGAGTTCCTTTCAACATTTTGGAAATCCCGCTGAAACTTTGGACATTCTCGCGAAGGGTTCCCAATCCCCGACAAGATTGGTACCCTTTCACGTCCAAATCTCTCAAACTCCGGCAGAGATTCTCAAAACCAAGGTTGACATGTTTCGAGTTCCTTTCAACATTTTGGAAATCCGCTGAAACTTTGGACATTCTCGCGAAGGGTTCCCGATCCCCGACAAGATTGGTACCCTTTCACGTCCAAATCTCTCAAACTCCGGGAGAGATTCTCAAAACCAAGGTTGACATGTTTCGAGTTCCTTTCAACATTTTGGAAATCCCGCTGAAACTTTGGACATTCTCGCGAACGGGTCCCAATCCCTGACAAGATTGGTACCCTTTCAAGTCCAAATCTCTCAAAGTCCGGGAGAGATTCTCAAAACCAAGGTTGACATGTTTCGAGTTCCTTTCAACATTTTGGAAATCCCGCTGAAACTTTGGACATTGTCGCGAAGGGTTCCCAATCCCCGACAAGACTGGTACCCTTTCACGTCCAAATCTCTCAAACTCCGGGAGAGATTCTCAAAACCAAGGTTGACATGGTTCGAGTTCCTTTCAACATTTTGGAAATCCCGCTGAAACTTTGGACGTTCTCGCGAAGGGTTCCCGATCCCCGACAAGACTGGTACCCTTTCACGTCCAAATCTCTCAAACTCCGGTAGAGATTTTCAAAACCAAGGTTGACATGTTTCGAGTTCCTTTCAACATTTTGGAAATCCCGCTGAAACTTTGGACATTCTCGCGAAGGGTTCCCAATCCCCGACAAGATTTGTACCCTTTCACGTCCAAATCTCTCAAACTCCGGGAGAGATTCTCAAAACCGAGGTTGACATGTTTCGAGTTCCTTTCAACATTTTGGAAATCCCGCTGAAACTTTGGACATTCTCGCGAAGGGTTCCCGATCCCCGACAAGACTGGTACCCTTTCACGTCCAAATCTCTCAAACTCCGGGAGAGATTCTCAAAACCAAGGTTGACATGTTTCGAGTTCCTTTCAACATTTTGGAAATCCCGCTGAAACTTTGGACATTCTCGCGAAGGGTTCCCAATCCCCGACAAGACTGGTACCCTTTCACGTCCAAATCTCTCAAACTCCGGGAGAGATTCTCAAAACCAAGGTTGACATGGTTCGAGTTCCTTTCAACATTTTGGAAATCCCGCTGAAACTTTGGACATTCTCGCGAAGGGTTCCCAATCCCCGACAAGATTGGTACCCTTTCACGTCCAAATCTCTCAAACTCCGGGAGAGATTCTCAAAACCGAGGTTGACATGGTTCGAGTTCCTTTCAACATTTTGGAAATCCCGCTGAAACTTTGGACATTCTCGCGAAGGGTTCCCAATCACCGTCAAGATTGGTACCCTTTCACGTCCAAATCTCTCAAACTCCGGGAGAGATTCTCAAAACCAAGGTTGACATGTTTCGAGTTCCTTTCAACATTTTGGAAATCCGCTGAAACTTTGGACATTCTCGCGAAGGGTACGTGATCCCCGACAAGATTGGTACACTTTCACGTCCAAATCTCTCAAACTCCGGGAGAGATTCTCAAAACCAAGGTTTACATGTTTCGAGTTCCTTTCAACATTTTGGAAATCCCGCTGAAACTTTGGACATTCTCGCGAAGGGTTCCCAATCCCCGACAAGATTGGTACCCTTTCACGTCCAAATCTCTCAAACTCCGGGAGAGATTCTCAAAACCAAAGTTGAAATGTTTCGAGTTCCTCTTAACATTTTGGAAATCCCGCTGAAACTTTGGACATTCTCGCGAAGGGTTCCCAATCCCCGACAAGATTGGTACCCTTTCACGTCCAAATCTCTCAAACTCCGGGAGAGATTCTCAAAACCAAGGTTGACATGTTTCGAGTTCCTTTCAACATTTTGGAAATTCCGCTGAAACTTTGGACATTCTCGCGAAGGGTTCCCGATCCCCGACAAGACTGGTACCCTTTCACGTCCAAATCTCTCAAACTCCGGGAGAGATTCTCAAAACCAAGGTTGACATGTTTCGAGTTCCTTTCAACATTTTGGAAATCCCGCTGAAACTTTGGACATTCTCGCGAAGGGTTCCCAATCCCCGACAAGATTGGTATTCTTTCACGTCCAAATCTCTCAAACTCCGGGAGAGATTCTCAAAACCAAGGTTGACATGTTTCGAGTTCCTTTCAACATTTTGGAAATCCCGCTGAAACTTTGGACATTCTCGCGAAGGGTTCCCAATCCCCGACAAGATTGGTATTCTTTCACGTCCAAATCTCTCAAACTCCGGGAGAGATTCTCAAAACCAAGGTTGACATGTTTCGAGTTCCTTTCAACATTTTGGAAACCCCGCTGAAACTTTGGACATTCTGGCGAAGGGTTCCCAATCCCCGACAAGATTGGTACCCTTTCACGTCCAAATCTCTCAAACTCCGGGAGAGATTCTCAAAACCAAGGTTGACATGTTTCGAGTTCCTTTCAACATTTTGAAAATCCGCTGAAACTTTGGACATTCTCGCGAAGGGTTCCCGGTCCCCGACAAGACTGGTACCCTTTCACGTCCAAATCTCTCAAACTCCGGGAGAGATTCTCAAAACCAAGGTTGACATGTTTCGAGTTCCTTTCAACATTTTGGAAATCCCGCTGAAACTTTGGACATTCTCGCGAAGGGTTCCCGATCCCCGACAAGACTGGTACCCTTTCACGTCCAAATCTCTCAAACTCCGGGAGAGATTCTCAAAACCAAGGTTGACATGTTTCGAGTTCCTTTCAACATTTTGGAAATCCCGCTGAAACTTTGGACATTCTCGCGAAGGGTTCCCAATCCCCGACAAGATTGGTATTCTTTCACGTCCAAATCTCTCAAACTCCGGGAGAGATTCTCAAAACCAAAGTTGAAATGTTTCGAGTTCCTCTTAACATTTTGGAAATCCCGCTGAAACTTTGGACATTCTCGCGAAGGGTTCCCAATCCCCGACAAGATTGGTACCCTTTCACTTCCAAATCTCTCAAAGTCCAGGAGAGATTCTCAAAACCAAGGTTGACATGTTTCGAGTTCCTTTCAACATTTTGGAAATCCGGCTGAAACTTTGGACATTCTCGCGAACGGGTCCCAATCCCTGACAAGATTGGTACCCTTTCAAGTCCAAATCTCTCAAAGTCCGGGAGAGATTCTCAAAACCAAGGTTGACATGTTTCGAGTTCCTTTCAACATTTTGGAAATCCCGCTGAAACTTTGGACATTGTCGCGAAGGGTTCCCAATCCCCGACAAGACTGGTACCCTTTCACGTCCAAATCTCTCAAACTCCGGGAGAGATTCTCAAAACCAAGGTTGACATGGTTCGAGTTCCTTTCAACATTTTGGAAATCCCGCTGAAACTTTGGACGTTCTCGCGAAGGGTTCCCGATCCCCGACAAGACTGGTACCCTTTCACGTCCAAATCTCTCAAACTCCGGTAGAGATTTTCAAAACCAAGGTTGACATGTTTCGAGTTCCTTTCAACATTTTGGAAATCCCGCTGAAACTTTGGACATTCTCGCGAAGGGTTCCCAATCCCCGACAAGATTGGTACCCTTTCACGTCCAAATCTCTCAAACTCCGGCAGAGATTCTCAAAACCAAGGTTGACATGTTTCGAGTTCCTTTCAACATTTTGGAAATCCGCTGAAACTTTGGACATTCTCGCGAAGGGTTCCCGATCCCCGACAAGATTGGTACCCTTTCACGTCCAAATCTCTCAAACTCCGGGAGAGATTCTCAAAACCAAGGTTGACATGTTTCGAGTTCCTTTCAACATTTTGGAAATCCCGCTGAAACTTTGGACATTCTCGCGAACGGGTCCCAATCCCTGACAAGATTGGTACCCTTTCAAGTCCAAATCTCTCAAAGTCCGGGAGAGATTCTCAAAACCAAGGTTGACATGTTTCGAGTTCCTTTCAACATTTTGGAAATCCCGCTGAAACTTTGGACATTGTCGCGAAGGGTTCCCAATCCCCGACAAGACTGGTACCCTTTCACGTCCAAATCTCTCAAACTCCGGGAGAGATTCTCAAAACCAAGGTTGACATGGTTCGAGTTCCTTTCAACATTTTGGAAATCCCGCTGAAACTTTGGACGTTCTCGCGAAGGGTTCCCGATCCCCGACAAGACTGGTACCCTTTCACGTCCAAATCTCTCAAACTCCGGTAGAGATTTTCAAAACCAAGGTTGACATGTTTCGAGTTCCTTTCAACATTTTGGAAATCCCGCTGAAACTTTGGACATTCTCGCGAAGGGTTCCCAATCCCCGACAAGATTTGTACCCTTTCACGTCCAAATCTCTCAAACTCCGGGAGAGATTCTCAAAACCGAGGTTGACATGTTTCGAGTTCCTTTCAACATTTTGGAAATCCCGCTGAAACTTTGGACATTCTCGCGAAGGGTTCCCGATCCCCGACAAGACTGGTACCCTTTCACGTCCAAATCTCTCAAACTCCGGGAGAGATTCTCAAAACCAAGGTTGACATGTTTCGAGTTCCTTTCAACATTTTGGAAATCCCGCTGAAACTTTGGACATTCTCGCGAAGGGTTCCCAATCCCCGACAAGACTGGTACCCTTTCACGTCCAAATCTCTCAAACTCCGGGAGAGATTCTCAAAACCAAGGTTGACATGGTTCGAGTTCCTTTCAACATTTTGGAAATCCCGCTGAAACTTTGGACATTCTCGCGAAGGGTTCCCAATCCCCGACAAGATTGGTACCCTTTCACGTCCAAATCTCTCAAACTCCGGGAGAGATTCTCAAAACCGAGGTTGACATGGTTCGAGTTCCTTTCAACATTTTGGAAATCCCGCTGAAACTTTGGACATTCTCGCGAAGGGTTCCCAATCACCGTCAAGATTGGTACCCTTTCACGTCCAAATCTCTCAAACTCCGGCAGAGATTCTCAAAACCAAGGTTGACATGTTTCGAGTTCCTTTCAACATTTTGGAAATCCGCTGAAACTTTGGACATTCTCGCGAAGGGTACGTGATCCCCGACAAGATTGGTACACTTTCACGTCCAAATCTCTCAAACTCCGGGAGAGATTCTCAAAACCAAGGTTTACATGTTTCGAGTTCCTTTCAACATTTTGGAAATCCCGCTGAAACTTTGGACATTCTCGCGAAGGGTTCCCAATCCCCGACAAGATTGGTACCCTTTCACGTCCAAATCTCTCAAACTCCGGGAGAGATTCTCAAAACCAAAGTTGAAATGTTTCGAGTTCCTCTTAACATTTTGGAAATCCCGCTGAAACTTTGGACATTCTCGCGAAGGGTTCCCAATCCCCGACAAGATTGGTACCCTTTCACGTCCAAATCTCTCAAACTCCGGGAGAGATTCTCAAAACCAAGGTTGACATGTTTCGAGTTCCTTTCAACATTTTGGAAATTCCGCTGAAACTTTGGACATTCTCGCGAAGGGTTCCCGATCCCCGACAAGACTGGTACCCTTTCACGTCCAAATCTCTCAAACTCCGGGAGAGATTCTCAAAACCAAGGTTGACATGTTTCGAGTTCCTTTCAACATTTTGGAAATCCCGCTGAAACTTTGGACATTCTCGCGAAGGGTTCCCAATCCCCGACAAGATTGGTATTCTTTCACGTCCAAATCTCTCAAACTCCGGGAGAGATTCTCAAAACCAAGGTTGACATGTTTCGAGTTCCTTTCAACATTTTGGAAATCCCGCTGAAACTTTGGACATTCTCGCGAAGGGTTCCCAATCCCCGACAAGATTGGTATTCTTTCACGTCCAAATCTCTCAAACTCCGGGAGAGATTCTCAAAACCAAGGTTGACATGTTTCGAGTTCCTTTCAACATTTTGGAAACCCCGCTGAAACTTTGGACATTCTGGCGAAGGGTTCCCAATCCCCGACAAGATTGGTACCCTTTCACGTCCAAATCTCTCAAACTCCGGGAGAGATTCTCAAAACCAAGGTTGACATGTTTCGAGTTCCTTTCAACATTTTGAAAATCCGCTGAAACTTTGGACATTCTCGCGAAGGGTTCCCGGTCCCCGACAAGACTGGTACCCTTTCACGTCCAAATCTCTCAAACTCCGGGAGAGATTCTCAAAACCAAGGTTGACATGTTTCGAGTTCCTTTCAACATTTTGGAAATCCCGCTGAAACTTTGGACATTCTCGCGAAGGGTTCCCGATCCCCGACAAGACTGGTACCCTTTCACGTCCAAATCTCTCAAACTCCGGGAGAGATTCTCAAAACCAAGGTTGACATGTTTCGAGTTCCTTTCAACATTTTGGAAATCCCGCTGAAACTTTGGACATTCTCGCGAAGGGTTCCCAATCCCCGACAAGATTGGTATTCTTTCACGTCCAAATCTCTCAAACTCCGGGAGAGATTCTCAAAACCAAAGTTGAAATGTTTCGAGTTCCTCTTAACATTTTGGAAATCCCGCTGAAACTTTGGACATTCTCGCGAAGGGTTCCCAATCCCCGACAAGATTGGTACCCTTTCACGTCCAAATCTCTCAAACTCCGGGAGAGATTCTCAAAACCAAGGTTGACATGTTTCGAGTTCCTTTCAACATTTTGGAAATTCCGCTGAAACTTTAGACATTCTCGCGAAGGGTTCCCGATCCCCGACAAGACTGGTACCCTTTCATGTCCAAATCTCTCAAACTCCGGGAGAGATTCTCAAAACCAAGGTTGACATGTTTCGAGTTCCTTTCAACATTTTGGAAATCCCGCTGAAACTTTGGACATTCTCGCGAAGGGTTCCCAATCCCCGACAAGATTGGTATTCTTTCACGTCCAAATCTCTCAAACTCCGGGAGAGATTCTCAAAACCAAGGTTGACATGTTTCGAGTTCCTTTCAACATTTTGGAAACCCCGCTGAAACTTTGGACATTCTGGCGAAGGGTTCCCAATCCCCGACAAGATTGGTACCCTTTCACGTCCAAATCTCTCAAACTCCGGGAGAGATTCTCAAAACCAAGGTTGACATGTTTCGAGTTCCTTTCAACATTTTGAAAATCCGCTGAAACTTTGGACATTCTCGCGAAGGGTTCCCAATCCCCGACAAGATTGGTACCCTTTCACGTCCAAATCTCTCAAACTCCGGGAGAGATTCTCAAAACCGAGGTTGACATGGTTCGAGTTCCTTTCAACATTTTGGAAATCCCGCTGAAACTTTGGACATTCTCGCGAAGGGTTCCCAATCACCGTCAAGATTGGTACCCTTTCACGTCCAAATCTCTCAAACTCCGGCAGAGATTCTCAAAACCAAGGTTGACATGTTTCGAGTTCCTTTCAACATTTTGGAAATCCGCTGAAACTTTGGACATTCTCGCGAAGGGTACGTGATCCCCGACAAGATTGGTACACTTTCACGTCCAAATCTCTCAAACTCCGGGAGAGATTCTCAAAACCAAGGTTTACATGTTTCGAGTTCCTTTCAACATTTTGGAAATCCCGCTGAAACTTTGGACATTCTCGCGAAGGGTTCCCAATCCCCGACAAGATTGGTACCCTTTCACGTCCAAATCTCTCAAACTCCGGGAGAGATTCTCAAAACCAAAGTTGAAATGTTTCGAGTTCCTCTTAACATTTTGGAAATCCCGCTGAAACTTTGGACATTCTGGCGAAGGGTTCCCAATCCCCGACAAGATTGGTACCCTTTCACGTCCAAATCTCTCAAACTCCGGGAGAGATTCTCAAAACCGAGGTTGACATGTTTCGAGTTCCTTTCAACATTTTGGAAATCCCGCTGAAACTTTGGACATTCTCGCGAAGGGTTCCCAATCCCCGACAAGATTGGTACCCTTTCACGTCCAAATCTCTCAAACTCCGGGAGAGATTCTCAAAACCAAGGTTGACATGTTTCGAGTTCCTTTCAACATTTTGGAAATCCCGCTGAAACTTTGGACATTCTCGCGAAGGGTTCCCGATCCCCGACAAGACTGGTACCCTTTCACGTCCAAATCTCTCAAACTCCGGGAGAGATTCTCAAAACCAAGGTTGACATGTTTCGAGTTCCTTTCAACATTTTGAAAATCCGCTGAAACTTTGGACATTCTCGCGAAGGGTTCCCGGTCCCCGACAAGACTGGTACCCTTTCACGTCCAAATCTCTCAAACTCCGGGAGAGATTCTCAAAACCAAGGTTGACATGTTTCGAGTTCCTTTCAACATTTTGGAAATCCCGCTGAAACTTTGGACATTCTCGCGAAGGGTTCCCAATCCGCGACAAGATTGGTACCCTTTCACGTCCAAATCTCTCAAACTCCGGGAGAGATTCTCAAAACCGAGGTTGACATGTTTCGAGTTCCTTTCAACATTTTGGAAATCCCGCTGAAACTTTGGACATTCTCGCGAAGGGTTCCCAATCCCCGACAAGATTGGTACCCTTTCACGTCCAAATCTCTCAAACTCCGGGAGAGATTCTCAAAACCAAGGTTGACATGTTTCGAGTTCCTTTCAACATTTTGGAAATTCCGCTGAAACTTTGGACATTCTCGCGAAGGGTTCCCAATCCCCGACAAGATTGGTATTCTTTCACGTCCAAATCTCTCAAACTCCGGGAGAGATTCTCAAAACCAAGGTTGACATGTTTCGAGTTCCTTTCAACATTTTGGAAACCCCGCTGAAACTTTGGACATTCTCGCGAAGGGTTCCCAATCCCCGACAAGACTGGTACCCTTTCACGTCCAAATCTCTCAAACTCCGGGAGAGATTCTCAAAACCAAGGTTGACATGTTTCGAGTTCCTTTCAACATTTTGGAAATCCCGCTGAAACTTTGGACATTCTCGCGAAGGGTTCCCGATCCCCGACAAGACTGGTACCCTTTCACGTCCAAATCTCTCAAACTCCGGGAGAGATTCTCAAAACCAAGGTTGACATGTTTCGAGTTCCTTTCAACATTTTGGAAATCCCGCTGAAACTTTGGACATTCTCGCGAAGGGTTCCCAATCCCCGACAAGATTGGTATTCTTTCACGTCCAAATCTCTCAAACTCCGGGAGAGATTCTCAAAACCAAGGTTGACATGTTTCGAGTTCCTTTCAACATTTTGGAAACCCCGCTGAAACTTTGGACATTCTGTCGAAGGGTTCCCAGTCCCCGACAAGATTGGTACCCTTTCACGTCCAAATCTCTCAAACTCCGGGAGAGATTCTCAAAACCAAGGTTGACGTGTTTCGAGTTCCTTTCAACATTTTGGAAATCCCGCTGAAACTTTGGACATTCTCGTGAAGGGTTCCCGATCCCCGAAAAGATTGGTACCCTTTCACGTCCAAATCTCTCAAACTCCGGCAGAGATTCTCAAAACCAAGGTTGACATGTTTCGAGTTCCTTTCAACATTTTGGAAATCCGCTGAAACTTTGGACATTCTCGCGAAGGGTTCTCGATCCCCGACAAGACTGGTACCCTTTCACGTCCAAATCTCTCAAACTCCGGGAGAGATTCTCAAAACCAAGGTTGACATGTTTCGAGTTCCTTTCAACATTTTGGAAATCCCGCTGAAACTTTGGACATTCTCGCGAAGGGTTCCCAATCCCGGACAAGATTGGTACCCTTTCACGTCCAAATCTCTCAAACTCCGGGAGAGATTCTCAAAACCAAAGTTGAAATGTTTCGAGTTCCTCTTAACATTTTGGAAATCCCGCTGAAACTTTGGACATTCTCGCGAAGGGTTCCCAATCCCCGACAAGATTGGTACCCTTTCACGTCCAAATCTCTCAAACTCCGGGAGAGATTCTCAAAACCAAGGTTGACATGTTTCGAGTTCCTTTCAACATTTTGGAAATTCCGCTGAAACTTTGGACATTCTCGCGAAGGGTTCCCGATCCCCGACAAGACTGGTACCCTTTCACGTCCAAATCTCTCAAACTCCGGGAGAGATTCTCAAAACCAAGGTTGACATGGTTCGAGTTCCTTTCAACATTTTGGAAATCCCGCTGAAACTTTGGACATTCTCGCGAAGGGTTCCCAATCCCCGACAAGATTGGTACCCTTTCACGTCCAAATCTCTCAAACTCCGGGAGAGATTCTCAAAACCGAGGTTGACATGGTTCGAGTTCCTTTCAACATTTTGGAAATCCCGCTGAAACTTTGGACATTCTCGCGAAGGGTTCCCAATCACCGTCAAGATTGGTACCCTTTCACGTCCAAATCTCTCAAACTCCGGGAGAGATTCTCAAAACCAAGGTTGACATGTTTCGAGTTCCTTTCAACATTTTGGAAATCCGCTGAAACTTTGGACATTCTCGCGAAGGGTACGTGATCCCCGACAAGATTGGTACACTTTCACGTCCAAATCTCTCAAACTCCGGGAGAGATTCTCAAAACCAAGGTTTACATGTTTCGAGTTCCTTTCAACATTTTGGAAATCCCGCTGAAACTTTGGACATTCTCGCGAAGGGTTCCCAATCCCCGACAAGATTGGTACCCTTTCACGTCCAAATCTCTCAAACTCCGGGAGAGATTCTCAAAACCAAAGTTGAAATGTTTCGAGTTCCTCTTAACATTTTGGAAATCCCGCTGAAACTTTGGACATTCTCGCGAAGGGTTCCCAATCCCCGACAAGATTGGTACCCTTTCACGTCCAAATCTCTCAAACTCCGGGAGAGATTCTCAAAACCAAGGTTGACATGTTTCGAGTTCCTTTCAACATTTTGGAAATTCCGCTGAAACTTTGGACATTCTCGCGAAGGGTTCCCGATCCCCGACAAGACTGGTACCCTTTCACGTCCAAATCTCTCAAACTCCGGGAGAGATTCTCAAAACCAAGGTTGACATGTTTCGAGTTCCTTTCAACATTTTGGAAATCCCGCTGAAACTTTGGACATTCTCGCGAAGGGTTCCCAATCCCCGACAAGATTGGTATTCTTTCACGTCCAAATCTCTCAAACTCCGGGAGAGATTCTCAAAACCAAGGTTGACATGTTTCGAGTTCCTTTCAACATTTTGGAAATCCCGCTGAAACTTTGGACATTCTCGCGAAGGGTTCCCAATCCCCGACAAGATTGGTATTCTTTCACGTCCAAATCTCTCAAACTCCGGGAGAGATTCTCAAAACCAAGGTTGACATGTTTCGAGTTCCTTTCAACATTTTGGAAACCCCGCTGAAACTTTGGACATTCTGGCGAAGGGTTCCCAATCCCCGACAAGATTGGTACCCTTTCACGTCCAAATCTCTCAAACTCCGGGAGAGATTCTCAAAACCAAGGTTGACATGTTTCGAGTTCCTTTCAACATTTTGAAAATCCGCTGAAACTTTGGACATTCTCGCGAAGGGTTCCCGGTCCCCGACAAGACTGGTACCCTTTCACGTCCAAATCTCTCAAACTCCGGGAGAGATTCTCAAAACCAAGGTTGACATGTTTCGAGTTCCTTTCAACATTTTGGAAATCCCGCTGAAACTTTGGACATTCTCGCGAAGGGTTCCCGATCCCCGACAAGACTGGTACCCTTTCACGTCCAAATCTCTCAAACTCCGGGAGAGATTCTCAAAACCAAGGTTGACATGTTTCGAGTTCCTTTCAACATTTTGGAAATCCCGCTGAAACTTTGGACATTCTCGCGAAGGGTTCCCAATCCCCGACAAGATTGGTATTCTTTCACGTCCAAATCTCTCAAACTCCGGGAGAGATTCTCAAAACCAAAGTTGAAATGTTTCGAGTTCCTCTTAACATTTTGGAAATCCCGCTGAAACTTTGGACATTCTCGCGAAGGGTTCCCAATCCCCGACAAGATTGGTACCCTTTCACGTCCAAATCTCTCAAACTCCGGGAGAGATTCTCAAAACCAAGGTTGACATGTTTCGAGTTCCTTTCAACATTTTGGAAATTCCGCTGAAACTTTAGACATTCTCGCGAAGGGTTCCCGATCCCCGACAAGACTGGTACCCTTTCATGTCCAAATCTCTCAAACTCCGGGAGAGATTCTCAAAACCAAGGTTGACATGTTTCGAGTTCCTTTCAACATTTTGGAAATCCCGCTGAAACTTTGGACATTCTCGCGAAGGGTTCCCAATCCCCGACAAGATTGGTATTCTTTCACGTCCAAATCTCTCAAACTCCGGGAGAGATTCTCAAAACCAAGGTTGACATGTTTCGAGTTCCTTTCAACATTTTGGAAACCCCGCTGAAACTTTGGACATTCTGGCGAAGGGTTCCCAATCCCCGACAAGATTGGTACCCTTTCACGTCCAAATCTCTCAAACTCCGGGAGAGATTCTCAAAACCAAGGTTGACATGTTTCGAGTTCCTTTCAACATTTTGAAAATCCGCTGAAACTTTGGACATTCTCGCGAAGGGTTCCCAATCCCCGACAAGATTGGTACCCTTTCACGTCCAAATCTCTCAAACTCCGGGAGAGATTCTCAAAACCGAGGTTGACATGGTTCGAGTTCCTTTCAACATTTTGGAAATCCCGCTGAAACTTTGGACATTCTCGCGAAGGGTTCCCAATCACCGTCAAGATTGGTACCCTTTCACGTCCAAATCTCTCAAACTCCGGCAGAGATTCTCAAAACCAAGGTTGACATGTTTCGAGTTCCTTTCAACATTTTGGAAATCCGCTGAAACTTTGGACATTCTCGCGAAGGGTACGTGATCCCCGACAAGATTGGTACACTTTCACGTCCAAATCTCTCAAACTCCGGGAGAGATTCTCAAAACCAAGGTTTACATGTTTCGAGTTCCTTTCAACATTTTGGAAATCCCGCTGAAACTTTGGACATTCTCGCGAAGGGTTCCCAATCCCCGACAAGATTGGTACCCTTTCACGTCCAAATCTCTCAAACTCCGGGAGAGATTCTCAAAACCAAAGTTGAAATGTTTCGAGTTCCTCTTAACATTTTGGAAATCCCGCTGAAACTTTGGACATTCTCGCGAAGGGTTCCCAATCCCCGACAAGATTGGTACCCTTTCACGTCCAAATCTCTCAAACTCCGGGAGAGATTCTCAAAACCGAGGTTGACATGTTTCGAGTTCCTTTCAACATTTTGGAAATCCCGCTGAAACTTTGGACATTCTCGCGAAGGGTTCCCAATCCCCGACAAGATTGGTACCCTTTCACGTCCAAATCTCTCAAACTCCGGGAGAGATTCTCAAAACCAAGGTTGACATGTTTCGAGTTCCTTTCAACATTTTGGAAATCCCGCTGAAACTTTGGACATTCTCGCGAAGGGTTCCCGATCCCCGACAAGACTGGTACCCTTTCACGTCCAAATCTCTCAAACTCCGGGAGAGATTCTCAAAACCAAGGTTGACATGTTTCGAGTTCCTTTCAACATTTTGAAAATCCGCTGAAACTTTGGACATTCTCGCGAAGGGTTCCCGGTCCCCGACAAGACTGGTACCCTTTCACGTCCAAATCTCTCAAACTCCGGGAGAGATTCTCAAAACCAAGGTTGACATGTTTCGAGTTCCTTTCAACATTTTGGAAATCCCGCTGAAACTTTGGACATTCTCGCGAAGGGTTCCCAATCCGCGACAAGATTGGTACCCTTTCACGTCCAAATCTCTCAAACTCCGGGAGAGATTCTCAAAACCGAGGTTGACATGTTTCGAGTTCCTTTCAACATTTTGGAAATCCCGCTGAAACTTTGGACATTCTCGCGAAGGGTTCCCAATCCCCGACAAGATTGGTACCCTTTCACGTCCAAATCTCTCAAACTCCGGGAGAGATTCTCAAAACCAAGGTTGACATGTTTCGAGTTCCTTTCAACATTTTGGAAATTCCGCTGAAACTTTGGACATTCTCGCGAAGGGTTCCCAATCCCCGACAAGATTGGTATTCTTTCACGTCCAAATCTCTCAAACTCCGGGAGAGATTCTCAAAACCAAGGTTGACATGTTTCGAGTTCCTTTCAACATTTTGGAAACCCCGCTGAAACTTTGGACATTCTCGCGAAGGGTTCCCAATCCCCGACAAGACTGGTACCCTTTCACGTCCAAATCTCTCAAACTCCGGGAGAGATTCTCAAAACCAAGGTTGACATGTTTCGAGTTCCTTTCAACATTTTGGAAATCCCGCTGAAACTTTGGACATTCTCGCGAAGGGTTCCCGATCCCCGACAAGACTGGTACCCTTTCACGTCCAAATCTCTCAAACTCCGGGAGAGATTCTCAAAACCAAGGTTGACATGTTTCGAGTTCCTTTCAACATTTTGGAAATCCCGCTGAAACTTTGGACATTCTCGCGAAGGGTTCCCAATCCCCGACAAGATTGGTATTCTTTCACGTCCAAATCTCTCAAACTCCGGGAGAGATTCTCAAAACCAAGGTTGACATGTTTCGAGTTCCTTTCAACATTTTGGAAACCCCGCTGAAACTTTGGACATTCTGTCGAAGGGTTCCCAGTCCCCGACAAGATTGGTACCCTTTCACGTCCAAATCTCTCAAACTCCGGGAGAGATTCTCAAAACCAAGGTTGACGTGTTTCGAGTTCCTTTCAACATTTTGGAAATCCCGCTGAAACTTTGGACATTCTCGTGAAGGGTTCCCGATCCCCGACAAGATTGGTACCCTTTCACGTCCAAATCTCTCAAACTCCGGCAGAGATTCTCAAAACCAAGGTTGACATGTTTCGAGTTCCTTTCAACATTTTGGAAATCCGCTGAAACTTTGGACATTCTCGCGAAGGGTTCTCGATCCCCGACAAGACTGGTACCCTTTCACGTCCAAATCTCTCAAACTCCGGGAGAGATTCTCAAAACCAAGGTTGACATGTTTCGAGTTCCTTTCAACATTTTGGAAATCCCGCTGAAACTTTGGACATTCTCGCGAAGGGTTCCCAATCCCGGACAAGATTGGTACCCTTTCACGTCCAAATCTCTCAAACTCCGGGAGAGATTCTCAAAACCAAAGTTGAAATGTTTCGAGTTCCTCTTAACATTTTGGAAATCCCGCTGAAACTTTGGACATTCTCGCGAAGGGTTCCCAATCCCCGACAAGATTGGTACCCTTTCACGTCCAAATCTCTCAAACTCCGGGAGAGATTCTCAAAACCAAGGTTGACATGTTTCGAGTTCCTTTCAACATTTTGGAAATTCCGCTGAAACTTTGGACATTCTCGCGAAGGGTTCCCGATCCCCGACAAGACTGGTACCCTTTCACGTCCAAATCTCTCAAACTCCGGGAGAGATTCTCAAAACCAATGTTGACATATTTCGAGTTCCTTTCAACATTTTGGAAATCCCGCTGAAACTTTGGACATTCTCGCGAAGGGTTCCCAATCCCCGACAAGATTGGTATTCTTTCACGTCCAAATCTCTCAAACTCCGGGAGAGATTCTCAAAACCAAGGTTGACATGTTTCGAGTTCCTTTCAACATTTTGGAAACCCCGCTGAAACTTTGGACATTCTGGCGAAGGGTTCCCAATCCCCGACAAGATTGGTACCCTTTCACGTCCAAATCTCTCAAACTCCGGGAGAGATTCTCAAAACCAAGGTTGACATGTTTCGAGTTCCTTTCAACATTTTGAAAATCCGCTGAAACTTTGGACATTCTCGCGAAGGGTTCCCAATCCCCGACAAGATTGGTACCCTTTCACGTCCAAATCTCTCAAACTCCGGGAGAGATTCTCAAAACCGAGGTTGACATGGTTCGAGTTCCTTTCAACATTTTGGAAATCCCGCTGAAACTTTGGACATTCTCGCGAAGGGTTCCCAATCACCGTCAAGATTGGTACCCTTTCACGTCCAAATCTCTCAAACTCCGGCAGAGATTCTCAAAACCAAGGTTGACATGTTTCGAGTTCCTTTCAACATTTTGGAAATCCGCTGAAACTTTGGACATTCTCGCGAAGGGTACGTGATCCCCGACAAGATTGGTACACTTTCACGTCCAAATCTCTCAAACTCCGGGAGAGATTCTCAAAACCAAGGTTTACATGTTTCGAGTTCCTTTCAACATTTTGGAAATCCCGCTGAAACTTTGGACATTCTCGCGAAGGGTTCCCAATCCCCGACAAGATTGGTACCCTTTCACGTCCAAATCTCTCAAACTCCGGGAGAGATTCTCAAAACCAAAGTTGAAATGTTTCGAGTTCCTCTTAACATTTTGGAAATCCCGCTGAAACTTTGGACATTCTCGCGAAGGGTTCCCAATCCCCGACAAGATTGGTACCCTTTCACGTCCAAATCTCTCAAACTCCGGGAGAGATTCTCAAAACCAAGGTTGACATGTTTCGAGTTCCTTTCAACATTTTGGAAATTCCGCTGAAACTTTGGACATTCTCGCGAAGGGTTCCCGATCCCCGACAAGACTGGTACCCTTTCACGTCCAAATCTCTCAAACTCCGGGAGAGATTCTCAAAACCAAGGTTGACATGTTTCGAGTTCCTTTCAACATTTTGGAAATCCCGCTGAAACTTTGGACATTCTCGCGAAGGGTTCCCAATCCCCGACAAGATTGGTATTCTTTCACGTCCAAATCTCTCAAACTCCGGGAGAGATTCTCAAAACCAAGGTTGACATGTTTCGAGTTCCTTTCAACATTTTGGAAACCCCGCTGAAACTTTGGACATTCTGGCGAAGGGTTCCCAATCCCCGACAAGATTGGTACCCTTTCACGTCCAAATCTCTCAAACTCCGGGAGAGATTCTCAAAACCAAGGTTGACATGTTTCGAGTTCCTTTCAACATTTTGGAAATCCCGCTGAAACTTTGGACATTCTCGCGAAGGGTTCCCGGTCCCCGACAAGACTGGTACCCTTTCACGTCCAAATCTCTCAAACTCCGGGAGAGATTCTCAAAACCAAGGTTGACATGTTTCGAGTTCCTTTCAACATTTTGGAAATCCCGCTGAAACTTTGGACATTGTCGCGAAGGGTTCCCAATCCCCGACAAGATTGGTACCCTTTCACGTCCAAATCTCTCAAACTCCGGGAGAGATTCTCAAAACCAAGGTTGACATGTTTCGAGTTCCTTTCAACATTTTGGAAATTCCGCTGAAACTTTGGACATTCTCGCGAAGGGTTCCCGATCCCCGACAAGACTGGTACCCTTTCACGTCCAAATCTCTCAAACTCCGGGAGAGATTCTCAAAACCAAGGTTGACATGTTTCGAGTTCCTTTCAACATTTTGGAAATCCCGCTGAAACTTTGGACATTCTCGCGAAGGGTTCCCAATCCCCGACAAGATTGGTATTCTTTCACGTCCAAATCTCTCAAACTCCGGGAGAGATTCTCAAAACCAAGGTTGACATGTTTCGAGTTCCTTTCAACATTTTGGAAACCCCGCTGAAACTTTGGACATTCTGGCGAAGGGTTCCCAATCCCCGACAAGATTGGTACCCTTTCACGTCCAAATCTCTCAAACTCCGGGAGAGATTCTCAAAACCAAGGTTGACATGTTTCGAGTTCCTTTCAACATTTTGAAAATCCGCTGAAACTTTGGACATTCTCGCGAAGGGTTCCCGGTCCCCGACAAGACTGGTACCCTTTCACGTCCAAATCTCTCAAACTCCGGGAGAGATTCTCAAAACCAAGGTTGACATGTTTCGAGTTCCTTTCAACATTTTGGAAATCCCGCTGAAACTTTGGACATTGTCGCGAAGGGTTCCCAATCCCCGACAAGACTGGTACCCTTTCACGTCCAAATCTCTCAAACTCCGGGAGAGATTCTCAAAACCAAGGTTCACATGGTTCGAGTTCCTTTCAACATTTTGGAAATCCCGCTGAAACTTTGGACATTCTCGCGAAGGGTTCCCGATCACCGACAAGACTGGTACCCTTTCACGTCCAAATCTCTCAAACTCCGGGAGAGATTCTCAAAACCAAGGTTGACATGTTTCGAGTTCCTTTCAACATTTTGGAAATCCCGCTGAAACTTTGGACATTCTCGCGAAGGGTTCCCAATCCCCGACAAGATTGGTATTCTTTCACGTCCAAATCTCTCAAACTCCGGGAGAGATTCTCAAAACCAAAGTTGAAATGTTTCGAGTTCCTCTTAACATTTTGGAAATCCCGCTGAAACTTTGGACATTCTCGCGAAGGGTTCCCAATCCCCGACAAGATTGGTACCCTTTCATGTCCAAATCTCTCAAACTCCGGGAGAGATTCTCAAAACCAAGGTTGACATGTTTCGAGTTCCTTTCAACATTTTGGAAATCCCGCTGAAACTTTGGACATTCTGGCGAAGGGTTCCCAATCCCCGACAAGATTGGTACCCTTTCACGTCCAAATCTCTCAAACTCCGGGAGAGATTCTCAAAACCAAGGTTGACATGTTTCGAGTTCCTTTCAACATTTTGGAAATTCCGCTGAAACTTTGGACATTCTCGCGAAGGGTTCCCGATCCCCGACAAGACTGGTACCCTTTCACGTCCAAATCTCTCAAACTCCGGGAGAGATTCTCAAAACCAAGGTTGACATGTTTCGAGTTCCTTTCAACATTTTGGAAATCCCGCTGAAACTTTGGACATTCTCGCGAAGGGTTCCCAATCCCCGACAAGATTGGTACCCTTTCACGTCCAAATCTCTCAAACTCCGGGAGAGATTCTCAAAACCAAGGTTGACATGTTTCGAGTTCCTTTCAACATTTTGGAAATCCCGCTGAAACTTTGGACATTCTCGCGAAGGGTTCCCGATCACCGACAAGACTGGTACCCTTTCACGTCCAAATCTCTCAAACTCCGGGAGAGATTCTCAAAACCAAGGTTGACATGTTTCGAGTTCCTTTCAACATTTTGGAAATCCCGCTGAAACTTTGGACATTCTCGCGAAGGGTTCCCAATCCCCGACAAGATTGGTATTCTTTCACGTCCAAATCTCTCAAACTCCGGGAGAGATTCTCAAAACCAAAGTTGAAATGTTTCGAGTTCCTCTTAACATTTTGGAAATCCCGCTGAAACTTTGGACATTCTCGCGAAGGGTTCCCAATCCCCGACAAGATTGGTACCCTTTCATGTCCAAATCTCTCAAACTCCGGGAGAGATTCTCAAAACCAAGGTTGACATGTTTCGAGTTCCTTTCAACATTTTGGAAATCCCGCTGAAACTTTGGACATTCTGGCGAAGGGTTCCCAATCCCCGACAAGATTGGTACCCTTTCACGTCCAAATCTCTCAAACTCCGGGAGAGATTCTCAAAACCAAGGTTGACATGTTTCGAGTTCCTTTCAACATTTTGGAAATTCCGCTGAAACTTTGGACATTCTCGCGAAGGGTTCCCGATCCCCGACAAGACTGGTACCCTTTCACGTCCAAATCTCTCAAACTCCGGGAGAGATTCTCAAAACCAAGGTTGACATGTTTCGAGTTCCTTTCAACATTTTGGAAATCCCGCTGAAACTTTGGACATTCTCGCGAAGGGTTCCCAATCCCCGACAAGATTGGTACCCTTTCACGTCCAAATCTCTCAAACTCCGGGAGAGATTCTCAAAACCAAGGTTGACATGTTTCGAGTTCCTTTCAACATTTTGGAAATCCCGCTGAAACTTTGGACATTCTCGCGAAGGGTTCCCGATCCCCGACAAGACTGGTACCCTTTCACGTCCAAATCTCTCAAACTCCGGGAGAGATTCTCAAAACCAAGGTTGACATGTTTCGAGTTCCTTTCAACATTTTGAAAATCCGCTGAAACTTTGGACATTCTCGCGAAGGGTTCCCGGTCCCCGACAAGACTGGTACCCTTTCACGTCCAAATCTCTCAAACTCCGGGAGAGATTCTCAAAACCAAGGTTGACATGTTTCGAGTTCCTTTCAACATTTTGGAAATCCCGCTGAAACTTTGGACATTCTCGCGAAGGGTTCCCAATCCCCGACAAGATTGGTATTCTTTCACGTCCAAATCTCTCAAACTCCGGGAGAGATTCTCAAAACCAAAGTTGAAATGTTTCGAGTTCCTCTTAACATTTTGGAAATCCCGCTGAAACTTTGGACATTCTCGCGAAGGGTTCCCAATCCCCGACAAGATTGGTACCCTTTCATGTCCAAATCTCTCAAACTCCGGGAGAGATTCTCAAAACCAAGGTTGACATGTTTCGAGTTCCTTTCAACATTTTGGAAATCCCGCTGAAACTTTGGACATTCTGGCGAAGGGTTCCCAATCCCCGACAAGATTGGTACCCTTTCACGTCCAAATCTCTCAAACTCCGGGAGAGATTCTCAAAACCAAGGTTGACATGTTTCGAGTTCCTTTCAACATTTTGGAAATTCCGCTGAAACTTTGGACATTCTCGCGAAGGGTTCCCGATCCCCGACAAGACTGGTACCCTTTCACGTCCAAATCTCTCAAACTCCGGGAGAGATTCTCAAAACCAAGGTTGACATGTTTCGAGTTCCTTTCAACATTTTGGAAATCCCGCTGAAACTTTGGACATTCTCGCGAAGGGTTCCCAATCCCCGACAAGATTGGTACCCTTTCACGTCCAAATCTCTCAAACTCCGGGAGAGATTCTCAAAACCAAGGTTGACATGTTTCGAGTTCCTTTCAACATTTTGGAAATCCCGCTGAAACTTTGGACATTCTCGCGAAGGGTTCCCGATCCCCGACAAGACTGGTACCCTTTCACGTCCAAATCTCTCAAACTCCGGGAGAGATTCTCAAAACCAAGGTTGACATGTTTCGAGTTCCTTTCAACATTTTGAAAATCCGCTGAAACTTTGGACATTCTCGCGAAGGGTTCCCGGTCCCCGACAAGACTGGTACCCTTTCACGTCCAAATCTCTCAAACTCCGGGAGAGATTCTCAAAACCAAGGTTGACATGTTTCGAGTTCCTTTCAACATTTTGGAAATCCCGCTGAAACTTTGGACATTCTCGCGAAGGGTTCCCAATCCGCGACAAGATTGGTACCCTTTCACGTCCAAATCTCTCAAACTCCGGGAGAGATTCTCAAAACCGAGGTTGACATGTTTCGAGTTCCTTTCAACATTTTGGAAATCCCGCTGAAACTTTGGACATTCTCGCGAAGGGTTCCCAATCCCCGACAAGATTGGTACCCTTTCACGTCCAAATCTCTCAAACTCCGGGAGAGATTCTCAAAACCAAGGTTGACATGTTTCGAGTTCCTTTCAACATTTTGGAAATTCCGCTGAAACTTTGGACATTCTCGCGAAGGGTTCCCAATCCCCGACAAGATTGGTATTCTTTCACGTCCAAATCTCTCAAACTCCGGGAGAGATTCTCAAAACCAAGGTTGACATGTTTCGAGTTCCTTTCAACATTTTGGAAACCCCGCTGAAACTTTGGACATTCTGGCGAAGGGTTCCCAATCCCCGACAAGACTGGTACCCTTTCACGTCCAAATCTCTCAAACTCCGGGAGAGATTCTCAAAACCAAGGTTGACATGTTTCGAGTTCCTTTCAACATTTTGGAAATCCCGCTGAAACTTTGGACATTCTCGCGAAGGGTTCCCGATCCCCGACAAGACTGGTACCCTTTCACGTCCAAATCTCTCAAACTCCGGGAGAGATTCTCAAAACCAAGGTTGACATGTTTCGAGTTCCTTTCAACATTTTGGAAATCCCGCTGAAACTTTGGACATTCTCGCGAAGGGTTCCCAATCCCCGACAAGATTGGTATTCTTTCACGTCCAAATCTCTCAAACTCCGGGAGAGATTCTCAAAACCAAGGTTGACATGTTTCGAGTTCCTTTCAACATTTTGGAAACCCCGCTGAAACTTTGGACATTCTGTCGAAGGGTTCCCAGTCCCCGACAAGATTGGTACCCTTTCACGTCCAAATCTCTCAAACTCCGGGAGAGATTCTCAAAACCAAGGTTGACGTGTTTCGAGTTCCTTTCAACATTTTGGAAATCCCGCTGAAACTTTGGACATTCTCGTGAAGGGTTCCCGATCCCCGACAAGATTGGTACCCTTTCACGTCCAAATCTCTCAAACTCCGGCAGAGATTCTCAAAACCAAGGTTGACATGTTTCGAGTTCCTTTCAACATTTTGGAAATCCGCTGAAACTTTGGACATTCTCGCGAAGGGTTCCCGATCCCCGACAAGACTGGTACCCTTTCACGTCCAAATCTCTCAAACTCCGGGAGAGATTCTCAAAACCAAGGTTGACATGGTTCGAGTTCCTTTCAACATTTTGGAAATCCCGCTGAAACTTTGGACATTCTCGCGAAGGGTTCCCAATCCCCGACAAGATTGGTACCCTTTCACGTCCAAATCTCTCAAACTCCGGGAGAGATTCTCAAAACCAAAGTTGAAATGTTTCGAGTTCCTCTTAACATTTTGGAAATCCCGCTGAAACTTTGGACATTCTCGCGAAGGGTTCCCAATCCCCGACAAGATTGGTACCCTTTCACGTCCAAATCTCTCAAACTCCGGGAGAGATTCTCAAAACCAAGGTTGACATGTTTCGAGTTCCTTTCAACATTTTGGAAATTCCGCTGAAACTTTGGACATTCTCGCGAAGGGTTCCCGATCCCCGACAAGACTGGTACCCTTTCACGTCCAAATCTCTCAAACTCCGGGAGAGATTCTCAAAACCAAGGTTGACATGTTTCGAGTTCCTTTCAACATTTTGGAAATCCCGCTGAAACTTTGGACATTCTCGCGAAGGGTTCCCAATCCCCGACAAGATTGGTATTCTTTCACGTCCAAATCTCTCAAACTCCGGGAGAGATTCTCAAAACCAAGGTTGACATGTTTCGAGTTCCTTTCAACATTTTGGAAACCCCGCTGAAACTTTGGACATTCTGGCGAAGGGTTCCCAATCCCCGACAAGATTGGTACCCTTTCACGTCCAAATCTCTCAAACTCCGGGAGAGATTCTCAAAACCAAGGTTGACATGTTTCGAGTTCCTTTCAACATTTTGAAAATCCGCTGAAACTTTGGACATTCTCGCGAAGGGTTCCCAATCCCCGACAAGACTGGTACCCTTTCACGTCCAAATCTCTCAAACTCCGGGATAGATTCTCAAAACCAAGGTTGACATGTTTCGAGTTCCTTTCAACATTTTGGAAATCCCGCTGAAACTTTGGACATTCTGTCGAAGGGTTCCCAATCCGCGACAGGATTGGTACCCTTTCACGTCCAAATCTCTCAAACTCCGGGAGAGATTCTCAAAACCGAGGTTGACATGGTTCGAGTTCCTTTCAACATTTTGGAAATCCCGCTGAAACTTTGGACATTCTCGCGAAGGGTTCCCAATCCCCGACAAGACTGGTACCCTTTCACGTCCAAATCTCTCAAACTCCGGGAGAGATTCTCAAAACCAAGGTTGACATGTTTCGAGTTCCTTTCAACATTTTGGAAATCCCGCTGAAACTTTGGACATTCTGTCGAAGGGTTCCCAATCCCCGACAAGATTGGTACCCTTTCACGTCCAAATCTCTCAAACTCCGGGAGAGATTCTCAAAACCAAGGTTGACATGTTTCGAGTTCCTTTCAACATTTTGGAAATCCCGCTGAAACTTTGGACATTCTCGCGAAGGGTTCCCAATCCCCGAGAAGATTGGTACCCTTTCAGGTCCAAATCTCTCAAACTCCGGGAGAGATTCTCAAAACCAAGGTTGACATGTTTCGAGTTCCTTTCAACATTTTGGAAATCCCGCTGAAACTTTGGACATTCTCGCGAAGGGTTCCCAATCCCCGACAAGACTGGTACCCTTTCACGTCCAAATCTCTCAAACTCCGGGAGAGATTCTCAAAACCAAGGTTGACATGTTTCGAGTTCCTTTCAACATTTTGGAAAATCCGCTGAAACTTTGGACATTCTGGCGAAGGGTTCCCAATCCCCGACAAGACTGGTACCCTTTCACGTCCAAATCTCTCAAACTCCGGGAGAGATTCTCAAAACCAAGGTTGATATGTTTCGAGTTCCTTTCAACATTTTGGAAATCCCGCTGAAACTTTGGACATTGTCGCGAAGGGTTCCCAATCCCCGACAAGATTGGTACCCTTTCACGTCCAAATCTCTCAAACTCCAGGAAAGATTCTCAAAACCAAGGTTGACATGTTTCGAGTTCCTTTCAACATTTTGAAAAATCCGCTGAAACTTTGGACATTCTCGCGAAGGGTTCCCAATCCCCGACAAGATTGGTACCCTTTCACTTCCAAATCTCTCAAAGTCCGGGAGAGATTCTCAAAACCAAGGTTGACATGTTTCGAGTTCCTTTCAACATTTTGGAAATCCGGCTGAAACTTTGGACATTCTCGCGAACGGGTCCCAATCCCTGACAAGATTGGTACCCTTTCAAGTCCAAATCTCTCAAAGTCCGGGAGAGATTCTCAAAACCAAGGTTGACATGTTTCGAGTTCCTTTCAACATTTTGGAAATCCCGCTGAAACTTTGGACATTGTCGCGAAGGGTTCCCAATCCCCGACAAGACTGGTACCCTTTCACGTCCAAATCTCTCAAACTCCGGGAGAGATTCTCAAAACCAAGGTTGACATGGTTCGAGTTCCTTTCAACATTTTGGAAATCCCGCTGAAACTTTGGACATTCTCGCGAAGGGTTCCCAATCCCCGACAAGATTGGTACCCTTTCAGGTCCAAATCTCTCAAACTCCGGGAGAGATTCTCAAAACCAAGGTTGACATGTTTCGAGTTCCTTTCAACATTTTGGAAATTCCGCTGAAACTTTGGACATTCTCGCGAAGGGTTCCCGATCCCCGACAAGACTGGTACCCTTTCACGTCCAAATCTCTCAAACTCCGGGAGAGATTCTCAAAACCAATGTTGACATATTTCGAGTTCCTTTCAACATTTTGGAAATCCCGCTGAAACTTTGGACATTCTCGCAAAGGGTTCCCAATCCCCGACAAGATTGGTATTCTTTCACGTCCAAATCTCTCAAACTCCGGGAGAGATTCTCAAAACCAAGGTTGACATGTTTCGAGTTCCTTTCAAAATTTTGGAAACCCCGCTGAAACTTTGGACATTCTGGCGAAGGGTTCCCAATCCCCGACAAGATTGGTACCCTTTCACGTCCAAATCTCTCAAACTCCGGGAGAGATTCTCAAAACCAAGGTTGACATGTTTCGAGTTCCTTTCAACATTTTGAAAATCCGCTGAAACTTTGGACATTCTCGCGAAGGGTTCCCAATCCCCGACAAGATTGGTACCCTTTCACGTCCAAATCTCTCAAACTCCGGGAGAGATTCTCAAAACCGAGGTTGACATGGTTCGAGTTCCTTTCAACATTTTGGAAATCCCGCTGAAACTTTGGACATTCTCGCGAAGGGTTCCCAATCACCGTCAAGATTGGTACCCTTTCACGTCCAAATCTCTCAAACTCCGGCAGAGATTCTCAAAACCAAGGTTGACATGTTTCGAGTTCCTTTCAACATTTTGGAAATCCGCTGAAACTTTGGACATTCTCGCGAAGGGTACGTGATCCCCGACAAGATTGGTACACTTTCACGTCCAAATCTCTCAAACTCCGGGAGAGATTCTCAAAACCAAGGTTTACATGTTTCGAGTTCCTTTCAACATTTTGGAAATCCCGCTGAAACTTTGGACATTCTCGCGAAGGGTTCCCAATCCCCGACAAGATTGGTACCCTTTCACGTCCAAATCTCTCAAACTCCGGGAGAGATTCTCAAAACCAAAGTTGAAATGTTTCGAGTTCCTCTTAACATTTTGGAAATCCCGCTGAAACTTTGGACATTCTCGCGAAGGGTTCCCAATCCCCGACAAGATTGGTACCCTTTCACGTCCAAATCTCTCAAACTCCGGGAGAGATTCTCAAAACCAAGGTTGACATGTTTCGAGTTCCTTTCAACATTTTGGAAATTCCGCTGAAACTTTGGACATTCTCGCGAAGGGTTCCCGATCCCCGACAAGACTGGTACCCTTTCACGTCCAAATCTCTCAAACTCCGGGAGAGATTCTCAAAACCAAGGTTGACATGTTTCGAGTTCCTTTCAACATTTTGGAAATCCCGCTGAAACTTTGGACATTCTCGCGAAGGGTTCCCAATCCCCGACAAGATTGGTATTCTTTCACGTCCAAATCTCTCAAACTCCGGGAGAGATTCTCAAAACCAAGGTTGACATGTTTCGAGTTCCTTTCAACATTTTGGAAACCCCGCTGAAACTTTGGACATTCTGGCGAAGGGTTCCCAATCCCCGACAAGATTGGTACCCTTTCACGTCCAAATCTCTCAAACTCCGGGAGAGATTCTCAAAACCAAGGTTGACATGTTTCGAGTTCCTTTCAACATTTTGGAAATCCCGCTGAAACTTTGGACATTCTCGCGAAGGGTTCCCGGTCCCCGACAAGACTGGTACCCTTTCACGTCCAAATCTCTCAAACTCCGGGAGAGATTCTCAAAACCAAGGTTGACATGTTTCGAGTTCCTTTCAACATTTTGGAAATCCCGCTGAAACTTTGGACATTGTCGCGAAGGGTTCCCAATCCCCGACAAGATTGGTACCCTTTCACGTCCAAATCTCTCAAACTCCGGGAGAGATTCTCAAAACCAAGGTTGACATGTTTCGAGTTCCTTTCAACATTTTGGAAATTCCGCTGAAACTTTGGACATTCTCGCGAAGGGTTCCCGATCCCCGACAAGACTGGTACCCTTTCACGTCCAAATCTCTCAAACTCCGGGAGAGATTCTCAAAACCAAGGTTGACATGTTTCGAGTTCCTTTCAACATTTTGGAAATCCCGCTGAAACTTTGGACATTCTCGCGAAGGGTTCCCAATCCCCGACAAGATTGGTATTCTTTCACGTCCAAATCTCTCAAACTCCGGGAGAGATTCTCAAAACCAAGGTTGACATGTTTCGAGTTCCTTTCAACATTTTGGAAACCCCGCTGAAACTTTGGACATTCTGGCGAAGGGTTCCCAATCCCCGACAAGATTGGTACCCTTTCACGTCCAAATCTCTCAAACTCCGGGAGAGATTCTCAAAACCAAGGTTGACATGTTTCGAGTTCCTTTCAACATTTTGAAAATCCGCTGAAACTTTGGACATTCTCGCGAAGGGTTCCCGGTCCCCGACAAGACTGGTACCCTTTCACGTCCAAATCTCTCAAACTCCGGGAGAGATTCTCAAAACCAAGGTTGACATGTTTCGAGTTCCTTTCAACATTTTGGAAATCCCGCTGAAACTTTGGACATTCTCGCGAAGGGTTCCCAATCCCCGACAAGACTGGTACCCTTTCACGTCCAAATCTCTCAAACTCCGGGAGAGATTCTCAAAACCAAGGTTCACATGGTTCGAGTTCCTTTCAACATTTTGGAAATCCCGCTGAAACTTTGGACATTCTCGCGAAGGGTTCCCGATCACCGACAAGACTGGTACCCTTTCACGTCCAAATCTCTCAAACTCCGGGAGAGATTCTCAAAACCAAGGTTGACATGTTTCGAGTTCCTTTCAACATTTTGGAAATCCCGCTGAAACTTTGGACATTCTCGCGAAGGGTTCCCAATCCCCGACAAGATTGGTATTCTTTCACGTCCAAATCTCTCAAACTCCGGGAGAGATTCTCAAAACCAAAGTTGAAATGTTTCGAGTTCCTCTTAACATTTTGGAAATCCCGCTGAAACTTTGGACATTCTCGCGAAGGGTTCCCAATCCCCGACAAGATTGGTACCCTTTCATGTCCAAATCTCTCAAACTCCGGGAGAGATTCTCAAAACCAAGGTTGACATGTTTCGAGTTCCTTTCAACATTTTGGAAATCCCGCTGAAACTTTGGACATTCTGGCGAAGGGTTCCCAATCCCCGACAAGATTGGTACCCTTTCACGTCCAAATCTCTCAAACTCCGGGAGAGATTCTCAAAACCAAGGTTGACATGTTTCGAGTTCCTTTCAACATTTTGGAAATTCCGCTGAAACTTTGGACATTCTCGCGAAGGGTTCCCGATCCCCGACAAGACTGGTACCCTTTCACGTCCAAATCTCTCAAACTCCGGGAGAGATTCTCAAAACCAAGGTTGACATGTTTCGAGTTCCTTTCAACATTTTGGAAATCCCGCTGAAACTTTGGACATTCTCGCGAAGGGTTCCCAATCCCCGACAAGATTGGTACCCTTTCACGTCCAAATCTCTCAAACTCCGGGAGAGATTCTCAAAACCAAGGTTGACATGTTTCGAGTTCCTTTCAACATTTTGGAAATCCCGCTGAAACTTTGGACATTCTCGCGAAGGGTTCCCGATCCCCGACAAGACTGGTACCCTTTCACGTCCAAATCTCTCAAACTCCGGGAGAGATTCTCAAAACCAAGGTTGACATGTTTCGAGTTCCTTTCAACATTTTGAAAATCCGCTGAAACTTTGGACATTCTCGCGAAGGGTTCCCGGTCCCCGACAAGACTGGTACCCTTTCACGTCCAAATCTCTCAAACTCCGGGAGAGATTCTCAAAACCAAGGTTGACATGTTTCGAGTTCCTTTCAACATTTTGGAAATCCCGCTGAAACTTTGGACATTCTCGCGAAGGGTTCCCAATCCGCGACAAGATTGGTACCCTTTCACGTCCAAATCTCTCAAACTCCGGGAGAGATTCTCAAAACCGAGGTTGACATGTTTCGAGTTCCTTTCAACATTTTGGAAATCCCGCTGAAACTTTGGACATTCTCGCGAAGGGTTCCCAATCCCCGACAAGATTGGTACCCTTTCACGTCCAAATCTCTCAAACTCCGGGAGAGATTCTCAAAACCAAGGTTGACATGTTTCGAGTTCCTTTCAACATTTTGGAAATTCCGCTGAAACTTTGGACATTCTCGCGAAGGGTTCCCAATCCCCGACAAGATTGGTATTCTTTCACGTCCAAATCTCTCAAACTCCGGGAGAGATTCTCAAAACCAAGGTTGACATGTTTCGAGTTCCTTTCAACATTTTGGAAACCCCGCTGAAACTTTGGACATTCTGGCGAAGGGTTCCCAATCCCCGACAAGACTGGTACCCTTTCACGTCCAAATCTCTCAAACTCCGGGAGAGATTCTCAAAACCAAGGTTGACATGTTTCGAGTTCCTTTCAACATTTTGGAAATCCCGCTGAAACTTTGGACATTCTCGCGAAGGGTTCCCGATCCCCGACAAGACTGGTACCCTTTCACGTCCAAATCTCTCAAACTCCGGGAGAGATTCTCAAAACCAAGGTTGACATGTTTCGAGTTCCTTTCAACATTTTGGAAATCCCGCTGAAACTTTGGACATTCTCGCGAAGGGTTCCCAATCCCCGACAAGATTGGTATTCTTTCACGTCCAAATCTCTCAAACTCCGGGAGAGATTCTCAAAACCAAGGTTGACATGTTTCGAGTTCCTTTCAACATTTTGGAAACCCCGCTGAAACTTTGGACATTCTGTCGAAGGGTTCCCAGTCCCCGACAAGATTGGTACCCTTTCACGTCCAAATCTCTCAAACTCCGGGAGAGATTCTCAAAACCAAGGTTGACGTGTTTCGAGTTCCTTTCAACATTTTGGAAATCCCGCTGAAACTTTGGACATTCTCGTGAAGGGTTCCCGATCCCCGACAAGATTGGTACCCTTTCACGTCCAAATCTCTCAAACTCCGGCAGAGATTCTCAAAACCAAGGTTGACATGTTTCGAGTTCCTTTCAACATTTTGGAAATCCGCTGAAACTTTGGACATTCTCGCGAAGGGTTCCCGATCCCCGACAAGACTGGTACCCTTTCACGTCCAAATCTCTCAAACTCCGGGAGAGATTCTCAAAACCAAGGTTGACATGGTTCGAGTTCCTTTCAACATTTTGGAAATCCCGCTGAAACTTTGGACATTCTCGCGAAGGGTTCCCAATCCCCGACAAGATTGGTACCCTTTCACGTCCAAATCTCTCAAACTCCGGGAGAGATTCTCAAAACCAAAGTTGAAATGTTTCGAGTTCCTCTTAACATTTTGGAAATCCCGCTGAAACTTTGGACATTCTCGCGAAGGGTTCCCAATCCCCGACAAGATTGGTACCCTTTCACGTCCAAATCTCTCAAACTCCGGGAGAGATTCTCAAAACCAAGGTTGACATGTTTCGAGTTCCTTTCAACATTTTGGAAATTCCGCTGAAACTTTGGACATTCTCGCGAAGGGTTCCCGATCCCCGACAAGACTGGTACCCTTTCACGTCCAAATCTCTCAAACTCCGGGAGAGATTCTCAAAACCAAGGTTGACATGTTTCGAGTTCCTTTCAACATTTTGGAAATCCCGCTGAAACTTTGGACATTCTCGCGAAGGGTTCCCAATCCCCGACAAGATTGGTATTCTTTCACGTCCAAATCTCTCAAACTCCGGGAGAGATTCTCAAAACCAAGGTTGACATGTTTCGAGTTCCTTTCAACATTTTGGAAACCCCGCTGAAACTTTGGACATTCTGGCGAAGGGTTCCCAATCCCCGACAAGATTGGTACCCTTTCACGTCCAAATCTCTCAAACTCCGGGAGAGATTCTCAAAACCAAGGTTGACATGTTTCGAGTTCCTTTCAACATTTTGAAAATCCGCTGAAACTTTGGACATTCTCGCGAAGGGTTCCCAATCCCCGACAAGACTGGTACCCTTTCACGTCCAAATCTCTCAAACTCCGGGATAGATTCTCAAAACCAAGGTTGACATGTTTCGAGTTCCTTTCAACATTTTGGAAATCCCGCTGAAACTTTGGACATTCTGTCGAAGGGTTCCCAATCCGCGACAGGATTGGTACCCTTTCACGTCCAAATCTCTCAAACTCCGGGAGAGATTCTCAAAACCGAGGTTGACATGGTTCGAGTTCCTTTCAACATTTTGGAAATCCCGCTGAAACTTTGGACATTCTCGCGAAGGGTTCCCAATCCCCGACAAGACTGGTACCCTTTCACGTCCAAATCTCTCAAACTCCGGGAGAGATTCTCAAAACCGAGGTTGACATGGTTCGAGTTCCTTTCAACATTTTGGAAATCCCGCTGAAACTTTGGACATTCTGTCGAAGGGTTCCCAATCCCCGACAAGATTGGTACCCTTTCACGTCCAAATCTCTCAAACTCCGGGAGAGATTCTCAAAACCAAGGTTGACATGTTTCGAGTTCCTTTCAACATTTTGGAAATCCCGCTGAAACTTTGGACATTCTCGCGAAGGGTTCCCAATCCCCGAGAAGATTGGTACCCTTTCAGGTCCAAATCTCTCAAACTCCGGGAGAGATTCTCAAAACCAAGGTTGACATGTTTCGAGTTCCTTTCAACATTTTGGAAATCCCGCTGAAACTTTGGACATTCTCGCGAAGGGTTCCCAATCCCCGACAAGACTGGTACCCTTTCACGTCCAAATCTCTCAAACTCCGGGAGAGATTCTCAAAACCAAGGTTGACATGTTTCGAGTTCCTTTCAACATTTTGGAAAATCCGCTGAAACTTTGGACATTCTGGCGAAGGGTTCCCAATCCCCGACAAGACTGGTACCCTTTCACGTCCAAATCTCTCAAACTCCGGGAGAGATTCTCAAAACCAAGGTTGATATGTTTCGAGTTCCTTTCAACATTTTGGAAATCCCGCTGAAACTTTGGACATTGTCGCGAAGGGTTCCCAATCCCCGACAAGATTGGTACCCTTTCACGTCCAAATCTCTCAAACTCCAGGAAAGATTCTCAAAACCAAGGTTGACATGTTTCGAGTTCCTTTCAACATTTGGAAAAATCCGCTGAAACTTTGGACATTCTCGCGAAGGGTTCCCAATCCCCGACAAGATTGGTACCCTTTCACTTCCAAATCTCTCAAAGTCCGGGAGAGATTCTCAAAACCAAGGTTGACATGTTTCGAGTTCCTTTCAACATTTTGGAAATCCGGCTGAAACTTTGGACATTCTCGCGAACGGGTCCCAATCCCTGACAAGATTGGTACCCTTTCAAGTCCAAATCTCTCAAAGTCCGGGAGAGATTCTCAAAACCAAGGTTGACATGTTTCGAGTTCCTTTCAACATTTTGGAAATCCCGCTGAAACTTTGGACATTGTCGCGAAGGGTTCCCAATCCCCGACAAGACTGGTACCCTTTCACGTCCAAATCTCTCAAACTCCGGGAGAGATTCTCAAAACCAAGGTTGACATGGTTCGAGTTCCTTTCAACATTTTGGAAATCCCGCTGAAACTTTGGACATTCTCGCGAAGGGTTCCCAATCCCCGACAAGATTGGTACCCTTTCAGGTCCAAATCTCTCAAACTCCGGGAGAGATTCTCAAAACCAAGGTTGACATGTTTCGAGTTCCTTTCAACATTTTGGAAATTCCGCTGAAACTTTGGACATTCTCGCGAAGGGTTCCCGATCCCCGACAAGACTGGTACCCTTTCACGTCCAAATCTCTCAAACTCCGGGAGAGATTCTCAAAACCAATGTTGACATATTTCGAGTTCCTTTCAACATTTTGGAAATCCCGCTGAAACTTTGGACATTCTCGCGAAGGGTTCCCAATCCCCGACAAGATTGGTATTCTTTCACGTCCAAATCTCTCAAACTCCGGGAGAGATTCTCAAAACCAAGGTTGACATGTTTCGAGTTCCTTTCAACATTTTGGAAACCCCGCTGAAACTTTGGACATTCTGGCGAAGGGTTCCCAATCCCCGACAAGATTGGTACCCTTTCACGTCCAAATCTCTCAAACTCCGGGAGAGATTCTCAAAACCAAGGTTGACATGTTTCGAGTTCCTTTCAACATTTTGAAAATCCGCTGAAACTTTGGACATTCTCGCGAAGGGTTCCCAATCCCCGACAAGATTGGTACCCTTTCACGTCCAAATCTCTCAAACTCCGGGAGAGATTCTCAAAACCGAGGTTGACATGGTTCGAGTTCCTTTCAACATTTTGGAAATCCCGCTGAAACTTTGGACATTCTCGCGAAGGGTTCCCAATCACCGTCAAGATTGGTACCCTTTCACGTCCAAATCTCTCAAACTCCGGGAGAGATTCTCAAAACCAAGGTTGACATGTTTCGAGTTCCTTTCAACATTTTGGAAATCCGCTGAAACTTTGGACATTCTCGCGAAGGGTACGTGATCCCCGACAAGATTGGTACACTTTCACGTCCAAATCTCTCAAACTCCGGGAGAGATTCTCAAAACCAAGGTTTACATGTTTCGAGTTCCTTTCAACATTTTGGAAATCCCGCTGAAACTTTGGACATTCTCGCGAAGGGTTCCCAATCCCGGACAAGATTGGTACCCTTTCACGTCCAAATCTCTCAAACTCCGGGAGAGATTCTCAAAACCAAAGTTGAAATGTTTCGAGTTCCTCTTAACATTTTGGAAATCCCGCTGAAACTTTGGACATTCTCGCGAAGGGTTCCCAATCCCCGACAAGATTGGTACCCTTTCACGTCCAAATCTCTCAAACTCCGGGAGAGATTCTCAAAACCAAGGTTGACATGTTTCGAGTTCCTTTCAACATTTTGGAAATTCCGCTGAAACTTTGGACATTCTCGCGAAGGGTTCCCGATCCCCGACAAGACTGGTACCCTTTCACGTCCAAATCTCTCAAACTCCGGGAGAGATTCTCAAAACCAAGGTTGACATGTTTCGAGTTCCTTTCAACATTTTGGAAATCCCGCTGAAACTTTGGACATTCTCGCGAAGGGTTCCCAATCCCCGACAAGATTGGTATTCTTTCACGTCCAAATCTCTCAAACTCCGGGAGAGATTCTCAAAACCAAGGTTGACATGTTTCGAGTTCCTTTCAACATTTTGGAAACCCCGCTGAAACTTTGGACATTCTGGCGAAGGGTTCCCAATCCCCGACAAGATTGGTACCCTTTCACGTCCAAATCTCTCAAACTCCGGGAGAGATTCTCAAAACCAAGGTTGACATGTTTCGAGTTCCTTTCAACATTTTGGAAATCCCGCTGAAACTTTGGACATTCTCGCGAAGGGTTCCCGGTCCCCGACAAGACTGGTACCCTTTCACGTCCAAATCTCTCAAACTCCGGGAGAGATTCTCAAAACCAAGGTTGACATGTTTCGAGTTCCTTTCAACATTTTGGAAATCCCGCTGAAACTTTGGACATTGTCGCGAAGGGTTCCCAATCCCCGACAAGATTGGTACCCTTTCACGTCCAAATCTCTCAAACTCCGGGAGAGATTCTCAAAACCAAGGTTGACATGTTTCGAGTTCCTTTCAACATTTTGGAAATTCCGCTGAAACTTTGGACATTCTCGCGAAGGGTTCCCGATCCCCGACAAGACTGGTACCCTTTCACGTCCAAATCTCTCAAACTCCGGGAGAGATTCTCAAAACCAAGGTTGACATGTTTCGAGTTCCTTTCAACATTTTGGAAATCCCGCTGAAACTTTGGACATTCTCGCGAAGGGTTCCCAATCCCCGACAAGATTGGTATTCTTTCACGTCCAAATCTCTCAAACTCCGGGAGAGATTCTCAAAACCAAGGTTGACATGTTTCGAGTTCCTTTCAACATTTTGGAAACCCCGCTGAAACTTTGGACATTCTGGCGAAGGGTTCCCAATCCCCGACAAGATTGGTACCCTTTCACGTCCAAATCTCTCAAACTCCGGGAGAGATTCTCAAAACCAAGGTTGACATGTTTCGAGTTCCTTTCAACATTTTGAAAATCCGCTGAAACTTTGGACATTCTCGCGAAGGGTTCCCGGTCCCCGACAAGACTGGTACCCTTTCACGTCCAAATCTCTCAAACTCCGGGAGAGATTCTCAAAACCAAGGTTGACATGTTTCGAGTTCCTTTCAACATTTTGGAAATCCCGCTGAAACTTTGGACATTGTCGCGAAGGGTTCCCAATCCCCGACAAGACTGGTACCCTTTCACGTCCAAATCTCTCAAACTCCGGGAGAGATTCTCAAAACCAAGGTTCACATGGTTCGAGTTCCTTTCAACATTTTGGAAATCCCGCTGAAACTTTGGACATTCTCGCGAAGGGTTCCCGATCACCGACAAGACTGGTACCCTTTCACGTCCAAATCTCTCAAACTCCGGGAGAGATTCTCAAAACCAAGGTTGACATGTTTCGAGTTCCTTTCAACATTTTGGAAATCCCGCTGAAACTTTGGACATTCTCGCGAAGGGTTCCCAATCCCCGACAAGATTGGTATTCTTTCACGTCCAAATCTCTCAAACTCCGGGAGAGATTCTCAAAACCAAGGTTGACATGTTTCGAGTTCCTTTCAACATTTTGGAAACCCCGCTGAAACTTTGGACATTCTGTCGAAGGGTTCCCAGTCCCCGACAAGATTGGTACCCTTTCACGTCCAAATCTCTCAAACTCCGGGAGAGATTCTCAAAACCAAGGTTGACGTGTTTCGAGTTCCTTTCAACATTTTGGAAATCCCGCTGAAACTTTGGACATTCTCGTGAAGGGTTCCCGATCCCCGACAAGATTGGTACCCTTTCACGTCCAAATCTCTCAAACTCCGGCAGAGATTCTCAAAACCAAGGTTGACATGTTTCGAGTTCCTTTCAACATTTTGGAAATCCGCTGAAACTTTGGACATTCTCGCGAAGGGTTCCCGATCCCCGACAAGACTGGTACCCTTTCACGTCCAAATCTCTCAAACTCCGGGAGAGATTCTCAAAACCAAGGTTGACATGGTTCGAGTTCCTTTCAACATTTTGGAAATCCCGCTGAAACTTTGGACATTCTCGCGAAGGGTTCCCAATCCCCGACAAGATTGGTACCCTTTCACGTCCAAATCTCTCAAACTCCGGGAGAGATTCTCAAAACCAAAGTTGAAATGTTTCGAGTTCCTCTTAACATTTTGGAAATCCCGCTGAAACTTTGGACATTCTCGCGAAGGGTTCCCAATCCCCGACAAGATTGGTACCCTTTCACGTCCAAATCTCTCAAACTCCGGGAGAGATTCTCAAAACCAAGGTTGACATGTTTCGAGTTCCTTTCAACATTTTGGAAATTCCGCTGAAACTTTGGACATTCTCGCGAAGGGTTCCCGATCCCCGACAAGACTGGTACCCTTTCACGTCCAAATCTCTCAAACTCCGGGAGAGATTCTCAAAACCAAGGTTGACATGTTTCGAGTTCCTTTCAACATTTTGGAAATCCCGCTGAAACTTTGGACATTCTCGCGAAGGGTTCCCAATCCCCGACAAGATTGGTATTCTTTCACGTCCAAATCTCTCAAACTCCGGGAGAGATTCTCAAAACCAAGGTTGACATGTTTCGAGTTCCTTTCAACATTTTGGAAACCCCGCTGAAACTTTGGACATTCTGGCGAAGGGTTCCCAATCCCCGACAAGATTGGTACCCTTTCACGTCCAAATCTCTCAAACTCCGGGAGAGATTCTCAAAACCAAGGTTGACATGTTTCGAGTTCCTTTCAACATTTTGAAAATCCGCTGAAACTTTGGACATTCTCGCGAAGGGTTCCCAATCCCCGACAAGACTGGTACCCTTTCACGTCCAAATCTCTCAAACTCCGGGATAGATTCTCAAAACCAAGGTTGACATGTTTCGAGTTCCTTTCAACATTTTGGAAATCCCGCTGAAACTTTGGACATTCTGTCGAAGGGTTCCCAATCCGCGACAGGATTGGTACCCTTTCACGTCCAAATCTCTCAAACTCCGGGAGAGATTCTCAAAACCGAGGTTGACATGGTTCGAGTTCCTTTCAACATTTTGGAAATCCCGCTGAAACTTTGGACATTCTCGCGAAGGGTTCCCAATCCCCGACAAGACTGGTACCCTTTCACGTCCAAATCTCTCAAACTCCGGGAGAGATTCTCAAAACCAAGGTTGATATGTTTCGAGTTCCTTTCAACATTTTGGAAATCCCGCTGAAACTTTGGACATTCTGTCGAAGGGTTCCCAATCCCCGACAAGATTGGTACCCTTTCACGTCCAAATCTCTCAAACTCCAGGAAAGATTCTCAAAACCAAGGTTGACATGGTTCGAGTTCCTTTCAACATTTTGGAAATCCCGCTGAAACTTTGGACATTCTCGCGAAGGGTTCCCAATCCCCGACAAGATTGGTACCCTTTCACTTCCAAATCTCTCAAAGTCCGGGAGAGATTCTCAAAACCAAGGTTGACATGTTTCGAGTTCCTTTCAACATTTTGGAAATCCGGCTGAAACTTTGGACATTCTCGCGAACGGGTCCCAATCCCTGACAAGATTGGTACCCTTTCAAGTCCAAATCTCTCAAAGTCCGGGAGAGATTCTCAAAACCAAGGTTGACATGTTTCGAGTTCCTTTCAACATTTTGGAAATCCCGCTGAAACTTTGGACATTGTCGCGAAGGGTTCCCAATCCCCGACAAGACTGGTACCCTTTCACGTCCAAATCTCTCAAACTCCGGGAGAGATTCTCAAAACCAAGGTTGACATGGTTCGAGTTCCTTTCAACATTTTGGAAATCCCGCTGAAACTTTGGACATTCTCGCGAAGGGTTCCCAATCCCCGACAAGATTGGTACCCTTTCACGTCCAAATCTCTCAAACTCCGGGAGAGATTCTCAAAACCGAGGTTGACATGGTTCGAGTTCCTTTCAACATTTTGGAAATCCCGCTGAAACTTTGGACATTCTCGCGAAGGGTTCCCAATCCCCGACAAGATTGGTACCCTTTCACGTCCAAATCTCTCAAACTCCGGCAGAGATTCTCAAAACCAAGGTTGACATGTTTCGAGTTCCTTTCAACATTTTGGAAAATCCGCTGAAACTTTGGACATTCTCGCGAAGGGTTCCCAATCCCCGACAAGACTGGTACCCTTTCACGTCCAAATCTCTCAAACTCCGGGAGAGATTCTCAAAACCAAGGTTGACATGTTTCGAGTTCCTTTCAACATTTTGGAAATCCCGCTGAAACTTTGGACATTCTGTCGAAGGGTTCCCAATCCCCGACAAGATTGGTACCCTTTCACGTCCAAATCTCTCAAACTCCGGGAGAGATTCTCAAAACCAAGGTTGACATGTTTCGAGTTCCTTTCAACATTTTGGAAATCCCGCTGAAACTTTGGACATTCTCGCGAAGGGTTCCCAATCCCCGAGAAGATTGGTACCCTTTCACGTCCAAATCTCTCAAACTCCGGGAGAGATTCTCAAAACCAAGGTTGACATGTTTCGAGTTCCTTTCAACATTTTGGAAATCCCGCTGAAACTTTGGACATTCTCGCGAAGGGTTCCCAATCCCCGACAAGATTGGTACCCTTTCAGGTCCAAATCTCTCAAACTCCGGGAGAGATTCTCAAAACCAAGGTTGACATGTTTCGAGTTCCTTTCAACATTTTGGAAATTCCGCTGAAACTTTGGACATTCTCGCGAAGGGTTCCCGATCCCCGACAAGACTGGTACCCTTTCACGTCCAAATCTCTCAAACTCCGGGAGAGATTCTCAAAACCAATGTTGACATATTTCGAGTTCCTTTCAACATTTTGGAAATCCCGCTGAAACTTTGGACATTCTCGCGAAGGGTTCCCAATCCCCGACAAGATTGGTATTCTTTCACGTCCAAATCTCTCAAACTCCGGGAGAGATTCTCAAAACCAAGGTTGACATGTTTCGAGTTCCTTTCAACATTTTGGAAACCCCGCTGAAACTTTGGACATTCTGGCGAAGGGTTCCCAATCCCCGACAAGATTGGTACCCTTTCACGTCCAAATCTCTCAAACTCCGGGAGAGATTCTCAAAACCAAGGTTGACATGTTTCGAGTTCCTTTCAACATTTTGAAAATCCGCTGAAACTTTGGACATTCTCGCGAAGGGTTCCCAATCCCCGACAAGATTGGTACCCTTTCACGTCCAAATCTCTCAAACTCCGGGAGAGATTCTCAAAACCGAGGTTGACATGGTTCGAGTTCCTTTCAACATTTTGGAAATCCCGCTGAAACTTTGGACATTCTCGCGAAGGGTTCCCAATCACCGTCAAGATTGGTACCCTTTCACGTCCAAATCTCTCAAACTCCGGGAGAGATTCTCAAAACCAAGGTTGACATGTTTCGAGTTCCTTTCAACATTTTGGAAATCCGCTGAAACTTTGGACATTCTCGCGAAGGGTACGTGATCCCCGACAAGATTGGTACACTTTCACGTCCAAATCTCTCAAACTCCGGGAGAGATTCTCAAAACCAAGGTTTACATGTTTCGAGTTCCTTTCAACATTTTGGAAATCCCGCTGAAACTTTGGACATTCTCGCGAAGGGTTCCCAATCCCCGACAAGATTGGTACCCTTTCACGTCCAAATCTCTCAAACTCCGGGAGAGATTCTCAAAACCAAAGTTGAAATGTTTCGAGTTCCTCTTAACATTTTGGAAATCCCGCTGAAACTTTGGACATTCTCGCGAAGGGTTCCCAATCCCCGACAAGATTGGTACCCTTTCACGTCCAAATCTCTCAAACTCCGGGAGAGATTCTCAAAACCAAGGTTGACATGTTTCGAGTTCCTTTCAACATTTTGGAAATTCCGCTGAAACTTTGGACATTCTCGCGAAGGGTTCCCGATCCCCGACAAGACTGGTACCCTTTCACGTCCAAATCTCTCAAACTCCGGGAGAGATTCTCAAAACCAAGGTTGACATGTTTCGAGTTCCTTTCAACATTTTGGAAATCCCGCTGAAACTTTGGACATTCTCGCGAAGGGTTCCCAATCCCCGACAAGATTGGTATTCTTTCACGTCCAAATCTCTCAAACTCCGGGAGAGATTCTCAAAACCAAGGTTGACATGTTTCGAGTTCCTTTCAACATTTTGGAAACCCCGCTGAAACTTTGGACATTCTGGCGAAGGGTTCCCAATCCCCGACAAGATTGGTACCCTTTCACGTCCAAATCTCTCAAACTCCGGGAGAGATTCTCAAAACCAAGGTTGACATGTTTCGAGTTCCTTTCAACATTTTGGAAATCCCGCTGAAACTTTGGACATTCTCGCGAAGGGTTCCCGGTCCCCGACAAGACTGGTACCCTTTCACGTCCAAATCTCTCAAACTCCGGGAGAGATTCTCAAAACCAAGGTTGACATGTTTCGAGTTCCTTTCAACATTTTGGAAATCCCGCTGAAACTTTGGACATTGTCGCGAAGGGTTCCCAATCCCCGACAAGATTGGTACCCTTTCACGTCCAAATCTCTCAAACTCCGGGAGAGATTCTCAAAACCAAGGTTGACATGTTTCGAGTTCCTTTCAACATTTTGGAAATTCCGCTGAAACTTTGGACATTCTCGCGAAGGGTTCCCGATCCCCGACAAGACTGGTACCCTTTCACGTCCAAATCTCTCAAACTCCGGGAGAGATTCTCAAAACCAAGGTTGACATGTTTCGAGTTCCTTTCAACATTTTGGAAATCCCGCTGAAACTTTGGACATTCTCGCGAAGGGTTCCCAATCCCCGACAAGATTGGTATTCTTTCACGTCCAAATCTCTCAAACTCCGGGAGAGATTCTCAAAACCAAGGTTGACATGTTTCGAGTTCCTTTCAACATTTTGGAAACCCCGCTGAAACTTTGGACATTCTGGCGAAGGGTTCCCAATCCCCGACAAGATTGGTACCCTTTCACGTCCAAATCTCTCAAACTCCGGGAGAGATTCTCAAAACCAAGGTTGACATGTTTCGAGTTCCTTTCAACATTTTGAAAATCCGCTGAAACTTTGGACATTCTCGCGAAGGGTTCCCGGTCCCCGACAAGACTGGTACCCTTTCACGTCCAAATCTCTCAAACTCCGGGAGAGATTCTCAAAACCAAGGTTGACATGTTTCGAGTTCCTTTCAACATTTTGGAAATCCCGCTGAAACTTTGGACATTGTCGCGAAGGGTTCCCAATCCCCGACAAGACTGGTACCCTTTCACGTCCAAATCTCTCAAACTCCGGGAGAGATTCTCAAAACCAAGGTTCACATGGTTCGAGTTCCTTTCAACATTTTGGAAATCCCGCTGAAACTTTGGACATTCTCGCGAAGGGTTCCCGATCACCGACAAGACTGGTACCCTTTCACGTCCAAATCTCTCAAACTCCGGGAGAGATTCTCAAAACCAAGGTTGACATGTTTCGAGTTCCTTTCAACATTTTGGAAATCCCGCTGAAACTTTGGACATTCTCGCGAAGGGTTCCCAATCCCCGACAAGATTGGTATTCTTTCACGTCCAAATCTCTCAAACTCCGGGAGAGATTCTCAAAACCAAGGTTGACATGTTTCGAGTTCCTTTCAACATTTTGGAAACCCCGCTGAAACTTTGGACATTCTGTCGAAGGGTTCCCAGTCCCCGACAAGATTGGTACCCTTTCACGTCCAAATCTCTCAAACTCCGGGAGAGATTCTCAAAACCAAGGTTGACGTGTTTCGAGTTCCTTTCAACATTTTGGAAATCCCGCTGAAACTTTGGACATTCTCGTGAAGGGTTCCCGATCCCCGACAAGATTGGTACCCTTTCACGTCCAAATCTCTCAAACTCCGGCAGAGATTCTCAAAACCAAGGTTGACATGTTTCGAGTTCCTTTCAACATTTTGGAAATCCGCTGAAACTTTGGACATTCTCGCGAAGGGTTCCCGATCCCCGACAAGACTGGTACCCTTTCACGTCCAAATCTCTCAAACTCCGGGAGAGATTCTCAAAACCAAGGTTGACATGGTTCGAGTTCCTTTCAACATTTTGGAAATCCCGCTGAAACTTTGGACATTCTCGCGAAGGGTTCCCAATCCCCGACAAGATTGGTACCCTTTCACGTCCAAATCTCTCAAACTCCGGGAGAGATTCTCAAAACCAAAGTTGAAATGTTTCGAGTTCCTCTTAACATTTTGGAAATCCCGCTGAAACTTTGGACATTCTCGCGAAGGGTTCCCAATCCCCGACAAGATTGGTACCCTTTCACGTCCAAATCTCTCAAACTCCGGGAGAGATTCTCAAAACCAAGGTTGACATGTTTCGAGTTCCTTTCAACATTTTGGAAATTCCGCTGAAACTTTGGACATTCTCGCGAAGGGTTCCCGATCCCCGACAAGACTGGTACCCTTTCACGTCCAAATCTCTCAAACTCCGGGAGAGATTCTCAAAACCAAGGTTGACATGTTTCGAGTTCCTTTCAACATTTTGGAAATCCCGCTGAAACTTTGGACATTCTCGCGAAGGGTTCCCAATCCCCGACAAGATTGGTATTCTTTCACGTCCAAATCTCTCAAACTCCGGGAGAGATTCTCAAAACCAAGGTTGACATGTTTCGAGTTCCTTTCAACATTTTGGAAACCCCGCTGAAACTTTGGACATTCTGGCGAAGGGTTCCCAATCCCCGACAAGATTGGTACCCTTTCACGTCCAAATCTCTCAAACTCCGGGAGAGATTCTCAAAACCAAGGTTGACATGTTTCGAGTTCCTTTCAACATTTTGAAAATCCGCTGAAACTTTGGACATTCTCGCGAAGGGTTCCCAATCCCCGACAAGACTGGTACCCTTTCACGTCCAAATCTCTCAAACTCCGGGATAGATTCTCAAAACCAAGGTTGACATGTTTCGAGTTCCTTTCAACATTTTGGAAATCCCGCTGAAACTTTGGACATTCTGTCGAAGGGTTCCCAATCCGCGACAGGATTGGTACCCTTTCACGTCCAAATCTCTCAAACTCCGGGAGAGATTCTCAAAACCGAGGTTGACATGGTTCGAGTTCCTTTCAACATTTTGGAAATCCCGCTGAAACTTTGGACATTCTCGCGAAGGGTTCCCAATCCCCGACAAGACTGGTACCCTTTCACGTCCAAATCTCTCAAACTCCGGGAGAGATTCTCAAAACCAAGGTTGATATGTTTCGAGTTCCTTTCAACATTTTGGAAATCCCGCTGAAACTTTGGACATTCTGTCGAAGGGTTCCCAATCCCCGACAAGATTGGTACCCTTTCACGTCCAAATCTCTCAAACTCCAGGAAAGATTCTCAAAACCAAGGTTGACATGGTTCGAGTTCCTTTCAACATTTTGGAAATCCCGCTGAAACTTTGGACATTCTCGCGAAGGGTTCCCAATCCCCGACAAGATTGGTACCCTTTCACTTCCAAATCTCTCAAAGTCCGGGAGAGATTCTCAAAACCAAGGTTGACATGTTTCGAGTTCCTTTCAACATTTTGGAAATCCGGCTGAAACTTTGGACATTCTCGCGAACGGGTCCCAATCCCTGACAAGATTGGTACCCTTTCAAGTCCAAATCTCTCAAAGTCCGGGAGAGATTCTCAAAACCAAGGTTGACATGTTTCGAGTTCCTTTCAACATTTTGGAAATCCCGCTGAAACTTTGGACATTGTCGCGAAGGGTTCCCAATCCCCGACAAGACTGGTACCCTTTCACGTCCAAATCTCTCAAACTCCGGGAGAGATTCTCAAAACCAAGGTTGACATGGTTCGAGTTCCTTTCAACATTTTGGAAATCCCGCTGAAACTTTGGACATTCTCGCGAAGGGTTCCCAATCCCCGACAAGATTGGTACCCTTTCACGTCCAAATCTCTCAAACTCCGGGAGAGATTCTCAAAACCGAGGTTGACATGGTTCGAGTTCCTTTCAACATTTTGGAAATCCCGCTGAAACTTTGGACATTCTCGCGAAGGGTTCCCAATCCCCGACAAGATTGGTACCCTTTCACGTCCAAATCTCTCAAACTCCGGCAGAGATTCTCAAAACCAAGGTTGACATGTTTCGAGTTCCTTTCAACATTTTGGAAAATCCGCTGAAACTTTGGACATTCTCGCGAAGGGTTCCCAATCCCCGACAAGACTGGTACCCTTTCACGTCCAAATCTCTCAAACTCCGGGAGAGATTCTCAAAACCAAGGTTGACATGTTTCGAGTTCCTTTCAACATTTTGGAAATCCCGCTGAAACTTTGGACATTCTGTCGAAGGGTTCCCAATCCCCGACAAGATTGGTACCCTTTCACGTCCAAATCTCTCAAACTCCGGGAGAGATTCTCAAAACCAAGGTTGACATGTTTCGAGTTCCTTTCAACATTTTGGAAATCCCGCTGAAACTTTGGACATTCTCGCGAAGGGTTCCCAATCCCCGAGAAGATTGGTACCCTTTCACGTCCAAATCTCTCAAACTCCGGGAGAGATTCTCAAAACCAAGGTTGACATGTTTCGAGTTCCTTTCAACATTTTGGAAATCCCGCTGAAACTTTGGACATTCTCGCGAAGGGTTCCCAATCCCCGACAAGACTGGTACCCTTTCACGTCCAAATCTCTCAAACTCCGGGAGAGATTCTCAAAACCAAGGTTGACATGTTTCGAGTTCCTTTCAACATTTTGGAAAATCCGCTGAAACTTTGGACATTCTCGCGAAGGGTTCCCAATCCCCGACAAGACTGGTACCCTTTCACGTCCAAATCTCTCAAACTCCGGGAGAGATTCTCAAAACCAAGGTTGATATGTTTCGAGTTCCTTTCAACATTTTGGAAATCCCGCTGAAACTTTGGACGTTGTCGCGAAGGGTTCCCAATCCCCGACAAGATTGGTACCCTTTCACGTCCAAATCTCTCAAACTCCAGGAAAGATTCTCAAAACCAAGGTTGACATGGTTCGAGTTCCTTTCAACATTTTGGAAATCCCGCTGAAACTTTGGACATTCTCGCGAAGGGTTCCCAATCCCCGACAAGATTGGTACCCTTTCACTTCCAAATCTCTCAAAGTCCGGGAGAGATTCTCAAAACCAAGGTTGACATGTTTCGAGTTCCTTTCAACATTTTGGAAATCCGGCTGAAACTTTGGACATTCTCGCGAACGGGTCCCAATCCCTGACAAGATTGGTACCCTTTCAAGTCCAAATCTCTCAAAGTCCGGGAGAGATTCTCAAAACCAAGGTTGACATGTTTCGAGTTCCTTTCAACATTTTGGAAATCCCGCTGAAACTTTGGACATTGTCGCGAAGGGTTCCCAATCCCCGACAAGACTGGTACCCTTTCACGTCCAAATCTCTCAAACTCCGGGAGAGATTCTCAAAACCAAGGTTGACATGGTTCGAGTTCCTTTCAACATTTTGGAAATCCCGCTGAAACTTTGGACATTCTCGCGAAGGGTTCCCAATCCCCGACAAGATTGGTACCCTTTCACGTCCAAATCTCTCAAACTCCGGGAGAGATTCTCAAAACCGAGGTTGACATGGTTCGAGTTCCTTTCAACATTTTGGAAATCCCGCTGAAACTTTGGACATTCTCGCGAAGGGTTCCCAATCACCTTCAAGATTGGTACCCTTTCACGTCCAAATCTCTCAAACTCCGGCAGAGATTCTCAAAACCAAGGTTGACATGTTTCGAGTTCCTTTCAACATTTTGGAAATCCGCTGAAACTTTGGACATTCTCGCGAAGGGTTCCCGATCCCCGACAAGACTGGTACCCTTTCACGTCCAAATCTCTCAAACTCCGGGAGAGATTCTCAAAACCAAGGTTGACATGTTTCGAGTTCCTCTTAACATTTTGGAAATCCCGCTGAAACTTTGGACATTCTCGCGAAGGGTTCCCAATCCCCGACAAGATTGGTACCCTTTCACGTCCAAATCTCTCAAACTCCGGGAGAGATTCTCAAAACCAAAGTTGAAATGTTTCGAGTTCCTCTTAACATTTTGGAAATCCCGCTGAAACTTTGGACATTCTCGCGAAGGGTTCCCAATCCCCGACAAGATTGGTACCCTTTCACGTCCAAATCTCTCAAACTCCGGGAGAGATTCTCAAAACCAAGGTTGACATGTTTCGAGTTCCTTTCAACATTTTGAAAATCCGCTGAAACTTTGGACATTCTCGCGAAGGGTTCCCGGTCCCCGACAAGACTGGTACCCTTTCACGTCCAAATCTCTCAAACTCCGGGAGAGATTCTCAAAACCAAGGTTGACATGTTTCGAGTTCCTTTCAACATTTTGGAAACCCCGCTGAAACTTTGGACATTCTGGCGAAGGGTTCCCAATCCCCGACAAGATTGGTACCCTTTCACGTCCAAATCTCTCAAACTCCGGGAGAGATTCTCAAAACCAAGGTTGACATGTTTCGAGTTCCTTTCAACATTTTGAAAATCCGCTGAAACTTTGGACATTGTCGCGAAGGGTTCCCAATCCCCGACAAGACTGGTACCCTTTCACGTCCAAATCTCTCAAACTCCGGGAGAGATTCTCAAAACCAAGGTTGACATGTTTCGAGTTCCTTTCAACATTTTGGAAATCCCGCTGAAACTTTGGACATTCTCGCGAAGGGTTCCCAATCCGCGACAAGATTGGTACCCTTTCACGTCCAAATCTCTCAAACTCCGGGAGAGATTCTCAAAACCGAGGTTGACATGTTTCGAGTTCCTTTCAACATTTTGGAAATCCCGCTGAAACTTTGGACATTCTGTCGAAGGGTTCCCAATCCCCGACAAGATTGGTACCCTTTCACGTCCAAATCTCTCAAACTCCGGCAGAGATTCTCAAAACCAAGGTTGACATGGTTCGAGTTCCTTTCAACATTTTGGAAATCCCGCTGAAACTTTGGACATTCTCGCGAAGGGTTCCCAATCCCCGACAAGACTGGTACCCTTTCACGTCCAAATCTCTCAAACTCCGGGAGAGATTCTCAAAACCAAGGTTGACATGTTTCGAGTTCCTTTCAACATTTTGGAAATCCCGCTGAAACTTTGGACATTCTGGCGAAGGATTCCCAATCCCCGACAAGACTGGTACCCTTTCACGTCCAAATCTCTCAAACTCCGGGAGAGATTCTCAAAACCAAGGTTGACATGTTTCGAGTTCCTTTCAACATTTTGGAAATCCCGCTGAAACTTTGGACATTCTCGCGAAGGGTTCCCAATCCCCGAGAAGATTGGTACCCTTTCAGGTCCAAATCTCTCAAACTCCGGGAGAGATTCTCAAAACCAAGGTTGACATGTTTCGAGTTCCTTTCAACATTTTGGAAATCCCGCTGAAACTTTGGACATTCTCGCGAAGGGTTCCCAATCCCCGACAAGACTGGTACCCTTTCACGTCCAAATCTCTCAAACTCCGGGAGAGATTCTCAAAACCAAGGTTGACATGTTTCGAGTTCCTTTCAACATTTTGGAAATCCCGCTGAAACTTTGGACATTCTGGCGAAGGGTTCCCAATCCCCGACAAGATTGGTACCCTTTCACGTCCAAATCTCTCAAACTCCGGGAGAGATTCTCAAAACCAAGGTTGACATGTTTCGAGTTCCTTTCAACATTTTGGAAATCCCGCTGAAACTTTGGACATTCTCGCGAAGGGTTCCCAATCCCCGACAAGATTGGTACCCTTTCACGTCCAAATCTCTCAAACTCCGGGAGAGATTCTCAAAACCAAGGTTGACATGTTTCGAGTTCCTTTCAACATTTTGGAAATCCCGCTGAAACTTTGGACATTCTCGCGAAGGGTTCCCAATCCCCGACAAGACTGGTACCCTTTCACGTCCAAATCTCTCAAACTCCGGGAGAGATTCTCAAAACCAAGGTTGACATGTTTCGAGTTCCTTTCAACATTTTGGAAATCCCGCTGAAACTTTGGACATTCTCGCGAAGGGTTCCCAATCCCCGAGAAGATTGGTACCCTTTCACGTCCAAATCTCTCAAACTCCGGGAGAGATTCTCAAAACCAAGGTTGACATGTTTCGAGTTCCTTTCAACATTTTGGAAATCCCGCTGAAACTTTGGACATTCTCGCGAAGGGTTCCCAATCCCCGAGAAGATTGGTACCCATTCACGTCCAAATCTCTCAAACTCCGGGAGAGATTCTCAAAACCAAGGTTGACATGTTTCGAGTTCCTTTCAACATTTTGGAAAATCCGCTGAAACTTTGGACATTCTCGCGAAGGGTTCCCAATCCCCGACAAGACTGGTACCCTTTCACGTCCAAATCTCTCAAACTCCGGGAGAGATTCTCAAAACCAAGGTTGACATGTTTCGAGTTCCTTTCAACATTTTGGAAATCCCGCTGAAACTTTGGACATTCTCGCGAAGGGTTCCCAATCCCCGAGAAGATTGGTACCCTTTCAGGTCCAAATCTCTCAAACTCCGGGAGAGATTCTCAAAACCAAGGTTGACATGTTTCGAGTTCCTTTCAACATTTTGGAAATCCCGCTGAAACTTTGGACATTCTGGCGAAGGGTTCCCAATCCCCGACAAGACTGGTACCCTTTCACGTCCAAATCTCTCAAACTCCGGGAGAGATTCTCAAAACCAAGGTTGACATGTTTCGAGTTCCTTTCAACATTTTGGAAATCCCGCTGAAACTTTGGACATTCTCGCGAAGGCTTCCCAATCCCCGAGAAGATTGGTACCCTTTCACGTCCAAATCTCTCAAACTCCGGGAGAGATTCTCAAAACCAAGGTTGATATGTTTCGAGTTCCTTTCAACGTTTTGGAAATCCCGCTGAAACTTTGGACATTGTCGCGAAGGGTTCCCAATCCCCGACAAGATTGGTACCCTTTCACGTCCAAATCTCTCAAACTCCAGGAAAGATTCTCAAAACCAAGGTTGACATGGTTCGAGTTCCTTTCAACATTTTGGAAATCCCGCTGAAACTTTGGACATTCTCGCGAAGGGTTCCCAATCCCCGACAAGATTGGTACCCTTTCACTTCCAAATCTCTCAAAGTCCGGGAGAGATTCTCAAAACCAAGGTTGACATGTTTCGAGTTCCTTTCAACATTTTGGAAATCCGGCTGAAACTTTGGACATTCTCGCGAACGGGTCCCAATCCCTGACAAGATTGGTACCCTTTCAAGTCCAAATCTCTCAAAGTCCGGGAGAGATTCTCAAAACCAAGGTTGACATGTTTCGAGTTCCTTTCAACATTTTGGAAATCCCGCTGAAACTTTGGACATTGTCGCGAAGGGTTCCCAATCCCCGACAAGACTGGTACCCTTTCACGTCCAAATCTCTCAAACTCCGGGAGAGATTCTCAAAACCAAGGTTGACATGGTTCGAGTTCCTTTCAACATTTTGGAAATCCCGCTGAAACTTTGGACATTCTCGCGAAGGGTTCCCAATCACCGTCAAGATTGGTACCCTTTCACGTCCAAATCTCTCAAACTCCGGGAGAGATTCTCAAAACCAAGGTTGACATGTTTCGAGTTCCTTTCAACATTTTGGAAATCCCGCTGAAACTTTGGACATTCTCGCGAAGGGTTCCCAATCCCCGACAAGATTGGTACCCTTTCACGTCCAAATCTCTCAAGCTCCGGGAGAGATTCTCAAAACCAAAGTTGAAATGTTTCGAGTTCCTCTTAACATTTTGGAAATCCCGCTGAAACTTTGGACATTCTCGCGAAGGGTTCCCAATCCCCGACAAGATTGGTACCCTTTCACGTCCAAATCTCTCAAACTCCGGGAGAGATTCTCAAAACCAAGGTTGACATGTTTCGAGTTCCTTTCAACATTTTGGAAATTCCGCTGAAACTTTGGACATTCTCGCGAAAGGTTCCCGATCCCCGACAAGACTGGTACCCTTTCACGTCCAAATCTCTCAAACTCCGGGAGAGATTCTCAAAACCAAGGTTGACATGTTTCGAGTTCCTTTCAACATTTTGGAAATCCCGCTGAAACTTTGGACATTCTCGCGAAGGGTTCCCAATCCCCGACAAGATTGGTATTCTTTCACGTCCAAATCTCTCAAACTCCGGGAGAGATTCTCAAAACCAAGGTTGACATGTTTCGAGTTCCTTTCAACATTTTGGAAACCCCGCTGAAACTTTGGACATTCTGGCGAAGGGTTCCCAATCCCCGACAAGATTGGTACCCTTTCACGTCCAAATCTCTCAAACTCCGGGAGAGATTCTCAAAACCAAGGTTGACATGTTTCGAGTTCCTTTCAACATTTTGAAAATCCGCTGAAACTTTGGACATTCTCGCGAAGGGTTCCCAATCCCCGACAAGACTGGTACCCTTTCACGTCCAAATCTCTCAAACTCCGGGAGAGATTCTCAAAACTAAGGTTGACATGTTTCGAGTTCCTTTCAACATTTTGGAAATCCCGCTGAAACTTTGGACATTCTCGCGAAGGGTTCCCAATCCGCGACAGGATTGGTACCCTTTCACGTCCAAATCTCTCAAACTCCGGGAGAGATTCTCAAAACCGAGGTTGACATGTTTCGAGTTCCTTTCAACATTTTGGAAATCCCGCTGAAACTTTGGACATTCTCGCGAAGGGTTCCCAATCCCCGACAAGATTGGTACCCTTTCACGTCCAAATCTCTCAAACTCCGGGAGAGATTCTCAAAACCAAGGTTGACATGGTTCGAGTTCCTTTCAACATTTTGGAAATCCCGCTGAAACTTTGGACATTCTCGCGAAGGGTTCCCAATCCCCGACAAGACTGGTACCCTTTCACGTCCAAATCTCTCAAACTCCGGGAGAGATTCTCAAAACCAAGGTTGACATGTTTCGAGTTCCTTTCAACATTTTGGAAATCCCGCTGAAACTTTGGACATTCTGTCGAAGGGTTCCCAATCCCCGACAAGATTGGTACCCTTTCACGTCCAAATCTCTCAAACTCCGGGAGAGATTCTCAAAACCAAGGTTGACATGTTTCGAGTTCCTTTCAACATTTTGGAAATCCCGCTGAAACTTTGGACATTCTCGCGAAGGGTTCCCAATCCCCGAGAAGATTGGTACCCTTTCAGGTCCAAATCTCTCAAACTCCGGGAGAGATTCTCAAAACCAAGGTTGACATGTTTCGAGTTCCTTTCAACATTTTGAAAATCCGCTGAAACTTTGGACATTGTCGCGAAGGGTTCCCAATCCCCGACAAGACTGGTACCCTTTCACGTCCAAATCTCTCAAACTCCGGGAGAGATTCTCAAAACCAAGGTTGACATGTTTCGAGTTCCTTTCAACATTTTGGAAATCCCGCTGAAACTTTGGACATTCTCGCGAAGGGTTCCCAATCCGCGACAAGATTGGTACCCTTTCACGTCCAAATCTCTCAAACTCCGGGAGAGATTCTCAAAACCGAGGTTGACATGTTTCGAGTTCCTTTCAACATTTTGGAAATCCCGCTGAAACTTTGGACATTCTCGCGAAGGGTTCCCAATCCCCGACAAGATTGGTACCCTTTCACGTCCAAATCTCTCAAACTCCGGCAGAGATTCTCAAAACCAAGGTTGACATGGTTCGAGTTCCTTTCAACATTTTGGAAATCCCGCTGAAACTTTGGACATTCTCGCGAAGGGTTCCCAATCCCCGACAAGACTGGTACCCTTTCACGTCGAAATCTCTCAAACTCCGGGAGAGATTCTCAAAACCAAGGTTGACATGTTTCGAGTTCCTTTCAACATTTTGGAAATCCCGCTGAAACTTTGGACATTCTGGCGAAGGATTCCCAATCCCCGACAAGACTGGTACCCTTTCACGTCCAAATCTCTCAAACTCCGGGAGAGATTCTCAAAACCAAGGTTGACATGTTTCGAGTTCCTTTCAACATTTTGGAAATCCCGCTGAAACTTTGGACATTCTCGCGAAGGGTTCCCAATCCCCGAGAAGATTGGTACCCTTTCAGGTCCAAATCTCTCAAACTCCGGGAGAGATTCTCAAAACCAAGGTTGACATGTTTCGAGTTCCTTTCAACATTTTGGAAATCCCGCTGAAACTTTGGACATTCTCGCGAAGGGTTCCCAATCCCCGACAAGATTGGTACCCTTTCACGTCCAAATCTCTCAAACTCCAGGAAAGATTCTCAAAACCAAGGTTGACATGGTTCGAGTTCCTTTCAACATTTTGGAAATCCCGCTGAAACTTTGGACATTCTCGCGAAGGGTTCCCAATCCCCGACAAGATTGGTACCCTTTCACTTCCAAATCTCTCAAAGTCCGGGAGAGATTCTCAAAACCAAGGTTGACATGTTTCGAGTTCCTTTCAACATTTTGGAAATCCGGCTGAAACTTTGGACATTCTCGCGAACGGGTCCCAATCCCTGACAAGATTGGTACCCTTTCAAGTCCAAATCTCTCAAAGTCCGGGAGAGATTCTCAAAACCAAGGTTGACATGTTTCGAGTTCCTTTCAACATTTTGGAAATCCCGCTGAAACTTTGGACATTGTCGCGAAGGGTTCCCAATCCCCGACAAGACTGGTACCCTTTCACGTCCAAATCTCTCAAACTCCGGGAGAGATTCTCAAAACCAAGGTTGACATGGTTCGAGTTCCTTTCAACATTTTGGAAATCCCGCTGAAACTTTGGACATTCTCGCGAAGGGTTCCCAATCCCCGACAAGATTGGTATTCTTTCACGTCCAAATCTCTCAAACTCCGGGAGAGATTCTCAAAACCAAAGTTGAAATGTTTCGAGTTCCTCTTAACATTTTGGAAATCCCGCTGAAACTTTGGACATTGTCGCGAAGGGTTCCCAATCCCCGACAAGATTGGTACCCTTTCACGTCCAAATCTCTCAAACTCCGGGAGAGATTCTCAAAACCGAGGTTGACATGTTTCGAGTTCCTTTCAACATTTTGGAAATCCCGCTGAAACTTTGGACATTCTCGCGAAGGGTTCCCAATCCCCGACAAGATTGGTACCCTTTCACGTCCAAATCTCTCAAACTCCGGGAGAGATTCTCAAAACCAAGGTTGACATGGTTCGAGTTCCTTTCAACATTTTGGAAATCCGCTGAAACTTTGGACATTCTCGCGAAGGGTTCCCGATCCCCGACAAGATTGGTACCCTTTCACGTCCAAATCTCTCAAACTCCGGGAGAGATTCTCAAAACCAAGGTTGACATGTTTCGAGTTCCTTTCAACATTTTGGAAATCCCGCTGAAACTTTGGACATTCTGTCGAAGGGTTCCCAATCCCCGACAAGATTGGTACCCTTTCACGTCCAAATCTCTCAAACTCCGGGAGAGATTCTCAAAACCAAGGTTGACATGTTTCGAGTTCCTTTCAACATTTTGGAAATCCCGCTGAAACTTTGGACATTCTCGCGAAGGGTTCCCAATCCCCGACAAGATTGGTACCCTTTCAGGTCCAAATCTCTCAAACTCCGGGAGAGATTCTCAAAACCAAGGTTGACATGTTTCGAGTTCCTTTCAACATTTTGGAAATCCCGCTGAAACTTTGGACATTCTCGCGAAGGGTTCCCAATCCCCGACAAGACTGGTACCCTTTCACGTCCAAATCTCTCAAACTCCGGGAGAGATTCTCAAAACCAAGGTTGACATGTTTCGAGTTCCTTTCAACATTTTGGAAAATCCGCTGAAACTTTGGACATTCTCGCGAAGGGTTCCCAATCCCCGACAAGACTGGTACCCTTTCACGTCCAAATCTCTCAAACTCCGGGAGAGATTCTCAAAACCAAGGTTGATATGTTTCGAGTTCCTTTCAACATTTTGGAAATCCCGCTGAAACTTTGGACATTCTCGCGAAGGGTTCCCAATCCCCGACAAGATTGGTACCCTTTCACGTCCAAATCTCTCAAACTCCAGGAAAGATTCTCAAAACCAAGGTTGACATGTTTCGAGTTCCTTTCAACATTTTGGAAAATCCGCTGAAACTTTGGACATTCTCGCGAAGGGTTCCCAATCCCCGACAAGATTGGTACCCTTTCACTTCCAAATCTCTCAAAGTCCGGGAGAGATTCTCAAAACCAAGGTTGACATGTTTCGAGTTCCTTTCAACATTTTGGAAATCCGGCTGAAACTTTGGACATTCTCGCGAACGGGTCCCAATCCCTGACAAGATTGGTACCCTTTCAAGTCCAAATCTCTCAAACTGCGGGAGAGATTCTCAAAACCAAGGTTGACATGTTTCGAGTTCCTTTCAACATTTTGGAAATCCCGCTGAAACTTTGGACATTGTCGCGAAGGGTTCCCAATCCCCGACAAGACTGGTACCCTTTCACGTCCAAATCTCTCAAACTCCGGGAGAGATTCTCAAAACCAAGGTTGACATGGTTCGAGTTCCTTTCAACATTTTGGAAATCCCGCTGAAACTTTGGACATTCTCGCGAAGGGTTCCCAATCCCCGACAAGATTGGTACCCTTTCACGTCCAAATCTCTCAAACTCCGGGAGAGATTCTCAAAACCGAGGTTGACATGGTTCGAGTTCCTTTCAACATTTTGGAAATCCCGCTGAAACTTTGGACATTCTCGCGAAGGGTTCCCAATCACCGTCAAGATTGGTACCCTTTCACGTCCAAATCTCTCAAACTCCGGCAGAGATTCTCAAAACCAAGGTTGACATGTTTCGAGTTCCTTTCAACATTTTGGAAATCCGCTGAAACTTTGGACATTCTCGCGAAGGGTTCCCGATCCCCGACAAGATTGGTACCCTTTCACGTCCAAATCTCTCAAACTCCGGGAGAGATTCTCAAAACCAAGGTTGACATGTTTCGAGTTCCTTTCAACATTTTGGAAATCCCGCTGAAACTTTGGACATTCTCGCGAAGGGTTCCCAATCCCCGACAAGATTGGTATTCTTTCACGTCCAAATCTCTCAAACTCCGGGAGAGATTCTCAAAACCAAAGTTGAAATGTTTCGAGTTCCTCTTAACATTTTGGAAATCCCGCTGAAACTTTGGACATTGTCGCGAAGGGTTCCCAATCCCCGACAAGATTGGTACCCTTTCACGTCCAAATCTCTCAAACTCCAGGAAAGATTCTCAAAACCAAGGTTGACATGGTTCGAGTTTCTTTCAACATTTTGGAAATCCCGCTGAAACTTTGGACATTCTCGCGAAGGGTTCCCAATCCCCGACAAGATTGGTACCCTTTCACTTCCAAATCTCTCAAAGTCCGGGAGAGATTCTCAAAACCAAGGTTGACATGTTTCGAGTTCCTTTCAACATTTTGGAAATCCGGCTGAAACTTTGGACATTCTCGCGAACGGGTCCCAATCCCTGACAAGATTGGTACCCTTTCAAGTCCAAATCTCTCAAAGTCCGGGAGAGATTCTCAAAACCAAGGTTGACATGTTTCGAGTTCCTTTCAACATTTTGGAAATCCCGCTGAAACTTTGGACATTGTCGCGAAGGGTTCCCAATCCCCGACAAGACTGGTACCCTTTCACGTCCAAATCTCTCAAACTCCGGGAGAGATTCTCAAAACCAAGGTTGACATGGTTCGAGTTCCTTTCAACATTTTGGAAATCCCGCTGAAACTTTGGACATTCTCGCGAAGGGTTCCCAATCCCCGACAAGATTGGTACCCTTTCACGTCCAAATCTCTCAAACTCCGGGAGAGATTCTCAAAACCGAGGTTGACATGTTTCGAGTTCCTTTCAACATTTTGGAAATCCCGCTGAAACTTTGGACATTCTCGCGAAGGGTTCCCAATCACCGTCAAGATTGGTACCCTTTCACGTCCAAATCTCTCAAACTCCGGCAGAGATTCTCAAAACCAAGGTTGACATGTTTCGAGTTCCTTTCAACATTTTGGAAATCCGCTGAAACTTTGGACATTCTCGCGAAGGGTTCCCGATCCCCGACAAGATTGGTACCCTTTCACGTCCAAATCTCTCAAACTCCGGGAGAGATTCTCAAAACCAAGGTTGACATGTTTCGAGTTCCTTTCAACATTTTGGAAATCCCGCTGAAACTTTGGACATTCTCGCGAAGGGTTCCCAATCCCCGACAAGATTGGTATTCTTTCACGTCCAAATCTCTCAAACTCCGGGAGAGATTCTCAAAACCAAAGTTGAAATGTTTCGAGTTCCTCTTAACATTTTGGAAATACCGCTGAAACTTTGGACATTGTCGCGAAGGGTTCCCAATCCCCGACAAGATTGGTACCCTTTCACTTCCAAATCTCTCAAAGTCCGGGAGAGATTCTCAAAACCAAGGTTGACATGTTTCGAGTTCCTTTCAACATTTTGGAAATCCGGCTGAAACTTTGGACATTCTCGCGAACGGGTCCCAATCCCTGACAAGATTGGTACCCTTTCAAGTCCAAATCTCTCAAAGTCCGGGAGAGATTCTCAAAACCAAGGTTGACATGTTTCGAGTTCCTTTCAACATTTTGGAAATCCCGCTGAAACTTTGGACATTGTCGCGAAGGGTTCCCAATCCCCGACAAGACTGGTACCCTTTCACGTCCAAATCTCTCAAACTCCGGGAGAGATTCTCAAAACCAAGGTTGACATGGTTCGAGTTCCTTTCAACATTTTGGAAATCCCGCTGAAACTTTGGACGTTCTCGCGAAGGGTTCCCGATCCCCGACAAGACTGGTACCCTTTCACGTCCAAATCTCTCAAACTCCGGTAGAGATTTTCAAAACCATGGTTGACATGTTTCGAGTTCCTTTCAACATTTTGGAAATCCCGCTGAAACTTTGGACATTCTCGCGAAGGGTTCCCAATCCCCGACAAGATTGGTACCCTTTCACGTCCAAATCTCTCAAACTTCGGCAGAGATTCTCAAAACCAAGGTTGACATGTTTCGAGTTCCTTTCAACATTTTGGAAATCCGCTGAAACTTTGGACATTCTCGCGAAGGGTTCCCGATCCCCGACAAGATTGGTACCCTTTCACGTCCAAATCTCTCAAACTCCGGGAGAGATTCTCAAAACCAAGGTTGACATGTTTCGAGTTCCTTTCAACATTTTGGAAATCCCGCTGAAACTTTGGACATTCTCGCGAAGGGTTCCCAATCCCCGACAAGATTGGTATTCTTTCACGTCCAAATCTCTCAAACTCCGGGAGAGATTCTCAAAACCAAAGTTGAAATGTTTCGAGTTCCTCTTAACATTTTGGAAATACCGCTGAAACTTTGGACATTGTCGCGAAGGGTTCCCAATCCCCGACAAGATTGGTACCCTTTCACTTCCAAATCTCTCAAAGTCCGGGAGAGATTCTCAAAACCAAGGTTGACATGTTTCGAGTTCCTTTCAACATTTTGGAAATCCGGCTGAAACTTTGGACATTCTCGCGAACGGGTCCCAATCCCTGACAAGATTGGTACCCTTTCAAGTCCAAATCTCTCAAAGTCCGGGAGAGATTCTCAAAACCAAGGTTGACATGTTTCGAGTTCCTTTCAACATTTTGGAAATCCCGCTGAAACTTTGGACATTGTCGCGAAGGGTTCCCAATCCCCGACAAGACTGGTACCCTTTCACGTCCAAATCTCTCAAACTCCGGGAGAGATTCTCAAAACCAAGGTTGACATGGTTCGAGTTCCTTTCAACATTTTGGAAATCCCGCTGAAACTTTGGACATTCTCGCGAAGGGTTCCCAATCCCCGACAAGATTTGTACCCTTTCACGTCCAAATCTCTCAAACTCCGGGAGAGATTCTCAAAACCGAGGTTGACATGTTTCGAGTTCCTTTCAACATTTTGGAAATCCCGCTGAAACTTTGGACATTCTCGCGAAGGGTTCCCGATCCCCGACAAGACTGGTACCCTTTCACGTCCAAATCTCTCAAACTCCGGGAGAGATTCTCAAAACCAAGGTTGACATGTTTCGAGTTCCTTTCAACATTTTGGAAATCCCGCTGAAACTTTGGACATTCTCGCGAAGGGTTCCCAATCCCCGACAAGACTGGTACCCTTTCACGTCCAAATCTCTCAAACTCCGGGAGAGATTCTCAAAACCAAGGTTGACATGGTTCGAGTTCCTTTCAACATTTTGGAAATCCCGCTGAAACTTTGGACATTCTCGCGAAGGGTTCCCAATCCCCGACAAGATTGGTACCCTTTCACGTCCAAATCTCTCAAACTCCGGGAGAGATTCTCAAAACCGAGGTTGACATGGTTCGAGTTCCTTTCAACATTTTGGAAATCCCGCTGAAACTTTGGACATTCTCGCGAAGGGTTCCCAATCACCGTCAAGATTGGTACCCTTTCACGTCCAAATCTCTCAAACTCCGGGAGAGATTCTCAAAACCAAGGTTGACATGTTTCGAGTTCCTTTCAACATTTTGGAAATCCGCTGAAACTTTGGACATTCTCGCGAAGGGTACGTGATCCCCGACAAGATTGGTACACTTTCACGTCCAAATCTCTCAAACTCCGGGAGAGATTCTCAAAACCAAGGTTTACATGTTTCGAGTTCCTTTCAACATTTTGGAAATCCCGCTGAAACTTTGGACATTCTCGCGAAGGGTTCCCAATCCCCGACAAGATTGGTACCCTTTCACGTCCAAATCTCTCAAACTCCGGGAGAGATTCTCAAAACCAAAGTTGAAATGTTTCGAGTTCCTCTTAACATTTTGGAAATCCCGCTGAAACTTTGGACATTCTCGCGAAGGGTTCCCAATCCCCGACAAGATTGGTACCCTTTCACGTCCAAATCTCTCAAACTCCGGGAGAGATTCTCAAAACCAAGGTTGACATGTTTCGAGTTCCTTTCAACATTTTGGAAATTCCGCTGAAACTTTGGACATTCTCGCGAAGGGTTCCCGATCCCCGACAAGACTGGTACCCTTTCACGTCCAAATCTCTCAAACTCCGGGAGAGATTCTCAAAACCAAGGTTGACATGTTTCGAGTTCCTTTCAACATTTTGGAAATCCCGCTGAAACTTTGGACATTCTCGCGAAGGGTTCCCAATCCCCGACAAGATTGGTATTCTTTCACGTCCAAATCTCTCAAACTCCGGGAGAGATTCTCAAAACCAAGGTTGACATGTTTCGAGTTCCTTTCAACATTTTGGAAATCCCGCTGAAACTTTGGACATTCTCGCGAAGGGTTCCCAATCCCCGACAAGATTGGTATTCTTTCACGTCCAAATCTCTCAAACTCCGGGAGAGATTCTCAAAACCAAGGTTGACATGTTTCGAGTTCCTTTCAACATTTTGGAAACCCCGCTGAAACTTTGGACATTCTGGCGAAGGGTTCCCAATCCCCGACAAGATTGGTACCCTTTCACGTCCAAATCTCTCAAACTCCGGGAGAGATTCTCAAAACCAAGGTTGACATGTTTCGAGTTCCTTTCAACATTTTGAAAATCCGCTGAAACTTTGGACATTCTCGCGAAGGGTTCCCGGTCCCCGACAAGACTGGTACCCTTTCACGTCCAAATCTCTCAAACTCCGGGAGAGATTCTCAAAACCAAGGTTGACATGTTTCGAGTTCCTTTCAACATTTTGGAAATCCCGCTGAAACTTTGGACATTCTCGCGAAGGGTTCCCGATCCCCGACAAGACTGGTACCCTTTCACGTCCAAATCTCTCAAACTCCGGGAGAGATTCTCAAAACCAAGGTTGACATGTTTCGAGTTCCTTTCAACATTTTGGAAATCCCGCTGAAACTTTGGACATTCTCGCGAAGGGTTCCCAATCCCCGACAAGATTGGTATTCTTTCACGTCCAAATCTCTCAAACTCCGGGAGAGATTCTCAAAACCAAAGTTGAAATGTTTCGAGTTCCTCTTAACATTTTGGAAATCCCGCTGAAACTTTGGACATTCTCGCGAAGGGTTCCCAATCCCCGACAAGATTGGTACCCTTTCACGTCCAAATCTCTCAAACTCCGGGAGAGATTCTCAAAACCAAGGTTGACATGTTTCGAGTTCCTTTCAACATTTTGGAAATTCCGCTGAAACTTTAGACATTCTCGCGAAGGGTTCCCGATCCCCGACAAGACTGGTACCCTTTCATGTCCAAATCTCTCAAACTCCGGGAGAGATTCTCAAAACCAAGGTTGACATGTTTCGAGTTCCTTTCAACATTTTGGAAATCCCGCTGAAACTTTGGACATTCTCGCGAAGGGTTCCCAATCCCCGACAAGATTGGTATTCTTTCACGTCCAAATCTCTCAAACTCCGGGAGAGATTCTCAAAACCAAGGTTGACATGTTTCGAGTTCCTTTCAACATTTTGGAAACCCCGCTGAAACTTTGGACATTCTGGCGAAGGGTTCCCAATCCCCGACAAGATTGGTACCCTTTCACGTCCAAATCTCTCAAACTCCGGGAGAGATTCTCAAAACCAAGGTTGACATGTTTCGAGTTCCTTTCAACATTTTGAAAATCCGCTGAAACTTTGGACATTCTCGCGAAGGGTTCCCAATCCCCGACAAGATTGGTACCCTTTCACGTCCAAATCTCTCAAACTCCGGGAGAGATTCTCAAAACCGAGGTTGACATGGTTCGAGTTCCTTTCAACATTTTGGAAATCCCGCTGAAACTTTGGACATTCTCGCGAAGGGTTCCCAATCACCGTCAAGATTGGTACCCTTTCACGTCCAAATCTCTCAAACTCCGGGAGAGATTCTCAAAACCAAGGTTGACATGTTTCGAGTTCCTTTCAACATTTTGGAAATCCGCTGAAACTTTGGACATTCTCGCGAAGGGTACGTGATCCCCGACAAGATTGGTACACTTTCACGTCCAAATCTCTCAAACTCCGGGAGAGATTCTCAAAACCAAGGTTTACATGTTTCGAGTTCCTTTCAACATTTTGGAAATCCCGCTGAAACTTTGGACATTCTCGCGAAGGGTTCCCAATCCCCGACAAGATTGGTACCCTTTCACGTCCAAATCTCTCAAACTCCGGGAGAGATTCTCAAAACCAAAGTTGAAATGTTTCGAGTTCCTCTTAACATTTTGGAAATCCCGCTGAAACTTTGGACATTCTGGCGAAGGGTTCCCAATCCCCGACAAGATTGGTACCCTTTCACGTCCAAATCTCTCAAACTCCGGGAGAGATTCTCAAAACCGAGGTTGACATGTTTCGAGTTCCTTTCAACATTTTGGAAATCCCGCTGAAACTTTGGACATTCTCGCGAAGGGTTCCCAATCCCCGACAAGATTGGTACCCTTTCACGTCCAAATCTCTCAAACTCCGGGAGAGATTCTCAAAACCAAGGTTGACATGTTTCGAGTTCCTTTCAACATTTTGGAAATCCCGCTGAAACTTTGGACATTCTCGCGAAGGGTTCCCGATCCCCGACAAGACTGGTGCCCTTTCACGTCCAAATCTCTCAAACTCCGGGAGAGATTCTCAAAACCAAGGTTGACATGTTTCGAGTTCCTTTCAACATTTTGAAAATCCGCTGAAACTTTGGACATTCTCGCGAAGGGTTCCCGGTCCCCGACAAGACTGGTACCCTTTCACGTCCAAATCTCTCAAACTCCGGGAGAGATTCTCAAAACCAAGGTTGACATGTTTCGAGTTCCTTTCAACATTTTGGAAATCCCGCTGAAACTTTGGACATTCTCGCGAAGGGTTCCCAATCCGCGACAAGATTGGTACCCTTTCACGTCCAAATCTCTCAAACTCCGGGAGAGATTCTCAAAACCGAGGTTGACATGTTTCGAGTTCCTTTCAACATTTTGGAAATCCCGCTGAAACTTTGGACATTCTCGCGAAGGGTTCCCAATCCCCGACAAGATTGGTACCCTTTCACGTCCAAATCTCTCAAACTCCGGGAGAGATTCTCAAAACCAAGGTTGACATGTTTCGAGTTCCTTTCAACATTTTGGAAATTCCGCTGAAACTTTGGACATTCTCGCGAAGGGTTCCCAATCCCCGACAAGATTGGTATTCTTTCACGTCCAAATCTCTCAAACTCCGGGAGAGATTCTCAAAACCAAGGTTGACATGTTTCGAGTTCCTTTCAACATTTTGGAAACCCCGCTGAAACTTTGGACATTCTCGCGAAGGGTTCCCAATCCCCGACAAGACTGGTACCCTTTCACGTCCAAATCTCTCAAACTCCGGGAGAGATTCTCAAAACCAAGGTTGACATGTTTCGAGTTCCTTTCAACATTTTGGAAATCCCGCTGAAACTTTGGACATTCTCGCGAAGGGTTCCCGATCCCCGACAAGACTGGTACCCTTTCACGTCCAAATCTCTCAAACTCCGGGAGAGATTCTCAAAACCAAGGTTGACATGTTTCGAGTTCCTTTCAACATTTTGGAAATCCCGCTGAAACTTTGGACATTCTCGCGAAGGGTTCCCAATCCCCGACAAGATTGGTACCCTTTCACGTCCAAATCTCTCAAACTCCGGGAGAGATTCTCAAAACCAAAGTTGAAATGTTTCGAGTTCCTCTTAACATTTTGGAAATCCCGCTGAAACTTTGGACATTCTCGCGAAGGGTTCCCAATCCCCGACAAGATTGGTACCCTTTCACGTCCAAATCTCTCAAACTCCGGGAGAGATTCTCAAAACCAAGGTTGACATGTTTCGAGTTCCTTTCAACATTTTGGAAATTCCGCTGAAACTTTGGACATTCTCGCGAAGGGTTCCCGATCCCCGACAAGACTGGTACCCTTTCACGTCCAAATCTCTCAAACTCCGGGAGAGATTCTCAAAACCAATGTTGACATATTTCGAGTTCCTTTCAACATTTTGGAAATCCCGCTGAAACTTTGGACATTCTCGCGAAGGGTTCCCAATCCCCGACAAGATTGGTATTCTTTCACGTCCAAATCTCTCAAACTCCGGGAGAGATTCTCAAAACCAAGGTTGACATGTTTCGAGTTCCTTTCAACATTTTGGAAACCCCGCTGAAACTTTGGACATTCTGGCGAAGGGTTCCCAATCCCCGACAAGATTGGTACCCTTTCACGTCCAAATCTCTCAAACTCCGGGAGAGATTCTCAAAACCAAGGTTGACATGTTTCGAGTTCCTTTCAACATTTTGAAAATCCGCTGAAACTTTGGACATTCTCGCGAAGGGTTCCCAATCCCCGACAAGATTGGTACCCTTTCACGTCCAAATCTCTCAAACTCCGGGAGAGATTCTCAAAACCGAGGTTGACATGGTTCGAGTTCCTTTCAACATTTTGGAAATCCCGCTGAAACTTTGGACATTCTCGCGAAGGGTTCCCAATCACCGTCAAGATTGGTACCCTTTCACGTCCAAATCTCTCAAACTCCGGCAGAGATTCTCAAAACCAAGGTTGACATGTTTCGAGTTCCTTTCAACATTTTGGAAATCCGCTGAAACTTTGGACATTCTCGCGAAGGGTACGTGATCCCCGACAAGATTGGTACACTTTCACGTCCAAATCTCTCAAACTCCGGGAGAGATTCTCAAAACCAAGGTTGACATGTTTCGAGTTCCTTTCAACATTTTGGAAATCCCGCTGAAACTTTGGACATTCTCGCGAAGGGTTCCCAATCCCCGACAAGATTGGTACCCTTTCACGTCCAAATCTCTCAAACTCCGGGAGAGATTCTCAAAACCAAAGTTGAAATGTTTCGAGTTCCTCTTAACATTTTGGAAATCCCGCTGAAACTTTGGACATTCTCGCGAAGGGTTCCCAGTCCCCGACAAGATTGGTACCCTTTCACGTCCAAATCTCTCAAACTCCGGGAGAGATTCTCAAAACCAAGGTTGACATGTTTCGAGTTCCTTTCAACATTTTGGAAATTCCGCTGAAACTTTGGACATTCTCGCGAAGGGTTCCCGATCCCCGACAAGACTGGTACCCTTTCACGTCCAAATCTCTCAAACTCCGGGAGAGATTCTCAAAACCAAGGTTGACATGTTTCGAGTTCCTTTCAACATTTTGGAAATCCCGCTGAAACTTTGGACATTCTCGCGAAGGGTTCCCAATCCCCGACAAGATTGGTATTCTTTCACGTCCAAATCTCTCAAACTCCGGGAGAGATTCTCAAAACCAAGGTTGACATGTTTCGAGTTCCTTTCAACATTTTGGAAACCCCGCTGAAACTTTGGACATTCTGGCGAAGGGTTCCCAATCCCCGACAAGATTGGTACCCTTTCACGTCCAAATCTCTCAAACTCCGGGAGAGATTCTCAAAACCAAGGTGGACATGTTTCGAGTTCCTTTCAACATTTTGGAAATCCCGCTGAAACTTTGGACATTCTCGCGAAGGGTTCCCGGTCCCCGACAAGACTGGTACCCTTTCACGTCCAAATCTCTCAAACTCCGGGAGAGATTCTCAAAACCAAGGTTGACATGTTTCGAGTTCCTTTCAACATTTTGGAAATCCCGCTGAAACTTTGGACATTGTCGCGAAGGGTTCCCAATCCCCGACAAGATTGGTACCCTTTCACGTCCAAATCTCTCAAACTCCGGGAGAGATTCTCAAAACCAAGGTTGACATGTTTCGAGTTCCTTTCAACATTTTGGAAATTCCGCTGAAACTTTGGACATTCTCGCGAAGGGTTCCCGATCCCCGACAAGACTGGTACCCTTTCACGTCCAAATCTCTCAAACTCCGGGAGAGATTCTCAAAACCAAGGTTGACATGTTTCGAGTTCCTTTCAACATTTTGGAAATCCCGCTGAAACTTTGGACATTCTCGCGAAGGGTTCCCAATCCCCGACAAGATTGGTATTCTTTCACGTCCAAATCTCTCAAACTCCGGGAGAGATTCTCAAAACCAAGGTTGACATGTTTCGAGTTCCTTTCAACATTTTGGAAATCCCGCTGAAACTTTGGACATTCTGGCGAAGGGTTCCCAATCCCCGACAAGATTGGTACCCTTTCACGTCCAAATCTCTCAAACTCCGGGAGAGATTCTCAAAACCAAGGTTGACATGTTTCGAGTTCCTTTCAACATTTTGAAAATCCGCTGAAACTTTGGACATTCTCGCGAAGGGTTCCCGGTCCCCGACAAGACTGGTACCCTTTCACGTCCAAATCTCTCAAACTCCGGGAGAGATTCTCAAAACCAAGGTTGACATGTTTCGAGTTCCTTTCAACATTTTGGAAATCCCGCTGAAACTTTGGACATTGTCGCGAAGGGTTCCCAATCCCCGACAAGACTGGTACCCTTTCACGTCCAAATCTCTCAAACTCCGGGAGAGATTCTCAAAACCAAGGTTCACATGGTTCGAGTTCCTGTCAACATTTTGGAAATCCCGCTGAAACTTTGGACATTCTCGCGAAGGGTTCCCGATCCCCGACAAGACTGGTACCCTTTCACGTCCAAATCTCTCAAACTCCGGGAGAGATTCTCAAAACCAAGGTTGACATGTTTCGAGTTCCTTTCAACATTTTGGAAATCCCGCTGAAACTTTGGACATTCTCGCGAAGGGTTCCCAATCCCCGACAAGATTGGTATTCTTTCACGTCCAAATCTCTCAAACTCCGGGAGAGATTCTCAAAACCAAAGTTGAAATGTTTCGAGTTCCTCTTAACATTTTGGAAATCCCGCTGAAACTTTGGACATTCTCGCGAAGGGTTCCCAATCCCCGACAAGATTGGTACCCTTTCATGTCCAAATCTCTCAAACTCCGGGAGAGATTCTCAAAACCAAGGTTGACATGTTTCGAGTTCCTTTCAACATTTTGGAAATCCCGCTGAAACTTTGGACATTCTGGCGAAGGGTTCCCAATCCCCGACAAGATTGGTACCCTTTCACGTCCAAATCTCTCAAACTCCGGGAGAGATTCTCAAAACCAAGGTTGACATGTTTCGAGTTCCTTTCAACATTTTGGAAATTCCGCTGAAACTTTGGACATTCTCGCGAAGGGTTCCCGATCCCCGACAAGACTGGTACCCTTTCACGTCCAAATCTCTCAAACTCCGGGAGAGATTCTCAAAACCAAGGTTGACATGTTTCGAGTTCCTTTCAACATTTTGGAAATCCCGCTGAAACTTTGGACATTCTCGCGAAGGGTTCCCAATCCCCGACAAGATTGGTACCCTTTCACGTCCAAATCTCTCAAACTCCGGGAGAGATTCTCAAAACCAAGGTTGACATGTTTCGAGTTCCTTTCAACATTTTGGAAATCCCGCTGAAACTTTGGACATTCTCGCGAAGGGTTCCCGATCCCCGACAAGACTGGTACCCTTTCACGTCCAAATCTCTCAAACTCCGGGAGAGATTCTCAAAACCAAGGTTGACATGTTTCGAGTTCCTTTCAACATTTTGAAAATCCGCTGAAACTTTGGACATTCTCGCGAAGGGTTCCCGGTCCCCGACAAGACTGGTACCCTTTCACGTCCAAATCTCTCAAACTCCGGGAGAGATTCTCAAAACCAAGGTTGACATGTTTCGAGTTCCTTTCAACATTTTGGAAATCCCGCTGAAACTTTGGACATTCTCGCGAAGGGTTCCCAATCCGCGACAAGATTGGTACCCTTTCACGTCCAAATCTCTCAAACTCCGGGAGAGATTCTCAAAACCGAGGTTGACATGTTTCGAGTTCCTTTCAACATTTTGGAAATCCCGCTGAAACTTTGGACATTCTCGCGAAGGGTTCCCAATCCCCGACAAGATTGGTACCCTTTCACGTCCAAATCTCTCAAACTCCGGGAGAGATTCTCAAAACCAAGGTTGACATGTTTCGAGTTCCTTTCAACATTTTGGAAATTCCGCTGAAACTTTGGACATTCTCGCGAAGGGTTCCCAATCCCCGACAAGATTGGTATTCTTTCACGTCCAAATCTCTCAAACTCCGGGAGAGATTCTCAAAACCAAGGTTGACATGTTTCGAGTTCCTTTCAACATTTTGGAAACCCCGCTGAAACTTTGGACATTCTGGCGAAGGGTTCCCAATCCCCGACAAGACTGGTACCCTTTCACGTCCAAATCTCTCAAACTCCGGGAGAGATTCTCAAAACCAAGGTTGACATGTTTCGAGTTCCTTTCAACATTTTGGAAATCCCGCTGAAACTTTGGACATTCTCGCGAAGGGTTCCCGATCCCCGACAAGACTGGTACCCTTTCACGTCCAAATCTCTCAAACTCCGGGAGAGATTCTCAAAACCAAGGTTGACATGTTTCGAGTTCCTTTCAACATTTTGGAAATCCCGCTGAAACTTTGGACATTCTCGCGAAGGGTTCCCAATCCCCGACAAGATTGGTATTCTTTCACGTCCAAATCTCTCAAACTCCGGGAGAGATTCTCAAAACCAAGGTTGACATGTTTCGAGTTCCTTTCAACATTTTGGAAACCCCGCTGAAACTTTGGACATTCTGTCGAAGGGTTCCCAGTCCCCGACAAGATTGGTACCCTTTCACGTCCAAATCTCTCAAACTCCGGGAGAGATTCTCAAAACCAAGGTTGACGTGTTTCGAGTTCCTTTCAACATTTTGGAAATCCCGCTGAAACTTTGGACATTCTCGTGAAGGGTTCCCGATCCCCGACAAGATTGGTACCCTTTCACGTCCAAATCTCTCAAACTCCGGCAGAGATTCTCAAAACCAAGGTTGACATGTTTCGAGTTCCTTTCAACATTTTGGAAATCCGCTGAAACTTTGGACATTCTCGCGAAGGGTTCCCGATCCCCGACAAGACTGGTACCCTTTCACGTCCAAATCTCTCAAACTCCGGGAGAGATTCTCAAAACCAAGGTTGACATGGTTCGAGTTCCTTTCAACATTTTGGAAATCCCGCTGAAACTTTGGACATTCTCGCGAAGGGTTCCCAATCCCCGACAAGATTGGTACCCTTTCACGTCCAAATCTCTCAAACTCCGGGAGAGATTCTCAAAACCAAAGTTGAAATGTTTCGAGTTCCTCTTAACATTTTGGAAATCCCGCTGAAACTTTGGACATTCTCGCGAAGGGTTCCCAATCCCCGACAAGATTGGTACCCTTTCAGGTCCAAATCTCTCAAACTCCGGGAGAGATTCTCAAAACCAAGGTTGACATGTTTCGAGTTCCTTTCAACATTTTGAAAATCCGCTGAAACTTTGGACATTCTCGCGAAGGGTTCCCAATCCCCGACAAGATTGGTACCCTTTCACGTCCAAATCTCTCAAACTCCGGGAGAGATTCTCAAAACCGAGGTTGACATGGTTCGAGTTCCTTTCAACATTTTGGAAATCCCGCTGAAACTTTGGACATTCTCGCGAAGGGTTCCCAATCACCGTCAAGATTGGTACCCTTTCACGTCCAAATCTCTCAAACTCCGGCAGAGATTCTCAAAACCAAGGTTGACATGTTTCGAGTTCCTTTCAACATTTTGGAAATCCGCTGAAACTTTGGACATTCTCGCGAAGGGTACGTGATCCCCGACAAGATTGGTACACTTTCACGTCCAAATCTCTCAAACTCCGGGAGAGATTCTCAAAACCAAGGTTTACATGTTTCGAGTTCCTTTCAACATTTTGGAAATCCCGCTGAAACTTTGGACATTCTCGCGAAGGGTTCCCAATCCCCGACAAGATTGGTACCCTTTCACGTCCAAATCTCTCAAACTCCGGGAGAGATTCTCAAAACCAAAGTTGAAATGTTTCGAGTTCCTCTTAACATTTTGGAAATCCCGCTGAAACTTTGGACATTCTCGCGAAGGGTTCCCAATCCCCGACAAGATTGGTACCCTTTCACGTCCAAATCTCTCAAACTCCGGGAGAGATTCTCAAAACCAAGGTTGACATGTTTCGAGTTCCTTTCAACATTTTGGAAATTCCGCTGAAACTTTGGACATTCTCGCGAAGGGTTCCCGATCCCCGACAAGACTGGTACCCTTTCACGTCCAAATCTCTCAAACTCCGGGAGAGATTCTCAAAACCAAGGTTGACATGTTTCGAGTTCCTTTCAACATTTTGGAAATCCCGCTGAAACTTTGGACATTCTCGCGAAGGGTTCCCAATCCCCGACAAGATTGGTATTCTTTCACGTCCAAATCTCTCAAACTCCGGGAGAGATTCTCAAAACCAAGGTTGACATGTTTCGAGTTCCTTTCAACATTTTGGAAACCCCGCTGAAACTTTGGACATTCTGGCGAAGGGTTCCCAATCCCCGACAAGATTGGTACCCTTTCACGTCCAAATCTCTCAAACTCCGGGAGAGATTCTCAAAACCAAGGTTGACATGTTTCGAGTTCCTTTCAACATTTTGGAAATCCCGCTGAAACTTTGGACATTCTCGCGAAGGGTTCCCGGTCCCCGACAAGACTGGTACCCTTTCACGTCCAAATCTCTCAAACTCCGGGAGAGATTCTCAAAACCAAGGTTGACATGTTTCGAGTTCCTTTCAACATTTTGGAAACCCCGCTGAAACTTTGGACATTCTGGCGAAGGGTTCCCAATCCCCGACAAGACTGGTACCCTTTCACGTCCAAATCTCTCAAACTCCGGGAGAGATTCTCAAAACCAAGGTTGACATGTTTCGAGTTCCTTTCAACATTTTGGAAATCCCGCTGAAACTTTGGACATTCTCGCGAAGGGTTCCCGATCCCCGACAAGACTGGTACCCTTTCACGTCCAAATCTCTCAAACTCCGGGAGAGATTCTCAAAACCAAGGTTGACATGTTTCGAGTTCCTTTCAACATTTTGGAAATCCCGCTGAAACTTTGGACATTCTCGCGAAGGGTTCCCAATCCCCGACAAGATTGGTATTCTTTCACGTCCAAATCTCTCAAACTCCGGGAGAGATTCTCAAAACCAAGGTTGACATGTTTCGAGTTCCTTTCAACATTTTGGAAACCCCGCTGAAACTTTGGACATTCTGTCGAAGGGTTCCCAGTCCCCGACAAGATTGGTACCCTTTCACGTCCAAATCTCTCAAACTCCGGGAGAGATTCTCAAAACCAAGGTTGACGTGTTTCGAGTTCCTTTCAACATTTTGGAAATCCCGCTGAAACTTTGGACATTCTCGTGAAGGGTTCCCGATCCCCGACAAGATTGGTACCCTTTCACGTCCAAATCTCTCAAACTCCGGCAGAGATTCTCAAAACCAAGGTTGACATGTTTCGAGTTCCTTTCAACATTTTGGAAATCCGCTGAAACTTTGGACATTCTCGCGAAGGGTTCCCGATCCCCGACAAGACTGGTACCCTTTCACGTCCAAATCTCTCAAACTCCGGGAGAGATTCTCAAAACCAAGGTTGACATGGTTCGAGTTCCTTTCAACATTTTGGAAATCCCGCTGAAACTTTGGACATTCTCGCGAAGGGTTCCCAATCCCCGACAAGATTGGTACCCTTTCACGTCCAAATCTCTCAAACTCCGGGAGAGATTCTCAAAACCAAAGTTGAAATGTTTCGAGTTCCTCTTAACATTTTGGAAATCCCGCTGAAACTTTGGACATTCTCGCGAAGGGTTCCCAATCCCCGACAAGATTGGTACCCTTTCAGGTCCAAATCTCTCAAACTCCGGGAGAGATTCTCAAAACCAAGGTTGACATGTTTCGAGTTCCTTTCAACATTTTGAAAATCCGCTGAAACTTTGGACATTCTCGCGAAGGGTTCCCAATCCCCGACAAGATTGGTACCCTTTCACGTCCAAATCTCTCAAACTCCGGGAGAGATTCTCAAAACCGAGGTTGACATGGTTCGAGTTCCTTTCAACATTTTGGAAATCCCGCTGAAACTTTGGACATTCTCGCGAAGGGTTCCCAATCACCGTCAAGATTGGTACCCTTTCACGTCCAAATCTCTCAAACTCCGGCAGAGATTCTCAAAACCAAGGTTGACATGTTTCGAGTTCCTTTCAACATTTTGGAAATCCGCTGAAACTTTGGACATTCTCGCGAAGGGTACGTGATCCCCGACAAGATTGGTACACTTTCACGTCCAAATCTCTCAAACTCCGGGAGAGATTCTCAAAACCAAGGTTTACATGTTTCGAGTTCCTTTCAACATTTTGGAAATCCCGCTGAAACTTTGGACATTCTCGCGAAGGGTTCCCAATCCCCGACAAGATTGGTACCCTTTCACGTCCAAATCTCTCAAACTCCGGGAGAGATTCTCAAAACCAAAGTTGAAATGTTTCGAGTTCCTCTTAACATTTTGGAAATCCCGCTGAAACTTTGGACATTCTCGCGAAGGGTTCCCAATCCCCGACAAGATTGGTACCCTTTCACGTCCAAATCTCTCAAACTCCGGGAGAGATTCTCAAAACCAAGGTTGACATGTTTCGAGTTCCTTTCAACATTTTGGAAATTCCGCTGAAACTTTGGACATTCTCGCGAAGGGTTCCCGATCCCCGACAAGACTGGTACCCTTTCACGTCCAAATCTCTCAAACTCCGGGAGAGATTCTCAAAACCAAGGTTGACATGTTTCGAGTTCCTTTCAACATTTTGGAAATCCCGCTGAAACTTTGGACATTCTCGCGAAGGGTTCCCAATCCCCGACAAGATTGGTATTCTTTCACGTCCAAATCTCTCAAACTCCGGGAGAGATTCTCAAAACCAAGGTTGACATGTTTCGAGTTCCTTTCAACATTTTGGAAACCCCGCTGAAACTTTGGACATTCTGGCGAAGGGTTCCCAATCCCCGACAAGATTGGTACCCTTTCACGTCCAAATCTCTCAAACTCCGGGAGAGATTCTCAAAACCAAGGTTGACATGTTTCGAGTTCCTTTCAACATTTTGGAAATCCCGCTGAAACTTTGGACATTCTCGCGAAGGGTTCCCGGTCCCCGACAAGACTGGTACCCTTTCACGTCCAAATCTCTCAAACTCCGGGAGAGATTCTCAAAACCAAGGTTGACATGTTTCGAGTTCCTTTCAACATTTTGGAAATCCCGCTGAAACTTTGGACATTGTCGCGAAGGGTTCCCAATCCCCGACAAGATTGGTACCCTTTCACGTCCAAATCTCTCAAACTCCGGGAGAGATTCTCAAAACCAAGGTTGACATGTTTCGAGTTCCTTTCAACATTTTGGAAATCCCGCTGAAACTTTGGACATTCTCGCGAAGGGTTCCCGATCCCCGACAAGACTGGTACCCTTTCACGTCCAAATCTCTCAAACTCCGGGAGAGATTCTCAAAACCAAGGTTGACATGTTTCGAGTTCCTTTCAACATTTTGGAAATCCCGCTGAAACTTTGGACATTCTCGCGAAGGGTTCCCAATCCCCGACAAGATTGGTATTCTTTCACGTCCAAATCTCTCAAACTCCGGGAGAGATTCTCAAAACCAAGGTTGACATGTTTCGAGTTCCTTTCAACATTTTGGAAACCCCGCTGAAACTTTGGACATTCTGGCGAAGGGTTCCCAATCCCCGACAAGATTGGTACCCTTTCACGTCCAAATCTCTCAAACTCCGGGAGAGATTCTCAAAACCAAGGTTGACATGTTTCGAGTTCCTTTCAACATTTTGAAAATCCGCTGAAACTTTGGACATTCTCGCGAAGGGTTCCCGGTCCCCGACAAGACTGGTACCCTTTCACGTCCAAATCTCTCAAACTCCGGGAGAGATTCTCAAAACCAAGGTTGACATGTTTCGAGTTCCTTTCAACATTTTGGAAATCCCGCTGAAACTTTGGACATTGTCGCGAAGGGTTCCCAATCCCCGACAAGACTGGTACCCTTTCACGTCCAAATCTCTCAAACTCCGGGAGAGATTCTCAAAACCAAGGTTCACATGGTTCGAGTTCCTTTCAACATTTTGGAAATCCCGCTGAAACTTTGGACATTCTCGCGAAGGGTTCCCGATCACCGACAAGACTGGTACCCTTTCACGTCCAAATCTCTCAAACTCCGGGAGAGATTCTCAAAACCAAGGTTGACATGTTTCGAGTTCCTTTCAACATTTTGGAAATCCCGCTGAAACTTTGGACATTCTCGCGAAGGGTTCCCAATCCCCGACAAGATTGGTATTCTTTCACGTCCAAATCTCTCAAACTCCGGGAGAGATTCTCAAAACCAAAGTTGAAATGTTTCGAGTTCCTCTTAACATTTTGGAAATCCCGCTGAAACTTTGGACATTCTCGCGAAGGGTTCCCAATCCCCGACAAGATTGGTACCCTTTCATGTCCAAATCTCTCAAACTCCGGGAGAGATTCTCAAAACCAAGGTTGACATGTTTCGAGTTCCTTTCAACATTTTGGAAATCCCGCTGAAACTTTGGACATTCTGGCGAAGGGTTCCCAATCCCCGACAAGATTGGTACCCTTTCACGTCCAAATCTCTCAAACTCCGGGAGAGATTCTCAAAACCAAGGTTGACATGTTTCGAGTTCCTTTCAACATTTTGGAAATTCCGCTGAAACTTTGGACATTCTCGCGAAGGGTTCCCGATCCCCGACAAGACTGGTACCCTTTCACGTCCAAATCTCTCAAACTCCGGGAGAGATTCTCAAAACCAAGGTTGACATGTTTCGAGTTCCTTTCAACATTTTGGAAATCCCGCTGAAACTTTGGACATTCTCGCGAAGGGTTCCCAATCCCCGACAAGATTGGTACCCTTTCACGTCCAAATCTCTCAAACTCCGGGAGAGATTCTCAAAACCAAGGTTGACATGTTTCGAGTTCCTTTCAACATTTTGGAAATCCCGCTGAAACTTTGGACATTCTCGCGAAGGGTTCCCGATCCCCGACAAGACTGGTACCCTTTCACGTCCAAATCTCTCAAACTCCGGGAGAGATTCTCAAAACCAAGGTTGACATGTTTCGAGTTCCTTTCAACATTTTGAAAATCCGCTGAAACTTTGGACATTCTCGCGAAGGGTTCCCGGTCCCCGACAAGACTGGTACCCTTTCACGTCCAAATCTCTCAAACTCCGGGAGAGATTCTCAAAACCAAGGTTGACATGTTTCGAGTTCCTTTCAACATTTTGGAAATCCCGCTGAAACTTTGGACATTCTCGCGAAGGGTTCCCAATCCGCGACAAGATTGGTAGCCTTTCACGTCCAAATCTCTCAAACTCCGGGAGAGATTCTCAAAACCGAGGTTGACATGTTTCGAGTTCCTTTCAACATTTTGGAAATCCCGCTGAAACTTTGGACATTCTCGCGAAGGGTTCCCAATCCCCGACAAGATTGGTACCCTTTCACGTCCAAATCTCTCAAACTCCGGGAGAGATTCTCAAAACCAAGGTTGACATGTTTCGAGTTCCTTTCAACATTTTGGAAATTCCGCTGAAACTTTGGACATTCTCGCGAAGGGTTCCCAATCCCCGACAAGATTGGTATTCTTTCACGTCCAAATCTCTCAAACTCCGGGAGAGATTCTCAAAACCAAGGTTGACATGTTTCGAGTTCCTTTCAACATTTTGGAAACCCCGCTGAAACTTTGGACATTCTCGCGAAGGGTTCCCGATCCCCGACAAGACTGGTACCCTTTCACGTCCAAATCTCTCAAACTCCGGGAGAGATTCTCAAAACCAAGGTTGACATGTTTCGAGTTCCTTTCAACATTTTGGAAATCCCGCTGAAACTTTGGACATTCTCGCGAAGGGTTCCCAATCCGCGACAAGATTGGTATTCTTTCACGTCCAAATCTCTCAAACTCCGGGAGAGATTCTCAAAACCAAGGTTGACATGTTTCGAGTTCCTTTCAACATTTTGGAAACCCCGCTGAAACTTTGGACATTCTGTCGAAGGGTTCCCAGTCCCCGACAAGATTGGTACCCTTTCACGTCCAAATCTCTCAAACTCCGGGAGAGATTCTCAAAACCAAGGTTGACGTGTTTCGAGTTCCTTTCAACATTTTGGAAATCCCGCTGAAACTTTGGACATTCTCGTGAAGGGTTCCCGATCCCCGACAAGATTGGTACCCTTTCACGTCCAAATCTCTCAAACTCCGGCAGAGATTCTCAAAACCAAGGTTGACATGTTTCGAGTTCCTTTCAACATTTTGGAAATCCGCTGAAACTTTGGACATTCTCGCGAAGGGTTCCCGATCCCCGACAAGACTGGTACCCTTTCACGTCCAAATCTCTCAAACTCCGGGAGAGATTCTCAAAACCAAGGTTGACATGGTTCGAGTTCCTTTCAACATTTTGGAAATCCCGCTGAAACTTTGGACATTCTCGCGAAGGGTTCCCAATCCCCGACAAGATTGGTACCCTTTCACGTCCAAATCTCTCAAACTCCGGGAGAGATTCTCAAAACCAAAGTTGAAATGTTTCGAGTTCCTCTTAACATTTTGGAAATCCCGCTGAAACTTTGGACATTCTCGCGAAGGGTTCCCAATCCCCGACAAGATTGGTACCCTTTCACGTCCAAATCTCTCAAACTCCGGGAGAGATTCTCAAAACCAAGGTTGACATGTTTCGAGTTCCTTTCAACATTTTGGAAATTCCGCTGAAACTTTGGACATTCTCGCGAAGGGTTCCCGATCCCCGACAAGACTGGTACCCTTTCACGTCCAAATCTCTCAAACTCCGGGAGAGATTCTCAAAACCAAGGTTGACATGTTTCGAGTTCCTTTCAACATTTTGGAAATCCCGCTGAAACTTTGGACATTCTCGCGAAGGGTTCCCAATCCCCGACAAGATTGGTATTCTTTCACGTCCAAATCTCTCAAACTCCGGGAGAGATTCTCAAAACCAAGGTTGACATGTTTCGAGTTCCTTTCAACATTTTGGAAACCCCGCTGAAACTTTGGACATTCTGGCGAAGGGTTCCCAATCCCCGACAAGATTGGTACCCTTTCACGTCCAAATCTCTCAAACTCCGGGAGAGATTCTCAAAACCAAGGTTGACATGTTTCGAGTTCCTTTCAACATTTTGAAAATCCGCTGAAACTTTGGACATTCTCGCGAAGGGTTCCCAATCCCCGACAAGACTGGTACCCTTTCACGTCCAAATCTCTCAAACTCCGGTAGAGATTCTCAAAACCAAGGTTGACATGTTTCGAGTTCCTTTCAACATTTTGGAAATCCCGCTGAAACTTTGGACATTCTGTCGAAGGGTTCCCAATCCGCGACAGGATTGGTACCCTTTCACGTCCAAATCTCTCAAACTCCGGGAGAGATTCTCAAAACCGAGGTTGACATGGTTCGAGTTCCTTTCAACATTTTGGAAATCCCGCTGAAACTTTGGACATTCTCGCGAAGGGTTCCCAATCCCCGACAAGACTGGTACCCTTTCACGTCCAAATCTCTCAAACTCCGGGAGAGATTCTCAAAACCAAGGTTGACATGTTTCGAGTTCCTTTCAACATTTTGGAAATCCCGCTGAAACTTTGGACATTCTGTCGAAGGGTTCCCAATCCCCGACAAGATTGGTACCCTTTCACGTCCAAATCTCTCAAACTCCGGGAGAGATTCTCAAAACCAAGGTTGACATGTTTCGAGTTCCTTTCAACATTTTGGAAATCCCGCTGAAACTTTGGACATTCTCGCGAAGGGTTCCCAATCCCCGAGAAGATTGGTACCCTTTCAGGTCCAAATCTCTCAAACTCCGGGAGAGATTCTCAAAACCAAGGTTGACATGTTTCGAGTTCCTTTCAACATTTTGGAAATCCCGCTGAAACTTTGGACATTCTCGCGAAGGGTTCCCAATCCCCGACAAGACTGGTACCCTTTCACGTCCAAATCTCTCAAACTCCGGGAGAGATTCTCAAAACCAAGGTTGACATGTTTCGAGTTCCTTTCAACATTTTGGAAAATCCGCTGAAACTTTGGACATTCTCGCGAAGGGTTCCCAATCCCCGACAAGACTGGTACCCTTTCACGTCCAAATCTCTCAAACTCCGGGAGAGATTCTCAAAACCAAGGTTGATATGTTTCGAGTTCCTTTCAACATTTTGGAAATCCCGCTGAAACTTTGGACATTGTCGCGAAGGGTTCCCAATCCCCGACAAGGTTGGTACCCTTTCACGTCCAAATCTCTCAAACTCCAGGAAAGATTCTCAAAACCAAGGTTGACATGTTTCGAGTTCCTTTCAACATTTTGAAAAATCCGCTGAAACTTTGGACATTCTCGCGAAGGGTTCCCAATCCCCGACAAGATTGGTACCCTTTCACTTCCAAATCTCTCAAAGTCCGGGAGAGATTCTCAAAACCAAGGTTGACATGTTTCGAGTTCCTTTCAACATTTTGGAAATCCCGCTGAAACTTTGGACATTGTCGCGAAGGGTTCCCAATCCCCGACAAGACTGGTACCCTTTCACGTCCAAATCTCTCAAACTCCGGGAGAGATTCTCAAAACCAAGGTTCACATGGTTCGAGTTCCTTTCAACATTTTGGAAATCCCGCTGAAACTTTGGACATTCTCGCGAAGGGTTCCCGATCACCGACAAGACTGGTACCCTTTCACGTCCAAATCTCTCAAACTCCGGGAGAGATTCTCAAAACCAAGGTTGACATGTTTCGAGTTCCTTTCAACATTTTGGAAATCCCGCTGAAACTTTGGACATTCTCGCGAAGGGTTCCCAATCCCCGACAAGATTGGTATTCTTTCACGTCCAAATCTCTCAAACTCCGGGAGAGATTCTCAAAACCAAAGTTGAAATGTTTCGAGTTCCTCTTAACATTTTGGAAATCCCGCTGAAACTTTGGACATTCTCGCGAAGGGTTCCCAATCCCCGACAAGATTGGTACCCTTTCATGTCCAAATCTCTCAAACTCCGGGAGAGATTCTCAAAACCAAGGTTGACATGTTTCGAGTTCCTTTCAACATTTTGGAAATCCCGCTGAAACTTTGGACATTCTGGCGAAGGGTTCCCAATCCCCGACAAGATTGGTACCCTTTCACGTCCAAATCTCTCAAACTCCGGGAGAGATTCTCAAAACCAAGGTTGACATGTTTCGAGTTCCTTTCAACATTTTGGAAATTCCGCTGAAACTTTGGACATTCTCGCGAAGGGTTCCCGATCCCCGACAAGACTGGTACCCTTTCACGTCCAAATCTCTCAAACTCCGGGAGAGATTCTCAAAACCAAGGTTGACATGTTTCGAGTTCCTTTCAACATTTTGGAAATCCCGCTGAAACTTTGGACATTCTCGCGAAGGGTTCCCAATCCCCGACAAGATTGGTACCCTTTCACGTCCAAATCTCTCAAACTCCGGGAGAGATTCTCAAAACCAAGGTTGACATGTTTCGAGTTCCTTTCAACATTTTGGAAATCCCGCTGAAACTTTGGACATTCTCGCGAAGGGTTCCCGATCCCCGACAAGACTGGTACCCTTTCACGTCCAAATCTCTCAAACTCCGGGAGAGATTCTCAAAACCAAGGTTGACATGTTTCGAGTTCCTTTCAACATTTTGAAAATCCGCTGAAACTTTGGACATTCTCGCGAAGGGTTCCCGGTCCCCGACAAGACTGGTACCCTTTCACGTCCAAATCTCTCAAACTCCGGGAGAGATTCTCAAAACCAAGGTTGACATGTTTCGAGTTCCTTTCAACATTTTGGAAATCCCGCTGAAACTTTGGACATTCTCGCGAAGGGTTCCCAATCCGCGACAAGATTGGTAGCCTTTCACGTCCAAATCTCTCAAACTCCGGGAGAGATTCTCAAAACCGAGGTTGACATGTTTCGAGTTCCTTTCAACATTTTGGAAATCCCGCTGAAACTTTGGACATTCTCGCGAAGGGTTCCCAATCCCCGACAAGATTGGTACCCTTTCACGTCCAAATCTCTCAAACTCCGGGAGAGATTCTCAAAACCAAGGTTGACATGTTTCGAGTTCCTTTCAACATTTTGGAAATTCCGCTGAAACTTTGGACATTCTCGCGAAGGGTTCCCAATCCCCGACAAGATTGGTATTCTTTCACGTCCAAATCTCTCAAACTCCGGGAGAGATTCTCAAAACCAAGGTTGACATGTTTCGAGTTCCTTTCAACATTTTGGAAACCCCGCTGAAACTTTGGACATTCTGGCGAAGGGTTCCCAATCCCCGACAAGACTGGTACCCTTTCACGTCCAAATCTCTCAAACTCCGGGAGAGATTCTCAAAACCAAGGTTGACATGTTTCGAGTTCCTTTCAACATTTTGGAAACCCCGCTGAAACTTTGGACATTCTGTCGAAGGGTTCCCAGTCCCCGACAAGATTGGTACCCTTTCACGTCCAAATCTCTCAAACTCCGGGAGAGATTCTCAAAACCAAGGTTGACGTGTTTCGAGTTCCTTTCAACATTTTGGAAATCCCGCTGAAACTTTGGACATTCTCGTGAAGGGTTCCCGATCCCCGACAAGATTGGTACCCTTTCACGTCCAAATCTCTCAAACTCCGGCAGAGATTCTCAAAACCAAGGTTGACATGTTTCGAGTTCCTTTCAACATTTTGGAAATCCGCTGAAACTTTGGACATTCTCGCGAAGGGTTCCCGATCCCCGACAAGACTGGTACCCTTTCACGTCCAAATCTCTCAAACTCCGGGAGAGATTCTCAAAACCAAGGTTGACATGGTTCGAGTTCCTTTCAACATTTTGGAAATCCCGCTGAAACTTTGGACATTCTCGCGAAGGGTTCCCAATCCCCGACAAGATTGGTACCCTTTCACGTCCAAATCTCTCAAACTCCGGGAGAGATTCTCAAAACCAAAGTTGAAATGTTTCGAGTTCCTCTTAACATTTTGGAAATCCCGCTGAAACTTTGGACATTCTCGCGAAGGGTTCCCAATCCCCGACAAGATTGGTACCCTTTCACGTCCAAATCTCTCAAACTCCGGGAGAGATTCTCAAAACCAAGGTTGACATGTTTCGAGTTCCTTTCAACATTTTGGAAATTCCGCTGAAACTTTGGACATTCTCGCGAAGGGTTCCCGATCCCCGACAAGACTGGTACCCTTTCACGTCCAAATCTCTCAAACTCCGGGAGAGATTCTCAAAACCAAGGTTGACATGTTTCGAGTTCCTTTCAACATTTTGGAAATCCCGCTGAAACTTTGGACATTCTCGCGAAGGGTTCCCAATCCCCGACAAGATTGGTATTCTTTCAGGTCCAAATCTCTCAAACTCCGGGAGAGATTCTCAAAACCAAGGTTGACATGTTTCGAGTTCCTTTCAACATTTTGGAAACCCCGCTGAAACTTTGGACATTCTGGCGAAGGGTTCCCAATCCCCGACAAGATTGGTACCCTTTCACGTCCAAATCTCTCAAACTCCGGGAGAGATTCTCAAAACCAAGGTTGACATGTTTCGAGTTCCTTTCAACATTTTGAAAATCCGCTGAAACTTTGGACATTCTCGCGAAGGGTTCCCAATCCCCGACAAGACTGGTACCCTTTCACGTCCAAATCTCTCAAACTCCGGGATAGATTCTCAAAACCAAGGTTGACATGTTTCGAGTTCCTTTCAACATTTTGGAAATCCCGCTGAAACTTTGGACATTCTGTCGAAGGGTTCCCAATCCGCGACAGGATTGGTACCCTTTCACGTCCAAATCTCTCAAACTCCGGGAGAGATTCTCAAAACCGAGGTTGACATGGTTCGAGTTCCTTTCAACATTTTGGAAATCCCGCTGAAACTTTGGACATTCTCGCGAAGGGTTCCCAATCCCCGACAAGACTGGTACCCTTTCACGTCCAAATCTCTCAAACTCCGGGAGAGATTCTCAAAACCAAGGTTGACATGTTTCGAGTTCCTTTCAACATTTTGGAAATCCCGCTGAAACTTTGGACATTCTGTCGAAGGGTTCCCAATCCCCGACAAGATTGGTACCCTTTCACGTCCAAATCTCTCAAACTCCGGGAGAGATTCTCAAAACCAAGGTTGACATGTTTCGAGTTCCTTTCAACATTTTGGAAATTCCGCTGAAACTTTGGACATTCTCGCGAAGGGTTCCCAATCCCCGACAAGATTGGTATTCTTTCACGTCCAAATCTCTCAAACTCCGGGAGAGATTCTCAAAACCAAGGTTGACATGTTTCGAGTTCCTTTCAACATTTTGGAAACCCCGCTGAAACTTTGGACATTCTGGCGAAGGGTTCCCAATCCCCGACAAGACTGGTACCCTTTCACGTCCAAATCTCTCAAACTCCGGGAGAGATTCTCAAAACCAAGGTTGACATGTTTCGAGTTCCTTTCAACATTTTGGAAAATCCGCTGAAACTTTGGACATTCTCGCGAAGGGTTCCCAATCCCCGACAAGACTGGTACCCTTTCACGTCCAAATCTCTCAAACTCCGGGAGAGATTCTCAAAACCAAGGTTGACATGTTTCGAGTTCCTTTCAACATTTTGGAAATCCCGCTGAAACTTTGGACATTCTCGCGAAGGGTTCCCAATCCCCGACAAGATTGGTATTCTTTCACGTCCAAATCTCTCAAACTCCGGGAGAGATTCTCAAAACCAAGGTTGACATGTTTCGAGTTCCTTTCAACATTTTGGAAACCCCGCTGAAACTTTGGACATTCTGTCGAAGGGTTCCCAGTCCCCGACAAGATTGGTACCCTTTCACGTCCAAATCTCTCAAACTCCGGGAGAGATTCTCAAAACCAAGGTTGACGTGTTTCGAGTTCCTTTCAACATTTTGGAAATCCCGCTGAAACTTTGGACATTCTCGTGAAGGGTTCCCGATCCCCGACAAGATTGGTACCCTTTCACGTCCAAATCTCTCAAACTCCGGCAGAGATTCTCAAAACCAAGGTTGACATGTTTCGAGTTCCTTTCAACATTTTGGAAATCCGCTGAAACTTTGGACATTCTCGCGAAGGGTTCCCGATCCCCGACAAGACTGGTACCCTTTCACGTCCAAATCTCTCAAACTCCGGGAGAGATTCTCAAAACCAAGGTTGACATGGTTCGAGTTCCTTTCAACATTTTGGAAATCCCGCTGAAACTTTGGACATTCTCGCGAAGGGTTCCCAATCCCCGACAAGATTGGTACCCTTTCACGTCCAAATCTCTCAAACTCCGGGAGAGATTCTCAAAACCAAAGTTGAAATGTTTCGAGTTCCTCTTAACATTTTGGAAATCCCGCTGAAACTTTGGACATTCTCGCGAAGGGTTCCCAATCCCCGACAAGATTGGTACCCTTTCACGTCCAAATCTCTCAAACTCCGGGAGAGATTCTCAAAACCAAGGTTGACATGTTTCGAGTTCCTTTCAACATTTTGGAAATTCCGCTGAAACTTTGGACATTCTCGCGAAGGGTTCCCGATCCCCGACAAGACTGGTACCCTTTCACGTCCAAATCTCTCAAACTCCGGGAGAGATTCTCAAAACCAAGGTTGACATGTTTCGAGTTCCTTTCAACATTTTGGAAACCCCGCTGAAACTTTGGACATTCTGGCGAAGGGTTCCCAATCCCCGACAAGATTGGTACCCTTTCACGTCCAAATCTCTCAAACTCCGGGAGAGATTCTCAAAACCAAGGTTGACATGTTTCGAGTTCCTTTCAACATTTTGAAAATCCGCTGAAACTTTGGACATTCTCGCGAAGGGTTCCCAATCCCCGACAAGACTGGTACCCTTTCACGTCCAAATCTCTCAAACTCCGGGATAGATTCTCAAAACCAAGGTTGACATGTTTCGAGTTCCTTTCAACATTTTGGAAATCCCGCTGAAACTTTGGACATTCTGTCGAAGGGTTCCCAATCCGCGACAGGATTGGTACCCTTTCACGTCCAAATCTCTCAAACTCCGGGAGAGATTCTCAAAACCGAGGTTGACATGGTTCGAGTTCCTTTCAACATTTTGGAAATCCCGCTGAAACTTTGGACATTCTCGCGAAGGGTTCCCAATCCCCGACAAGACTGGTACCCTTTCACGTCCAAATCTCTCAAACTCCGGGAGAGATTCTCAAAACCAAGGTTGACATGTTTCGAGTTCCTTTCAACATTTTGGAAATCCCGCTGAAACTTTGGACATTCTGTCGAAGGGTTCCCAATCCCCGACAAGATTGGTACCCTTTCACGTCCAAATCTCTCAAACTCCGGGAGAGATTCTCAAAACCAAGGTTGACATGTTTCGAGTTCCTTTCAACATTTTGGAAATCCCGCTGAAACTTTGGACATTCTCGCGAAGGGTTCCCAATCCCCGAGAAGATTGGTACCCTTTCAGGTCCAAATCTCTCAAACTCCGGGAGAGATTCTCAAAACCAAGGTTGACATGTTTCGAGTTCCTTTCAACATTTTGGAAATCCCGCTGAAACTTTGGACATTCTCGCGAAGGGTTCCCAATCCCCGACAAGACTGGTACCCTTTCACGTCCAAATCTCTCAAACTCCGGGAGAGATTCTCAAAACCAAGGTTGACATGTTTCGAGTTCCTTTCAACATTTTGGAAAATCCGCTGAAACTTTGGACATTCTCGCGAAGGGTTCCCAATCCCCGACAAGACTGGTACCCTTTCACGTCCAAATCTCTCAAACTCCGGGAGAGATTCTCAAAACCAAGGTTGATATGTTTCGAGTTCCTTTCAACATTTTGGAAATCCCGCTGAAACTTTGGACATTGTCGCGAAGGGTTCCCAATCCCCGACAAGATTGGTACCCTTTCACGTCCAAATCTCTCAAACTCCAGGAAAGATTCTCAAAACCAAGGTTGACATGTTTCGAGTTCCTTTCAACATTTTGAAAAATCCGCTGAAACTTTGGACATTCTCGCGAAGGGTTCCCAATCCCCGACAAGATTGGTACCCTTTCACTTCCAAATCTCTCAAAGTCCGGGAGAGATTCTCAAAACCAAGGTTGACATGTTTCGAGTTCCTTTCAACATTTTGGAAATCCGGCTGAAACTTTGGACATTCTCGCGAACGGGTCCCAATCCCTGACAAGATTGGTACCCTTTCAAGTCCAAATCTCTCAAAGTCCGGGAGAGATTCTCAAAACCAAGGTTGACATGTTTCGAGTTCCTTTCAACATTTTGGAAATCCCGCTGAAACTTTGGACATTCTGTCGAAGGGTTCCCAATCCCCGACAAGATTGGTACCCTTTCACGTCCAAATCTCTCAAACTCCGGGAGAGATTCTCAAAACCAAGGTTGACATGTTTCGAGTTCCTTTCAACATTTTGGAAATCCCGCTGAAACTTTGGACATTCTCGCGAAGGGTTCCCAATCCCCGAGAAGATTGGTACCCTTTCAGGTCCAAATCTCTCAAACTCCGGGAGAGATTCTCAAAACCAAGGTTGACATGTTTCGAGTTCCTTTCAACATTTTGGAAATCCCGCTGAAACTTTGGACATTCTCGCGAAGGGTTCCCAATCCCCGACAAGACTGGTACCCTTTCACGTCCAAATCTCTCAAACTCCGGGAGAGATTCTCAAAACCAAGGTTGACATGTTTCGAGTTCCTTTCAACATTTTGGAAAATCCGCTGAAACTTTGGACATTCTCGCGAAGGGTTCCCAATCCCCGACAAGACTGGTACCCTTTCACGTCCAAATCTCTCAAACTCCGGGAGAGATTCTCAAAACCAAGGTTGATATGTTTCGAGTTCCTTTCAACATTTTGGAAATCCCGCTGAAACTTTGGACATTGTCGCGAAGGGTTCCCAATCCCCGACAAGATTGGTACCCTTTCACGTCCAAATCTCTCAAACTCCAGGAAAGATTCTCAAAACCAAGGTTGACATGTTTCGAGTTCCTTTCAACATTTTGAAAAATCCGCTGAAACTTTGGACATTCTCGCGAAGGGTTCCCAATCCCCGACAAGATTGGTACCCTTTCACTTCCAAATCTCTCAAAGTCCGGGAGAGATTCTCAAAACCAAGGTTGACATGTTTCGAGTTCCTTTCAACATTTTGGAAATCCCGCTGAAACTTTGGACATTGTCGCGAAGGGTTCCCAATCCCCGACAAGACTGGTACCCTTTCACGTCCAAATCTCTCAAACTCCGGGAGAGATTCTCAAAACCAAGGTTCACATGGTTCGAGTTCCTTTCAACATTTTGGAAATCCCGCTGAAACTTTGGACATTCTCGCGAAGGGTTCCCGATCACCGACAAGACTGGTACCCTTTCACGTCCAAATCTCTCAAACTCCGGGAGAGATTCTCAAAACCAAGGTTGACATGTTTCGAGTTCCTTTCAACATTTTGGAAATCCCGCTGAAACTTTGGACATTCTCGCGAAGGGTTCCCAATCCCCGACAAGATTGGTATTCTTTCACGTCCAAATCTCTCAAACTCCGGGAGAGATTCTCAAAACCAAAGTTGAAATGTTTCGAGTTCCTCTTAACATTTTGGAAATCCCGCTGAAACTTTGGACATTCTCGCGAAGGGTTCCCAATCCCCGACAAGATTGGTACCCTTTCATGTCCAAATCTCTCAAACTCCGGGAGAGATTCTCAAAACCAAGGTTGACATGTTTCGAGTTCCTTTCAACATTTTGGAAATCCCGCTGAAACTTTGGACATTCTGGCGAAGGGTTCCCAATCCCCGACAAGATTGGTACCCTTTCACGTCCAAATCTCTCAAACTCCGGGAGAGATTCTCAAAACCAAGGTTGACATGTTTCGAGTTCCTTTCAACATTTTGGAAATTCCGCTGAAACTTTGGACATTCTCGCGAAGGGTTCCCGATCCCCGACAAGACTGGTACCCTTTCACGTCCAAATCTCTCAAACTCCGGGAGAGATTCTCAAAACCAAGGTTGACATGTTTCGAGTTCCTTTCAACATTTTGGAAATCCCGCTGAAACTTTGGACATTCTCGCGAAGGGTTCCCAATCCCCGACAAGATTGGTACCCTTTCACGTCCAAATCTCTCAAACTCCGGGAGAGATTCTCAAAACCAAGGTTGACATGTTTCGAGTTCCTTTCAACATTTTGGAAATCCCGCTGAAACTTTGGACATTCTCGCGAAGGGTTCCCGATCCCCGACAAGACTGGTACCCTTTCACGTCCAAATCTCTCAAACTCCGGGAGAGATTCTCAAAACCAAGGTTGACATGTTTCGAGTTCCTTTCAACATTTTGAAAATCCGCTGAAACTTTGGACATTCTCGCGAAGGGTTCCCGGTCCCCGACAAGACTGGTACCCTTTCACGTCCAAATCTCTCAAACTCCGGGAGAGATTCTCAAAACCAAGGTTGACATGTTTCGAGTTCCTTTCAACATTTTGGAAATCCCGCTGAAACTTTGGACATTCTCGCGAAGGGTTCCCAATCCGCGACAAGATTGGTAGCCTTTCACGTCCAAATCTCTCAAACTCCGGGAGAGATTCTCAAAACCGAGGTTGACATGTTTCGAGTTCCTTTCAACATTTTGGAAATCCCGCTGAAACTTTGGACATTCTCGCGAAGGGTTCCCAATCCCCGACAAGATTGGTACCCTTTCACGTCCAAATCTCTCAAACTCCGGGAGAGATTCTCAAAACCAAGGTTGACATGTTTCGAGTTCCTTTCAACATTTTGGAAATTCCGCTGAAACTTTGGACATTCTCGCGAAGGGTTCCCAATCCCCGACAAGATTGGTATTCTTTCACGTCCAAATCTCTCAAACTCCGGGAGAGATTCTCAAAACCAAGGTTGACATGTTTCGAGTTCCTTTCAACATTTTGGAAACCCCGCTGAAACTTTGGACATTCTGGCGAAGGGTTCCCAATCCCCGACAAGACTGGTACCCTTTCACGTCCAAATCTCTCAAACTCCGGGAGAGATTCTCAAAACCAAGGTTGACATGTTTCGAGTTCCTTTCAACATTTTGGAAACCCCGCTGAAACTTTGGACATTCTGTCGAAGGGTTCCCAGTCCCCGACAAGATTGGTACCCTTTCACGTCCAAATCTCTCAAACTCCGGGAGAGATTCTCAAAACCAAGGTTGACGTGTTTCGAGTTCCTTTCAACATTTTGGAAATCCCGCTGAAACTTTGGACATTCTCGTGAAGGGTTCCCGATCCCCGACAAGATTGGTACCCTTTCACGTCCAAATCTCTCAAACTCCGGCAGAGATTCTCAAAACCAAGGTTGACATGTTTCGAGTTCCTTTCAACATTTTGGAAATCCGCTGAAACTTTGGACATTCTCGCGAAGGGTTCCCGATCCCCGACAAGACTGGTACCCTTTCACGTCCAAATCTCTCAAACTCCGGGAGAGATTCTCAAAACCAAGGTTGACATGGTTCGAGTTCCTTTCAACATTTTGGAAATCCCGCTGAAACTTTGGACATTCTCGCGAAGGGTTCCCAATCCCCGACAAGATTGGTACCCTTTCACGTCCAAATCTCTCAAACTCCGGGAGAGATTCTCAAAACCAAAGTTGAAATGTTTCGAGTTCCTCTTAACATTTTGGAAATCCCGCTGAAACTTTGGACATTCTCGCGAAGGGTTCCCAATCCCCGACAAGATTGGTACCCTTTCACGTCCAAATCTCTCAAACTCCGGGAGAGATTCTCAAAACCAAGGTTGACATGTTTCGAGTTCCTTTCAACATTTTGGAAATTCCGCTGAAACTTTGGACATTCTCGCGAAGGGTTCCCGATCCCCGACAAGACTGGTACCCTTTCACGTCCAAATCTCTCAAACTCCGGGAGAGATTCTCAAAACCAAGGTTGACATGTTTCGAGTTCCTTTCAACATTTTGGAAATCCCGCTGAAACTTTGGACATTCTCGCGAAGGGTTCCCAATCCCCGACAAGATTGGTATTCTTTCAGGTCCAAATCTCTCAAACTCCGGGAGAGATTCTCAAAACCAAGGTTGACATGTTTCGAGTTCCTTTCAACATTTTGGAAACCCCGCTGAAACTTTGGACATTCTGGCGAAGGGTTCCCAATCCCCGACAAGATTGGTACCCTTTCACGTCCAAATCTCTCAAACTCCGGGAGAGATTCTCAAAACCAAGGTTGACATGTTTCGAGTTCCTTTCAACATTTTGAAAATCCGCTGAAACTTTGGACATTCTCGCGAAGGGTTCCCAATCCCCGACAAGACTGGTACCCTTTCACGTCCAAATCTCTCAAACTCCGGGATAGATTCTCAAAACCAAGGTTGACATGTTTCGAGTTCCTTTCAACATTTTGGAAATCCCGCTGAAACTTTGGACATTCTGTCGAAGGGTTCCCAATCCGCGACAGGATTGGTACCCTTTCACGTCCAAATCTCTCAAACTCCGGGAGAGATTCTCAAAACCGAGGTTGACATGGTTCGAGTTCCTTTCAACATTTTGGAAATCCCGCTGAAACTTTGGACATTCTCGCGAAGGGTTCCCAATCCCCGACAAGACTGGTACCCTTTCACGTCCAAATCTCTCAAACTCCGGGAGAGATTCTCAAAACCAAGGTTGACATGTTTCGAGTTCCTTTCAACATTTTGGAAATCCCGCTGAAACTTTGGACATTCTGTCGAAGGGTTCCCAATCCCCGACAAGATTGGTACCCTTTCACGTCCAAATCTCTCAAACTCCGGGAGAGATTCTCAAAACCAAGGTTGACATGTTTCGAGTTCCTTTCAACATTTTGGAAATCCCGCTGAAACTTTGGACATTCTCGCGAAGGGTTCCCAATCCCCGAGAAGATTGGTACCCTTTCAGGTCCAAATCTCTCAAACTCCGGGAGAGATTCTCAAAACCAAGGTTGACATGTTTCGAGTTCCTTTCAACATTTTGGAAATCCCGCTGAAACTTTGGACATTCTCGCGAAGGGTTCCCAATCCCCGACAAGACTGGTACCCTTTCACGTCCAAATCTCTCAAACTCCGGGAGAGATTCTCAAAACCAAGGTTGACATGTTTCGAGTTCCTTTCAACATTTTGGAAAATCCGCTGAAACTTTGGACATTCTCGCGAAGGGTTCCCAATCCCCGACAAGACTGGTACCCTTTCACGTCCAAATCTCTCAAACTCCGGGAGAGATTCTCAAAACCAAGGTTGATATGTTTCGAGTTCCTTTCAACATTTTGGAAATCCCGCTGAAACTTTGGACATTGTCGCGAAGGGTTCCCAATCCCCGACAAGATTGGTACCCTTTCACGTCCAAATCTCTCAAACTCCAGGAAAGATTCTCAAAACCAAGGTTGACATGTTTCGAGTTCCTTTCAACATTTTGAAAAATCCGCTGAAACTTTGGACATTCTCGCGAAGGGTTCCCAATCCCCGACAAGATTGGTACCCTTTCACTTCCAAATCTCTCAAAGTCCGGGAGAGATTCTCAAAACCAAGGTTGACATGTTTCGAGTTCCTTTCAACATTTTGGAAATCCCGCTGAAACTTTGGACATTGTCGCGAAGGGTTCCCAATCCCCGACAAGATTGGTACCCTTTCATGTCCAAATCTCTCAAACTCCGGGAGAGATTCTCAAAACCAAGGTTGACATGTTTCGAGTTCCTTTCAACATTTTGGAAATCCCGCTGAAACTTTGGACATTCTGGCGAAGGGTTCCCAATCCCCGACAAGACTGGTACCCTTTCACGTCCAAATCTCTCAAACTCCGGGAGAGATTCTCAAAACCAAGGTTGACATGTTTCGAGTTCCTTTCAACATTTTGGAAAATCCGCTGAAACTTTGGACATTCTCGCGAAGGGTTCCCAATCCCCGACAAGACTGGTACCCTTTCACGTCCAAATCTCTCAAACTCCGGGAGAGATTCTCAAAACCAAGGTTGATATGTTTCGAGTTCCTTTCAACATTTTGGAAATCCCGCTGAAACTTTGGACATTGTCGCGAAGGGTTCCCAATCCCCGACAAGATTGGTACCCTTTCACGTCCAAATCTCTCAAACTCCAGGAAAGATTCTCAAAACCAAGGTTGACATGTTTCGAGTTCCTTTCAACATTTTGAAAAATCCGCTGAAACTTTGGACATTCTCGCGAAGGGTTCCCAATCCCCGACAAGATTGGTACCCTTTCACTTCCAAATCTCTCAAAGTCCGGGAGAGATTCTCAAAACCAAGGTTGACATGTTTCGAGTTCCTTTCAACATTTTGGAAATCCCGCTGAAACTTTGGACATTCTCGCGAAGGGTTCCCAATCCCCGACAAGACTGGTACCCTTTCACGTCCAAATCTCTCAAACTCCGGGAGAGATTCTCAAAACCAAGGTTGACATGTTTCGAGTTCCTTTCAACATTTTGGAAAATCCGCTGAAACTTTGGACATTCTCGCGAAGGGTTCCCGATCCCCGACAAGACTGGTACCCTTTCACGTCCAAATCTCTCAAACTCCGGGAGAGATTCTCAAAACCAAGGTTGACATGTTTCGAGTTCCTTTCAACATTTTGGAAATTCCGCTGAAACTTTGGACATTCTCGCGAAGGGTTCCCAATCCCCGACAAGATTGGTACCCTTTCACTTCCAAATCTCTCAAAGTCCGGGAGAGATTCTCAAAACCAAGGTTGACATGTTTCGAGTTCCTTTCAACATTTTGGAAATCCCGCTGAAACTTTGGACATTCTCGCGAAGGGTTCCCAATCCCCGACAAGACTGGTACCCTTTCACGTCCAAATCTCTCAAACTCCGGGAGAGATTCTCAAAACCAAGGTTGACATGTTTCGAGTTCCTTTCAACATTTTGGAAAATCCGCTGAAACTTTGGACATTCTCGCGAAGGGTTCCCGATCCCCGACAAGACTGGTACCCTTTCACGTCCAAATCTCTCAAACTCCGGGAGAGATTCTCAAAACCAAGGTTGACATGTTTCGAGTTCCTTTCAACATTTTGGAAATTCCGCTGAAACTTTGGACATTCTCGCGAAGGGTTCCCAATCCCCGACAAGATTGGTATTCTTTCACGTCCAAATCTCTCAAACTCCGGGAGAGATTCTCAAAACCAAGGTTGACATGTTTCGAGTTCCTTTCAACATTTTGGAAACCCCGCTGAAACTTTGGACATTCTGGCGAAGGGTTCCCAATCCCCGACAAGACTGGTACCCTTTCACGTCCAAATCTCTCAAACTCCGGGAGAGATTCTCAAAACCAAGGTTGACATGTTTCGAGTTCCTTTCAACATTTTGGAAATCCCGCTGAAACTTTGGACATTCTCGCGAAGGGTTCCCGATCCCCGACAAGACTGGTACCCTTTCACGTCCAAATCTCTCAAACTCCGGGAGAGATTCTCAAAACCAAGGTTGACATGTTTCGAGTTCCTTTCAACATTTTGGAAATCCCGCTGAAACTTTGGACATTCTCGCGAAGGGTTCCCAATCCCCGACAAGATTGGTATTCTTTCACGTCCAAATCTCTCAAACTCCGGGAGAGATTCTCAAAACCAAGGTTGACATGTTTCGAGTTCCTTTCAACATTTTGGAAACCCCGCTGAAACTTTGGACATTCTGTCGAAGGGTTCCCAGTCCCCGACAAGATTGGTACCCTTTCACGTCCAAATCTCTCAAACTCCGGGAGAGATTCTCAAAACCAAGGTTGACGTGTTTCGAGTTCCTTTCAACATTTTGGAAATCCCGCTGAAACTTTGGACATTCTCGTGAAGGGTTCCCGATCCCCGACAAGATTGGTACCCTTTCACGTCCAAATCTCTCAAACTCCGGCAGAGATTCTCAAAACCAAGGTTGACATGTTTCGAGTTCCTTTCAACATTTTGGAAATCCGCTGAAACTTTGGACATTCTCGCGAAGGGTTCCCGATCCCCGACAAGACTGGTACCCTTTCACGTCCAAATCTCTCAAACTCCGGGAGAGATTCTCAAAACCAAGGTTGACATGGTTCGAGTTCCTTTCAACATTTTGGAAATCCCGCTGAAACTTTGGACATTCTCGCGAAGGGTTCCCAATCCCCGACAAGATTGGTACCCTTTCACGTCCAAATCTCTCAAACTCCGGGAGAGATTCTCAAAACCAAAGTTGAAATGTTTCGAGTTCCTCTTAACATTTTGGAAATCCCGCTGAAACTTTGGACATTCTCGCGAAGGGTTCCCAATCCCCGACAAGATTGGTACCCTTTCACGTCCAAATCTCTCAAACTCCGGGAGAGATTCTCAAAACCAAGGTTGACATGTTTCGAGTTCCTTTCAACATTTTGGAAATTCCGCTGAAACTTTGGACATTCTCGCGAAGGGTTCCCGATCCCCGACAAGACTGGTACCCTTTCACGTCCAAATCTCTCAAACTCCGGGAGAGATTCTCAAAACCAAGGTTGACATGTTTCGAGTTCCTTTCAACATTTTGGAAATCCCGCTGAAACTTTGGACATTCTCGCGAAGGGTTCCCAATCCCCGACAAGATTGGTATTCTTTCACGTCCAAATCTCTCAAACTCCGGGAGAGATTCTCAAAACCAAGGTTGACATGTTTCGAGTTCCTTTCAACATTTTGGAAACCCCGCTGAAACTTTGGACATTCTGGCGAAGGGTTCCCAATCCCCGACAAGATTGGTACCCTTTCACGTCCAAATCTCTCAAACTCCGGGAGAGATTCTCAAAACCAAGGTTGACATGTTTCGAGTTCCTTTCAACATTTTGAAAATCCGCTGAAACTTTGGACATTCTCGCGAAGGGTTCCCAATCCCCGACAAGACTGGTACCCTTTCACGTCCAAATCTCTCAAACTCCGGGATAGATTCTCAAAACCAAGGTTGACATGTTTCGAGTTCCTTTCAACATTTTGGAAATCCCGCTGAAACTTTGGACATTCTGTCGAAGGGTTCCCAATCCGCGACAGGATTGGTACCCTTTCACGTCCAAATCTCTCAAACTCCGGGAGAGATTCTCAAAACCGAGGTTGACATGGTTCGAGTTCCTTTCAACATTTTGGAAATCCCGCTGAAACTTTGGACATTCTCGCGAAGGGTTCCCAATCCCCGACAAGACTGGTACCCTTTCACGTCCAAATCTCTCAAACTCCGGGAGAGATTCTCAAAACCAAGGTTGACATGTTTCGAGTTCCTTTCAACATTTTGGAAATCCCGCTGAAACTTTGGACATTCTGTCGAAGGGTTCCCAATCCCCGACAAGATTGGTACCCTTTCACGTCCAAATCTCTCAAACTCCGGGAGAGATTCTCAAAACCAAGGTTGACATGTTTCGAGTTCCTTTCAACATTTTGGAAATCCCGCTGAAACTTTGGACATTCTCGCGAAGGGTTCCCAATCCCCGAGAAGATTGGTACCCTTTCAGGTCCAAATCTCTCAAACTCCGGGAGAGATTCTCAAAACCAAGGTTGACATGTTTCGAGTTCCTTTCAACATTTTGGAAATCCCGCTGAAACTTTGGACATTCTCGCGAAGGGTTCCCAATCCCCGACAAGACTGGTACCCTTTCACGTCCAAATCTCTCAAACTCCGGGAGAGATTCTCAAAACCAAGGTTGACATGTTTCGAGTTCCTTTCAACATTTTGGAAAATCCGCTGAAACTTTGGACATTCTCGCGAAGGGTTCCCAATCCCCGACAAGACTGGTACCCTTTCACGTCCAAATCTCTCAAACTCCGGGAGAGATTCTCAAAACCAAGGTTGATATGTTTCGAGTTCCTTTCAACATTTTGGAAATCCCGCTGAAACTTTGGACATTGTCGCGAAGGGTTCCCAATCCCCGACAAGATTGGTACCCTTTCACGTCCAAATCTCTCAAACTCCAGGAAAGATTCTCAAAACCAAGGTTGACATGTTTCGAGTTCCTTTCAACATTTTGAAAAATCCGCTGAAACTTTGGACATTCTCGCGAAGGGTTCCCAATCCCCGACAAGATTGGTACCCTTTCACTTCCAAATCTCTCAAAGTCCGGGAGAGATTCTCAAAACCAAGGTTGACATGTTTCGAGTTCCTTTCAACATTTTGGAAATCCGGCTGAAACTTTGGACATTCTCGCGAACGGGTCCCAATCCCTGACAAGATTGGTACCCTTTCAAGTCCAAATCTCTCAAAGTCCGGGAGAGATTCTCAAAACCAAGGTTGACATGTTTCGAGTTCCTTTCAACATTTTGGAAATCCCGCTGAAACTTTGGACATTGTCGCGAAGGGTTCCCAATCCCCGACAAGACTGGTACCCTTTCACGTCCAAATCTCTCAAACTCCGGGAGAGATTCTCAAAACCAAGGTTGACATGGTTCGAGTTCCTTTCAACATTTTGGAAATCCCGCTGAAACTTTGGACATTCTCGCGAAGGGTTCCCAATCCCCGACAAGATTGGTACCCTTTCACGTCCAAATCTCTCAAACTCCGGGAGAGATTCTCAAAACCGAGGTTGACATGGTTCGAGTTCCTTTCAACATTTTGGAAATCCCGCTGAAACTTTGGACATTCTCGCGAAGGGTTCCCAATCACCGTCAAGATTGGTACCCTTTCACGTCCAAATCTCTCAAACTCCGGCAGAGATTCTCAAAACCAAGGTTGACATGTTTCGAGTTCCTTTCAACATTTTGGAAATCCGCTGAAACTTTGGACATTCTCGCGAAGGGTTCCCGATCCCCGACAAGATTGGTACCCTTTCACGTCCAAATCTCTCAAACTCCGGGAGAGATTCTCAAAACCAAGGTTGACATGTTTCGAGTTCCTTTCAACATTTTGGAAATCCCGCTGAAACTTTGGACATTGTCGCGAAGGGTTCCCAATCCCCGACAAGATTGGTATTCTTTCACGTCCAAATCTCTCAAACTCCGGGAGAGATTCTCAAAACCAAAGTTGAAATGTTTCGAGTTCCTCTTAACATTTTGGAAATCCCGCTGAAACTTTGGACATTGTCGCGAAGGGTTCCCAATCCCCGACAAGATTGGTACCCTTTCACGTCCAAATCTCTCAAACTCCAGGAAAGATTCTCAAAACCAAGGTTGACATGTTTCGAGTTCCTTTCAACATTTTGGAAATCCCGCTGAAACTTTGGACATTCTCGCGAAGGGTTCCCAATCCCCGACAAGATTGGTACCCTTTCACTTCCAAATCTCTCAAAGTCCGGGAGAGATTCTCAAAACCAAGGTTGACATGTTTCGAGTTCCTTTCAACATTTTGGAAATCCGGCTGAAACTTTGGACATTCTCGCGAACGGGTCCCAATCCCTGACAAGATTGGTACCCTTTCAAGTCCAAATCTCTCAAACTCCGGGAGAGATTCTCAAAACCAAGGTTGACATGTTTCGAGTTCCTTTCAACATTTTGGAAATCCCGCTGAAACTTTGGACATTCTGGCGAAGGATTCCCAATCCCCGACAAGACTGGTACCCTTTCACGTCCAAATCTCTCAAACTCCGGGAGAGATTCTCAAAACCAAGGTTGACATGTTTCGAGTTCCTTTCAACATTTTGGAAATCCCGCTGAAACTTTGGACATTCTCGCGAAGGGTTCCCAATCCCCGAGAAGATTGGTACCCTTTCAGGTCCAAATCTCTCAAACTCCGGGAGAGATTCTCAAAACCAAGGTTGACATGTTTCGAGTTCCTTTCAACATTTTGGAAATCCCGCTGAAACTTTGGACATTCTCGCGAAGGGTTCCCAATCCCCGACAAGACTGGTACCCTTTCACGTCCAAATCTCTCAAACTCCGGGAGAGATTCTCAAAACCAAGGTTGACATGTTTCGAGTTCCTTTCAACATTTTGGAAATCCCGCTGAAACTTTGGACATTCTGTCGAAGGGTTCCCAATCCCCGACAAGATTGGTACCCTTTCACGTCCAAATCTCTCAAACTCCGGGAGAGATTCTCAAAACCAAGGTTGACATGTTTCGAGTTCCTTTCAACATTTTGGAAATCCCGCTGAAACTTTGGACATTCTCGCGAAGGGTTCCCAATCCCCGAGAAGATTGGTACCCTTTCAGGTCCAAATCTCTCAAACTCCGGGAGAGATTCTCAAAACCAAGGTTGACATGTTTCGAGTTCCTTTCAACATTTTGGAAATCCCGCTGAAACTTTGGACATTCTCGCGAAGGGTTCCCAATCCCCGACAAGACTGGTACCCTTTCACGTCCAAATCTCTCAAACTCCGGGAGAGATTCTCAAAACCAAGGTTGACATGTTTCGAGTTCCTTTCAACATTTTGGAAATCCCGCTGAAACTTTGGACATTCTGTCGAAGGGTTCCCAATCCGCGACAGGATTGGTACCCTTTCACGTCCAAATCTCTCAAACTCCGGGAGAGATTCTCAAAACCGAGGTTGACATGTTTCGAGTTCCTTTCAACATTTTGGAAATCCCGCTGAAACTTTGGACATTCTCGCGAAGGGTTCCCAATCCCCGACAAGATTGGTACCCTTTCACGTCCAAATCTCTCAAACTCCAGGAAATATTCTCAAAACCAAGGTTGACATGTTTCGAGTTCCTTTCAACATTTTGGAAACCCCGCTGAAACTTTGGACATTCTGGCGAAGGGTTCCCAATCCCCGACAAGATTGGTACCCTTTCACGTCCAAATCTCTCAAACTCCGGGAGAGATTCTCAAAACCAAGGTTGACATGTTTCGAGTTCCTTTCAACATTTTGAAAATCCGCTGAAACTTTGGACATTCTCGCGAAGGGTTCCCAATCCCCGACAAGACTGGTACCCTTTCACGTCCAAATCTCTCAAACTCCGGGAGAGATTCTCAAAACCAAGGTTGACATGTTTCGAGTTCCTTTCAACATTTTGGAAATCCCGCTGAAACTTTGGACATTCTCGCGAAGGGTTCCCAATCCCCGACAAGACTGGTACCCTTTCACGTCCAAATCTCTCAAACTCCGGGAGAGATTCTCAAAACCAAGGTTGACATGTTTCGAGTTCCTTTCAACATTTTGGAAATCCCGCTGAAACTTTGGACATTCTGTCGAAGGGTTCCCAATCCGCGACAGGATTGGTACCCTTTCACGTCCAAATCTCTCAAACTCCGGGAGAGATTCTCAAAACCGAGGTTGACATGTTTCGAGTTCCTTTCAACATTTTGGAAATCCCGCTGAAACTTTGGACATTCTCGCGAAGGGTTCCCAATCCCCGACAAGATTGGTACCCTTTCACGTCCAAATCTCTCAAACTCCGGGAGAGATTCTCAAAACCAAGGTTGACATGGTTCGAGTTCCTTTCAACATTTTGGAAATCCCGCTGAAACTTTGGACATTCTCGCGAAGGGTTCCCAATCCCCGACAAGACTGGTACCCTTTCACGTCCAAATCTCTCAAACTCCGGGAGAGATTCTCAAAACCAAGGTTGACATGTTTCGAGTTCCTTTCAACATTTTGGAAATCCCGCTGAAACTTTGGACATTCTCGCGAAGGGTTCCCAATCCCCGACAAGACTGGTACCCTTTCACGTCCAAATCTCTCAAACTCCGGGAGAGATTCTCAAAACCAAGGTTGACATGTTTCGAGTTCCTTTCAACATTTTGGAAAATCCGCTGAAACTTTGGACATTCTCGCGAAGGGTTCCCAATCCCCGACAAGACTGGTACCCTTTCACGTCCAAATCTCTCAAACTCCGGGAGAGATTCTCAAAACCAAGGTTGATATGTTTCGAGTTCCTTTCAACATTTTGGAATCCCGCTGAAACTTTGGACATTGTCGCGAAGGGTTCCCAATCCCCGACAAGATTGGTACCCTTTCACGTCCAAATCTCTCAAACTCCAGGAAATATTCTCAAAACCAAGGTTGACATGTTTCGAGTTCCTTTCAACATTTTGGAAACCCCGCTGAAACTTTGGACATTCTGGCGAAGGGTTCCCAATCCCCGACAAGATTGGTACCCTTTCACGTCCAAATCTCTCAAACTCCGGGAGAGATTCTCAAAACCAAGGTTGACATGTTTCGAGTTCCTTTCAACATTTTGAAAATCCGCTGAAACTTTGGACATTCTCGCGAAGGGTTCCCAATCCCCGACAAGACTGGTACCCTTTCACGTCCAAATCTCTCAAACTCCGGGAGAGATTCTCAAAACCAAGGTTGACATGTTTCGAGTTCCTTTCAACATTTTGGAAATCCCGCTGAAACTTTGGACATTCTGTCGAAGGGTTCCCAATCCGCGACAGGATTGGTACCCTTTCACGTCCAAATCTCTCAAACTCCGGGAGAGATTCTCAAAACCGAGGTTGACATGTTTCGAGTTCCTTTCAACATTTTGGAAATCCCGCTGAAACTTTGGACATTCTCGCGAAGGGTTCCCAATCCCCGAGAAGATTGGTACCCTTTCACGTCCAAATCTCTCAAACTCCGGGAGAGATTCTCAAAACCAAGGTTGACATGGTTCGAGTTCCTTTCAACATTTTGGAAATCCCGCTGAAACTTTGGACATTCTCGCGAAGGGTTCCCAATCCCCGACAAGACTGGTACCCTTTCACGTCCAAATCTCTCAAACTCCGGGAGAGATTCTCAAAACCAAGGTTGACATGTTTCGAGTTCCTTTCAACATTTTGGAAATCCCGCTGAAACTTTGGACATTCTGTCGAAGGGTTCCCAATCCCCGAGAAGATTGGTACCCTTTCAGGTCCAAATCTCTCAAACTCCGGGAGAGATTCTCAAAACCAAGGTTGACATGTTTCGAGTTCCTTTCAACATTTTGGAAATCCCGCTGAAACTTTGGACATTCTCGCGAAGGGTTCCCAATCCCCGACAAGACTGGTACCCTTTCACGTCCAAATCTCTCAAACTCCGGGAGAGATTCTCAAAACCAAGGTTGACATGTTTCGAGTTCCTTTCAACATTTTGGAAATCCCGCTGAAACTTTGGACATTCTGTCGAAGGGTTCCCAATCCCCGACAAGATTGGTACCCTTTCACGTCCAAATCTCTCAAACTCCGGGAGAGATTCTCAAAACCAAGGTTGACATGTTTCGAGTTCCTTTCAACATTTTGGAAATCCCGCTGAAACTTTGGACATTCTCGCGAAGGGTTCCCAATCCCCGAGAAGATTGGTACCCTTTCAGGTCCAAATCTCTCAAACTCCGGGAGAGATTCTCAAAACCAAGGTTGACATGTTTCGAGTTCCTTTCAACATTTTGGAAAATCCGCTGAAACTTTGGACATTCTCGCGAAGGGTTCCCAATCCCCGACAAGACTGGTACCCTTTCACGTCCAAATCTCTCAAACTCCGGGAGAGATTCTCAAAACCAAGGTTGACATGTTTCGAGTTCCTTTCAACATTTTGGAAATCCCGCTGAAACTTTGGACATTCTCGCGAAGGGTTCCCAATCCCCGACAAGACTGGTACCCTTTCACGTCCAAATCTCTCAAACTCCGGGAGAGATTCTCAAAACCAAGGTTGACATGTTTCGAGTTCCTTTCAACATTTTGGAAAATCCGCTGAAACTTTGGACATTCTCGCGAAGGGTTCCCAATCCCCGACAAGACTGGTACCCTTTCACGTCCAAATCTCTCAAACTCCGGGAGAGATTCTCAAAACCAAGGTTGATATGTTTCGAGTTCCTTTCAACATTTTGGAATCCCGCTGAAACTTTGGACATTGTCGCGAAGGGTTCCCAATCCCCGACAAGATTGGTACCCTTTCACGTCCAAATCTCTCAAACTCCAGGAAATATTCTCAAAACCAAGGTTGACATGTTTCGAGTTCCTTTCAACATTTTGGAAACCCCGCTGAAACTTTGGACATTCTGGCGAAGGGTTCCCAATCCCCGACAAGATTGGTACCCTTTCACGTCCAAATCTCTCAAACTCCGGGAGAGATTCTCAAAACCAAGGTTGACATGTTTCGAGTTCCTTTCAACATTTTGAAAATCCGCTGAAACTTTGGACATTCTCGCGAAGGGTTCCCAATCCCCGACAAGACTGGTACCCTTTCACGTCCAAATCTCTCAAACTCCGGGAGAGATTCTCAAAACCAAGGTTGACATGTTTCGAGTTCCTTTCAACATTTTGGAAATCCCGCTGAAACTTTGGACATTCTGTCGAAGGGTTCCCAATCCGCGACAGGATTGGTACCCTTTCACGTCCAAATCTCTCAAACTCCGGGAGAGATTCTCAAAACCGAGGTTGACATGTTTCGAGTTCCTTTCAACATTTTGGAAATCCCGCTGAAACTTTGGACATTCTCGCGAAGGGTTCCCGATCCCCGACAAGATTGGTACCCTTTCACGTCCAAATCTCTCAAACTCCGGGAGAGATTCTCAAAACCAAGGTTGACATGGTTCGAGTTCCTTTCAACATTTTGGAAATCCCGCTGAAACTTTGGACATTCTCGCGAAGGGTTCCCAATCCCCGACAAGACTGGTACCCTTTCACGTCCAAATCTCTCAAACTCCGGGAGAGATTCTCAAAACCAAGGTTGACATGTTTCGAGTTCCTTTCAACATTTTGGAAATCCCGCTGAAACTTTGGACATTCTGTCGAAGGGTTCCCAATCCCCGAGAAGATTGGTACCCTTTCAGGTCCAAATCTCTCAAACTCCGGGAGAGATTCTCAAAACCAAGGTTGACATGTTTCGAGTTCCTTTCAACATTTTGGAAATCCCGCTGAAACTTTGGACATTCTCGCGAAGGGTTCCCAATCCCCGACAAGACTGGTACCCTTTCACGTCCAAATCTCTCAAACTCCGGGAGAGATTCTCAAAACCAAGGTTGACATGTTTCGAGTTCCTTTCAACATTTTGGAAATCCCGCTGAAACTTTGGACATTCTGTCGAAGGGTTCCCAATCCCCGACAAGATTGGTACCCTTTCACGTCCAAATCTCTCAAACTCCGGGAGAGATTCTCAAAACCAAGGTTGACATGTTTCGAGTTCCTTTCAACATTTTGGAAATCCCGCTGAAACTTTGGACATTCTCGCGAAGGGTTCCCAATCCCCGAGAAGATTGGTACCCTTTCAGGTCCAAATCTCTCAAACTCCGGGAGAGATTCTCAAAACCAAGGTTGACATGTTTCGAGTTCCTTTCAACATTTTGGAAAATCCGCTGAAACTTTGGACATTCTCGCGAAGGGTTCCCAATCCCCGACAAGACTGGTACCCTTTCACGTCCAAATCTCTCAAACTCCGGGAGAGATTCTCAAAACCAAGGTTGATATGTTTCGAGTTCCTTTCAACATTTTGGAAATCCCGCTGAAACTTTGGACATTGTCGCGAAGGGTTCCCAATCCCCGACAAGATTGGTACCCTTTCACGTCCAAATCTCTCAAACTCCAGGAAAGATTCTCAAAACCAAGGTTGACATGTTTCGAGTTCCTTTCAACATTTTGGAAAATCCGCTGAAACTTTGGACATTCTCGCGAAGGGTTCCCAATCCCCGACAAGATTGGTACCCTTTCACTTCCAAATCTCTCAAAGTCCGGGAGAGATTCTCAAAACCAAGGTTGACATGTTTCGAGTTCCTTTCAACATTTTGGAAATCCGGCTGAAACTTTGGACATTCTCGCGAACGGGTCCCAATCCCTGACAAGATTGGTACCCTTTCAAGTCCAAATCTCTCAAAGTCCGGGAGAGATTCTCAAAACCAAGGTTGACATGTTTCGAGTTCCTTTCAACATTTTGGAAATCCCGCTGAAACTTTGGACATTGTCGCGAAGGGTTCCCAATCCCCGACTAGACTGGTACCCTTTCACGTCCAAATCTCTCAAACTCCGGGAGAGATTCTCAAAACCAAGGTTGACATGGTTCGAGTTCCTTTCAACATTTTGGAAATCCCGCTGAAACTTTGGACATTCTCGCGAAGGGTTCCCAATCCCCGACAAGATTGGTACCCTTTCACGTCCAAATCTCTCAAACTCCGGGAGAGATTCTCAAAACCGAGGTTGACATGTTTCGAGTTCCTTTCAACATTTTGGAAATCCCGCTGAAACTTTGGACATTCTCGCGAAGGGTTCCCAATCACCGTCAAGATTGGTACCCTTTCACGTCCAAATCTCTCAAACTCCGGCAGAGATTCTCAAAACCAAGGTTGACATGTTTCGAGTTCCTTTCAACATTTTGGAAATCCGCTGAAACTTTGGACATTCTCGCGAACGGGTTCCCGATCCCCGACAAGATTGGTACCCTTTCACGTCCAAATCTCTCAAACTCCGGGAGAGATTCTCAAAACCAAGGTTGACATGTTTCGAGTTCCTTTCAACATTTTGGAAATCCCGCTGAAACTTTGGACATTCTCGCGAAGGGTTCCCAATCCCCGACAAGATTGGTATTCTTTCACGTCCAAATCTCTCAAACTCCGGGAGAGATTCTCAAAACCAAAGTTGAAATGTTTCGAGTTCCTCTTAACATTTTGGAAATCCCGCTGAAACTTTGGACATTGTCGCGAAGGGTTCCCAATCCCCGACAAGATTGGTACCCTTTCACGTCCAAATCTCTCAAACTCCAGGAAAGATTCTCAAAACCAAGGTTGACATGTTTCGAGTTCCTTTCAACATTTTGGAAACCCCGCTGAAACTTTGGACATTCTGGCGAAGGGTTCCCAATCCCCGACAAGATTGGTACCCTTTCACGTCCAAATCTCTCAAACTCCGGGAGAGATTCTCAAAACCAAGGTTGACATGTTTCGAGTTCCTTTCAACATTTTGAAAATCCGCTGAAACTTTGGACATTCTCGCGAAGGGTTCCCAATCCCCGACAAGACTGGTACCCTTTCACGTCCAAATCTCTCAAACTCCGGGAGAGATTCTCAAAACCAAGGTTGACATGTTTCGAGTTCCTTTCAACATTTTGGAAATCCCGCTGAAACTTTGGACATTCTGTCGAAGGGTTCCCAATCCGCGACAGGATTGGTACCCTTTCACGTCCAAATCTCTCAAACTCCGGGAGAGATTCTCAAAACCGAGGTTGACATGTTTCGAGTTCCTTTCAACATTTTGGAAATCCCGCTGAAACTTTGGACATTCTCGCGAAGGGTTCCCGATCCCCGACAAGATTGGTACCCTTTCACGTCCAAATCTCTCAAACTCCGGGAGAGATTCTCAAAACCAAGGTTGACATGGTTCGAGTTCCTTTCAACATTTTGGAAATCCCGCTGAAACTTTGGACATTCTCGCGAAGGGTTCCCAATCCCCGACAAGACTGGTACCCTTTCACGTCCAAATCTCTCAAACTCCGGGAGAGATTCTCAAAACCAAGGTTGACATGTTTCGAGTTCCTTTCAACATTTTGGAAATCCCGCTGAAACTTTGGACATTCTGTCGAAGGGTTCCCAATCCCCGAGAAGATTGGTACCCTTTCAGGTCCAAATCTCTCAAACTCCGGGAGAGATTCTCAAAACCAAGGTTGACATGTTTCGAGTTCCTTTCAACATTTTGGAAATCCCGCTGAAACTTTGGACATTCTCGCGAAGGGTTCCCAATCCCCGACAAGACTGGTACCCTTTCACGTCCAAATCTCTCAAACTCCGGGAGAGATTCTCAAAACCAAGGTTGACATGTTTCGAGTTCCTTTCAACATTTTGGAAATCCCGCTGAAACTTTGGACATTCTGTCGAAGGGTTCCCAATCCCCGACAAGATTGGTACCCTTTCACGTCCAAATCTCTCAAACTCCGGGAGAGATTCTCAAAACCAAGGTTGACATGTTTCGAGTTCCTTTCAACATTTTGGAAATCCCGCTGAAACTTTGGACATTCTCGCGAAGGGTTCCCAATCCCCGAGAAGATTGGTACCCTTTCAGGTCCAAATCTCTCAAACTCCGGGAGAGATTCTCAAAACCAAGGTTGACATGTTTCGAGTTCCTTTCAACATTTTGGAAAATCCGCTGAAACTTTGGACATTCTCGCGAAGGGTTCCCAATCCCCGACAAGACTGGTACCCTTTCACGTCCAAATCTCTCAAACTCCGGGAGAGATTCTCAAAACCAAGGTTGATATGTTTCGAGTTCCTTTCAACATTTTGGAAATCCCGCTGAAACTTTGGACATTGTCGCGAAGGGTTCCCAATCCCCGACAAGATTGGTACCCTTTCACGTCCAAATCTCTCAAACTCCAGGAAAGATTCTCAAAACCAAGGTTGACATGTTTCGAGTTCCTTTCAACATTTTGGAAAATCCGCTGAAACTTTGGACATTCTCGCGAAGGGTTCCCAATCCCCGACAAGATTGGTACCCTTTCACTTCCAAATCTCTCAAAGTCCGGGAGAGATTCTCAAAACCAAGGTTGACATGTTTCGAGTTCCTTTCAACATTTTGGAAATCCGGCTGAAACTTTGGACATTCTCGCGAACGGGTCCCAATCCCTGACAAGATTGGTACCCTTTCAAGTCCAAATCTCTCAAAGTCCGGGAGAGATTCTCAAAACCAAGGTTGACATGTTTCGAGTTCCTTTCAACATTTTGGAAATCCCGCTGAAACTTTGGACATTGTCGCGAAGGGTTCCCAATCCCCGACTAGACTGGTACCCTTTCACGTCCAAATCTCTCAAACTCCGGGAGAGATTCTCAAAACCAAGGTTGACATGGTTCGAGTTCCTTTCAACATTTTGGAAATCCCGCTGAAACTTTGGACATTCTCGCGAAGGGTTCCCAATCCCCGACAAGATTGGTACCCTTTCACGTCCAAATCTCTCAAACTCCGGGAGAGATTCTCAAAACCGAGGTTGACATGTTTCGAGTTCCTTTCAACATTTTGGAAATCCCGCTGAAACTTTGGACATTCTCGCGAAGGGTTCCCAATCACCGTCAAGATTGGTACCCTTTCACGTCCAAATCTCTCAAACTCCGGCAGAGATTCTCAAAACCAAGGTTGACATGTTTCGAGTTCCTTTCAACATTTTGGAAATCCGCTGAAACTTTGGACATTCTCGCGAACGGGTTCCCGATCCCCGACAAGATTGGTACCCTTTCACGTCCAAATCTCTCAAACTCCGGGAGAGATTCTCAAAACCAAGGTTGACATGTTTCGAGTTCCTTTCAACATTTTGGAAATCCCGCTGAAACTTTGGACATTCTCGCGAAGGGTTCCCAATCCCCGACAAGATTGGTATTCTTTCACGTCCAAATCTCTCAAACTCCGGGAGAGATTCTCAAAACCAAAGTTGAAATGTTTCGAGTTCCTCTTAACATTTTGGAAATCCCGCTGAAACTTTGGACATTGTCGCGAAGGGTTCCCAATCCCCGACAAGATTGGTACCCTTTCACGTCCAAATCTCTCAAACTCCAGGAAAGATTCTCAAAACCAAGGTTGACATGGTTCGAGTTCCTTTCAACATTTTGGAAATCCCGCTGAAACTTTGGACATTCTCGCGAAGGGTTCCCAATCCCCGACAAGATTGGTACCCTTTCACTTCCAAATCTCTCAAAGTCCGGGAGAGATTCTCAAAACCAAGGTTGACATGTTTCGAGTTCCTTTCAACATTTTGGAAATCCGGCTGAAACTTTGGACATTCTCGCGAACGGGTCCCAATCCCTGACAAGATTGGTACCCTTTCAAGTCCAAATCTCTCAAAGTCCGGGAGAGATTCTCAAAACCAAGGTTGACATGTTTCGAGTTCCTTTCAACATTTTGGAAATCCGGCTGAAACTTTGGACATTGTCGCGAAGGGTTCCCAATCCCCGACAAGACTGGTACCCTTTCACGTCCAAATCTCTCAAACTCCGGGAGAGATTCTCAAAACCAAGGTTGACATGTTTCGAGTTCCTTTCAACATTTTGGAAATCCCGCTGAAACTTTGGACGTTCTCGCGAAGGGTTCCCGATCCCCGACAACACTGGTACCCTTTCACGTCCAAATCTCTCAAACTCCGGGAGAGATTCTCAAAACCAAGGTTGACATGTTTCGAGTTCCTTTCAACATTTTGGAAATCCCGCTGAAAATTTGGACATTCTCGCGAAGGGTTCCCAATCCCCGACAAGATTGGTACCCTTTCACGTCCAAATCTCTCAAACTCCGGGAGAGATTCTCAAAACCGAGGTTGACATGTTTCGAGTTCCTTTCAACATTTTGGAAATCCCGCTGAAACTTTGGACATTCTCGCGAAGGGTTCCCGATCCCCGACAAGACTGGTACCCTTTCACGTCCAAATCTCTCAAACTCCGGGAGAGATTCTCAAAACCAAGGTTGACATGTTTCGAGTTCCTTTCAACATTTTGGAAATCCCGCTGAAACTTTGGACATTCTCGCGAAGGGTTCCCAATCCCCGACAAGACTGGTACCCTTTCACGTCCAAATCTCTCAAACTCCGGGAGAGATTCTCAAAACCAAGGTTGACATGTTTCGAGTTCCTTTCAACATTTTGGAAATCCCGCTGAAACTTTGGACATTGTCGCGAAGGGTTCCCAATCCCCGACAAGACTGGTACCCTTTCACGTCCAAATCTCTCAAACTCCGGGAGAGATTCTCAAAACCAAGGTTGACATGGTTCGAGTTCCTTTCAACATTTTGGAAATCCCGCTGAAACTTTGGACATTCTCGCGAAGGGTTCCCGATCCCCGACAAGACTGGTACCCTTTCACGTCCAAATCTCTCAAACTCCGGGAGAGATTCTCAAAACCAAGGTTGACATGTTTCGAGTTCCTTTCAACATTTTGGAAATCCCGCTGAAACTTTGGACATTCTCGCGAAGGGTTCCCAATCCCCGACAAGATTGGTATTCTTTCACGTCCAAATCTCTCGAACTCCGGGAGAGATTCTCAAAACCAAAGTTGAAATGTTTCGAGTTCCTCTTAACATTTTGGAAATCCCGCTGAAACTTTGGACATTCTCGCGAAGGGTTCCCAATCCCCGACAAGATTGGTACCCTTTCATGTCCAAATCTCTCAAACTCCGGGAGAGATTCTCAAAACCAAGGTTGACATGTTTCGAGTTCCTTTCAACATTTTGGAAACCCCGCTGAAACTTTGGACATTCTGGCGAAGGGTTCCCAATCCCCGACAAGATTGGTACCCTTTCACGTCCAAATCTCTCAAACTCCGGGAGAGATTCTCAAAACAAAGGTTGACATGTTTCGAGTTCCTTTCAACACTTTGAAAATCCGCTGAAACTTTGGACGTTCTCGCGAAGGGTTCCCGATCCCCGACAAGACTGGTACCCTTTCACGTCCAAATCTCTCAAACTCCGGGAGAGATTCTCAAAACCAAGGTTGACATGTTTCGAGTTCCTTTCAACATTTTGGAAATCCCGCTGAAACTTTGGACATTCTGGCGAAGGGTTCCCAATCCCCGACAAGATTGGTACCCTTTCACGTCCAAATCTCTCAAACTCCGGGAGAGATTCTCAAAACCGAGGTTGACATGTTTCGAGTTCCTTTCAACATTTTGGAAATCCCGCTGAAACTTTGGACATTGTGGCGAAGGGTTCCCAATCCCCGACAAGATTGGTACCCTTTCACGTCCAAATCTCTCAAACTCCGGGAGAGATTCTCAAAACCAAGGTTGACATGTTTCGAGTTCCTTTCAACATTTTGGAAATTCCGCTGAAACTTTGGACATTCTCGCGAAGGGTTCCCGATCCCCGACAAGACTGGTACCCTTTCACGTCCAAATCTCTCAAACTCCGGGAGAGATTCTCAAAACCAAGGTTGACATGTTTCGAGTTCCTTTCAACATTTTGGAAATCCCGCTGAAACTTTGGACATTCTCGCGAAGGGTTCCCAATCCCCGACAAGATTGGTACCCTTTCACGTCCAAATCTCTCAAACTCCGGGAGAGATTCTCAAAACCAAGGTTGACATGTTTCGAGTTCCTTTCAACATTTTGGAAATTCCGCTGAAACTTTGGACATTCTCGCGAAGGGTTCCCGATCCCCGACAAGACTGGTACCCTTTCACGTCCAAATCTCTCAAACTCCGGGAGAGATTCTCAAAACCAAGGTTGACATGTTTCGAGTTACTTTCAACATTTTGAAAATCCGCTGAAACTTTGGACATTCTCGCGAAGGGTTCCCGGTCCCCGACAAGACTGGTACCCTTTCACGTCCAAATCTCTCAAACTCCGGGAGAGATTCTCAAAACCAAGGTTGACATGTTTCGAGTTCCTTTCAACATTTTGGAAATCCCGCTGAAACTTTGGACATTCTCGCGAAGGGTTCCCAATCCGCGACAAGACTGGTACCCTTTCACGTCCAAATCTCTCAAACTCCGGGAGAGATTCTCAAAACCGAGGTTGACATGTTTCGAGTTCCTTTCAACATTTTGGAAATCCCGCTGAAACTTTGGACATTCTCGCGAAGGGTTCCCAATCCCCGACAAGATTGGTACCCTTTCACGTCCAAATCTCTCAAACTCCGGGAGAGATTCTCAAAACCAAGGTTGACATGTTTCGAGTTCCTTTCAACATTTTGGAAATTCCGCTGAAACTTTGGACATTCTCGCGAAGGGTTCCCAATCCCCGACAAGATTGGTATTCTTTCACGTCCAAATCTCTCAAACTCCGGGAGAGATTCTCAAAACCAAGGTTGACATGTTTCGAGTTCCTTTCAACATTTTGGAAACCCCGCTGAAACTTTGGACATTCTGGCGAAGGGTTCCCAATCCCCGACAAGACTGGTACCCTTTCACGTCCAAATCTCTCAAACTCCGGGAGAGATTCTCAAAACCAAGGTTGACATGTTTCGAGTTCCTTTCAACATTTTGGAAATCCCGCTGAAACTTTGGACATTCTCGCGAAGGGTTCCCGATCCCCGACAAGACTGGTACCCTTTCACGTCCAAATCTCTCAAACTCCGGGAGAGATTCTCAAAACCAAGGTTGACATGTTTCGAGTTCCTTTCAACATTTTGGAAATCCCGCTGAAACTTTGGACATTCTCGCGAAGGGTTCCCAATCCCCGACAAGATTGGTATTCTTTCACGTCCAAATCTCTCAAACTCCGGGAGAGATTCTCAAAACCAAGGTTGACATGTTTCGAGTTCCTTTCAACATTTTGGAAACCCCGCTGAAACTTTGGACATTCTGTCGAAGGGTTCCCAGTCCCCGACAAGATTGGTACCCTTTCACGTCCAAATCTCTCAAACTCCGGGAGAGATTCTCAAAACCAAGGTTGACGTGTTTCGAGTTCCTTTCAACATTTTGGAAATCCCGCTGAAACTTTGGACATTCTCGTGAAGGGTTCCCAATCCCCGACAAGATTGGTACCCTTTCACGTCCAAATCTCTCAAAGTCCGGGAGAGATTCTCAAAACCAAGGTTGACATGGTTTGAGTTCCTTTCAACATTTTGGAAATCCCGCTGAAACTTTGGACATTCTCGCGAAGGGTTCCCAATCCCCGACAAGATTGGTACCCTTTCACGTCCAAATCTCTCAAACTCCGGGAGAGATTCTCAAAACCAAGGTTGACATGTTTCGAGTTCCTTTCAACATTTTGGAAATCCCGCTGAAACTTTGGACATTCTGTCGAAGGGTTCCCAATCCCCGACAAGATTGGTACCCTTTCACGTCCAAATCTCTCAAACTCCAGGAAAGATTCTCAAAACCAAGGTTGACATGGTTCGAGTTCCTATCAACATTTTGGAAATCCCGCTGAAACTTTGGACATTCTCGCGAAGGGTTCCCAATCCCCGACAAGATTTGTACCTTTTCACTTCCAAATCTCTCAAAGTCCGGGAGAGATTCTCAAAACCAAGGTTGACATGGTTTGAGTTCCTTTCAACATTTTGGAAATCCCGCTGAAACTTTGGACATTCTCGCGAACGGGTCCCAATCCCTGACAAGATTGGTACCCTTTCAAGTCCAAATCTCTCAAACTCCAGGAAAGATTCTCAAAACCAAGGTTGACATGGTTCGAGTTCCTTTCAACATTTTGGAAATCCCGCTGAAACTTTGGACATTCTCGCGTAGGGTTCCCAATCCCCGACAAGACTGGTACCCTTTCACGTCCAAATCTCTCAAACTCCGGGAGAGATTCTCAAAACCAAGGTTGAGACATTTGAGACGTGGGATCCCTTGTCGGGGATCGGGAACCCTTCGCGAGAATGTCCAAAGTTTCAGCGGGATTTCCAAAATGTTGAAAGGAACTCGAAACATGTCAACCTTGGTTTTGAGAATCTCTCCCGGAGTTTGAGAGATTTGGACGTGAAAGTGTACCAATCTTGTCGGGGATCGGGTACCCTTCGCGAGAATGTCCGAAGTTTCAGCGCGATTTCCAAAATGTTGAAAGGAACTCGAACCATGTCAACCTTGGTTTTGAGAATCTCTCCCGGAGTTTGATAGATTTGGACGTGAAAGGGTACCAATCTTGTCGGGGATTGGGAACCCTTCGCGAGAATGTCCAAAGTTTCAGCGGGATTTCCAAAATGTTGAAAGGAACTCGAACCATGTCAACCTTGGTTTTGAGAATCTCTCCCGGAGTTTGAGAGATTTGGACGTGAAAGGGTACCAATCTTGTCGGGGATTGGGAACCCTTCGCGACAATGTCCAAAGTTTCAGCGTGATTTCCAAAATGTTGAAAGGAACTCGAAACATGTCAACCTTGGTTTTGAGAATCTCTGCCGGAGTTTGAGAGATTTGGACGTGAAAGGGTACCAAACTTGTCGGGGATCGGGAACCCTTCGCGAGAATGTCCAAAGTTTCAGCGGGATTTCCAAAATGTTGAAAGGAACTCGAAACACGTCAACCTTGGTTTTGAGAATCTCTCCCGGAGTTTGAGAGATTTGGACGTGAAAGGGTACCAGTCTTGTCGGGGATTGGGAACCCTTCGCGAGAATGTCCAAAGTTTCAGCGGGATTTCCAAAATGTTAAGAGGAACTCGAAACATGTCAACCTTGGTTTTGAGAATCTCTCCCGGAGTTTGAGAGATTTGGACGTGAAAGGGTACCAATCTTGTCGGGGATTGGGAACCCTTCGCGAGAATGTCCAAAGTTTCAGCGGGATTTCCAAAATGTTGAAAGGAACTCGAAACATGTCAACCTTGGTTTTGAGAATCTCTCCCGGAGTTTGAGAGATTTGGACGTGAAAGGGTACCAATCTTGTCGGGGATTGGGATCCCTTCGCGAGAATGACCAAAGTTTTAGCGGGATTTCCAAACTGTTGAAAGGAACTCGAAACATGTCAACCTTGGTTTTGAGAATCTCTCCCGGAGTTTGAGAGATTTGGACGTGAAAGGGTACCAATCTTGTCGGGGATCGGGAACCCTTCGCGAGAATGTCCAAAGTTTCAGCGGGATTTCCAAAATGTTGAAAGGAACTCGAACCATGTCAACCTTGGTTTTGAGAATCTCTCCCGGAGTTTGAGAGATTTGGACGTGAAAGGGTACCAATCTTGTCGGGGATTGGGAACCCTTCGCGACAATGTCCAAAGTTTCAGCGTGATTTCCAAAATGTTGAAAGGAACTCGAACCATGTCAACCTTGGTTTTGAGAATCTCTCCCGGAGTTTGAGAGATTTGGACGTGAAAGGGTACCAATCTTGTCGGGGATCGGGAACCCTTCGCGAGAATGTCCAAAGTTTCAGCGGGATTTCCAAAATGTTGAAAGGAACTCGAAACACGTCAACCTTGGTTTTGAGAATCTCTCCCGGAGTTTGAGAGATTTGGACGTGAAAGGGTACCAGTCTTGTCGGGGATTGGGAACCCTTCGCGACAATGTCCAAAGTTTCAGCGGGATTTCCAAAATGTTGAAAGGAACTCGAACCATGTCAACCTTGGTTTTGAGAATCTCTCCCGGAGTTTGAGAGATTTGGACGTGAAAGGGTACCAATCTTGTCGGGGATTGGGAACCCTTCGCGAGAATGTCCAAAGTTTCAGCGGGATTTCCAAAATGTTGAGAGGAACTCGAAACATGTCAACCTTGGTTTTGAGAATCTCTCCCGGAGTTTGAGAGATTTGGACGTGAAAGGGTACAAATCTTGTTGGGGATTGGGAACCCTTCGCGAGAATGACCAAAGTTTCAGCGGGATTTCCAAACTGTTGAAAGGAACTCGAAACATGTCAACCTTGGTTTTGAGAATCTCTCCCGGAGTTTGAGAGATTTGGACGTGAAAGGGTACCAATCTTGTCGGGGATTGGGAACCCTTCGCGAGAATGTCCAAAGTTTCAGCAGGATTTCCAAAATGTTGAAAGGAACTCGAACTATGTCAACCTTGGTTTTGAGAATCTCTCCCGGAGTTTGAGAGATTTGGACGTGAAAGGGTACCAATCTTGTCGGGGATTGGGAACCCTTCGCGACAATGTCCAAAGTTGCAGCGGGATTTCCAAAATGTTGAAAGGAACTCGAAACATGTCAACCTTGGTTTTGAGAATCTCTCCCGGAGTTTGAGAGATTTGGACGTGAAAGGGTACCAATCTTGTCGGGGATCGGGAACCCTTCGCCAGAATGTCCAAAGTTTCAGCGGGATTTCCAAAATGTTGAAAGGAACTCGAAACACGTCAACCTTGGTTTTGAGAATCTCTCCCGGAGTTTGAGAGATTTGGACGTGAAAGGGTACCAGTCTTGTCGGGGATTGGGAACCCTTCGCGAGAATGTCCAAAGTTTCAGCGGGATTTCCAAAATGTTGAAAGGAACTCGAACCATGTCAACCTTGGTTTTGAGAATCTCTCCCGCAGTTTGAGAGATTTGGACGTGAAAGGGTACCAATCTTGTCGGGGATTGGGAACCCTTCGCGAGAATGTCCAAAGTTTCAGCAAGATTTCCAAAATGTTGAAAGGAACTCGAAACATGTCAACCTTGGTTTTGAGAATCTCTCCCGGAGTTTGAGAGATTTGGACGTGAAAGGGTACCAATCTTGTTGGGGATTGGGAACCCTTCGCGAGAATGTCCAAAGTTTCAGCGGGATTTCCAAAATGTTGAGAGGAACTCGAAACATGTCAACCTTGGTTTTGAGAATCTCTCCCGGAGTTTGAGAGATTTGGACGTGAAAGGGTACCAATCTTGTCGGGGATTGGGAACCCTTCGCCACAATGTCCAAAGTTTCAGCGGGATTTCCAAAATGTTGAAAGGATCTCGAAACATGTCAACCATGGTTTTGAGAATATCTCCCGGAGTCTGAGAGATTTGGACGTGGAAGGGTACCAATATAGTTTGGTATCGGGAACCCTTCGCGAGAATGTCCAAAGTTTCAGCGGAATTTCCAAAATGTTGAAAGGAACTCGAAACATGTCAACCTTGGTTTTGAGAATCTCTCCCGGAGTTTGAGAGATTTGGACGTGAAAGGGTACCAATCTTGTCGGGGATTGGGAACCCTTCGCGAGAATGTCCAAAGTTTCAGCGGGATTTCCAAAGTGTTGAAAGGAACTCGAAACATGTCAACCTTGGTTTTGAGAATCTCTCCCGGAGTTTGAGAGATTTGGACGTGAAAGGGTACCAATCTTGTCGGGGATCGGGAACCCTTCGCGAGAATGTCCAAAGTTTCAGCGGGATTTCCAAAATGTTGAAAGGAACTCGAACCATGTCAACCTTGGTTTTGAGAATCTCTCCCGGAGTTTGAGAGATTTGGACGTGAAAGGGTACCAATCTTGTCGGGGATTGGGAACCCTTCGCGACAATGTCCAAAGTTTCAGCGGGATTTCCAAAATGTTGAAAGGAACTCGAACCATGTCAACCTTGGTTTTGAGAATCTCTCCCGGAGTTTGAGAGATTTGGACGTGAAAGGGTACCAATCTTGTCGGGGATCGGGAACCCTTCGCGAGAATGTCCAAAGTTTCAGCGGGATTTCCAAAATGTTGAAAGGAACTCGAAACACGTCAACCTTGGTTTTGAGAATCTCTCCCGGAGTTTGAGAGATTTGGACGTGAAAGGGTACCAATCTTGTCGGGGATCGGGAACCCTTCGCGAGAATGTCCAAAGTTTCAGCGGGATTTCCAAAATGTTGAAAGGAACTCGAACCATGTCAACCTTGGTTTTGAGAATCTCTCCCGCAGTTTGAGAGATTTGGACGTGAAAGGGTACCAGTCTTGTCGGGGATTGGGAACCCTTCGCGAGAATGTCCAAAGTTTCAGCGGGATTTCCAAAATGTTGAAAGGAACTCGAACCATGTCAACCTTGGTTTTGAGAATCTCTCCCGCAGTTTGAGAGATTTGGACGTGAAAGGGTACCAATCTTGTCGGGGATTGGGAACCCTTCGCGAGAATGTCCAAAGTTTCAGCAAGATTTCCAAAATGTTGAAAGGAACTCGAAACATGTCAACCTTGGTTTTGAGAATCTCTCCCGGAGTTTGAGAGATTTGGACGTGAAAGGGTACCAATCTTGTTGGGGATTGGGAACCCTTCGCGAGAATGACCAAAGTTTTGGCGGGATTTCCAAAATGTTGAGAGGAACTCGAAACATGTCAACCTTGGTTTTGAGAATCTCTCCCGGAGTTTGAGAGATTTGGACGTGAAAGGGTACCAATCTTGTCGGGGATCGGGAACCCTTCGCGAGAATGTCCAAAGTTTCAGCGGGATTTCCAAAATGTTGAAAGGAACTCGAAACACGTCAACCTTGGTTTTGAGAATCTCTCCCGGAGTTTGAGAGATTTGGACGTGAAAGGGTACCAGTCTTGTCGGGGATTGGGAACCCTTCGCGAGAATGTCCAAAGTTTCAGCGGGATTTCCAAAATGTTGAAAGGAACTCGAACCATGTCAACCTTGGTTTTGAGAATCTCTCCCGCAGTTTGAGAGATTTGGACGTGAAAGGGTACCAATCTTGTCGGGGATTGGGAACCCTTCGCGAGAATGTCCAAAGTTTCAGCAAGATTTCCAAAATGTTGAAAGGAACTCGAAACATGTCAACCTTGGTTTTGAGAATCTCTCCCGGAGTTTGAGAGATTTGGACGTGAAAGGGTACCAATCTTGTTGGGGATTGGGAACCCTTCGCGAGAATGTCCAAAGTTTCAGCGGGATTTCCAAAATGTTGAGAGGAACTCGAAACATGTCAACCTTGGTTTTGAGAATCTCTCCCGGAGTTTGAGAGATTTGGACGTGAAAGGGTACCAATCTTGTCGGGGATTGGGAACCCTTCGCCACAATGTCCAAAGTTTCAGCGGGATTTCCAAAATGTTGAAAGGATCTCGAAACATGTCAACCATGGTTTTGAGAATATCTCCCGGAGTCTGAGAGATTTGGACGTGGAAGGGTACCAATATAGTTTGGTATCGGGAACCCTTCACGAGAATGTCCAAAGTTTCAGCGGAATTTCCAAAATGTTGAAAGGAACTCGAAACATGTCAACCTTGGTTTTGAGAATCTCTCCCGGAGTTTGAGAGATTTGGACGTGAAAGGGTACCAATCTTGTCGGGGATTGGGAACCCTTCGCGAGAATGTCCAAAGTTTCAGCGGGATTTCCAAAGTGTTGAAAGGAACTCGAAACATGTCAACCTTGGTTTTGAGAATCTCTCCCGGAGTTTGAGAGATTTGGACGTGAAAGGGTACCAATCTTGTCGGGGATCGGGAACCCTTCGCGAGAATGTCCAAAGTTTCAGCGGGATTTCCAAAATGTTGAAAGGAACTCGAACCATGTCAACCTTGGTTTTGAGAATCTCTCCCGGAGTTTGAGAGATTTGGACGTGAAAGGGTACCAATCTTGTCGGGGATTGGGAACCCTTCGCGACAATGTCCAAAGTTTCAGCGGGATTTCCAAAATGTTGAAAGGAACTCGAACCATGTCAACCTTGGTTTTGAGAATCTCTCCCGGAGTTTGAGAGATTTGGACGTGAAAGGGTACCAATCTTGTCGGGGATCGGGAACCCTTCGCGAGAATGTCCAAAGTTTCAGCGGGATTTCCAAAATGTTGAAAGGAACTCGAAACACGTCAACCTTGGTTTTGAGAATCTCTCCCGGAGTTTGAGAGATTTGGACGTGAAAGGGTACCAATCTTGTCGGGGATCGGGAACCCTTCGCGAGAATGTCCAAAGTTTCAGCGGGATTTCCAAAATGTTGAAAGGAACTCGAACCATGTCAACCTTGGTTTTGAGAATCTCTCCCGCAGTTTGAGAGATTTGGACGTGAAAGGGTACCAGTCTTGTCGGGGATTGGGAACCCTTCGCGAGAATGTCCAAAGTTTCAGCGGGATTTCCAAAATGTTGAAAGGAACTCGAACCATGTCAACCTTGGTTTTGAGAATCTCTCCCGCAGTTTGAGAGATTTGGACGTGAAAGGGTACCAATCTTGTCGGGGATTGGGAACCCTTCGCGAGAATGTCCAAAGTTTCAGCAAGATTTCCAAAATGTTGAAAGGAACTCGAAACATGTCAACCTTGGTTTTGAGAATCTCTCCCGGAGTTTGAGAGATTTGGACGTGAAAGGGTACAAATCTTGTTGGGGATTGGGAACCCTTCGCGAGAATGACCAAAGTTTTGGCGGGATTTCCAAAATGTTGAGAGGAACTCGAAACATGTCAACCTTGGTTTTGAGAATCTCTCCCGGAGTTTGAGAGATTTGGACGTGAAAGGGTACCAATCTTTTCGGGGATTGGGAACCCTTCGCCACAATGTCCAAAGTTTCAGCGTGATTTCCAAAATGTTGAAAGGATCTCGAAACATGTCAACCATGGTTTTGAGAATATCTCCCGGAGTTTGAGAGATTTGGACGTGGAAGGGTACCAATATAGTTTGGTATTGGGAACCCTTCGCGAGAATGTCCAAAGTTTCAGCGGGATTTCCAAAATGTTGAAAGGAACTCGAAACATGTCAACCTTGGTTTTGAGAATCTCTCCCGGAGTTTGAGAGATTTGGACGTGAAAGGGTACCAATCTTGTCGGGGATTGGGAACCCTTGGCGAGAATGACCAAAGTTTCAGCGGGATTTCCAAAATGTTGAAAGGAACTCGAAACATGTCAACCTTGGTTTTGAGAATCTCTCCCGGAGTTTGAGAGATTTGGACGTGAAAGGGTACCAGTCTTGTCGGGGATTGGGAATCCTTCGCCAGAATGTCCAAAGTTTCAGCGGGATTTCCAAAATGTTGAAAGGAACTCGAAACATGTCAACCTTGGTTTTGAGAATCTCTCCCGGAGTTTGAGAGATTTGGACGTGAAAGGGTACCAATCTTGTCGGGGATTGGGAACCCTTCGCGAGAATGTCCAAAGTTTCAGCGGAATTTCCAAAATGTTGAAAGGAACTCGAACCATGTCAACCATGGTTTTGAGAATATCTCCCGGAGTTTGAGAGATTTGGACGAGAAAGGGTACCAATCTTGTCGGGGATTGGGAACCCTTCGCGAGAATGTCCAAAGTTTCAGCGGAATTTCCAAAATGTTGAAAGGAACTCGAAACATGTCAACCTTGGTTTTGAGAATCTCTCCCGGAGTTTGAGAGATTTGGACGTGAAAGGGTACCAATCTTGTCGGGGATTGGGAACCCTTCGCGAGAATGTCCAAAGTTTCAGCGGGATTTCCAAAATGTTGAAAGGAACTCGAAACATGTCAACCTTGGTTTTGAGAATCTCTCCCGGAGTTTGAGAGATTTGGACGTGAAAGGGTACCAATCTTGTCGGGGATTGGGAACCCTTCGCGACAATGTCCAAAGTTTCAGCGTGATTTCCAAAATGTTGAAAGGAACTCGAACCATGTCAACCTTGGTTTTGAGAATCTCTCCCGGAGTTTGAGAGATTTGGACGTGAAAGGGTACCAATCTTGTCGGGGATCGGGAACCCTTCGCGAGAATGTCCAAAGTTTCAGCGGGATTTCCAAAATGTTGAAAGGAACTCGAAACACGTCAACCTTGGTTTTGAGAATCTCTCCCGGAGTTTGAGAGATTTGGACGTGAAAGGGTACCAGTCTTGTCGGGGATTGGGAACCCTTCGCGAGAATGTCCAAAGTTTCAGCGGGATTTCCAAAATGTTGAAAGGAACTCGAACCATGTCAACCTTGGTTTTGAGAATCTCTCACGGAGTTTGAGAGATTTGGACGTGAAAGGGTACCAATCTTGTTGGGGATTGGGAACCCTTCGCGAGAATGTCCAAAGTTTCAGCGGGATTTCCAAAATGTTGAGAGGAACTCGAAACATGTCAACCTTGGTTTTGAGAATCTCTCCCGGAGTTTGAGAGATTTGGACGTGAAAGGGTACAAATCTTGTTGGGGATTGGGAACCCTTCGCGAGAATGACCAAAGTTTTAGCGGGATTTCCAAACTGTTGAAAGGAACTCGAAACATGTCAACCTTGGTTTTGAGAATCTCTCCCGGAGTTTGAGAGATTTGGACGTGAAAGGGTACCAATCTTGTCGGGGATCGGGAACCCTTCGCGAGAATGTCCAAAGTTTCAGCCGGATTTCCAAAATGTTGAAAGGAACTCGAAACATGTCAACCTTGGTTTTGAGAATCTCTCCCGGAGTTTGAGAGATTTGGACGTGAAAGGGTACCAATCTTGTCGGGGATTGGGAACCCTTCGCGAGAATGTCCAAAGTTTCAGCGGGATTTCCAAAATGTTGAAAGGAACTCGAAACATGTCAACCTTGGTTTTGAGAATCTCTCCCGGAGTTTGAGAGATTTGGACGTGAAAGGGTACCAATCTTGTCGGGGATCGGGAACCCTTCGCGAGAATGTCCAAAGTTTCAGCGGGATTTCCAAAATGTTGAAAGGAACTCGAAACACGTCAACCTTGGTTTTGAGAATCTCTCCCGGAGTTTGAGAGATTTGGACGTGAAAGGGTACCAGTCTTGTCGGGGATTGGGAACCCTTCGCGAGAATGTCCAAAGTTTCAGCGGGATTTCCAAAATGTTGAAAGGAACTCGAACCATGTCAACCTTGGTTTTGAGAATCTCTCCCGGAGTTTGAGAGATTTGGACGTGAAAGGGTACCAATCTTGTCGGGGATTGGGAACCCTTCGCGAGAATGTCCAAAGTTTCAGCGGGATTTCCAAAATGTTGAAAGGAACTCGAAACATGTCAACCTTGGTTTTGAGAATCTCTCCCGGAGTTTGAGATATTTGGACGTGAAAGGGTACAAATCTTGTTGGGGATTGGGAACCCTTCGCGAGAATGACCAAAGTTTTAGCGGGATTTCCAAACTGTTGAAAGGAACTCGAAACATGTCAACCTTGTTTTTGAGAATCTCTCCCGGAGTTTGAGAGATTTGGACGTGAAAGGGTACCAATCTTGTCGGGGATCGGGAACCCTCGCGATAATGTCCAAAGTTTCAGCGGGATTTCCAAAATGTTGAAAGGAACTCGAACCATGTCAACCTTGGTTTTGAGAATCTCTCCCGGAGTTTGAGAGATTTGGACGTGAAAGGGTACCAATCTTGTCGGGGATTGGGAACCCTTCGCGAGAATGTCCAAAGTTTCAGCGGGATTTCCAAAATGTTGAAAGGAACTCGAACCATGTCAACCTTGGTTTTGAGAATCTCTCCCGGAGTTTGAGAGATTTGGACGTGAAAGGGTACCAATCTTGTCGGGGATCGGGAACCCTTCGCGAGAATGTCCAAAGTTTCAGCGGGATTTCCAAAATGTTGAAAGGAACTCGAAACACGTCAACCTTGGTTTTGAGAATCTCTCCCGGAGTTTGAGAGATTTGGACGTGAAAGGGTACCAGTCTTGTCGGGGATTGAGAACCCTTCGCGAGAATGTCCAAAGTTTCAGCGGGATTTCCAAAATGTTGAAAGGAACTCGAACCATGTCAACCTTGGTTTTGAGAATCTCTCCCGCAGTTTGAGAGATTTGGACGTGAAAGGGTACCAATCTTGTCGGGGATTGGGAACCCTTCGCGAGAATGTCCAAAGTTTCAGCGGGATTTCCAAAATGTTGAGAGGAACTCGAAACATGTCAACCTTGGTTTTGAGAATCTCTCCCGGAGTTTGAGAGATTTGGACGTGAAAGGGTACAAATCTTCTCGGGGATTGGGAACCCTTCGCGAGAATGACCAAAGTTTCAGCGGGATTTCCAAACTGTTGAAAGGAACTCGAAACATGTCAACCTTGGTTTTGAGAATCTCTCCCGGAGTTTGAGAGATTTGGACGTGAAAGGATACCAATCTTGTCGGGGATCGGGAACCCTTCGCGAGAATGTCCAAAGTTTCAGCAGGATTTCCAAAATGTTGAAAGGAACTCGAACTATGTCAACCTTGGTTTTGAGAATCTCTCCCGGAGTTTGAGAGATTTGGACGTGAAAGGGTACCAATCTTGTCGCGGATTGGGAACCCTTCGCGAGAATGTCCAAAGTTTCAGCGGGATTTCCAAAATGTTGAAAGGAACTCGAAACATGTCAACCTTGGTTTTGAGAATCTCTCACGGAGTTTGAGAGATTTGGACGTGAAAGGGTACCAATCTTGTCGGGGATCGGGAACCCTTCGCGAGAATGTCCAAAGTTTCAGCGGGATTTCCAAAATGTTGAAAGGAACTCGAAACATGTCAACCTTGGTTTTGAGAATCTCTCCCGGAGTTTGAGAGATTTGGACGTGAAAGGGTACAAATCTTGTTGGGGATTGGGAACCCTTCGCGAGAATGACCAAAGTTTTGGCGGGATTTCCAAAATGTTGAGAGGAACTCGAAACATGTCAACCTTGGTTTTGAGAATCTCTCCCGGAGTTTGAGAGATTTGGACGTGAAAGGGTACCAATCTTGTCGGGGATTGGGAACCCTTCGCCACAATGTCCAAAGTTTCAGCGGGATTTCCAAAATGTTGAAAGGATCTCGAAACATGTCAACCATGGTTTTGAGAATATCTCCCGGAGTTTGAGAGATTTGGACGTGGAAGGGTACCAATATAGTTTGGTATCGGGAACCCTTCGCGAGAATGTCCAAAGTTTCAGCGGGATTTCCAAAATGTTGAAAGGAACTCGAAACATGTCAACCTTGGTTTTGAGAATCTCTCCCGGAGTTTGAGAGATTTGGACGTGAAAGGGTACCAATCTTGTCGGGGATTGGGAACCCTTGGCGAGAATGTGCAAAGTTTCAGCGGGATTTCCAAAATGTTGAAAGGAACTCGAAACATGTCAACCTTGGTTTTGAGAATCTCTCCCGGAGTTTGAGAGATTTGGACGTGAAAGGGTACCAATCTTGTCGGGGATTGGGAACCCTTCGCGAGAATGTCCAAAGTTTCAGCGGATTTTCCAAAATGTTGAAAGGAACTCGAACCATGTCAACCATGGTTTTGAGAATATCTCCCGGAGTTTGAGAGATTTGGACGAGAAAGGGTACAAATCTTGTTGGGGATTGGGAACCCTTCGCGAGAATGACCAAAGTTTCAGCGGGATTTCCAAACTGTTGAAAGGAACTCGAAACATGTCAACCTTGGTTTTGAGAATCTCTCCCGGAGTTTGAGAGATTTGGACGTGAAAGGGTACCAATCTTGTCGGGGATTGGGAACCCTTCGCCAGAATGTCCAAAGTTTCAGCGGGATTTCCAAAATGTTGAAAGGAACTCGAACCATGTCAACCTTGGTTTTGAGAATCTCTCCCGGAGTTTGAGAGATTTGGACGTGAAAGGGTACCAATCTTGTCGGGGATTGGGAACCCTTCGCGAGAATGTCCAAAGTTTCAGCGGGATTTCCAAAGTGTTGAAAGGAACTCAAACCATGTCAACCTTGGTTTTGAGAATCTCTCCCGGAGTTTGAGAGATTTGGACGTGAAAGGGTATCAATCTTGTCGGGGATTGGGAACCCTTCGCGAGAATGTCCAAAGTTTCAGCGGGATTTCCAAAATGTTGAGAGGAACTCGAAACATGTCAACCTTGGTTTTGAGAATCTCTCCCGGAGTTTGAGAGATTTGGACGTGAAAGGGTACCAGTCTTGTCAGGGATTGGGAACCATTCGTGACAATGTCCAAAGTTTCAGCGTGATTTCCAAAATGTTGAGAGGAACTCGAAACATGTCAACCTTGGTTTTGAGAATCTCTCCCGGAGTTTGAGAGATTTGGACGTGAAAGGGTACCAATCTTGTCGGGGATCGGGACCCCTTCGCGAGAATGTCCAAAGTTTCAGCGGGATTTCCAAAATGTTGAAAGGAACTCGAAACATGTCAACCTTGGTTTTGAGAATCTCTCCCGGAGTTTGAGAGATTTGGACGTGAAAGGGTACCAATCTTGTCGGGGATTGGGAACCCTTCGCGAGAATGTCCAAAGTTTCAGCGGGATTTCCAAAATGTTGAAAGGAACTCGAAACATGTCAACCTTGGTTTTGAGAATCTCTCCCGGAGTTTGAGAGATTTGGACGTGAAAGGGTACCAATCTTGTCGGGGATCGGGAACCCTTCGCGAGAATGTCCAAAGTTTCAGCGGGATTTCCAAAATGTTGAAAGGAACTCGAAACACGTCAACCTTGGTTTTGAGAATCTCTCCCGGAGTTTGAGAGATTTGGACGTGAAAGGGTACCAGTCTTGTCGGGGATCGGGTACCCTTCGCGAGAATGTCCAAAGTTTCAGCGGGATTTCCAAAATGTTGAAAGGAACTCGAAACATGTCAACCTTGGTTTTGAGAATCTCTCCCGGAGTTTGAGAGATTTGGACGTGAAAGGGTACCAGTCTTGTCGGGGATCGGGAACCCTTCGCCAGAATGTCCAAAGTTTCAGCGGGATTTCCAAAATGTTGAAAGGAACTCGAAACATGTCAACCTTGGTTTTGAGAATCTCTCCCGGAGTTTGAGAGATTTGGACGTGAAAGGGTACAAATCTTGTTGGGGATTGGGAACCCTTCGCGAGAATGACCAAAGTTTTGGCGGGATTTCCAAAATGTTGAGAGGAACTCGAAACATGTCAACGTTGGTTTTGAGAATCTCTCCCGGAGTTTGAGAGATTTGGACGTGAAAGGGTACCAATCTTGTCGGGGATTGGGAACCCTTCGCCACAATGTCCAAAGTTTCAGCGGGATTTCCAAAATGTTGAAAGGATCTCGAAACATGTCAACCATGGTTTTGAGAATATCTCCCGGAGTTTGAGAGATTTGGACGTGGAAGGGTACCAATATAGTTTGGTATCGGGAACCCTTCGCGAGAATGTCCAAAGTTTCAGCGGGATTTCCAAAATGTTGAAAGGAACTCGAAACATGTCACCATTGATTTTGAGAATCTCTCCCGGAGTTTGAGAGATTTGGACGTGAAAGGGTACCAATCTTGTCGGGGATTGGGAACCCTTGGCGAGAATGACCAAAGTTTCAGCGGGATTTCCAAAATGTTGAAAGGAACTCGAAACATGTCAACCTTGGTTTTGAGAATCTCTCCTGGAGTTTGAGAGATTTGGACGTGAAAGGGTACCAGTCTTGTCGGGGATTGGGAATCCTTCGCCAGAATGTCCAAAGTTTCAGCGGGATTTCCAAAATGTTGAAAGGAACTCGAAACATGTCAACCTTGGTTTTGAGAATCTCTCCCGGAGTTTGAGAGATTTGGACGTGAAAGGGTACCAATCTTGTCGGGGATTGGGAACCCTTCGCGAGAATGTCCAAAGTTTCAGCGGAATTTCCAAAATGTTGAAAGGAACTCGAAACATGTCAACCATGGTTTTGAGAATATCTCCCGGAGTTTGAGAGATTTGGACGAGAAAGGGTACCAATCTTGTCGGGGATTGGGAACCCTTCGCGAGAATGTCCAAAGTTTCAGCGGAATTTCCAAAATGTTGAAAGGAACTCGAAACATGTCAACCTTGGTTTTGAGAATCTCTCCCGGAGTTTGAGAGATTTGGACGTGAAAGGGTACAAATCTTGTTTGGGATTGGGAACCCTTCGCGAGAATGACCAAAGTTTCAGCGGGATTTCCAAACTGTTGAAAGGAACTCGAAACATGTCAACCTTGGTTTTGAGAATCTCTCCCGGAGTTTGAGAGATTTGGACGTGAAAGGGTACCAATCTTGTCGGGGATTGGGAACCCTTCGCCAGAATGTCCAAAGTTTCAGCGGGATTTCCAAAATGTTGAAAGGAACTCGAAACATGTCAACCTTGGTTTTGAGAATCTCTCCCGGAGTTTGAGAGATTTGGACGTGAAAGGGTACCAATCTTGTCGGGGATTGGGAACCCTTCGCGAGAATGTCCAAAGTTTCAGCGGGATTTCCAAAGTGTTGAAAGGAACTCAAACCATGTCAACCTTGGTTTTGAGAATCTCTCCCGGAGTTTGAGAGATTTGGACGTGAAAGGGTACCAATCTTGTCGGGGATTGGGAACCCTTCGCGAGAATGTCCAAAGTTTCAGCGGGATTTCCAAAATGTTGAGAGGAACTCGAAACATGTCAACCTTGGTTTTGAGAATCTCTCCCGGAGTTTGAGAGATTTGGACGTGAAAGGGTAACAGTCTTGTCGGGGATTGGGAACCCTTCGCGACAATGTCCAAAGTTTCAGCGGGATTTCCAAAATGTTGAAAGGAACTCAAACCATGTCAACCTTGGTTTTGAGAATCTCTCCCGGAGTTTGAGAGATTTGGACGTGAAAGGGTACCAATCTTGTCGGGGATTGGGAACCCTTCGCGAGAATGTCCAAAGTTTCAGCGGGATTTCCAAAATGTTGAAAGGAACTCAAACCATGTCAACCTTGGTTTTGAGAATCTCTCCCGGAGTTTGAGAGATTTGGACGTGAAAGGGTACCAATCTTGTCGGGGATTGGGAACCCTTCGCGAGAATGTCCAAAGTTTCAGCGGGATTTCCAAAATGTTGAGAGGAACTCGAAACATGTCAACCTTGGTTTTGAGAATCTCTCCCGGAGTTTGAGAGATTTGGACGTGAAAGGGTACCAGTCTTGTCGGGGATTGGGAACCCTTCGCGACAATGTCCTAAGTTTCAGCGGGATTTCCAAAATGTTGAAAGGAACTCGAAACATGTCAACCTTGGTTTTGAGAATCTCTCCCGGAGTTTGAGAGATTTGGACGTGAAAGGGTACCAATCTTGTCGGGGATCGGGACCCCTTCGCGAGAATGTCCAAAGTTTCAGCGGGATTTCCAAAATGTTAAAAGGAACTCAAAAGATGTCAACCTTGGTTTTGAGAATCTCTCCCGGAGTTTGAGAGATTTGGACGTGAAAGGGTACCAGTCTTGTCGGGGATCGGTAACCCTTCGCCAGAATGTCCAAAGTTTCAGCGGGATTTCCAAAATGTTGAAAGGAACTCGAAACATGTCAACCTTGGTTTTGAGAATCTCTCCCGGAGTTTGAGAGATTTGGACGTGAAAGGGTACCAGTCTTGTCGGGGATTGGGAACCCTTCGCGAGAATGTCCAAAGTTTCAGCGGGATTTCCAAAATGTTGAAAGGAACTCGAAACATGTCATCCTTGGTTTTGAGAATCTCTCCCGGAGTTTGAGAGATTTGGACGTGAAAGGGTACCAATCTTGTCGGGGATCGGGAACCCTTCGCGAGAATGTCCAAAGTTTCAGCGGGATTTCCAAAATGTTGAAAGGAACTCGAAACATGTCAACCTTGGTTTTGAGAATCTCTCCCGGAGTTTGAGAGATTTGGACGTGGAAGGGTACCAATATAGTTTGGTATCGGGAACCCTTCGCGAGAATGTCCAAAGTTTCAGCGGGATTTCCAAAATGTTGAAAGGAACTCGAAACATGTCAACCTTGGTTTTGAGAATCTCTCCCGGAGTTTGAGAGATTTGGACGTGGAAGGGTATCAATATAGTTTGGTATCGGGAACCCTTCGCGAGAATGTCCAAAGTTTCAGCGGGATTTCCAAAATGTTGAAAGGAACTCGAAACATGTCAACCTTGGTTTTGAGAATCTCTCCCGGAGTTTGAGAGATTTGGACGTGAAAGGGTACCAATCTTGTCGGGGATTGGGAACCCTTCGCGAGAATGTCCAAAGTTTCAGCGGGATTTCCAAAATGTTGAGAGGAACTCGAAACATGTCAACCTTGGTTTTGAGAATCTCTCCCGGAGTTTGAGAGATTTGGACGTGAAAGGGTACCAGTCTTGTCGGGGATTGGGAACCCTTCGCGACAATGTCCAAAGTTTCAGCGGGATTTCCAAAATGTTGAAAGGAACTCGAAACATGTCAACCTTGGTTTTGAGAATCTCTCCCGGAGTTTGAGAGATTTGGACGTGAAAGGGTACCAATCTTTTCGGGGATCGGGAACCCTTCGCGAGAATGTCCAAAGTTTCAGCGGGATTTCCAAAATGTTGAAAGGAACTCGAAACACGTCAACCTTGGTTTTGAGAATCTCTCCCGGAGTTTGAGAGATTTGGACGTGAAAGGGTACCAGTCTTGTCGGGGATTGGGAACCCTTCGCGAGAATGTCCAAAGTTTCAGCGGGATTTCCAAAATGTTGAAAGGAACTCAAACCATGTCAACCTTGGTTTTGAGAATCTCTCCCGGAGTTTGAGAGATTTGGACGTGAAAGGGTACCAATCTTGTTGGGGATTGGGAACCCTTCGCGAGAATGTCCAAAGTTTCAGCGGAATTTCCAAAATGTTGAGAGGAACTCGAAACATGTCAACCTTGGTTTTGAGAATCTCTCCCGGAGTTTGAGAGATTTGGACGTGAAAGGGTACAAATCTTGTTGGGGATTGGGAACCCTTCGCGAGAATGACCAAAGTTTTAGCGGGATTTCCAAACTGTTGAAAGGAACTCGAAACATGTCAACCTTGGTTTTGAGAATCTCTCCCGGAGTTTGAGAGATTTGGACGTGAAAGGGTACCAATCTTGTCGGGGATCGGGAACCCTTCGCGAGAATGTCCAAAGTTTCAGCGGGATTTCCAAAATGTTGAAAGGAACTCGAAACATGTCAACCTTGGTTTTGAGAATCTCTCCCGGAGTGTGAGAGATTTGGACGTGAAAGGGTACCAATCTTGTCGGGGATCGGGAACCCTTCGCGAGAATGTCCAAAGTTTCAGCGGGATTTCCAAAATGTTGAAAGGAACTCGAAACATGTCAACCTTGGTTTTGAGAATCTCTCCCGGAGTTTGAGAGATTTGGACGTGAAAGGGTACCAATCTTGTCGGGGATCGGGAACCCTTCGCGAGAATGTCCAAAGTTTCAGCGGGATTTCCAAAATGTTGAAAGGAACTCGAACCATGTCAACCTTGGTTTTGAGAATCTCTCCCGCAGTTTGAGAGATTTGGACGTGAAAGGGTACCAATCTTGTCGGGGATTGGGAACCCTTCGCGAGAATGTCCAAAGTTTCAGCGGGATTTCCAAAATGTTGAAAGGAACTCGAAACATGTCAACCTTGGTTTTGAGAATCTCTCCCGGAGTTTGAGAGATTTGGACGTGAAAGGGTACAAATCTTGTTGGGGATTGGGAACCCTTCGCGAGAATGACCAAAGTTTTAGCGGGATTTCCAAAATGTTGAAAGGAACTCGAAACATGTCAACCTTGGTTTTGAGAATCTCTCCCGGAGTTTGAGAGATTTGGACGTGAAAGGGTACCAATCTAGTCGGGGATTAGGAAACCTTCGCCACAATGTCCAAAGTTTCAGCGGGATTTCCAAAATGTTGAGAGGAACTCGAAACATGTCAACCTTGGTTTTGAGAATCTCTCCCGGAGTTTGAGAGATTTGGACGTGAAAGGGTACAAATCTTGTTGGGGATTGGGAACCCTTCGCGAGAATGACCAAAGTTTTAGCGGGATTTCCAAACTGTTGAAAGGAACTCGAAACATGTCAACATTGGTTTTGAGAATCTCTCCCGGAGTTTGAGAGATTTGGACGTGAAAGGGTACCAATCTTGTCGGGGATCGGGAACCCTTCGCGAGAATGTCCAAAGTTTCAGCGGGATTTCCAAAATGTTGAAAGGAACTCGAAACATGTCAACCTTGGTTTTGAGAATCTCTCCCGGAGTTTGAGAGATTTGGACGTGAAAGGGTACCAATCTTGTCGGGGATCGGGAACCCTTCGCGAGAATGTCCAAAGTTTCAGCGGGATTTCCAAAATGTTGAAAGGAACTCGAAACATGTCAACCTTGGTTTTGAGAATCTCTCCCGGAGTTTGAGAGATTTGGACGTGAAAGGGTACAAATCTTGTTGGGGATTGGGAACCCTTCGCGAGAATGACCAAAGTTTTGGCGGGATTTCCAAAATGTTGAGAGGAACTCGAAACATGTCAACGTTGGTTTTGAGAATCTCTCCCGGAGTTTGAGAGATTTGGACGTGAAAGGGTACCAATCTTGTCGGGGATTGGGAACCCTTCGCCACAATGTCCAAAGTTTCAGCGGGATTTCCAAAATGTTGAAAGGATCTCGAAACATGTCAACCATGGTTTTGAGAATATCTCCCGGAGTTTGAGAGATTTGGACGTGGAAGGGTACCAATATAGTTTGGTATCGGGAACCCTTCGCGAGAATGTCCAAAGTTTCAGCGGGATTTCCAAAATGTTGAAAGGAACTCGAAACATGTCACCATTGATTTTGAGAATCTCTCCCGGAGTTTGAGAGATTTGGACGTGAAAGGGTACCAATCTTGTCGGGGATTGGGAACCCTTGGCGAGAATGACCAAAGTTTCAGCGGGATTTCCAAAATGTTGAAAGGAACTCGAAACATGTCAACCTTGGTTTTGAGAATCTCTCCTGGAGTTTGAGAGATTTGGACGTGAAAGGGTACCAGTCTTGTCGGGGATTGGGAATCCTTCGCCAGAATGTCCAAAGTTTCAGCGGGATTTCCAAAATGTTGAAAGGAACTCGAAACATGTCAACCTTGGTTTTGAGAATCTCTCCCGGAGTTTGAGAGATTTGGACGTGAAAGGGTACCAATCTTGTCGGGGATTGGGAACCCTTCGCGAGAATGTCCAAAGTTTCAGCGGAATTTCCAAAATGTTGAAAGGAACTCGAACCATGTCAACCATGGTTTTGAGAATATCTCCCGGAGTTTGAGAGATTTGGACGAGAAAGGGTACCAATCTTGTCGGGGATTGGGAACCCTTCGCGAGAATGTCCAAAGTTTCAGCGGAATTTCCAAAATGTTGAAAGGAACTCGAAACATGTCAACCTTGGTTTTGAGAATCTCTCCCGGAGTTTGAGAGATTTGGACGTGAAAGGGTACAAATCTTGTTGGGGATTGGGAACCCTTCGCGAGAATGACCAAAGTTTCAGCGGGATTTCCAAAATGTTGAAAGGAACTCGAAACATGTCAACCTTGGTTTTGAGAATCTCTCCCGGAGTTTGAGAGATTTGGACGTGAAAGGGTACCAATCTTGTCGGGGATTGGGAACCCTTCGCCAGAATGTCCAAAGTTTCAGCGGGATTTCCAAAATGTTGAAAGGAACTCGAAACATGTCAACCTTGGTTTTGAGAATCTCTCCCGGAGTTTGAGAGATTTGGACGTGAAAGGGTACCAATCTTGTCGGGGATTGGGAACCCTTCGCGAGAATGTCCAAAGTTTCAGCGGGATTTCCAAAATGTTGAAAGGAACTCAAACCATGTCAACCTTGGTTTTGAGAATCTCTCCCGGAGTTTGAGAGATTTGGACGTGAAAGGGTACCAATCTTGTCGGGGATTGGGAACCCTTCGCGAGAATGTCCAAAGTTTCAGCGGGATTTCCAAAATGTTGAAAGGAACTCAAACCATGTCAACCTTGGTTTTGAGAATCTCTCCCGGAGTTTGAGAGATTTGGACGTGAAAGGGTACCAGTCTTGTCGGGGATTGGGAACCCTTCGCGACAATGTCCAAAGTTTCAGCGGGATTTCCAAAATGTTGAAAGGAACTCGAAACATGTCAACCTTGGTTTTGAGAATCTCTCCCGGAGTTTGAGAGATTTGGACGTGAAAGGGTACCAATCTTGTCGGGGATTGGGAACCCTTCGCGAGAATGTCCAAAGTTTCAGCGGGATTTCCAAAATGTTGAGAGGAACTCGAAACATGTCAACCTTGGTTTTGAGAATCTCTCCCGGAGTTTGAGAGATTTGGACGTGAAAGGGTACCAGTCTTGTCGGGGATTGGGAACCCTTCGCGAGAATGTCCAAAGTTTCAGCGGGATTTCCAAAATGTTGAAAGGAACTCGAAACATGTCAACCTTGGTTTTGAGAATCTCTCCCGGAGTTTGAGAGATTTGGACGTGAAAGGGTACCAATCTTGTCGGGGATCGGGACCCCTTCGCGAGAATGTCCAAAGTTTCAGCGGGATTTCCAAAATGCTGAAAGGAACTCAAAAGATGTCAACCTTGGTTTTGAGAATCTCTCCCAGAGTTTGAGAGATTTGGACGTGAAAGGGTACCAGTCTTGTCGGGGATTGGGAACCCTTCGCCAGAATGTCCAAAGTTTCAGCGGGATTTCCAAAATGTTGAAAGGAACTCGAAACATGTCAACCTTGGTTTTGAGAATCTCTCCCGGAGTTTGAGAGATTTGGACGTGAAAGGGTACCAATCTTGTCGGGGATTGGGAACCCTTCGCGAGAATGTCCAAAGTTTCAGCGGAATTTCCAAAATGTTGAAAGGAACTCGAACCATGTCAACCATGGTTTTGAGAATATCTCCCGGAGTTTGAGAGATTTGGACGAGAAAGGGTACCAATCTTGTCGGGGATTGGGAACCCTTCGCGAGAATGTCCAAAGTTTCAGCGGGATTTCCAAAATGTTGAAAGGAACTCGAAACATGTCAACCTTGGGTTTGAGAATCTCTCCCGGAGTTTGAGAGATTTGGACGTGAAAGGGTACCAATCTTTTCGGGGATCGGGAACCCTTCGCGAGAATGTCCAAAGTTTCAGCGGGATTTCCAAAATGTTGAAAGGAACTCGAAACATGTCAACCTTGGTTTTGAGAATCTCTCCCGGAGTTTGAGAGATTTGGACGTGAAAGGGTACCAATCTTGTCGGGGATTGGGAACCCTTCGCGAGAATGTCCAAAGTTTCAGCGGGATTTCCAAAATGTTGAAAGGAACTCGAAACATGTCAACCATGGTTTTGAGAATCTCTCCCGGAGTTTGAGAGATTTGGACGTGAAAGGGTACCAATCTTGTCGGGGATTGGGAACCCTTCGCGAGAATGTCCAAAGTTTCAGCGGGATTTCCAAAATGTTGAAAGGAACTCAAACCATGTCAACCTTGGTTTTGAGAATCTCTCCCGGAGTTTGAGAGATTTGGACGTGAAAGGGTACCAATCTTGTCGGGGATTGGGAACCCTTCGCGAGAATGTCCAAAGTTTCAGCGGGATTTCCAAAATGTTGAAAGGAACTCAAACCATGTCAACCTTGGTTTTGAGAATCTCTCCCGGAGTTTGAGAGATTTGGACGTGAAAGGGTACCAATCTTGTCGGGGATTGGGAACCCTTCGCGAGAATGTCCAAAGTTTCAGCGGGATTTCCAAAATGTTGAGAGGAACTCGAAACATGTCAACCTTGGTTTTGAGAATCTCTCCCGGAGTTTGAGAGATTTGGACGTGAAAGGGTACCAGTCTTGTCGGGGATTGGGAACCCTTCGCGACAATGTCCTAAGTTTCAGCGGGATTTCCAAAATGTTGAAAGGAACTCGAAACATGTCAACCTTGGTTTTGAGAATCTCTCCCGGAGTTTGAGAGATTTGGACGTGAAAGGGTACCAATCTTGTCGGGGATCGGGACCCCTTCGCGAGAATGTCCAAAGTTTCAGCGGGATTTCCAAAATGTTAAAAGGAACTCAAAAGATGTCAACCTTGGTTTTGAGAATCTCTCCCGGAGTTTGAGAGATTTGGACGTGAAAGGGTACCAGTCTTGTCGGGGATCGGGAACCCTTCGCCAGAATGTCCAAAGTTTCAGCGGGATTTCCAAAATGTTGAAAGGAACTCGAAACATGTCAACCTTGGTTTTGAGAATCTCTCCCGGAGTTTGAGAGATTTGGACGTGAAAGGGTACCAGTCTTGTCGGGGATTGGGAACCCTTCGCGAGAATGTCCAAAGTTTCAGCGGGATTTCCAAAATGTTGAAAGGAACTCGAAACATGTCATCCTTGGTTTTGAGAATCTCTCCCGGAGTTTGAGAGATTTGGACGTGAAAGGGTACCAATCTTGTCGGGGATCGGGAACCCTTCGCGAGAATGTCCAAAGTTTCAGCGGGATTTCCAAAATGTTGAAAGGAACTCGAAACATGTCAACCTTGGTTTTGAGAATCTCTCCCGGAGTTTGAGAGATTTGGACGTGGAAGGGTACCAATATAGTTTGGTATCGGGAACCCTTCGCGAGAATGTCCAAAGTTTCAGCGGGATTTCCAAAATGTTGAAAGGAACTCGAAACATGTCAACCTTGGTTTTGAGAATCTCTCCCGGAGTTTGAGAGATTTGGACGTGGAAGGGTATCAATATAGTTTGGTATCGGGAACCCTTCGCGAGAATGTCCAAAGTTTCAGCGGGATTTCCAAAATGTTGAAAGGAACTCGAAACATGTCAACCTTGGTTTTGAGAATCTCTCCCGGAGTTTGAGAGATTTGGACGTGAAAGGGTACCAATCTTGTCGGGGATTGGGAACCCTTGGCGAGAATGACCAAAGTTTCAGCGGGATTTCCAAAATGTTGAAAGGAACTCGAAACATGTCAACCTTGGTTTTGAGAATCTCTCCCGGAGTTTGAGAGATTTGGACGTGAAAGGGTACCAGTCTTGTCGGGGATTGGGAATCCTTCGCGAGAATGTCCAAAGTTTCAGCGGGATTTCCAAAATGTTGAAAGGAACTCGAAACATGTCAACCTTGGTTTTGAGAATCTCTCCCGGAGTTTGAGAGATTTGGACGTGAAAGGGTACCAATCTTGTCGGGGATTGGGAACCCTTCGCGAGAATGTCCAAAGTTTCAGCGGAATTTCCAAAATGTTGAAAGGAACTCGAACCATGTCAACCATGGTTTTGAGAATATCTCCCGGAGTTTGAGAGATTTGGACGAGAAAGGGTACCAATCTTGTCGGGGATTGGGAACCCTTCGCGAGAATGTCCAAAGTTTCAGCGGGATTTCCAAAATGTTGAAAGGAACTCGAAACATGTCAACCTTGGTTTTGAGAATCTCTCCCGGAGTTTGAGAGATTTGGACGTGAAAGGGTACCAATCTTTTCGGGGATCGGGAACCCTTCGCGAGAATGTCCAAAGTTTCAGCGGGATTTCCAAAATGTTGAAAGGAACTCGAAACATGTCAACCTTGGTTTTGAGAATCTCTCCCGGAGTTTGAGAGATTTGGACGTGAAAGGGTACCAGTCTTGTCGGGGATTGGGAACCCTTCGCGAGAATGTCCAAAGTTTCAGCGGGATTTCCAAAATGTTGAAAGGAACTCGAAACATGTCAACCTTGGGTTTGAGAATCTCTCCCGGAGTTTGAGAGATTTGGACGTGAAAGGGTACCAATCTTTTCGGGGATCGGGAACCCTTCGCGAGAATGTCCAAAGTTTCAGCGGGATTTCCAAAATGTTGAAAGGAACTCGAAACATGTCAACCTTGGTTTTGAGAATCTCTCCCGGAGTTTGAGAGATTTGGACGTGAAAGGGTACCAATCTTGTCGGGGATTGGGAACCCTTCGCCAGAATGTCCAAAGTTTCAGCGGGATTTCCAAAATGTTGAAAGGAACTCGAAACATGTCAACCTTGGTTTTGAGAATCTCTCCCGGAGTTTGAGAGATTTGGACGTGAAAGGGTACCAATCTTGTCGGGGATTGGGAACCCTTCGCGAGAATGTCCAAAGTTTCAGCGGGATTTCCAAAATGTTGAAAGGAACTCAAACCATGTCAACCTTGGTTTTGAGAATCTCTCCCGGAGTTTGAGAGATTTGGACGTGAAAGGGTACCAGTCTTGTCGGGGATTGGGAACCCTTCGCGAGAATGTCCAAAGTTTCAGCGGGATTTCCAAAATGTTGAAAGGAACTCGAAACATGTCAACCTTGGTTTTGAGAATCTCTCCCGGAGTTTGAGAGATTTGGACGTGAAAGGGTACCAATCTTGTCGGGGATTGGGAACCCTTCGCGAGAATGTCCAAAGTTTCAGCGGGATTTCCAAAATGTTGAGAGGAACTCGAAACATGTCAACCTTGGTTTTGAGAATCTCTCCCGGAGTTTGAGAGATTTGGACGTGAAAGGGTACCAGTCTTGTCGGGGATTGGGAACCCTTCGCGAGAATGTCCAAAGTTTCAGCGGGATTTCCAAAATGTTGAAAGGAACTCGAAACATGTCAACCTTGGTTTTGAGAATCTCTCCCGGAGTTTGAGAGATTTGGACGTGAAAGGGTACCAATCTTGTTGGGGATCGGGACCCCTTCGCGAGAATGTCCAAAGTTTCAGCGGGATTTCCAAAATGCTGAAAGGAACTCAAAAGATGTCAACCTTGGTTTTGAGAATCTCTCCCGGAGTTTGAGAGATTTGGACGTGAAAGGGTACCAGTCTTGTCGGGGATCGGGAACCCTTCGCCAGAATGTCCAAAGTTTCAGCGGGATTTCCAAAATGTTGAAAGGAACTCGAAACATGTCAACCTTGGTTTTGAGAATCTCTCCCGGAGTTTGAGAGATTTGGACGTGAAAGGGTACCAGTCTTGTCGGGGATTGGGAACCCTTCGCGAGAATGTCCAAAGTTTCAGCGGGATTTCCAAAATGTTGAAAGGAACTCGAAACATGTCATCCTTGGTTTTGAGAATCTCTCCCGGAGTTTGAGAGATTTGGACGTGAAAGGGTACCAATCTTGTCGGGGATCGGGAACCCTTCGCGAGAATGTCCAAAGTTTCAGCGGGATTTCCAAAATGTTGAAAGGAACTCGAAACATGTCAACCTTGGTTTTGAGAATCTCTCCCGGAGTTTGAGAGATTTGGACGTGGAAGGGTACCAATATAGTTTGGTATCGGGAACCCTTCGCGAGAATGTCCAAAGTTTCAGCGGGATTTCCAAAATGTTGAAAGGAACTCGAAACATGTCAACCTTGGTTTTGAGAATCTCTCCCGGAGTTTGAGAGATTTGGACGTGAAAGGGTACCAATCTTGTCGGGGATTGGGAACCCTTCGCGAGAATGTCCAAAGTTTCAGCGGAATTTCCAAAATGTTGAAAGGAACTCGAACTATGTCAACCATGGTTTTGAGAATATCTCCCGGAGTTTGAGAGATTTGGACGAAAAAGGGTACCAATCTTGTCGGGGATTGGGAACCCTTCGCGACAATGTCCAAAGTTTCAGCGGAATTTCCAAAATGTTGAAAGGAACTCGAAACATGTCAACCTTGGTTTTGAGATTCTCTCCCGGAGTTTGAGAGATTTGGACGTGAAAGGGTACAAATCTTGTTGGGGATTGGGAACCCTTCGCGAGAATGACCAAAGTTTCAGCGGGATTTCCAAACTGTTGAAAGGAACTCGAAACATGTCAACCTTGGTTTTGAGAATCTCTCCCGGAGTTTGAGCGATTTGGACGTGAAAGGGTACCAATCTTGTCGGGGATTGGGAACCCTTCGCGAGAATGACCAAAGTTTCAGCGGGATTTCCAAAATGTTGAAAGGAACTCGAAACATGTCAACCTTGGTTTTGAGAATCTCTCCCGGAGTTTGAGAGATTTGGACGTGAAAGGGTACCAATCTTGTCGGGGATTGGGAACCCTTCGCCAGAATGTCCAAAGTTTCAGCGGGATTTCCAAAATGTTGAAAGGAACTCGAAACATGTCACCCTTGGTTTTGAGAATCTCTCCCGGAGTTTGAGAGATTTGGACGTGAAAGGGTACCAATCTTGTCGGGGATTGGGAACCCTTCGCGAGAATGTCCAAAGTTTCAGCGGGATTTCCAAAATGTTGAAAGGAACTCGAACCATGTCAACCTTGGTTTTGAGAATCTCTCCCGGAGTTTGAGAGATTTGGACGTGAAAGGGTACCAATCTTGTCGGGGATTGGGAACCCTTCGCGACAATGTCCAAAGTTTCAGCGGGATTTCCAAAATGTTGAGAGGAACTCGAAACATGTCAACCTTGGTTTTGAGAATCTCTCCCGGAGTTTGAGAGATTTGGACGTGAAAGGGTACCAGTCTTGTCGGGGATTGGGAACCCTTCGCGAGAATGTCCAAAGTTTCAGCGGGATTTCCAAAATGTTGAAAGGAACTCGAAACATGTCAACCTTGGTTTTGAGAATCTCTCCCGGAGTTTGAGAGATTTGGACGTGAAAGGGTACCAATCTTCTCGGGGATCGGGAACCCTTCGCGAGAATGTCCAAAGTTTCAGTGGGATTTCCAAAATGTTGAAAGGAACTCGAAACATGTCAACCTTGGTTTTGAGAATCTCTCCCGGAGTTTGAGAGATTTGGACGTGAAAGGGTACCAATCTTGTCGGGGCTTGGGAACCCTTCGACAGAATGTCCAAAGTTTCAGCGGGATTTCCAAAATGTTGAAAGGAACTCGAAACATGTCAACCTTGGTTTTGAGAATCTCTCCCGGAGTTTGAGAGATTTGGACGTGAATGGGTACCAATCTTGTCGGGGCTTGGGAACCCTTCGCGACAATGTCCAAAGTTTCAGCGGGATTTCCAAAATGTTGAAAGGAACTCGAAACATGTCAACCTTGGTTTTGAGAATCTCTCCCGGAGTTTGAGAGATTTGGACGTGAAAGGGTACCAGTCTTGTCGGCATTGGGAACCCTTCGCGAGAATGTCCAAAGTTTCAGCGGGATTTCCAAAATGTTGAAAGGAACTCGAAACATGTCAACCTTGGTTTTGAGAATCTCTCCCGGAGTTTGAGAGATTTGGACCTGAAAGGGTACCAATCTTGTCGGGGATTGGGAACCCTTCGACAGAATGTCCAAAGTTTCAGCGGGATTTCCAAAATGTTGAAAGGAACTCGAAACATGTCAACCTTGGTTTTGAGAATCTCTCCCGGAGTTTGAGAGATTTGGACGTGAATGGGTACCAATCTTGTCGGGGATTGGGAACCCTTCGCGAGAATGTCCAAGGTTTCAGCGGGATTTCCAAAATGTTGAAAGGAACTCGAAACATGTCAACCTTGGTTTTGAGAATCTCTCCCGGAGTTTGAGAGATTTGGACGTGAAAGGGTACCAATCTTGTCGGGGATTGGGAACCCTTCGCCAGAATGTCCAAAGTTTCAGCGGGTTTTCCAAAATGTTGAAAGGAACTCGAAACATGTCAACCTTGGTTTTGAGAATCTCTCCCGGAGTTTGAGAGATTTGGACGTGAAAGGGTACCAATCTTGTCGGGGATCGGGAACCCTTCGCGAGAATGTCCAAAGTTTAAGCGGGATTTCCAAAATGTTGAAAGGAACTCGAAACATGTCAACCTTGGTTTTGAGAATCTCTCCCGGAGTTTGAGAGATTTGGACGTGAAAGGGTACCAATCTTGTCGGGGATTGGGAACCCTTCGCGAGAATGTCCAAAGTTTCAGCGGGATTTCCAAAATGTTGAAAGGAACTCAAAACATGTCAACCTTGGTTTTGAGAATCTCTCCCGGACTTTGAGAGATTTGGACTTGAAAGGGTACCAATCTTGTCAGGGATTGGGACCCGTTCGCGAGAATGTCCAAAGTTTCAGCGGGATTTCCAAAATGTTGAAAGGAACTCGAAACATGTCAACCTTGGTTTTGAGAATCTCTCCCGGACTTTGAGAGATTTGGAAGTGAAAGGGTACCAATCTTGTCGGGGATTGGGAACCCTTCGCGAGAATGTCCAAAGTTTCAGCGGGATTTCCAAAATGTTGAAAGGAACTCGAACCATGTCAACCTTGGTTTTGAGAATCTTTCCTGGAGTTTGAGAGATTTGGACGTGAAAGGGTACCAATCTTGTCGGGGATTGGGAACCCTTCGCGACAATGTCCAAAGTTTCAGCGGGATTTCCAAAATGTTGAAAGGAACTCGAAACATGTCAACCTTGGTTTTGAGAATCTCTCCCGGAGTTTGAGAGATTTGGACGTGAAAGGGTACCAGTCTTGTCGGGGATTGGGAACCCTTCGCGAGAATGTCCAAAGTTTCAGCGGGATTTCCAAAATGTTGAAAGGAACTCGAAACATGTCAACCTTGGTTTTGAGAATCTCTCCCGGAGTTTGAGAGATTTGGACGTGAAAGGGTACCAGTCTTGTCGGGGATTGGGAACCCTTCGCGAGAATGTCCAAAGTTTCAGCGGGATTTCCAAAATGTTGAAAGGAACTCGAACCATGTCAACCTTGGTTTTGAGAATCTCTCCCGGAGTTTGAGAGATTTGGACGTGAAAGGGTACCAATCTTCTCGGGGATTGGAAACCCTTCGCCAGAATGTCCATTTTTTCAGCGGGATTTCCAAAATGTTGAAAGGAACTCGAACCATGTCAACCTTGGTTTTGAGAATCTCTCCCGGAGTTTGAGAGATTTGGACGTGAATGGGTACCAATCTTGTCGGGGATTGGGAACCCTTCGCGAGAATGACCAAAGTTTCAGCGGGATTTCCAAAATGTTGAAAGGAACTCGAAACATGTCAACCTTGGTTTTGAGAATCTCTCCCGGAGTTTGAGAGATTTGGACGTGAAAGGGTACCAATCTTGTCGGGGATTGGGAACCCTTCGCGACAATGTCCAAAGTTTCAGCGGGATTTCCAAAATGTTGAAAGGAACTCGAACCATGTCAACCTTGGTTTTGAGAATCTCTCCCGGAGTTTGAGAGATTTGGACGTGAAAGGGTACCAATCTTGTCGGGGATTGTGAACCCTTCGACAGAATGTCCAAAGTTTCAGCGGGGTTTCCAAAATGTTGAAAGGAACTCGAAACATGTCAACCTTGGTTTTGAGAATCTCTCCCGGAGTTTGAGAGATTTGGACGTGAAAGGGTACCAATCTTGTCAGGGATTGGGACCCGTTCGCGAGAATGTCCAAAGTTTCAGCGGGATTTCCAAAATGTTGAAAGGAACTCGAAACATGTCAACCTTGGTTTTGAGAATCTCTCCCGGAGTTTGAGAGATTTGGACGTGAAAGGGTACCAGTCTTGTCGGGGATTGGGAACCCTTCGCGAGAATGTCCAAAGTTTCAGCGGGATTTCCAAAATGTTGAAAGGAACTCGAAACATGTCATCCTTGGTTTTGAGAATCTCTCCCGGAGTTTGAGAGATTTGGACGTGAAAGGGTACCAATCTTGTCGGGGATCGGGAACCCTTCGCGAGAATGTCCAAAGTTTCAGCGGGATTTCCAAAATGTTGAAAGGAACTCGAAACATGTCAACCTTGGTTTTGAGAATCTCTCCCGGAGTTTGAGAGATTTGGACGTGGAAGGGTACCAATATAGTTTGGTATCGGGAACCCTTCGCGAGAATGTCCAAAGTTTCAGCGGGATTTCCAAAATGTTGAAAGGAACTCGAAACATGTCAACCTTGGTTTTGAGAATCTCTCCCGGAGTTTGAGAGATTTGGACGTGAAAGGGTACCAATCTTGTCGGGGATTGGGAACCCTTGGCGAGAATGACCAAAGTTTCAGCGGGATTTCCAAAATGTTGAAAGGAACTCGAAACATGTCAACCTTGGTTTTGAGAATCTCTCCCGGAGTTTGAGAGATTTGGACGTGAAAGGGTACCAGTCTTGTCGGGGATTGGGAATCCTTCGCCAGAATGTCCAAAGTTTCAGCGGGATTTCCAAAATGTTGAAAGGAACTCGAAACATGTCAACCTTGGTTTTGAGAATCTCTCCCGGAGTTTGAGAGATTTGGACGTGAAAGGGTACCAATCTTGTCGGGGATTGGGAACCCTTCGCGAGAATGTCCAAAGTTTCAGCGGAATTTCCAAAATGTTGAAAGGAACTCGAACCATGTCAACCATGGTTTTGAGAATATCTCCCGGAGTTTGAGAGATTTGGACGAAAAAGGGTACCAATCTTGTCGGGGATTGGGAACCCTTCGCGAGAATGTCCAAAGTTTCAGCGGAATTTCCAAAATGTTGAAAGGAACTCGAAACATGTCAACCTTGGTTTTGAGATTCTCTCCCGGAGTTTGAGAGATTTGGACGTGAAAGGGTACAAATCTTGTTGGGGATTGGGAACCCTTCGCGAGAATGACCAAAGTTTCAGCGGGATTTCCAAACTGTTGAAAGGAACTCGAAACATGTCAACCTTGGTTTTGAGAATCTCTCCCGGAGTTTGAGCGATTTGGACGTGAAAGGGTACCAATCTTGTCGGGGATTGGGAACCCTTCGCGAGAATGACCAAAGTTTCAGCGGGATTTCCAAAATGTTGAAAGGAACTCGAAACATGTCAACCTTGGTTTTGAGAATCTCTCCCGGAGTTTGAGAGATTTGGACGTGAAAGGGTACCAATCTTGTCGGGGATTGGGAACCCTTCGCCAGAATGTCCAAAGTTTCAGCGGGATTTCCAAAATGTTGAAAGGAACTCGAAACATGTCACCCTTGGTTTTGAGAATCTCTCCCGGAGTTTGAGAGATTTGGACGTGAAAGGGTACCAATCTTGTCGGGGATTGGGAACCCTTCGCGAGAATGTCCAAAGTTTCAGCGGGATTTCCAAAATGTTGAAAGGAACTCGAAACATGTCAACCTTGGTTTTGAGAATCTCTCCCGGAGTTTGAGAGATTTGGACGTGAAAGGGTACCAATCTTGTCGGGGATTGGGAACCCTTCGCGACAATGTCCAAAGTTTCAGCGGGATTTCCAAAATGTTGAGAGGAACTCGAAACATGTCAACCTTGGTTTTGAGAATCTCTCCCGGAGTTTGAGAGATTTGGACGTGAAAGGGTACCAGTCTTGTCGGGGATTGGGAACCCTTCGCGAGAATGTCCAAAGTTTCAGCGGGATTTCCAAAATGTTGAAAGGAACTCGAAACATGTCAACCTTGGTTTTGAGAATCTCTCCCGGAGTTTGAGAGATTTGGACGTGAAAGGGTACCAATCTTCTCGGGGATTGGGAACCCTTCGCGAGAATGTCCAAAGTTTCAGTGGGATTTCCAAAATGTTGAAAGGAACTCGAAACATGTCAACCTTGGTTTTGAGAATCTCTCCCGGAGTTTGAGAGATTTGGACGTGAAAGGGTACCAATCTTGTCGGGGCTTGGGAACCCTTCGACAGAATGTCCAAAGTTTCAGCGGGATTTCCAAAATGTTGAAAGGAACTCGAAACATGTCAACCTTGGTTTTGAGAATCTCTCCCGGAGTTTGAGAGATTTGGACGTGAATGGGTACCAATCTTGTCGGGGATTGGGAACCCTTCGCGACAATGTCCAAAGTTTCAGCGGGATTTCCAAAATGTTGAAAGGAACTCGAAACATGTCAACCTTGGTTTTGAGAATCTCTCCCGGAGTTTGAGAGATTTGGACGTGAAAGGGTACCAGTCTTGTCGGGGATTGGGAACCCTTCGCGAGAATGTCCAAAGTTTCAGCGGGATTTCCAAAATGTTGAAAGGAACTCGAAACATGTCAACCTTGGTTTTGAGAATCTCTCCCGGAGTTTGAGAGATTTGGACCTGAAAGGGTACCAATCTTGTCGGGGATTGGGAACCCTTCGACAGAATGTCCAAAGTTTCAGCGGGATTTCCAAAATGTTGAAAGGAACTCGAAACATGTCAACCTTGGTTTTGAGAATCTCTCCCGGAGTTTGAGAGATTTGGACGTGAATGGGTACCAATCTTGTCGGGGATTGGGAACCCTTCGCGAGAATGTCCAAGGTTTCAGCGGGATTTCCAAAATGTTGAAAGGAACTCGAAACATGTCAACCTTGGTTTTGAGAATCTCTCCCGGAGTTTGAGAGATTTGGACGTGAAAGGGTACCAATCTTGTCGGGGATTGGGAACCCTTCGCCAGAATGTCCAAAGTTTCAGCGGGTTTTCCAAAATGTTGAAAGGAACTCGAAACATGTCAACCTTGGTTTTGAGAATCTCTCCCGGAGTTTGAGAGATTTGGACGTGAAAGGGTACCAATCTTGTCGGGGATCGGGAACCCTTCGCGAGAATGTCCAAAGTTTAAGCGGGATTTCCAAAATGTTGAAAGGAACTCGAAACATGTCAACCTTGGTTTTGAGAATCTCTCCCGGAGTTTGAGAGATTTGGACGTGAAAGGGTACCAATCTTGTCGGGGATTGGGAACCCTTCGCGAGAATGTCCAAAGTTTCAGCGGGATTTCCAAAATGTTGAAAGGAACTCGAAACATGTCAACCTTGGTTTTGAGAATCTCTCCCGGACTTTGAGAGATTTGGACTTGAAAGGGTACCAATCTTGTCAGGGATTGGGACCCGTTCGCGAGAATGTCCAAAGTTTCAGCGGGATTTCCAAAATGTTGAAAGGAACTCGAAACATGTCAACCTTGGTTTTGAGAATCTCTCCCGGACTTTGAGAGATTTGGAAGTGAAAGGGTACCAATCTTGTCGGGGATTGGGAACCCTTCGCGAGAATGTCCAAAGTTTCAGCGGGATTTCCAAAATGTTGAAAGGAACTCGAACCATGTCAACCTTGGTTTTGAGAATCTTTCCTGGAGTTTGAGAGATTTGGACGTGAAAGGGTACCAATCTTGTCGGGGATTGGGAACCCTTCGCGACAATGTCCAAAGTTTCAGCGGGATTTCCAAAATGTTGAAAGGAACTCGAAACATGTCAACCTTGGTTTTGAGAATCTCTCCCGGAGTTTGAGAGATTTGGACGTGAAAGGGTACCAGTCTTGTCGGGGATTGGGAACCCTTCGCGAGAATGTCCAAAGTTTCAGCGGGATTTCCAAAATGTTGAAAGGAACTCGAAACATGTCAACCTTGGTTTTGAGAATCTCTCCCGGAGTTTGAGAGATTTGGACGTGAAAGGGTACCAGTCTTGTCGGGGATTGGGAACCCTTCGCGAGAATGTCCAAAGTTTCAGCGGGATTTCCAAAATGTTGAAAGGAACTCGAACCATGTCAACCTTGGTTTTGAGAATCTCTCCCGGAGTTTGAGAGATTTGGACGTGAAAGGGTACCAATCTTCTCGGGGATTGGGAACCCTTCGCCAGAATGTCCATTTTTTCAGCGGGATTTCCAAAATGTTGAAAGGAACTCGAACCATGTCAACCTTGGTTTTGAGAATCTCTCCCGGAGTTTGAGAGATTTGGACGTGAATGGGTACCAATCTTGTCGGGGATTGGGAACCCTTCGCGAGAATGACCAAAGTTTCAGCGGGATTTCCAAAATGTTGAAAGGAACTCGAAACATGTCAACCTTGGTTTTGAGAATCTCTCCCGGAGTTTGAGAGATTTGGACGTGAAAGGGTACCAATCTTGTCGGGGATTGGGAACCCTTCGCGACAATGTCCAAAGTTTCAGCGGGATTTCCAAAATGTTGAAAGGAACTCGAACCATGTCAACCTTGGTTTTGAGAATCTCTCCCGGAGTTTGAGAGATTTGGACGTGAAAGGGTACCAATCTTGTCGGGGATTGTGAACCCTTCGACAGAATGTCCAAAGTTTCAGCGGGGTTTCCAAAATGTTGAAAGGAACTCGAAACATGTCAACCTTGGTTTTGAGAATCTCTCCCGGAGTTTGAGAGATTTGGACGTGAAAGGGTACCAATCTTGTCAGGGATTGGGACCCGTTCGCGAGAATGTCCAAAGTTTCAGCGGGATTTCCAAAATGTTGAAAGGAACTCGAAACATGTCAACCTTGGTTTTGAGAATCTCTCCCGGAGTTTGAGAGATTTGGACGTGAAAGGGTACCAATCTTGTCGGGGATCGGGAACCCTTCGCGAGAATGTCCAAAGTTTCAGCTGGATTTCCAAAATGTTGAAAGGAACTCGAAACATGTCAACCTTGGTTTTGAGAATCTCTCCCGGACTTTGAGAGATTTGGACGTGGAAGGGTACCAATATAGTTTGGTATCGGGAACCCTTCGCGAGAATGTCCAAAGTTTCAGCGGGATTTCCAAAATGTTGAAAGGAACTCGAAACATGTCAACCTTGGTTTTGAGAATCTCTCCCGGAGTTTGAGAGATTTGGACGTGAAAGGGTACCAATCTTGTCGGGGATTGGGAACCCTTCGCGAGAATGTCCAAAGTTTCAGCGGAATTTCCAAAATGTTGAAAGGAACTCGAACCATGTCAACCATGGTTTTGAGAATATCTCCCAGAGTTTGAGAGATTTGGACGAGAAAGGGTACCAATCTTGTCGGGGATTGGGAACCCTTCGCGAGAATGTCCAAAGTTTCAGCGGAATTTCCAAAATGTTGAAAGGAACTCGAAACATGTCAACCTTGGTTTTGAGAATCTCTCCCGGAGTTTGAGAGATTTGGACGTGAAAGGGTACAAATCTTGTTGGGGATTGGGAACCCTTCGCGAGAATGACCAAAGTTTCAGCGGGATTTCCAAAATGTTGAAAGGAACTCGAAACATGTCAACCTTGGTTTTGAGAATCTCTCCCGGAGTTTGAGAGATTTGGACGTGAAAGGGTACCAATCTTGTCGGGGATTGGGAACCCTTCGCCAGAATGTCCAAAGTTTCAGCGGGATTTCCAAAATGTTGAAAGGAACTCGAAACATGTCAACCTTGGTTTTGAGAATCTCTCCCGGAGTTTGAGAGATTTGGACGTGAAAGGGTACCAATCTTGTCGGGGATTGGGAACCCTTCGCGAGAATGTCCAAAGTTTCAGCGGGATTTCCAAAATGTTGAAAGGAACTCAAACCATGTCAACCTTGGTTTTGAGAATCTCTCCCGGAGTTTGAGAGATTTGGACGTGAAAGGGTACCAATCTTGTCGGGGATTGGGAACCCTTCGCGAGAATGTCCAAAGTTTCAGCGGGATTTCCAAAATGTTGAAAGGAACTCAAACCATGTCAACCTTGGTTTTGAGAATCTCTCCCGGAGTTTGAGAGATTTGGACGTGAAAGGGTACCAGTCTTGTCGGGGATTGGGAACCCTTCGCGACAATGTCCAAAGTTTCAGCGGGATTTCCAAAATGTTGAAAGGAACTCGAAACATGTCAACCTTGGTTTTGAGAATCTCTCCCGGAGTTTGAGAGATTTGGACGTGAAAGGGTACCAATCTTGTCGGGGATTGGGAACCCTTCGCGAGAATGTCCAAAGTTTCAGCGGGATTTCCAAAATGTTGAGAGGAACTCGAAACATGTCAACCTTGGTTTTGAGAATCTCTCCCGGAGTTTGAGAGATTTGGACGTGAAAGGGTACCAGTCTTGTCGGGGATTGGGAACCCTTCGCGAGAATGTCCAAAGTTTCAGCGGGATTTCCAAAATGTTGAAAGGAACTCGAAACATGTCAACCTTGGTTTTGAGAATCTCTCCCGGAGTTTGAGAGATTTGGACGTGAAAGGGTACCAATCTTGTCGGGGATCGGGACCCCTTCGCGAGAATGTCCAAAGTTTCAGCGGGATTTCCAAAATGCTGAAAGGAACTCAAAAGATGTCAACCTTGGTTTTGAGAATCTCTCCCAGAGTTTGAGAGATTTGGACGTGAAAGGGTACCAGTCTTGTCGGGGATCGGGAACCCTTCGCCAGAATGTCCAAAGTTTCAGCGGGATTTCCAAAATGTTGAAAGGAACTCGAAACATGTCAACCTTGGTTTTGAGAATCTCTCCCGGAGTTTGAGAGATTTGGACGTGAAAGGGTACCAATCTTGTCGGGGATTGGGAACCCTTCGCGAGAATGTCCAAAGTTTCAGCGGAATTTCCAAAATGTTGAAAGGAACTCGAACCATGTCAACCATGGTTTTGAGAATATCTCCCGGAGTTTGAGAGATTTGGACGAGAAAGGGTACCAATCTTGTCGGGGATTGGGAACCCTTCGCGAGAATGTCCAAAGTTTCAGCGGGATTTCCAAAATGTTGAAAGGAACTCGAAACATGTCAACCTTGGTTTTGAGAATCTCTCCCGGAGTTTGAGAGATTTGGACGTGAAAGGGTACCAATCTTGTCGGGGATTGGGAACCCTTCGCGAGAATGTCCAAAGTTTCAGCGGGATTTCCAAAATGTTGAAAGGAACTCGAAACATGTCAACCTTGGTTTTGAGAATCTCTCCCGGAGTTTGAGAGATTTGGACGTGAAAGGGTACCAGTCTTGTCGGGGATTGGGAACCCTTCGCGACAATGTCCAAAGTTTCAGCGGGATTTCCAAAATGTTGAAAGGAACTCGAAACATGTCAACCTTGGTTTTGAGAATCTCTCCCGGAGTTTGAGAGATTTGGACGTGAAAGGGTACCAATCTTGTCGGGGATCGGGACCCCTTCGCGAGAATGTCCAAAGTTTCAGCGGGATTTCCAAAATGTTAAAAGGAACTCAAAAGATGTCAACCTTGGTTTTGAGAATCTCTCCCGGAGTTTGAGAGATTTGGACGTGAAAGGGTACCAGTCTTGTCGGGGATCGGGAACCCTTCGCCAGAATGTCCAAAGTTTCAGCGGGATTTCCAAAATGTTGAAAGGAACTCGAAACATGTCAACCTTGGTTTTGAGAATCTCTCCCGGAGTTTGAGAGATTTGGACGTGAAAGGGTACCAGTCTTGTCGGGGATTGGGAACCCTTCGCGAGAATGTCCAAAGTTTCAGCGGGATTTCCAAAATGTTGAAAGGAACTCGAAACATGTCAACCTTGGTTTTGAGAATCTCTCCCGGAGTTTGAGAGATTTGGACGTGGAAGGGTATCAATATAGTTTGGTATCGGGAACCCTTCGCGAGAATGTCCAAAGTTTCAGCGGGATTTCCAAAATGTTGAAAGGAACTCGAAACATGTCAACCTTGGTTTTGAGAATCTCTCCCGGAGTTTGAGAGATTTGGACGTGAAAGGGTACCAATCTTGTCGGGGATTGGGAACCCTTGGCGAGAATGACCAAAGTTTCAGCGGGATTTCCAAAATGTTGAAAGGAACTCGAAACATGTCAACCTTGGTTTTGAGAATCTCTCCCGGAGTTTGAGAGATTTGGACGTGAAAGGGTACCAGTCTTGTCGGGGATTGGGAATCCTTCGCGAGAATGTCCAAAGTTTCAGCGGGATTTCCAAAATGTTGAAAGGAACTCGAAACATGTCAACCTTGGTTTTGAGAATCTCTCCCAGAGTTTGAGAGATTTGGACGTGAAAGGGTACCAATCTTGTCGGGGATTGGGAACCCTTCGCGAGAATGTCCAAAGTTTCAGCGGAATTTCCAAAATGTTGAAAGGAACTCGAACCATGTCAACCATGGTTTTGAGAATATCTCCCGGAGTTTGAGAGATTTGGACGAGAAAGGGTACCAATCTTGTCGGGGATTGGGAACCCTTCGCGAGAATGTCCAAAGTTTCAGCGGAATTTCCAAAATGTTGAAAGGAACTCGAAACATGTCAACCTTGGTTTTGAGAATCTCTCCCGGAGTTTGAGAGATTTGGACGTGAAAGGGTACAAATCTTGTTGGGGATTGGGAACCCTTCGCGAGAATGACCAAAGTTTCAGCGGGATTTCCAAAATGTTGAAAGGAACTCGAAACATGTCAACCTTGGTTTTGAGAATCTCTCCCGGAGTTTGAGAGATTTGGACGTGAAAGGGTACCAATCTTGTTGGGGATTGGGAACCCTTCGCGAGAATGTCCAAAGTTTCAGCGGGATTTCCAAAATGTTGAAAGGAACTCGAAACATGTCAACCTTGGGTTTGAGAATCTCTCCCGGAGTTTGAGAGATTTGGACGTGAAAGGGTACCAATCTTTTCGGGGATCGGGAACCCTTCGCGAGAATGTCCAAAGTTTCAGCGGGATTTCCAAAATGTTGAAAGGAACTCGAAACATGTCAACCTTGGTTTTGAGAATCTCTCCCGGAGTTTGAGAGATTTGGACGTGAAAGGGTACCAATCTTGTCGGGGATTGGGAACCCTTCGCCAGAATGTCCAAAGTTTCAGCGGGATTTCCAAAATGTTGAAAGGAACTCGAAACATGTCAACCTTGGTTTTGAGAATCTCTCCCGGAGTTTGAGAGATTTGGACGTGAAAGGGTACCAATCTTGTCGGGGATTGGGAACCCTTCGCGAGAATGTCCAAAGTTTCAGCGGGATTTCCAAAATGTTGAAAGGAACTCAAACCATGTCAACCTTGGTTTTGAGAATCTCTCCCGGAGTTTGAGAGATTTGGACGTGAAAGGGTACCAGTCTTGTCGGGGATTGGGAACCCTTCGCGAGAATGTCCAAAGTTTCAGCGGGATTTCCAAAATGTTGAAAGGAACTCGAAACATGTCAACCTTGGTTTTGAGAATCTCTCCCGGAGTTTGAGAGATTTGGACGTGAAAGGGTACCAATCTTGTCGGGGATTGGGAACCCTTCGCGAGAATGTCCAAAGTTTCAGCGGGATTTCCAAAATGTTGAGAGGAACTCGAAACATGTCAACCTTGGTTTTGAGAATCTCTCCCGGAGTTTGAGAGATTTGGACGTGAAAGGGTACCAGTCTTGTCGGGGATTGGGAACCCTTTGCGAGAATGTCCAAAGTTTCAGCGGGATTTCCAAAATGTTGAAAGGAACTCGAAACATGTCAACCTTGGTTTTGAGAATCTCTCCCGGAGTTTGAGAGATTTGGACGTGAAAGGGTACCAATCTTGTTGGGGATCGGGACCCCTTCGCGAGAATGTCCAAAGTTTCAGCGGGATTTCCAAAATGCTGAAAGGAACTCAAAAGATGTCAACCTTGGTTTTGAGAATCTCTCCCGGAGTTTGAGAGATTTGGACGTGAAAGGGTACCAGTCTTGTCGGGGATCGGGAACCCTTCGCCAGAATGTCCAAAGTTTCAGCGGGATTTCCAAAATGTTGAAAGGAACTCGAACCATGTCAACCTTGGTTTTGAGAATCTCTCCCGGAGTTTGAGAGATTTGGACGTGAAAGGGTACCAGTCTTGTCGGGGATTGGGAACCCTTCGCGAGAATGTCCAAAGTTTCAGCGGGATTTCCAAAATGTTGAAAGGAACTCGAAACATGTCATCCTTGGTTTTGAGAATCTCTCCCGGAGTTTGAGAGATTTGGACGTGAAAGGGTACCAATCTTGTCGGGGATCGGGAACCCTTCGCGAGAATGTCCAAAGTTTCAGCGGGATTTCCAAAATGTTGAAAGGAACTCGAAACATGTCAACCTTGGTTTTGAGAATCTCTCCCGGAGTTTGAGAGATTTGGACGTGGAAGGGTACCAATATAGTTTGGTATCGGGAACCCTTCGCGAGAATGTCCAAAGTTTCAGCGGGATTTCCAAAATGTTGAAAGGAACTCGAAACATGTCAACCTTGGTTTTGAGAATCTCTCCCGGAGTTTGAGAGATTTGGACGTGAAAGGGTACCAATCTTGTCGGGGATTGGGAACCCTTGGCGAGAATGACCAAAGTTTCAGCGGGATTTCCAAAATGTTGAAAGGAACTCGAAACATGTCAACCTTGGTTTTGAGAATCTCTCCCGGAGTTTGAGAGATTTGGACGTGAAAGGGTACCAGTCTTGTCGGGGATTGGGAATCCTTCGCCAGAATGTCCAAAGTTTCAGCGGGATTTCCAAAATGTTGAAAGGAACTCGAAACATGTCAACCTTGGTTTTGAGAATCTCTCCCGGAGTTTGAGAGATTTGGACGTGAAAGGGTACCAATCTTGTCGGGGATTGGGAACCCTTCGCGAGAATGTCCAAAGTTTCAGCGGAATTTCCAAAATGTTGAAAGGAACTCGAACCATGTCAACCATGGTTTTGAGAATATCTCCCGGAGTTTGAGAGATTTGGACGAAAAAGGGTACCAATCTTGTCGGGGATTGGGAACCCTTCGCGAGAATGTCCAAAGTTTCAGCGGAATTTCCAAAATGTTGAAAGGAACTCGAAACATGTCAACCTTGGTTTTGAGATTCTCTCCCGGAGTTTGAGAGATTTGGACGTGAAAGGGTACAAATCTTGTTGGGGATTGGGAACCCTTCGCGAGAATGACCAAAGTTTCAGCGGGATTTCCAAACTGTTGAAAGGAACTCGAAACATGTCAACCTTGGTTTTGAGAATCTCTCCCGGAGTTTGAGCGATTTGGACGTGAAAGGGTACCAATCTTGTCGGGGATTGGGAACCCTTCGCGAGAATGACCAAAGTTTCAGCGGGATTTCCAAAATGTTGAAAGGAACTCGAAACATGTCAACCTTGGTTTTGAGAATCTCTCCCGGAGTTTGAGAGATTTGGACGTGAAAGGGTACCAATCTTGTCGGGGATTGGGAACCCTTCGCCAGAATGTCCAAAGTTTCAGCGGGATTTCCAAAATGTTGAAAGGAACTCGAAACATGTCACCCTTGGTTTTGAGAATCTCTCCCGGAGTTTGAGAGATTTGGACGTGAAAGGGTACCAATCTTGTCGGGGATTGGGAACCCTTCGCGAGAATGTCCAAAGTTTCAGCGGGATTTCCAAAATGTTGAAAGGAACTCGAACCATGTCAACCTTGGTTTTGAGAATCTCTCCCGGAGTTTGAGAGATTTGGACGTGAAAGGGTACCAGTCTTGTCGGGGATTGGGAACCCTTCGCGACAATGTCCAAAGTTTCAGCGGGATTTCCAAAATGTTGAGAGGAACTCGAAACATGTCAACCTTGGTTTTGAGAATCTCTCCCGGAGTTTGAGAGATTTGGACGTGAAAGGGTACCAGTCTTGTCGGGGATTGGGAACCCTTCGCGAGAATGTCCAAAGTTTCAGCGGGATTTCCAAAATGTTGAAAGGAACTCGAAACATGTCAACCTTGGTTTTGAGAATCTCTCCCGGAGTTTGAGAGATTTGGACGTGAAAGGGTACCAATCTTCTCGGGGATTGGGAACCCTTCGCGAGAATGTCCAAAGTTTCAGTGGGATTTCCAAAATGTTGAAAGGAACTCGAAACATGTCAACCTTGGTTTTGAGAATCTCTCCCGGAGTTTGAGAGATTTGGACGTGAAAGGGTACCAATCTTGTCGGGGCTTGGGAACCCTTCGCCAGAATGTCCAAAGTTTCAGCGGGATTTCCAAAATGTTGAAAGGAACTCGAAACATGTCAACCTTGGTTTTGAGAATCTCTCCCGGAGTTTGAGAGATTTGGACGTGAATGGGTACCAATCTTGTCGGGGATTGGGAACCCTTCGCGACAATGTCCAAAGTTTCAGCGGGATTTCCAAAATGTTGAAAGGAACTCGAAACATGTCAACCTTGGTTTTGAGAATCTCTCCCGGAGTTTGAGAGATTTGGACGTGAAAGGGTACCAGTCTTGTCGGCATTGGGAACCCTTCGCGAGAATGTCCAAAGTTTCAGCGGATTTTCCAAAATGTTGAAAGGAACTCGAAACATGTCAACCTTGGTTTTGAGAATCTCTCCCGGAGTTTGAGAGATTTGGACCTGAAAGGGTACCAATCTTGTCGGGGATTGGGAACCCTTCGACAGAATGTCCAAAGTTTCAGCGGGATTTCCAAAATGTTGAAAGGAACTCGAAACATGTCAACCTTGGTTTTGAGAATCTCTCCCGGAGTTTGAGAGATTTGGACGTGAATGGGTACCAATCTTGTCGGGGATTGGGAACCCTTCGCGAGAATGTCCAAGGTTTCAGCGGGATTTCCAAAATGTTGAAAGAAACTCGAAACATGTCAACCTTGGTTTTGAGAATCTCTCCCGGAGTTTGAGAGATTTGGACGTGAAAGGGTACCAATCTTGTCGGGGATTGGGAACCCTTCGCCAGAATGTCCAAAGTTTCAGCGGGTTTTCCAAAATGTTGAAAGGAACTCGAAACATGTCAACCTTGGTTTTGAGAATCTCTCCCGGAGTTTGAGAGATTTGGACGTGAAAGGGTACCAATCTTGTCGGGGATTGGGAACCCTTCGCGAGAATGTCCAAAGTTTAAGCGGGATTTCCAAAATGTTGAAAGGAACTCGAAACATGTCAACCTTGGTTTTGAGAATCTCTCCCGGAGTTTGAGAGATTTGGACGTGAAAGGGTACCAATCTTGTCGGGGATTGGGAACCCTTCGCGAGAATGTCCAAAGTTTCAGCGGGATTTCCAAAATGTTGAAAGGAACTCGAAACATGTCAACCTTGGTTTTGAGAATCTCTCCCGGACTTTGAGAGATTTGGACTTGAAAGGGTACCAATCTTGTCAGGGATTGGGACCCGTTCGCGAGAATGTCCAAAGTTTCAGCGGGATTTCCAAAATGTTGAAAGGAACTCGAAACATGTCAACCTTGGTTTTGAGAATCTCTCCCGGACTTTGAGAGATTTGGAAGTGAAAGGGTACCAATCTTGTCGGGGATTGGGAACCCTTCGCGAGAATGTCCAAAGTTTCAGCGGGATTTCCAAAATGTTGAAAGGAACTCGAACCATGTCAACCTTGGTTTTGAGAATCTTTCCTGGAGTTTGAGAGATTTGGACGTGAAAGGGTACCAATCTTGTCGGGGATTGGGAACCCTTCGCGACAATGTCCAAAGTTTCAGCGGGATTTCCAAAATGTTGAAAGGAACTCGAAACATGTCAACCTTGGTTTTGAGAATCTCTCCCGGAGTTTGAGAGATTTGGACGTGAAAGGGTACCAGTCTTGTCGGGGATTGGGAACCCTTTGACAGAATGTCCAAAGTTTCAGCGGGATTTCCAAAATGTTGAAAGGAACTCGAAACATGTCAACCTTGGTTTTGAGAATCTCTCCCGGAGTTTGAGAGATTTGGACGTGAAAGGGTACCAGTCTTGTCGGGGATTGGGAACCCTTCGCGAGAATGTCCAAAGTTTCAGCGGGATTTCCAAAATGTTGAAAGGAACTCGAACCATGTCAACCTTGGTTTTGAGAATCTCTCCCGGAGTTTGAGAGATTTGGACGTGAAAGGGTACCAATCTTCTCGGGGATTGGGAACCCTTCGCCAGAATGTCCATTTTTTCAGCGGGATTTCCAAAATGTTGAAAGGAACTCGAACCATGTCAACCTTGGTTTTGAGAATCTCTCCCGGAGTTTGAGAGATTTGGACGTGAATGGGTACCAATCTTGTCGGGGATTGGGAACCCTTCGCGAGAATGTCCAAAGTTTCAGCGGGATTTCCAAAATGTTGAAAGGAACTCGAAACATGTCAACCTTGGTTTTGAGAATCTCTCCCGGAGTTTGAGAGATTTGGACGTGAAAGGGTACCAATCTTGTCGGGGATTGTGAACCCTTCGACAGAATGTCCAAAGTTTCAGCGGGGTTTCCAAAATGTTGAAAGGAACTCGAAACATGTCAACCTTGGTTTTGAGAATCTCTCCCGGAGTTTGAGAGATTTGGACGTGAAAGGGTACCAATCTTGTCAGGGATTGGGACCCGTTCGCGAGAATGTCCAAAGTTTCAGCGGGATTTCCAAAATGTTGAAAGGAACTCGAAATATGTCAACCTTGGTTTTGAGAATCTCTCCCGGAGTTTGAGAGATTTGGACGTGAAAGGGTACCAATCTTGTCGGGGATCGGGAACCCTTCGCGAGAATGTCCAAAGTTTCAGCTGGATTTCCAAAATGTTGAAAGGAACTCGAAACATGTCAACCTTGGTTTTGAGAATCTCTCCCGGACTTTGAGAGATTTGGACGTGGAAGGGTACCAATATAGTTTGGTATCGGGAACCCTTCGCGAGAATGTCCAAAGTTTCAGCGGGATTTCCAAAATGTTGAAAGGAACTCGAAACATGTCAACCTTGGTTTTGAGAATCTCTCCCGGAGTTTGAGAGATTTGGACGTGAAAGTGTACCAATCTTGTCGGGGATCAGGTACCCTTCGCGAGAATGTCCAAAGTTTCAGCGGGATTTCCAAAATGTTGAAAGGAACTCAAAAGATGTCAACCTTGGTTTTGAGAATCTCTCCCGGAGTTTGAGAGATTTGGACGTGAAAGGGTACCAATCTTGTCGGGGATTGGGAACCCTTCGCGAGAATGACCAAAGTTTCAGCGGGATTTCCAAAATGTTGAAAGAAACTCGAAACATGTCAACCTTGGTTTTGAGAATCTCTCCCGGAGTTTGAGAGATTTGGACGTGAAAGGGTACCAGTCTTGTCGGGGATTGGGAATCCTTCGCCAGAATGTCCAAAGTTTTAGCGGGATTTCCAAAATGTTGAAAGGAACTCGAAACATGTCAACCTTGGTTTTGAGAATCTCTCCCGGAGTTTGAGAGATTTGGACGTGAAAGGGTACCAATCTTGTCGGGGATTGGGAACCCTTCGCGAGAATGTCCAAAGTTTCAGCGGGATTTCCAAAATGTTGAAAGGAACTCGAACCATGTCAACCATGGTTTTGAGAATCTCTCCCGGAGTTTGAGAGATTTGGACGTGAAAGGGTACCAATCTTGTCGGGGATTGGGAACCCTTCGCGAGAATGTCCAAAGTTTCAGCGGGATTTCCAAAATGTTGAAAGGAACTCGAAACATGTCAACCTTGGTTTTGAGAATCTCTCCCGGAGTTTGAGAGATTTGGACGTGAAAGGGTACCAATCTTGTCGGGAATTGGGAACCCTTCGCGAGAATGTCCAAAGTTTCAGCGGGATTTCCAAAATGTTGAAAGGAACAAGAAACATGTCAACCTTGGTTTTGAGAATCTCTCCCGGAGTTTGAGAGATTTGGACGTGAAAGTGTACCAATCTTGTCGGGGATCAGGTACCCTTCGCGAGAATGTCCAAAGTTTCAGCGGGATTTCCAAAATGTTGAAAGGAACTCGAAACATGTCAACCTTGGTTTTGAGAATCTCTCCCGGAGTTTGAGAGATTTGGACGTGAAAGGGTACCAATCTTGTCGGGGATTGGGAACCCTTCGCGAGAATGTCCAAAGTTTCAGCGGAATTTCCAAAATGTTGAAAGGAGCTCGAACCATGTCAACCATGGTTTTGAGAATCTCTCCCGGAGTTTGAGAGATTTGGACGTGAAAGGGTACCAATCTTGTCGGGGATTGGGAACCCTTCGCGAGAATGTCCAAAGTTTCAGCGGGATTTCCAAAATGTTGAAAGGAACTCGAAACATGTCAACCTTGGTTTTGAGAATCTCTCCCGGAGTTTGAGAGATTTGGACGTGAAAGGGTACCAATCTTGTCGGGGATTGGGAACCCTTCGCGACAATGTCCAAAGTTTCAGCGGGATTTCCAAAATGTTGAGAGGAACTCGAAACATGTCAACCTTGGTTTTGAGAATCTCTCCCGGAGTTTGAGAGATTTGGACGTGAAAGGGTACCAGTCTTGTCGGGGATTGGGAACCCTTCGCGACATTGTCCAAAGTTTCAGCGGGATTTCCAAAATGTTGAAAGGAACTCGAAACATGTCAACCTTGGTTTTGAGAATCTCTCCCGGAGTTTGAGAGATTTGGACGTGAAAGGGTACCAATCTTGTCGGGGATCGGGACCCCTTCGCGAGAATGTCCAAAGTTTCAGCGGGATTTCCAAAATGTTGAAAGGAACTCAAAAGATGTCAACCTTGGTTTTGAGAATCTCTCCCGGAGTTTGAGAGATTTGGACGTGAAAGGGTACCAATCTTGTCGGGGATCGGGAACCCTTCGCGAGAATGTCCAAAGTTTCAGCGGGATTTCCAAAATGTTGAAAGGAACTCGAACCATGTCAACCTTGGTTTTGAGAATCTCTCCCGGAGTTTGAGAGATTTGGACGTGAAAGAGTACCAGTCTTGTCGGGGATCGGGAACCCTTCGCGAGAATGTCCAAAGTTTCAGCGGGATTTCCAAAATGTTGAAAGGAACTCGAAACATGTCAACCTTGGTTTTGAGAATCTCTCCCGGAGTTTGAGAGATTTGGACGTGAAAGGGTACCAATCTTGTCGGGGATTGGGAACCCTTCGCCAGAATGTCCAAAGTTTCAGCGGGATTTCCAAAATGTTGAAAGGATCTCGAAACATGTCAACCTTGGTTTTGAGAATCTCTCCCGGAGTGTGAGAGATTTGGACGTGAAAGGGTACCAATCTTGTCGGGGATCGGGAACCCTTCGCGAGAATGTCCAAAGTTTCAGCGGTATTTCCAAAATGTTGAAAGGAACTCGAAACATGTCAACCTTGGTTTTGAGAATCTCTCCCGGAGTTTGAGAGATTTGGACGTGAAAGGGTACCAGTCTTGTCGGGGATTGGGAACCCTTCGCGAGAATGTCCAAAGTTTCAGCGGGATTTCCAAAATGTTGAAAGGAACTCGAAACATGTCAACCTTGGTTTTGAGAATCTCTCCCGGAGTTTGAGAGATTTGGACGTGAAAGGGTACCAATCTTGTCGGGGATTGGGAACCCTTCGCGAGAATGTCCAAAGTTTCAGCGGGATTTCCAAAATGTTGAAAGGAACAAGAAACATGTCAACCTTGGTTTTGAGAATCTCTCCCGGAGTTTGAGAGATTTGGACGTGAAAGTGTACCAATCTTGTCGGGGATCAGGTACCCTTCGCGAGAATGTCCAAAGTTTCAGCGGGATTTCCAAAATGTTGAAAGGAACTCGAAACATGTCAACCTTGGTTTTGAGAATCTCTCCCGGAGTTTGAGAGATTTGGACGTGAAAGGGTACCAATCTTGTCGGGGATTGGGAACCCTTCGCGACAATGTCCAAAGTTTCAGCGGAATTTCCAAAATGTTGAAAGGAGCTCGAACCATGTCAACCATGGTTTTGAGAATCTCTCCCGGAGTTTGAGAGATTTGGACGTGAAAGGGTACCAATCTTGTCGGGGATTGGGAACCCTTCGCGAGAATGTCCAAAGTTTCAGCGGGATTTCCAAAATGTTGAAAGGAATTCGAAACATGTCAACCTTGGTTTTGAGAATCTCTCCCGGAGTTTGAGAGATTTGGACGTGAAAGGGTACCAATCTTGTCGGGGATCGAGAACCCTTCGCGACAATGTCCAAAGTTTCAGCGGGATTTCCAAAATGTTGAAAGGAACTCGAAACATGTCAACCTTGGTTTTGAGAATCTCTCCCGGAGTTTGAGAGATTTGGACGTGAAAGGGTACCAATCTTGTCGGGGATTGGGAACCCTTCGCGAGAATGTCCAAAGTTTCAGCGGGATTTCCAAAATGTTGAAAGGAACAAGAAACATGTCAACCTTGGTTTTGAGAATCTCTCCCGGACTTTGAGAGATTTGGACGTAAAAGTGTACCAATCTTGTCGGGGATCACGTACCCTTCGCGAGAATGTCCAAAGATTCAGCGGGATTTCCAAAATGTTGAAAGGAACTCGAAACATGTCAACCTTGGTTTTGAGAATCTCTCCCGGAGTTTGAGAGATTTGGACGTGAAACGGTACCAATCTTGTCGGGGATTGGGAACCCTTCGCGAGAATGTCCAAAGTTTCAGCGGGATTTCCAAAATGTTGAAAGGAACTCGAAACATGTCAACCTCGGTTTTGAGAATCTCTCCCGGAGTTTGAGAGATTTGGACGTGAAAGGGTACCAATCTTGTCGGGGATTGGGAACCCTTCGCGAGAATGTCCAAAGTTTCAGCGGAATTTCCAAAATGTTGAAAGGAACTCGAACCATGTCAACCATGGTTTTGAGAATCTCTCCCGGAGTTTGAGAGATTTGGACGTGAAAGGGTACCAATCTTGTCGGGGATTGGGAACCCTTCGCGAGAATGTCCAAAGTTTCAGCGGGATTTCCAAAATGTTGAAAGGAACTCGAACCATGTCAACCTTGGTTTTGAGAATCTCTCCCGGAGTTTGAGAGATTTGGACGTGAAAGGGTACCAATCTTGTCGGGGATCGAGAAACCTTCGCGACAATGTCCAAAGTTTCAGCGGGATTTCCAAAATGTTGAAAGGAACTCGAAACATGTCAACCTTGGTTTTGAGAATCTCTCCCGGAGTTTGAGAGATTTGGACGTGAAAGGGTACCAATCTTGTCGGGGATTGGGAACCCTTCGCGAGAATGTCCAAAGTTTCAGCGGGATTTCCAAAATGTTGAAAGGAACAAGAAACATGTCAACCTTGGTTTTGAGAATCTCTCCCGGAGTTTGAGAGATTTGGACGTGAAAGTGTACCAATCTTGTCGGGGATCACGTACCCTTCGCGAGAATGTCCAAAGATTCAGCGGGATTTCCAAAATGTTGAAAGGAACTCGAAACATGTCAACCTTGGTTTTGAGAATCTCTCCCGGAGTTTCAGAGATTTGGACGTGAAAGTGTACCAATCTTGTCGGGGATTGGGAACCCTTCGCGAGAATGTCCAAAGTTTCAGCGGGATTTCCAAAATGTTGAAAGGAACTCGAAACATGTCAACCTTGGTTTTGAGAATCTCTCCCGGAGTTTGAGAGATTTGGACGTGAAAGGGTACCAATCTTGTCGGGGATTGGGAACCCTTCGCGAGAATGTCCAAAGTTTCAGCGGAATTTCCAAAATGTTGAAAGGAACTCGAACCATGTCAACATTGGTTTTGAGAATCTCTCCCGGAGTTTGAGAGATTTGGACGTGAAAGGGTACCAGTCTTGTCGGATATTGGGAACCCTTCGCGAGAATGTGCAAAGTTTCAGCGGGATTTCCAAAATGTTGAAAGGAACTCGAAACCTGTCAACCTTGGTTTTGAGAATCTCTCCCGGAGTTTGAGAGATTTGGACGTGAAATGGTACCAATCTTGTCGGGGATTGGGAACCCTTCGCGAGAATGTCCAAAGTTTCAGCGGGATTTCCAAAATGTTGAAAGGAACTGGAAACATGTCAACCTTGGTTTTGAGAATCTCTCCCGGAGTTTGAGACATTTGGACGTGAAAGGGTACCAATCTTGTCGGGGATTGGGAACCCTTCGCGAGAATGTCCAAAGTTTCAGTGGGATTTCCAAAATGTTGAAAGGAACTCGAAACATGTCAACCTTGGTTTTGAGAATCTCTCCCGGAGTTTGGGAGATTTGGACGTGAAAGGGTACCAATCTTGTCGGGGATTGGGAACCCTTCGCGAGAATGTCCAAAGTTTCAGCGGGATTTCCAAAATGTTGAAAGGAACTCGAAACATGTCAACCTTGGTTTTGAGAATCTCTCCCGGAGTTTGAGAGATTTGGACGTGAAAGGGTACCAATCTTGTCGGGGATTGGGAACCCTTCGCGAGAATGTCCAAAGTTTCAGCGGGATTTCCAAAATGTTGAAAGGAACTCGAAACATGTCAACCTTGGTTTTGAGAATCTCTCCCGGAGTTTGAGAGATTTGGACGTGAAAGGGTACCAATCTTGTCGGGGATTGGGAACCCTTCGCGAGAATGTCCAAAGTTTCAGCGGGATTTCCAAAATGTTGAAAGGAACTCGAAACATGTCAACATTGGTTTTGAGAATCTCTGCCGGAGTTTGAGAGATTTGGACGTGAAAGTGTACCAATCTTGTCGAGGATCAGGTACCCTTCGCGAGAATGTCCAAAGTTTCAGCGGAATTTCCAAAATGTTGAAAGGAACTCGAAACATGTCAACCTTGGTTTTGAGAATCTCTCCCGGAGTTTGAGAGATTTGGACGTGAAAGGGTACCAATCTAGTCGGGGATTAGGAACCCTTCGCGAGAATGTCCAAAGTTTCAGCGGGATTTCCAAAATGTTGAAAGGAACAAGAAACATGTCAACCTTGGTTTTGAGAATCTCTCCCGGAGTTTGAGAGATTTGGACGTGAAAGTGTACCAATCTTGTCGGGGATCACGTACCCTTCGCGAGAATGTCCAAAGTTTCAGCGGGATTTCCAAAATGTGGAAAGGAACTCGAAACACGTCAACCTTGGTTTTGAGAATCTCTCCCGGAGTTTGAGAGATTTGGACGTGAAAGGGTACCAATCTTGTCGGGGATCGGGAACCCTTCGCGAGAATGTCCAAAGTTTCAGCGGGATTTCCAAAATGTTGAAAGGAACTCGAACCATGTCAACCTTGGTTTTGAGAATCTCTCCCGGAGTTTGAGAGATTTGGACGTGAAAGGGTACCAATCTTGTTGGGGATTGGGAACCCTTCGCGAGAATGTCCAAAGTTTCAGCGGGATTTCCAAACTGTTGAAAGGAATTCGAAACATGTCAACCTTGGTTTTGAGAATCTCTCCCGGAGTTTGAGAGATTTGGACGTGAAAGTGTACCAATCTTGTCGGGGATCACGTACCCTTCGCGAGAATGTCCAAAGATTCAGCGGGATTTCCAAAATGTTGAAAGGAACTCGAAACATGTCAACCTTGGTTTTGAGAATCTCTCCCGGAGTTTGAGAGATTTGGACGTGAAAGGGTACCAATCTTGTCGGGGATTGGGAACCCTTCGCGAGAATGTCCAAAGTTTCAGCGGGATTTCCAAACTGTTGAAAGGAACTCGAAACATGTCAACCTTGGTTTTGAGAATCTCTCACGGAGTTTCAGAGATTTGGACGTGAAAGGGTACCAATCTTGTCGGGGATCGGGAACCCTTCGCGAGAATGTCCAAAGTTTCAGCGGAATTTCCAAAATGTTGAAAGGAACTCGAACCATGTCAAGCTTGGTTTTGAGAATCTCTCCCGGAGTTTGAGAGATTTGGACGTGAAAGGGTACCAATCTTGTCGGGGATTGGGAACTCTTCGCATGAATGTCCAAAGTTTCAGCGGGATTTCCAAAATGTTGAAAGGAACTCGAAACATGTCAACCTTGGTTTTGAGAATCTCTCCCGGAGTTTGAGAGATTTGGACGTGAAAGGGTACCAATCTTGTTGGGGATTGGGAACCCTTCGCGAGAATGACCAAAGCTTCAGCGGGATTTCCAAACTGTTGAAAGGAACAAGAAACATGTCAACCTTGGTTTTGAGAATCTCTCCCGGAGTTTGAGAGATTTGGACGTGAAAGGGTACCAGTCTTGTCGGGGATTGGGAACCCTTCGCGAGAATGTCCAAAGTTTCAGCGGGATTTCCAAAATGTTGAAAGGAACTCGAAACCTGTCAACCTTGGTTTTGAGAATCTCTCCCGGAGTTTGAGAGATTTGGACGTGAAAGGGTAACAATCTTGTCGGGGATTGGGAACCCTTCGCGAGAATGTCCAAAGTTTCAGCGGGATTTCCAAAATGTTGAAAGGAACTCGAAACATGTCAACCTTGGTTTTGAGAATCTCTCCCGGAGTTTGAGAGATTTGGACGTGAAAGGGTACCAATCTTGTCGGGGATCGGGAACCCTTCGCGAGAATGTCCAAAGTTTCAGCGGGATTTCCAAAATGTTGAAAGGAACTCGAAACATGTCAACCTTGGTTTTGAGAATCTCTCCCGGAGTTTGAGAGATTTGGACGTGAAAGGGTACCAATCTAGTCGGGGATTGGGAACCCTTCGCGAGAATGTCCAAAGTTTCAGCGGGATTTCCAAAATGTTGAAAGGAACTCGAAACATGTCAACCTTGGTTTTGAGAATCTCTCCCGGAGTTTGAGAGATTTGGACGTGAAAGGGTACCAATCTTGTCGGGGATCGGGAACCCTTCGCGAGAATGTCCAAAGTTTCAGCGGGATTTCCAAAATGTTGAAAGGAACTCGAAACATGTCAACCTTGGTTTTGAGAATCTCTCCCGGAGTTTGAGAGATTTGGACGTGAAAGAATACCAATCTTGTCGGGGATCAGGTACCCTTCGCGAGAATGTCCAAAGTTTCAGCGGGATTTCCAAAATGTTGAAAGGAACTCGAAACATGTCAACCTTGGTTTTGAGAATCTCTCCCGGAGTTTGAGAGATTTGGACGTGAAAGGGTACCAATCTAGTCGGGGATTAGGAACCCTTCGCGAGAATGTCCAAAGTTTCAGCGGGATTTCCAAAATGTTGAAAGGAACTCGAAACATGTCAACCTTTGTTTTGAGAATCTCTCCCGGAGTTTGAGAGATTTGGACGTGAAAGGGTACCAATCTAGTCGGGGATTAGGAACCCTTCGCGAGAATGTCCAAAGTTTCAGCGGGATTTCCAAAATGTTGAAAGGAACAAGAAACATGTCAACCTTGGTTTTGAGAATCTCTCCCGGAGTTTGAGAGATTTGGACGTGAAAGGGTACCAATCTTGTCGGGGAATGGGAACCCTTCGCGACAATGTCCAAAGTTTCAGCGGGATTTCCAAAATGTTGAAAGGAACTCGAAACATGTCAACCTTGGTTTTGAGAATCTCTCCCGGAGTTTGAGAGATTTGGACGTGAAAGGGTACCAATCTTGTCGGGGATTGGGAACCCTTCGCGAGAATGTCCAAAGTTTCAGCGGGATTTCCAAAATGTTGAAAGGAACTCGAAACATGTCAACCTTGGTTTTGAGAATCTCTCCCGGAGTTTGAGAGATTTGGACGTGAAAGGGTACCAATCTAGTCGGGGATTAGGAACCCTTCGCGAGAATGTCCAAAGTTTCAGCGGGATTTCCAAAATGTTGAGAGGAACTCGAAACATGTCAACCTTGGTTTTGAGAATCTCTCCCGGAGTTTGAGAGATTTGGACGTGAAAGAGTACCAGTCTTGTCGGGGATCGGGAACCCTTCGCGAGAATGTCCAAAGTTTCAGCGGGATTTCCAAAATGTTGAAAGGAACTCGAAACATGTCAACCTTGGTTTTGAGAATCTCTCCCGGAGTTTGAGAGATTTGGACGTGAAAGGGTACCAATCTTGTCGGGGATTGGGAACCCTTCGCCAGAATGTCCAAAGTTTCAGCGGGATTTCCAAAATGTTGAAAGGAACTCGAACCATGTCAACCTTGGTTTTGAGAATCTCTCCCGGAGTTTGAGAGATTTGGACGTGAAAGGGTACCAATCTTGTCGAGGATTGGGAACCCTTCGCGACAATGTCCAAAGTTTCAGCGGGATTTCCAAAATGTTGAAAGGAACTCGAAACATGTCAACCTTGGTTTTGAGAATCTCTCCCGGAGTTTGAGAGATTTGGACGTGAAAGGGTACCAATCTTGTCGGGGATTGGGAACCCTTCGCGAGAATGTCCAAAGTTTCAGCGGGATTTCCAAAATGTTGAAAGGAACTCGAACCATGTCAACCTTGGTTTTGAGAATCTCTCCCGGAGTTTGAGAGATTTGGACGTGAAAGGGTACCAATCTTGTCGGGGATTGGGAACCCTTCGCGAGAATGTCCAAAGTTTCAGCGGGATTTCCAAAATGTTGAAAGGAACTCGAAACATGTCAACCTTGGTTTTGAGAATCTCTCCCGGAGTTTGAGAGATTTGGACGTGAAAGGGTACCAGTCTTGTCGGGGATTGGGAACCCTTCGCGACAATGTCCAAAGTTTCAGTGGGGTTTCCAAAATGTTGAAAGGAACTCGAAACCTGTCAACCTTGGTTTTGAGAATCTCTCCCGGAGTTTGAGAGATTTGGACGTGACAGGGTACCAATCTTGTCGGAGATTGGGAACCCTTCGCGAGAATGTCCAAAGTTTCAGCGGGATTTCCAAAATGTTGAAAGGAACTCGAAACATGTCAACCTTGGTTTTGAGAATCTCTCCCGGAGTTTGAGAGATTTGGACGTGAAAGGGTACCAATCTTGTCGGGGATCGGGAACCCTTCGCGAGAATGTCCAAAGTTTCAGCGGGATTTCCAAAATGTTGAAAGGAACTCGAACCATGTCAACCTTGGTTTTGAGAATCTCTCCCGGAGTTTGAGAGATTTGGACGTGAAAGGGTACCAGTCTTGTCGGGGATCGTGAACCCTTCGCGAGAATGTCCAAAGTTTCAGCGGGATTTCCAAAATGTTGAAAGGAACTCGAAACATGTCAACCTTGGTTTTGAGAATCTCTCCCGGAGTTTGAGAGATTTGGACGTGAAAGGGTACCAATCTTGTCGGGGATCGAGAACCCTTCGCGAGAATGTCCAAAGTTTCAGCGGGATTTCCAAAATGTTGAAAGGAACTCGAAACATGTCAACCTTGGTTTTGAGAATCTCTCCCGGAGTTTGAGAGATTTGGACGTGAAAGTGTACCAATCTTGTCGGGGATCAGGTACCCTTCGCGAGAATGTCCAAAGTTTCAGCGGGATTTCCAAAATGTTGAAAGGAACTCGAACCATGTCAACCTTGGTTTTGAGAATCTCTCCCGGAGTTTGAGAGATTTGGACGTGAAAGGGTACCAATCTAGTCGGGGATTAGGAACCCTTCGCGAGAATGTCCAAAGTTTCAGCGGGATTTCCAAAATGTTGAAAGGAACTCGAAACATGACAACCTTGGTTTTGAGAATCTCTCCCGGAGTTTGAGAGATTTGGACGTGAAAGTGTACCAATCTTGTCGGGGATCGAGAACCCTTCGCGAGAATGTCCAAAGTTTCAGCGGGATTTCCAAAATGTTGAAAGGAACTCGAAACATGTCAACCTTGGTTTTGAGAATCTCTCCCGGAGTTTGAGAGATTTGGACGTGAAAGGGTACCAATCTTGTCGGGTATTGGGAACCCTTCGCGAGAATGTCCAAAGTTTCAGCGGGATTTCCAAAATGTTGAAAGGAACTCAAACCATGTCAACCTTGGTTTTGAGAATCTCTCCCGGACTTTGAGAGATTTGGACGTGAAAGTGTACCAATCTTGTCGGGGATCACGTACCCTTCGCGAGAATGTCCAAAGATTCAGCGGGATTTCCAAAATGTTGAAAGGAACTCGAAACATGTCAACCTTGGTTTTGAGAATCTCTCCCAGAGTTTGAGAGATTTGGACGTGAAAGGGTACCAATCTTGTCGGGGATTGGGAACCCTTCGCGAGAATGTCCAAAGTTTCAGCAGGATTTCCAAAATGTTGAAAGGAACTTGAAACATGTCAACCTTGGTTTTGAGAATCTCTCCCAGAGTTTGAGAGATTTGGACGTGAAGGGTACCAATCTTGTCGGGGATTGGGAACCCTTCGCGAGAATGTCCAAAGTTTCAGCGGAATTTCCAAAATGTTGAAAGGAACTCGTACCATGTCAACCATGGTTTTGAGAATCTCTCCCGGAGTTTGAGAGATTTGGACGTGAAAGGGTACCAATCTTGTCGGGGATTGGGAACTCTTCGCGAGAATGTCCAAAGTTTCAGCGGGATTTCCAAAATGTTGAAAGGAACTCGAACCATGTCAACCTTGGTTTTGAGAATCTCTCCCGGAGTTTGAGAGATTTGGACGTGAAAGGGTACCAGTCTTGTCGGGGATCGTGAACCCTTCGCGAGAATGTCCAAAGTTTCAGCGGGATTTCCAAAATGTTGAAAGGAACTCGAAACATGTCAACCTTGGTTTTGAGAATCTCTCCCGGAGTTTGAGAGATTTGGACGTGAAAGGGTACCAATCTTGTCGGGGATCGAGAACCCTTCGCGAGAATGTCCAAAGTTTCAGCGGGATTTCCAAAATGTTGAAAGGAACTCGAAACATGTCAACCTTGGTTTTGAGAATCTCTCCCGGAGTTTGAGAGATTTGGACGTGAAAGTGTACCAATCTTGTCGGGGATCAGGTACCCTTCGCGAGAATGTCCAAAGTTTCAGCGGGATTTCCAAAATGTTGAAAGGAACTCGAACCATGTCAACCTTGGTTTTGAGAATCTCTCCCGGAGTTTGAGAGATTTGGACGTGAAAGGGTACCAATCTAGTCGGGGATTAGGAACCCTTCGCGAGAATGTCCAAAGTTTCAGCGGGATTTCCAAAATGTTGAAAGGAACTCGAAACATGACAACCTTGGTTTTGAGAATCTCTCCCGGAGTTTGAGAGATTTGGACGTGAAAGTGTACCAATCTTGTCGGGGATCGAGAACCCTTCGCGAGAATGTCCAAAGTTTCAGCGGGATTTCCAAAATGTTGAAAGGAACTCGAAACATGTCAACCTTGGTTTTGAGAATCTCTCCCGGAGTTTGAGAGATTTGGACGTGAAAGGGTACCAATCTTGTCGGGTATTGGGAACCCTTCGCGAGAATGTCCAAAGTTTCAGCGGGATTTCCAAAATGTTGAAAGGAACTCAAACCATGTCAACCTTGGTTTTGAGAATCTCTCCCGGACTTTGAGAGATTTGGACGTGAAAGTGTACCAATCTTGTCGGGGATCACGTACCCTTCGCGAGAATGTCCAAAGATTCAGCGGGATTTCCAAAATGTTGAAAGGAACTCGAAACATGTCAACCTTGGTTTTGAGAATCTCTCCCGGAGTTTGAGAGATTTGGACGTGAAAGGGTACCAATCTTGTCGGGGATTGGGAACCCTTCGCGAGAATGTCCAAAGTTTCAGCAGGATTTCCAAAATGTTGAAAGGAACTTGAAACATGTCAACCTTGGTTTTGAGAATCTCTCCCAGAGTTTGAGAGATTTGGACGTGAAGGGTACCAATCTTGTCGGGGATTGGGAACCCTTCGCGAGAATGTCCAAAGTTTCAGCGGAATTTCCAAAATGTTGAAAGGAACTCGTACCATGTCAACCATGGTTTTGAGAATCTCTCCCGGAGTTTGAGAGATTTGGACGTGAAAGGGTACCAATCTTGTCGGGGATTGGGAACTCTTCGCGAGAATGTCCAAAGTTTCAGCGGGATTTCCAAAATGTTGAAAGGAACTCGAAACATGTCAACCTTGGTTTTGAGAATCTCTCCCGGAGTTTGAGAGATTTGGACGTGAAAGAGTACCAGTCTTGTCGGGGATCGGGAACCCTTCGCGAGAATGTCCAAAGTTTCAGCGGGATTTCCAAAATGTTGAAAGGAACTCGAAACATGTCAACCTTGGTTTTGAGAATCTCTCCCGGAGTTTGAGAGATTTGGACGTGAAAGGGTACCAATCTTGTCGGGGATTGGGAACCCTTCGCGACAATGTCCAAAGTTTCAGCGGGATTTCCAAAATGTTGAAAGGAACTCGAAACATGTCAACCTTGGTTTTGAGAATCTCTCCCGGAGTTTGAGAGATTTGGACGTGAAAGGGTACCAATCTTGTCGGGGATCGGGAACCCTTCGCGAGAATGTCCAAAGTTTCAGCGGGATTTCCAAAATGTTGAAAGGAACTCGAAACATGTCAACCTTGGTTTTGAGAATCTCTCCCGGAGTTTGAGAGATTTGGACGTGAAAGTGTACCAATCTTGTCGGGGATCAGGTACCCTTCGCGAGAATGTCCAAAGTTTCAGCGGGATTTCCAAAATGTTGAAAGGAACTCGAACCATGTCAACCTTGGTTTTGAGAATCTCTCCCGGAGTTTGAGAGATTTGGACGTGAAAGGGTACCAATCTTGTCGGGGATTGGGAACCCTTCGCGAGAATGTCCAAAGTTTCAGCGGGATTTCCAAAATGTTGAAAGGAACTCGAAACATGTCAACCTTGGTTTTGAGAATCTCTCCCGGAGTTTGAGAGATTTGGACGTGAAAGGGTACCAGTCTTGTCGGGGATTGGGAACCCTTCGCGACAATGTCCAAAGTTTCAGTGGGGTTTCCAAAATGTTGAAAGGAACTCGAAACCTGTCAACCTTGGTTTTGAGAATCTCTCCCGGAGTTTGAGAGATTTGGACGTGACAGGGTACCAATCTTGTCGGAGATTGGGAACCCTTCGCGAGAATGTCCAAAGTTTCAGCGGGATTTCCAAAATGTTGAAAGGAACTCGAAACATGACAACCTTGGTTTTGAGAATCTCTCCCGGAGTTTGAGAGATTTGGACGTGAAAGGGTACCAATCTTGTCGGGGATCGGGAACCCTTCGCGAGAATGTCCAAAGTTTCAGCGTGATTTCCAAAATGTTGAAAGGAACTCGAACCATGTCAAGCTTGGTTTTGAGAATCTCTCCCGGAGTTTGAGAGATTTGGACGTGAAAGGGTACCAGTCTTGTCGGGGATTGGGAACCCTTCGCGAGAATGTCCAAAGTTTCAGCGGGATTTCCAAAATGTTGAAAGGAACTCGAAACATGTCAACCTTGGTTTTGAGAATCTCTCCCGGAGTTTGAGAGATTTGGACGTGAAAGGGTACCAATCTTGTCGGGGATCGAGAACCCTTCGCGAGAATGTCCAAAGTTTCAGCGGGATTTCCAAAATGTTGAAAGGAACTCGAACCATGTCAACCTTGGTTTTGAGAATCTCTCCCGGAGTTTGAGAGATTTGGACGTGAAAGGGTACCAGTCTTGTCGGGGATTGGGAACCCTTCGCGAGAATGTCCAAAGTTTCAGCGGGATTTCCAAAATGTTGAAAGGAACTCGAAACATGTCAACCTTGGTTTTGAGAATCTCTCCCGGAGTTTGAGAGATTTGGACGTGAAAGGGTACCAATCTAGTCGGGGATTAGGAACCCTTCGCGAGAATGTCCAAAGTTTCAGCGGGATTTCCAAAATGTTGAAAGGAACTCGAAACATGTCAACCTTTGTTTTGAGAATCTCTCCCGGAGTTTGAGAGATTTGGACGTGAAAGGGTACCAGTCTTGTCGGGGATTGGGAACCCTTCGCGAGAATGTCCAAAGTTTCAGCGGGATTTCCAAAATGTTGAAAGGAACAAGAAACATGTCAACCTTGGTTTTGAGAATCTCTCCCGGAGTTTGAGAGATTTGGACGTGAAAGGGTACCAATCTTGTCGGGGATCGGGAACCCTTCGCGACAATGTCCAAAGTTTCAGCGGGATTTCCAAAATGTTGAAAGGAACTCGAAACATGTCAACCTTGGTTTTGAGAATCTCTCCCGGAGTTTGAGAGATTTGGACGTGAAAGGGTACCAATCTTGTCGGGGATTGGGAACCCTTCGCGACAATGTCCAAAGTTTCAGCGGGATTTCCAAAATGTTGAAAGGAACTCGAAACATGTCAACCTTGGTTTTGAGAATCTCTCCCGGAGTTTGAGAGATTTGGACGTGAAAGGGTACCAATCTTGTCGGGGATCGGGAACCCTTCGCGAGAATGTCCAAAGTTTCAGCGGGATTTCCAAAATGTTGAAAGGAACTCGAAACATGTCAACCTTGGTTTTGAGAATCTCTCCCGGAGTTTGAGAGATTTGGACGTGAAAGTGTACCAATCTTGTCGGGGATCAGGTACCCTTCGCGAGAATGTCCAAAGTTTCAGCGGGATTTCCAAAATGTTGAAAGGAACTCGAACCATGTCAACCTTGGTTTTGAGAATCTCTCCCGGAGTTTGAGAGATTTGGACGTGAAAGGGTACCAATCTTGTCGGGGATTGGGAACCCTTCGCGAGAATGTCCAAAGTTTCAGCGGGATTTCCAAAATGTTGAAAGGAACTCGAAACATGACAACCTTGGTTTTGAGAATCTCTCCCGGAGTTTGAGAGATTTGGACGTGAAAGGGTACCAATCTTGTCGGGGATCGAGAACCCTTCGCGAGAATGTCCAAAGTTTCAGCGGGATTTCCAAAATGTTGAAAGGAACTCGAAACATGTCAACCTTGGTTTTGAGAATCTCTCCCGGAGTTTGAGAGATTTGGACGTGAAAGGGTACCAATCTTGTCGGGGATTGGGAACCCTTCGCGAGAATGTCCAAAGTTTCAGCGGGATTTCCAAAATGTTGAAAGGAACTCGAAACATGTCAACCTTGGTTTTGAGAATCTCTCCCGGAGTTTGAGAGATTTGGACGTGAAAGTGTACCAATCTTGTCGGGGATCGGGACCCCTTCGCGAGAATGTCCAAAGATTCAGCGGGTTTTCCAAAATGTTGAAAGGAACTCGAAACATGTCAACCTTGGTTTTGAGAATCTCTCCCGGAGTTTGAGAGATTTGGACGTGAAAGGGTACCAATCTTGTCGGGGATTGGGAACCCTTCGCGAGAATGTCCAAAGTTTCAGCGGGATTTCCAAAATGTTGAAAGGAACTCGAACCATGTCAACCTTGGTTTTGAGAATCTCTCCCGGAGTTTGAGAGATTTGGACGTGAAAGGGTACCAGTCTTGTCGGGGATTGGGAACCCTTCGCGAGAATGTCCAAAGTTTCAGCGGGATTTCCAAAATGTTGAAAGGAACTCGAAACATGTCAACCTTGGTTTTGAGAATCTCTCCCGGAGTTTGAGAGATTTGGACGTGAAAGGGTACCAATCTTGTCGGGGATCGAGAACCCTTCGCGAGAATGTCCAAAGTTTCAGCGGGATTTCCAAAATGTTGAAAGGAACTCGAACCATGTCAACCTTGGTTTTGAGAATCTCTCCCGGAGTTTGAGAGATTTGGACGTGAAAGGGTACCAGTCTTGTCGGGGATTGGGAACCCTTCGCGAGAATGTCCAAAGTTTCAGCGGGATTTCCAAAATGTTGAAAGGAACTCGAAACATGTCAACCTTGGTTTTGAGAATCTCTCCCGGAGTTTGAGAGATTTGGACGTGAAAGGGTACCAATCTAGTCGGGGATTAGGAACCCTTCGCGAGAATGTCCAAAGTTTCAGCGGGATTTTCAAAATGTTGAAAGGAACTCGAAACATGTCAACCTTTGTTTTGAGAATCTCTCCCGGAGTTTGAGAGATTTGGACGTGAAAGGGTACCAGTCTTGTCGGGGATTGGGAACCCTTCGCGAGAATGTCCAAAGTTTCAGCGGGATTTCCAAAATGTTGAAAGGAACAAGAAACATGTCAACCTTGGTTTTGAGAATCTCTCCCGGAGTTTGAGAGATTTGGACGTGAAAGGGTACCAATCTTGTCGGGGATCGGGAACCCTTCGCGACAATGTCCAAAGTTTCAGCGGGATTTCCAAAATGTTGAAAGGAACTCGAAACATGTCAACCTTGGTTTTGAGAATCTCTCCCGGAGTTTGAGAGATTTGGACGTGAAAGGGTACCAATCTTGTCGGGGATTGGGAACCCTTCGCGACAATGTCCAAAGTTTCAGCGGGATTTCCAAAATGTTGAAAGGAACTCGAAACATGTCAACCTTGGTTTTGAGAATCTCTCCCGGAGTTTGAGAGATTTGGACGTGAAAGGGTACCAATCTTGTCGGGGATCGGGAACCCTTCGCGAGAATGTCCAAAGATTCAGCGGGATTTCCAAAATGTTGAAAGGAACTCGAAACATGTCAACCTTGGTTTTGAGAATCTCTCCCGGAGTTTGAGAGATTTGGACGTGAAAGTGTACCAATCTTGTCGGGGATCAGGTACCCTTCGCGAGAATGTCCAAAGTTTCAGCGGGATTTCCAAAATGTTGAAAGGAACTCGAAACATGTCAACCTTGGTTTTGAGAATCTCTCCCGGAGTTTGAGAGATTTGGACGTGAAAGGGTACCAATCTTGTCGGGGATTGGGAACCCTTCGCGAGAATGTCCAAAGTTTCAGCGGGATTTCCAAAATGTTGAAAGGAACTCGAAACATGACAACCTTGGTTTTGAGAATCTCTCCCGGAGTTTGAGAGATTTGGACGTGAAAGGGTACCAATCTTGTCGGGGATCGAGAACCCTTCGCGAGAATGTCCAAAGTTTCAGCGGGATTTCCAAAATGTTGAAAGGAACTCGAAACATGTCAACCTTGGTTTTGAGAATCTCTCCCGGAGTTTGAGAGATTTGGACGTGAAAGGGTACCAATCTTGTCGGGGATTGGGAACCCTTCGCGAGAATGTCCAAAGTTTCAGCGGGATTTCCAAAATGTTGAAAGGAACTCGAAACATGTCAACCTTGGTTTTGAGAATCTCTCCCGGAGTTTGAGAGATTTGGACGTGAAAGTGTACCAATCTTGTCGGGGATCGGGACCCCTTCGCGAGAATGTCCAAAGATTCAGCGGGATTTCCAAAATGTTGAAAGGAACTCGAAACATGTCAACCTTGGTTTTGAGAATCTCTCCCGGAGTTTGAGAGATTTGGACGTGAAAGGGTACCAATCTTGTCGGGGATTGGGAACCCTTCGCGAGAATGTCCAAAGTTTCAGCGGAATTTCCAAAATGTTGAAAGGAACTCGAACCATGTCAACCATGGTTTTGAGAATCTCTCCCGGAGTTTGAGAGATTTGGACGTGAAAGGGTACCAATCTTGTCGGGGATTGGGAACCCTTCGCGAGAATGTCCAAAGTTTCAGCGGGATTTCCAAAATGTTGAAAGGAACTCGAAACATGTCAACCTTGGTTTTGAGAATCTCTCCCGGAGTTTGAGAGATTTGGACGTGAAAGGGTACCAATCTTGTCGGGGATTGGGAACTCTTCGCGAGAATGTCCAAAGTTTCAGCGGGATTTCCAAAATGTTGAAAGGAACTCGAAACATGTCAACCTTGGTTTTGAGAATCTCTCCCGGAGTTTGAGAGATTTGGACGTGAAAGGGTACCAATCTTGTTGGGGATTGGGAACCCTTCGCGAGAATGTCCAAAGTTTCAGCGGGATTTCCAAAATGTTGAAAGGAACTCGAAACATGACAACCTTGGTTTTGAGAATCTCTCCCGGAGTTTGAGAGATTTGGACGTGAAAGGGTACCAATCTTGTCGGGGATCGAGAACCCTTCGCGAGAATGTCCAAAGTTTCAGCGGGATTTCCAAAATGTTGAAAGGAACTCGAAACATGTCAACCTTGGTTTTGAGAATCTCTCCCGGAGTTTGAGAGATTTGGACGTGAAAGGGTACCAATCTTGTCGGGGATTGGGAACCCTTCGCGAGAATGTCCAAAGTTTCAGCGGGATTTCCAAAATGTTGAAAGGAACTCGAAACATGTCAACCTTGGTTTTGAGAATCTCTCCCGGAGTTTGAGAGATTTGGACGTGAAAGTGTACCAATCTTGTCGGGGATCACGTACCCTTTGCGAGAATGTCCAAAGATTCAGCGGGATTTCCAAAATGTTGAAAGGAACTCGAAACATGTCAACCTTGGTTTTGAGAATCTCTCCCGGAGTTTGAGAGATTTGGACGTGAAAGGGTACCAATCTTGTCGGGGATCGGGAACCCTTCGCGAGAATGTCCAAAGTTTCAGCGGAATTTCCAAAATGTTGAAAGGAACTCGAACCATGTCAACCATGGTTTTGAGAATCTCTCCCGGAGTTTGAGAGATTTGGACGTGAAAGGGTACCAATCTTGTCGGGGATTGGGAACCCTTCGCGAGCATGTCCAAAGTTTCAGCGGGATTTCCAAAATGTTGAAAGGAACTCGAAACATGTCAACCTTGGTTTTGAGAATCTCTCCCGGAGTTTGAGAGATTTGGACGTGAAAGGGTACCAATCTTGTCGGGGATCGAGAACCCTTCGCGACAATGTCCAAAGTTTCAGCGGGATTTCCAAAATGTTGAAAGGAACTCGAAACATGTCAACCTTGGTTTTGAGAATCTCTCCCGGAGTTTGAGAGATTTGGACGTGAAAGGGTACCAATCTTGTCGGGGATTGGGAACCCTTCGCGAGAATGTCCAAAGTTTCAGCGGGATTTCCAAAATGTTGAAAGGAACTCGAAACATGTCAACCTTGGTTTTGAGAATCTCTCCCGGAGTTTGAGAGATTTGGACGTGAAAGGGTACCAATCTAGTCGGGGATTAGGAACCCTTCGCGAGAATGTCCAAAGTTTCAGCGGGATTTCCAAAATGTTGAAAGGAACTCGAAACATGTCAACCTTGGTTTTGAGAATCTCTCCCGGAGTTTCAGAGATTTGGACGTGAAAGGGTACCAATCTTGTCGGGGATCGGGAACCCTTCGCGAGAATGTCCAAAGTTTCAGCGGGATTTCCAAAATGTTGAAAGGAACTCGAAACATGTCAACCTTGGTTTTGAGAATCTCTCCCGGAGTTTGAGAGATTTGGACGTGAAAGGGTACCAGTCTTGTCGGGGATTGGGAACCCTTCGCGACAATGTCCAAAGTTTCAGCGGGATTTCCAAAATGTTGAAAGGAACTCGAAACATGTCAACCTTGGTTTTGAGAATCTCTCCCGGAGTTTGAGAGATTTGGACGTGAAAGGGTACCAATCTTGTCGGGGATCGAGAACCCTTCGCGACAATGTCCAAAGTTTCAGCGGGATTTCCAAAATGTTGAAAGGAACTCAAAAGATGTCAACCTTGGTTTTGAGAATCTCTCCCGGAGTTTGAGAGATTTGGACGTGAAAGGGTACCAGTCTTGTCGGGGATCGGGAACCCTTCGCGAGAATGTCCAAAGTTTCAGCGGAATTTCCAAAATGTTGAAAGGAACTCGAACCATGTCAACCATGGTTTTGAGAATCTCTCCCGGAGTTTGAGAGATTTGGACGTGAAAGGGTACCAATCTTGTCGGGGATTGGGAACCCTTCGCGAGAATGTCCAAAGTTTCAGCGGGATTTCCAAAATGTTGAAAGGAACTCGAAACATGTCAACCTTGGTTTTGAGAATCTCTCCCGGAGTTTGAGAGATTTGGACGTGAAAGGGTACCAATCTTGTCGGGGATCGAGAACCCTTCGCGACAATGTCCAAAGTTTCAGCGGGATTTCCAAAATGTTGAAAGGAACTCGAAACACGTCAACCTTGGTTTTGAGAATCTCTCCCGGAGTTTGAGAGATTTGGACGTGAAAGGGTACCAATCTTGTCGGGGATTGGGAACCCTTCACGACAATGTCCAAAGTTTCAGCGGGATTTCCAAAATGTTGAAAGGAACTCGAAACATGTCAACCTTGGTTTTGAGAATCTCTCCCGGAGTTTGAGAGATTTGGACGTGAAAGGGTACCAATCTAGTCGGGGATTAGGAACCCTTCGCGAGAATGTCCAAAGTTTCAGCGGGATTTCCAAAATGTTGAAAGGAACTCGAACCATGTCAACCTTGGTTTTGAGAATCTCTCCCGGAGTGTGAGAGATTTGGACGTGAAAGGGTACCAATCTTGTCGGGGATCGGGAACCCTTCGCGAGAATGTCCAAAGTTTCAGCGGGATTTCCAAAATGTTGAAAGGAACTCGAAACATGTCAACCTTGGTTTTGAGAATGTCTCCCGGAGTTTGAGAGATTTGGACCTGAAAGGGTACCAATCTAGTCGGGGATTAGGAACCCTTCGCGAGAATGTCCAAAGTTTCAGCGGGATTTCCAAAATGTTGAAAGGAACTCGAAACATGTCAACCTTGGTTTTGAGAATCTCTCCCGGAGTTTGAGAGATTTGGACGTGAAATGGTACCAATCTAGTCGGGGATTAGGAACCCTTCGCGAGAATGTCCAAAGTTTCAGCGGGATTTCCAAAATGTTGAAAGGAACTCGAAACATGTCAACCTTAGTTTTGAGAATCTCTCCCGGAGTTTGAGAGATTTGGACGTGAAAGTGTACCAATCTTGTCGGGGAATGGGAACCCTTCGCGACAATGTCCAAAGTTTCAGCGGGATTTCCAAAATGTTGAAAGGAACTCGAAACATGTCAACCTTGGTTTTGAGAATCTCTCCCGGAGTTTGAGAGATTTGGACGTGAAAGGGTACCAATCTTGTCGGGGATTGGGAACCCTTCGCGAGAATGTCCAAAGTTTCAGCGGGATTTCCAAAATGTTGAAAGGAACTCGAAACATGTCAACCTTGGTTTTGAGAATCTCTCCCGGAGTTTGAGAGATTTGGACGTGAAAGGGTACCAATCTAGTCGGGGATTAGGAACCCTTCGCGAGAATGTCCAAAGTTTCAGCGGGATTTCCAAAATGTTGAAAGGAACTCGAAACATGTCAACCTTGGTTTTGAGAATCTCTCCCGGAGTTTGAGAGATTTGGACGTGAAAGGGTACCAGTCTTGTCGGGGATTGGGAACCCTTCGCGAGAATGTCCAAAGTTTCAGCGGGATTTCCAAAATGTTGAAAGGAACAAGAAACATGTCAACCTTGGTTTTGAGAATCTCTCCCGGAGTTTGAGAGATTTGGACGTGAAAGTGTACCAATCTTGTCGGGGATCACGTACCCTTCGCGAGAATGTCGAAAGTTTCAGCGGGATTTCCAAAATGTTGAAAGGAACTCGAAACATGTCAACCTTGGTTTTGAGAATCTCTCCCGGAGTTTGAGAGATTTGGACGTGAAAGTGTACCAATCTTGTCGGGGATCACGTACCGTTCGCGAGAATGTCCAAAGTTTCAGCGGGATTTCCAAAATGTTGAAAGGAACTCGAAACATGTCAACCTTGGTTTTGAGAATCTCTCCCGGAGTTTGAGAGATTTGGACGTGGAAGTGTACCAGTCTTGTCGGGGATCGGGAACCCTTCGCGAGAATGTCCAAAGTTTCAGCGGGATTTCCAAAATGTTGAAAGGAACTCGAACCATGTCAACCTTGGTTTTGAGAATCTCTCCCGGAGTTTGAGAGATTTGGACGTGAAAGGGTACCAATCTTGTCGGGGATTGGGAACCCTTCACCAGAATGTCCAAAGTTTCAGCGGGATTTCCAAAATGTTGAAAGGATCTCGAAACATGTCAACCTTGGTTTTGAGAATCTCTCCCGGAGTTTGAGAGATTTGGACGTGAAAGTGTACCAATCTTGTCGGGGATCACGTACCCTTCGCGAGAATGTCCAAAGATTCAGCGGGATTTCCAAAATGTTGAAAGGAACTCGAAACATGTCAACCTTGGTTTTGAGAATCTCTCCCGGAGTTTGAGAGATTTGGACGTGAAAGGGTACCAATCTTGTCGGGGATTGGGAACCCTTCGCGAGAATGTCCAAAGTTTCAGCGGAATTTCCAAAATGTTGAAAGGAACTCGAACCATGTCAACCATGGTTTTGAGAATCTCTCCCGGAGTTTGAGAGATTTGGACGTGAAAGGGTACCAATCTTGTCGGGGATTGGGAACCCTTCGTGAGAATGTCCAAAGTTTCAGCGGGATTTCCAAAATGTTGAAAGGAACTCAAACCATGTCAACCTTGGTTTTGAGAATCTCTCCCGGAGTTTGAGAGATTTGGACGTGAAAGGGTACCAATCTTGTCGGGGATCGAGAACCCTTCGCGACAATGTCCAAAGTTTCAGCGGGATTTCCAAAATGTTGAAAGGAACTCGAAACATGTCAACCTTGGTTTTGAGAATCTCTCCCGGAGTTTGAGAGATTTGGACGTGAAAGGGTACCAATCTTGTCGGGGATCGGGAACCCTTCGCGAGAATGTCCAAAGTTTCAGCGGGATTTCCAAAATGTTGAAAGGAACTCAAAAGATGTCAACCTTGGTTTTGAGAATCTCTCCCGGAGTTTGAGAGATTTGGACGTGAAAGGGTACCAATCTTGTCGGGGATCGGGAACCCTTCGCGAGAATGTCCAAAGTTTCAGCGGGATTTCCAAAATGTTGAAAGGAACTCGAACCATGTCAACCTTGGTTTTGAGAATCTCTCCCGGAGTTTGAGAGATTTGGACGTGAAAGAGTACCAGTCTTGTCGGGGATCGGGAACCCTTCGCGAGAATGTCCAAAGTTTCAGCGGGATTTCCAAAATGTTGAAAGGAACTCGAAACATGTCAACCTTGGTTTTGAGAATCTCTCCCGGAGTTTGAGAGATTTGGACGTGAAAGGGTACCAATCTTGTCGGGGATTGGGAACCCTTCGCCAGAATGTCCAAAGTTTCAGCGGGATTTCCAAAATGTTGAAAGGATCTCGAAACATGTCAACCTTGGTTTTGAGAATCTCTCCCGGAGTGTGGGAGATTTTGACGTGAAAGGGTACCAATCTTGTCGGGGATCGGGTACATTTCGCGAGAATGTCCAAAGTTTCAGCGGGATTTCCAAAATGTTGAAAGGAACTCGAAACATGTCAACCTTGGTTTTGAGAATCTCTCCCGGAGTTTGAGAGATTTGGACGTGAAAGGGTACCAGTCTTGTCGGGGATCGGGAACCCTTCGCCAGAATGTCCAAAGTTTCAGCGGGATTTCCAAAATGTTGAAAGGAACTCGAACCATGTCAACCTTGGTTTTGAGAATCTCTCCCGGAGTTTGAGAGATTTGGACGTGAAAGGGTACCAATCTTGTCGGGGATTGGGAACCCTTCGCGAGAATGTCCAAAGTTTCAGCGGGATTTCCAAAATGTTGAGAAGAACCCGAAACATGTCATCCTTGGTTTTGAGAATCTCTCCCGGAGTTTGAGAGATTTGGACGTGAAAGGGTACCAATCTTGTCGGGGATCGGGAACCCTTCGCGAGAATGTCCAAAGTTTCAGCAGGATTTCCAAAATGTTGAAAGGAACTCGAAACATGTCAACCTTGGTTTTGAGAATCTCTCCCGGAGTTTGAGAGATTTGGACGTGGAAGGGTACCAATATAGTTTGGTATCGGGAACCCTTCGCGAGAATGTCCAAAGTTTCAGCGGGATTTCCAAAATGTTGAAAGGAACTCGAAACATGTCAACCTTGGTTTTGAGAATCTCTCCCGGAGTTTGAGAGATTTGGACGTGAAAGTGTAGCAATCTTGTCGGGGGTCAGGTACCCTTCGCGAGAATGTCCAAAGTTTCAGCGGGATTTCCAAAATGTTGAAAGGAACTCAAAACATGTCAACCTTGGTTTTGAGAATCTCTCCCGGAGTTTGAGAGATTTGGACGTGAAAGGGTACCAATCTTGTCGGGGATTGGGAACCCTTCGCGACAATGTCCAAAGTTTCAGCGGGATTTCCAAAATGTTGAAAGGAACTCGAAACATGTCAACCTTGGTTTTGAGAATCTCTCCCGGAGTTTGAGAGATTTGGACGTGAAAGGGTACCAATCTTGTCGGGGATTGGGAACCCTTCGTGAGAATGTCCAAAGTTTCAGCGGGATTTCCAAAATGTTGAAAGGAACTCGAACCATGTCAACCTTGGTTTTGAGAATCTCTCCCGGAGTTTGAGAGATTTGGACGTGAAAGGGTACCAATCTTGTCGGGGATCGAGAACCCTTCGCGACAATGTCCAAAGTTTCAGCGGGATTTCCAAAATGTTGAAAGGAACTCGAAACATGTCAACCTTGGTTTTGAGAATCTCTCCCGGAGTTTGAGAGATTTGGACGTGAAAGGGTACCAATCTTGTCGGGGATTGGGAACCCTTCGCGAGAATGTCCAAAGTTTCAGCGGGATTTCCAAAATGTTGAAAGGAACTCGAAACATGTCAACCTTGGTTTTGAGAATCTCTCCCGGAGTTTGAGAGATTTGGACGTGAAAGGGTACCAATCTTGTCGGGGATTGGGAACCCTTCGCGAGAATGTCCAAAGTTTCAGCGGGATTTCCAAAATGTTGAGAGGAACTCGAAACATGTCAACTTTGGTTTTGAGAATCTCTCCCGGAGTTTGAGAGATTTGGACGTGAAAGGGTACCAGTCTTGTCGGGGATTGGGAACCCTTCGCGACAATGTCCAAAGTTTCAGCGGGATTTCCAAAATGTTGAAAGGAACTCGAAACATGTCAACCTTGGTTTTGAGAATCTCTCCCGGAGTTTGAGAGATTTGGACGTGAAAGGGTACCAATCTTGTCGGGGATCGGGACCCCTTCGCGAGAATGTCCAAAGTTTCAGCGGGATTTCCAAAATGTTGAAAGGAACTCAAAAGATGTCAACCTTGGTTTTGAGAATCTCTCCCGGAGTTTGAGAGATTTGGACGTGAAAGGGTACCAATATTGTCGGGGATCGGGAACCCTTCGCGAGAATGTCCAAAGTTTCAGCGGGATTTCCAAAATGTTGAAAGGAACTCGAACCATGTCAACCTTGGTTTTGAGAATCTCTCCCGGAGTTTGAGAGATTTGGACGTGAAAGAGTACCAGTCTTGTCGGGGATCGGGAACCCTTCGCGAGAATGTCCAAAGTTTCAGCGGGATTTCCAAAATGTTGAAAGGAACTCGAAACATGTCAACCTTGGTTTTGAGAATCTCTCCCGGAGTTTGAGAGATTTGGACGTGAAAGGGTACCAATCTTGTCGGGGATTGGGAACCCTTCGCCAGAATGTCCAAAGTTTCAGCGGGATTTCCAAAATGTTGAAAGGATCTCAAAACATGTCAACCTTGGTTTTGAGAATCTCTCCCGGAGTGTGGGAGATTTGGACGTGAAAGGGTACAAATCTTGTCGGGGATCGGGTACCCTTCGCGAGAATGTCCAAAGTTTCAGCGGGATTTCCAAAATGTTGAAAGGAACTCGAAACATGTCAACCTTGGTTTTGAGAATCTCTCCCGGAGTGTGAGAGATTTGGACGTGAAAGGGTACCAATCTTGTCGGGGATCGGGTACCCTTCGCGAGAATGTCCAAAGTTTCAGCGGGATTTCCAAAATGTTGAAAGGAACTCGAAACATGTCAACCTTGGTTTTGAGAATCTCTCCCGGAGTTTGAGAGATTTGGACGTGAAAGGGTACCAGTCTTGTCGGGGATCGGGAACCCTTCGCGAGAATGTCCAAAGTTTCAGCGGGATTTCCAAAATGTTGAAAGGAACTCGAACCATGTCAACCTTGGTTTTGAGAATCTCTCCCGGAGTTTGAGAGATTTGGACGTGAAAGGGTACCAATCTTGTCGGGGATTGGGAACCCTTCGCGAGAATGTCCAAAGTTTCAGCGGGATTTCCAAAATGTTGAGAAGAACTCGAAACATGTCATCCTTGGTTTTGAGAATCTCTCCCGGAGTTTGAGAGATTTGGACGTGAAAGGGTACCAATCTTGTCGGGGATCGGGAACCCTTCGCGAGAATGTCCAAAGTTTCAGCAGGATTTCCAAAATGTTGAAAGGAACTCGAAACATGTCAACCTTGGTTTTGAGAATCTCTCCCGGAGTTTGAGAGATTTGGACGTGAAAGGGTACCAATCTTGTCGGGGATCGAGAACCCTTCGCGACAATGTCCAAAGTTTCAGCGGGATTTCCAAAATGTTGAAAGGAACTCGAAACATGTCAACCTTGGTTTTGAGAATCTCTCCCGGAGTTTGAGAGATTTGGACGTGAAAGGGTACCAATCTTGTCGGGGATCGGGAACCCTTCGCGAGAATGTCCAAAGTTTCAGCGGGATTTCCAAAATGTTGAAAGGAACTCAAAAGATGTCAACCTTGGTTTTGAGAATCTCTCCTGGAGTTTGAGAGATTTGGACGTGAAAGGGTACCAATCTTGTCGGGGATCGGGAACCCTTCGCGAGAATGTCCAAAGTTTCAGCGGGATTTCCAAAATGTTGAAAGGAACTCGAACCATGTCAACCTTGGTTTTGAGAATCTCTCCCGGAGTTTGAGAGATTTGGACGTGAAAGAGTACCAGTCTTGTCGGGGATCGGGAACCCTTCGCGAGAATGTCCAAAGTTTCAGCGGGATTTCCAAAATGTTGAAAGGAACTCGAAACATGTCAACCTTGGTTTTGAGAATCTCTCCCGGAGTTTGAGAGATTTGGACGTGAAAGGGTACCAATCTTGTCGGGGATTGGGAACCCTTCGCCAGAATGTCCAAAGTTTCAGCGGGATTTCCAAAATGTTGAAAGGATCTCGAAACATGTCAACCTTGGTTTTGAGAATCTCTCCCGGAGTGTGGGAGATTTTGACGTGAAAGGGTACCAATCTTGTCGGGGATCGGGTACATTTCGCGAGAATGTCCAAAGTTTCAGCTGGATTTCCAAAATGTTGAAAGGAACTCGAAACATGTCAACCTTGGTTTTGAGAATCTCTCCCGGAGTTTGAGAGATTTGGACGTGAAAGGGTACCAGTCTTGTCGGGGATCGGGAACCCTTCGCCAGAATGTCCAAAGTTTCAGCGGGATTTCCAAAATGTTGAAAGGAACTCGAACCATGTCAACCTTGGTTTTGAGAATCTCTCCCGGAGTTTGAGAGATTTGGACGTGAAAGGGTACCAATATAGTTTGGTATCGGGAACCCTTCGCGAGAATGTCCAAAGTTTCAGCGGGATTTCCAAAATGTTGAAAGGAACTCGAAACATGTCAACCTTGGTTTTGAGAATCTCTCCCGGAGTTTGAGAGATTTGGACGTGAAAGTGTAGCAATCTTGTCGGGGGTCAGGTACCCTTCGCGAGAATGTCCAAAGTTTCAGCGGGATTTCCAAAATGTTGAAAGGAACTCAAAACATGTCAACCTTGGTTTTGAGAATCTCTCCCGGAGTTTGAGAGATTTGGACGTGAAAGGGTACCAATCTTGTCGGGGATTGGGAACCCTTCGCGACAATGTCCAAAGTTTCAGCGGGATTTCCAAAATGTTGAAAGGAACTCGAAACATGTCAACCTTGGTTTTGAGAATCTCTCCCGGAGTTTGAGAGATTTGGACGTGAAAGGGTACCAATCTTGTCGGGGATTGGGAACCCTTCGTGAGAATGTCCAAAGTTTCAGCGGGATTTCCAAAATGTTGAAAGGAACTCGAACCATGTCAACCTTGGTTTTGAGAATCTCTCCCGGAGTTTGAGAGATTTGGACGTGAAAGGGTACCAATCTTGTCGGGGATCGAGAACCCTTCGCGACAATGTCCAAAGTTTCAGCGGGATTTCCAAAATGTTGAAAGGAACTCGAAACATGTCAACCTTGGTTTTGAGAATCTCTCCCGGAGTTTGAGAGATTTGGACGTGAAAGGGTACCAATCTTGTCGGGGATTGGGAACCCTTCGCGAGAATGTCCAAAGTTTCAGCGGGATTTCCAAAATGTTGAAAGGAACTCGAAACATGTCAACCTTGGTTTTGAGAATCTCTCCCGGAGTTTGAGAGATTTGGACGTGAAAGGGTACCAATCTTGTCGGGGATTGGGAACCCTTCGCGAGAATGTCCAAAGTTTCAGCGGGATTTCCAAAATGTTGAGAGGAACTCGAAACATGTCAACTTTGGTTTTGAGAATCTCTCCCGGAGTTTGAGAGATTTGGACGTGAAAGGGTACCAGTCTTGTCGGGGATTGGGAACCCTTCGCGACAATGTCCAAAGTTTCAGCGGGATTTCCAAAATGTTGAAAGGAACTCGAAACATGTCAACCTTGGTTTTGAGAATCTCTCCCGGAGTTTGAGAGATTTGGACGTGAAAGGGTACCAATCTTGTCGGGGATCGGGACCCCTTCGCGAGAATGTCCAAAGTTTCAGCGGGATTTCCAAAATGTTGAAAGGAACTCAAAAGATGTCAACCTTGGTTTTGAGAATCTCTCCCGGAGTTTGAGAGATTTGGACGTGAAAGGGTACCAATCTTGTCGGGGATCGGGAACCCTTCGCGAGAATGTCCAAAGTTTCAGCGGGATTTCCAAAATGTTGAAAGGAACTCGAACCATGTCAACCTTGGTTTTGAGAATCTCTCCCGGAGTTTGAGAGATTTGGACGTGAAAGAGTACCAGTCTTGTCGGGGATCGGGAACCCTTCGCGAGAATGTCCAAAGTTTCAGCGGGATTTCCAAAATGTTGAAAGGAACTCGAAACATGTCAACCTTGGTTTTGAGAATCTCTCCCGGAGTTTGAGAGATTTGGACGTGAAAGGGTACCAATCTTGTCGGGGATTGGGAACTCTTCGCCAGAATGTCCAAAGTTTCAGCGGGATTTCCAAAATGTTGAAAGGATCTCAAAACATGTCAACCTTGGTTTTGAGAATCTCTCCCGGAGTGTGGGAGATTTGGACGTGAAAGGGTACAAATCTTGTCGGGGATCGGGTACCCTTCGCGAGAATGTCCAAAGTTTCAGCGGGATTTCCAAAATGTTGAAAGGAACTCGAAACATGTCAACCTTGGTTTTGAGAATCTCTCCCGGAGTTTGAGAGATTTGGACGTGGAAGGGTACCAATATAGTTTGGTATCGGGAACCCTTCGCGAGAATGTCCAAAGTTTCAGCGGGATTTCCAAAATGTTGAAAGGAACTCGAAACATGTCAACCTTGGTTTTGAGAATCTCTCCCGGAGTTTGAGAGATTTGGACGTGAAAGTGTAGCAATCTTGTCGGGGGTCAGGTACCCTTCGCGAGAATGTCCAAAGTTTCAGCGGGATTTCCAAAATGTTGAAAGGAACTCAAAACATGTCAACCTTGGTTTTGAGAATCTCTCCCGGAGTTTGAGAGATTTGGACGTGAAAGGGTACCAATCTTGTCGGGGATTGGGAACCCTTCGCGACAATGTCCAAAGTTTCAGCGGGATTTCCAAAATGTTGAAAGGAACTCGAAACATGTCAACCTTGGTTTTGAGAATCTCTCCCGGAGTTTGAGAGATTTGGACGTGAAAGGGTACCAATCTTGTCGGGGATTGGGAACCCTTCGTGAGAATGTCCAAAGTTTCAGCGGGATTTCCAAAATGTTGAAAGGAACTCGAACCATGTCAACCTTGGTTTTGAGAATCTCTCCCGGAGTTTGAGAGATTTGGACGTGAAAGGGTACCAATCTTGTCGGGGATCGAGAACCCTTCGCGACAATGTCCAAAGTTTCAGCGGGATTTCCAAAATGTTGAAAGGAACTCGAAACATGTCAACCTTGGTTTTGAGAATCTCTCCCGGAGTTTGAGAGATTTGGACGTGAAAGGGTACCAATCTTGTCGGGGATTGGGAACCCTTCGCGAGAATGTCCAAAGTTTCAGCGGGATTTCCAAAATGTTGAAAGGAACTCGAAACATGTCAACCTTGGTTTTGAGAATCTCTCCCGGAGTTTGAGAGATTTGGACGTGAAAGGGTACCAATCTTGTCGGGGATTGGGAACCCTTCGCGAGAATGTCCAAAGTTTCAGCGGGATTTCCAAAATGTTGAAAGGAACTCGAAACATGTCAACTTTGGTTTTGAGAATCTCTCCCGGAGTTTGAGAGATTTGGACGTGAAAGGGTACCAGTCTTGTCGGGGATTGGGAACCCTTCGCGACAATGTCCAAAGTTTCAGCGGGATTTCCAAAATGTTGAAAGGAACTCGAAACATGTCAACCTTGGTTTTGAGAATCTCTCCCGGAGTTTGAGAGATTTGGACGTGAAAGGGTACCAATCTTGTCGGGGATCGGGACCCCTTCGCGAGAATGTCCAAAGTTTCAGCGGGATTTCCAAAATGTTGAAAGGAACTCAAAAGATGTCAACCTTGGTTTTGAGAATCTCTCCCGGAGTTTGAGAGATTTGGACGTGAAAGGGTACCAATCTTGTCGGGGATCGGGAACCCTTCGCGAGAATGTCCAAAGTTTCAGCGGGATTTCCAAAATGTTGAAAGGAACTCGAACCATGTCAACCTTGGTTTTGAGAATCTCTCCCGGAGTTTGAGAGATTTGGACGTGAAAGAGTACCAGTCTTGTCGGGGATCGGGAACCCTTCGCGAGAATGTCCAAAGTTTCAGCGGGATTTCCAAAATGTTGAAAGGAACTCGAAACATGTCAACCTTGGTTTTGAGAATCTCTCCCGGAGTTTGAGAGATTTGGACGTGAAAGGGTACCAATCTTGTCGGGGATTGGGAACCCTTCGCCAGAATGTCCAAAGTTTCAGCGGGATTTCCAAAATGTTGAAAGGATCTCAAAACATGTCAACCTTGGTTTTGAGAATCTCTCCCGGAGTGTGGGAGATTTGGACGTGAAAGGGTACAAATCTTGTCGGGGATCGGGTACCCTTCGCGAGAATGTCCAAAGTTTCAGCGGGATTTCCAAAATGTTGAAAGGAACTCGAAACATGTCAACCTTGGTTTTGAGAATCTCTCCCGGAGTTTGAGAGATTTGGACGTGAAAGGGTACCAATCTTGTCGGGGATCGGGTACCCTTCGCGAGAATGTCCAAAGTTTCAGCGGGATTTCCAAAATGTTGAAAGGAACTCGAAACATGTCAACCTTGGTTTTGAGAATCTCTCCCGGAGTTTGAGAGATTTGGACGTGAAAGGGTACCAGTCTTGTCGGGGATCGGGAACCCTTCGCGAGAATGTCCAAAGTTTCAGCGGGATTTCCAAAATGTTGAAAGGAACTCGAACCATGTCAACCTTGGTTTTGAGAATCTCTCCCGGAGTTTGAGAGATTTGGACGTGAAAGGGTACCAATCTTGTTGGGGATTGGGAACCCTTCGCGAGAATGTCCAAAGTTTCAGCGGGATTTCCAAAATGTTGAGAAGAACTCGAAACATGTCATCCTTGGTTTTGAGAATCTCTCCCGGAGTTTGAGAGATTTGGACGTGAAAGGGTACCAATCTTGTCGGGGATCGGGAACCCTTCGCGAGAATGTCCAAAGTTTCAGCAGGATTTCCAAAATGTTGAAAGGAACTCGAAACATGTCAACCTTGGTTTTGAGAATCTCTCCCGGAGTTTGAGAGATTTGGACGTGGAAGGGTACCAATATAGTTTGGTATCGGGAACCCTTCGCGAGAATGTCCAAAGTTTCAGCGGGATTTCCAAAATGTTGAAAGGAACTCGAAACATGTCAACCTTGGTTTTGAGAATCTCTCCCGGAGTTTGAGAGATTTGGTCGTGAAAGTGTACCAATCTTGTCGGGGATCAGGTACCCTTCGCGAGAATGTCCAAAGTTTCAGCGGGATTTCCAAAATGTTGAAAGGAACTCAAAACATGTCAACCTTGGTTTTGAGAATCTCTCCCGGAGTTTGAGAGATTTGGACGTGAAAGGGTACCAATCTTCTCGGGGATTGGGAACCCTTCGCGACAATGACCAAAGTTTCAGCGGGATTTCCAAAATGTTGAAAGGAACTCGAAACATGTCAACCTTGGTTTTGAGAATCTCTCCCGGAGTTTGAGAGATTTGGACGTGAAAGGGTACCAGTCTTGTCGGGGATTGGGAATCCTTCGCCAGAATGTCCAAAGTTTCAGCGGGATTTCCAAAATGTTGAAAGGAACTCGAAACATGTCAACCTTGGTTTTGAGAATCTCTCCCGGAGTTTGAGAGATTTGGACGTGAAAGGGTACCAATCTTGTCGGGGATTGGGAACCCTTCGCGAGAATGTCCAAAGTTTCAGCGGGATTTCCAAAATGTTGAGAGGAACTCGAAACATGTCAACCTTGGTTTTGAGAATCTCTCCCGGAGTTTGAGAGATTTGGACGTGAAAGGGTACCAGTCTTGTCGGGGATTGGGAACCCTTCGCGACAATGTCCAAAGTTTCAGCGGGATTTCCAAAATGTTGAAAGGAACTCGAAACATGTCAACCTTGGTTTTGAGAATCTCTCCCGGAGTTTGAGAGATTTGGACGTGAAAGGGTACCAATCTTGTCGGGGATCGGGACCCCTTCGCGAGAATGTCCAAAGTTTCAGCGGGATTTCCAAAATGTTGAAAGGAACTCAAAAGATGTCAACCTTGGTTTTGAGAATCTCTCCCGGAGTTTGAGAGATTTGGACGTGAAAGGGTACCAATCTTGTCGGGGATCGGGAACCCTTCGCGAGAATGTCCAAAGTTTCAGCGGGATTTCCAAAATGTTGAAAGGAACTCGAACCATGTCAACCTTGGTTTTGAGAATCTCTCCCGGAGTTTGAGAGATTTGGACGTGAAAGAGTACCAGTCTTGTCGGGGATCGGGAACCCTTCGCGAGAATGTCCAAAGTTTCAGCGGGATTTCCAAAATGTTGAAAGGAACTCGAAACATGTCAACCTTGGTTTTGAGAATCTCTCCCGGAGTTTGAGAGATTTGGACGTGAAAGGGTACCAATCTTGTCGGGGATCGGGACCCCTTCGCGAGAATGTCCAAAGTTTCAGCGGGATTTCCAAAATGTTGAAAGGAACTCAAAAGATGTCAACCTTGGTTTTGAGAATCTCTCCCGGAGTTTGAGAGATTTGGACGTGAAAGGGTACCAATCTTGTCGGGGATCGGGAACCCTTCGCTAGAATGTCCAAAGTTTCAGCGGGATTTCCAAAATGTTGAAAGGAACTCGAACCATGTCAACCTTGGTTTTGAGAATCTCTCCCGGAGTTTGAGAGATTTGGACGTGAAAGAGTACCAGTCTTGTCGGGGATCGGGAACCCTTCGCGAGAATGTCCAAAGTTTCAGCGGGATTTCCAAAATGTTGAAAGGAACTCGAAACATGTCAACCTTGGTTTTGAGAATCTCTCCCGGAGTTTGAGAGATTTGGACGTGAAAGGGTACCAATCTTGTCGGGGATTGGGAACCCTTCGCCAGAATGTCCAAAGTTTCAGCGGGATTTCCAAAATGTTGAAAGGATCTCGAAACATGTCAACCTTGGTTTTGAGAATCTCTCCCGGAGTGTGGGAGATTTGGACGTGAAAGGGTACAAATCTTGTCGGGGATCGGGTACCCTTCGCGAGAATGTCCAAAGTTTCAGCGGGATTTCCAAAATGTTGAAAGGAACTCGAAACATGTCAACCTTGGTTTTGAGAATCTCTCCCGGAGTTTGAGAGATTTGGACGTGAAAGGGTACCAATCTTGTCGGGGATCGGGTACCCTTCGCGAGAATGTCCAAAGTTTCAGGGGGATTTCCAAAATGTTGAAAGGAACTCGAAACATGTCAACCTTGGTTTTGAGAATCTCTCCCGGAGTTTGAGAGATTTGGACGTGAAAGGGTACCAGTCTTGTCGGGGATCGGGAACCCTTCGCGAGAATGTCCAAAGTTTCAGCGGGATTTCCAAAATGTTGAAAGGAACTCGAAACATGTCAACCTTGGTTTTGAGAATCTCTCCCGGAGTTTGAGAGATTTGGACGTGAAAGGGTACCAATCTTGTCGGGGATTGGGAACCCTTCGCGAGAATGTCCAAAGTTTCAGCTGGATTTCCAAAATGTTGAGAAGAACTCGAAACATGTCATCCTTGGTTTTGAGAATCTCTCCCGGAGTTTGAGAGATTTGGACGTGAAAGGGTACCAATCTTGTCGGGGATCGGGAACCCTTCGCGAGAATGTCCAAAGTTTCAGCAGGATTTCCAAAATGTTGAAAGGAACTCGAAACATGTCAACCTTGGTTTTGAGAATCTCTCCCGGAGTTTGAGAGATTTGGACGTGGAAGGGTACCAATATAGTTTGGTATCGGGAACCCTTCGCGAGAATGTCCAAAGTTTCAGCGGGATTTCCAAAATGTTGAAAGGAACTCGAAACATGTCAACCTTGGTTTTGAGAATCTCTCCCGGAGTTTGAGAGATTTGGTCGTGAAAGTGTACCAATCTTGTCGGGGATCAGGTACCCTTCGCGAGAATGTCCAAAGTTTCAGCGGGATTTCCAAAATGTTGAAAGGAACTCGAAACATGTCAACCTTGGTTTTGAGAATCTCTCCCGGAGTTTGAGAGATTTGGACGTGAAAGGGTACCAGTCTTGTCGGGGATTGGGAATCCTTCGCCAGAATGTCCAAAGTTTCAGCGGGATTTCCAAAATGTTGAAAGGAACTCGAAACATGTCAACCTTTGTTTTGAGAATCTCTCCCGGAGTTTGAGAGATTTGGACGTGAAAGGGTACCAATCTTGTCGGGGATCGAGAACCCTTCGCGACAATGCCCAAAGTTTCAGCGGGATTTCCAAAATGTTGAAAGGAACTCGAAACATGTCAACCTTGGTTTTGAGAATCTCTCCCGGAGTTTGAGAGATTTGGACGTGAAAGGGTACCAATCTTGTCGGGGATCGGGAACCCTTCGCGAGAATGTCCAAAGTTTCAGCGGGATTTCCAAAATGTTGAAAGGAACTCGAAACATGTCAACCTTGGTTTTGAGAATCTCTCCCGGAGTTTGAGAGATTTGGACGTGAAAGGGTACCAATCTTGTCGGGGATCGGGAACCCTTCGCGAGAATGTCCAAAGTTTCAGCGGGATTTCCAAAATGTTGAAAGGAACTCGAACCATGTCAACCTTGGTTTTGAGAATCTCTCCCGGAGTTTGAGAGATTTGGACGTGAAAGAGTACCAGTCTTGTCGGGGATCGGGAACCCTTCGCGAGAATGTCCAAAGTTTCAGCGGGATTTCCAAAATGTTGAAAGGAACTCGAAACATGTCAACCTTGGTTTTGAGAATCTCTCCCGGAGTTTGAGAGATTTGGACGTGAAAGGGTACCAATCTTGTCGGGGATTGGGAACCCTTCGCCAGAATGTCCAAAGTTTCAGCGGGATTTCCAAAATGTTGAAAGGAACTCGAAACATGTCAACCTTGGTTTTGAGAATCTCTCCCGGAGTGTGGGAGATTTGGACGTGAAAGGGTACAAATCTTGTCGGGGATCGGGTACCCTTCGCGAGAATGTCCAAAGTTTCAGCGGGATTTCCAAAATGTTGAAAGGAACTCGAAACATGTCAACCTTGGTTTTGAGAATCTCTCCCGGAGTGTGAGAGATTTGGACGTGAAAGGGTACCAATCTTGTCGGGGATCGGGTACCCTTCGCGAGAATGTCCAAAGTTTCAGCGGGATTTCCAAAATGTTGAAAGGAACTCGAAACATGTCAACCTTGGTTTTGAGAATCTCTCCCGGAGTTTGAGAGATTTGGACGTGAAAGGGTACCAGTCTTGTCGGGGATCGGGAACCCTTCGCGAGAATGTCCAAAGTTTCAGCGGGATTTCCAAAATGTTGAAAGGAACTCGAACCATGTCATCCTTGGTTTTGAGAATCTCTCCCAGAGTTTGAGAGATTTGGACGTGAAAGTGTACCAATCTTGTCGGGGATCAGGTACCCTTCGCGAGAATGTCCAAAGTTTCAGCGGGATTTCCAAAATGTTGAAAGGAACTCAAAACATGTCAACCTTGGTTTTGAGAATCTCTCCCGGAGTTTGAGAGATTTGGACGTGAAAGGGTACCAATCTTGTCGGGGATTGGGAACCCTTCGCGAGAATGTCCAAAGTTTCAGCGGGATTTCCAAAATGTTGAGAAGAACTCGAAACATGTCATCCTTGGTTTTGAGAATCTCTCCCGGAGTTTGAGAGATTTGGACGTGAAAGGGTACCAATCTTGTCGGGGATCGGGAACCCTTCGCGAGAATGTCCAAAGTTTCAGCAGGATTTCCAAAATGTTGAAAGGAACTCGAAACATGTCAACCTTGGTTTTGAGAATCTCTCCCGGAGTTTGAGAGATTTGGACGTGGAAGGGTACCAATATAGTTTGGTATCGGGAACCCTTCGCGAGAATGTCCAAAGTTTCAGCGGGATTTCCAAAATGTTGAAAGGAACTCGAAACATGTCAACCTTGGTTTTGAGAATCTCTCCCGGAGTTTGAGAGATTTGGTCGTGAAAGTGTACCAATCTTGTCGGGGATCAGGTACCCTTCGCGAGAATGTCCAAAGTTTCAGCGGGATTTCCAAAATGTTGAAAGGAACTCAAAACATGTCAACCTTGGTTTTGAGAATCTCTCCCGGAGTTTGAGAGATTTGGACGTGAAAGGGTACCAATCTTGTCGGGGATTGGGAACCCTTCGCGACAATGACCAAAGTTTCAGCGGGATTTCCAAAATGTTGAAAGGAACTCGAAACATGTCAACCTTGGTTTTGAGAATCTCTCCCGGAGTTTGAGAGATTTGGACGTGAAAGGGTACCAGTCTTGTCGGGGATTGGGAATCCTTCGCCAGAATGTCCAAAGTTTCAGCGGGATTTCCAAAATGTTGAAAGGAACTCGAAACATGTCAACCTTTGTTTTGAGAATCTCTCCCGGAGTTTGAGAGATTTGGACGTGAAAGGGTACCAATCTTGTCGGGGATCGAGAACCCTTCGCGACAATGCCCAAAGTTTCAGCGGGATTTCCAAAATGTTGAAAGGAACTCGAAACATGTCAACCTTGGTTTTGAGAATCTCTCCCGGAGTTTGAGAGATTTGGACGTGAAAGGGTACCAATCTTGTCGGGGATCGGGAACCCTTCGCGAGAATGTCCAAAGTTTCAGCGGGATTTCCAAAATGTTGAAAGGAACTCGAAACATGTCAACCTTGGTTTTGAGAATCTCTCCCGGAGTTTGAGAGATTTGGACGTGAAAGGGTACCAATCTTGTCGGGGATCGGGAACCCTTCGCGAGAATGTCCAAAGTTTCAGCGGGATTTCCAAAATGTTGAAAGGAACTCGAACCATGTCAACCTTGGTTTTGATAATCTCTCCCGGAGTTTGAGAGATTTGGACGTGAAAGAGTACCAGTCTTGTCGGGGATCGGGAACCCTTCGCGAGAATGTCCAAAGTTTCAGCGGGATTTCCAAAATGTTGAAAGGAACTCGAAACATGTCAACCTTGGTTTTGAGAATCTCTCCCGGAGTTTGAGAGATTTGGACGTGAAAGGGTACCAATCTTGTCGGGGATTGGGAACCCTTCGACAGAATGTCCAAAGTTTCAGCGGGATTTCCAAAATGTTGAAAGGAACTCGAAACATGTCAACCTTGGTTTTGAGAATCTCTCCCGGAGTGTGGGAGATTTGGACGTGAAAGGGTACAAATCTTGTCGGGGATCGGGTACCCTTCGCGAGAATGTCCAAAGTTTCAGCGGGATTTCCAAAATGTTGAAAGGAACTCGAAACATGTCAACCTTGGTTTTGAGAATCTCTCCCGGAGTGTGAGAGATTTGGACGTGAAAGGGTACCAATCTTGTCGGGGATCGGGTACCCTTCGCGAGAATGTCCAAAGTTTCAGCGGGATTTCCAAAATGTTGAAAGGAACTCGAAACATGACAACCTTGGTTTTGAGAATCTCTCCCGGAGTTTGAGAGATTTGGACGTAAAAGGGTACCAATCTTGTCGGGGATTGGGAACCCTTCGCGAGAATGTCCAAAGTTTCAGCGGAATTTCCAAAATGTTGAAAGGAACTCGAACCATGTCAACCATGGTTTTGAGAATCTCTCCCGGAGTTTGAGAGATTTGGACGTGAAAGGGTACCAATCTTGTCGGGGATTGGGAACCCTTCGCGAGAATGTCCAAAGTTTCAGCGGGATTTCCAAAATGTTGAAAGGAACTCGAAACATGTCAACCTTGGTTTTGAGAATCTCTCCCGGAGTTTGAGAGATTTGGACGTGAAAGGGTACCAATCTTGTCGGGGATCGAGAACCCTTCGCGAGAATGTCCAAAGTTTCAGCGGGATTTCCAAAATGTTGAAAGGAACTCGAAACATGTCAACCTTGGTTTTGAGAATCTCTCCCGGAGTTTGAGAGATTTGGACGTGAAAGGGTACCAATCTTGTCGGGGATTGGGAACCCTTCGCGAGAATGTCCAAAGTTTCAGCGGGATTTCCAAAATGTTGAAAGGAACAAGAAACATGTCAACCTTGGTTTTGAGAATCTCTCCCGGAGTGTGGGAGATTTGGACGTGAAAGGGTACCAATCTTGTCGGGGATCGAGAACCCTTCGCGACAATGTCCAAAGTTTCAGCGGGATTTCCAAAATGTTGAAAGGAGCTCGAACCATGTCAACCTTGGTTTTGAGAATCTCTCCCGGAGTTTGAGAGATTTGGACGTGAAAGAGTACCAGTCTTGTCGGGGATCGGGAACCCTTCGCGAGAATGTCCAAAGTTTCAGCGGGATTTCCAAAATGTTGAAAGGAACTCGAAACATGTCAACCTTGGTTTTGAGAATCTCTCCCGGAGTTTGAGAGATTTGGACGTGAAAGGGTACCAATCTTGTCGGGGATTGGGAACCCTTCGCCAGAATGTCCAAAGTTTCAGCGGGATTTCCAAAATGTTGAAAGGATCTCGAAACATGTCAACCATGGTTTTGAGAATCTCTCCCGGAGTGTGGGAGATTTGGACGTGAAAGGGTACCAATCTTGTCGGGGATTGGGAACCCTTCGCGAGAATGTCCAAAGTTTCAGCGGGATTTCCAAAATGTTGAAAGGAACTCGAAACATGACAACCTTGGTTTTGAGAATCTCTCCCGGAGTTTGAGAGATTTGGACGTAAAAGGGTACCAATCTTGTCGGGGATTGGGAACCCTTCGCGAGAATGTCCAAAGTTTCAGCGGAATTTCCAAAATGTTGAAAGGAACTCGAACCATGTCAACCATGGTTTTGAGAATCTCTCCCGGAGTTTGAGAGATTTGGACGTGAAAGGGTACCAATCTTGTCGGGGATTGGGAACCCTTCGCGAGAATGTCCAAAGTTTCAGCGGGATTTCCAAAATGTTGAAAGGAACTCGAAACATGTCAACCTTGGTTTTGAGAATCTCTCCCGGAGTTTGAGAGATTTGGACGTGAAAGGGTACCAATCTTGTCGGGGATCGAGAACCCTTCGCGAGAATGTCCAAAGTTTCAGCGGGATTTCCAAAATGTTGAAAGGAACTCGAAACATGTCAACCTTGGTTTTGAGAATCTCTCCCGGAGTTTGAGAGATTTGGACGTGAAAGGGTACCAATCTTGTCGGGGATTGGGAACCCTTCGCGAGAATGTCCAAAGTTTCAGCGGGATTTCCAAAATGTTGAAAGGAACAAGAAACATGTCAACCTTGGTTTTGAGAATCTCTCCCGGAGTGTGGGAGATTTGGACGTGAAAGGGTACCAATCTTGTCGGGGATCGAGAACCCTTCGCGACAATGTCCAAAGTTTCAGCGGGATTTCCAAAATGTTGAAAGGAACTCGAACCATGTCAACCTTGGTTTTGAGAATCTCTCCCGGAGTTTGAGAGATTTGGACGTGAAAGAGTACCAGTCTTGTCGGGGATCGGGAACCCTTCGCGAGAATGTCCAAAGTTTCAGCGGGATTTCCAAAATGTTGAAAGGAACTCGAAACATGTCAACCTTGGTTTTGAGAATCTCTCCCGGAGTTTGAGAGATTTGGACGTGAAAGGGTACCAATCTTGTCGGGGATTGGGAACCCTTCGCCAGAATGTCCAAAGTTTCAGCGGGATTTCCAAAATGTTGAAAGGATCTCGAAACATGTCAACCATGGTTTTGAGAATCTCTCCCGGAGTGTGGGAGATTTGGACGTGAAAGGGTACCAATCTTGTCGGGGATCGGGTACCCTTCGCGAGAATGTCCAAAGTTTCAGCGGGATTTCCAAAATGTTGAAAGGAACTCGAAACATGTCAGCCTTGGTTTTGAGAATCTCTCCCAGAGTTTGAGAGATTTGGACGTGAAAGGGTACCAGTCTTGTCGGGGATCGGGAACCCTTCGCGAGAATGTCCAAAGTTTCAGCGGGATTTCCAAAATGTTGAAAGGAACAAGAAACATGTCAACCTTGGTTTTGAGAATCTCTCCCGGAGTTTGAGAGATTTGGACGTGAAAGGGTACCAATCTTGTCGGGGATTGGGAACCCTTCGCGAGAATGTCCAAAGTTTCAGCGGGATTTCCAAAATGTTGAAACGAACTCGAAACATGTCATCCTTGGTTTTGAGAATCTCTCCCGGAGTTTGAGAGATTTGGACGTGAAAGGGTACCAATCTTGTCGGGGATCGGGAACCCTTCGCGAGAATGTCCAAAGTTTCAGCAGGATTTCCAAAATGTTGAAAGGAACTCGAAACATGTCAACCTTGGTTTTGAGAATCTCTCCCGGAGTTTGAGAGATTTGGACGTGAAAGGGTACCAATCTTGTCGGGGATTGGGAACCCTTCGCGAGAATGTCCAAAGTTTCAGCGGAATTTCCAAAATGTTGAAAGGAACTCGAACCATGTCAACCATGGTTTTGAGAATCTCTCCCGGAGTTTGAGAGATTTGGACGTGAAAGGGTACCAATCTTGTCGGGGATTGGGAACCCTTCGCGAGAATGTCCAAAGTTTCAGCGGGATTTCCAAAATGTTGAAAGGAACTCGAAACATGACAACCTTGGTTTTGAGAATCTCTCCCGGAGTTTGAGAGATTTGGACGTGAAAGGGTACCAATCTTGTCGGGGATTGGGAACCCTTCGCGAGAATGTCCAAAGTTTCAGCGGGATTTCCAAAATGTTGAAAGGAACTCGAAACATGACAACCATGGTTTTGAGAATCTCTCCCGGAGTTTGAGAGATTTGGACGTGAAAGGGTACCAATTTTGTCGGGGATTGGGAACCCTTCGCGAGAATGTCCAAAGTTTCAGCGGGATTTCCAAAATGTTGAAAGGAACTCGAAACATGACAACCTTGGTTTTGAGAATCTCTCCCGGAGTTTGAGAGATTTGGACGTGAAAGGGTACCAATCTTGTCGGGGATTGGGAACCCTTCGCGAGAATGTCCAAAGTTTCAGCGGGATTTCCAAAATGTTGAAAGGATCTCGAAACATGTCAACCTTGGTTTTGAGAATCTCTCCCGGAGTGTGGGAGATTTGGACGTGAAAGGGTACAAATCTTGTCGGGGATCGGGTACCCTTCGCGAGAATGTCCAAAGTTTCAGCGGGATTTCCAAAATGTTGAAAGGAACTCGAAACATGTCAACCTTGGTTTTGAGAATCTCTCCCGGAGTGTGAGAGATTTTGACGTGAAAGGGTACCAATCTTGTCGGGGATCGGGTACCCTTCGCGAGAAGGTCCAAAGTTTCAGCGGGATTTCCAAAATGTTGAAAGGAACTCGAAACATGTCAACCTTGGTTTTGAGAATCTCTCCCGGAGTTTGAGAGATTTGGACGTGAAAGGGTACCAGTCTTGTCGGGGATCGGGAACCCTTCGCGAGAATGTCCAAAGTTTCAGCGGGATTTCCAAAATGTTGAAAGGAACTCGAACCATGTCATCCTTGGTTTTGAGAATCTCTCCCGGAGTTTGAGAGATTTGGACGTGAAAGTGTACCAATCTTGTCGGGGATCAGGTACCCTTCGCGAGAATGTCCAAAGTTTCAGCGGGATTTCCAAAATGTTGAAAGGAACTCAAAACATGTCAACCTTGGTTTTGAGAATCTCTCCCGGAGTTTGAGAGATTTGGACGTGAAAGGGTACCAATCTTGTCGGAGATTGGGAACCCTTCGCGAGAATGTCCAAAGTTTCAGCGGAATTTCCAAAATGTTGAGAGGAACTCGAACCATGTCAACCATGGTTTTGAGAATCTCTCCCGGAGTTTGAGAGATTTGGACGTGAAAGGGTACCAATCTTGTCGGGGCTTTGGAACCCTTCGCGACAATGTCCAAAGTTTCAGCGGGATTTCCAAAATGTTGAAAGGAACTCGAAACATGTCAACCTTGGTTTTGAGAATCTCTCCCGGAGTTTGAGAGATTTGGACGTGAAAGGGTACCAATCTTGTCGGGGATCGAGAACCCTTCGCGAGAATGTCCAAAGTTTCAGCGGGATTTCCAAAATGTTGAAAGGAACTCGAAACATGTCAACCTTGGTTTTGAGAATCTCTCCCGGAGTTTGAGAGATTTGGACGTGAAAGGGTACCAATCTTGTCGGGGATTGGGAACCCTTCGCGAGAATGTCCAAAGTTTCAGCGGGATTTCCAAAATGTTGAAAGGAACAAGAAACATGTCAACCTTGGTTTTGAGAATCTCTCCCGGAGTGTGGGAGATTTGGACGTGAAAGGGTACCAATCTTGTCGGGGATCGAGAACCCTTCGCGACAATGTCCAAAGTTTCAGCGGGATTTCCAAAATGTTGAAAGGAACTCAAAACATGTCAACCTTGGTTTTGAGAATCTCTCCCGGAGTTTGAGAGATTTGGACGTGAAAGGGTACCAATCTTGTCGGGGATTGGGAACCCTTCGCGAGAATGTCCAAAGTTTCAGCGGGATTTCCAAAATGTTGAAAGGAACTCGAAACATGTCAACCTTGGTTTTGAGAATCTCTCCCGGAGTTTGAGAGATTTGGACGTGAAAGGGTACCAATCTTGTCGGGGATTGGGAACCCTTCGCGAGAATGTCCAAAGTTTCAGCGGGATTTCCAAAATGTTGAAAGGAACAAGAAACATGTCAACCTTGGTTTTGAGAATCTCTCCCGGAGTTTGAGAGATTTGGACGTGAAAGGGTACCAATCTTGTCGGGGATTGGGAACCCTTCGCGAGAATGTCCAAAGTTTCAGCGGGATTTCCAAAATGTTGAAAGGAACTCGAAACATGACAACCTTGGTTTTGAGAATCTCTCCCGGAGTTTGAGAGATTTGGACGTGAAAGGGTACCAATCTTGTCGGGGATTGGGAACCCTTCGCGAGAATGTCCAAAGTTTCAGCGGGATTTCCAAAATGTTGAAAGGATCTCGAAACATGTCAACCTTGGTTTTGAGAATCTCTCCCGGAGTGTGGGAGATTTGGACGTGAAAGGGTACAAATCTTGTCGGGGATCGGGTACCCTTCGCGAGAATGTCCAAAGTTTCAGCGGGATTTCCAAAATGTTGAAAGGAACTCGAAACATGTCAACCTTGGTTTTGAGAATCTCTCCCGGAGTGTGAGAGATTTTGACGTGAAAGGGTACCAATCTTGTCGGGGATCGGGTACCCTTCGCGAGAAGGTCCAAAGTTTCAGCGGGATTTCCAAAATGTTGAAAGGAACTCGAAACATGTCAACCTTGGTTTTGAGAATCTCTCCCGGAGTTTGAGAGATTTGGACGTGAAAGGGTACCAGTCTTGTCGGGGATCGGGAACCCTTCGCGAGAATGTCCAAAGTTTCAGCGGGATTTCCAAAATGTTGAAAGGAACTCGAACCATGTCATCCTTGGTTTTGAGAATCTCTCCCGGAGTTTGAGAGATTTGGACGTGAAAGTGTACCAATCTTGTCGGGGATCAGGTACCCTTCGCGAGAATGTCCAAAGTTTCAGCGGGATTTCCAAAATGTTGAAAGGAACTCAAAACATGTCAACCTTGGTTTTGAGAATCTCTCCCGGAGTTTGAGAGATTTGGATGTGAAAGGGTACCAATCTTGTCGGAGATTGGGAACCCTTCGCGAGAATGTCCAAAGTTTCAGCGGAATTTCCAAAATGTTGAGAGGAACTCGAACCATGTCAACCATGGTTTTGAGAATCTCTCCCGGAGTTTGAGAGATTTGGACGTGAAAGGGTACCAATCTTGTCGGGGCTTGGGAACCCTTCGCGACAATGTCCAAAGTTTCAGCGGGATTTCCAAAATGTTGAAAGGAACTCGAAACATGTCAACCTTGGTTTTGAGAATCTCTCCCGGAGTTTGAGAGATTTGGACGTGAAAGGGTACCAATCTTGTCGGGGATCGAGAACCCTTCGCGAGAATGTCCAAAGTTTCAGCGGGATTTCCAAAATGTTGAAAGGAACTCGAAACATGTCAACCTTGGTTTTGAGAATCTCTCCCGGAGTTTGAGAGATTTGGACGTGAAAGGGTACCAATCTTGTCGGGGATTGGGAACCCTTCGCGAGAATGTCCAAAGTTTCAGCGGGATTTCCAAAATGTTGAAAGGAACAAGAAACATGTCAACCTTGGTTTTGAGAATCTCTCCCGGAGTGTGGGAGATTTGGACGTGAAAGGGTACCAATCTTGTCGGGGATCGAGAACCCTTCGCGACAATGTCCAAAGTTTCAGCGGGATTTCCAAAATGTTGAAAGGAACTCAAAACATGTCAACCTTGGTTTTGAGAATCTCTCCCGGAGTTTGAGAGATTTGGACGTGAAAGGGTACCAATCTTGTCGGGGATTGGGAACCCTTCGCGAGAATGTCCAAAGTTTCAGCGGGATTTCCAAAATGTTGAAAGGAACTCGAAACATGTCAACCTTGGTTTTGAGAATCTCTCCCGGAGTTTGAGAGATTTGGACGTGAAAGGGTACCAATCTTGTCGGGGATTGGGAACCCTTCGCGAGAATGTCCAAAGTTTCAGCGGGATTTCCAAAATGTTGAAAGGAACAAGAAACATGTCAACCTTGGTTTTGAGAATCTCTCCCGGAGTTTGAGAGATTTGGACGTGAAAGGGTACCAATCTTGTCGGGGATCGGGAACCCTTCGCGAGAATGTCCAAAGTTTCAGCAGGATTTCCAAAATGTTGAAAGGAACTCGAAACATGTCAACCTTGGTTTTGAGAATCTCTCCCGGAGTTTGAGAGATTTGGACGTGAAAGGGTACCAATCTTGTCGGGGATTGGGAACCCTTCGCGAGAATGTCCAAAGTTTCAGCGGAATTTCCAAAATGTTGAAAGGAACTCGAACCATGTCAACCATGGTTTTGAGAATCTCTCCCGGAGTTTGAGAGATTTGGACGTGAAAGGGTACCAATCTTGTCGGGGATTGGGAACCCTTCGCGAGAATGTCCAAAGTTTCAGCGGGATTTCCAAAATGTTGAAAGGAACTCGAAACATGACAACCTTGGTTTTGAGAATCTCTCCCGGAGTTTGAGAGATTTGGACGTGAAAGGGTACCAATCTTGTCGGGGATTGGGAACCCTTCGCGAGAATGTCCAAAGTTTCAGCGGGATTTCCAAAATGTTGAAAGGAACTCGAAACATGACAACCATGGTTTTGAGAATCTCTCCCGGAGTTTGAGAGATTTGGACGTGAAAGGGTACCAATTTTGTCGGGGATTGGGAACCCTTCGCGAGAATGTCCAAAGTTTCAGCGGGATTTCCAAAATGTTGAAAGGAACTCGAAACATGACAACCTTGGTTTTGAGAATCTCTCCCGGAGTTTGAGAGATTTGGACGTGAAAGGGTACCAATCTTGTCGGGGATTGGGAACCCTTCGCCAGAATGTCCAAAGTTTCAGCGGGATTTCCAAAATGTTGAAAGGATCTCGAAACATGTCAACCTTGGTTTTGAGAATCTCTCCCGGAGTGTGGGAGATTTGGACGTGAAAGGGTACAAATCTTGTCGGGGATCGGGTACCCTTCGCGAGAATGTCCAAAGTTTCAGCGGGATTTCCAAAATGTTGAAAGGAACTCGAAACATGTCAACCTTGGTTTTGAGAATCTCTCCCGGAGTGTGAGAGATTTGGACGTGAAAGGGTACCAATCTTGTCGGGGATCGGGTACCCTTCGCGAGAAGGTCCAAAGTTTCAGCGGGATTTCCAAAATGTTGAAAGGAACTCGAAACATGTCAACCTTGGTTTTGAGAATCTCTCCCGGAGTTTGAGAGATTTGGACGTGAAAGGGTACCAGTCTTGTCGGGGATCGGGAACCCTTCGCGAGAATGTCCAAAGTTTCAGCGGGATTTCCAAAATGTTGAAAGGAACTCGAACCATGTCATCCTTGGTTTTGAGAATCTCTCCCGGAGTTTGAGAGATTTGGACGTGAAAGTGTACCAATCTTGTCGGGGATCAGGTACCCTTCGCGAGAATGTCCAAAGTTTCAGCGGGATTTCCAAAATGTTGAAAGGAACTCAAAACATGTCAACCTTGGTTTTGAGAATCTCTCCCGGAGTTTGAGAGATTTGGACGTGAAAGGGTACCAATCTTGTCGGAGATTGGGAACCCTTCGCGAGAATGTCCAAAGTTTCAGCGGAATTTCCAAAATGTTGAAAGGAACTCGAACCATGTCAACCATGGTTTTGAGAATCTCTCCCGGAGTTTGAGAGATTTGGACGTGAAAGGGTACCAATCTTGTCGGGGATTGGGAACCCTTCGCGACAATGTCCAAAGTTTCAGCGGGATTTCCAAAATGTTGAAAGGAACTCGAAACATGTCAACCTTGGTTTTGAGAATCTCTCCCGGAGTTTGAGAGATTTGGACGTGAAAGGGTACCAATCTTGTCGGGGATCGAGAACCCTTCGCGAGAATGTCCAAAGTTTCAGCGGGATTTCCAAAATGTTGAAAGGATCTCGAAACATGTCAACCTTGGTTTTGAGAATCTCTCCCGGAGTTTGAGAGATTTGGACGTGAAAGGGTACCAATCTTGTCGGGGATTGGGAACCCTTCGCGAGAATGTCCAAAGTTTCAGCGGGATTTCCAAAATGTTGAAAGGAACAAGAAACATGTCAACCTTGGTTTTGAGAATCTCTCCCGGAGTGTGGGAGATTTGGACGTGAAAGGGTACCAATCTTGTCGGGGATCGAGAACCCTTCGCGACAATGTCCAAAGTTTCAGCGGGATTTCCAAAATGTTGAAAGGAACTCAAAACATGTCAACCTTGGTTTTGAGAATCTCTCCCGGAGTTTGAGAGATTTGGACGTGAAAGGGTACCAATCTTGTCGGGGATTGGGAACCCTTCGCGAGAATGTCCAAAGTTTCAGCGGGATTTCCAAAATGTTGAAAGGAACTCGAAACATGTCAACCTTGGTTTTGAGAATCTCTCCCGGAGTTTGAGAGATTTGGACGTGAAAGGGTACCAATCTTGTCGGGGATTGGGAACCCTTCGCGAGAATGTCCAAAGTTTCAGCGGGATTTCCAAAATGTTGAAAGGAACTCGAACCATGTCAACCTTGGTTTTGAGAATCTCTCCCGGAGTTTGAGAGATTTGGACGTGAAAGAGTACCAGTCTTGTCGGGGATCGGGAACCCTTCGCGAGAATGTCCAAAGTTTCAGCGGGATTTCCAAAATGTTGAAAGGAACTCGAAACATGTCAACCTTGGTTTTGAGAATCTCTCCCGGAGTTTGAGAGATTTGGACGTGAAAGGGTACCAATCTTGTCGGGGATTGGGAACCCTTCGCCAGAATGTCCAAAGTTTCAGCGGGATTTCCAAAATGTTGAAAGGATCTCGAAACATGTCAACCATGGTTTTGAGAATCTCTCCCGGAGTGTGGGAGATTTGGACGTGAAAGGGTACCAATCTTGTCGGGGATCGAGTACCCTTCGCGAGAATGTCCAAAGTTTCAGCGGGATTTCCAAAATGTTGAAAGGAACTCGAAACATGTCAGCCTTGGTTTTGAGAATCTCTCCCAGAGTTTGAGAGATTTGGACGTGAAAGGGTACCAGTCTTGTCGGGGATCGGGAACCCTTCGCGAGAATGTCCAAAGTTTCAGCGGGATTTCCAAAATGTTGAAAGGAACAAGAAACATGTCAACCTTGGTTTTGAGAATCTCTCCCGGAGTTTGAGAGATTTGGACGTGAAAGGGTACCAATCTTGTCGGGGATTGGGAACCCTTCGCGAGAATGTCCAAAGTTTCAGCGGGATTTCCAAAATGTTGAAACGAACTCGAAACATGTCAACCTTGGTTTTGAGAATCTCTCCCGGAGTTTGAGAGATTTGGACGTGAAAGGGTACCAATCTTGTCGGGGATCGGGAACCCTTCGCGAGAATGTCCAAAGTTTCAGCAGGATTTCCAAAATGTTGAAAGGAACTCGAAACATGTCAACCTTGGTTTTGAGAATCTCTCCCGGAGTTTGAGAGATTTGGACGTGAAAGGGTACCAATCTTGTCGGGGATTGGGAACCCTTCGCGAGAATGTCCAAAGTTTCAGCGGAATTTCCAAAATGTTGAAAGGAACTCGAACCATGTCAACCATGGTTTTGAGAATCTCTCCCGGAGTTTGAGAGATTTGGATGTGAAAGGGTACCAATCTTGTCGGGGATTGGGAACCCTTCGCGAGAATGTCCAAAGTTTCAGCGGGATTTCCAAAATGTTGAAAGGAACTCGAAACATGACAACCTTGGTTTTGAGAATCTCTCCCGGAGTTTGAGAGATTTGGACGTGAAAGGGTACCAATCTTGTCGGGGATTGGGAACCCTTCGCGAGAATGTCCAAAGTTTCAGCGGAATTTCCAAAATGTTGAAAGGAACTCGAACCATGTCAACCATGGTTTTGAGAATCTCTCCCGGAGTTTGAGAGATTTGGACGTGAAAGGGTACCAATTTTGTCGGGGATTGGGAACCCTTCGCGAGAATGTCCAAAGTTTCAGCGGGATTTCCAAAATGTTGAAAGGAACTCGAAACATGTCAACCTTGGTTTTGAGAATCTCTCCCGGAGTTTGAGAGATTTGGACGTGAAAGGGTACCAATCTTGTCGGGGATTGGGAACCCTTCGCGAGAATGTCCAAAGTTTCAGCGGAATTTCCAAAATGTTGAAAGGAACTCGAACCATGTCAACCATGGTTTTGAGAATCTCTCCCGGAGTTTGAGAGATTTGGACGTGAAAGGGTACCAATCTTGTCGGGGATTGGGAACCCTTCGCGAGAATGTCCAAAGTTTCAGCGGGATTTCCAAAATGTTGAAAGGAACTCGAAACATGTCAACCTTGGTTTTGAGAATCTCTCCCGGAGTTTGAGAGATTTGGACGTGGAAGGGTACCAATATAGTTTGGTATCGGGAACCCTTCGCGAGAATGTCCAAAGTTTCAGCGGGATTTCCAAAATGTTGAAAGGAACTCGAAACATGTCAACCTTGGTTTTGAGAATCTCTCCCGGAGTTTGAGAGATTTGGTCGTGAAAGTGTACCAATCTTGTCGGGGATCAGGTACCCCTCGCGAGAATGTCCAAAGTTTCAGCGGGATTTCCAAAATGTTGAAAGGAACTCGAAACATGTCAACCTTGGTTTTGAGAATCTCTCCCGGAGTTTGAGAGATTTGGACGTGAAAGGGTACCAATCTTGTCGGGGATTGGGAACCCTTCGCGACAATGACCAAAGTTTCAGCGGGATTTCCAAAATGTTGAAAGGAACTCGAAACATGTCAACCTTGGTTTTGAGAATCTCTCCCGGAGTTTGAGAGATTTGGACGTGAAAGGGTACCAATCTTGTCGGGGATTGGGAATCCTTCGCCAGAATGTCCAAAGTTTCAGCGGGATTTCCAAAATGTTGAAAGGAACTCGAAACATGTCAACCTTTGTTTTGAGAATCTCTCCCGGAGTTTGAGAGATTTGGACGTGAAAGGGTACCAATCTTGTCGGGGATCGAGAACCCTTCGCGACAATGTCCAAAGTTTCAGCGGGATTTCCAAAACGTTGAAAGGAACTCGAAACATGTCAACCTTGGTTTTGAGAATCTCTCCCGGAGTTTGAGAGATTTGGACGTGAAAGGGTACCAATCTTGTCGGGGATCGGGAACCCTTCGCGAGAATGTCCAAAGTTTCAGCGGGATTTCCAAAATGTTGAAAGGAACTCGAAACATGTCAACCTTGGTTTTGAGAATCTCTCCCGGAGTTTGAGAGATTTGGACGTGAAAGGGTACCAATCTTGTCGGGGATCGGGAACCCTTCGCGAGAATGTCCAAAGTTTCAGCGGGATTTCCAAAATGTTGAAAGGAACTCGAACCATGTCAACCTTGGTTTTGAGAATCTCTCCCGGAGTTTGAGAGATTTGGACGTGAAAGAGTACCAGTCTTGTCGGGGATCGGGAACCCTTCGCGAGAATGTCCAAAGTTTCAGCGGGATTTCCAAAATGTTGAAAGGAACTCGAAACATGTCAACCTTGGTTTTGAGAATCTCTCCCGGAGTTTGAGAGATTTGGACGTGAAAGGGTACCAATCTTGTCGGGGATTGGGAACCCTTCGCCAGAATGTCCAAAGTTTCAGCAGGATTTCCAAAATGTTGAAAGGATCTCGAAACATGTCAACCTTGGTTTTGAGAATCTCTCCCGGAGTGTGGGAGATTTGGACGTGAAAGGGTACAAATCTTGTCGGGGATCGGGTACCCTTCGCGAGAATGTCCAAAGTTTCAGCGGGATTTCCAAAATGTTGAAAGGAACTCGAAACATGTCAACCTTGGTTTTGAGAATCTCTCCCGGAGTGTGAGAGATTTGGACGTGAAAGGGTACCAATCTTGTCGGGGATCGGGTACCCTTCGCGAGAATGTCCAAAGTTTCAGCGGGATTTCCAAAATGTTGAAAGGAACTCGAAACATGTCAACCTTGGTTTTGAGAATCTCTCCCGGAGTTTGAGAGATTTGGACGTGAAAGGGTACCAGTCTTGTCGGGGATCGGGAACCCTTCGCGAGAATGTCCAAAGTTTCAGCGGGATTTCCAAAATGTTGAAAGGAACTCGAACCATGTCATCCTTGGTTTTGAGAATCTCTCCCGGAGTTTGAGAGATTTGGACGTGAAAGTGTACCAATCTTGTCGGGGATCAGGTACCCTTCGCGAGAATGTCCAAAGTTTCAGCGGGATTTCCAAAATGTTGAAAGGAACTCAAAACATGTCAACCTTGGTTTTGAGAATCTCTCCCGGAGTTTGAGAGATTTGGACGTGAAAGGGTACCAATCTTGTCGGGGATTGGGAACCCTTCGCGAGAATGTCCAAAGTTTCAGCGGAATTTCCAAAATGTTGAAAGGAACTCGAACCATGTCAACCTTGGTTTTGAGAATCTCTCCCGGAGTTTGAGAGATTTGGACGTGAAAGGGTACCAATTTTGTCGGGGATTGGGAACCCTTCGCGAGAATGTCCAAAGTTTCAGCGGGATTTCCAAAATGTTGAAAGGAACTCGAAACATGACAACCTTGGTTTTGAGAATCTCTCCCGGAGTTTGAGAGATTTGGACGTGAAAGGGTACCAATCTTGTCGGGGATTGGGAACCCTTCGCGAGAATGTCCAAAGTTTCAGCGGAATTTCCAAAATGTTGAAAGGAACTCGAACCATGTCAACCATGGTTTTGAGAATCTCTCCTGGAGTTTGAGAGATTTGGACGTGAAAGGGTACCAATCTTGTCGGGGATTGGGAACCCTTCGCGAGAATGTCCAAAGTTTCAGCGGGATTTCCAAAATGTTGAAAGGAACTCGAAACATGTCAACCTTGGTTTTGAGAATCTCTCCCGGAGTTTGAGAGATTTGGACGTGAAAGGGTACCAATCTTGTCGGGGATCGAGAACCCTTCGCGAGAATGTCCAAAGTTTCAGCGGGATTTCCAAAATGTTGAAAGGAACTCGAAACATGTCAACCTTGGTTTTGAGAATCTCTCCCGGAGTTTGAGAGATTTGGACGTGAAAGGGTACCAATCTTGTCGGGGATTGGGAACCCTTCGCCAGAATGTCCAAAGTTTCAGCGGGATTTCCAAAATGTTGAAAGGAACAAGAAACATGTCAACCTTGGTTTTGAGAATCTCTCCCGGAGTGTGGGAGATTTGGACGTGAAAGGGTACCAATCTTGTCGGGGATCGAGAACCCTTCGCGACAATGTCCAAAGTTTCAGCGGGATTTCCAAAATGTTGAAAGGAACTCAAAACATGTCAACCTTGGTTTTGAGAATCTCTCCCGGAGTTTGAGAGATTTGGACGTGAAAGGGTACCAATCTTGTCGGGGATTGGGAACCCTTCGCGAGAATGTCCAAAGTTTCAGCGGGATTTCCAAAATGTTGAAAGGAACTCGAAACATGTCAACCTTGGTTTTGAGAATCTCTCCCGGAGTTTGAGAGATTTGGACGTGAAAGGGTACCAATCTTGTCGGGGATTGGGAACCCTTCGCGAGAATGTCCAAAGTTTCAGCGGGATTTCCAAAATGTTGAAAGGAACTCGAACCATGTCAACCTTGGTTTTGAGAATCTCTCCCGGAGTTTGAGAGATTTGGACGTGAAAGAGTACCAGTCTTGTCGGGGATCGGGAACCCTTCGCGAGAATGCCAAAAGTTTCAGCGGGATTTCCAAAATGTTGAAAGGAACTCGAAACATGTCAACCTTGGTTTTGAGAATCTCTCCCGGAGTTTGAGAGATTTGGACGTGAAAGGGTACCAATCTTGTCGGGGATTGGGAACCCTTCGCGAGAATGTCCAAAGTTTCAGCGGGATTTCCAAAATGTTGAAAGGAACTGGAAACATGTCAACCATGGTTTTGAGAATCTCTCCCGGAGTGTGGGAGATTTGGACGTGAAAGGGTACCAATCTTGTCGGGGATCGGGTACCCTTCGCGAGAATGTCCAAAGTTTCAGCGGGATTTCCAAAATGTTGAAAGGAACTCAAAACATGTCAGCCTTGGTTTTGAGAATCTCTCCCAGAGTTTGAGAGATTTGGACGTGAAAGGGTACCAGTCTTGTCGGGGATCGGGAACCCTTCGCGAGAATGTCCAAAGTTTCAGCGGGATTTCCAAAATGTTGAAAGGAACAAGAAACATGTCAACCTTGGTTTTGAGAATCTCTCCCGGAGTTTGAGAGATTTGGACGTGAAAGGGTACCAATCTTGTCGGGGATTGGGAACCCTTCGCGAGAATGTCCAAAGTTTCAGCGGGATTTCCAAAATGTTGAAACGAACTCGAAACATGTCATCCTTGGTTTTGAGAATCTCTCCCGGAGTTTGAGAGATTTGGACGTGAAAGGGTACCAATCTTGTCGGGGATCGGGAACCCTTCGCGAGAATGTCCAAAGTTTCAGCAGGATTTCCAAAATGTTGAAAGGAACTCGAAACATGTCAACCTTGGTTTTGAGAATCTCTCCCGGAGTTTGAGAGATTTGGACGTGAAAGGGTACCAATCTTGTCGGGGATTGGGAACCCTTCGCGAGAATGTCCAAAGTTTCAGCGGGATTTCCAAAATGTTGAAAGGAACTCGAACCATGTCAACCTTGGTTTTGAGAATCTCTCCCGGAGTTTGAGAGATTTGGACGTGAAAGGGTACCAATCTTGTCGGGGATTGGGAACCCTTCGCGAGAATGTCCAAAGTTTCAGCGGGATTTCCAAAATGTTGAAAGGAACTCGAAACATGACAACCTTGGTTTTGAGAATCTCTCCCGGAGTTTGAGAGATTTGGACGTGAAAGGGTACCAATCTTGTCGGGGATTGGGAACCCTTCGCGAGAATGTCCAAAGTTTCAGCGGAATTTCCAAAATGTTGAAAGGAACTCGAACCATGTCAACCATGGTTTTGAGAATCTCTCCCGGAGTTTGAGAGATTTGGACGTGAAAGGGTACCAATTTTGTCGGGGATTGGGAACCCTTCGCGAGAATGTCCAAAGTTTCAGCGGGATTTCCAAAATGTTGAAAGGAACTCGAACCATGTCAACCTTGGTTTTGAGAATCTCTCCCGGAGTTTGAGAGATTTGGACGTGAAAGGGTACCAATCTTGTCGGGGATCGGGAACCCTTCGCGAGAATGTCCAAAGTTTCAGCGGGATTTCCAAAATGTTGAAAGGAACTCGAAACATGACAACCTTGGTTTTGAGAATCTCTCCCGGAGTTTGAGAGATTTGGACGTGAAAGGGTACCAATCTTGTCGGGGATTGGGAACCCTTCGCGAGAATGTCCAAAGTTTCAGCGGAATTTCCAAAATGTTGAAAGGAACTCGAACCATGTCAACCATGGTTTTGAGAATCTCTCCCGGAGTTTGAGAGATTTGGACGTGAAAGGGTACCAATTTTGTCGGGGATTGGGAACCCTTCGCGAGAATGTCCAAAGTTTCAGCGGGATTTCCAAAATGTTGAAAGGAACTCGAAACATGACAACCTTGGTTTTGAGAATCTCTCCCGGAGTTTGAGAGATTTGGACGTGAAAGGGTACCAATCTTGTCGGGGATTGGGAACCCTTCGCGAGAATGTCCAAAGTTTCAGCGGAATTTCCAAAATGTTGAAAGGAACTCGAACCATGTCAACCATGGTTTTGAGAATCTCTCCCGGAGTTTGAGAGATTTGGACGTGAAAGGGTACCAATCTTGTCGGGGATTGGGAACCCTTCGCGAGAATGTCCAAAGTTTCAGCGGGATTAACAAAATGTTGAAAGGAACTCGAAACATGTCAACCTTGGTTTTGAGAATCTCTCCCGGAGTTTGAGAGATTTGGACGTGAAAGGGTACCAATCTTGTCGGGGATCGAGAACCCTTCGCGAGAATGTCCAAAGTTTCAGCGGGATTTCCAAAATGTTGAAAGGAACTCGAAACATGTCAGCCTTGGTTTTGAGAATCTCTCCCAGAGTTTGAGAGATTTGGACGTGAAAGGGTACCAGTCTTGTCGGGGATCGGGAACCCTTCGCGAGAATGTCCAAAGTTTCAGCGGGATTTCCAAAATGTTGAAAGGAACAAGAAACATGTCAACCTTGGTTTTGAGAATCTCTCCCGGAGTTTGAGAGATTTGGACGTGAAAGGGTACCAATCTTGTCGGGGATTGGGAACCCTTCGCGAGAATGACCAAAGTTTCAGCGGGATTTCCAAAATGTTGAAACGAACTCGAAACATGTCATCCTTGGTTTTGAGAATCTCTCCCGGAGTTTGAGAGATTTGGACGTGAAAGGGTACCAATCTTGTCGGGGATCGGGAACCCTTCGCGAGAATGTCCAAAGTTTCAGCAGGATTTCCAAAATGTTGAAAGGAACTCGAAACATGTCAACCTTGGTTTTGAGAATCTCTCCCGGAGTTTGAGAGATTTGGACGTGAAAGGGTACCAATCTTGTCGGGGATCGAGAACCCTTCGCGACAATGTCCAAAGTTTCAGCGGGATTTCCAAAATGTTGAAAGGAACTCGAAACATGTCAACCTTGGTTTTGAGAATCTCTCCCGGACTTTGAGAGATTTGGACGTGAAAGGGTACCAATCTTGTCGGGGATTGGGAACCCTTCGCGAGAATGTCCAAAGTTTCAGCGGGATTTCCAAAATGTTGAAAGGAACAAGAAACATGTCAACCTTGGTTTTGAGAATCTCTCCCGGAGTTTGAGAGATTTGGACGTGAAAGGGTACCAGTCTTGTCGGGGATTGGGAACCCTTCGCGACAATGTCCAAAGTTTCAGCGGGATTTCCAAAATGTTGAAAGGAACTCGAAACATGTCAACCTTGGTTTTGAGAATCTCTCCCGGAGTTTGAGAGATTTGGACGTGAAAGACTACCAGTCTTGTCGGGGATCGGGAACCCTTCGCGAGAATGTCCAAAGTTTCAGCGGGATTTCCAAAATGTTGAAAGGATCTCGAAACATGTCAACCTTGGTTTTGAGAATCTCTCCCGGAGTGTGGGAGATTTGGACGTGAAAGGGTACCAATCTTGTCGGGGATTGGGAACCCTTCGCCAGAATGTCCAAAGTTTCAGCGGGATTTCCAAAATGTTGAAAGGATCTCGAAACATGTCAACCTTGGTTTTGAGAATCTCTCCCGGAGTGTGGGAGATTTGGACGTGAAAGGGTACCAATCTTGTCGGGGATCGGGTACCCTTCGCGAGAATGTCCAAAGTTTCAGCGGGATTTCCAAAATGTTGAAAGGAACTCGAAACATGTCAACCTTGGTTTTGAGAATCTCTCCCGGAGTTTGAGAGATTTGGACGTGAAAGGGTACCAGTCTTGTCGGGGATCGGGAACCCTTCGCCAGAATGTCCAAAGTTTCAGCGGGATTTCCAAAATGTTGAAAGGAACTCGAACCATGTCAACCTTGGTTTTGAGAATCTCTCCCGGAGTTTGAGAGATTTGGACGTGAAAGGGTACCAGTCTTGTCGGGGATTGGGAACCCTTCGCCAGAATGTCCAAAGTTTCAGCGGGATTTCCAAAATGTTGAAAGGAACTCGAAACATGTCAACCTTGGTTTTGAGAATCTCTCCCGGAGTTTGAGAGATTTGGACGTGAAAGGGTACCAATCTTGTCGGGGATTGGGAACCCTTCGCGAGAATGTCCAAAGTTTCAGCGGGATTTCCAAAATGTTGAGAGGAACTCGAAACATGTCAACCTTGGTTTTGAGAATCTCTCCCGGAGTTTGAGAGATTTGGACGTGAAAGGGTACCAGTCTTGTCGGGGATTGGGAACCCTTCGCGAGAATGTCCAAAGTTTCAGCGGGATTTCCAAAATGTTGAAAGGAACTCGAAACATGTCAACCTTGGTTTTGAGAATCTCTCCCGGAGTTTGAGACATTTGGACGTGAAAGGGTACCAGTCTTGTCGGGGATCGGGACCCCTTCGCGAGAATGTCCAAAGTTTCAGCGGGATTTCCAAAATGTTGAAAGGAACTCAAAAGATGTCAACCTTGGTTTTGAGAATCTCTCCCGGAGTTTGAGAGATTTGGACGTGAAAGGGTACCAATCTTGTCGGGGATCGGGAACCCTTCGCGAGAATGTCCAAAGTTTCAGCGGGAATTCCAAAATGTTGAAAGGAACTCGAAACCTGTCAACCTTGGTTTTGAGAATCTCTCCCGGAGTTTGAGAGATTTGGACGTGAAAGGGTACCAATCTTGTCGGGGATTGGGAACCCTTCGCGAGAATGTCCAAAGTTTCAGCAGGATTTCCAAAATGTTGAAAGGAACTCGAAACATGTCAACCTTGGTTTTGAGAATCTCTCCCGGAGTTTGAGAGATTTGGACGTGGAAGGGTACCAATATAGTTTGGTATCGGGAACCCTTCGCAAGAATGTCCAAAGTTTCAGCGGGATTTCCAAAATGTTGAAAGGAACTCGAAACATGTCAACCTTGGTTTTGAGAATCTCTCCCGGAGTTTGAGAGATTTGGACGTGAAAGGGTACCAGTCTTGTCGGGGATCGGGAGCCCTTCGCCAGAATGTCCAAAGTTTCAGCGGGATTTCCAAAATGTTGAAAGGAACTCGAACCATGTCAACCTTGGTTTTGAGAATCTCTCCCGGAGTTTGAGAGATTTGGACGTGAAAGGGTACCAATCTTGTCGGGGATTGGGAACCCTTCGCCAGAATGTCCAAGGTTTCAGCGGGATTTCCAAAATGTTGAGAAGAACTCGAAACATGTCAACCTTGGTTTTGAGAATCTCTCCCGGAGTTTGAGAGATTTGGACGTGAAAGGGTACCAATCTTGTCGGGGATCGGGAACCCTTCGCGAGAATGTCCAAAGTTTCAGCAGGATTTCCAAAATGTTGAAAGGAACTCGAAACATGTCAACCTTGGTTTTGAGAATCTCTCCCGGAGTTTGAGAGATTTGGACGTGGAAGGGTACCAATATAGTTTGGTATCGGGAACCCTTCGCAAGAATGTCCAAAGTTTCAGCGGGATTTCCAAAATGTTGAAAGGAACTCGAAACATGTCAACCTTGGTTTTGAGAATCTCTCCCGGAGTTTGAGAGATTTGGACGTGAAAGGGTACCAATCTTGTCGGGGATCAGGTACCCTTCGCGAGAATGTCCAAAGTTTCAGCGGGATTTCCAAAATGTTGAAAGGAACTCAAAACATGTCAACCTTGGTTTTGAGAATCTCTCCCGGAGTTTGAGAGATTTGGACGTGAAAGGGTACCAATCTTGTCGGGGATTGGGAACCCTTCGCGAGAATGACCAAAGTTTCAGCGGGATTTCCAAAATGTTGAAAGGAACTCGAAACATGTCAACCTTGGTTTTGAGAATCTCTCCCGGAGTTTGAGAGATTTGGACGTGAAAGGGTACCAGTCTTGTCGGGGATTGGGAATCCTTCGCCAGAATGTCCAAAGTTTCAGCGGGATTTCCAAAATGTTTAAAGGAACTCGAAACATGTCAACCTTGGTTTTGAGAATCTCTCCCGGAGTTTGAGAGATTTGGACGTGAAAGGGTACCAATCTTGTCGGGGATCAGGTACCGTTCGCGAGAATGTCCAAAGTTTCAGCGGAATTTCCAAAATGTTGAAAGGAACTCGAACCATGTCAACCATGGTTTTGAGAATCTCTCCCGGAGTTTGAGACATTTGGACGTGAAAGGGTACCAATCTTGTCGGGGATTGGGAACCCTTCGCGAGAATGTCCAAAGTTTCAGCGGGATTTCCAAAATGTTGAAAGGAACTCGAAACATGACAACCTTGGTTTTGAGAATCTCTCCCGGAGTTTGAGAGATTTGGACGTGAAAGGGTACCAATCTTGTCGGGGATCGAGAACCCTTCGCGACAATGTCCAAAGTTTCAGCGGGATTTCCAAAATGTTGAAAGGAACTCGAAACATGTCAACCTTGGTTTTGAGAATCTCTCCCGGAGTTTGAGAGATTTGGACGTGAAAGGGTACCAATCTTGTCGGGGATTGGGAACCCTTCGCGAGAATGTCCAAAGTTTCAGCGGGATTTCCAAAATGTTGAAAGGAACAAGAAACATGTCAACCTTGGTTTTGAGAATCTCTCCCGGAGTTTGAGAGATTTGGACGTGAAAGTGTACCAATCTTGTCGGGGATCACGTACCCTTCGCGAGAATGTCCAAAGTTTCAGCGGGATTTCCAAAATGTTGAAAGGAACTCGAAACATGTCAACCTTGGTTTTGAGAATCTCTCCCGGAGTTTGAGAGATTTGGACGTGAAAGGGTACCAATCTTGTCGGGGATTGGGAACCCTTCGCGAGAATGTCCAAAGTTTCAGCGGAATTTCCAAAATGTTGAAAGGAACTCGAACCATGTCAACCATGGTTTTGAGAATCTCTCCCGGAGTTTGAGAGATTTGGACGTGAAAGGGTACCAATCTTGTCGGGGATCGGGACCCCTTCGCGAGAATGTCCAAAGTTTCAGCGGGATTTCCAAAATGTTGAAAGGAACTCGAACCATGTCAACCTTGGTTTTGAGAATCTCTCCCGGAGTTTGAGAGATTTGGACGTGAAAGGGTACCAATCTTGTCGGGGATTGGGAACCCTTCGCCAGAATGTCCAAAGTTTCAGCGGGATTTCCAAAATGTTGAAAGGATCTCGAAACATGTCAACCTTGGTTTTGAGAATCTCTCCCGGAGTTTGAGAGATTTGGACGTGAAAGGGTACCAATCTTGTCGGGGATTGGGAACCCTTCGCCAGAATGTCCAAGGTTTCAGCGGGATTTCCAAAATGTTGAGAAGAACTCGAAACATGTCAACCTTGGTTTTGAGAATCTCTCCCGGAGTTTGAGAGATTTGGACGTGAAAGGGTACCAATCTTGTCGGGGATCGGGAACCCTTCGCGAGAATGTCCAAAGTTTCAGCAGGATTTCCAAAATGTTGAAAGGAACTCGAAACATGTCAACCTTGGTTTTGAGAATCTCTCCCGGAGTTTGAGAGATTTGGACGTGGAAGGGTACCAATATAGTTTGGTATCGGGAACCCTTCGCAAGAATGTCCAAAGTTTCAGCGGGATTTCCAAAATGTTGAAAGGAACTCGAAACATGTCAACCTTGGTTTTGAGAATCTCTCCCGGAGTTTGAGAGATTTGGACGTGAAAGGGTACCAATCTTGTCGGGGATCAGGTACCCTTCGCGAGAATGTCCAAAGTTTCAGCGGGATTTCCAAAATGTTGAAAGGAACTCAAAACATGTCAACCTTGGTTTTGAGAATCTCTCCCGGAGTTTGAGAGATTTGGACGTGAAAGGGTACCAATCTTGTCGGGGATTGGGAACCCTTCGCGAGAATGACCAAAGTTTCAGCGGGATTTCCAAAATGTTGAAAGGAACTCGAAACATGTCAACCTTGGTTTTGAGAATCTCTCCCGGAGTTTGAGAGATTTGGACGTGAAAGGGTACCAGTCTTGTCGGGGATTGGGAATCCTTCGCCAGAATGTCCAAAGTTTCAGCGGGATTTCCAAAATGTTTAAAGGAACTCGAAACATGTCAACCTTGGTTTTGAGAATCTCTCCCGGAGTTTGAGAGATTTGGACGTGAAAGGGTACCAATCTTGTCGGGGATCAGGTACCGTTCGCGAGAATGTCCAAAGTTTCAGCGGAATTTCCAAAATGTTGAAAGGAACTCGAACCATGTCAACCATGGTTTTGAGAATCTCTCCCGGAGTTTGAGACATTTGGACGTGAAAGGGTACCAATCTTGTCGGGGATTGGGAACCCTTCGCGAGAATGTCCAAAGTTTCAGCGGGATTTCCAAAATGTTGAAAGGAACTCGAAACATGACAACCTTGGTTTTGAGAATCTCTCCCGGAGTTTGAGAGATTTGGACGTGAAAGGGTACCAATCTTGTCGGGGATCGAGAACCCTTCGCGACAATGTCCAAAGTTTCAGCGGGATTTCCAAAATGTTGAAAGGAACTCGAAACATGTCAACCTTGGTTTTGAGAATCTCTCCCGGAGTTTGAGAGATTTGGACGTGAAAGGGTACCAATCTTGTCGGGGATTGGGAACCCTTCGCGAGAATGTCCAAAGTTTCAGCGGGATTTCCAAAATGTTGAAAGGAACAAGAAACATGTCAACCTTGGTTTTGAGAATCTCTCCCGGAGTTTGAGAGATTTGGACGTGAAAGTGTACCAATCTTGTCGGGGATCACGTACCCTTCGCGAGAATGTCCAAAGTTTCAGCGGGATTTCCAAAATGTTGAAAGGAACTCGAAACATGTCAACCTTGGTTTTGAGAATCTCTCCCGGAGTTTGAGAGATTTGGACGTGAAAGGGTACCAATCTTGTCGGGGATTGGGAACCCTTCGCGAGAATGTCCAAAGTTTCAGCGGAATTTCCAAAATGTTGAAAGGAACTCGAACCATGTCAACCATGGTTTTGAGAATCTCTCCCGGAGTTTGAGAGATTTGGACGTGAAAGGGTACCAATCTTGTCGGGGATCGGGACCCCTTCGCGAGAATGTCCAAAGTTTCAGCGGGATTTCCAAAATGTTGAAAGGAACTCGAACCATGTCAACCTTGGTTTTGAGAATCTCTCCCGGAGTTTGAGAGATTTGGACGTGAAAGGGTACCAATCTTGTCGGGGATTGGGAACCCTTCGCCAGAATGTCCAAAGTTTCAGCGGGATTTCCAAAATGTTGAAAGGATCTCGAAACATGTCAACCTTGGTTTTGAGAATCTCTCCCGGAGTGTGGGAGATTTGGACGTGAAAGGGTACCAATCTTGTCGGGGATCGGGTACCCTTCGCGAGAATGTCCAAAGTTTCAGCGGGATTTCCAAAATGTTGAAAGGAACTCGAAACATGTCAACCTTGGTTTTGAGAATCTCTCCCGGAGTTTGAGAGATTTGGACGTGAAAGGGTACCAGTCTTGTCGGGGATAGGGAACCCTTCGCCAGAATGTCCAAAGTTTCAGCGGGATTTCCAAAATGTTGAAAGGAACTCGAACCATGTCAACCTTGGTTTTGAGAATCTCTCCCGGAGTTTGAGAGATTTGGACGTGAAAGGGTACCAATCTTGTCGGGGATTGGGAACCCTTCGCCAGAATGTCCAAAGTTTCAGCGGGATTTCCAAAATGTTGAGAAGAACTCGAAACATGTCATCCTTGGTTTTGAGAATCTCTCCCGGAGTTTGAGAGATTTGGACGTGAAAGTGTACCAGTCTTGTCGGGGATCGGGAACCCTTCGCGAGAATGTCCAAAGTTTCAGCAGGATTTCCAAAATGTTGAAAGGAACTCGAAACATGTCAACCTTGGTTTTGAGAATCTCTCCCGGAGTGTGGGAGATTTGGACGTGGAAGGGTACCAATATAGTTTGGTATCGGGAACCCTTCGCGAGAATGTCCAAAGTTTCAGCGGGATTTCCAAAATGTTGAAAGGAACTCGAAACATGTCAACCTTGGTTTTGAGAATCTCTCCCAGAGTTTGAGAGATTTGGACGTGAAAGTGTACCAATCTTGTCGGGGATCAGGTACCCTTCGCGAGAATGTCCAAAGTTTCAGCGGGATTTCCAAAATGTTGAAAGGAACTCAAAACATGTCAACCTTCGTTTTGAGAATCTCTCCCGGAGTTTGAGAGATTTGGACGTGAAAGGGTACCAATCTTGTCGGGGATTGGGAACCCTTCGCGAGAATGACCAAAGTTTCAGCGGGATTTCCAAAATGTTGAAACGAACTCGAAACATGTCAACCTTGGTTTTGAGAATCTCTCCCGGAGTTTGAGAGATTTGGACGTGAAAGGGTACCAATCTTGTCGGGGATTGGGAACCCTTCGCCAGAATGTCCAAAGTTTCAGCGGGATTTCCAAAATGTTGAAAGGATCTCGAAACATGTCAACCTTGGTTTTGAGAATCTCTCCCGGAGTGTGGGAGATTTGGACGTGAAAGGGTACCAATCTTGTCGGGGATCGGGTACCCTTCGCGAGAATGTCCAAAGTTTCAGCGGGATTTCCAAAATGTTGAAAGGAACTCGAAACATGTCAACCTTGGTTTTGAGAATCTCTCCCGGAGTTTGAGAGATTTGGACGTGAAAGGGTACCAGTCTTGTCGGGGATAGGGAACCCTTCGCCAGAATGTCCAAAGTTTCAGCGGGATTTCCAAAATGTTGAAAGGAACTCGAACCATGTCAACCTTGGTTTTGAGAATCTCTCCCGGAGTTTGAGAGATTTGGACGTGAAAGGGTACCAATCTTGTCGGGGATTGGGAACCCTTCGCCAGAATGTCCAAAGTTTCAGCGGGATTTCCAAAATGTTGAGAAGAACTCGAAACATGTCATCCTTGGTTTTGAGAATCTCTCCCGGAGTTTGAGAGATTTGGACGTGAAAGTGTACCAATCTTGTCGGGGATCGGGAACCCTTCGCGAGAATGTCCAAAGTTTCAGCAGGATTTCCAAAATGTTGAAAGGAACTCGAAACATGTCAACCTTGGTTTTGAGAATCTCTCCCGGAGTTTGAGAGATTTGGACGTGGAAGGGTACCAATATAGTTTGGTATCGGGAACCCTTCGCGAGAATGTCCAAAGTTTCAGCGGGATTTCCAAAATGTTGAAAGGAACTCGAAACATGTCAACCTTGGTTTTGAGAATCTCTCCCCGAGTTTGAGAGATTTGGACGTGAAAGTGTACCAATCTTGTCGGGGATCAGGTACCCTTCGCGAGAATGTCCAAAGTTTCAGCGGGATTTCCAAAATGTTGAAAGGAACTCAAAACATGTCAACCTTCGTTTTGAGAATCTCTCCCGGAGTTTGAGAGATTTGGACGTGAAAGGGTACCAATCTTGTCGGGGATTGGGAACCCTTCGCGAGAATGACCAAAGTTTCAGCGGGATTTCCAAAATGTTGAAACGAACTCGAAACATGTCAACCTTGGTTTTGAGAATCTCTCCCGGAGTTTGAGAGATTTGGACGTGAAAGGGTAGCAGTCTTGTCGGGGATTGGGAATCCTTCGCCAGAATGTCCAAAGTTTCAGCGGGATTTCCAAAATGTTGAAAGGAACTCGAAACATGTCAACCTTGGTTTTGAGAATCTCTCCCGGAGTTTGAGAGATTTGGACGTGAAAGGGTACCAATCTTGTCGGGGATTGGGAACCCTTCGCGAGAATGTCCAAAGTTTCAGCGGAATTTCCAAAATGTTGAAAGGAACTCGAACCATGTCAACCATGGTTTTGAGAATCTCTCCCGGAGTTTGAGAGATTTGGACGTGAAAGGGTACCAATCTTGTCGGGGATTGGGAACCCTTCGCGAGAATGTCCAAAGTTTCAGCGGGATTTCCAAAATGTTGAAAGGAACTCGAAACATGACAACCTTGGTTTTGAGAATCTCTCCCGGAGTTTGAGAGATTTGGACGTGAAAGGGTACCAATCTTGTCGGGGATCGAGAACCCTTCGCGAGAATGTCCAAAGTTTCAGCGGGATTTCCAAAATGTTGAAAGGAACTCGAAACATGTCAACCTTGGTTTTGAGAATCTCTCCCGGAGTTTGAGAGATTTGGACGTGAAAGGGTACCAATCTTGTCGGGGATTGGGAACCCTTCGCGAGAATGTCCAAAGTTTCAGCGGGATTTCCAAAATGCTGAAAGGAACTCGAAACATATCAACCTTGGTTTTGAGAATCTCTCCCGGAGTTTGAGAGATTTGGACGTGAAAGGGTACCAATCTTGTCGGGTATCGGAAACCCTTCGCGAGAATGTCCAAAGTTTCAGCAGGATTTCCAAAATGTTGAAAGGAACTCAAAAGATGTCAACCTTGGTTTTGAGAATCTCTCCCGGAGTTTGAGAGATTTGGACGTGAAAGGGTACCAATCTTGTCGGGGATCGGGAACCCTTCGCGAGAATGTCCAAAGTTTCAGCGGGATTTCCAAAATGTTGAAAGGAACTCGAAACATGTCAACCTTGGTTTTGAGAATCTCTCCCGGAGTTTGAGAGATTTGGACGTGAAAGGGTACCAATCTTGTCGGGGATTGGGAACCCTTCGCCAGAATGTCCAAAGTTTCAGCGGGATTTCCAAAATGTTGAAAGGATCTCGAAACATGTCAACCTTGGTTTTGAGAATCTCTCCCGGAGTGTGGGAGATTTGGACGTGAAAGGGTACCAATCTTGTCGGGGATCGGGTACCCTTCGCGAGAATGTCCAAAGTTTCAGCGGGATTTCCAAAATGTTGAAAGGAACTCGAAACATGTCAACCTTGGTTTTGAGAATCTCTCCCGGAGTTTGAGAGATTTGGACGTGAAAGGGTACCAGTCTTGTCGGGGATCGGGAACCCTTCGCCAGAATGTCCAAAGTTTCAGCGGGATTTCCAAAATGTTGAAAGGAACTCGAACCATGTCAACCTTGGTTTTGAGAATCTCTCCCGGAGTTTGAGAGATTTGGACGTGAAAGGGTACCAATCTTGTCGGGGATTGGGAACCCTTCGCCAGAATGTCCAAAGTTTCAGCGGGATTTCCAAAATGTTGAGAAGAACTCGAAACATGTCATCCTTGGTTTTGAGAATCTCTCCCGGAGTTTGAGAGATTTGGACGTGAAAGTGTACCAATCTTGTCGGGGATCGGGAACCCTTCGCGGAATGTCCAAAGTTTCAGCAGGATTTCCAAAATGTTGAAAGGAACTCGAAACATGTCAACCTTGGTTTTGAGAATCTCTCCCGGAGTTTGAGAGATTTGGACGTGGAAGGGTACCAATATAGTTTGGTATCGGGAACCCTTCGCGAGAATGTCCAAAGTTTCAGCGGGATTTCCAAAATGTTGAAAGGAACTCGAAACATGTCAACCTTGGTTTTGAGAATCTCTCCCGGAGTTTGAGAGATTTGGACGTGAAAGTGTACCAATCTTGTCGGGGATCAGGTACCCTTCGCGAGAATGTCCAAAGTTTCAGCGGGATTTCCAAAATGTTGAAAGGAACTCAAAACATGTCAACCTTCGTTTTGAGAATCTCTCCCGGAGTTTGAGAGATTTGGACGTGAAAGGGTACCAATCTTGTCGGGGATTGGGAACCCTTCGCAAGAATGACCAAAGTTTCAGCGGGATTTCCAAAATGTTGAAAGGAACTCGAAACATGTCAACCTTGGTTTTGAGAATCTCTCCCGGAGTTTGAGAGATTTGGACGTGAAAGGGTACCAGTCTTGTCGGGGATTGGGAATCCTTCGCCAGAATGTCCAAAGTTTCAGCGGGATTTCCAAAATGTTTAAAGGAACTCGAAACATGTCAACCTTGGTTTTGAGAATCTCTCCCGGAGTTTGAGAGATTTGGACGTGAAAGGGTACCAATCTTGTCGGGGATTGGGAACCCTTCGTGAGAATGTCCAAAGTTTCAGCGGAATTTCCAAAATGTTGAAAGGAACTCGAACCATGTCAACCATGGTTTTGAGAATCTCTCCCGGAGTTTGAGAGATTTGGACGTGAAAGGGTACCAATCTTGTCGGGGATTGGGAACCCTTCGCGAGAATGTCCAAAGTTTCAGCGGGATTTCCAAAATGTTGAAAGGAACTCGAAACATGACAACCTTGGTTTTGAGAATCTCTCCCGGAGTTTGAGAGATTTGGACGTGAAAGGGTACCAATCTTGTCGGGGATCGAGAACCCTTCGCGAGAATGTCCAAAGTTTCAGCGGGATTTCCAAAATGTTGAAAGGAACTGGAAACATGTCAACCTTGGTTTTGAGAATCTCTCCCGGAGTTTGAGAGATTTGGACGTGAAAGGGTACCAATCTTGTCGGGGATTGGGAACCCTTCGCGAGAATGTCCAAAGTTTCAGCGGGATTTCCAAAATGTTGAAAGGAACAAGAAACATGTCAACCTTGGTTTTGAGAATCTCTCCCGGAGTTTGAGAGATTTGGACGTGAAAGGGTACCAATCTTGTCGGGGATTGGGAACCCTTCGCGAGAATGTCCAAAGTTTCAGCGGGATTTCCAAAATGTTGAAAGGAACTCGAACCATGTCAACCATGGTTTTGAGAATCTCTCCCGGAGTTTGAGAGATTTGGACGTGAAAGGGTACCAATCTTGTCGGGGATTGGGAACCCTTCGCGAGAATGTCCAAAGTTTCAGCGGGATTTCCAAAATGTTGAAAGGAACTCGAAACATATCAACCTTGGTTTTGAGAATCTCTCCCGGAGTTTGAGACATTTGGACGTGAAAGGGTACCAATCTTGTCGGGGATCACGTACCCTTCGCGAGAATGTCCAAAGTTTCAGCGGGATTTCCAAAATGTTGAAAGGAACTCGAAACACGTCAACCTTGGTTTTGAGAATCTCTCCCGGAGTTTGAGAGATTTGGACGTGAAAGGGTACCAATCTTGTCGGGGATCGGGAACCCTTCGCGAGAATGTCCAAAGTTTCAGCGGGATTTCCAAAATGTTGAAAGGAACTCGAAACATGTCAACCTTGGTTTTGAGAATCTCTCCTGGAGTTTGAGAGATTTGGACGTGAAAGGGTACTAATCTAGTCGGGGATTAGGAACCCTTCGCGAGAATGTCCAAAGTTTCAGCGGGATTTCCAAAATGCTGAAAGGAACTCGAAACATATCAACCTTGGTTTTGAGAATCTCTCCCGGAGTTTGAGAGATTTGGACGTGAAAGGGTACCAATCTTGTCGGGTATCGGAAACCCTTCGCGAGAATGTCCAAGGTTTCAGCGGAATTTCCAAAATGTTGAAAGGAACTCGAAACATGTCAACCTTGGTTTTGAGAATCTCTCCCGGAGTTTGAGAGATTTGGACGTGAAAGTGTACCAATCTTGTCGGGGATCAGGTACCCTTCGCGAGAATGTCCAAAGTTTCAGCGGGATTTCCAAAATGTTGAAAGGAACTCAAAACATGTCAACCTTCGTTTTGAGAATCTCTCCCGGAGTTTGAGAGATTTGGACGTGAAAGGGTACCAATCTTGTCGGGGATTGGGAACCCTTCGCAAGAATGACCAAAGTTTCAGCGGGATTTCCAAAATGTTGAAAGGAACTCGAAACATGTCAACCTTGGTTTTGAGAATCTCTCCCGGAGTTTGAGAGATTTGGACGTGAAAGGGTACCAGTCTTGTCGGGGATTGGGAATCCTTCGCCAGAATGTCCAAAGTTTCAGCGGGATTTCCAAAATGTTTAAAGGAACTCGAAACATGTCAACCTTGGTTTTGAGAATCTCTCCCGGAGTTTGAGAGATTTGGACGTGAAAGGGTACCAATCTTGTCGGGGATTGGGAACCCTTCGCGAGAATGTCCAAAGTTTCAGCGGAATTTCCAAAATGTTGAAAGGAACTCGAACCATGTCAACCATGGTTTTGAGAATCTCTCCCGGAGTTTGAGAGATTTGGACGTGAAAGGGTACCAATCTTGTCGGGGATTGGGAACCCTTCGCGAGAATGTCCAAAGTTTCAGCGGGATTTCCAAAATGTTGAAAGGAACTCGAAACATGACAACCTTGGTTTTGAGAATCTCTCCCGGAGTTTGAGAGATTTGGACGTGAAAGGGTACCAATCTTGTCGGGGATCGAGAACCCTTCGCGAGAATGTCCAAAGTTTCAGCGGGATTTCCAAAATGTTGAAAGGAACTGGAAACATGTCAACCTTGGTTTTGAGAATCTCTCCCGGAGTTTGAGAGATTTGGACGTGAAAGGGTACCAATCTTGTCGGGGATTGGGAACCCTTCGCGAGAATGTCCAAAGTTTCAGCGGGATTTCCAAAATGTTGAAAGGAACAAGAAACATGTCAACCTTGGTTTTGAGAATCTCTCCCGGAGTTTGAGAGATTTGGACGTGAAAGGGTACCAATCTTGTCGGGGATTGGGAACCCTTCGCGAGAATGTCCAAAGTTTCAGCGGGATTTCCAAAATGTTGAAAGGAACTCGAACCATGTCAACCATGGTTTTGAGAATCTCTCCCGGAGTTTGAGAGATTTGGACGTGAAAGGGTACCAATCTTGTCGGGGATTGGGAACCCTTCGCGAGAATGTCCAAAGTTTCAGCGGGATTTCCAAAATGTTGAAAGGAACTGGAAACATGTCAACCTTGGTTTTGAGAATCTCTCCCGGAGTTTGAGACATTTGGACGTGAAAGGGTACCAATCTTGTCGGGGATCACGTACCCTTCGCGAGAATGTCCAAAGTTTCAGCGGGATTTCCAAAATGTTGAAAGGAACTCGAAACACGTCAACCTTGGTTTTGAGAATCTCTCCCGGAGTTTGAGAGATTTGGACGTGAAAGGGTACCAATCTTGTCGGGGATCGGGAACCCTTCGCGAGAATGTCCAAAGTTTCAGCGGGATTTCCAAAATGTTGAAAGGAACTCGAAACATGTCAACCTTGGTTTTGAGAATCTCTCCTGGAGTTTGAGAGATTTGGACGTGAAAGGGTACTAATCTAGTCGGGGATTAGGAACCCTTCGCGAGAATGTCCAAAGTTTCAGCGGGATTTCCAAAATGCTGAAAGGAACTCGAAACATATCAACCTTGGTTTTGAGAATCTCTCCCGGAGTTTGAGAGATTTGGACGTGAAAGGGTACCAATCTTGTCGGGTATCGGAAACCCTTCGCGAGAATGTCCAAGGTTTCAGCGGAATTTCCAAAATGTTGAAAGGAACTCGAAACATGTCAACCTTGGTTTTGAGAATCTCTCCCGGAGTTTGAGAGATTTGGACGTGAAAGGGTACCAATCTTGTCGGGGATTGGGAACCCTTCGCGAGAATGTCCAAAGTTTCAGCGGAATTTCCAAAATGTTGAAAGGAACTCGAACCATGTCAACCATGGTTTTGAGAATCTCTCCCGGAGTTTGAGAGATTTGGACGTGAAAGGGTACCAATCTTGTCGGGGATTGGGAACCCTTCGCGAGAATATCCAAAGTTTCAGCGGGATTTCCAAAATATTGAAAGGAACTCGAAACATGACAACCTTGGTTTTGAGAATCTCTCCCGGAGTTTGAGAGATTTGGACGTGAAAGGGTACCAGTCTTGTCGGGGATCGAGAACCCTTCGCGACAATGTCCAAAGTTTCAGCGGGATTTCCAAAATGTTGAAAGGAACTCGAAACATGTCAACCTTGGTTTTGAGAATCTCTCCCGGAGTTTGAGAGATTTGGACGTGAAAGGGTACCAATCTTGTCGGGGATTGGGAACCCTTCGCGAGAATGTCCAAAGTTTCAGCGGGATTTCCAAAATGTTGAAAGGAACTCGAAACATGTCAACCTTGGTTTTGAGAATCTCTCCCGGAGTTTGAGAGATTTGGACGTGAAAGTGTATCAATCTTGTCGGGGATCACGTACCCTTCGCGAGAATGTCCAAAGATTCAGCGGGATTTCCAAAATGTTGAAAGGAACTCGAAACATGTCAACCTTGGTTTTGAGAATCTCTCCCGGAGTTTGAGAGATTTGGACGTGAAAGGGTACCAATCTTGTTGGGGATTGGGAACCCTTCGCGAGAATGACCAAAGTTTCAGCGGGATTTCCAAACTGTTGAAAGGAACTCGAAACATGTCAACCTTGGTTTTGAGAATCTCTCCGGGAGTTTGAGAGATTTGGACGTGAAAGGGTACCAGTCTTGTCGGGGATTGGGAACCCTTCGCGAGAATGTCCAAAGTTTCAGCGGGATTTCCAAAATGTTGAAAGGAACTCGAAACATGTCAACCTTGGTTTTGAGAATCTCTCCCGGAGTTTGAGAGATTTGGACGTGAAAGGGTACCAATCTTGTCGGGGATTGGGAACCCTTCGCGAGAATGTCCAAAGTTTCAGCGGGATTTCCAAAATGTTGAAAGGAACTGGAAACATGTCAACCTTGGTTTTGAGAATCTCTCCCGGAGTTTGAGAGATTTGGACGTGAAAGGGTACCAATCTTGTCGGGGATTGGGAACCCTTCGCGAGAATGTCCAAAGTTTCAGCGGGATTTCCAAAATGTTGAAAGGAACTCGAAACATATCAACCTCGGTTTTGAGAATCTCTCCCGGAGTTTGAGAGATTTGGACGTGAAAGTGTACCAATCTTGTCGGGTATCGGAAACCCTTCGCGAGAATGTCCAAAGTTTCAGCAGGATTTCCAAAATGTTGAAAGGAACTTGAAACGTGTCAACCTTGGTTTTGAGAATCTCTCCCAGAGTTTGAGAGATTTGGACGTGAAAGGGTACCAATCTTGTCGGGAATTGGGAACCCTTCGCCAGAATGTCCAAGGTTTCAGCGGAATTTCCAAAATGTTGAAAGGAACTCGAACCTTGTCAACCATGGTTTTGAGAATCTCTCCCGGAGTTTGAGAGATTTGGACGGGAAAGGGTACCAATCTTGTCGGGGATTGGGAACTCTTCGCGAGAATGTCCAAAGTTTCAGCGGGATTTCCAAAATGTTGAAAGGAACTCGAAACATGTCAACCTTGGTTTTGAGAATCTCTCCCGGAGTTTGAGAGATTTGGACGTGAAAGGGTACCAATCTTGTTGGGGATTGGGAACCCTTCGCGAGAATGACCAAAGTTTCAACGGGATTTCCAAAATGTTGAAAGGAAGTCGAAACATGTCAACCTTGGTTTTGAGAATCTCTCCCGGAGTTTGAGAGATTTGGACGTGAAAGGGTACCAATCTTGTCGGGGATTGGGAACCCTTCGCGAGAATGTCCAAAGTTTCAGTGGGATTTCCAAAATGTTGAAAGGAACTCGAAACATGTCAACCTTGGTTTTGAGAATCTCTCCCGGAGTTTGAGAGATTTGGACGTGAAAGGGTACCAATCTTGTCGGGGATCGGGAACCCTTCGCGACAATGTCCAAAGTTTCAGCGGGATTTCCAAAATGTTGAAAGGAACTCGAAACATGTCAACCTTGGTTTTGAGAATCTCTCCCGGAGTTTGAGAGATTTGGACGTGAAAGGGTACCAATCTTGTCGGGGATTGGGAACCCTTCGCGAGAATGTCCAAAGTTTCAGCGGGATTTCCAAAATGTTGAAAGGAACTCGAAACATGTCAACATTGGTTTTGAGAATCTCTCCCGGAGTTTGAGAGATTTGGACGTGAAAGTGTACCAATCTTGTCGGGGATCAGGTACCCTTCGCGAGAATGTCCAAAGTTTCAGCGGGATTTCCAAAATGTTGAAAGGAACTCGAAACATGTCAACCTTGGTTTTGAGAATCTCTCCCGGAGTTTGAGAGATTTGGACGTGAAAGGGTACCAATCTAGTCGGGGATTAGGAACCCTTCGCGAGAATGTCCAAAGTTTCAGCGGGATTTCCAAAATGTTGAAAGGAACTCGAAACATGTCAACCTTGGTTTTGAGAATCTCTCCGGGAGTTTGAGAGATTTGGACGTGAAAGGGTACCAATCTTGTCGGGGATTGGGAACGCTTCGCGAGAATGTCCAAAGTTTCAGTGGGATTTCCAAAATGTTGAAAGGAACAAGAAACATGTCAACCTTGGTTTTGAGAATCTCTCCCGGAGTTTGAGAGATTTGGACGTGAAAGGGTACCAATCTTGTCGGGGATCGGGAACCCTTCGCGAGAATGTCCAAAGTTTCAGCGGGATTTCCAAAATGTTGAAAGGAACAAGAAACATGTCAACCTTGGTTTTGAGAATCTCTCCCGGAGTTTGAGAGATTTGGACGTGAAAGTGTACCAATCTTGTCGGGGATCACGTACCCTTCGCGAGAATGTCTAAAGTTTCAGCGGGATTTCCAAAATGTTGAAAGGAACTCGAAACACGTCAACCTTGGTTTTGAGAATCTCTCCCGGAGTTTGAGACATTTGGACGTGAAAGGGTACCAATCTTGTCGGGGATTGGGAACCCTTCGCGAGAATGTCCAAAGTTTCAGTGGGATTTCCAAAATGTTGAAAGGAACTCGAAACATGTCAACCTTGGTTTTGAGAATCTCTCCCGGAGTTTGAGAGATTTGGACGTGAAAGGGTACCAATCTAGTCGGGGATTAGGAACCCTTCGCGAGAATGTCCAAAGTTTCAGCGGGATTTCCAAAATGTTGAAAGGAACTCGAAACATGTCAACCTTGGTTTTGAGAATCTCTCCCGGAGTTTGAGAGATTTGGACGTGAAAGGGTACCAATCTTGTCGGGGATTGGGAACCCTTCGCGAGAATGTCCAAAGTTTCAGCGGGATTTCCAAAATGTTGAAAGGAACAAGAAACATGTCAACCTTGGTTTTGAGAATCTCTCCCGGAGTTTGAGAGATTTGGACGTGAAAGGGTACCAATCTTGTCGGGGATCGGGAACCCTTCGCGAGAATGTCCAAAGTTTCAGCGGGATTTCCAAAATGTTGAAAGGAACAAGAAACATGTCAACCTTGGTTTTGAGAATCTCTCCCGGAGTTTGAGAGATTTGGACGTGAAAGGGTACCAATCTTGTCGGGGATTGGGAACCCTTCGCGAGAATGTCCAAAGTTTCAGCGGGATTTCCAAAATGTTGAAAGGAACTCGAAACATGTCAACATTGGTTTTGAGAATCTCTCCCGGAGTTTGAGAGATTTGGACGTGAAAGTGTACCAATCTTGTCGGGGATCAGGTACCCTTCGCGAGAATGTCCAAAGTTTCAGCGGGATTTCCAAAATGTTGAAAGGAACTCGAAACATGTCAACCTTGGTTTTGAGAATCTCTCCCGGAGTTTGAGAGATTTGGACGTGAAAGGGTACCAATCTAGTCGGGGATTAGGAACCCTTCGCGAGAATGTCCAAAGTTTCAGCGGGATTTCCAAAATGTTGAAAGGAACTCGAAACATGTCAACCTTGGTTTTGAGAATCTCTCCCGGAGTTTGAGAGATTTGGACGTGAAAGGGTACCAATCTTGTCGGGGATTGGGAACGCTTCGCGAGAATGTCCAAAGTTTCAGCGGGATTTCCAAAATGTTGAAAGGAACAAGAAACATGTCAACCTTGGTTTTGAGAATCTCTCCCGGAGTTTGAGAGATTTGGACGTGAAAGGGTACCAATCTTGTCGGGGATCGGGAACCCTTCGCGAGAATGTCCAAAGTTTCAGCGGGATTTCCAAAATGTTGAAAGGAACAAGAAACATGTCAACCTTGGTTTTGAGAATCTCTCCCGGAGTTTGAGAGATTTGGACGTGAAAGTGTACCAATCTTGTCGGGGATTGGGAACCCTTCGCGAGAATGTCTAAAGTTTCAGCGGGATTTCCAAAATGTTGAAAGGAACTCGAAACACGTCAACCTTGGTTTTGAGAATCTATCCCGGAGTTTGAGACATTTGGACGTGAAAGGGTACCAATCTTGTCGGGGATTGGGAACCCTTCGCGAGAATGTCCAAAGTTTCAGTGGGATTTCCAAAATGTTGAAAGGAACTCGAAACATGTCAACCTTGGTTTTGAGAATCTCTCCCGGAGTTTGAGAGATTTGGACGTGAAAGGGTACCAATCTAGTCGGGGATTAGGAACCCTTCGCGAGAATGTCCAAAGTTTCAGCGGGATTTCCAAAATGTTGAAAGGAACTCGAAACATGTCAACCTTGGTTTTGAGAATCTCTCCCGGAGTTTGAGAGATTTGGACGTGAAAGGGTACCAATCTTGTCGGGGATTGGGAACCCTTCGCGAGAATGTCCAAAGTTTCAGCGGGATTTCCAAAATGTTGAAAGGAACAAGAAACATGTCAACCTTGGTTTTGAGAATCTCTCCCGGAGTTTGAGAGATTTGGACGTGAAAGGGTACCAATCTTGTCGGGGATCGGGAACCCTTCGCGAGAATGTCCAAAGTTTCAGCGGGATTTCCAAAATGTTGAAAGGAACAAGAAACATGTCAACCTTGGTTTTGAGAATCTCTCCCGGAGTTTGAGAGATTTGGACGTGAAAGTGTACCAATCTTGTCGGGGATCACGTACCCTTCGCGAGAATGTCCAAAGTTTCAGCGGGATTTCCAAAATGTTGAAAGGAACTCGAAACACGTCAACCTTGGTTTTGAGAATCTCTCCCGGAGTTTGAGACATTTGGACGTGAAAGGGTACCAATCTAGTCGGGGATTAGGAACCCTTCGCGAGAATGTCCAAAGTTTCAGCGGGATTTCCAAAATGTTGAAAGGAACTCGAAACATGTCAACCTTGGTTTTGAGAATCTCTCCCGGAGTTTGAGAGATTTGGACGTGAAAGGGTACCAATCTTGTCGGGGATTGGGAACCCTTCGCGAGAATGTCCAAAGTTTCAGCGGGATTTCCAAAATGTTGAAAGGAACAAGAAACATGTCAACCTTGGTTTTGAGAATCTCTCCCGGAGTTTGAGAGATTTGGACGTGAAAGGGTACCAATCTTGTCGGGGATTGGGAACTCTTCGCGAGAATGTCCAAAGTTTCAGCGGGATTTCCAAAATGTTGAAAGGAACTCGAAACATGTCAACCTTGGTTTTGAGAATCTCTCCCGGAGTTTGAGAGATTTGGACGTGAAAGGGTACCAATCTTGTTGGGGATTGGGAACCCTTCGCGAGAATGACCAAAGTTTCAACGGGATTTCCAAAATGTTGAAAGGAACTCGAAACATGTCAACCTTGGTTTTGAGAATCTCTCCCGGAGTTTGAGACATTTGGACGTGAAAGGGTACCAATCTTGTCGGGGATTGGGAACCCTTCGCGAGAATGTCCAAAGTTTCAGTGGGATTTCCAAAATGTTGAAAGGAACTCGAAACATGTCAACCTTGGTTTTGAGAATCTCTCCCGGAGTTTGAGAGATTTGGACGTGAAAGGGTACCAATCTTGTCGGGGATCGGGAACCCTTCGCGACAATGTCCAAAGTTTCAGTGGGATTTCCAAAATGTTGAAAGGAACTCGAAACATGTCAACCTTGGTTTTGAGAATCTCTCCCGGAGTTTGGGAGATTTGGACGTTAAAGGGTACCAATCTTGTCGGGGATTGGGAACCCTTCGCGAGAATGTCCAAAGTTTCAGCGGGATTTCCAAAATGTTGAAAGGAACTCGAAACATGTCAACCTTGGTTTTGAGAATCTCTCCCGGAGTTTGAGAGATTTGGACGTGAAAGGGTACCAATCTTGTCGGGGATAGGGAAACCTTCGCGACAATGTCCAAAGTTTCAGCGGGATTTCCAAAATGTTGAAAGGAACTCGAAACATGTCAACACTGGTTTTGAGAATCTCTCCCGGAGTTTGAGAGATTTGGACGTGAAAGTGTACCAATCTTGTCGGGGATCAGGTACCCTTCGCGAGAATGTCCAAAGTTTCAGCGGGATTTCCAAAATGTTGAAAGGAACTCGAAACATGTCAACCTTGGTTTTGAGAATCTCTCCCGGAGTTTGAGAGATTTGGACGTGAAAGGGTACCAATCTTGTCGGGGATTGGGAACCCTTCGCGAGAATGTCCAAAGTTTCAGTGGGATTTCCAAAATGTTGAAAGGAACAAGAAACATGTCAACCTTGGTTTTGAGAATCTCTCCCGGAGTTTGAGAGATTTGGACGTGAAAGTGTACCAATCTTGTCGGGGATCACGTACCCTTCGCGAGAATGTCCAAAGTTTCAGCGGGATTTCCAAAATGTTGAAAGGAACTCGAAACACGTCAACCTTGGTTTTGAGAATCTCTCCCGGAGTTTGAGAGATTTGGACGTGAAAGGGTACCAATCTTGTCGGGGATCAGGAACGCTTCGCGAGAATGTCCAAAGTTTCAGCGGGATTTCCAAAATGTTGAAAGGAACTCGAAACATGTCAACCTTGGTTTTGAGAATCTCTCCCGGAGTTTGAGAGATTTGGACGTGAAAGGGTACCAATCTAGTCGGGGATTAGGAACCCTTCGCGAGAATGTGCAAAGTTTCAGCGGGATTTCCAAAATGTTGAAAGGAACTCGAAACATGTCAACCTTGGTTTTGAGAATCTCTCCCGGAGTTTGAGAGATTTGGACGTGAAAGGGTACCAATCTTGTCGGGGATTGGGAACCCTTCGCCAGAATGTCCAAAGTTTCAGCGGGATTTCCAAAATGTTGAAAGGAACTCGAAACATGTCAACCTTGGTTTTGAGAATCTCTCCCGGAGTTTGAGAGATTTGGACGTGAAAGGGTACCAGTCTTGTCGGGGATTGAGAACCCTTCGCGAGAATGTCCAAAGTTTCAGCGGGATTTCCAAAATGTTGAAAGGAACTCGAAACATGTCAACCTTGGTTTTGAGAATCTCTCCCGGAGTTTGAGAGATTTGGACGTGAAAGGGTACCAATCTTGTCGGGGATTGGGAACCCTTCGCGAGAATGTCCAAAGTTTCAGTGGGATTTCCAAAATGTTGAAAGGAACAAGAAACATGTCAACCTTGGTTTTGAGAATCTCTCCCGGAGTTTGAGAGATTTGGACGTGAAAGTGTACCAATCTTGTCGGGGATCACGTACCCTTCGCGAGAATGTCCAAAGTTTCAGCGGGATTTCCAAAATGTTGAAAGGAACTCGAAACACGTCAACCTTGGTTTTGAGAATCTCTCCCGGAGTTTGAGAGATTTGGACGTGAAAGGGTACCAATCTTGTCGGGGATCAGGAACGCTTCGCGAGAATGTCCAAAGTTTCAGCGGGATTTCCAAAATGTTGAAAGGAACTCGAAACATGTCAACCTTGGTTTTGAGAATCTCTCCCGGAGTTTGAGAGATTTGGACGTGAAAGGGTACCAATCTAGTCGGGGATTAGGAACCCTTCGCGAGAATGTGCAAAGTTTCAGCGGGATTTCCAAAATGTTGAAAGGAACTCGAAACATGTCAACCTTGGTTTTGAGAATCTCTCCCGGAGTTTGAGAGATTTGGACGTGAAAGGGTACCAATCTTGTCGGGGATTGGGAACCCTTCGCCAGAATGTCCAAAGTTTCAGCGGGATTTCCAAAATGTTGAAAGGAACTCGAAACATGTCAACCTTGGTTTTGAGAATCTCTCCCGGAGTTTGAGAGATTTGGACGTGAAAGTGTACCAATCTTGTCGGGGATCAGGTACCCTTCGCGAGAATGTCCAAAGTTTCAGCGGGATTTCCAAAATGTTGAAAGGAACTCGAAACATGTCAACCTTGGTTTTCAGAATCTTTCCCGGAGTCTGAGAGATTTGGACGTGAAAGGGTACCAATCTTGTCGGGGATTGGGAACCCTTCGCGAGAATGTCCAAAGTTTCAGCGGGATTTCCAAAATGTTGAAAGGAACTCGAAACATGTCAACCTTGGTTTTGAGAATCTCTCCCGGAGTTTGAGAGATTTGGACGTGAAAGGGTACCAATCTTGTCGGGGATCACGTACCCTTCGCGAGAATGTCCAAAGATTCAGCGGGATTTCCAAAATGTTGAAAGGAACTCGAAACATGTCAACCTTGGTTTTGAGAATCTCTCCCGGAGTTTGAGAGATTTGGACGTGAAAGTGTACCAATCTTGTTGGGGATTGGGAACCCTTCGCGAGAATGTCCAAAGTTTCAGCGGGATTTCCAAAATGTTGAAAGGAACTCGAAACATGTCAACCTTGGTTTTGAGAATCTCTCCCGGAGTTTGAGAGATTTGGACGTGAAAGGGTACCAGTCTTGTCGGGGATTGAGAACCCTTCGCGAGAATGTCCAAAGTTTCAGCGGGATTTTCAAAATGTTGAAAGGAACTCGAACCATGTCAACCTTGGTTTTGAGAATCTCTCCCGGAGTTTGAGAGATTTGGACGTGAAAGTGTACCAATCTTGTCGGGGATCAGGTACCCTTCGCGAGAATGTCCAAAGTTTCAGCGGGATTTCCAAAATGTTGAAAGGAACTCGAAACATGTCAACCTTGGTTTTGAGAATCTCTCCCGGAGTTTGAGAGATTTGGACGTGAAAGGGTACCAATCTTGTCGGGGATTGGGAACCCTTCGCGAGAATGTCCAAAGTTTCAGCGGGATTTCCAAAATGTTGAAAGGAACTCGAAACATGTCAACCTTGGTTTTGAGAATCTCTCCCGGAGTTTGAGAGATTTGGACGTGAAAGGGTACCAATCTAGTCGGGGATCAGGTACCCTTCGCGAGAATGTCCAAAGTTTCAGCGGGATTTCCAAAATGTTGAAAGCAACTCGAAACATGTCAACCTTGGTTTTGAGAATCTCTCCCGGAGTTTGAGAGATTTGGACGTGAAAGTGTACCAATCTTGTCGGGGATCAGGTACCCTTCGCGAGAATGTCCAAAGTTTCAGCGGGATTTCCAAAATGTTGAAAGGAACTCGAAACATGTCAACCTTGGTTTTGAGAATCTCTCCCGGAGTTTGAGAGATTTGGACGTGAAAGGGTACCAATCTTGTCGGGGATCGGGAACCCTTCGCGAGAATGTCCAAAGTTTCAGCGGGATTTCCAAAATGTTGAAAGGAACTCGAAACATGTCAACCTTGGTTTTGAGAATCTCTCCCGGAGTTTGAGAGATTTGGACGTGAAAGGGTACCAATCTTGTTGGGGATTGGGAACCCTTCGCGAGAATGACCAAAGTTTCAACGGGATTTCCAAAATGTTGAAAGGAACTCGAAACATGTCAACCTTGGTTTTGAGAATCTCTCCCGGAGTTTGAGACATTTGGACGTGAAAGGGTACCAATCTTGTTGGGGATTGGGAACCCTTCGCGAGAATGACCAAAGTTTCAACGGGATTTCCAAAATGTTGAAAGGAACTCGAAACATGTCAACCTTGGTTTTGAGAATCTCTCCCGGAGTTTGAGACATTTGGACGTGAAAGGGTACCAATCTTGTCGGGGATTGGGAACCCTTCGCGAGAATGTCCAAAGTTTCAGTGGGATTTCCAAAATGTTGAAAGGAACTCGAAACATGTCAACCTTGGTTTTGAGAATCTCTCCCGGAGTTTGAGAGATTTGGACGTGAAAGGGTACCAATCTTGTCGGGGATCGGGAACCCTTCGCGACAATGTCCAAAGTTTCAGTGGGATTTCCAAAATGTTGAAAGGAACTCGAAACATGTCAACCTTGGTTTTGAGAATCTCTCCCGGAGTTTGAGAGATTTGGACGTGAAAGTGTACATATCTTGTCGGGGATCAGGTACCCTTCGCGAGAATGTCCAAAGTTTCAGCGGGATTTCCAAAATGTTGAAAGGAACTCGAAACATGTCAACCTTGGTTTTGAGAATCTCTCCCGGAGTTTGAGAGATTTGGACGTGAAAGGGTACCAATCTAGTCGGGGATTAGGAACCCTTCGCGAGAATGTCCAAAGTTTCAGCGGGATTTCCAAAATGTTGAAAGGAACTCGAAACATGTCAACCTTGGTTTTGAGAATCTCTCCCGGAGTTTGAGAGATTTGGACGTGAAAGGGTACCAATCTTGTCGGGGATTGGGAACCCTTCGCGAGAATGTCCAAAGTTTCAGCGGGATTTCCAAAATGTTGAAAGGAACTCGAACCATGTCAACCTTGGTTTTGAGAATCTCTCCCGGAGTTTGAGAGATTTGGACGTGAAAGGGTACCAATCTTGTCGGGGATCGGGAACCCTTCGCGAGAATGTCCAAAGTCTCAGCGGGATTTCCAAAATGTTGAAAGGAACAAGAAACATGTCAACCTTGGTTTTGAGAATCTCTCCCGGAGTTTGAGAGATTTGGACGTGAAAGTGTACCAATATTGTCGGGGATCACGTACCCTTCGCGAGAATGTCCAAAGTTTCAGCGGGATTTCCAAAATGTTGAAAGGAACTCGAAACACGTCAACCTTGGTTTTGAGAATCTCTCCCGGAGTTTGAGAGATTTGGACGTGAAAGGGTACCAATCTTGTCGGGGATCGGGAACGCTTCGCGAGAATGTCCAAAGTTTCAGCGGGATTTCCAAAATGTTGAAAGGAACTCGAAACATGTCAACCTTGGTTTTGAGAATCTCTCCCGGAGTTTGAGAGATTTGGACGTGAAAGGGTACCAATCTAGTCGGGGATTAGGAACCCTTCGCGAGAATGTGCAAAGTTTCAGCGGGATTTCCAAAATGTTGAAAGGAACTCGAAACATGTCAACCTTGGTTTTGAGAATCTCTCCCGGAGTTTGAGAGATTTGGACGTGAAAGGGTACCAATCTTGTCGGGGATTGGGAACCCTTCGCCAGAATGTCCAAAGTTTCAGCGGGATTTCCAAAATGTTGAAAGGAACTCGAAACATGTCAACCTTGGTTTTGAGAATCTCTCCCGGAGTTTGAGAGATTTGGACGTGAAAGTGTACCAATCTTGTCGGGGATCAGGTACCCTTCGCGAGAATGTCCAAAGTTTCAGCGGGATTTCCAAAATGTTGAAAGGAACTCGAAACATGTCAACCTTGGTTTTGAGAATCTCTCCCGGAGTTTGAGAGATTTGGACGTGAAAGGGTACCAATCTTGTCGGGGATTGGGAACCCTTCGCGAGAATGTCCAAAGTTTCAGCGGGATTTCCAAAATGTTGAAAGGAACTCGAAACATGTCAACCTTGGTTTTGAGAATCTCTCCCGGAGTTTGAGAGATTTGGACGTGAAAGGGTACCAATCTTGTTGGGGATTGGGAACCCTTCGCGAGAATGTCCAAAGTTTCAGCGGGATTTCCAAAATGTTGAAAGGAACTCGAAACATGTCAACCTTGGTTTTGAGAATCTCTCCCGGAGTTTGAGAGATTTGGACGTGAAAGTGTACCAATCTTGTCGGGGATCAGGTACCCTTCGCGAGAATGTCCAAAGTTTCAGCGGGATTTCCAAAATGTTGAAAGGAACTCGAAACATGTCAACCTTGGTTTTGAGAATCTCTCCCGGAGTTTGAGAGATTTGGACGTGAAAGGGTACCAATCTTGTCGGGGATCGGGAACCCTTCGCGAGAATGTCCAAAGTTTCAGCGGGATTTCCAAAATGTTGAAAGGAACTCGAAACATGTCAACCTTGGTTTTGAGAATCTCTCCCGGAGTTTGAGAGATTTGGACGTGAAAGTGTACCAATCTTGTCGGGGATCAGGTACCCTTCGCGAGAATGTCCAAAGTTTCAGCGGGATTTCCAAAATGTTGAAAGGAACTCGAAACATGTCAACCTTGGTTTTGAGAATCTCTCCCGGAGTTTGAGAGATTTGGACGTGAAAGTGTACCAATCTTGTCGGGGATCAGGTACCCTTCGCGAGAATGTCCAAAGTTTCAGCGGGATTTCCAAAATGTTGAAAGGAACTCGAAACATGTCAACCTTGGTTTTGAGAATCTCTCCCGGAGTTTGAGAGATGTGGACGTGAAAGGGTACCAATCTTGTCGGGGATCGGGAACCCTTCGCGAGAATGTCCAAAGTTTCAGCGGGATTTCCAAAATGTTGAAAGGAACTCGAAACATGTCAACCTTGGTTTTGAGAATCTCTCCCGGAGTTTGAGAGATTTGGACGTGAAAGTGTACCAATCTTGTCGGGGATCAGGTACCCTTCGCGAGAATGTCCAAAGTTTCAGCGGGATTTCCAAAATGTTGAAAGGAACTCGAAACATGTCAACCTTGGTTTTGAGAATCTCTCCCGGAGTTTGAGAGATTTGGACGTGAAAGGGTACCAATCTTGTCGGGGATTGGGAACCCTTCGCGAGAATGTCCAAAGTTTCAGCGGGATTTCCAAAATGTTGAAAGGAACAAGAAACATGTCAACCTTGGTTTTGAGAATCTCTCCCGGAGTTTGAGAGATTTGGACGTGAAAGTGTACCAATCTTGTCGGGGATCACGTACCCTTCGCGAGAATGTCCAAAGATTCAGCGGGATTTCCAAAATGTTGAAAGGAACTCGAAACATGTCAACCTTGGTTTTGAGAATCTCTCCCGGAGTTTGAGACATTTGGACGTGAAAGGGTACCAGTCTTGTCGGGGATTGGGAACCCTTCGCGAGAATGTCCAAAGTTTCAGCGGGATTTCCAAAATGTTGAAAGGAACTCGAAACATGTCAACCTTGGTTTTGAGAATCTCTCCCGGAGTTTGAGAGATTTGGACGTGAAAGTGTACCAATCTTGTCGGGGATCAGGTACCCTTCGCGAGAATGTCCAAAGTTTCAGCGGGATTTCCAAAATGTTGAAAGGAACTCGAAACATGTCAACCTTGGTTTTGAGAATCTCTCCCGGAGTTTGAGAGATTTGGACGTGAAAGGGTACCAATCTTGTCGGGGATCGGGAACCCTTCGCGAGAATGTCCAAAGTTTCAGCGGGATTTCCAAAATGTTGAAAGGAACTCGAAACATGTCAACCTTGGTTTTGAGAATCTCTCCCGGAGTTTGAGAGATTTGGACGTGAAAGTGTACCAATCTTGTCGGGGATCAGGTACCCTTCGCGAGAATGTCCAAAGTTTCAGCGGGATTTCCAAAATGTTGAAAGGAACTCGAAACATGTCAACCTTGGTTTTGAGAATCTCTCCCGGAGTTTGAGAGATTTGGACGTGAAAGTGTACCAATCTTGTCGGGGATCAGGTACCCTTCGCGAGAATGTCCAAAGTTTCAGCGGGATTTCCAAAATGTTGAAAGGAACTCGAAACATGTCAACCTTGGTTTTGAGAATCTCTCCCGGAGTTTGAGAGATTTGGACGTGAAAGGCTACCAATCTTGTCGGGGATTGGGAACCCTTCGCGAGAATGTCCAAAGTTTCAGCGGGATTTCCAAAATGTTGAAAGGAACAAGAAACATGTCAACCTTGGTTTTGAGAATCTCTCCCGGAGTTTGAGAGATTTGGACGTGAAAGTGTACCAATCTTGTCGGGGATCACGTACCCTTCGCGAGAATGTCCAAAGTTTCAGCGGGATTTCCAAAATGTTGAAAGGAACTCGAAACATGTCAACCTTGGTTTTGAGAATCTCTCCCGGAGTTTGAGAGATTTGGACGTGAAAGGGTACCAATCTTGTCGGGGATTGGGAACCCTTCGCGAGAATGTCCAAAGTTTCAGCGGGATTTCCAAAATGTTGAAAGGAACTCGAAACATGTCAACCTTGGTTTTGAGAATCTCTCCCGGAGTTTGAGAGATTTGGACGTGAAAGGGTACCAATCTTGTCGGGGATTGGGAACCCTTCGCGAGAATGTCCAAAGTTTCAGTGGGATTTCCAAAATGTTGAAAGGAACTCGAAACATGTCAACCTTGGTTTTGAGAATCTCTCCCGGAGTTTGAGAGATTTGGACGTGAAAGGGTACCAATCTTGTCGGGGATCGGGAACCCTTCGCGACAATGTCCAAAGTTTCAGCGGGATTTCCAAAATGTTGAAAGGAACTCGAAACATGTCAACCTTGGTTTTGAGAATCTCTCCCGGAGTTTGAGAGATTTGGACGTGAAAGGGTACCAATCTTGTCGGGGATTGGGAACCCTTCGCGAGAATGTCCAAAGTTTCAGCGGGATTTCCAAAATGTTGAAAGGAACTCGAAACATGTCAACCTTGGTTTTGAGAATCTCTCCCGGAGTTTGAGAGATTTGGACGTGAAAGGGTACCAATCTTGTCGGGGATTGGGAACCCTTCGCGACAATGTCCAAAGTTTCAGCGGGATTTCCAAAATGTTGAAAGGAACTCGAAACATGTCAACATTGGTTTTGAGAATCTCTCCCGGAGTTTGAGAGATTTGGACGTGAAAGTGTACCAATCTTGTCGGGGATCAGGTACCCTTCGCGAGAATGTCCAAAGTTTCAGCGGGATTTCCAAAATGTTGAAAGGAACTCGAAACATGTCAACCTTGGTTTTGAGAATCTCTCCCGGAGTTTGAGAGATTTGGACGTGAAAGGGTACCAATCTAGTCGGGGATTAGGAACCCTTCGCGAGAATGTCCAAAGTTTCAGCGGGATTTCCAAAATGTTGAAAGGAACTCGAAACATGTCAACCTTGGTTTTGAGAATCTCTCCCGGAGTTTGAGAGATTTGGACGTGAAAGGGTACCAATCTTGTCGGGGATCGGGAACCCTTCGCGAGATTGTCCAAAGTTTCAGCGGGATTTCCAAAATGTTGAAAGGAACTCGAAACATGTCAACCTTGGTTTTGAGAATCTCTCCCGGAGTTTCAGAGATTTGGACGTGAAAGTGTACCAATCTTGTCGGGGATCAGGTACCCTTCGCGAGAATGTCCAAAGTTTCAGCGGGATTTCCAAAATGTTGAAAGGAACTCGAAACATGTCAACCTTGGTTTTGAGAATCTCTCCCGGAGTTTGAGAGATTTGGACGTGAAAGGGTACCAATCTTGTCGGGGATTGGGAACCCTTCGCGAGAATGTCCAAAGTTTCAGCGGGATTTCCAAAATGTTGAAAGGAACAAGAAACATGTCAACCTTGGTTTTGAGAATCTCTCCCGGAGTTTGAGAGATTTGGACGTGAAAGTGTACCAATCTTGTCGGGGATCACGTACCCTTCGCGAGAATGTCCAAAGATTCAGCGGGATTTCCAAAATGTTGAAAGGAACTCGAAACATGTCAACCTTGGTTTTGAGAATCTCTCCCGGAGTTTGAGAGATTTGGACGTGAAAGTGTACCAATCTTGTCGGGGATCAGGTACCCTTCGCGAGAATGTCCAAAGTTTCAGCGGGATTTCCAAAATGTTGAAAGGAACTCGAAACATGTCAACCTTGGTTTTGAGAATCTCTCCCGGAGTTTGAGAGATTTGGACGTGAAAGGGTACCAATCTTGTCGGGGATCGGGAACCCTTCGCGAGAATGTCCAAAGTTTCAGCGGGATTTCCAAAATGTTGAAAGGAACTCGAAACATGTCAACCTTGGTTTTGAGAATCTCTCCCGGAGTTTGAGAGATTTGGACGTGAAAGTGTACCAATCTTGTCGGGGATCAGGTACCCTTCGCGAGAATGTCCAAAGTTTCAGCGGGATTTCCAAAATGTTGAAAGGAACTCGAAACATGTCAACCTTGGTTTTGAGAATCTCTCCCGGAGTTTGAGAGGTTTGGACGTGAAAGGGTACCAATCTTGTCGGGGATTGGGAACCCTTCGCGAGAATGTCCAAAGTTTCAGCGGGATTTCCAAAATGTTGAAAGGAACAAGAAACATGTCAACCTTGGTTTTGAGAATCTCTCCCGGAGTTTGAGAGATTTGGACGTGAAAGTGTACCAATCTTGTCGGGGATCACGTACCCTTCACGAGAATGTCCAATGATTCAGCGGGATTTCCAAAATGTTGAAAGGAACTCGAAACATGACAACCTTGGTTTTGAGAATCTCTCCCGGAGTTTCAGAGATTTGGACGTGAAAGTGTACCAATCTTGTCGGGGATTGGGAACCCTTCGCGAGAATGTCCAAAGTTTCAGCGGGATTTCCAAAATGTTGAAAGGAACTCGAAACATGTCAACCTTGGTTTTGAGAATCTCTCCCGGAGTTTGAGACATTTGGACGTTAAAGGGTACCAATCTTGTCGGGGATTGGGAACCCTTCGCGAGAATGTCCAAAGTTTCAGTGGGATTTCCAAAATGTTGAAAGGAACTCGAAACATGTCAACCTTGGTTTTGAGAATCTCTCCCGGAGTTTGAGAGATTTGGACGTGAAAGGGTACCAATCTTGTCGGGGATCGGGAACCCTTCGCGACAATGTCCAAAGTTTCAGCGGGATTTCCAAAATGTTGAAAGGAACTCGAAACATGTCAACCTTGGTTTTGAGAATCTCTCCCGGAGTTTGAGAGATTTGGACGTGAAAGGGTACCAATCTTGTCGGGGATTGGGAACCCTTCGCGAGAATGTCCAAAGTTTCAGCGGGATTTCCAAAATGTTGAAAGGAACTCGAAACATGTCAACCTTGGTTTTGAGAATCTCTCCCGGAGTTTGAGAGATTTGGACGTGAAAGGGTACCAATCTTGTCGGGGATTGGGAACCCTTCGCGACAATGTCCAAAGTTTCAGCGGGATTTCCAAAATGTTGAAAGGAACTCGAAACATGTCAACATTGGTTTTGAGAATCTCTCCCGGAGTTTGAGAGATTTGGACGTGAAAGTGTACCAATCTTGTCGGGGATCAGGTACCCTTCGCGAGAATGTCCAAAGTTTCAGCGGGATTTCCAAAATGTTGAAAGGAACTCGAAACATGTCAACCTTGGTTTTGAGAATCTCTCCCGGAGTTTGAGAGATTTGGACGTGAAAGGGTACCAATCTAGTAGGGAGTTAGGAACCCTTCGCGAGAATGTCCAAAGTTTCAGCGGGATTTCCAAAATGTTGAAAGGAACTCGAAACATGTCAACCTTGGTTTTGAGAATCTCTCCCGGAGTTTGAGAGATTTGGACGTGAAAGGGTACCAATCTTGTCGGGGATTGGGAACCCTTCGCGAGAATGTCCAAAGTTTCAGTGGGATTTCCAAAATGTTGAAAGGAACAAGAAACATGTCAACCTTGGTTTTGAGAATCTCTCCCAGAGTTTGAGAGATTTGGACGTGAAAGGGTACCAATCTTGTCGGGGATCGGGAACCCTTCGCGAGAATGTCCAAAGTTTCAGCGGGATTTCCAAAATGTTGAAAGGAACAAGAAACATGTCAACCTTGGTTTTGAGAATCTCTCCCGGAGTTTGAGAGATTTGGACGTGAAAGGGTACCAATCTCTTCGGGGATTGGGAACCCTTCGCGAGAATGTCCAAAGTTTCAGCGGGATTTCCAAAATGTTGAAAGGAACTTGAAACATGTCAACATTGGTTTTGAGAATCTCTCCCGGAGTTTGAGAGATTTGGACGTGAAAGTGTACCAATCTTGTCGGGGATCAGGTACCCTTCGCGAGAATGTCCAAAGTTTCAGCGGGATTTCCAAAATGTTGAAAGGAACTCGAAACATGTCAACCTTGGTTTTGAGAATCTCTCCCGGAGTTTGAGAGATTTGGACGTGAAAGAGTACCAATCTAGTCGGGGATTAGGAACCCTTCGCGAGAATGTCCAAAGTTTCAGCGGGATTTCCAAAATGTTGAAAGGAACTCGAAACATGTCAACCTTGGTTTTGAGAATCTCTCCCGGAGTTTGAGAGATTTGGACGTGAAAGGGTACCAATCTTGTCGGGGATTGGGAACCCTTCGCGAGAATGTCCAAAGTTTCAGCGGGATTTCCAAAATGTTGAAAGGAACAAGAAACATGTCAACCTTGGTTTTGAGAATCTCTCCCGGAGTTTGAGAGATTTGGACGTGAAAGTGTACCAATCTTGTCGGGGATCACGTACCCTTCGCGAGAATGTCCAAAGTTTCAGCGGGATTTCCAAAATGTTGAAAAAAACTCGAAACACGTCAACCTTGGTTTTGAGAATCTCTCCCGGAGTTTGAGAGATTTGGACGTGAAAGGGTACCAATCTTGTCGGAGATCAGGTACCCTTCGCGAGAATGTCCAAAGTTTCAGCGGGATTTCCAAAATGTTGAAAGGAACTCGAAACATGTCAACCTTGGTTTTGAGAATCTCTCCCGGAGTTTGAGAGATTTGGACGTGAAAGGGTACCAATCTTGTCGGGGATCGGGAACCCTTCGCGAGAATGTCCAAAGTTTCAGCGGGATTTCCAAAATGTTGAAAGGAACAAGAAACATGTCAACCTTGGTTTTGAGAATCTCTCCCGGAGTTTGAGAGATTTGGACGTGAAAGTGTACCAATCTTGTCGGGGATCACGTACCCTTCACGAGAATGTCCAATGATTCAGCGGGATTTCCAAAATGTTGAAAGGAACTCGAAACATGTCAACCTTGGTTTTGAGAATCTCTCCCGGAGTTTCAGAGATTTGGACGTGAAAGTGTACCAATCTTGTCGGGGATTGGGAACCCTTCGCGAGAATGTCCAAAGTTTCAGCGGGATTTCCAAAATGTTGAAAGGAACTCGAAACATGTCAACCTTGGTTTTGAGAATCTCTCCCGGAGTTTGAGACATTTGGACGTGAAAGGGTACCAATCTTGTCGGGGATTGGGAACCCTTCGCGAGAATGTCCAAAGTTTCAGTGGGATTTCCAAAATGTTGAAAGGAACTCGAAACATGTCAACCTTGGTTTTGAGAATCTCTCCCGGAGTTTGAGAGATTTGGACGTGAAAGGGTACCAATCTTGTCGGGGATCGGGAACCCTTCGCGACAATGTCCAAAGTTTCAGCGGGATTTCCAAAATGTTGAAAGGAACTCGAAACATGTCAACCTTGGTTTTGAGAATCTCTCCCGGAGTTTGAGAGATTTGGACGTGAAAGGGTACCAATCTTGTCGGGGATTGGGAACCCTTCGCGAGAATGTCCAAAGTTTCAGCGGGATTTCCAAAATGTTGAAAGGAACTCGAAACATGTCAACCTTGGTTTTGAGAATCTCTCCCGGAGTTTGAGAGATTTGGACGTGAAAGGGTACCAATCTTGTCGGGGATTGGGAACCCTTCGCGACAATGTCCAAAGTTTCAGCGGGATTTCCAAAATGTTGAAAGGAACTCGAAACATGTCAACATTGGTTTTGAGAATCTCTCCCGGAGTTTGAGAGATTTGGACGTGAAAGTGTACCAATCTTGTCGGGGATCAGGTACCCTTCGCGAGAATGTCCAAAGTTTCAGCGGGATTTCCAAAATGTTGAAAAGAACTCGAAACATGTCAACCTTGGTTTTGAGAATCTCTCCCGGAGTTTGAGAGATTTGGACGTGAAAGGGTACCAATCTTGTCGGGGATTGGGAACCCTTCGCGAGAATGTCCAAAGTTTCAGCGGGATTTCCAAAATGTTGAAAGGAACTCGAAACATGTCAACCTTGGTTTTGAGAATCTCTCCCGGAGTTTGAGAGATTTGGACGTGAAAGGGTACCAATCCTGTCGGGGATTGGGAACCCTTCGCGAGAATGTCCAAAGTTTCAGTGGGATTTCCAAAATGTTGAAAGGAACAAGAAACATGTCAACCTTGGTTTTGAGAATCTCTCCCGGAGTTTGAGAGATTTGGACGTGAAAGGGTACCAATCTTGTCGGGGATCGGGAACCCTTCGCGAGAATGTCCAAAGTTTCAGCGGGATTTCCAAAATGTTGAAAGGAACAAGAAACATGTCAACCTTGGTTTTGAGAATCTCTCCCGGAGTTTGAGAGATTTGGACGTGAAAGGGTACCAATCTTGTCGGGGATTGGGAACCCTTCGCGACAATGTCCAAAGTTTCAGCGGGATTTCCAAAATGTTGAAAGGAACTCGAAACATGTCAACATTGGTTTTGAGAATCTCTCCCGGAGTTTGAGAGATTTGGACGTGAAAGGGTACCAATCTTGTCGGGGATCAGGTACCCTTCGCGAGAATGTCCAAAGTTTCAGCGGGATTTCCAAAATGTTGAAAGGAACTCGAAACATGTCAACCTTGGTTTTGAGAATCTCTCCCGGAGTTTGAGAGATTTGGACGTGAAAGGGTACCAATCTAGTCGGGGATTAGGAACCCTTCGCGAGAATGTCCAAAGTTTCAGCGGGATTTCCAAAATGTTGAAAGGAACTCGAAACATGTCAACCTTGGTTTTGAGAATCTCTCCCGGAGTTTGAGAGATTTGGACGTGAAAGGGTACCAATCTTGTCGGGGATTGGGAACCCTTCGCGAGAATGTCCAAAGTTTCAGCGGGATTTCCAAAATGTTGAAAGGAACAAGAAACATGTCAACCTTGGTTTTGAGAATCTCTCCCAGAGTTTGAGAGATTTGGACGTGAAAGGGTACCAATCTTGTCGGGGATCGGGAACCCTTCGCGAGAATGTCCAAAGTTTCAGCGGGATTTCCAAAATGTTGAAAGGAACAAGAAACATGTCAACCTTGGTTTTGAGAATCTCTCCCGGAGTTTGAGAGATTTGGACGTGAAAGTGTACCAATCTTGTCGGGGATCACGTACCCTTCGCGAGAATGTCCAAAGTTTCAGCGGGATTTCCAAAATGTTGAAAGGAACTCGAAACACGTCAACCTTGGTTTTGAGAATCTCTCCCGGAGTTTGAGAGATTTGGACGTGAAAGGGTACCAATCTTGTCGGGGATCGGGAACGCTTCGCGAGAATGTCCAAAGTTTCAGCGGGATTTCCAAAATGTTGAAAGGAACTCGAAACATGTCAACCTTGGTTTTGAGAATCTCTCCCGGAGTTTGAGAGATTTGGACGTGAAAGGGTACCAATCTAGTCGGGGATTAGGAACCCTTCGCGAGAATGTCCAAAGTTTCAGCGGGATTTCCAAAATGTTGAAAGGAACTCGAAACATGTCAACCTTGGTTTTGAGAATCTCTGCCGGAGTTTGAGAGATTTGGACGTGAAAGGGTACCAATCTTGTCGGGGATCACGTACCCTTCGCGAGAATGTCCAAAGATTCAGCGGGATTTCCAAAATGTTGAAAGGAACTCGAACCATGTCAACCTTGGTTTTGAGAATCTCTCCCGGAGTTTCAGAGATTTGGACGTGAAAGTGTACCAATCTTGTCGGGGATTGGGAACCCTTCGCGAGAATGTCCAAAGTTTCAGCGGGATTTCCAAAATGTTGAAAGGAACTCGAAACATGTCAACCTTGGTTTTGAGAATCTCTCCCGGAGTTTGAGAGATTTGGACGTGAAAGGGTACCAGTCTTGTCGGGGATTGGGAACCCTTCGCGAGAATGTCCAAAGTTTCAGCGGGATTTCCAAAATGTTGAAAGGAACTCGAAACCTGTCAACCTTGGTTTTGAGAATCTCTCCCAGAGTTTGAGAGATTTGGACGTGAAAGGGTACCAATCTTGTTGGGGATTGGGAACCCTTCGCGAGAATGTCCAAAGTTTCAGCGGGATTTCCAAAATGTTGAAAGGAACTGGAAACATGTCAACCTTGGTTTTGAGAATCTCTCCCGGAGTTTGAGACATTTGGACGTGAAAGGGTACCAATCTTGTCGGGGATTGGGAACCCTTCGCGAGAATGTCCAAAGTTTCAGTGGGATTTCCAAAATGTTGAAAGGAACTCGAAACATGTCAACCTTGGTTTTGAGAATCTCTCCCGGAGTTTGAGAGATTTGGACGTGAAAGGGTACCAATCTTGTCGGGGATCGGGAACCCTTCGCGAGAATGTCCAAAGTTTCAGCGGGATATCCAAAATGTTGAAAGGAACTCGAAACATGTCAACCTTGGTTTTGAGAATCTCTCCCGGAGTTTGAGAGATTTGGACGTGAAAGGCTACCAATCTTGTCGGGGATTGGGAACCCTTCGCGAGAATGTCCAAAGTTTCAGCGGGATTTCCAAAATGTTGAGAGGAACTCGAAACATGTCAACCTTGGTTTTGAGAATCTCTCCCGGAGTTTGAGAGATTTGGACGTGAAAGGGTACCAATCTTGTCGGGGATCGGGAACCCTTCGTGAGAATGTCCAAAGTTTCAGCGGAATTTCCAAAATGTTGAAAGGAACTCGAACCATGTCAACCATGGTTTTGAGAATCTCTCCCGGAGTTTGAGAGATTTGGACGTGAAAGGGTACCAGTCTTGTCGGGGATTGGGAACTCTTCGCGAGAATGTCCAAAGTTTCAGCGGGATTTCCAAAATGTTGAAAGGAACTCGAAACATGTCAACCTTGGTTTTGAGAATCTCTCCCGGAGTTTGAGAGATTTGGACGTGAAAGGGTACCAATCTTGTTGGGGATTGGGAACCCTTCGCGAGAATGACCAAAGTTTCAGCGGGATTTCCAAACTTTTGAAAGGAATTCGAAACATGTCAACCTTGGTTTTGAGAATCTCTCCCGGAGTTTGAGAGATTTGGACGTGAAAGGGTACCAATCTTGTCGGGGATCACGTACCCTTCGCGAGAATGTCCAAAGTTTCAGCGGGATTTCCAAAATGTTGAAAGGAACTCGAAACATGTCAACCTTGGTTTTGAGAATCTCTCCCGGAGTTTGAGAGATTTGGACGTGAAAGTGTACCAATCTTGTCGGGGATCACGTACCGTTCGCGAGAATGTCCAAAGTTTCAGCGGGATTTCCAAAATGTTGAAAGGAACTCGAAACATGTCAACCTTGGTTTTGAGAATCTCTACCGGAGTTTGAGAGATTTGGACGTGAAAGGGTACCAATCTTGTCGGGGATTGGGAACCCTTCGCGAGAATGTCCAAAGTTTCAGCGGGATTTCCAAAATGTTGAGAGGAACTCGAAACATGTCAACCTTGGTTTTGAGAATCTCTCCCGGAGTTTGAGAGATTTGGACGTGAAAGGGTACCAATCTTGTCGGGGATTGGGAACCCTTCGCGAGAATGTCCAAAGTTTCAGCGGGATTTCCAAAATGTTGAAAGGAACTCGAAACATGTCAACCTTGGTTTTGAGAATCTCTCCCGGAGTTTGAGAGATTTGGACGTGAAAGGGTACCAATCTTGTCGGGGATCGGGAACCCTTCGCGAGAATGTCCAAAGTTTCAGTGGGGTTTCCAAAATGTTGAAAGGAACTCGAAACATGTCAACCTTGGTTTTGAGAATCTCTCCCGGAGTTTGAGAGATTTGGACGTGACAGGGTACCAATCTTGTCGGGGATTGGGAACCCTTCGCGAGAATGTCCAAAGTTTCAGCGGGATTTCCAAAATGTTGAAAGGAACTCGAAACATGTCAACCTTGGTTTTGGGAATCTCTTTCGGAGTTTGAGAGATTTGGACGTGAAAGGGTACCAGTCTTGTCAGGGATCGGGAACCCTTCGCGAGAATGTCCAAAGTTTCAGCGGGATTTCCAAAATGTTGAAAGGAACTCGAAACATGTCAACCTTGGTTTTGAGAATCTCTCCCGGAGTTTGAGAGATTTGGACGTGAAAGTGTACCAATCTTGTCGGGGATCAGGTACCCTTCGCGAGAATGTCCAAAGTTTCAGCGGGATTTCCAAAATGTTGAAAGGAACTCGAAACATGTCAACCTTGGTTTTGAGAATCTCTCCCGGAGTTTGAGAGATTTGGACGTGAAAGGGTACCAATCTAGTCGGGGATTAGGAACCCTTCGCGAGAATGTCCAAAGTTTCAGCGGGATTTCCAAAATGTTGAAAGGAACTCGAAACATGTCAACCTTGGTTTTGAGAATCTCTCCCGGAGTTTGAGAGATTTGGACGTGAAAGGGTACCAATCTTGTCGGGGATTGGGAACCCTTCGCGAGAATGTCCAAAGTTTCAGCGGGATTTCCAAAATGTTGAAAGGAACAAGAAACATGTCAACCTTGGTTTTGAGAATCTCTCCCGGAGTTTGAGAGATTTGGACATGAAAGGGTACCAATCTTGTCGGGGAATGGGAACCCTTCGCGACAATGTCCAAAGTTTCAGCGGGATTTCCAAAATGTTGAAAGGAACTCGAAACATGTCAACCTTGGTTTTGAGAATCTCTCCCGGAGTTTGAGAGATTTGGACGTGAAAGGGTACCAATCTTGTCGGGGATTGGGAACCCTTCGCGAGAATGTCCAAAGTTTCAGCGGGATTTCCAAAATGTTGAGAGGAACTCGAAACATGTCAACCTTGGTTTTGAGAATCTCTCCCGGAGTTTGAGAGATTTGGACGTGAAAGGGTACCAATCTTGTTGGGGATTGGGAACCCTTCGCGAGAATGTCCAAAGTTTCAGCGGGATTTCCAAAATGTTGAAAGGAACTCGAAACATGTCAACCTTTGTTTTGAGAATCTCTCCCGGAGTTTGAGAGATTTGGACGTGAAAGGGTACCAGTCTTGTCGGGGATTGGGAACCCTTCGCGAGAATGTCCAAAGTTTCAGCGGGATTTCCAAAATGTTGAAAGGAACTCGAAACATGTCAACCTTGGTTTTGAGAATCTCTCCCGGAGTTTGAGAGATTTGGACGTGAAAGTGTACCAATCTTGTCGGGGATCACGTACCCTTCGCGAGAATGTCCAAAGTTTCAGCGGGATTTCCAAAATGTTGAAAGGAACTCGAAACATGTCAACCTTGGTTTTGAGAATCTCTCCCGGAGTTTGAGAGATTTGGACGTGAAAGGGTACCAATCTTGTCGGGGATCACGTACCGTTCGCGAGAATGTCCAAAGTTTCAGCGGGATTTCCAAAATGTTGAAAGGAACTCGAAACATGTCAACCTTGGTTTTGAGAATCTCTCCCGGAGTTTGAGAGATTTGGACGTGAAAGGGTACCAATCTTGTCGGGGATTGGGAACCCTTCGCGAGAATGTCCAAAGTTTCAGCGGGATTTCCAAAATGTTGAAAGGAACTCGAAACATGTCAACCTTGGTTTTGAGAATCTCTCCCGGAGTTTGAGAGATTTGGACGTGAAAGGGTACCAATCTTGTCGGGGATCGGGAACTCTTCGCAAGAATGTCCAAAGTTTCAGCGGGATTTCCAAAATGTTGAAAGGAACAAGAAACATGTCAACCTTGGTTTTGAGAATCTCTCCCGGAGTTTGAGAGATTTGGACGTGAAAGTGTACCAATCCTGTCGGGGATCACGTACCCTTCGCGAGAATGTCCAAAGTTTCAGCGGGATTTCCAAAATGTTGAAAGGAACTCAACCCATGTCAACCTTGGTTTTGAGAATCTCTCCCAGAGTTTGAGAGATTTGGACGTGAAAGGGTACCAATCTTGTTGGGGATTGGGAACCCTTCGCGAGAATGACCAAAGTTTCAGCGGGATTTCCAAAATGTTGAAAGGAACTCGAAACATGTCAACCTTGGTTTCGAGAATCTCTCCCGGTGTTTGAGAGATTTGGACGTGAAAGGGTACCAGTCTTGTCGGGGATTGGGAACCCTTCGCGAGAATGTCCAAAGTTTCAGCGGGATTTCCAAAATGTTGAAAGGAACTCGAAACATGTCAACCTTGGTTTTGAGAATCTCTCCCGGAGTTTGAGAGATTTGGACGTGAAAGGGTACCAATCTTGTCGGGGATTGGGAACCCTTCGCGAGAATGTCCAAAGTTTCAGCGGAATTTCCAAAATGTTGAAAGGAACTCGAACCATGTCAACCATGGTTTTGAGAATCTCTTTCAGAGTTTGAGAGATTTGGACGTGAAAGGGTACCAATCTTGTCGGGGATTGGGAACTCTTCGCGAGAATGTCCAAAGTTTCAGCGGGATTTCCAAAATGTTGAAAGGAACTCGAAACATGTCAACCTTGGTTTTGAGAATCTCTCCCGGAGTTTGAGAGATTTGGACGTGAAAGGGTACCAATCTTGTCGGGGATTGGGAACCCTTCGCGAGAATGTCCAAAGTTTCAGCGGGATTTCCAAAATGTTGAGAGGAACTCGAAACATGTCAACCTTGGTTTTGAGAATCTCTCCCGGAGTTTGAGAGATTTGGACGTGAAAGGGTACCAATCTTGTCGGGGATTGGGAACCCTTCGCGAGAATGTCCAAAGTTTCAGCGGGATTTCCAAAATGTTGAAAGGAACTCGAAACATGTCAACCTTGGTTTTGAGAATCTCTCCCGGAGTTTGAGAGATTTGGACGTGAAAGTGTACCAATCTTGTCGGGGATCACGTACCGTTCGCGAGAATGTCCAAAGTTTCAGCGGGATTTCCAAAATGTTGAAAGGAACTCGAAACATGTCAACCTTGGTTTTGAGAATCTCTCCCGGAGTTTGAGAGATTTGGACGTGAAAGGGTACCAATCTTGTCGGGGATTGGGAACCCTTCACGAGAATGTCCAAAGTTTCAGCGGGATTTCCAAAATGTTGAGAGGAACTCGAAACATGTCAACCTTGGTTTTGAGAATCTCTCCCGGAGTTTGAGAGATTTGGACGTGAAAGGGTACCAATCTTGTCGGGGATTGGGAACCCTTCGCGAGAATGTCCAAAGTTTCAGCGGGATTTCCAAAATGTTGAAAGGAACTCGAAACATGTCAACCTTGGTTTTGAGAATCTCTCCCGGAGTTTGAGAGATTTGGACGTGAAAGGGTACCAATCTTGTCGGGGATCGGGAACCCTTCGCGAGAATGTCCAAAGTTTCAGTGGGGTTTCCAAAATGTTGAAAGGAACTCGAAACATGTCAACCTTGGTTTTGGGAATCTCTCCCGGAGTTTGAGAGATTTGGACGTGACAGGGTACCAATCTTGTCGGGGATTGGGAACCCTTCGCGAGAATGTCTAAAGTTTCAGCGGGATTTCCAAAATGTTGAAAGGAACTCGAAACATGTCAACCTTGGTTTTGGGAATCTCTTTCGGAGTTTGAGAGATTTGGACGTGAAAGGGTACCAGTCTTGTCAGGGATCGTGAACCCTTCGCGAGAATGTCCAAAGTTTCAGCGGGATTTCCAAAATGTTGAAAGGAACTCGAAACATGTCAACCTTGGTTTTGAGAATCTCTCCCGGAGTTTGAGAGATTTGGACGTGAAAGTGTACCAATCTTGTCGGGGATCAGGTACCCTTCGCGAGAATGTCCAAAGTTTCAGCGGGATTTCCAAAATGTTGAAAGGAACTCGAAACATGTCAACCTTGGTTTTGAGAATCTCTCCCGGAGTTTGAGAGATTTGGACGTGAAAGGGTACCAATCTAGTCGGGGATTAGGAACCCTTCGCGAGAATGTCCAAAGTTTCAGCGGGATTTCCAAAATGTTGAAAGGAACTCGAAACATGTCAACCTTGGTTTTGAGAATCTCTCCCGGAGTTTGAGAGATTTGGACGTGAAAGGGTACCAATCTTGTCGGGGATTGGGAACCCTTCGCGAGAATGTCCAAAGTTTCAGCGGGATTTCCAAAATGTTGAAAGGAACAAGAAACATGTCAACCTTGGTTTTGAGAATCTCTCCCGGAGTTTGAGAGATTTGGACATGAAAGGGTACCAATCTTGTCGGGGAATGGGAACCCTTCGCGACAATGTCCAAAGTTTCAGCGGGATTTCCAAAATGTTGAAAGGAACTCGAAACATGTCAACCTTGGTTTTGAGAATCTCTCCCGGAGTTTGAGAGATTTGGACGTGAAAGGGTACCAATCTTGTCGGGGATTGGGAACCCTTCGCGAGAATGTCCAAAGTTTCAGCGGGATTTCCAAAATGTTGAGAGGAACTCGAAACATGTCAACCTTGGTTTTGAGAATCTCTCCCGGAGTTTGAGAGATTTGGACGTGAAAGGGTACCAATCTTGTTGGGGATTGGGAACCCTTCGCGAGAATGTCCAAAGTTTCAGCGGGATTTCCAAAATGTTGAAAGGAACTCGAAACATGTCAACCTTTGTTTTGAGAATCTCTCCCGGAGTTTGAGAGATTTGGACGTGAAAGGGTACCAGTCTTGTCGGGGATTGGGAACCCTTCGCGAGAATGTCCAAAGTTTCAGCGGGATTTCCAAAATGTTGAAAGGAACAAGAAACATGTCAACCTTGGTTTTGAGAATCTCTCCCGGAGTTTGAGAGATTTGGACGTGAAAGTGTACCAATCTTGTCGGGGATCACGTACCCTTCGCGAGAATGTCCAAAGTTTCAGCGGGATTTCCAAAATGTTGAAAGGAACTCGAAACATGTCAACCTTGGTTTTGAGAATCTCTCCCGGAGTTTGAGAGATTTGGACGTGAAAGTGTACCAATCTTGTCGGGGATCACGTACCGTTCGCGAGAATGTCCAAAGTTTCAGCGGGATTTCCAAAATGTTGAAAGGAACTCGAAACATGTCAACCTTGGTTTTGAGAATCTCTCCCGGAGTTTGAGAGATTTGGACGTGAAAGGGTACCAATCTTGTCGGGGATTGGGAACCCTTCGCGAGAATGTCCAAAGTTTCAGCGGGATTTCCAAAATGTTGAAAGGAACAAGAAACATGTCAACCTTGGTTTTGAGAATCTCTCCCGGAGTTTGAGAGATTTGGACATGAAAGGGTACCAATCTTGTCGGGGAATGGGAACCCTTCGCGACAATGTCCAAAGTTTCAGCGGGATTTCCAAAATGTTGAAAGGAACTCGAAACATGTCAACCTTGGTTTTGAGAATCTCTCCCGGAGTTTGAGAGATTTGGACGTGAAAGGGTACCAATCTTGTCGGGGATTGGGAACCCTTCGCGAGAATGTCCAAAGTTTCAGCGGGATTTCCAAAATGTTGAGAGGAACTCGAAACATGTCAACCTTGGTTTTGAGAATCTCTCCCGGAGTTTGAGAGATTTGGACGTGAAAGGGTACCAATCTTGTTGGGGATTGGGAACCCTTCGCGAGAATGTCCAAAGTTTCAGCGGGATTTCCAAAATGTTGAAAGGAACTCGAAACATGTCAACCTTTGTTTTGAGAATCTCTCCCGGAGTTTGAGAGATTTGGACGTGAAAGGGTACCAGTCTTGTCGGGGATTGGGAACCCTTCGCGAGAATGTCCAAAGTTTCAGCGGGATTTCCAAAATGTTGAAAGGAACAAGAAACATGTCAACCTTGGTTTTGAGAATCTCTCCCGGAGTTTGAGAGATTTGGACGTGAAAGGGTACCAATCTTGTCGGGGATCACGTACCCTTCGCGAGAATGTCCAAAGTTTCAGCGGGATTTCCAAAATGTTGAAAGGAACTCGAAACATGTCAACCTTGGTTTTGAGAATCTCTCCCGGAGTTTGAGAGATTTGGACGTGAAAGTGTACCAATCTTGTCGGGGATCACGTACCATTCGCGAGAATGTCCAAAGTTTCAGCGGGATTTCCAAAATGTTGAAAGGAACTCGAAACATGTCAACCTTGGTTTTGAGAATCTCTCCCGGAGTTTGAGAGATTTGGACGTGAAAGGGTACCAATCTTGTCGGGGATTGGGAACCCTTCGCGAGAATGTCCAAAGTTTCAGCGGGATTTCCAAAATGTTGAAAGGAACTCGAAACATGTCAACCTTGGTTTTGAGAATCTCTCCCGGAGTTTGAGAGATTTGGACGTGAAAGGGTACCAATCTTGTCGGGGATCGGGAACTCTTCGCAAGAATGTCCAAAGTTTCAGCGGGATTTCCAAAATGTTGAAAGGAACAAGAAACATGTCAACCTTGGTTTTGAGAATCTCTCCCGGAGTTTGAGAGATTTGGACGTGAAAGTGTACCAATCCTGTCGGGGATCACGTACCCTTCGCGAGAATGTCCAAAGTTTCAGCGGGATTTCCAAAATGTTGAAAGGAACTCAACCCATGTCAACCTTGGTTTTGAGAATCTCTCCCAGAGTTTGAGAGATTTGGACGTGAAAGGGTACCAATCTTGTTGGGGATTGGGAACCCTTCGCGAGAATGACCAAAGTTTCAGCGGGATTTCCAAAATGTTGAAAGGAACTCGAAACATGTCAACCTTGGTTTCGAGAATCTCTCCCGGTGTTTGAGAGATTTGGACGTGAAAGGGTACCAGTCTTGTCGGGGATTGGGAACCCTTCGCGAGAATGTCCAAAGTTTCAGCGGGATTTCCAAAATGTTGAAAGGAACTCGAAACATGTCAACCTTGGTTTTGAGAATCTCTCCCGGAGTTTGAGAGATTTGGACGTGAAAGGGTACCAATCTTGTCGGGGATTGGGAACCCTTCGCGAGAATGTCCAAAGTTTCAGCGGGATTTCCAAAATGTTGAAAGGAACTCGAAACATGTCAACCTTGGTTTTGAGAATCTCTCCCGGAGTTTGAGAGATTTGGACGTGAAAGGGTACCAATCTTGTCGGGGATTGGGAACCCTTCGCGAGAATGTCCAAAGTTTCAGCGGGATTTCCAAAATGTTGAAAGGAACTCGAAACATGTCAACCTTGGTTTTGAGAATCTCTCCCGGAGTTTGAGAGATTTGGACGTGAAAGGGTACCAATCTTGTCGGGGATCGGGAACCCTTCGCGACAATGTCCAAAGTTTCAGCGGGATTTCCAAAATGTTGAAAGGAACTCGAAACATGTCAACTTTGTTTTGAGAATCTCTCCAGGAGTTTGAGAGATTTGGACGTGAAAGGGTACCAATCTTGTCGGGGATTGGGAACCCTTCGCCAGAATGTCCAAAGTTTCAGCGGGATTCCCAAAATGTTGAAAGGAACTCGAAACATGTCAACCTTGGTTTTGAGAATCTCTCCCGGAGTTTGAGAGATTTGGACGTGAAAGTGTACCAATCTTGTCGGGGATCACGTACCCTTCGCGAGAATGTCCAAAGTTTCAGCGGGATTTCCAAAATGTTGAAAGGAACTCGAAACATGTCAACCTTGGTTTTGAGAATCTCTCCCGGAGTTTGAGAGATTTGGACGTGAAAGTGTACCAATCTTGTCGGGGATCACGTACCCTTCGCGAGAATGTCCAAAGTTTCAGCGGGATTTCCAAAATGTTGAAAGGAACTCGAAACATGTCAACCTTGGTTTTGAGAATCTCTCCCGGAGTTTGAGAGATTTGGACATGAAAGGGTACCAGTCTTGTCGGGGATTGGGAACCCTTCGCGAGAATGCCAAAAGTTTCAGCGGGATTTCCAAAATGTTGAAAGGAACTCGAAACATGTCAACCTTGGTTTTGAGAATCTCTCCCGGAGTTTGAGAGATTTGGACGTGAAAGGGTACCAATCTTGTCGGGTATAGGAAACCCTTCGCGAGAATGTCCAAACTTTCAGCAGGATTTCCAAAATGTTGAAAGGAACTCGAAACATGTCAACCTTGGTTTTGAGAATCTCTCCCAGAGTTTGAGAGATTTGGACGTGAAAGGGTACCAGTCTTGTCGGGGATTGGGAATCCTTCGCCAGAATGACCAAAGTTTCAGAGGGATTTCCAAAATGTTGAAAGGAACTCGAAACATGTCAACCTTGGTTTTGAGAATCTCTCCCGGAGTTTGAGAGATTTGGACGTGAAAGGGTACCAGTCTTGTCGGGGATTGGGAACCCTTCGCGAGAATGTCCAAAGTTTCAGCGGAATTTCCAAAATGTTGAAAGGAACTCGAAACATGTCAACCATGGTTTTGAGAATCTCTCCCGGAGTTTGAGAGATTTGGACGTGAAAGGGTACCAATCTTGTCGGGGATTGGGAACCCTTCGCGAGAATGTCCAAAGTTTCAGCGGGATTTCCAAAATGTTGAAAGGAACTCGATACATGTCAACCTTGGTTTTGAGAATCTCTCCCGGAGTTTGAGAGATTTGGACGTGAAAGGGTACCAATCTTGTCGGGGATCGGGAACCCTTCGCGACAATGTCCAAAGTTTCAGCGGGATTTCCAAAATGTTGAAAGGAACTCGAAACATGTCAACTTTGTTTTGAGAATCTCTCCAGGAGTTTGAGAGATTTGGACGTGAAAGGGTACCAATCTTGTCGGGGATTGGGAACCCTTCGCCAGAATGTCCAAAGTTTCAGCGGGATTCCCAAAATGTTGAAAGGAACAAGAAACATGTCAACCTTGGTTTTGAGAATCTCTCCCGGAGTTTGAGAGATTTGGACGTGAAAGTGTACCAATCTTGTCGGGGATCACGTACCCTTCGCGAGAATGTCCAAAGTTTCAGCGGGATTTCCAAAATGTTGAAAGGAACTCGAAACATGTCAACCTTGGTTTTGAGAATCTCTCCCGGAGTTTGAGAGATTTGGACGTGAAAGTGTACCAATCTTGTCGGGGATCACGTACCCTTCGCGAGAATGTCCAAAGTTTCAGCGGGATTTCCAAAATGTTGAAAGGAACTCGAAACATGTCAACCTTGGTTTTGAGAATCTCTCCCGGAGTTTGAGAGATTTGGACATGAAAGGGTACCAGTCTTGTCGGGGATTGGGAACCCTTCGCGAGAATGCCAAAAGTTTCAGCGGGATTTCCAAAATGTTGAAAGGAACTCGAAACATGTCAACCTTGGTTTTGAGAATCTCTCCCGGAGTTTGAGAGATTTGGACGTGAAAGGGTACCAATCTTGTCGGGTATAGGAAACCCTTCGCGAGAATGTCCAAACTTTCAGCAGGATTTCCAAAATGTTGAAAGGAACTCGAAACATGTCAACCTTGGTTTTGAGAATCTCTCCCAGAGTTTGAGAGATTTGGACGTGAAAGGGTACCAGTCTTGTCGGGGATTGGGAATCCTTCGCCAGAATGACCAAAGTTTCAGAGGGATTTCCAAAATGTTGAAAGGAACTCGAAACATGTCAACCTTGGTTTTGAGAATCTCTCCCGGAGTTTGAGAGATTTGGACGTGAAAGGGTACCAGTCTTGTCGGGGATTGGGAACCCTTCGCGAGAATGTCCAAAGTTTCAGCGGAATTTCCAAAATGTTGAAAGGAATTCGAAACATGTCAACCATGGTTTTGAGAATCTCTCCCGGAGTTTGATAGATTTGGACGTGAAAGGGTACCAATCTTGTCGGGGATTGGGAATTCTTCGCGAGAATGTCCAAAGTTTCAGTGGGATTTCCAAAATGTTGAAAGGAACTCGAAACATGTCAACCTTGGTTTTGAGAATCTCTCCCGGAGTTTAAGAGATTTGGACGTGAAAGGGTACCAATCTTGTTGGGGATTGGGAACCCTTCGCGAGAATGACCAAAGTTTCAGCGGGATTTCCAAACTGTTGAAAGGAATTCGAAACATGTCAACCTTGGTTTTGAGAATCTCTCCCAGAGTTTGAGAGATTTGGACGTGAAAGGGTACCAGTCTTGTCGGGGATTGGGAACCCTTCGCGAGAATGTCCAAAGTTTCAGCGGGATTTCCAAAATGTTGAAAGGAACTCGATACATGTCAACCTTGGTTTTGAGAATCTCTCCCGGAGTTTGAGAGATTTGGACGTGAAAGGGTACCAATCTTGTCGGGGATCGGGAACCCTTCGCGACAATGTCCATTGTTTCAGCGGGATTTCCAAAATGTTGAAAGGAACTCGAAACATGTCAACTTTGTTTTGAGAATCTCTCCAGGAGTTTGAGAGATTTGGACGTGAAAGGGTACCAATCTTGTCGGGGATTGGGAACCCTTCGCCAGAATGTCCAAAGTTTCAGCGGGATTCCCAAAATGTTGAAAGGAACTCGAAACATGTCAACCTTGGTTTTGAGAATCTCTCCCGGAGTTTGAGAGATTTGGACGTGAAAGGGTACCAATCTTGTCGGGGATCACGTACCCTTCGCGAGAATGTCCAAAGTTTCAGCGGGATTTCCAAAATGTTGAAAGGAATTCGAAACATGTCAACCTTGGTTTTGAGAATCTCTCCCGGAGTTTGAGAGATTTGGACGTGAAAGTGTACCAATCTTGTCGGGGATCACGTACCCTTCGCGAGAATGTCCAAAGTTTCAGCGGGATTTCCAAAATGTTGAAAGGAACTCGAAACATGTCAACCTTGGTTTTGAGAATCTCTCCCGGAGTTTGAGAGATTTGGACGTGAAAGGGTACCAGTCTTGTCGGGGATTGGGAACCCTTCGCCAGAATGTCCAAAGTTTCAGCGGGATTTCCAAAATGTTAAAGGAATTCGAAACATGTCAACCTTGGTTTTGAGAATCTCTCCCGGAGTTTGAGAGATTTGGACGTGAAAGGGTACCAGTCTTGTCGGGGATTGGGAACCCTTCGCGAGAATGTCCAAAGTTTCAGCGGGATTTCCAAAATGTTGAAAGGAACTCGATACATGTCAACCTTGGTTTTGAGAATCTCTCCCGGAGTTTGAGAGATTTGGACGTGAAAGGGTACCAATCTTGTCGGGGATCGGGAACCCTTCGCGACAATGTCCAAAGTTTCAGCGGGATTTCCAAAATGTTGAAAGGAACTCGAAACATGTCAACTTTGTTTTGAGAATCTCTCCAGGAGTTTGAGAGATTTGGACGTGAAAGGGTACCAATCTTGTCGGGGATTGGGAACCCTTCGCCAGAATGTCCAAAGTTTCAGCGGGATTCCCAAAATGTTGAAAGGAACAAGAAACATGTCAACCTTGGTTTTGAGAATCTCTCCCGGAGTTTGAGAGATTTGGACGTGAAAGGGTACCAATCTTGTCGGGGATTGGGAACCCTTCGCGAGAATGTCCAAAGTTTCAGCGGGATTTCCAAAATGTTGAAAGGAACTCGAAACATGTCAACCTTGGTTTTGAGAATCTCTCCCGGAGTTTGAGAGATTTGGACGTGAAAGGGTACCAATCTTGTCGGGGATCGGGAACCCTTCGCGAGAATGTCCAAAGTTTCAGCGGGATTTCCAAAATGTTGAAAGGAACTCGAAACATGTCAACCTTGGTTTTGAGAATCTCTCCCGGAGTTTGAGAGATTTGACGTGAAAGTGTACCAATCTTGTTGGGGATCAGGTGCCCTTCGCGAGAATGTTCAAAGTTTCAGCGGGATTTCCAAAATGTTGAAAGGAACTCGAAACATGTCAACTTTGGTTTTGAGAATCTCTCCCGGAGTTTGAGAGATTTGGACGTGAAAGGGTACCAATCTAGTCGGGAATTAGGAACCCTTCGCTAGAATGTCCAAAGTTTCAGCGGGATTTCCAAAATGTTGAAAGGAACTCGAAACATGTCAAGCTTGGTTTTGAGAATCTCTCCCGGAGTTTGAGAGATTTGGACGTGAAAGGGTACCAATCTTGTCGGGGATTGGGAACCCTTCGCGAGAATGTGCAAAGTTTCAGCGGGATTTCCATAATGTTGAAAGGAACAAGAAACATGTCAACATTGGTTTTGAGAGTCTCTCCCGGAGTTTGAGAGATTTGGACGTGAAAGGGTACCAATCTTGTCGGGGATCGGGAACCCTTCGCGAGAATGTCCAAAGTTTCAGCGGGATTTCCAAAATGTTGAAAGGAACTCGAAACACGTCAACCTTGGTTTTGAGAATCTCTCCCGGAGTTTGAGAGATTTGGATGTGAAAGGGTACCAGTCTTGTCGGGGATTGGGAACCCTTCGCGAGAATTTCCAAAGTTTCAGCGGGATTTCCAAAATGTTGAAAGGAACTCGAAACATGTCAACCTTGGTTTTGAGAATCTCTCCCGGAGTTTGAGAGATTTGGACGTGAAAGGGTACCAGTCTTGTCGGGGATTGGCAACCCTTCGCCAGAATGTCCAAAGTTTCAGCGGGATTTCCAAAATGTTGAAAGGAACTCGAAACATGTCAACCTTGGTTTTGAGAATCTCTCCCGGAGTTTGAGAGATTTGGACGTGAAAGGGTACCAATCTTGTCGGGGATTGGGAACCCTTCGCGAGAATGTCCAAAGTTTCAGCGGGATTTCCAAAATGTTGAAAGGAACTCGAAACATGTCAACCTTGGTTTTGAGAATCTCTCCCGGAGTTTGAGAGATTTGGACGTGAAAGGGTACCAATCTTGTCGGGGATTGGGAACCCTTCGCGAGAATGTCCAAAGTTTCAGCGGGATTTCCAAAATGTTGAAAGGAACTCGAAACATGTCAACCTTGGTTTTGAGAATCTCTCCCGGAGTTTGAGAGATTTGGACGTGAAACGGTACCAATCTTGTCGGGGATCGGGAACCCTTCGCGAGAATGTCCAAAGTTTCAGCGGGATTTCCAAAATGTTGAAAGGAACTCGAAACATGTCAACCTTGGTTTTGAGAATCTCTCCCGGAGTTTGAGAGATTTGGACGTGAAAGGGTACCAATCTTGTCGGGGATTGGGAACCCTTCGCGAGAATGTCCAAAGTTTCAGCGGGATTTCCAAAATGTTGAAAGGAACTCGAAACATGTCAACCTTGGTTTTGAGAATCTCTCCCGGAGTTTGAGAGATTTGGACGTGAAAGGGTACCAGTCTTGTCGGGGATTGGGAATCCTTCGCCAGAATGTCCAAAGTTTCAGCGGGATTTCCAAAATGTTGAAAGGAACTCGAAACATGTCAACCTTGGTTTTGAGAATCTCTCCCGGAGTTTGAGAGATTTGGACGTGAAAGGGTACCAATCTTGTCGGGGATTGGGAACCCTTCGCGAGAATGTCCAAAGTTTCAGCGGAATTTCCAAAATGTTGAAAGGAACTCGAAACATGTCAACCATGGTTTTGAGAATCTCTCCCGGAGTTTGATAGATTTGGACGTGAAAGGGTACCAATCTTGTCGGGGATTGGGAACTCTTCGCGAGAATGTCCAAAGTTTCAGCGGGATTTCCAAAATGTTGAAAGGAACTCGAAACATGTCAACCTTGGTTTTGAGAATCTCTCCCGGAGTTTGAGAGATTTGGACGTGAAAGGGTACCAATCTTGTTGGGGATTGGGAACCCTTCGCGAGAATGACCAAAGTTTCAGCGGGATTTCCAAACTGTTGAAAGGAATTCGAAACATGTCAACCTTGGTTTTGAGAATCTCTCCCGGAGTTTGAGAGATTTGGACGTGAAAGGGTACCAGTCTTGTCGGGGATTGGGAACCCTTCGCGAGAATGTCCAAAGTTTCAGCGGGATTTCCAAAATGTTGAAAGGAACTCGAAACATGTCAACCTTGGTTTTGAGAATCTCTCCCGGAGTTTGAGAGATTTGGACGTGAAAGGGTACCAATCTTGTCGGGGATTGGGAACCCTTCGCGAGAATGTCCAAAGTTTCAGCGGGATTTCCAAAATGTTGAAAGGAACTCGAAACATGTCAACCTTGGTTTTGAGAATCTCTCCCGGAGTTTGAGAGATTTGGACGTGAAAGGGTACCAATCTTGTCGGGGATCGGGAACCCTTCGCGACAATGTCCAAAGTTTCAGTGGGATTTCCAAAATGTTGAAAGGAACTCGAAACATGTCAACCTTGGTTTTGAGAATCTCTCCCGGAGTTTGAGAGATTTGGACGTGAAAGGGTACCAATCTTGTCGGGGATTGGGAACCCTTCGCGAGAATGTCCAAAGTTTCAGCGGGATTTCCAAAATGTTGAAAGGAACTCGAAACATGTCAACCTTGGTTTTGAGAATCTCTCCCGGAGTTTGAGAGATTTGGACGTGAAAGGGTACCAGTCTTGTCGGGGATCGGGAACCCTTTGCGAGAATGTCCAAAGTTTCAGCGGGATTTCCAAAATGTTGAAAGGAACTCGAAACATGTCAACCACGGTTTTGAGAATCTCTCCCGGAGTTTGAGAGATTTGACGTGAAAGTGTACCAATCTTGTTGGGGATCAGGTGCCCTTCGCGAGAATGTTCAAAGTTTCAGCGGGATTTCCAAAATGTTGAAAGGAACTCGAAACATGTCAACTTTGGTTTTGAGAATCTCTCCCGGAGTTTGAGAGATTTGGACGTGAAAGGGTACCAATCTAGTCGGGAATTAGGAACCCTTCGCTAGAATGTCCAAAGTTTCAGCGGGATTTCCAAAATGTTGAAAGGAACTCGAAACATGTCAACCTTGGTTTTGAGAATCTCTCCCGGAATTGAGAGATTTGGACGTGAAAGGGTACCAATCTTGTCGGGGATTGGGAACCCTTCGCGAGAATGTGCAAAGTTTCAGCGGGATTTCCATAATGTTGAAAGGAACAAGAAACATGTCAACCTTGGTTTTGAGAGTCTCTCCCGGAGTTTGAGAGATTTGGACGTGAAAGGGTACCAATCTTGTCGTGGATCGGGAACCCTTCGCGAGAATGTCCAAAGTTTCAGCGGGATTTCCAAAATGTTGAAAGGAACTCGAAACACGTCAACCTTGGTTTTGAGAATCTCTCCCGGAGTTTGAGAGATTTGGACGTGAAAGGGTACCAATCTTGTCGGGGATCGGGAACCCTTCGCGACAATGTCCAAAGTTTCAGCGGGATTTCCAAAATGTTGAAAGGAACTCGAAACATGTCAACCTTGGTTTTGAGAATCTCTCCCGGAGTTTGAGAGATTTGGACGTGAAAGGGTACCAATCTTGTCGGGGATTGGGAACCCTTCGCGAGAATGTCCAAAGTTTCAGCGGGATTTCCAAAATGTTGAAAGGAACTCGAAACATGTCAACCTTGGTTTTGAGAATCTCTCCCGGAGTTTGAGAGATTTGGACGTGAAAGGGTACCAGTCTTGTCGGGGATTGGGAATCCTTCGCCAGAATGTCCAAAGTTTCAGCGGGATTTCCAAAATGTTGAAAGGAACTCGAAACATGTCAACCTTGGTTTTGAGAATCTCTCCCGGAGTTTGAGAGATTTGGACGTGAAACGGTACCAATCTTGTCGGGGATTGGGAACCCTTCGCGAGAATGTCCAAAGTTTCAGCGGGATTTCCAAAATGTTGAAAGGAACTCGAAACATGTCAACCTTGGTTTTGAGAATCTCTCCCGGAGTTTGAGAGATTTGGACGTGAAAGGGTACCAATCTTGTCGGGGATCGGGAACCCTTCGCGACAATGTCCAAAGTTTCAGTGGGATTTCCAAAATGTTGAAAGGAACTCGAAACATGTCAACCTTGGTTTTGAGAATCTCTCCCGGAGTTTGAGAGATTTGGACGTGAAAGGGTACCAATCTTGTCGGGGATCGGGAACCCTTCGCGAGAATGTCCAAAGTTTCAGCGGGATTTCCAAAATGTTGAAAGGAACTCGAAACATGTCAACCTTGGTTTTGAGAATCTCTCCCGGAGTTTGAGAGATTTGGACGTGAAAGGGTACCAGTCTTGTCGGGGATCGGGAACCCTTCGCGAGAATGTCCAAAGTTTCAGCGGGATTTCCAAAATGTTGAAAGAAACTCGAAACATGTCAACCACGGTTTTGAGAATCTCTCCCGGAGTTTGAGAGATTTGACGTGAAAGTGTACCAATCTTGTTGGGGATCAGGTGCCCTTCGCGAGAATGTTCAAAGTTTCAGCGGGATTTCCTAAATGTTGAAAGGAACTCGAAACATGTCAACTTTGGTTTTGAGAATCTCTCCCGGAGTTTGAGAGATTTGGACGTGAAAGGGTACCAATCTTGTCGGGGATTGGGAACCCTTCGCGAGAATGTCCAAAGTTTCAGCGGGATTTCCAAAATGTTGAAAGGAACTCGAAACATGTCAACCTTGGTTTTGAGAATCTCTCCCGGAGTTTGAGAGATTTGGACGTGAAAGGGTACCAGTCTTGTCGGGGATTGGGAATCCTTCGCCAGAATGTCCAAAGTTTCAGCGGGATTTCCAAAATGTTGAAAGGAACTCGAAACATGTCAACCTTGGTTTTGAGAATCTCTCCCGGAGTTTGAGAGATTTGGACGTGAAAGGGTACCAATCTTGTCGGGGATTGGGAACCCTTCGCGAGAATGTCCAAAGTTTCAGCGGAATTTCCAAAATGTTGAAAGGAACTCGAAACATGTCAACCATGGTTTTGAGAATCTCTCCCGGAGTTTGAGAGATTTGGACGTGAAAGGGTACCAATCTTGTCGGGGATTGGGAACTCTTCGCGAGAATGTCCAAAGTTTCAGCGGGATTTCCAAAATGTTGAAAGGAACTCGAAACATGTCAACCTTGGTTTTGAGAATCTCTCCCGGAGTTTGAGAGATTTGGACGTGAAAGGGTACCAATCTTGTTGGGGATTGGGAACCCTTCGCGAGAATGACCAAAGTTTCAGCGGGATTTCCAAACTGTTGAAAGGAATTCGAAACATGTCAACCTTGGTTTTGAGAATCTCTCCCGGAGTTTGAGAGATTTGGACGTGAAAGGGTACCAGTCTTGTCGGGGATTGGGAACCCTTCGCGAGAATGTCCAAAGTTTCAGCGGGATTTCCAAAATGTTGAAAGGAACTCGAAACATGTCAACCTTGGTTTTGAGAATCTCTCCCGGAGTTTGAGAGATTTGGACGTGAAAGGGTACCAATCTTGTCGGGGATTGGGAACCCTTCGCGAGAATGTCCAAAGTTTCAGCGGGATTTCCAAAATGTTGAAAGGAACTCGAAACATGTCAACCTTGGTTTTGAGAATCTCTCCCGGAGTTTGAGAGATTTGGACGTGAAAGGGTACCAATCTTGTCGGGGATCGGGAACCCTTCGCGACAATGTCCAAAGTTTCAGCGGGATTTCCAAAATGTTGAAAGGAACTCGAAACATGTCAACCTTGGTTTTGAGAATCTCTCCCGGAGTTTGAGAGATTTGGACGTGAAAGGGTACCAGTCTTGTCGGGGATCGGGAACCCTTCGCGAGAATGTCCAAAGTTTCAGCGGGATTTCCAAAATGTTGAAAGGAACTCGAAACATGTCAACCACGGTTTTGAGAATCTCTCCCGGAGTTTGAGAGATTTGACGTGAAAGTGTACCAATCTTGTTGGGGATCAGGTGCCCTTCGCGAGAATGTTCAAAGTTTCAGCGGGATTTCCAAAATGTTGAAAGGAACTCGAAACATGTCAACTTTGGTTTTGAGAATCTCTCCCGGAGTTTGAGAGATTTGGACGTGAAAGGGTACCAATCTAGTCGGGAATTAGGAACCCTTCGCTAGAATGTCCAAAGTTTCAGCGGGATTTCCAAAATGTTGAAAGGAACTCGAAACATGTCAACCTTGGTTTTGAGAATCTCTCCCGGAGTTTGAGAGATTTGGACGTGAAAGGGTACCAATCTTGTCGGGGATTGGGAACCCTTCGCGAGAATGTGCAAAGTTTCAGCGGGATTTCCATAATGTTGAAAGGAACAAGAAACATGTCAACCTTGGTTTTGAGAATCTCTCCCGGAGTTTGATAGATTTGGACGTGAAAGGGTACCAATCTTGTCGGGGATTGGGAACTCTTCGCGAGAATGTCCAAAGTTTCAGCGGGATTTCCAAAATGTTGAAAGGAACTCGAAACATGTCAACCTTGGTTTTGAGAATCTCTCCCGGAGTTTGAGAGATTTGGACGTGAAAGGGTACCAATCTTGTTGGGGATTGGGAACCCTTCGCGAGAATGACCAAAGTTTCAGCGGGATTTCCAAACTGTTGAAAGGAATTCGAAACATGTCAACCTTGGTTTTGAGAATCTCTCCCGGAGTTTGAGAGATTTGGACGTGAAAGGGTACCAGTCTTGTCGGGGATTGGGAACCCTTCGCGACAATGTCCAAAGTTTCAGCGGGATTTCCAAAATGTTGAAAGGAACTCGAAACATGTCAACCTTGGTTTTGAGAATCTCTCCCGGAGTTTGAGAGATTTGGACGTGAAAGGGTACCAATCTTGTCGGGGATTGGGAACCCTTCGCGAGAATGTCCAAAGTTTCAGCGGGATTTCCAAAATGTTGAAAGGAACTCGAAACATGTCAACCTTGGTTTTGAGAATCTCTCCCGGAGTTTGAGAGATTTGGACGTGAAAGGGTACCAATCTTGTCGGGGATCGGGAACCCTTCGCGACAATGTCCAAAGTTTCAGCGGGATTTCCAAAATGTTGAAAGGAACTCGAAACATGTCAACCTTGGTTTTGAGAATCTCTCCCGGAGTTTGAGAGATTTGGACGTGAAAGGGTACCAGTCTTGTCGGGGATCGGGAACCCTTCGCGAGAATGTCCAAAGTTTCAGCGGGATTTCCAAAATGCTGAAAGGAACTCGAAACATGTCAACCACGGTTTTGAGAATCTCTCCCGGAGTTTGAGAGATTTGACGTGAAAGTGTACCAATCTTGTTGGGGATCAGGTGCCCTTCGCGAGAATGTTCAAAGTTTCAGCGGGATTTCCAAAATGTTGAAAGGAACTCGAAACATGTCAACTTTGGTTTTGAGAATCTCTCCCAGAGTTTGAGAGATTTGGACGTGAAAGGGTACCAATCTAGTCGGGAATTAGGAACCCTTCGCTAGAATGTCCAAAGTTTCAGCGGGATTTCCAAAATGTTGAAAGGAACTCGAAACATGTCAACCTTGGTTTTGAGAATCTCTCCCGGAGTTTGAGAGATTTGGACGTGAAAGGGTACCAATCTTGTCGGGGATTGGGAACCCTTCGCGAGAATGTGCAAAGTTTCAGCGGGATTTCCATAATGTTGAAAGGAACAAGAAACATGTCAACCTTGGTTTTGAGAGTCTCTCCCGGAGTTTGAGAGATTTGGACGTGAAAGGGTACCAATCTTGTCGTGGATCGGGAACCCTTCGCGAGAATGTCCAAAGTTTCAGCGGGATTTCCAAAATGTTGAAAGGAACTCGAAACACGTCAACCTTGGTTTTGAGAATCTCTCCCGGAGTTTGAGAGATTTGGATGTGAAAGGGTACCAGTCTTGTCGGGGATTGGGAACCCTTCGCGAGAATTTCCAAAGTTTCAGCGGGATTTCCAAAATGTTGAAAGGAACTCGAAACATGTCAACCTTGGTTTTGAGAATCTCTCCCGGAGTTTGAGAGATTTGGACGTGAAAGGGTACCAGTCTTGTCGGGGATCAGGTACCCTTCGCGAGAATGTCCAAAGTTTCAGCGGGATTTCCAAAATGTTGAAAGGAACTCGAAACATGTCAACCTTGGTTTTGAGAATCTCTCCCGGAGTTTGAGAGATTTGGACGTGAAAGGGTACCAATCTTGTCGGGGATCGGGAACCCTTCGCGACAATGTCCAAAGTTTCAGCGGGATTTCCAAAATGTTGAAAGGAACTCGAAACATGTCAACCTTGGTTTTGAGAATCTCTCCCGGAGTTTGAGAGATTTGGACGTGAAAGGGTACCAGTCTTGTCGGGGATCGGGAACCCTTCGCGAGAATGTCCAAAGTTTCAGCGGGATTTCCAAAATGTTAAAAGGAACTCGAAACATGTCAACCACGGTTTTGAGAATCTCTCCCGGAGTTTGAGAGATTTGACGTGAAAGTGTACCAATCTTGTTGGGGATCAGGTGCCCTTCGCGAGAATGTTCAAAGTTTCAGCGGGATTTCCAAAATGTTGAAAGGAACTCGAAACATGTCAACTTTGGTTTTGAGAATCTCTCCCGGAGTTTGAGAGATTTGGACGTGAAAGGGTACCAATCTAGTCGGGAATTAGGAACCCTTCGCTAGAATGTCCAAAGTTTCAGCGGGATTTCCAAAATGTTGAAAGGAACTCGAAACATGTCAACCTTGGTTTTGAGAATCTCTCCCGGAGTTTGAGAGATTTGGACGTGAAAGGGTACCAATCTTGTCGGGGATTGGGAACCCTTCGCGAGAATGTGCAAAGTTTCAGCGGGATTTCCATAATGTTGAAAGGAACAAGAAACATGTCAACCTTGGTTTTGAGAGTCTCTCCCGGAGTTTGAGAGATTTGGACGTGAAAGGGTACCAATCTTGTCGTGGATCGGGAACCCTTCGCGAGAATGTCCAAAGTTTCAGCGGGATTTCCAAAATGTTGAAAGGAACTCGAAACACGTCAACCTTGGTTTTGAGAATCTCTCCCGGAGTTTGAGAGATTTGGATGTGAAAGGGTACCAGTCTTGTCGGGGATTGGGAACCCTTCGCGAGAATTTCCAAAGTTTCAGCGGGATTTCCAAAATGTTGAAAGGAACTCGAAACATGTCAACCTTGGTTTTGAGAATCTCTCCCGGAGTTTGAGAGATTTGGACGTGAAAGGGTACCAGTCTTGTCGGGGATCAGGTACCCTTCGCGAGAATGTCCAAAGTTTCAGCGGGATTTCCAAAATGTTGAAAGGAACTCGAAACATGTCAACCTTGGTTTTGAGAATCTCTCCTGGAGTTTGAGAGATTTGGACGTGAAAGGGTACCAATCTTGTTGGGGATTGGGAACCCTTCGCGAGAATGACCAAAGTTTCAGCGGGATTTCCAAACTGTTGAAAGGAATTTGAAACATGTCAACCTTGGTTTTGAGAATCTCTCCCGGAGTTTGAGAGATTTGGACGTGAAAGGGTACCAATCTTGTTGGGGATTGGGAACCCTTCGCGAGAATGACCAAAGTTTCAGCGGGATTTCCAAACTGTTGAAAGGAATTCGAAACATGTCAACCTTGGTTTTGAGAATCTCTCCCGGAGTTTGAGAGATTTGGACGTGAAAGGGTACCAGTCTTGTCGGGGATTGGGAACCCTTCGCGAGAATGTCCAAAGTTTCAGCGGGATTTCCAAAATGTTGAAAGGAACTCGAAACATGTCAACCTTGGTTTTGAGAATCTCTCCCGGAGTTTGAGAGATTTGGACGTGAAAGGGTACCAATCTTGTCGGGGATTGGGAACCCTTCGCGACAATGTCCAAAGTTTCAGCGGGATTTCCAAAATGTTGAAAGGAACTCGAAACATGTCAACCTTGGTTTTGAGAATCTCTCCCGGAGTTTGAGAGATTTGGACGTGAAAGGGTACCAATCTTGTCGGGGATCGGGAACCCTTCGCGACAATGTCCAAAGTTTCAGCGGGATTTCCAAAATGTTGAAAGGAACTCGAAACATGTCAACCTTGGTTTTGAGAATCTCTCCCGGAGTTTGAGAGATTTGGACGTGAAAGGGTACCAGTCTTGTCGGGGATCAGGAACCCTTCGCGAGAATGTCCAAAGTTTCAGCGGGATTTCCAAAATGTTGAAAGGAACTCGAAACATGTCAACCTTGGTTTTGAGAATCTCTCCCGGAGTTTGAGAGATTTGACGTGAAAGTGTACCAATCTTGTTGGGGATCAGGTGCCCTTCGCGAGAATGTTCAAAGTTTCAGCGGGATTTCCAAAATGTTGAAAGGAACTCGAAACATGTCAACTTTGGTTTTGAGAATCTCTCCCGGAGTTTGAGAGATTTGGACGTGAAAGGGTACCAATCTAATCGGGAATTAGGAACCCTTCGCTAGAATGTCCAAAGTTTCAGCGGGATTTCCAAAATGTTGAAAGGAACTCGAAACATGTCAACCTTGGTTTTGAGAATCTCTCCCGGAGTTTGAGAGATTTGGACATGAAAGGGTACCAATCTTGTCGGGGATTGGGAACCCTTCGCGAGAATGTGCAAAGTTTCAGCGGGATTTCCATAATGTTGAAAGGAACAAGAAACATGTCAACCTTGGTTTTGAGAGTCTCTCCCGGAGTTTGAGAGATTTGGACGTGAAAGGGTACCAATCTTGTCGTGGATCGGGAACCCTTCGCGAGAATGTCCAAAGTTTCAGCGGGATTTCCAAAATGTTGAAAGGAACTCGAAACACGTCAACCTTGGTTTTGAGAATCTCTCCCGGAGTTTGAGAGATTTGGATGTGAAAGGGTACCAGTCTTGTCGGGGATTGGGAACCCTTCGCGAGAATTTCCAAAGTTTCAGCGGGATTTCCAAAATGTTGAAAGGAACTCGAAACATGTCAACCTTGGTTTTGAGAATCTCTCCCGGAGTTTGAGAGATTTGGACGTGAAAGGGTACCAGTCTTGTCGGGGATCAGGTACCCTTCGCGAGAATGTCCAAAGTTTCAGCGGGATTTCCAAAATGTTGAAAGGAACTCGAAACATGTCAACCTTGGTTTTGAGAATCTCTCCTGGAGTTTGAGAGATTTGGACGTGAAAGGGTACCAATCTTGTTGGGGATTGGGAACCCTTCGCGAGAATGACCAAAGTTTCAGCGGGATTTCCAAACTGTTGAAAGGAATTTGAAACATGTCAACCTTGGTTTTGAGAATCTCTCCCGGAGTTTGAGAGATTTGGACGTGAAAGGGTACCAATCTTGTTGGGGATTGGGAACCCTTCGCGAGAATGACCAAAGTTTCAGCGGGATTTCCAAACTGTTGAAAGGAATTCGAAACATGTCAACCTTGGTTTTGAGAATCTCTCCCGGAGTTTGAGAGATTTGGACGTGAAAGGGTACCAGTCTTGTCGGGGATTGGGAACCCTTCGCGAGAATGTCCAAAGTTTCAGCGGGATTTCCAAAATGTTGAGAGGAACTCGAAACATGTCAACCTTGGTTTTGAGAATCTCTCCCGGAGTTTGAGAGATTTGGACGTGAAAGGGTACCAATCTTGTCGGGGATTGGGAACCCTTCGCGACAATGTCCAAAGTTTCAGCGGGATTTCCAAAATGTTGAAAGGAACTCGAAACATGTCAACCTTGGTTTTGAGAATCTCTCCCGGAGTTTGAGAGATTTGGACGTGAAAGGGTACCAATCTTGTCGGGGATCGGGAACCCTTCGCGACAATGTCCAAAGTTTCAGTGGGATTTCCAAAATGTTGAAAGGAACTCGAAACATGTCAACCTTGGTTTTGAGAATCTCTCCCGGAGTTTGAGAGATTTGGACGTGAAAGGGTACCAATCTTGTCGGGGATTGGGAACCCTTCGCGAGAATGTCCAAAGTTTCAGCGGGATTTCCAAAATGTTGAAAGGAACTCGAAACATGTCAACCTTGGTTTTGAGAATCTCTCCCGGAGTTTGAGAGATTTGGACGTGAAAGGGTACCAGTCTTGTCGGGGATCGGGAACCCTTCGCGAGAATGTCCAAAGTTTCAGCGGGATTTCCAAAATGTTGAAAGGAACTCGAAACGTGTCAACCACGGTTTTGAGAATCTCTCCCGGAGTTTGAGAGATTTGACGTGAAAGTGTACCAATCTTGTTGGGGATCAGGTGCCCTTCGCGAGAATGTTCAAAGTTTCAGCGGGATTTCCAAAATGTTGAAAGGAACTCGAAACATGTCAACTTTGGTTTTGAGAATCTCTCCCGGAGTTTGAGAGATTTGGACGTGAAAGGGTACCAATCTAGTCGGGAATTAGGAACCCTTCGCTAGAATGTCCAAAGTTTCAGCGGGATTTCCAAAATGTTGAAAGGAACTCGAAACATGTCAACCTTGGTTTTGAGAATCTCTCCCGGAGTTTGAGAGATTTGGACGTGAAAGGGTACCAGTCTTGTCGGGGATTGGGAACCCTTCGCGAGAATGTGCAAAGTTTCAGCGGGATTTCCATAATGTTGAAAGGAACAAGAAACATGTCAACCTTGGTTTTGAGAGTCTCTCCCGGAGTTTGAGAGATTTGGACGTGAAAGGGTACCAATCTTGTCGTGGATCGGGAACCCTTCGCGAGAATGTCCAAAGTTTCAGCGGGATTTCCAAAATGTTGAAAGGAACTCGAAACACGTCAACCTTGGTTTTGAGAATCTCTCCCGGAGTTTGAGAGATTTGGATGTGAAAGGGTACCAGTCTTGTCGGGGATTGGGAACCCTTCGCGAGAATTTCCAAAGTTTCAGCGGGATTTCCAAAATGTGGAAAGGAACTCGAAACATGTCAACCTTGGTTTTGAGAATCTCTCCCGGAGTTTGAGAGATTTGGACGTGAAAGGGTACCAGTCTTGTCGGGGATCAGGTACCCTTCGCGAGAATGTCCAAAGTTTCAGCGGGATTTCCAAAATGTTGAAAGGAACTCGAAACATGTCAACCTTGGTTTTGAGAATCTCTCCCGGAGTTTGAGAGATTTGGACGTGAAAGGGTACCAATCTTGTTGGGGATTGGGAACCCTTCGCGAGAATGACAAAAATTTCAGCGGGATTTCCAAACTGTTGAAAGGAATTTGAAACATGTCAACCTTGGTTTTGAGAATCTCTCCCGGAGTTTGAGAGATTTGGACGTGAAAGGGTACCAGTCTTGTCGGGGATTGGGAACCCTTCGCGAGAATGTCCAAAGTTTCAGCGGGATTTCCAAAATGTTGAAAGGAACTCGAAACATGTCAACCTTGGTTTTGAGAATCTCTCCCGGAGTTTGAGAGATTTGGACGTGAAAGGGTACCAATCTTGTCGGGGATTGGGAACCCTTCGCTAGAATGTCCAAAGTTTCAGCGGGATTTCCAAAATGTTGAAAGGAACTCGAAACATGTCAACCTTGGTTTTGAGAATCTCTCCCGGAGTTTGAGAGATTTGGACGTGAAAGGGTACCAATCTTGTCGGGGATCGGGAACCCTTCGCGACAATGTCCAAAGTTTCAGTGGGATTTCCAAAATGTTGAAAGGAACTCGAAACATGTCAACCTTGGTTTTGAGAATCTCTCCCGGAGTTTGAGAGATTTGGACGTGAAAGGGTACCAATCTTGTCGGGGATTGGGAACCCTTCGCGAGAATGTCCAAAGTTTCAGCGGGATTTCCAAAATGTTGAAAGGAACTCGAAACATGTCAACCTTGGTTTTGAGAATCTCTCCCGGAGTTTGAGAGATTTGGACGTGAAAGGGTACCAATCTTGTCGGGGATTGGGAACCCTTCGCGAGAATGTCCAAAGTTTCAGCGGGATTTCCAAAATGTTGAAAGGAACTCGAAACATGTCAACCTTGGTTTTGAGAATCTCTCCCGGAGTTTGAGAGATTTGACGTGAAAGTGTACCAATCTTGTTGGGGATCAGGTGCCCTTCGCGAGAATGTTCAAAGTTTCAGCGGGATTTCCAAAATGTTGAAAGGAACTCGAAACATGTCAACTTTGGTTTTGAGAATCTCTCCCGGAGTTTGAGAGATTTGGACGTGAAAGGGTACCAATCTAGTCGGGGATTAGGAACCCTTCGCTAGAATGTCCAAAGTTTCAGCGGGATTTCCAAAATGTTGAAAGGAACTCGAAACATGTCAACCTTGGTTTTGAGAATCTCTCCCGGAGTTTGAGAGATTTGGACGTGAAAGGGTACCAATCTAGTCGGGGATTAGGAACCCTTCGCTAGAATGTCCAAAGTTTCAGCGGGATTTCCAAAATGTTGAAAGGAACTCGAAACATGTCAACCTTGGTTTTGAGAATCTCTCCCGGAGTTTGAGAGATTTGGACGTGAAAGGGTACCAGTCTTGTCGGGGATTGGGAACCCTTTGCGAGAATGTCCAAAGTTTCAGCGGGATTTCCAAAATGTTGAAAGGAACTCGAAACATCACAGTATCACAGTATGTTTGGGATTGGAAGGGACCTCAAAAGATCATCTAGTCCAATCCCCCTGCTGGAGCAGGAACACCTAGGTGAGGTCGCACAGGATGTCCAGGCGGGTTTTGAATGTCTCCAGAGAAGGAGACTCCACAACTTCCCTGGGCAGCCTGTTCCAGTGCTCTGTCACCCTCACTGAGAAGAAGTTTCTTCTCAAATTTAAGTGGAACCTCTTGTGTTCCAGCTTGATCCCATTACCCCTTGTCCTATCATTGTTTGCCACTGAGAAGAGTCTGGCTCCATCCTCATGGCACTCACCCTTTATATATTTATAAACATTAATAAGGTCCCCCCTTAGTCTCCTCTTCTCCAAACTAAAGAGCCCCAGCTCCCTCAGCCTTTCTTCATAAGGGAGGTGCTCCACTCCCTTAATCATCTTTGTTGCCCTACGCTGGACCCTCTCCAGCAGTTCCCTGTCCTTCTTGAACTGAGGGGCCCAGAACTGGACACAATATTCCAGATGTGGTCTCACCAGGGCAGAGTAGAGGGGAAGGAGGACCTCTCTCGATCTACTAACCACCCCCCTTCTAATACACCCCAGGATGCCATTGGCCTTCCTGGCCACAAGGGCACAGTGCTGGCTCATGGTCATCCTGTTGTCCACCAGGACCCCCAGGTCCCTTTCCCCTACACTGCTCTCTAATATGTAATCTCCCAACCTATACTGGAACCTGGGGTTGTTCCTGCCCAGATGCAGGACTCTACACTTGTCCTTGTTAAATTTCATCAGGTTATTCCCTGCCCAGCTCTCCAGCCTGTCCAGGTCCCGCTGGATGGCAGCACAGCCCTCCGGCGTGTCAGCCACTCCTCCTAGCTTGGTGTCATCAGCAAACTTGCTGATAGTACACTCAATTCCCTCGTCCAAGTCATTAATGAATATATTGAATAATATTGGCCCCAGCACTGACCCTTGGGGCACTCCACTAGATACTGGCCTCCAACTAGACTCCGCACCATTGACTATCACTCTCTGGCTTCTCTCCCTAAGCCAGTTTGCAACCCACCTCACTACTCTATTGTCTAGACCACACCTCCTCAACTTAGCTGTGAGGATGCTGTGGGAGACTGTGTCAAAGGCTTTACTGAAGTCAAGGTAGACAACATCCACCGCTCTGCCACCATCCATCCACCTTGTTACATTAAACCTTGTTACATGTCAACCTTGGTTTTGAGAATCTCTCCCGGAGTTTGAGAGATTTGGACGTGAAAGGGTACCAGTCTTGTCGGGGATTGGGAACCCTTCGCGAGAATGTCCAAAGTTTCAGCGGGATTTCCAAAATGTTGAAAGGAACTCGAAACACGTCAACCTTGGTTTTGAGAATCTCTCCCGGAGTTTGAGAGATTTGGATGTGAAAGGGTACCAGTCTTGTCGGGGATTGGGAACCCTTCGCGAGAATTTCCAAAGTTTCAGCGGGATTTCCAAAATGTTGAAAGGAACTCGAAACATGTCAACCTTGGTTTTGAGAATCTCTCCCGGAGTTTGAGAGATTTGGACGTGAAAGGGTACCAGTCTTGTCGGGGATTGGCAACCCTTCGCCAGAATGTCCAAAGTTTCAGCGGGATTTCCAAAATGTTGAGAGGAACTCGAAACATGTCAACCTTGGTTTTGAGAATCTCTCCCGGAGTTTGAGAGATTTGGATGTGAAAGGGTACCAGTCTTGTCGGGGATTGGGAACCCTTCGCGAGAATTTCCAAAGTTTCAGCGGGATTTCCAAAATGTTGAAAGGAACTCGAAACATGTCAACCTTGGTTTTGAGAATCTCTCCCGGAGTTTGAGAGATTTGGACGTGAAAGGGTACCAGTCTTGTCGGGGATTGGCAACCCTTCGCCAGAATGTCCAAAGTTTCAGCGGGATTTCCAAAATGTTGAGAGGAACTCGAAACATGTCAACCTTGGTTTTGAGAATCTCTCCCGGAGTTTGAGAGATTTGGACGTGAAAGTGTACCAATCTTGTCGGGGATCAGGTACCCTTCGCGAGAATGTCCAAAGTTTCAGCGGGATTTCCAAAATGTTGAGAGGAACTCGAAACATGTCAACCTTGGTTTTGAGAATCTCTCCCGGAGTTTGAGAGATTTGGACGTGAAAGGGTACCAGTCTTGTCGGGGATTGGGAACCCTTCGCGAGAATGTCCAAAGTTTCAGCGGGATTTCCAAAATGTTGAAAGGAACTCGAAACATGTCAACCTTGGTTTTGAGAATATCTCCCGGAGTTTGAGAGATTTGGACGTGAAAGGGTACCAGTCTTGTCGGGGATTGGGAACCCTTCGCGAGAATGTCCAAGGTTTCAGCGGGATTTCCAAAATGTTGAGAGGAACTCGAAACATGTCAACCTCGGTTTTGAGAATCTCTCCCGGAGTTTGAGAGATTTGGACGTGAAAGGGTACCAGTCTTGTCGGGGATTGGCAACCCTTCGCGAGAATGTCCAAAGTTTCAGCGGGATTTCCAAAATGTTGAGAGGAACTCGAAACATGTCAACCTTGGTTTTGAGAATCTCTCCCGGAGTTTGAGAGATTTGGACGTGAAAGGGTACCAATCTTGTTGGGGATTGGGAACCCTTCGCGAGAATGACCAAAGTTTCAGCGGGATTTCCAAACTGTTGAACGGAATTCGAAACATGTCAACCTTGGTTTTGAGAATCTCTCCCGGAGTTTGAGAGATTTGGACGTGAAAGGGTACCAGTCTTGTCGCGGATTGGGAACCCTTCGCGAGAATGTCCAAAGTTTCAGCGGGATTTCCAAAATGTTGAAAGGAACTCGAAACATGTCAACCTTGGTTTTGAGAATCTCTCCCGGAGTTTGAGAGATTTGGACGTGAAAGGGTACCAATCTTGTCGGGGATTGGGAACCCTTCGCGAGAATGTCCAAAGTTTCAGCGGGATTTCCAAAATGTTGAAAGGAACTCGAAACATGTCAACCTTGGTTTTGAGAATCTCTCCCGGAGTTTGAGAGATTTGGACGTGAAAGGGTACCAATCTTGTCGGGGATTGGGAACCCTTCGCGACAATGTCCAAAGTTTCAGCGGGATTTCCAAAATGTTGAAAGGAACTCGAAACATGTCAACCTTGGTTTTGAGAATCTCTCCCGGAGTTTGAGAGATTTGGACGTGAAAGGGTACCAATCTTGTCGGGGATTGGGAACCCTTCGCGAGAATGTCCAAAGTTTCAGCGGGATTTCCAAAATGTTGAAAGGAACTCGAAACATGTCAACCTTGGTTTTGAGAATCTCTCCCGGAGTTTGAGAGATTTGGACGTGAAAGAGTACCAGTCTTGTCGGGGATCGGGAACCCTTCGCGAGAATGTCCAAAGTTTCAGCGGGATTTCCAAAATGTTGAAAGGAACTCGAAACATGTCAACCACGGTTTTGAGAATCTCTCCCGGAGTTTGAGAGATTTGACGTGAAAGTGTACCAATCTTGTTGGGGATCAGGTGCCCTTCGCGAGAATGTTCAAAGTTTCAGCGGGATTTCCAAAATGTTGAAAGGAACTCGAAACATGTCAACTTTGGTTTTGAGAATCTCTCCCGGAGTTTGAGAGATTTGGACGTGAAAGGGTACCAATCTAGTCGGGAATTAGGAACCCTTCGCTAGAATGTCCAAAGTTTCAGCGGGATTTCCAAAATGTTGAAAGGAACTCGAAACATGTCAACCTTGGTTTTGAGAATCTCTCCCGGAGTTTGAGAGATTTGGACGTGAAAGGGTACCAATCTTGTCGGGGATTGGGAACCCTTCGCGAGAATGTGCAAAGTTTCAGCGGGATTTCCATAATGTTGAAAGGAACTCGAAACATGTCAACCTTGGTTTTGAGAGTCTCTCCCGGAGTTTGAGAGATTTGGACGTGAAAGGGTACCAATCTTGTCGTGGATCGGGAACCCTTCGCGAGAATGTCCAAAGTTTCAGCGGGATTTCCAAAATGTTGAAAGGAACTCGAAACACGTCAACCTTGGTTTTGAGAATCTCTCCCGGAGTTTGAGAGATTTGGATGTGAAAGGGTACCAGTCTTGTCGGGGATTGGGAACCCTTCGCGAGAATTTCCAAAGTTTCAGCGGGATTTCCAAAATGTTGAAAGGAACTCGAAACATGTCAACCTTGGTTTTGAGAATCTCTCCCGGAGTTTGAGAGATTTGGACGTGAAAGGGTACCAGTCTTGTCGGGGATCAGGTACCCTTCGCGAGAATGTCCAAAGTTTCAGCGGGATTTCCAAAATGTTGAAAGGAACTCGAAACCTGTCAACCTTGGTTTTGAGAATCTCTCCCGGAGTTTGAGAGATTTGGACGTGAAAGGGTACCAATCTTGTTGGGGATTGGGAACCCTTCGCGAGAATGTCCAAAGTTTCAGCGGGATTTCCAAACTGTTGAAAGGAATTTGAAACATGTCAACCTTGGTTTTGAGAATCTCTCCCGGAGTTTGAGAGATTTGGACGTGAAAGGGTACCAATCTTGTTGGGGATTGGGAACCCTTCGCGAGAATGACCAAAGTTTCAGCGGGATTTCCAAACTGTTGAAAGGAATTCGAAACATGTCAACCTTGGTTTTGAGAATCTCTCCCGGAGTTTGAGAAATTTGGACGTGAAAGGGTACCAGTCTTGTCGGGGATTGGGAACCCTTCGCGAGAATGTCCAAAGTTTCAGCGGGATTTCCAAAATGTTGAAAGGAACTCGAAACATGTCAACCTTGGTTTTGAGAATCTCTCCCGGAGTTTGAGAGATTTGGACGTGAAAGGGTACCAATCTTGTCGGGGATTGGGAACCCTTCGCGAGAATGTCCAAAGTTTCAGCGGGATTTCCAAAATGTTGAAAGGAACTCGAAACATGTCAACCTTGGTTTTGAGAATCTCTCCCGGAGTTTGAGAGATTTGGACGTGAAAGGGTACCAGTCTTGTTGGGGATCGGGAACCCTTCGCGAGAATGTCCAAAGTTTCAGCGGGATTTCCAAAATGTTGAAAGGAACTCGAAACATGTCAACCACGGTTTTGAGAATCTCTCCCGGAGTTTGAGAGATTTGACGTGAAAGTGTACCAATCTTGTTGGGGATCAGGTGCCCTTCGCGAGAATGTTCAAAGTTTCAGCGGGATTTCCAAAATGTTGAAAGGAACTCGAAACATGTCAACTTTGGTTTTGAGAATCTCTCCCGGAGTTTGAGAGATTTGGACGTGAAAGGGTACCAATCTAGTCGGGAATTAGGAACCCTTCGCTAGAATGTCCAAAGTTTCAGCGGGATTTCCAAAATGTTGAAAGGAACTCGAAACATGTCAACCTTGGTTTTGAGAATCTCTCCCGGAGTTTGAGAGATTTGGACGTGAAAGGGTACCAATCTTGTCGGGGATTGGGAACCCTTCGCGAGAATGTGCAAAGTTTCAGCGGGATTTCCATAATGTTGAAAGGAACAAGAAACATGTCAACCTTGGTTTTGAGAGTCTCTCCCGGAGTTTGAGAGATTTGGACGTGAAAGGGTACCAATCTTGTCGTGGATCGGGAACCCTTCGCGAGAATGTCCAAAGTTTCAGCGGGATTTCCAAAATGTTGAAAGGAACTCGAAACACGTCAACCTTGGTTTTGAGAATCTCTCCCGGAGTTTGAGAGATTTGGATGTGAAAGGGTACCAGTCTTGTCGGGGATTGGGAACCCTTCGCGAGAATGTCCAAAGTTTCAGCGGGATTTCCAAAATGTTGAAAGGAACTCGAAACATGTCAACCTTGGTTTTGAGAATCTCTCCCGGAGTTTGAGAGATTTGGACGTGAAAGGGTACCAGTCTTGTCGGGGATCAGGTACCCTTCGCGAGAATGTCCAAAGTTTCAGCGGGATTTCCAAAATGTTGAAAGGAACTCGAAACATGTCAACCTTGGTTTTGAGAATCTCTCCCGGAGTTTGAGAGATTTGGACGTGAAAGGGTACCAATCTTGTTGGGGATTGGGAACCCTTCGCGAGAATGACCAAAGTTTCAGCGGGATTTCCAAAATGTTGAAAGGAACTCGAAACATGTCAACCTTGGTTTTGAGAATCTCTCCTGGAGTTTGAGAGATTTGGACGTGAAAGGGTACCAATCTTGTCGGGGATTGGGAACCCTTCGCTAGAATGTCCAAAGTTTCAGCGGGATTTCCAAAATGTTGAAAGGAACTCGAAACATGTCAACCTTGGTTTTGAGAATCTCTCCCGGAGTTTGAGAGATTTGGACGTGAAAGGGTACCAGTCTTGTCGGGGATTGGGAACCCTTCGCCAGAATGTCCAAAGTTTCAGCGGGATTTCCAAAATGTTGAAAGGAACTCGAAACATGTCAACCTTGGTTTTGAGAATCTCTCCCGGAGTTTAAGAGATTTGGACGTGAAAGGGTACCAATCTTGTCGGGTATCGGGAACCCTTCGCGACAATGTCCAAAGTTTCAGTGGGATTTCCAAAATGTTGAAAGGAACTCGAAACATGTCAACCTTGGTTTTGAGAATCTCTCCCGGAGTTTGAGAGATTTGGACGTGAAAGGGTACCAATCTTGTCGGGGATTGGGAACCCTTCGCGAGAATGTCCAAAGTTTCAGCGGGATTTCCAAAATGTTGAAAGGAACTCGAAACATGTCAACCTTGGTTTTGAGAATCTCTCCCGGAGTTTGAGAGATTTGGACGTGAAAGGGTACCAGTCTTGTCGGGGATCGGGAACCCTTCGCGAGAATGTCCAAAGTTTCAGCGGGATTTCCAAAATGTTGAAAGGAGCTCGAAACATGTCAACCTTGGTTTTGAGAATCTCTCCCGGAGTTTGAGAGATTTGACGTGAAAGTGTACCAATCTTGTTGGGGATCAGGTGCCCTTCGCGAGAATGTTCAAAGTTTCAGCGGGATTTCCAAAATGTTGAAAGGAACTCGAAACATGTCAACTTTGGTTTTGAGAATCTCTCCCGGAGTTTGAGAGATTTGGACGTGAAAGGGTACCAATCTAGTCGGGGATTAGGAACCCTTCGCTAGAATGTCCAAAGTTTCAGCGGGATTTCCAAAATGTTGAAAGGAACTCGAAACATGTCAACCTTGGTTTTGAGAATCTCTCCCGGAGTTTGAGAGATTTGGACGTGAAAGGGTACCAGTCTTGTCGGGGATTGGGAACCCTTCGCGAGAATGTCCAAGGTTTCAGCGGGATTTCCAAAATGTTGAGAGGAACTCGAAACATGTCAACCTCGGTTTTGAGAATCTCTCCCGGAGTTTGAGAGATTTGGACGTGAAAGGGTACCAGTCTTGTCGGGGATTGGGAACCCTTCGCGAGAATGTCCAAAGTTTCAGCGGGATTTCCAAAATGTTGAGAGGAACTCGAAACATGTCAACCTTGGTTTTGAGAATCTCTCCCGGAGTTTGAGAGATTTGGACGTGAAAGGGTACCAGTCTTGTCAAGGATTGGGAACCCTTCGCGAGAATGTCCAAAGTTTCAGCGGGATTTCCAAAATGTTGAGAGGAACTCGAAACATGTCAACCTTGGTTTTGAGAATCTCTCCCGGAGTTTGAGAGATTTGGACGTGAAAGGGTACCAGTCTTGTCGGGGATTGGCAACCCTTCGCGAGAATGACCAAAGTTTCAGCGGGATTTCAAAAATGTTGAGAGGAACTCGAAACATGTCAGCCTTGGTTTTGAGAATCTCTCCCGGAGTTTGAGAGATTTGGACGTGAAAGGGTACCAGTCTTGTCGGGGATTGGCAACCCTTCGCCAGAATGTCCAAAGTTTCAGCGGGATTTCCAAAATGTTGAGAGGAACTCGAACCATGTCAACCTTGGTTTTGAGAATCTCTCCCAGAGTTTGAGAGATTTGGACGTGAAAGGGTACCAGTCTTGTCGGGGATTGGGAACCCTTCGCGAGAATGTCCAAAGTTTCAGCGGGATTTCCAAAATGTTGAGAGGAACTCGAAACATGTCAGCCTCGGTTTTGAGAATCTCTCCCGGAGTTTGAGAGATTTGGACGTGAAAGGGTACCAGTCTTGTCGGGGATTGGCAACCCTTCGCGAGAATGTCCAAAGTTTCAGCGGGATTTCCAAAATGTTGAAAGGAACTCGAAACATGTCAACCTTGGTTTTGAGAATCTCTCCCGGAGTTTGAGAGATTTGGACGTGAAAGGGTACCAGTCTTGTCGGGGATTGGGAACCCTTCGCCAGAATGTCCAAAGTTTCAGCGGGATTTCCAAAATGTTGAAAGGAACTCGAAAGATGTCAACCTTGGTTTTGAGAATCTCTCCTGGAGTTTGAGAGATTTGGATGTGAAAGGGTACCAGTCTTGTCGGGGATTGGGAACCCTTCGCGAGAATGTCCAAAGTTTCAGCGGGATTTCCAAACTGTTGAGAGGAACTCGAAACATGTCAACCTTGGTTTTGAGAATCTCTCCCGGAGTTTGAGAGATTTGGACGTGAAAGGGTACCAGTCTTGTCGGGGATTGGGAACCATTCGCCAGAATGTCCAAAGTTTCAGCGGGATTTCCGAAATTTTGAGAGGGACTCGAAACATGTCAACCTTGGTTTTGAGAATCTCTCCCGGAGTTTGAGAGATTTGGACGTGAAAGGGTACCAGTCTTGTCGGGGATTGGGAACCCTTCGCAAGAATGTCCAAAGTTTCAGCGGGATTTCCAAAATGTTGAGAGGAACTCGAAACATGACAACCTTGGTTTTGAGAATCTCTCCCGGAGTTTGAGAGATTTGGACGTGAAAGGGTACCAGTCTTGTCAGGGATTGGGAACCCTTCGCGAGAATGTCCAAAGTTTCAGCGGGATTTCCAAAATGTTGAGAGGAACTGGAAACATGTCAACCTCGGTTTTGAGAATCTCTCCCGGAGTTTGAGAGATTTGGACGTGAAAGGGCACCAGTCTTGTCGGGGATTGGGAACCCTTCGCGAGAATGTCCAAAGTTTCAGCGGGATTTCCAAAATGTTGAGAGGAACTCGAAACATGTCAACCTCGGTTTTGAGAATCTCTCCCGGAGTTTGAGAGATTTGGACGTGAAAGGGCACCAGTCTTGTCGGGGATTGGGAACCCTTCGCGAGAATGTCCAAAGTTTCAGTGGGATTTCCAAAATGTTGAGAGGAACTCGAAACATGTCAGCCTTGGTTTTGAGAATCTCTCCCAGAGTTTGAGAGATTTGGACGTGAAAGGGTACCAGTCTTGTCGGGGATTGGGAACCCTTCGCGAGAATGTCCAAAGTTTCAGCGGGATTTCCAAAATGTTGAAAGGAACTCGAAACATGTCAACCTTGGTTTTGAGAATCTCTCCCGGAGTTTGAGAGATTTGGACGTGAAAGGGTACCAGTCTTGTCGGGGATTGGGAACCCTTCGCGAGAATGTCCAAAGTTTCAGCGGGATTTCCAAAATGTTGAGAGGAACTCGAAACATGTCAACCTTGGTTTTGAGAATCTCTCCCGGAGTTTGAGAGATTTGGACGTGAAAGGGTACCAGTCTTCTCGGGGATTGGGAACCCTTCACCAGAATGTCCAAAGTTTCAGCGGGATTTCCAAAATGTTGAGAGGAACTCGAAACATGTCAACCATGGTTTTGAGAATCTCTCTCGGAGTTTGAGAGATTTGGACGTGAAAGGGTACCAGTCTTGTCGGGGATTGGGAACCCTTCGCCAGAATGTCCAAAGTTTCAGCGGGATTTCCAAAATGTTAAAAGGAACTCGAAACATGTCAGCCTTGGTTTTGAGAATCTCTCCCGGAGTTTGAGAGATTTGGACGTGAAAGGGTACCAGTCTTGTCGGGGATTAGGAACCCTTCGCGAGAATGTCCAAAGTTTCAGCGGGATTTCCAAACTGTTGAGAGGAACTCGAAACATGTCAGCCTTGGTTTTGAGAATCTCTCCCGGAGTTTGAGAGATTTCTACGTGAAAGGGTACCAGTCTTGTCGGGGATTGGGAACCATTCGCGAGAATGTCCAAAGTTTCAGCGGGATTTCCAAAATGTTGAAAGGAACTCGAAACATGTCAACCTTGGTTTTGAGAATCTCTCCCGGAGTTTGAGAGATTTGGACGTGGAAGGGTACCAGTCTTGTCGGGGATTGGGAACCCTTCGCGAGAATGTCCAAAGTTTCAGCGGGATTTCCAAAATGTTGAAAGGAACTCGAAACATGTCAACCTTGGTTTTGAGAATATCTCCCGGAGTTTGAGAGATTTGGACGTGAAAGGGTACCAGTCTTGTCGGGGATTGGGAACCCTTCGCGAGAATGTCCAAAGTTTCAGCGGGATTTCCAAAATGTTGAGAGGAACTCGAAACATGTCAACCTTGGTTTTGAGAATCTCTCTCGGAGTTTGAGAGATTTGGACGTGAAAGGGTACCAGTCTTGTCGGGGATTGGGAACCCTTCGCGAGAATGTCCAAAGTTTCAGCGGGATTTCCAAAATGTTGAGAGGAACTCGAAACATATCAACCTCGGTTTTGAGAATCTCTCCCGGAGTTTGAGAGATTTGGACGTGAAAGGCTACCAGTCTTGTCGGGGATTGGGAACCCTTCGCGAGAATGTCCAAAGTTTCAGCGTTATTTCCAAAATGTTGAGAGGAACTTGAAACATGTCAACCTTGGTTTTGAGAATCTCTCCCGGAGTTTGAGAGATTTGGACGTGAAAGGGTACCAGTCTTGTCGGGGATTGGGAACCCTTCGCGAGAATGTCCAAAGTTTCAGCCTGATTTCCAAAATGTTGAAAGGAACTCGAAACATGTCAACCTTGGTTTTGAGAATCTCTCCCGGAGTTTGAGAGATTTGGACGTGAAAGGGTACCAGTCTTGTCGGGGATTGGGAACCCTTCGCGAGAATGTCCAAAGTTTCAGCAGGATTTCCAAAATGTTGAGAGGAACTCGAAACATGTCAACCTCGGTTTTGAGAATCTCTCACGGAGTTTGAGAGATTTGGACGTGAAAGGGTACCAGTCTTGTCGGGGATTGGGAACCCTTCACCAGAATGTCCAAAGTTTCAGCGGGATTTCCAAAATGTTGAGAGGAACTCGAAACATGTCAGCCTTGGTTTTGAGAATCTCTCCCGGAGTTTGAGAGATTTGGACGTGAAAGGGCACCAGTCTTGTCGGGGATTGGGAACCCTTCACGAGAATGTCCAAAGTTTCAGCGGGATTTCCAAAATGTTGAGAGGAACTCGAAACATGTCAACCTCGGTTTTGAGAATCTCTCCCGGAGTTTGAGAGATTTGGACGTGAAAGGGCACCAGTCTTGTCGGGGATTGGGAACCCTTCGCGAGAATGTCCAAAGTTTCAGTGGGATTTCCAAAATGTTGAGAGGAACTCGAAACATGTCAGCCTTGGTTTTGAGAATCTCTCCCGGAGTTTGAGAGATTTGGACGTGAAAGGGTAGCAGTCTTGTCGGGGATTGGGAACCCTTCGCGAGAATGTCCAAAGTTTCAGCGGGATTTCCAAAATGTTGAAAGGAACTCGAAACATATCAACCTCGGTTTTGAGAATCTCTCCCGGAGTTTGAGAGATTTGGACGTGAAAGGCTACCAGTCTTGTCGGGGATTGGGAACCCTTCGCGAGAATGTCCAAAGTTTCAGCGTTATTTCCAAAATGTTCAAAGGAACTTGAAACATGTCAACCTTGGTTTTGAGAATCTCTCCCGGAGTTTGAGAGATTTGGACGTGAAAGGGTAGCAGTCTTGTCGGGGATTAGGAACCCTTCGCGAGAATGTCCAAAGTTTCAGCGGGATTTCCAAAATGTTGAGAGGAACTCGAAACATGTCAACCTTGGTTTTGAGAATCTCTCCCGGAGTTTGAGAGATTTCTACGTGAAAGGGTACCAGTCTTGTCGGGGATTGGGAACCATTCGCGAGAATGTCCAAAGTTTCAGCGGGATTTCCAAAATGTTGAAAGGAACTCGAAAAATGTCAACCTTGGTTTTGAGAATCTCTCCCGGAGTTTGAGAGATTGGGACGTGAAAGGGTACCAGTCTTGTCGGGGATTGGGAACCCTTCGCGAGAATGTCCAAAGTTTCAGCGGGATTTCCAAAATGTTGAGAGGAACTCGAACCATGTCAACTTTGGTTTTGAGAATCTCTCCCGGAGTTTGAGAGATTTGGACGTGAAAGGGTAGCAGTCTTGTCGGGGATTGGGAACCCTTCGCCAGAATGTCCAAAGTTTCAGCGGGATTTCCAAAATGTTGAGAGGAACTCGAAACATGTCAACCTTGGTTTTGAGAATCTCTCCCGGAGTTTGAGAGATTTGGACGTGAAAGGGTACCAGTCTTGTCGGGGATTGGGAACCCTTCGCGAGAATGTCCAAAGTTTCAGCGTGATTTCCAAAATGTTGAAAGGAACTCGAAACATGTCAACCTTGGTTTTGAGAATCTCTCCCGGAGTTTGAGAGATTTGGACGTGAAAGGGTACCAGTCTTGTCGGGGATTGGGAACCCTTCACCAGAATGTCCAAAGTTTCAGCGGGATTTCCAAAATGTTGAGAGGAACTCGAAACATGTCAGCCTTGGTTTTGAGAATCTCTCCCGGAGTTTGAGAGATTTGGACGCGAAAGGGTACCAGTCTTGTCGGGGATTGGGAACCCTTCACCAGAATGTCCAAAGTTTCAGCGGGATTTACAAAATGTTGAGAGGAACTCGAAACATGTCAACCTTGGTTTTGAGAATCTCTCCCGGAGTTTGAGAGATTTGGACGTGAAAGGGTACCAGTCTTGTCGGGGATTGGGAACCCTTCGCCAGAATGTCCAAAGTTTCAGCGGGATTTCCAAAATGTTGAAAGGAACTCGAAACATGTCAACCTTGGTTTTGAGAATCTCTCCCGGAGTTTGAGAGATTTGGACGTGAAAGGGTACCAGTCTTGTCGGGGATTGGGAACCCTTCGCGAGAATGTCCAAAGTTTCAGCGGGATTTCCAAAATGTTGAGAGGAACTCGAAACATGTCAACCTTGGTTTTGAGAATCTCTCCCGGAGTTTGAGAGATTTGGACGTGAAAGGGTACCAGTCTTGTCGGGGATTGGGAACCCTTCGCCAGAATGTCCAAAGTTTCAGCGGGATTTCCAAAATGTTGAGAGGAACTCGAAACATGTCAACCTCGGTTTTGAGAATCTCTCCCGGAGTTTGAGAGATTTCTACGTGAAAGGGTACCAGTCTTGTCGGGGATTGGGAACCATTCGCCAGAATGTCCAAAGTTTCAGCGGGATTTCCAAAATGTTGAAAGGAACTCGAAACATGTCAACCTTGGTTTTGAGAATCTCTCCCGGAGTTTGAGAGATTTGGACGTGAAAGGGTACCAGTCTTTTCAGGGATTGGGAACCCTTCGCGAGAATGTCCAAAGTTTCAGCGGGATTTCCAAAATGTTGAAAGGAACTCAAAACATGTCAACCTTGGTTTTGAGAATCTCTCCCGGAGTTTGAGAGATTTGGACGTGAAAGGGTACCAGTCTTGTCGGGGATTGGGAACCCTTCGCGACAATGTCCAAAGTTTCAGCGGGATTTCCAAAATGTTGAAAGGAACTCGAAACATATCAACCTCGGTTTTGAGAATCTCTTCCGGAGTTTGAGAGATTTGGACGTGAAAGGGTACCAGTCTTGTCGGGGATTGGGAACCCTTCGCGAGACAGACCAAATTTTCAGCGGGATTTCCAAAATGTTGAAAGGAACTCGAAACATGTCAACCTCGGTTTTGAGAATCTCTCACGGAGTTTGAGAGATTTGGACGTGAAAGGCTACCAGTCTTGTCGGGGATTGGGAACCCTTCGCGAGAATGTCCAAAGTTTCAGCGGGATTTCCAAAATGTTGAAAGGAACTCGAAACATATCAACCTCGGTTTTGAGAATCTCTCCCGGAGTTTGAGAGATTTGGACGTGAAAGGGTACCAGTCTTGTCGGGGATTGGGAACCCTTCGCGAGAATGTCCAAAGTTTCAGCGGGATTTCCAAAATGTTGAAAGGAACTCGAAACATGTCAACCTTGGTTTTGAGAATCTCTCCCGGAGTTTGAGAGATTTGGACGTGAAAGGGTACCAGTCTTGTCGGGGATTGGGAACCCTTCGCCAGAATGTCCAAAGTTTCAGCGGGATTTCCAAAATGTTGAGAGGAACTCGAAACATGTCAACCTTGGTTTTGAGAATCTCTCCCGGAGTTTGAGAGATTTGGACGTGAAAGGGTAGCAGTCTTGTCGGGGATTGGGAACCCTTCGCCAGAATGTCCAAAGTTTCAGCGGGATTTCCAAAATGTTGAGAGGAACTCGAAACATGTCAACCTTGGTTTTGAGAATCTCTCCCGGAGTTTGAGAGATTTGGACGTGAAAGGGTACCAGTCTTGTCGGGGATTGGGAACCCTTCGCGAGAATGTCCAAAGTTTCAGCGGGATTTCCAAAATGTTGAAAGGAACTCGAAACATGTCAACCTTGGTTTTGAGAATCTCTCCCGGAGTTTGAGAGATTTGGACGTGAAAGGGTACCAGTCTTGTCGGGGATTGGGAACCCTTCACCAGAATGTCCAAAGTTTCAGCGGGATTTCCAAAATGTTGAGAGGAACTCGAAACATGTCAACTTTGGTTTTGAGAATCTCTCCCGGAGTTTGAGAGATTTGGACGTGAAAGTGTACCAGTCTTGTCGGGGATTGGGAACCCTTCACCAGAATGTCCAAAGTTTCAGCGGGATTTCCAAAATGTTGAGAGGAACTCGAAACATGTCAACCTTGGTTTTGAGAATCTCTCCCGGAGTTTGAGAGATTTGGACGTGAAAGGGTACCAGTCTTGTCGGGGATTGGGAACCCTTCGCCAGAATGTCCAAAGTTTCAGCGGGATTTCCAAAATGTTGAGAGGAACTCGAAACATGTCAACCTTGGTTTTGAGAATCTCTCCCGGAGTTTGAGAGATTTGGACGTGAAAGGGTACCAGTCTTGTCGGGGATTGGGAACCCTTCGCGAGAATGTCCAAAGTTTCAGCGGGATTTCCAAAATGTTGAGAGGAACTCGAAACATGTCAACCTTGGTTTTGAGAATCTCTCCCGGAGTTTGAGAGATTTGGACGTGAAAGGGTACCAGTCTTGTCGGGGATTGGGAACCCTTCGCCAGAATGTCCAAAGTTTCAGCGGGATTTCCAAAATGTTGAGAGGAACTCGAAACATGTCAACCTCGGTTTTGAGAATCTCTCCCGGAGTTTGAGAGATTTCTACGTGAAAGGGTACCAGTCTTGTCGGGGATTGGGAACCCTTCGCGAGAATGTCCAAAGTTTCAGCGGGATTTCCAAAATGTTGAAAGGAACTCGAAAAATATCAACCTCGGTTTTGAGAATCTCTTCCGGAGTTTGAGAGATTTGGACGTGAAAGGGTACCAGTCTTGTCGGGGATTGGGAACCCTTCGCGAGACAGACCAAATTTTCAGCGGGATTTCCAAAATGTTGAAAGGAACTCGAAACATGTCAACCTCGGTTTTGAGAATCTCTCACGGAGTTTGAGAGATTTGGACGTGAAAGGCTACCAGTCTTGTCGGGGATTGGGAACCCTTCGCGAGAATGTCCAAAGTTTCAGCGGGATTTCCAAAATGTTGAAAGGAACTCGAAACATATCAACCTCGGTTTTGAGAATCTCTCCCGGAGTTTGAGAGATTTGGACGTGAAAGGGTACCAGTCTTGTCGGGGATTGGGAACCCTTCGCGAGAATGTCCAAAGTTTCAGCGGGATTTCCAAAATGTTGAGAGGAACTCGAAACATGTCAACATTGGTTTTGAGAATCTCTCCCGGAGTTTGAGAGATTTGGACGTGAAAGGGTACCAGTCTTGTCGGGGATTGGGAACCCTTCGCCAGAATGTCCAAAGTTTCAGCGGGATTTCCAAACTGTTGAGAGGAACTCGAAACATGTCAACCTTGGTTTTGAGAATCTCTCCCGGAGTTTGAGAGATTTGGACGTGAAAGGGTAGCAGTCTTGTCGGGGATTGGGAACCCTTCGCCAGAATGTCCAAAGTTTCAGCGGGATTTCCAAAATGTTGAGAGGAACTCGAAACATGTCAACCTTGGTTTTGAGAATCTCTCCCGGAGTTTGAGAGATTTGGACGTGAAAGGGTACCAGTCTTGTCGGGGATTGGGAACCCTTCGCGAGAATGTCCAAAGTTTCAGCGGGATTTCCAAAATGTTGAAAGGAACTCGAAACATGTCAACCTTGGTTTTGAGAATCTCTCCCGGAGTTTGAGAGATTTGGACGTGAAAGGGTACCAGTCTTGTCGGGGATTGGGAACCCTTCACCAGAATGTCCAAAGTTTCAGCGGGATTTCCAAAATGTTGAGAGGAACTCGAAACATGTCAGCCTTGGTTTTGAGAATCTCTCCCGGAGTTTGAGAGATTTGGATGTGAAAGGGTACCAGTCTTGTCGGGGATTGGGAACCCTTCACCAGAATGTCCAAAGTTTCAGCGGGATTTCCAAAATGTTGAGAGGAACTCGAAACATGTCAACCTTGGTTTTGAGAATCTCTCCCGGAGTTTGAGAGATTTGGACGTGAAAGGGTACCAGTCTTGTCGGGGATTGGGAACCCTTCGCCAGAATGTCCAAAGTTTCAGCGGGATTTCCAAAATGTTGAAAGGAACTCGAAACATGTCAACCTTGGTTTTGAGAATCTCTCCCGGAGTTTGAGAGATTTGGACGTGAAAGGGTACCAGTCTTGTCGGGGATTGGGAACCCTTCGCGAGAATGTCCAAAGTTTCAGCGGGATTTCCAAAATGTTGAGAGGAACTCGAAACATGTCAACCTTGGTTTTGAGAATCTCTCCCGGAGTTTGAGAGATTTGGACGTGAAAGGGTACCAGTCTTGTCGGGGATTGGGAACCCTTCGCCAGAATGTCCAAAGTTTCAGCGGGATTTCCAAAATGTTGAGAGGAACTCGAAACATGTCAACCTCGGTTTTGAGAATCTCTCCCGGAGTTTGAGAGATTTGGACGTGAAAGGGTACAAGTCTTGTCGGGGATTGGGAACCATTCGCCAGAATGTCCAAAGTTTCAGCGGGATTTCCAAAATGTTGAGAGGAACTCGAAACATGTCAGCCTTGGTTTCGAGAATCTCTCCCGGAGGTTGAGAGATTTGGACGTGAAAGGGTAGCAGTCTTGTCGGGGATTGGGAACCCTTCGCGAGAATGTCAAAAGTTTCAGCGGGATTTCCAAAATGTTGAAAGGAACTCGAAACATGTCAACCTTGGTTTTGAGAATCTCTCCCGGAGTTTGAGAGATTTGGACGTGAAAGGGTACCAGTCTTGTCAGGGATTGGGAACCCTTCGCGAGAATGTCCAAAGTTTCAGCGGGATTTCCAAAATGTTGAAAGGAACTCGAAACATGTCAACCTTGGTTTTGAGAATCTCTCCCGGAGTTTGAGAGATTTGGACGTGAAAGGGTACCAGTCTTGTCGGGGATTGGGAACCCTTCGCGAGAATGTCCAAAGTTTCAGCGGGATTTCCAAAATGTTGAAAGGAACTCGAAACATATCAACCTCGGTTTTGAGAATCTCTTCCGGAGTTTGAGAGATTTGGACGTGAAAGGGTACCAGTCTTGTCGGGGATTGGGAACCCTTCGCGAGACAGACCAAATTTTCAGCGGGATTTCCAAAATGTTGAAAGGAACTCGAAACATGTCAACCTCGGTTTTGAGAATCTCTCACGGAGTTTGAGAGATTTGGACGTGAAAGGCTACCAGTCTTGTCGGGGATTGGGAACCCTTCGCGAGAATGTCCAAAGTTTCAGCGGGATTTCCAAAATGTTGAAAGGAACTCGAAACATATCAACCTCGGTTTTGAGAATCTCTCCCGGAGTTTGAGAGATTTGGACGTGAAAGGGTAGCAGTCTTGTCGGGGATTGGGAACCCTTCGCGAGAATGTCCAAAGTTTCAGCGGGATTTCCAAAATGTTGAGAGGAACTCGAAACATGTCAACCTTGGTTTTGAGAATCTCTCCCGGAGTTTGAGAGATTTGGACGTGAAAGGGTACCAGTCTTGTCGGGGATTGGGAACCCTTCGCCAGAATGTCCAAAGTTTCAGCGGGATTTCCAAAATGTTGAGAGGAACTCGAAACATGTCAACCTTGGTTTTGAGAATCTCTCCCGGAGTTTGAGAGATTTGGACGTGAAAGGGTACCAGTCTTGTCGGGGATTGGGAACCCTTCGCCAGAATGTCCAAAGTTTCAGCGGGATTTCCAAAATGTTGAGAGGAACTCGAAACATGTCAACCTTGGTTTTGAGAATCTCTCCCGGAGTTTGAGAGATTTGGACGTGAAAGGGTACCAGTCTTGTCGGGGATTGGGAACCCTTCGCGAGAATGTCCAAAGTTTCAGCGGGATTTCCAAAATGTTGAAAGGAACTCGAAACATGTCAACCTTGGTTTTGAGAATCTCTCCCGGAGTTTGAGAGATTTGGACGTGAAAGGGTAGCAGTCTTGTCGGGGATTGGGAACCCTTCGCCAGAATGTCCAAAGTTTCAGCGGGATTTCCAAAATGTTGAGAGGAACTCGAAACATGTCAACCTTGGTTTTGAGAATCTCTCCCGGAGTTTGAGAGATTTGGACGTGAAAGGGTACCAGTCTTGTCGGGGATTGGGAACCCTTCGCGAGAATGTCCAAAGTTTCAGCGGGATTTCCAAAATGTTGAGAGGAACTCGAAACATGTCAACCTCGGTTTTGAGAATCTCTCCCGGAGTTTGAGAGATTTGGACGTGAAAGTGTACCAGTCTTGTCGGGGATTGGGAACCCTTCACCAGAAAGTCCAAAGTTTCAGCGGGATTTCCAAAATGTTGAGAGGAACTCGAAACATGTCAACCTTGGTTTTGAGAATCTCTCCCGGAGTTTGAGAGATTTGGACGTGAAAGGGTACCAGTCTTGTCGGGGATTGGGAACCCTTCGCGAGAATGTCCAAAGTTTCAGCGGGATTTCCAAAATGTTGAAATGAACTCGAAACATGTCAACCTTGTTTTTGAGAATCTCTCCCGGAGTTTGAGAGATTTGGACGTGAAAGAGTACCAGTCTTGTCGGGGATTGGGAACCCTTCGCCAGAATGTCCAAAGTTTCAGCGGGATTTCCAAAATGTTGAAAGGAACTCGAAACATGTCAACCTTGGTTTTGAGAATCTCTCCCGGAGTTTGAGAGATTTGGAAGTGAAAGGGTACCAGTCTTGTCGGGGATTGGGAACCCTTCGCGAGAATGTCCAAAGTTTCAGCGGGATTTCCAAACTGTTGAGAGGGACTCGAAACATGTCAACCTTGGTTTTGAGAATCTCTCCCGGAGTTTGAGAGATTTGGACGTGAAAGGGTACCAGTCTTGTCGGGGATTGGGAACCCTTCGCGAGAATGTCCAAAGTTTCAGCAGGATTTCCAAAATGTTGAGAGGAACTCGAAACATGTCAACCTTGGTTTTGAGAATCTCTCCCGGAGTTTGAGAGATTTGGACGTGAAAGGGTACCAGTCTTGTCGGGGATTGGGAAGCCTTCGCGAGAATGTCCAAAGTTTCAGCGGGATTTCCAAAATGTTGAGAGGAACTCGAAACATGTCAACCTTGGTTTTGAGAATCTCTCCCGGAGTTTGAGAGATTTTACGTGAAAGGGTACCAGTCTTGTCGGGGATTGGGAACCCTTCGCGAGAATGTCCAAAGTTTCAGCAAGATTTCCAAAATGTTGAAAGGAACTCGAAACATGTCAACCTTGGTTTTGAGAATCTCTCCCGGAGTTTGAGAGATTTGGACGTGAAAGGGTACCAGTCTTGTCGGGGATTGGGAACCCTTCGCCAGAATGTCCAAAGTTTCAGCGGGATTTCCAAAATGTTGAAAGGAACTCGAAACATGTCAACCTTGGTTTTGAGAATCTCTCCCGGAGTTTGAGAGATTTGGAAGTGAAAGGGTACCAGTCTTTTCGGGGATTGGGAACCCTTCGCGAGAATGTCCAAGGTTTCAGCGGGATTTCCAAACTGTTGAGAGGGACTCGAAACATGTCAACCTTGGTTTTGAGAATCTCTCCCGGAGTTTGAGAGATTTGGACGTGAAAGGGTACCAGTCTTGTCGGGGATTGGGAACCCTTCGCGAGAATGTCCAAAGTTTCAGCAGGATTTCCAAAATGTTGAGAGGAACTCGAAACATGTCAACCTTGGTTTTGAGAATCTCTCCCGGAGTTTGAGAGATTTGGACGTGAAAGGGTACCAGTCTTGTCGGGGATTGGGAAGCCTTCGCGAGAATGTCCAAAGTTTCAGCGGGATTTCCAAAATGTTGAGAGGAACTCGAAACATGTCAACCTTGGTTTTGAGAATCTCTCCCGGAGTTTGAGAGATTTGGACGTGAAAGGGTACCAGTCTTGTCGGGGATTGGGAACCCTTCGCGAGAATGTCCAAAGTTTCAGCAAGATTTCCAAAATGTTGAAAGGAACTCGAAACATGTCAACCTCGGTTTTGAGAATCTCTCCCGGAGTTTGAGAGATTTGGACGTGAAAGGGTACCAGTCTTGTCGGGGATCGGGAACCCTTCGCGAGAATGTCCAAAGTTTCAGCGGGATTTCTAAAATGTTGAGAGGAACTCGAAACATGTCAACCTTGGTTTTGCGAATCTCTCCCGGAGTTTGAGAGATTTGGACGTGAAAGGGTACCAGTCTTGTCGGGGATCGGGAACCCTTCGCGAGAATGTCCAAAGTTTCAGCAGGATTTACAAAATGTTGAGAGGAACTCGAAACATGTCAACCTTGGTTTTGAGAATCTCTCCCGGATTTTGAGAGATTTGGACATGAAAGGGTACCAGTCTTGTCGGGGATTGGGAACCCGTCGCCAGAATGTCCAGAGTTTCAGCGGGATTTCCAAACTGTTGAGAGGGACTCGAAACATGTCAACCTTGGTTTTGAGAATCTCTCCCGGAGTTTGAGAGATTTGGACGTGAAAGGGTACCAGTCTTGTCGGGGATTGGGAACCCTTCGCGAGAATGTCCAAAGTTTCAGCGGGATTTCCAAAATGTTGAGAGGAACTCGAAACATGTCAACCTTGGTTTTGAGAATCTCTCCCGGAGTTTGAGAGATTTGGACGTGAAAGGGTACCAGTCTTGTCGGGGATTGGGAACCCTTCGCGAGAATGTCCAAAGTTTCAGCAAGATTTCCAAAATGTTGAAAGGAACTCGAAACATGTCAACCTCGGTTTTGAGAATCTCTCCCGGAGTTTGAGAGATTTGGACGTGAAAGGGTACCAGTCTTGTCGGGGATTGGGAACCCTTCGCGAGAATGTCCAAAGTTTCAGCAAGATTTCCAAAATGTTGAAAGGAACTCGAAACATGTCAACCTCGGTTTTGAGAATCTCTCCCGGAGTTTGAGAGATTTGGACGTGAAAGGGTACCAGTCTTGTCGGGGATTGGGAACCCTTCGCGAGAATGTCCAAAGTTTCAGCGGGATTTCTAAAATGTTGAGAGGAACTCGAAACATGTCAACCTTGGTTTTGCGAATCTCTCCCGGATTTTGAGAGATTTGGACATGAAAGGGTACCAGTCTTGTCGGGGATTGGGAACCCTTCGCGAGAATGTCCAAAGTTTCAGCAGGATTTACAAAATGTTGAGAGGAACTCGAAACATGTCAACCTTGGTTTTGAGAATCTCTCCCGGAGTTTGAGAGATTTGGACGTGAAAGGGTACCAGTCTTGTCGGGGATTGGGAACCCTTCGCCAGAATGTCCAAAGTTTCAGCGGGATTTCCAAACTGTTGAGAGGAACTCGAAACATGTCAACCTTGTTTTTGAGAATCTCTCCCGGAGTTTGAGAGATTTGGACGTGAAAGGGTACCAGTCTTGTCGGGGATTGGGAACCCTTCGCCAGAATGTCCAAAGTTTCAGCGGGATTTCCAAAATGTTGAGAGGAACTCGAAACATGTCAACCTTGGTTTTGAGAATCTCTCCCGGAGTTTGAGAGATTTGGACGTGAAAGGGTACCAGTCTTGTCGGGGATTGGGAACCCTTCGCGAGAATGTCCAAAGTTTCAGCGGGATTTCCAAAATGTTGAGAGGAACTCGAAACATGTCAACCTTGGTTTTGAGAATCTCTCCCGGAGTTTGAGAGATTTGGACGTGAAAGGGTACCAGTCTTGTCGGGGATTGGGAACCCTTCGCGAGAATGTCCAAAGTTTCAGCAAGATTTCCAAAATGTTGAAAGGAACTCGAAACATGTCAACCTCGGTTTTGAGAATCTCTCCCGGAGTTTGAGAGATTTGGACGTGAAAGGGTACCAGTCTTGTCGGGGATCGGGAACCCTTCGCGAGAATGTCCAAAGTTTCAGCGGGATTTCTAAAATGTTGAGAGGAACTCGAAACATGTCAACCTTGGTTTTGCGAATCTCTCCCGGAGTTTGAGAGATTTGGACGTGAAAGGGTACCAGTCTTGTCGGGGATCGGGAACCCTTCGCGAGAATGTCCAAAGTTTCAGCAGGATTTACAAAATGTTGAGAGGAACTCGAAACATGTCAACCTTGGTTTTGAGAATCTCTCCCGGATTTTGAGAGATTTGGACATGAAAGGGTACCAGTCTTGTCGGGGATTGGGAACCCGTCGCCAGAATGTCCAGAGTTTCAGCGGGATTTCCAAACTGTTGAGAGGGACTCGAAACATGTCAACCTTGGTTTTGAGAATCTCTCCCGGAGTTTGAGAGATTTGGACGTGAAAGGGTACCAGTCTTGTCGGGGATTGGGAACCCTTCACGAGAATGTCCAAAGTTTCAGCGGGATTTCCAAAATGTTGAGAGGAACTCGAAACATGTCAACCTTGGTTTTGAGAATCTCTCCCGGAGTTTGAGAGATTTGGACGTGAAAGGGTACCAGTCTTGTCGGGGATTGGGAACCCTTCGCGAGAATGTCCAAAGTTTCAGCAAGATTTCCAAAATGTTGAAAGGAACTCGAAACATGTCAACCTCGGTTTTGAGAATCTCTCCCGGAGTTTGAGAGATTTGGACGTGAAAGGGTACCAGTCTTGTCGGGGATTGGGAACCCTTCGCGAGAATGTCCAAAGTTTCAGCAAGATTTCCAAAATGTTGAAAGGAACTCGAAACATGTCAACCTCGGTTTTGAGAATCTCTCCCGGAGTTTGAGAGATTTGGACGTGAAAGGGTACCAGTCTTGTCGGGGATTGGGAACCCTTCGCGAGAATGTCCAAAGTTTCAGCGGGATTTCTAAAATGTTGAGAGGAACTCGAAACATGTCAACCTTGGTTTTGCGAATCTCTCCCGGATTTTGAGAGATTTGGACATGAAAGGGTACCAGTCTTGTCGGGGATTGGGAACCCTTCGCGAGAATGTCCAAAGTTTCAGCAGGATTTACAAAATGTTGAGAGGAACTCGAAACATGTCAACCTTGGTTTTGAGAATCTCTCCCGGAGTTTGAGAGATTTGGACGTGAAAGGGTACCAGTCTTGTCGGGGATTGGGAACCCTTCGCCAGAATGTCCAAAGTTTCAGCGGGATTTCCAAACTGTTGAGAGGAACTCGAAACATGTCAACCTTGTTTTTGAGAATCTCTCCCGGAGTTTGAGAGATTTGGACGTGAAAGGGTACCAGTCTTGTCGGGGATTGGGAACCCTTCGCCAGAATGTCCAAAGTTTCAGCGGGATTTCCAAAATGTTGAGAGGAACTCGAAACATGTCAACCTTGGTTTTGAGAATCTCTCCCGGAGTTTGAGAGATTTGGACGTGAAAGGGTACCAGTCTTGTCGGGGATTGGGAACCCTTCGCGAGAATGTCCAAAGTTTCAGCGGGATTTCCAAAATGTTGAAAGGAACTCGAAACATGTCAACCTTGGTTTTGAGAATCTCTCCCGGAGTTTGAGAGATTTGGACGTGAAAGGGTACCAGTCTTGTCGGGGATTGGGAACCCTTCGCGAGAATGTCCAAAGTTTCAGCGGGATTTCCAAAATGTTGAGAGGAACTCGAAACATGTCAACCTTGGTTTTGAGAATATCTCCCGGAGTTTGAGAGATTTGGACGTGAAAGGGTACCAGTCTTGTCGGGGATTGGGAACCCTTCGCCAGAATGTCCAAAGTTTCAGCGGGATTTCCAAACTGTTGAGAGGAACTCGAAACATGTCAACCTTGTTTTTGAGAATCTCTCCCGGAGTTTGAGAGATTTGGACGTGAAAGGGTACCAGTCTTGTCGGGGATTGGGAACCCTTCGCCAGAATGTCCAAAGTTTCAGCGGGATTTCCAAAATGTTGAGAGGAACTCGAAACATGTCAACCTTGGTTTTGAGAATCTCTCCCGGAGTTTGAGAGATTTGGACGTGAAAGGGTACCAGTCTTGTCGGGGATTGGGAACCCTTCGCGAGAATGTCCAAAGTTTCAGCGGGATTTCCAAAATGTTGAAAGGAACTCGAAACATGTCAACCTTGGTTTTGAGAATCTCTCCCGGAGTTTGAGAGATTTGGACGTGAAAGGGTACCAGTCTTGTCGGGGATTGGGAACCCTTCGCGAGAATGTCCAAAGTTTCAGCGGGATTTCCAAAATGTTGAGAGGAACTCGAAACATGTCAACCTTGGTTTTGAGAATCTCTCCCGGAGTTTGAGAGATTTGGACGTGAAAGGGTACCAGTCTTGTCGGGGATTGGGAACCCTTCGCGAGAATGTCCAAAGTTTCAGCAAGATTTCCAAAATGTTGAAAGGAACTCGAAACATGTCAACCTTGGTTTTGAGAATCTCTCCCGGAGTTTGAGAGATTTGGACGTGAAAGGGTACCAGTCTTGTCGGGGATTGGGAACCCTTCGCGAGAATGTCCAAAGTTTCAGCGGGATTTCTAAAATGTTGAGAGGAACTCGAAACATGTCAACCTTGGTTTTGAGAATCTCTCCAGGAGTTTGAGAGATTTGGACGTGAAAGGGTACCAGTCTTGTCGGGGATTGGGAACCGTTCGCCAGAATGTCAAAGTTTCAGCGGGATTTCCAAACTGTTGAAAGGAACTCGAAACATGTCAACCTTGGTTTTGAGAATCTCTCCCGGAGTTTGAGAGATTTGGACGTGAAAGGCTACCAGTCTTGTCGGGGATTGGGAACCCTTCACCAGAATGTCCAAGGTTTCAGCGGGATTTCCAAAATGTTGAGAGGAACTCGAAACATGTCAGCCTTGGTTTTGAGAATCTCTCCCGGAGTTTGAGAGATTTGGACGTGAAAGGGTACCAGTCTTGTCGGGGATTGGGAACCATTCGCCAGAATGTCCAAAGTTTCAGCGGGATTTCCAAAATGTTGAGAGGAACTCGAAACATGTCAACTTTGGTTTTGAGAATCTCTCCCGGAGTTTGAGACATTTGGACGTGAAAGGGTACCAGTCTTGTCGGGGATTGGGAACCCTTCGCGAGAATGTCCAAAGTTTCAGCGGGATTTCCAAAATGTTGAGAGGAACTCGAAACATGTCAACCTTGGTTTTGAGAATCTCTCCCGGAGTTTGAGAGATTTCTACGTGAAAGGGTACCAGTCTTGTCGGGGATTGGGAACCCTTCGCGAGAATGTCCAAAGTTTCAGCGGGATTTCCAAAATGTTGAAAGGAACTCGAAACATGTCAACCTTGGTTTTGAGAATCTCTCCCGGAGTTTGAGAGATTTGGACGTGAAAGGGTACCAGTCTTGTCGGGGATGGGGAACCCTTCGCGAGAATGTCCAAAGTTTCAGCGGGATTTCCAAAATGTTGAAAGGAACTCGAAACATGTCAACCTTGGTTTTGAGAATCTCTCCCGGAGTTTGAGAGATTTGGACGTGAAAGGGTACCAGTCTTGTCGGGGATTGGGAACCCTTCACCAGAATGTCCAAAGTTTCAGCGGGATTTCCAAACTGTTGAGAGGAACTCGAAACATGTCAACCTTGGTTTTGAGAATCTCTCTCGGAGTTTGAGAGATTTGGACGTGAAAGGGTACCAGTCTTGTCGGGGATTGGGAACCCTTCGCCAGAATGTCCAAAGTTTCAGCGGGATTTCCAAAATGTTGAAAGGAACTCGAAACATATCAACCTCGGTTTTGAGAATCTCTCCCGGAGTTTGAGAGATTTGGACGTGAAAGGCTACCAGTCTTGTCGGGGATTGGGAACCCTTCGCGAGAATGTCCAAAGTTTCAGCGGGATTTCCAAAATGTTCAAAGGAACTTGAAACATGTCAACCTTGGTTTTGAGAATCTCTCCCGGAGCTTGAGAGATTTGGACGTGAAAGGGTACCAGTCTTGTCGGGGATTGGGAACCCTTCGCGAGAATGTCCAAAGTTTCAGCGTGATTTCCAAAATGTTGAAAGGAACTCGAAACATGTCAACCTTGGTTTTGAGAATCTCTCCCGGAGTTTGAGAGATTTATACGTGAAAGGGTACCAGTCTTGTCGGGGATTGGGAACCCTTCGCGAGAATGTCCAAAGTTTCAGCAGGATTTCCAAAATGTTGAGAGGAACTCGAAACATGTCAACCTCGGTTTTGAGAATCTCTCCCGGAGTTTGAGAGATTTGGACGTGAAAGGGTACCAGTCTTGTCGGGGATTGGGAACCCTTCACCAGAATGTCCAAAGTTTCAGCGGGATTTCCAAAATGTTGAGAGGAACTCGAAACATGTCAGCCTTGGTTTTGAGAATCTCTCCCGGAGTTTGAGAGATTTGGACGTGAAAGGGTACCAGTCTTGTCGGGGATTGGGAACCCTTCACCAGAATGTCCAAAGTTTCAGCGGGATTTCCAAAATGTTGAGAGGAACTCGAAACATGTCAACCTTGGTTTTGAGAATCTCTCCCGGAGTTTGAGAGATTTGGACGTGAAAGGGTACCAGTCTTGTCGGGGATTGGGAACCCTTCGCCAGAATGTCCAAAGTTTCAGCGGGATTTCCAAACTGTTGAGAGGAACTCGAAACATGTCAACCTTGGTTTTGAGAATCTCTCCCGGAGTTTGAGAGATTTGGACGTGAAAGGGTACCAGTCTTGTCGGGGATTGGGAACCCTTTGCCAGAATGACCAAAGTTTCAGCGGGATTTCCAAAATGTTGAGAGGAACTCGAAACATGTCAACCTCGGTTTTGAGAATCTCTCCCGGAGTTTGAGAGATTTGGACGTGAAAGGGTACCAGTCTTGTCGGGGATTGGGAACCATTCGCCAGAATGTCCAAAGTTTCAGCGGGATTTCCAATATGTTGAGAGGAACTCGAAACATGTCAACCTCGGTTTTGAGAATCTCTCCCGGAGTTTGAGAGATTTGGACGTGAAAGGGTACCAGTCTTGTCGGGGATTGGGAACCCTTCGCGAGAATGTCCAAAGTTTCAGCAAGATTTCCAAAATGTTGAAAGGAACTCGAAACATGTCAACCTCGGTTTTGAGAATCTCTCCCGGAGTTTGAGAGATTTGGACGTGAAAGGGTACCAGTCTTGTCGGGGATTGGGAACCCTTCGCGAGAATGTCCAAAGTTTCAGCGGGATTTCTAAAATGTTGAGAGGAACTCGAAACATGTCAACCTTGGTTTTGAGAATCTCTCCCGGAGTTTGAGAGATTTGGACGTGAAAGGGTACCAGTCTTGTCGGGGATTGGGAACCATTCACCAGAATGTCCAAAGTTTCAGCGGGATTTCCAAAATGTTGAGAGGAACTCGAAACATGTCAGCTTTGGTTTTGAGAATCTCTCCCGGAGTTTGAGAGATTTGGACGTGAAAGGGTACCAGTCTTGTCGGGGATTGGGAACCCTTCGCGAGAATGTCCAAAGTTTCAGCGGGATTTCCAAAATGTTGAGAGGAACTCGAAACATGTCAACCTTGGTTTTGAGAATCTCTCCCGGAGTTTGACAGATTTGGACGTGAAAGGGTACCAGTCTTGTCGGGGATTGGGAACCCTTCGCCAGAATGTCCAAAGTTTCAGCGGGATTTCCAAAATGTTGAAAGGAACTCGAAACATGTCAACCTTGGTTTTGAGAATCTCTCCCGGAGTCTGAGAGATTTGGACGTGAAAGGGTACCAGTCTTGTCGGGGATTGGGAACCCTTCGCGAGAATGTCCAAAGTTTCAGCGGGATTTCCAAAATGTTGAAAGGAACTCGAAACATGTCAACCTTGGTTTTGAGAATCTATCCCGGATTTTGAGAGATTTGGACGTGAAAGGGTACCAGTCTTGTCGGGGATTGGGAACCCTTCACCAGAATGTCCAAAGTTTCAGCGGGATTTCCAAAATGTTGAGAGGAACTCGAAACATGTCAACCTTGGTTTTGAGAATCTCTCTCGGAGTTTGAGAGATTTGGACGTGAAAGGGTACCAGTCTTGTCGGGGATTGGGAACCCTTCGCGAGAATGTCCAAAGTTTCAGCGGGATTTCCAAAATGTTGAAAGGAACTCGAAACATATCAACCTCGGTTTTGAGAATCTCTCCCGGAGTTTGAGAGATTTCTACGTGAAAGGGTACCAGTCTTGTCGGGGATTGGGAACCCTTCGCGAGAATGTCCAAAGTTTCAGCGGGATTTCCAAAATGTTGAGAGGAACTTGAAACATGTCAACCTTGGTTTTGAGAATCTCTCCCGGAGTTTGAGAGATTTGGACGTGAAAGGGTACCAGTCTTGTCGGGGATTGGGAACCCTTCGCGAGAATGTCCAAAGTTTCAGCGGGATTTCCAAAATGTTGAAAGGAACTCGAAACATGTCAACCTTGGTTTTGAGAATCTCTCCCGGAGTTTGAGAGATTTGGACGTGAAAGGGTACCAGTCTTGTCGGGGATTGGGAACCCTTCGCGAGAATGTCCAAAGTTTCAGCGGGATTTCCAAAATGTTGAGAGGAACTCGAAACATGTCAACCTCGGTTTTGAGAATCTCTCCCGGAGTTTGAGAGATTTGGACGTGAAAGGGTACCAGTCTTGTCGGGGATTGGGAACCTTTCACCAGAATGTCCAAAGTTTCAGCGGGATTTCCAAAATGTTGAGAGGAACTCGAAACATGTCAGCCTTGGTTTTGAGAATCTCTCCCGGAGTTTGAGAGATTTGGACGTGAAAGGGTACCAGTCTTGTCGGGGATTGGGAACCCTTCACCAGAATGTCCAAAGTTTCAGCGGGATTTCCAAAATGTTGAGAGGAACTTGAAACATGTCAACCTTGGTTTTGAGAATCTCTCCCGGAGTTTGAGAGATTTGGACGTGAAAGGGTACCAGTCTTGTCGGGGATTGGGAACCCTTCGCGAGAATGTCCAAAGTTTCAGCGGGATTTCCAAAATGTTGAGAGGAACTCGAAGCATGTCAGCCTTGGTTTCGAGAATCTCTCCCGGAGTTTGAGAGATTTGGACGTGAAAGGGTACCAGTCTTGTCGGGGATTGGGAACCCTTCGCGAGAATGTCCAAAGTTTCAGCGGGATTTCCAAAATGTTGAGAGGAACTCGAAACATGTCAACCTCGGTTTTGAGAATCTCTCCCGGAGTTTGAGAGATTTGGACGTGAAAGGGTACCAGTCTTGTCGGGGATTGGGAACCCTTCGCGAGAATGTCCAAAGTTTCAGCGGGATTTCCAAAATGTTGAAAGCAACTCGAAACATGTCAACCTTGGTTTTGAGAATCTCTCCCGGAGTTTGAGAGATTTGGACGTGAAAGGGTACCAGTCTTGTCGGGGATTGGGAACCCTTCACCAGAATGTCCAAAGTTTCAGCGGGATTTCCAAAATGTTGAGAGGAACTCGAAACATGTCAACCTTGGTTTTGAGAATCTCTCCCGGAGTTTGAGAGATTTCTACGTGAAAGGGTACCAGTCTTGTCGGGGATTGGGAACCCTTCGCCAGAATGTCCAAAGTTTCAGCGGGATTTCCAAAATGTTGAAAGGAACTCGAAACATGTCAACCTTGGTTTTGAGAATCTCTCCCGGAGTTTGAGAGATTTGGACGTGAAAGGGTACCAGTCTTGTCGGGGATTGGGAACCCTTCGCGAGAATGTCCAAAGTTTCAGCGGGATTTCCAAAATGTTGAAAGGAACTCGAAACATATCAACCTCGGTTTTGAGAATCTCTCCCGGAGTTTGAGAGATTTGGACGTGAAAGGCTACCAGTCTTGTCGGGGATTGGGAACCCTTCGCGAGAATGTCCAAAGTTTCAGCGGGATTTCCAAAATGTTGAGAGGAACTTGAAACATGTCAACCTTAGTTTTGAGAATCTCTCCCGGAGTTTGAGAGATTTGGACGTGAAAGGGTACCAGTCTTGTCGGGGATTGGGAACCCTTCACCAGAATGTCCAAAGTTTCAGCGGGATTTCCAAAATGTTGAGAGGAACTCGAAACATGTCAACCTTGGTTTTGAGAATCTCTCCCGGAGTTTGAGAGATTTGGACGTGAAAGGGTACCAGTCTTGTCGGGGATTGGGAACCCTTCACCAGAATGTCCAAAGTTTCAGCGGGATTTCCAAAATGTTGAGAGGAACTCGAAACATGTCAACCTTGGTTTTGAGAATCTCTCTCGGAGTTTGAGAGATTTGGACGTGAAAGGGTACCAGTCTTGTCGGGGATTGGGAACCCTTCGCGAGAATGTCCAAAGTTTCAGCGGGATTTCCAAAATGTTGAAAGGAACTCGAAACATATCAACCTCGGTTTTGAGAATCTCTCCCGGAGTTTGAGAGATTTCTACGTGAAAGGGTACCAGTCTTGTCGGGGATTGGGAACCCTTCGCGAGAATGTCCAAAGTTTCAGCGGGATTTCCAAAATGTTGAGAGGAACTTGAAACATGTCAACCTTGGTTTTGAGAATCTCTCCCGGAGTTTGAGAGATTTGGACGTGAAAGGGTACCAGTCTTGTCGGGGATTGGGAACCCTTCGCGAGAATGTCCAAAGTTTCAGCGGGATTTCCAAAATGTTGAGAGGAACTCGAAACATGTCAACCTCGGTTTTGAGAATCTCTCCCGGAGTTTGAGAGATTTGGACGTGAAAGGGTACCAGTCTTGTCGGGGATTGGGAACCTTTCACCAGAATGTCCAAAGTTTCAGCGGGATTTCCAAAATGTTGAGAGGAACTCGAAACATGTCAGCCTTGGTTTTGAGAATCTCTCCCGGAGTTTGAGAGATTTGGACGTGAAAGGGTACCAGTCTTGTCGGGGATTGGGAACCCTTCACCAGAATGTCCAAAGTTTCAGCGGGATTTCCAAAATGTTGAGAGGAACTCGAAACATGTCAACCTTGGTTTTGAGAATCTCTCCCGGAGTTTGAGAGATTTGGACGTGAAAGGGTACCAGTCTTGTCGGGGATTGGGAACCCTTCGCCAGAATGTCCAAAGTTTCAGCGGGATTTCCAAAATGTTGAAAGGAACTCGAAACATGTCAACCTTGGTTTTGAGAATCTCTCCCGGAGTTTGAGAGATTTGGACGTGAAAGGGTACCAGTCTTGTCGGGGATTGGGAACCCTTCGCGAGAATGTCCAAAGTTTCAGCGGGATTTCCAAAATGTTGAAAGGAACTCAAAACATGTCAACCTTGGTTTTGAGAATCTCTCCCGGAGTTTGAAGATTTGGACGTGAAAGGGTACCAGTCTTGTCGGGGATTGGGAACCCTTCGCCAGAATGTCCAAAGTTTCAGCGGGATTTCCAAAATGTTGAGAGGAACTCGAAACATGTCAACCTTGGTTTTGAGAATCTCTCCCGGAGTTTGAGAGATTTGGACGTGAAAGGGTACCAGTCTTGTCGGGGATTGGGAACCCTTCGCGAGAATGTCCAAAGTTTCAGCGGGATTTCCAAAATGTTGAAAGGAACTCGAAACATGTCAACCTTGGTTTTGAGAATCTCTCCCGGAGTTTGAGAGATTTGGACGTGAAAGGGTACCAGTCTTGTCGGGGATTGGGAACCCTTCGCGAGAATGTCCAAAGTTTCAGCGGGATTTCCAAAATGTTGAGAGGAACTCGAAACATGTCAACCTTGGTTTTGAGAATCTCTCCCGGAGTTTGAGAGATTTGGACGTGAAAGGGTACCAGTCTTGTCGGGGATTGGGAACCCTTCGCGAGAATGTCCAAAGTTTCAGCGGGATTTCCAAAATGTTGAAAGGAACTCGAAACATATCAACCTCGGTTTTGAGAATCTCTCCCGGAGTTTGAGAGATTTGGACGTGAAAGGGTACCAGTCTTGTCGGGGATTGGGAACCCTTCGCGAGAATGTCCAAAGTTTCAGCGGGATTTCCAAAATGTTGAGAGGAACTCGAAACATGTCAACCTTGGTTTTGAGAATCTCTCCCGGAGTTTGAGAGATTTGGACGTGAAAGGGTACCAGTCTTGTCGGGGATTGGGAACCCTTCGCGAGAATGTCCAAAGTTTCAGCGGGATTTCTAAAATGTTGAGAGGAACTCGAAACATGTCAACCTTGGTTTTGAGAATCTCTCCCGGAGTTTGAGAGATTTGGACGTGAAAGGGTACCAGTCTTGTCGGGGATTGGGAACCGTTCGCCAGAATGTCAAAGTTTCAGCGGGATTTCCAAACTGTTGAGAGGAACTCGAAACATGTCAGCCTTGGTTTTGAGAATCTCTCCCGGAGTTTGAGAGATTTGGACGTGAAAGGCTACCAGTCTTGTCGGGGATTGGGAACCCTTCACCAGAATGTCCAAAGTTTCAGCGGGATTTCCAAAATGTTGAGAGGAACTCGAAACATGTCAGCCTTGGTTTTGAGAATCTCTCCCGGAGTTTGAGAGATTTGGACGTGAAAGGGTACCAGTCTTGTCGGGGATTGGGAACCATTCGCCAGAATGTCCAAAGTTTCAGGGGGATTTCCAAAATGTTGAGAGGAACTCGAAACATGTCAACTTTGGTTTTGAGAATCTCTCCCGGAGTTTGAGAGATTTGGACGTGAAAGGGTAGCAGTCTTGTCGGGGATTGGGAACCCTTCGCGAGAATGTCCAAAGTTTCAGCGGGATTTCCAAAATGTTGAGAGGAACTCGAAACATGTCAACCTTGGTTTTGAGAATCTCTCCCGGAGTTTGAGAGATTTCTACGTGAAAGGGTACCAGTCTTGTCGGGGATTGGGAACCCTTCGCGAGAATGTCCAAAGTTTCAGCGGGATTTCCAAAATGTTGAAAGGAACTCGAAACATGTCAACCTTGGTTTTGAGAATCTCTCCCGGAGTTTGAGAGATTTGGACGTGAAAGGGTACCAGTCTTGTCGGGGATGGGGAACCCTTCGCGAGAATGTCCAAAGTTTCAGCGGGATTTCCAAAATGTTGAAAGGAACTCGAAACATGTCAACCTTGGTTTTGAGAATCTCTCCCGGAGTTTGAGAGATTTGGACGTGAAAGGGTACCAGTCTTGTCGGGGATTGGGAACCCTTCACCAGAATGTCCAAAGTTTCAGCGGGATTTCCAAACTGTTGAGAGGAACTCGAAACATGTCAACCTTGGTTTTGAGAATCTCTCTCGGAGTTTGAGAGATTTGGACGTGAAAGGGTACCAGTCTTGTCGGGGATTGGGAACCCTTCGCCAGAATGTCCAAAGTTTCAGCGGGATTTCCAAAATGTTGAAAGGAACTCGAAACATATCAACCTCGGTTTTGAGAATCTCTCCCGGAGTTTGAGAGATTTGGACGTGAAAGGCTACCAGTCTTGTCGGGGATTGGGAACCCTTCGCGAGAATGTCCAAAGTTTCAGCGGGATTTCCAAAATGTTGAGAGGAACTTGAAACATGTCAACCTTGGTTTTGAGAATCTCTCCCGGAGCTTGAGAGATTTCGACGTGAAAGGGTACCAGTCTTGTCGGGGATTGGGAACCCTTCGCGAGAATGTCCAAAGTTTCAGCGTGATTTCCAAAATGTTGAAAGGAACTCGAAACATGTCAACCTTGGTTTTGAGAATCTCTCCCGGAGTTTGAGAGATTTATACGTGAAAGGGTACCAGTCTTGTCGGGGATTGGGAACCCTTCGCGAGAATGTCCAAAGTTTCAGCAGGATTTCCAAAATGTTGAGAGGAACTCGAAACATGTCAACCTCGGTTTTGAGAATCTCTCCCGGAGTTTGAGAGATTTGGACGTGAAAGGGTACCAGTCTTGTCGGGGATTGGGAACCCTTCACCAGAATGTCCAAAGTTTCAGCGGGATTTCCAAAATGTTGAGAGGAACTCGAAACATGTCAGCCTTGGTTTTGAGAATCTCTCCCGGAGTTTGAGAGATTTGGACGTGAAAGGGTACCAGTCTTGTCGGGGATTGGGAACCCTTCGCGAGAATGTCCAAAGTTTCAGCGGGATTTCCAAACTGTTGAGAGGAACTCGAAACATGTCAACCTTGGTTTTGAGAATCTCTCCCGGAGTTTGAGAGATTTGGACGTGAAAGGGTACCAGTCTTGTCGGGGATTGGGAACCCTTCGCCAGAATGTCCAAAGTTTCAGCGGGATTTCCAAAATGTTGAGAGGAACTCGAAACATGTCAACCTTGGTTTTGAGAATCTCTCCCGGAGTTTGAGAGATTTGGACGTGAAAGGGTACCAGTCTTGTCGGGGATTGGGAACCCTTTGCCAGAATGACCAAAGTTTCAGCGGGATTTCCAAAATGTTGAGAGGAACTCGAAACATGTCAACCTCGGTTTTGAGAATCTCTCCCGGAGTTTGAGAGATTTGGACGTGAAAGGGTACCAGTCTTGTCGGGGATTGGGAACCATTCGCCAGAATGTCCAAAGTTTCAGCGGGATTTCCAATATGTTGAGAGGAACTCGAAACATGTCAACCTCGGTTTTGAGAATCTCTCCCGGAGTTTGAGAGATTTGGACGTGAAAGGGTACCAGTCTTGTCGGGGATTGGGAACCCTTCGCGAGAATGTCCAAAGTTTCAGCAAGATTTCCAAAATGTTGAAAGGAACTCGAAACATGTCAACCTCGGTTTTGAGAATCTCTCCCGGAGTTTGAGAGATTTGGACGTGAAAGGGTACCAGTCTTGTCGGGGATTGGGAACCCTTCGCGAGAATGTCCAAAGTTTCAGCGGGATTTCTAAAATGTTGAGAGGAACTCGAAACATGTCAACCTTGGTTTTGAGAATCTCTCCCGGAGTTTGAGAGATTTGGACGTGAAAGGGTACCAGTCTTGTTGGGGATTGGGAACCATTCGCCAAAATGTCCAAAGTTTCAGCGGGATTTCCAAAATGTTGAGAGGAACTCGAAACATGTCAGCTTTGGTTTTGAGAATCTCTCCCGGAGTTTGAGAGATTTGGACGTGAAAGGGTACCAGTCTTGTCGGGGATTGGGAACCCTTCGCGAGAATGTCCAAAGTTTCAGCGGGATTTCCAAAATGTTGAGAGGAACTCGAAACATGTCAACCTTGGTTTTGAGAATCTCTCCCGGAGTTTGACAGATTTGGACGTGAAAGGGTACCAGTCTTGTCGGGGATTGGGAACCCTTCGCCAGAATGTCCAAAGTTTCAGCGGGATTTCCAAAATGTTGAAAGGAACTCGAAACATGTCAACCTTGGTTTTGAGAATCTCTCCCGGAGTCTGAGAGATTTGGACGTGAAAGGGTACCAGTCTTGTCGGGGATTGGGAACCCTTCGCGAGAATGTCCAAAGTTTCAGCGGGATTTCCAAAATGTTGAAAGGAACTCGAAACATGTCAACCTTGGTTTTGAGAATCTCTCCCGGAGTTTGAGAGATTTGGACGTGAAAGGGTACCAGTCTTGTCGGGGATTGGGAACCCTTCACCAGAATGTCCAAAGTTTCAGCGGGATTTCCAAAATGTTGAGAGGAACTCGAAACATGTCAACCTTGGTTTTGAGAATCTCTCTCGGAGTTTGAGAGATTTGGACGTGAAAGGGTACCAGTCTTGTCGGGGATTGGGAACCCTTCGCGAGAATGTCCAAAGTTTCAGCGGGATTTCCAAAATGTTGAAAGGAACTCGAAACATATCAACCTCGGTTTTGAGAATCTCTCCCGGAGTTTGAGAGATTTCTACGTGAAAGGCTACCAGTCTTGTCGGGGATTGGGAACCCTTCGCGAGAATGTCCAAAGTTTCAGCGGGATTTCCAAAATGTTGAGAGGAACTTGAAACATGTCAACCTTGGTTTTGAGAATCTCTCCCGGAGTTTGAGAGATTTGGACGTGAAAGGGTACCAGTCTTGTCGGGGATTGGGAACCCTTCGCGAGAATGTCCAAAGTTTCAGCGGGATTTCCAAAATGTTGAAAGGAACTCGAAACATGTCAACCTTGGTTTTGAGAATCTCTCCCGGAGTTTGAGAGATTTGGACGTGAAAGGGTACCAGTCTTGTCGGGGATTGGGAACCCTTCGCGAGAATGTCCAAAGTTTCAGCGGGATTTCCAAAATGTTGAGAGGAACTCGAAACATGTCAACCTTGGTTTTGAGAATCTCTCCCGGAGTTTGAGAGATTTGGACGTGAAAGGGTACCAGTCTTGTCGGGGATTGGGAACCCTTCGCCAGAATGTCCAAAGTTTCAGCGGGATTTCCAAAATGTTGAAAGGAACTCGAAACATGTCAACCTTGGTTTTGAGAATCTCTCCCGGAGTTTGAGAGATTTGGACGTGAAAGGGTACCAGTCTTGTCGGGGATTGGGAACCCTTCGCGAGAATGTCCAAAGTTTCAGCGGGATTTCCAAAATGTTGAGAGGAACTCGAAACATGTCAACCTTGGTTTTGAGAATCTCTCCCGGAGTTTGAAGATTTGGACGTGAAAGGGTACCAGTCTTGTCGGGGATTGGGAACCCTTCGCCAGAATGTCCAAAGTTTCAGCGGGATTTCCAAAATGTTGAGAGGAACTCGAAACATGTCAACCTCGGTTTTGAGAATCTCTCCCGGAGTTTGAGAGATTTGGACGTGAAAGGGTACCAGTCTTGTCGGGGATTGGGAACCATTCGCCAGAATGTCCAAAGTTTCAGCGGGATTTCCAAAATGTTGAAAGGAACTCGAAGCATGTCAGCCTTGGTTTCGAGAATCTCTCCCGGAGTTTGAGAGATTTGGACGTGAAAGGGTACCAGTCTTGTCGGGGATTGGGAACCCTTCGCCAGAATGTCCAAAGTTTCAGCGGGATTTCCAAAATGTTGAAAGGAACTCGAAACATGTCAACCTTGGTTTTGAGAATCTCTCCCGGAGTCTGAGAGATTTGGACGTGAAAGGGTACCAGTCTTGTCGGGGATTGGGAACCCTTCGCGAGAATGTCCAAAGTTTCAGCGGGATTTCCAAAATGTTGAAAGGAACTCGAAACATGTCAACCTTGGTTTTGAGAATCTCTCCCGGAGTTTGAGAGATTTGGACGTGAAAGGGTACCAGTCTTGTCGGGGATTGGGAACCCTTCACCAGAATGTCCAAAGTTTCAGCGGGATTTCCAAAATGTTGAGAGGAACTCGAAACATGTCAACCTTGGTTTTGAGAATCTCTCCCGGAGTTTGAGAGATTTGGACGTGAAAGGGTACCAGTCTTGTCGGGGATTGGGAACCCTTCGCGAGAATGTCCAAAGTTTCAGCGGGATTTCCAAAATGTTGAAAGGAACTGGAAACATGTCAACCTTGGTTTTGAGAATCTCTCCCGGAGTTTGAGAGATTTGGACGTGAAAGGGTACCAGTCTTGTCGGGGATTGGGAACCCTTCGCGAGAATGTCCAAAGTTTCAGCGGGATTTCCAAAATGTTGAGAGGAACTCGAAACATGTCAACCTCGGTTTTGAGAATCTCTCCCGGAGTTTGAGAGATTTGGACGTGAAAGGGTACCAGTCTTGTCGGGGATTGGGAACCCTTCGCCAGAATGTCCAAAGTTTCAGCGGGATTTCCAAAATGTTGAGAGGAACTCGAAACATGTCAGCCTTGGTTTCGAGAATCTCTCCCGGAGTTTGAGAGATTTGGACGTGAAAGGGTACCAGTCTTGTCGGGGATTGGGAAGCCTTCGCGAGAATGTCCAAAGTTTCAGCAAGATTTCCAAAATGTTGAAAGGAACTCGAAACATGTCAACCTTGGTTTTGAGAATCTCTCCCGGAGTTTGAGAGATTTGGACGTGAAAGGGTACCAGTCTTGTCAGGGATTGGGAACCCTTCGCGAGAATGTCCAAAGTTTCAGCGGGATTTCCAAAATGTTGAAAGGAACTCGAAACATGTCAACCTTGGTTTTGAGAATCTCTCCCGGAGTTTGAGAGATTTGGACGTGAAAGGGTACCAGTCTTGTCGGGGATTGGGAACCCTTCGCCAGAATGTCCAAAGTTTCAGCGGGATTTCCAAAATGTTGAGAGGAACTCGAAACATGTCAACCTTGGTTTTGAGAATCTCTCCCGGAGTTTGAGAGATTTGGACGTGAAAGGGTACCAGTCTTGTCAGGGATTGGGAACCCTTCGCCAGAATGTCCAAAGTTTCAGCGGGATTTCCAGAATGTTGAAAGGAACTCGAAACATGTCAACCTTGGTTTTGAGAATCTCTCCCGGAGTTTGAGAGATTTGGACGTGAAAGGCTACCAGTCTTGTCGGGGATTGGGAACCCTTCGCCAGAATGTCCAAAGTTTCAGCGGGATTTCCAAAATGTTGAGAGGAACTCGAAACATGTCAACCTCGGTTTTGAGAATCTCTCCCGGAGTTTGAGAGATTTGGACGTGAAAGGGTACCAGTCTTGTTGGGGATTGGGAACCCTTCGCGAGAATGTCCAAAGTTTCAGCGGGATTTCCAAAATGTTGAAAGGAACTCGAAACATGTCAACCTCGGTTTTGAGAATCTCTCCCGGAGTTTGAGAGATTTGGACGTGAAAGGGTACCAGTCTTGTCGGGGATTGGGAACCCTTCGCCAGAATGTCCAAAGTTTCAGCGTGATTTCCAAAATGTTGAAAGGAACTCGAAACATGTCAACCTTGGTTTTGAGAATCTCTCCCGGAGTTTGAGAGATTTGGACGTGAAAGGGTACCAGTCTTGTCGGGGATTGGGAACCCTTCGCGAGAATGTCCAAAGTTTCAGCAGGATTTCCAAAATGTTGAGAGGAAATCGAAACATGTCAACCTCGGTTTTGAGAATCTCTCCCGGAGTTTGAGAGATTTGGACGTGAAAGGGTACCAGTCTTGTCGGGGATTGGGAACCCTTCACCAGAATGTCCAAAGTTTCAGCGGGATTTCCAAAATGTTGAGAGGAACTCGAAACATGTCAGCCTTGGTTTTGAGAATCTCTCCCGGAGTTTGACAGATTTGGACGTGAAAGGGTACCAGTCTTGTCGGGGATTGGGAACCCTTCACCAGAATGTCCAAAGTTTCAGCGGGATTTCCAAAATGTTGAGAGGAACTCGAAACATGTCAACCTCGGTTTTGAGAATCTCTCCCGGAGTTTGAGAGATTTGGAAGTGAAAGGGTACCAGTCTTGTCGGGGATTGGGAACCCTTCACCAGAATGTCCAAAGTTTCAGCGGGATTTCCAAAATGTTGAGAGGAACTCGAAACATGTCAGCCTTGGTTTTGAGAATCTCTCCCGGAGTTTGAGAGATTTGGACGTGAAAGGGTACCAGTCTTGTCGGGGATTGGGAACCCTTCACCAGAATGTCCAAAGTTTCAGCGGGATTTCCAAAATGTTGAGAGGAACTCGAAACATGTCAACCTTGGTTTTGATAATCTCTCCCGGGGTTTGAGAGATTTGGACGTGAAAGGGTACCAGTCATGTCGGGGATTGGGAACCCTTCGCCAGAATGTCCAAAGTTTCAGCGGGATTTCCAAAATGTTGAGAGGAACTCGAAACATGTCAACCTTGGTTTTGAGAATCTCTCCCGGAGTTTGAGAGATTTGGACGTGAAAGGGTACCAGTCTTGTCGGGGATTGGGAACCCTTCGCGAGAATGTCCAAAGTTTCAGCGGGATTTCCAAAATGTTGAGAGGAACTCGAAACATGTCAACCTTGGTTTTGAGAATCTCTCCCGGAGTTTGAGAGATTTGGACGTGAAAGGGTACCAGTCTTGTCGGGGATTGGGAACCCTTCGCCAGAATGTCCAAAGTTTCAGCGGGATTTCCAAAATGTTGAGAGGAACTCGAAACATGTCAACCTCGGTTTTGAGAATCTCTCCCGGAGTTTGAGAGATTTGGACGTGAAAGGGTACCAGTCTTGTCGGGGATTGGGAACCATTCGCCAGAATGTCCAAAGTTTCAGCGGGATTTCCAAAATGTTGAGAGGAACTCGAAACATGTCAGCCTTGGTTTCGAGAATCTCTCCCGGAGTTTGAGAGATTTGGACGTGAAAGGGTACCAGTCTTGTCGGGGATTGGGAACCCTTCGCGAGAATGTCCAAAGTTTCAGCAAGATTTCCAAAATGTTGAAAGGAACTCGAAACATGTCAACCTTGGTTTTGAGAATCTCTCCCGGAGTTTGAGAGATTTGGACGTGAAAGGGTACCAGTCTTGTCAGGGATTGGGAACCCTTCGCGAGAATGTCCAAAGTTTCAGCGGGATTTCCAAAATGTTGAAAGGAACTCGAAACATGTCAACCTTGGTTTTGAGAATCTCTCCCGGAGTTTGAGAGATTTGGACGTGAAAGGGTACCAGTCTTGTCGGGGATTGGGAACCCTTCGCCAGAATGTCCAAAGTTTCAGCGTGATTTCCAAAATGTTGAAAGGAACTCGAAACATGTCAACCTCGGTTTTGAGAATCTCTCCCGGAGTTTGAGAGATTTGGACGTGAAAGGGTACCAGTCTTGTCGGGGATTGGGAACCCTTCGCCAGAATGTCCAAAGTTTCAGCGGGATTTCCAAAATGTTGAAAGGAACTCGAAACATGTCAACCTTGGTTTTGAGAATCTCTCCCGGAGTTTGAGAGATTTGCACGTGAAAGGGTACCAGTCTTGTCGGGGATTGGGAACCCTTTCGCCAGAATGTCCAAAGTTTCAGCGGGATTTCCAAACTGTTGAGAGGAACTCGAAACATGTCAACCTTGGTTTTGAGAATCTCTCCCGGAGTTTGAGAGATTTGGACGTGAAAGGGTACCAGTCTTGTCGGGGATTGGGAACCCTTCGCCAGAATGTCCAAAGTTTCAGCGGGATTTCCAAAATGTTGAGAGGAACTCGAAACATGTCAACCTTGGTTTTGAGAATCTCTCCCGGAGTTTGAGAGATTTGGACGTGAAAGGGTACCAGTCTTGTCAGGGATTGGGAACCCTTCGCCAGAATGTCCAAAGTTTCAGCGGGATTTCCAGAATGTTGAAAGGAACTCGAAACATGTCAACCTTGGTTTTGAGAATCTCTCCCGGAGTTTGAGAGATTTGGACGTGAAAGGCTACCAGTCTTGTCGGGGATTGGGAACCCTTCGCCAGAATGTCCAAAGTTTCAGCGGGATTTCCAAAATGTTGAGAGGAACTCGAAACATGTCAACCTTGGTTTTGAGAATCTCTCCCGGAGTTTGAGAGATTTGGACGTGAAAGGGTACCAGTCTTGTTGGGGATTGGGAACCCTTCGCGAGAATGTCCAAAGTTTCAGCGGGATTTCCAAAATGTTGAAAGGAACTCGAAACATGTCAACCTTGGTTTTGAGAATCTCTCCCGGAGTTTGAGAGATTTGGACGTGAAAGGGTACCAGTCTTGTCGGGGATTGGGAACCCTTCGCGAGAATGTCCAAAGTTTCAGCAGGATTTCCAAAATGTTGAGAGGAACTCGAAACATGTCAACCTCGGTTTTGAGAATCTCTCCCGGAGTTTGAGAGATTTGGACGTGAAAGGGTACCAGTCTTGTCGGGGATTGGGAACCCTTCGCCAGAATGTCCAAAGTTTCAGCGGGATTTCCAAAATGTTGAGAGGAACTCGAAACATGTCAACCTTGGTTTTGAGAATCTCTCCCGGAGTTTGAGAGATTTGGACGTGAAAGGGTACCAGTCTTGTCAGGGATTGGGAACCCTTCGCGAGAATGTCCAAAGTTTCAGCGGGATTTCCAAAATGTTGAAAGGAACTCGAAACATGTCAACCTTGGTTTTGAGAATCTCTCCCGGAGTTTGAGAGATTTGGACGTGAAAGGGTACCAGTCTTGTCGGGGATTGGGAACCCTTCGCCAGAATGTCCAAAGTTTCAGCGTGATTTCCAAAATGTTGAAAGGAACTCGAAACATGTCAACCTCGGTTTTGAGAATCTCTCCCGGAGTTTGAGAGATTTGGACGTGAAAGGGTACCAGTCTTGTCGGGGATTGGGAACCCTTCGCCAGAATGTCCAAAGTTTCAGCGGGATTTCCAAAATGTTGAAAGGAACTCGAAACATGTCAACCTTGGTTTTGAGAATCTCTCCCGGAGTTTGAGAGATTTGCACGTGAAAGGGTACCAGTCTTGTCGGGGATTGGGAACCCTTTCGCCAGAATGTCCAAAGTTTCAGCGGGATTTCCAAACTGTTGAGAGGAACTCGAAACATGTCAACCTTGGTTTTGAGAATCTCTCCCGGAGTTTGAGAGATTTGGACGTGAAAGGGTACCAGTCTTGTCGGGGATTGGGAACCCTTCGCCAGAATGTCCAAAGTTTCAGCGGGATTTCCAAAATGTTGAGAGGAACTCGAAACATGTCAACCTTGGTTTTGAGAATCTCTCCCGGAGTTTGAGAGATTTGGACGTGAAAGGGTACCAGTCTTGTCAGGGATTGGGAACCCTTCGCCAGAATGTCCAAAGTTTCAGCGGGATTTCCAGAATGTTGAAAGGAACTCGAAACATGTCAACCTTGGTTTTGAGAATCTCTCCCGGAGTTTGAGAGATTTGGACGTGAAAGGCTACCAGTCTTGTCGGGGATTGGGAACCCTTCGCCAGAATGTCCAAAGTTTCAGCGGGATTTCCAAAATGTTGAGAGGAACTCGAAACATGTCAACCTTGGTTTTGAGAATCTCTCCCGGAGTTTGAGAGATTTGGACGTGAAAGGGTACCAGTCTTGTTGGGGATTGGGAACCCTTCGCGAGAATGTCCAAAGTTTCAGCGGGATTTCCAAAATGTTGAAAGGAACTCGAAACATGTCAACCTTGGTTTTGAGAATCTCTCCCGGAGTTTGAGAGATTTGGACGTGAAAGGGTACCAGTCTTGTCGGGGATTGGGAACCCTTCGCCAGAATGTCCAAAGTTTCAGCAGGATTTCCAAAATGTTGAGAGGAACTCGAAACATGTCAACCTTGGTTTTGAGAATCTCTCCCGGAGTTTGAGAGATTTGGACGTGAAAGGGTACCAGTCTTGTCGGGGATTGGGAACCCTTCGCCAGAATGTCCAAAGTTTCAGCGGGATTTCCAAAATGTTGAGAGGAACTCGAAACATGTCAACCTTGGTTTTGAGAATCTCTCCCGGAGTTTGAGAGATTTGGACGTGAAAGGGTACCAGTCTTGTCGGGGATTGGGAACCCTTCGCGAGAATGTCCAAAGTTTCAGCGTGATTTCCAAAATGTTGAAAGGAACTCGAAACATGTCAACCTCGGTTTTGAGAATCTCTCCCGGAGTTTGAGAGATTTGGACGTGAAAGGGTACCAGTCTTGTCGGGGATTGGGAACCCTTCGCCAGAATGTCCAAAGTTTCAGCGGGATTTCCAAAATGTTGAGAGGAACTCGAAACATGTCAACCTTGGTTTTGAGAATCTCTCCCGGAGTTTGAGAGATTTGGACGTGAAAGGGTACCAGTCTTGTCGGGGATTGGGAACCCTTCGCCAGAATGTCCAAAGTTTCAGCGGGATTTCCAAAATGTTGAGAGGAACTCGAAACATGTCAACCTTGGTTTTGAGAATCTCTCCCGGAGTTTGACAGATTTGGACGTGAAATGGTACCAGTCTTGTCGGGGATTGGGAAGCCTTCGCGAGAATGTCCAAAGTTTCAGCGGGATTTCCAAAATGTTGAGAGGAACTCGAAACATATCAACCTCGGTTTTGAGAATCTCTCCCGGAGTTTGAGAGATTTGGACGTGAAAGGGTACCAGTCTTGTCGGGGATTGGGAACCCTTCGCGAGACTGACCAAAGTTTCAGCGGGATTTCTAAAATGTTGAAAGGAACTCGAAACATGTCAACCTCGGTTTTGAGAATCTCTCCCGGAGTTTGAGAGATTTGGACGTGAAAGGGTACCAGTCTTGTCGGGGATTGGGAACCCTTCGCGAGAATGTCCAAAGTTTCAGCGGAATTTCCAAAATTTTGAAAGGAACTCGAAACATGTCAACCTCGGTTTTGAGAATCTCTCCCGGAGTTTGAGAGATTTGGACGTGAAAGTGTACCAGTCTTGTCGGGGATTGGGAACCCTTTGCGAGAATGTCCAAAGTTTCAGCGGGATTTCCAAAATGTTGAAAGGAACTCGAAACATATCAACCTCGGTTTTGAGAATCTCTCCCGGAGTTTGAGAGATTTGGACGTGAAAGGGTACCAGTCTTGTCGGGGATTGGGAACCCTTCGCGAGAATGTCCAAAGTTTCAGCGGGATTTCCAAAATGTTGAGAGGAACTCGAAACATGTCAACCTCGGTTTTGAGAATCTCTCCCGGAGTTTGAGAGATTTGGACGTGAAAGGGTACCAGTCTTGTCGGGGATTGGGAACCCTTCGCGAGACTGACCAAAGTTTCAGCGGGATTTCCAAAATGTTGAGAGGAACTCGAAACATGTCAACCTCGGTTTTGAGAATCTCTCCCGGAGTTTGAGAGATTTGGACGTGAAAGGGTACCAGTCTTGTCGGGGATTGGGAACCCTTCGCCAGAATGACCAAAGTTTCAGCGGGATTTCCAAAATGTTGAAAGGAACTCGAAACATGTCAGCCTCGGTTTTGAGAATCTCTCCCGGAGTTTGAGAGATTTGGACGTGAAAGGGTACCAGTCTTGACGGGGATTGGGAACCCTTCGCCAGAATGTCCAAAGTTTCAGCGGGATTTCCAAAATGTTCAGAGGAACTCGAAACATGTCAACCTTGGTTTTGAGAATCTCTCCCGGAGTTTGAGAGATTTGGACGTGAAAGGGTACCAGTCTTGTCGGGGATTGGGAAGCCTTCGCGAGAATTTCCAAAGTTTCAGCGGGATTTCCAAAATGTTGAAAGGAACTCGAAACATGTCAACCTTGGTTTTGAGAATCTATCTCGGAGTTTGAGAGATTTGGACGTGAAAGGGTACCAGTCATGTCGGGGATTGGGAACCCTTCGCCAGAATGTCCAAAGTTTCAGCGGGATTTCCAAAATGTTGAGAGGAACTCGAAACATGTCAGCCTTGGTTTTGAGAATCTCTCCCGGAGTTTGAGAGATTTGGACGTGAAAGGGTACCAGTCTTGTCGGGGATTGGGAACCCTTCGCGAGAATGTCCAAAGTTTCAGCGGGATTTCCAAAATGTTGAGAGGAACTCGAAACATGTCAACCTCGGTTTTGAGAATCTCTCCCGGAGTTTGAGAGATTTGGACGTGAAAGGGTACCAGTCTTGTCGGGGATTGAAAACCCTTCGCCAGAATGTCCAAAGTTTCAGCGGGATTTCCAAAATGTTGAAAGGAACTCGAAACATGTCAACCTTGGTTTTGAGAATCTCTCCCGGAGTTTGAGAGATTTGGACGTGAAAGGGTACCAGTCTTGTCGGGGATTGGGAAGCCTTCGCGAGAATGTCCAAAGTTTCAGCGGGATTTCCAAAATGTTGAAAGGAACTCGAAACATGTCAACCTCGGTTTTGAGAATCTCTCCCGGAGTTTGAGAGATTTGGACGTGAAAGGGTACCAGTCTTGTCGGGGATGGGGAACCCGTCACCAGAATGTCCAAATTTTCAGCGGGATTTCCAAAATGTTGAAAGGAACTCGAAACATGTCAACCTCGGTTTTGGGAATCTCTCCCGGAGTTTGAGAGATTTGGACGTGAAAGGGTACCAGTCTTGTCGGGGATTGGGAACCCTTCGCGAGAATGTCCAAAGTTTCAGCGGGATTTCCAAAATGTTGAAAGGAACTCGAAACATGTCAACCTTGGTTTTGAGAATCTATCTCGGAGTTTGAGAGATTTGGACGTGAAAGGGTACCAGTCTTGTCGGGGATTGGGAACCCTTCGCCAGAATGTCCAAAGTTTCAGCGGGATTTCCAAAATGTTGAAAGGAACTCGAAACATGTCAACCTCGGTTTTGAGAATCTCTCCCGGAGTTTGAGAGATTTGGACGTGAAAGGGTACCAGTCTTGTCGGGGATTGGGAACCCTTCGCGAGAATGTCCAAAGTTTCAGCGGAATTTCCAAAATTTTGAAAGGAACTCGAAACATGTCAACCTCGGTTTTGAGAATCTCTCCCGGAGTTTGAGAGATTTGGACGTGAAAGTGTACCAGTCTTGTCGGGGATTGGGAACCCTTTGCGAGAATGTCCAAAGTTTCAGCGGGATTTCCAAAATGTTGAAAGGAACTCGAAACATATCAACCTCGGTTTTGAGAATCTCTCCCGGAGTTTGAGAGATTTGGACGTGAAAGGGTACCAGTCTTGTCGGGGATTGGGAACCCTTCGCGAGAATGTCCAAAGTTTCAGCGGGATTTCCAAAATGTTGAGAGGAACTCGAAACATGTCAACCTCGGTTTTGAGAATCTCTCCCGGAGTTTGAGAGATTTGGACGTGAAAGGGTACCAGTCTTGTCGGGGATTGGGAACCCTTCGCGAGACTGACCAAAGTTTCAGCGGGATTTCCAAAATGTTGAGAGGAACTCGAAACATGTCAACCTCGGTTTTGAGAATCTCTCCCGGAGTTTGAGAGATTTGGACGTGAAAGGGTACCAGTCTTGTCGGGGATTGGGAACCCTTCGCCAGAATGACCAAAGTTTCAGCGGGATTTCCAAAATGTTGAAAGGAACTCGAAACATGTCAGCCTCGGTTTTGAGAATCTCTCCCGGAGTTTGAGAGATTTGGACGTGAAAGGGTACCAGTCTTGACGGGGATTGGGAACCCTTCGCCAGAATGTCCAAAGTTTCAGCGGGATTTCCAAAATGTTCAGAGGAACTCGAAACATGTCAACCTTGGTTTTGAGAATCTCTCCCGGAGTTTGAGAGATTTGGACGTGAAAGGGTACCAGTCTTGTCGGGGATTGGGAAGCCTTCGCGAGAATTTCCAAAGTTTCAGCGGGATTTCCAAAATGTTGAAAGGAACTCGAAACATGTCAACCTTGGTTTTGAGAATCTATCTCGGAGTTTGAGAGATTTGGACGTGAAAGGGTACCAGTCATGTCGGGGATTGGGAACCCTTCGCCAGAATGTCCAAAGTTTCAGCGGGATTTCCAAAATGTTGAGAGGAACTCGAAACATGTCAGCCTTGGTTTTGAGAATCTCTCCCGGAGTTTGAGAGATTTGGACGTGAAAGGGTACCAGTCTTGTCGGGGATTGGGAACCCTTCGCGAGAATGTCCAAAGTTTCAGCGGGATTTCCAAAATGTTGAGAGGAACTCGAAACATGTCAACCTCGGTTTTGAGAATCTCTCCCGGAGTTTGAGAGATTTGGACGTGAAAGGGTACCAGTCTTGTCGGGGATTGAAAACCCTTCGCCAGAATGTCCAAAGTTTCAGCGGGATTTCCAAAATGTTGAAAGGAACTCGAAACATGTCAACCTTGGTTTTGAGAATCTCTCCCGGAGTTTGAGAGATTTGGACGTGAAAGGGTACCAGTCTTGTCGGGGATTGGGAAGCCTTCGCGAGAATGTCCAAAGTTTCAGCGGGATTTCCAAAATGTTGAAAGGAACTCGAAACATGTCAACCTCGGTTTTGAGAATCTCTCCCGGAGTTTGAGAGATTTGGACGTGAAAGGGTACCAGTCTTGTCGGGGATGGGGAACCCGTCACCAGAATGTCCAAATTTTCAGCGGGATTTCCAAAATGTTGAAAGGAACTCGAAACATGTCAACCTCGGTTTTGGGAATCTCTCCCGGAGTTTGAGAGATTTGGACGTGAAAGGGTACCAGTCTTGTCGGGGATTGGGAACCCTTCGCGAGAATGTCCAAAGTTTCAGCGGGATTTCCAAAATGTTGAAAGGAACTCGAAACATGTCAACCTTGGTTTTGAGAATCTATCTCGGAGTTTGAGAGATTTGGACGTGAAAGGGTACCAGTCTTGTCGGGGATTGGGAACCCTTCGCCAGAATGTCCAAAGTTTCAGCGGGATTTCCAAAATGTTGAGAGGAACTCGAAACATGTCAGCCTTGGTTTTGAGAATCCCTCCCGGAGTTTGAGAGATTTGGACGTGAAAGGGTACCAGTCTTGTCGGGGATTGGGAACCCTTCGCGAGAATGTCCAAAGTTTCAGCGGGATTTCCAAAATGTTGAAAGGAACTCGAAACATATCAACCTCGGTTTTGAGAATCTCTCCCGGAGTTTGAGAGATTTGGACGTGAAAGGCTACCAGTCTTGTCGGGGATTGGGAACCCTTCGCGAGAATGTCCAAAGTTTCAGCGGGATTTCCAAAATGTTGAGAGGAACTTGAAACATGTCAACCTTGGTTTTGAGAATCTCTCCCGGAGTTTGAGAGATTTGGACGTGAAAGGGTACCAGTCTTGTCGGGGATTGGGAACCCTTCGCGAGAATGTCCAAAGTTTCAGCGTGATTTCCAAAATGTTGAGAGGAACTCGAAACATGTCAACCTCGGTTTTGAGAATCTCTCCCGGAGTTTGAGAGATTTGGACGTGAAAGGGTACCAGTCTTATCGGGGATTGGGAACCCTTCGCGAGAATGTCCAAAGTTTCAGCGGGATTTCCAAAATGTTGAGAGGAACTCGAAACATGTCAACCTCGGTTTTGAGAATCTCTCCCGGAGTTTGAGAGATTTGGACGTGAAAGGGTACCAGTCTTGTCGGGGATTGAAAACCCTTCGCCAGAATGTCCAAAGTTTCAGCGGGATTTCCAAAATGTTGAAAGGAACTCGAAACATGTCAACCTTGGTTTTGAGAATCTCTCCCGGAGTTTGAGAGATTTGGACGTGAAAGGGTACCAGTCTTGTCGGGGATTGGGAACCCTTCGCCAGAATGTCCAAAGTTTCAGCGGGATTTCCAAAATGTTGAGAGGAACTCGAAACATGTCAACCTTGGTTTTGAGAATCTCTCCCGGAGTTTGAGAGATTTGGACGTGAAAGGGTACCAATCTTGTCGGGGATTGGGAACCCTTCGCGAGAATGTCCAAAGTTTCAGCGGGATTTCCAAAATGTTGAGAGGAACTCGAATCATGTCAACCTCGGTTTTGAGAATCTCTCCCGGAGTTTGAGAGATTTGGACGTGAAAGGGTACCAGTCTTGTCGGGGATTGGGAACCCTTCACGAGAATGTCCAAAGTTTCAGCGGGATTTCCAAACTGTTGAGAGGAACTCGCAACATGTCAACCTTGGTTTTGAGAATCTCTCCCGGAGTTTGAGAGATTTGGACGTGAAAGGGTACCCGTCTTGTCGGGGATTGGGAACCCTTCGCCAGAATGTCCAAACTTTCAGGGGGTTTTCCAAAATGTTGAGAGGAACTCGAAACATGTCAACCTTGGTTTTGAGAATCTCTCCCGGAGTTTGAGAGATTTGGACGTGAAAGGGTACCAGTCTTGTCGGGGATTGGGAACCCTTCGCCAGAATGTCCAAAGTTTCAGCGGGATTTCCAAAATGTTGAGAGGAACTCGAAACATGTCAGCCTTGGTTTTGAGAATCTCTCCCGGAGTTTGAGAGATTTGGACGTGAAAGGGTACCAGTCTTGTCGGGGATTGGGAACCCTTCGCGAGAATGACCAAAGTTTCAGCGGGATTTCCAAAATGTTGAAAGGAACTCGAAACATGTCAACCTTGGTTTTGAGAATCTCTCCCGGAGTTTGACAGATTTGGACGTGAAAGGGTACCAGTCTTGTCGGGGATTGGGAACCCTTCGCGAGAATGTCCAAAGTTTCAGCGGGATTTCCAAAATGTTGAGAGGAACTCGAAACATGTCAACTTTGGTTTTGAGAATCTCTCCCGGAGTTTGAGAGATTTGGACGTGAAAGGGTACCAGTCTTGTCGGGGATTGGGAACCCTTCGCGAGAATGCCCAAAGTTTCAGCGGAATTTCCAAAATGTTGAGAGGAACTCGAAACATGTCAACCTTGGTTTCGAGAATCTCTCCCAGAGTTTGAGAAATTTGGATGTGAAAGGGTACCAGTCTTGTCGGGGATTGGGAACCCTTCGCCAGAATGTCCAATGTTTCAGCGGGATTTCCAAAATTTTGAGAGGAACTCGAAACATGTCAACCTTGGTTTTGAGAATCTCTCCTGGAGTTTGAGAGATTTGGACGTGAAAGGGTACCAGTCTTGTCGGGGATTGGGAACCCTTCGCGAGAATGTCCAAAGTTTCAGCGGGATTTCCAAAATGTTGAGAGGAACTCGAAACATGTCAACCTTGGTTTTGAGAATCTCTCCCGGAGTTTGAGAGATTTGGACGTGAAAGGGTAGCAGTCTTGTCGGGGATTGGGAACCCTTCGCGAGAATGTCCAAAGTTTCAGCGGGATTTCCAAAATGTTGAAAGGAACTCGAAACATGTCAACCTCGGTTTTGAGAATCTATCCCGGAGTTTGAGAGATTTGGACGTGAAAGGGTACCAGTCTTGTCGGGGATTGGGAACCCTTCGCCAGAATGTCCAAAGTTTCAGCGGGATTTCCAAAATGTTGAAAGGAACTCGAAACATGTCAACCTCGGTTTTGAGAATCTCTCCCGGAGTTTGAGAGATTTGGACGTGAAAGGGTACCAGTCTTGTCGGGGATTGGGAACCCTTCGCGAGAATGACCAAAGTTTCAGCGGGATTTCCAAAATGTTGAAAGGAACTCGAAACATGTCAGCCTCGGTTTTGAGAATCTCTCCCGGAGTTTGAGAGATTTGGACGTGAAAGGGTACCAGTCTTGACGGTGATTGGGAACCCTTCGCGAGAATGTCCAAAGTTTCAGCGGGATTTCCAAAATGTTGAGAGGAACTTGAAACATGTCAACCTTGGTTTTGAGAATCTCTCCCGGAGTTTGAGAGATTTGGACGTGAAAGTGTACCAGTCTTGTCGGGGATTGGGAACCCTTCGCCAGAATGTCCAAAGTTTCAGCGGGATTTCCAAAATGTTGAGAAGAACTCGAAACATGTCAACCTTGGTTTTGAGAATCTCTCCCGGAGTTTGAGAGATTTGGACGTGAAAGGGTACCAGTCTTGTCGGGGATTGGGAACCCTTCGCGAGAATGTCCAAAGTTTCAGCGGGATTTCCAAAATGTTGAGAGGAACTCGAAACATGTCAGCCTTGGTTTTGAGAATCTCTCCCGGAGTTTGAGAGATTTGGACGTGAAAGGGTACCAGTCTTGTCGGGGATTGGGAACCCTTCGCGAGAATGTCCAAAGTTTCAGCGGGATTTCCAAAATGTTGAAAGGAACTCGAAACATGTCAACCTCGGTTTTGAGAATCTCTCCCGGAGTTTGAGAGATTTGGACGTGAAAGGGTACCAGTCTTGTCGGGGATGGGGAACCCGTCACCAGAATGTCCAAAGTTTCAGCGGGATTTCCAAAATGTTGAAAGGAACTCGAAACATGTCAACCTCGGTTTTGGGAATCTCTCCCGGAGTTTGAGAGATTTGGACGTGAAAGGGTACCAGTCTTGTCGGGGATTGGGAACCCTTCGCGAGAATGTCCAAAGTTTCAGCGGGATTTCCAAAATGTTGAAAGGAACTCGAAACTTGTCAACCTTGGTTTTGAGAATCTATCTCGGAGTTTGAGAGATTTGGACGTGAAAGGGTACCAGTCTTGTCGGGGATTGGGAACCCTTCGCCAGAATGTCCAAAGTTTCAGCGGGATTTCCAAAATGTTGAGAGGAACTCGAAACATGTCAGCCTTGGTTTTGAGAATCCCTCCCGGAGTTTGAGAGATTTGGACGTGAAAGGGTACCAGTCTTGTCGGGGATTGGGAACCCTTCGCGAGAATGTCCAAAGTTTCAGCGGGATTTCCAAAATGTTGAGAGGAACTCGAAACATGTCAACCTCGGTTTTGAGAATCTCTCCCGGAGTTTGAGAGATTTGGACGTGAAAGGGTACCAGTCTTATCGGGGATTGGGAACCCTTCGCGAGAATGTCCAAAGTTTCAGCGGGATTTCCAAAATGTTGAGAGGAACTCGAAACATGTCAACCTCGGTTTTGAGAATCTCTCCCGGAGTTTGAGAGATTTGGACGTGAAAGGGTACCAGTCTTGTCGGGGATTGAAAACCCTTCGCCAGAATGTCCAAAGTTTCAGCGGGATTTCCAAAATGTTGAAAGGAACTCGAAACATGTCAACCTTGGTTTTGAGAATCTCTCCCGGAGTTTGAGAGATTTGGACGTGAAAGGGTACCAGTCTTGTCGGGGATTGGGAACCCTTCGCCAGAATGTCCAAAGTTTCAGCGGGATTTCCAAAATGTTGAGAGGAACTCGAAACATGTCAACCTTGGTTTTGAGAATCTCTCCCGGAGTTTGACAGATTTGGACGTGAAAGGGTACCAGTCTTGTCGGGGATTGGGAACCCTTCGCGAGAATGTCCAAAGTTTCAGCGGGATTTCCAAAATGTTGAGAGGAACTCGCAACATGTCAACTTTGGTTTTGAGAATCTCTCCCGGAGTTTGAGAGATTTGGACGTGAAAGGGTACCAGTCTTGTCGGGGATTGGGAACCCTTCGCGAGAATGACCAAAGTTTCAGCGGGATTTCCAAAATGTTGAGAGGAACTCGAAACATGTCAACCTTGGTTTTGAGAATCTCTCCCGGAGTTTGAGAGATTTGGACGTGAAAGGGTACCCGTCTTGTCGGGGATTGGGAACCCTTCGCCAGAATGTCCAAACTTTCAGGGGGTTTTCCAAAATGTTGAGAGGAACTCGAAACATGTCAACCTTGGTTTTGAGAATCTCTCCCGGAGTTTGAGAGATTTGGATGTTAAAGGGTACCAGTCTTGTCGGGGATTGGGAACCCTTCGCCAGAATGTCCAAAGTTTCAGCGGGATTTCCAAAATGTTGAGAGGAACTCGAAACATGTCAGCCTTGGTTTTGAGAATCTCTCCCGGAGTTTGAGAGATTTGGACGTGAAAGGGTACCAGTCTTGTCGGGGATTGGGAACCCTTCGCGAGAATGACCAAAGTTTCAGCGGGATTTCCAAAATGTTGAAAGGAACTCGAAACATGTCAACCTTGGTTTTGAGAATCTCTCCCGGAGTTTGACAGATTTGGACGTGAAAGGGTACCAGTCTTGTCGGGGATTGGGAACCCTTCGCGAGAATGTCCAAAGTTTCAGCGGGATTTCCAAAATGTTGAGAGGAACTCGAAACATGTCAACTTTGGTTTTGAGAATCTCTCCCGGAGTTTGAGAGATTTGGACGTGAAAGGGTACCAGTCTTGTCGGGGATTGGGAACCCTTCGCGAGAATGCCCAAAGTTTCAGCGGGATTTCCAAAATGTTGAGAGGAACTCGAAACATGTCAACCTTGGTTTCGAGAATCTCTCCCAGAGTTTGAGAAATTTGGATGTGAAAGGGTACCAGTCTTGTCGGGGATTGGGAACCCTTCGCCAGAATGTCCAATGTTTCAGCGGGATTTCCAAAATTTTGAGAGAAACTCGAAACATGTCAACCTTGGTTTTGAGAATCTCTCCTGGAGTTTGAGAGATTTGGACGTTAAAGGGTACCAGTCTTGTCGGGGATTGGGAACCCTTCGCGAGAATGTCCAAAGTTTCAGCGGGATTTCCAAAATGTTGAGAGGAACTCGAAACATGTCAACCTTGGTTTTGAGAATCTCTCCCGGAGTTTGAGAGATTTGGACGTGAAAGGGTAGCAGTCTTGTCGGGGATTGGGAACCCTTCGCGAGAATGTCCAAAGTTTCAGCGGGATTTCCAAAATGTTGAAAGGAACTCGAAACATGTCAACCTCGGTTTTGAGAATCTATCCCGGAGTTTGAGAGATTTGGACGTGAAAGGGTACCAGTCTTGTCGGGGATTGGGAACCCTTCGCCAGAATGTCCAAAGTTTCAGCGGGATTTCCAAAATGTTGAAAGGAACAAGAAACATGTCAACCTCGGTTTTGAGAATCTCTCCCGGAGTTTGAGAGATTTGGACGTGAAAGGGTACCAGTCTTGTCGGGGATTGGGAACCCTTCGCGAGAATGACCAAAGTTTCAGCGGGATTTCCAAAATGTTGAAAGGAACTCGAAACATGTCAGCCTCGGTTTTGAGAATCTCTCCCGGAGTTTGAGAGATTTGGACGTGAAAGGGTACCAGTCTTGACGGTGATTGGGAACCCTTCGCGAGAATGTCCAAAGTTTCAGCGGGATTTCCAAAATGTTGAGAGGAACTTGAAACATGTCAACCTTGGTTTTGAGAATCTCTCCCGGAGTTTGAGAGATTTGGACGTGAAAGGGTACCAGTCTTGTCGGGGATTGGGAACCCTTCGCCAGAATGTCCAAAGTTTCAGCGGGATTTCCAAAATGTTGAGAAGAACTCGAACCATGTCAACCTTGGTTTTGAGAATCTCTCCCGGAGTTTGAGAGATTTGGACGTGAAAGGGTACCAGTCTTGTCGGGGATTGGGAACCCTTCGCGAGAATGACCAAAGTTTCAGCGGGATTTCCAAAATGTTGAAAGGAACTCGAAACATGTCAGCCTCGGTTTTGAGAATCTCTCCCGGAGTTTGAGAGATTTGGACGTGAAAGGGTAGCAGTCTTGTCGGGGATTGGGAAGCCTTCGCGAGAATGTCCAAAGTTTCAGCGGGATTTCCAAAATGTTGAAAGGAACTCGAAACATGTCAACCTCGGTTTTGAGAATCTCTCCCGGAGTTTGAGAGATTTGGACGTGAAAGGGTACCAGTCTTGTCGGGGATTGGGAACCCTTCGCCAGAATGTCCAAAGTTTCAGCGGGATTTCCAAAATGTTGAGAGGAACTCGAAACATGTCAGCCTTGGTTTTGAGAATCTCTCCCGGAGTTTGAGAGATTTGGACGTGAAAGGGTACCAGTCTTGTCGGGGATTGGGAACCCTTCGCCAGAATGTCCAAAGTTTCAGCGGGATTTCCAAAATGTTGAGAGGAACTCGAAACATGTCAACCTTGGTTTTGAGAATCTCTCCCGGAGTTTGAGAGATTTGGACGTGAAAGGGTACCAGTCTTGTCGGGGATTGGGAAGCCTTCGCGAGAATGTCCAAAGTTTCAGCGGGATTTCCAAAATGTTGAAAGGAACTCGAAACATGTCAACCTCGGTTTTGAGAATCTCTCCCGGAGTTTGAGAGATTTGGACGTGGAAGGGTACCAGTCTTGTCGGGGATTGGGAACCCTTCGCGAGAATGTCCAAAGTTTCAGCGGGATTTCCAAAATGTTGAAAGGAACTCGAAACATGTCAACCTCGGTTTTGGGAATCTCTCCCGGAGTTTGAGAGATTTGGACGTGAAAGGGTACCAGTCTTGTCGGGGATTGGGAACCCTTCGCGAGAATGTCCAAAGTTTCAGCGGGATTTCCAAAATGTTGAAAGGAACTCGAAACATGTCAACCTTGGTTTTGAGAATCTATCTCGGAGTTTGAGAGATTTGGACGTGAAAGGGTACCAGTCTTGTCGGGGATTGGGAACCCTTCGCCAGAATGTCCAAAGTTTCAGCGGGATTTCCAAAATGTTGAGAGGAACTCGAAACATGTCAGCCTTGGTTTTGAGAATCTCTCCCGGAGTTTGAGAGATTTGGACGTGAAAGGGTACCAGTCTTGTCGGGGATTGGGAACCCTTCGCGAGAATGTCCAAAGTTTCAGCGGGATTTCCAAAATGTTGAGAGGAACTCGAAACATGTCAACCTCGGTTTTGAGAATCTCTCCCGGAGTTTGAGAGATTTGGACGTGAAAGGGTACCAGTCTTGTCGGGGATTGGGAACCCTTCGCGAGAATGTCCAAAGTTTCAGCGGGATTTCCAAAATGTTGAGAGGAACTCGAAACATGTCAACCTCGGTTTTGAGAATCTCTCCCGGAGTTTGAGAGATTTGGACGTGAAAGGGTACCAGTCTTGTCGGGGATTGAAAACCCTTCGCCAGAATGTCCAAAGTTTCAGCGGGATTTCCAAAATGTTGAAAGGAACTCGAAACATGTCAACCTTGGTTTTGAGAATCTCTCCCGGAGTTTGAGAGATTTGGACGTGAAAGGGTACCAGTCTTGTCGGGGATTGGGAACCCTTCGCCAGAATGTCCAAAGTTTCAGCGGGATTTCCAAAATGTTGAGAGGAACTCGAAACATGTCAACCTTGTTTTTGAGAATCTCTCCCGGAGTTTGAGAGATTTGGACGTGAAAGGGTACCAGTCTTGTCGGGGATTGGGAACCCTTCGCCAGAATGTCCAAAGTTTCAGCGGGATTTCCAAAATGTTGAGAGGAACTCGAATCATGTCAACCTCGGTTTTGAGAATCTCTCCCGGAGTTTGAGAGATTTGGACGTGAAAGGGTACCAGTCTTGTCGGGGATTGGGAACCCTTCGCGAGAATGTCCAAAGTTTCAGCGGGATTTCCAAACTTTTGAGAGGAACTCGCAACATGTCAACCTTGGTTTTGAGAATCTCTCCCGGAGTTTGAGAGATTTGGACGTGAAAGGGTACCAGTCTTGTCGGGGATTGGGAACCCTTCGCGAGAATGACCAAAGTTTCAGCGGGATTTCCAAAATGTTGAAAGGAACTCGAAACATGTCAACCTTGGTTTTGAGAATCTATCTCGGAGTTTGAGAGATTTGGACGTGAAAGGGTACCAGTCTTGTCGGGGATTGGGAACCCTTCGCCAGAATGTCCAAAGTTTCAGCGGGATTTCCAAAATGTTGAGAGGAACTCGAAACATGTCAGCCTTGGTTTTGAGAATCTCTCCCGGAGTTTGAGAGATTTGGACGTGAAAGGGTACCAGTCTTGTCGGGGATTGGGAACCCTTCGCGAGAATGTCCAAAGTTTCAGCGGGATTTCCAAAATGTTGAGAGGAACTCGAAACATGTCAACCTCGGTTTTGAGAATCTCTCCCGGAGTTTGAGAGATTTGGACGTGAAAGGGTACCAGTCTTGTCGGGGATTGGGAACCCTTCGCGAGAATGTCCAAAGTTTCAGCGGGATTTCCAAAATGTTGAGAGGAACTCGAAACATGTCAACCTCGGTTTTGAGAATCTCTCCCGGAGTTTGAGAGATTTGGACGTGAAAGGGTACCAGTCTTGTCGGGGATTGAAAACCCTTCGCCAGAATGTCCAAAGTTTCAGCGGGATTTCCAAAATGTTGAGAGGAACTCGAAACATGTCAACCTTGGTTTTGAGAATCTCTCCCGGAGTTTGAGAGATTTGGACGTGAAAGGGTACCAGTCTTGTCGGGGATTGGGAACCCTTCGCCAGAATGTCCAAAGTTTCAGCAGGATTTCCAAAATGTTGAGAGGAACTCGAAACATGTCAACCTTGGTTTTGAGAATCTCTCCCGGAGTTTGAGAGATTTGGACGTGAAAGGGTACCAGTCTTGTCGGGGATTGGGAACCCTTCGCCAGAATGTCCAAAGTTTCAGCGGGATTTCCAAAATGTTGAGAGGAACTCGAATCATGTCAACCTCGGTTTTGAGAATCTCTCCCGGAGTTTGAGAGATTTGGACGTGAAAGGGTACCAGTCTTGTCGGGGATTGGGAACCCTTCGCGAGAATGTCCAAAGTTTCAGCGGGATTTCCAAAATGTTGAAAGGAACTCGAAACATGTCAGCCTTGGTTTTGAGAATCTCTCCTGGAGTTTGAGAGATTTGGACGTGAAAGGGTACCAGTCTTGTCGGGGATTGGGAACCCTTCGCGAGAATGTCCAAAGTTTCAGCGGGATTTCCAAAATGTTGAGAGGAACTCGAAACATGTCAACCTTGGTTTTGAGAATCTCTCCTGGAGTTTGAGAGATTTGGACGTTAAAGGGTACCAGTCTTGTCGGGGATTGGGAACCCTTCGCCAGAATGTCCAAACTTTCAGGGGGTTTTCCAAAATGTTGAGAGGAACTCGAAACATGTCAACCTTGGTTTTGAGAATCTCTCCCGGAGTTTGAGAGATTTGGACGTGAAAGGGTACCAGTCTTGTCGGGGATTGGGAACCCTTCGCGAGAATGACCAAAGTTTCAGCGGGATTTCCAAAATGTTGAAAGGAACTCGAAACATGTCAACCTTGGTTTTGAGAATCTCTCCCGGAGTTTGAGAGATTTGGACGTGAAAGGGTACCAGTCTTTTCGGGGATTGGGAACCCTTCGCGAGAATGTCCAAAGTTTCAGCGGGATTTCCAAAATGTTGAGAGGAACTCGAAACATGTCAACTTTGGTTTTGAGAATCTCTCCCGGAGTTTGAGAGATTTGGACGTGAAAGGGTACCAGTCTTGTCGGGGATTGGGAACCCTTTGCGAGAATGTCCAAAGTTTCAGCGGGATTTCCAAAATGTTGAGAGGAACTCGAAACATGTCAACCTCGGTTTTGAGAATCTCTCCCGGAGTTTGAGAGATTTGGACGTGAAAGGGTACCAGTCTTGTCGGGGATTGAAAACCCTTCGCCAGAATGTCCAAAGTTTCAGCAGGATTTCCAAAATGTTGAAAGGAACTCGAAACATGTCAACCTTGGTTTTGAGAATCTCTCCCGGAGTTTGAGAGATTTGGATGTGAAAGGGTACCAGTCTTGTCGGGGATTGGGAACCCTTCGCCAGAATGTCCAAAGTTTCAGCGGGATTTCCAAAATGTTGAGAGGAACTCGAAACATGTCAACCTTGGTTTTGAGAATCTCTCCCGGAGTTTGAGAGATTTGGACGTGAAAGGGTACCAGTCTTGTCGGGGATTGGGAACCCTTCGCGAGAATGTCCAAAGTTTCAGCGGGATTTCCAAAATGTTGAGAGGAACTCGAATCATGTCAACCTCGGTTTTGAGAATCTCTCCCGGAGTTTGAGAGATTTGGACGTGAAAGGGTACCAGTCTTGTCGGGGATTGGGAACCCTTCGCGAGAATGTCCAAAGTTTCAGCGGGATTTCCAAAATGTTGAAAGGAACTCGAAACATGTCAACCTTGGTTTTGAGAATCTCTCCCGGAGTTTGAGACATTTGGACGTGAAAGGGTACCAGTCTTGTCGGGGATTGGGAACCGTTCGCCAGAATGTCCAAAGTTTCAGCGGGATTTCCAAAATGTTGAGAGGAACTCGAAACATGTCAACCTTGGTTTTGAGAATCTCTCCTGGAGTTTGAGAGATTTGGACGTGAAAGGGTACCAGTCTTGTCGGGGATTGGGAACCCTTCGCCAGAATGTCCAAAGTTTCAGCGGGATTTCCAAAATGTTGAGAGGAACTCGAAACATGTCAACCTTGGTTTTGAGAATCTCTCCCGGAGTTTGAGAGATTTGGATGTTAAAGGGTACCAGTCTTGTCGGGGATTGGGAACCCTTCACCAGAATGTCCAAAGTTTCAGCGGGATTTCCAAAATGTTGAGAGGAACTCGAAACATGTCAACCTTGGTTTTGAGAATCTCTTCCGGAGTTTGAGAGATTTGGACGTGGAAGGGTACCAGTCTTGTCGGGGATTGGGAACCCTTCGCGAGAATGACCAAAGTTTCAGCGGGATTTCCAAAATGTTGAAAGGAACTCGAAACATGTCAACCTTGGTTTTGAGAATCTCTCCCGGAGTTTGACAGATTTGGACGTGAAAGGGTACCAGTCTTTTCGGGGATTGGGAACCCTTCGCGAGAATGTCCAAAGTTTCAGCGGGATTTCCAAAATGTTGAGAGGAACTCGAAACATGTCAACTTTGGTTTTGAGAATCTCTCCCGGAGTTTGAGAGATTTGGACGTGAAAGGGTACCAGTCTTGTCGGGGATTGGGAACCCTTCGCGAGAATGTCCAAAGTTTCAGCGGGATTTCCAAAATGTTGAGAGGAACTCGAAACATGTCAACCTTGGTTTTGAGAATCTCTCCCAGAGTTTGAGAGATTTGGATGTGAAAGGGTACCAGTCTTGTCGGGGATTGGGAACCCTTCGCGAGAATGTCCAATGTTTCAGCGGGATTTCCAAAATGTTGAGAGGAACTCGAAACATGTCAACCTTGGTTTTGAGAATCTCTCCTGGAGTTTGAGAGATTTGGACGTTAAAGGGTACCAGTCTTGTCGGGGATTGGGAACCCTTCGCGAGAATGTCCAAAGTTTCAGCGGGATTTCCAAAATGTTGAGAGGAACTCGAAACATGTCAACCTTGGTTTTGAGAATCTCTCCCGGAGTTTGAGAGATTTGGACGTGAAAGGGTACCCGTCTTGTCGGGGATTGGGAACCCTTCGCCAGAATGTCCAAACTTTCAAGGGGATTTCCAAAATGTTGAGAGGAACTCGAAACATGTCAACCTTGGTTTTGAGAATCTCTCCCGGAGTTTGAGAGATTTGGATGTTAAAGGGTACCAGTCTTGTCGGGGATTGGGAACCCTTCGCGAGAATGTCCAAAGTTTCAGCGGGATTTCCAAAATGTTGAGAGGAACTCGAAACATGTCAGCCTTGGTCTTGCGAATCTCTCCCGGAGTTTGAGAGATTTGGACGTGAAAGGGTACCAGTCTTGTCGGGGATTGGGAACCCTTCGCGAGAATGACCAAAGTTTCAGCGGGATTTCCAAAATGTTGAAAGGAACTCGAAACATGTCAACATCGGTTTTGAGAATCTCTCCTGGAGTTTGAGAGATTTGGACGTGAAAGGGTACCAGTCTTGTCGGGGATTGGGAACCCTTCGCGAGAATGTCCAAAGTTTCAGCGGGATTTCCAAAATGTTGAGAGGAACTCGAAACATGTCAACCTCGGTTTTGAGAATCTCTCCCGGAGTTTGAGAGATTTGGACGTGAAAGGGTACCAGTCTTGTCGGGGATTGAAAACCCTTCGCCAGAATGTCCAAACTTTCAAGGGGATTTCCAAAATGTTGAGAGGAACTCGAAACATGTCAACCTTGGTTTTGAGAATCTCTCCCGGAGTTTGAGAGATTTGGATGTTAAAGGGTACCAGTCTTGTCGGGGATTGGGAACCCTTCGCGAGAATGTCCAAAGTTTCAGCGGGATTTCCAAAATGTTGAGAGGAACTCGAAACATGTCAGCCTTGGTCTTGCGAATCTCTCCCGGAGTTTGAGAGATTTGGACGTGAAAGGGTACCAGTCTTGTCGGGGATTGGGAACCCTTCGCGAGAATGACCAAAGTTTCAGCGGGATTTCCAAAATGTTGAAAGGAACTCGAAACATGTCAACCTTGGTTTTGAGAATCTCTCCCGGAGTTTGAGAGATTTGGACGTGAAAGGGTACCAGTCTTGTCGGGGATTGGGAACCCTTCGCCAGAATGTCCAAAGTTTCAGCGGGATTTCCAAAATGTTGAGAGGAACTCGAAACATGTCAACCTTGGTTTTGAGAATCTCTCCCGGAGTTTGAGAGATTTGGACGTGAAAGGGTACCAGTCTTGTCGGGGATTGGGAACCCTTCGCGAGAATGTCCAAAGTTTCAGCGGGATTTCCAAAATGTTGAGAGGAACTCGAAACATGTCAACTTTGGTTTTGAGAATCTCTCCCGGAGTTTGAGAGATTTGGATGTGAAAGGGTACCAGTCTTGTCGGGGATTGGGAACCCTTCGCCAGAATGTCCAAAGTTTCAGCGGGATTTCCAAAATGTTGAGAAGAACTCGAAACATGTCAACCTTGGTTTTGAGAATCTCTCCTGGAGTTTGAGAGATTTGGACGTGAAAGGGTACCAGTCTTGTCGGGGATTGGGAACCCTTCGCGAGAATGTCCAAAGTTTCAGCGGGATTTCCAAAATGTTGAGAGGAACTCGAAACATGTCAACCTTGGTTTTGAGAATCTCTCCCGGAGTTTGAGAGATTTGGACGTGAAAGGGTACCAGTCTTGTCGGGGATTGGGAACCCTTCGCGAGAATGTCCAAAGTTTCAGCGGGATTTCCAAAATGTTGAGAGGAACTCGAAACATGTCAACCTCGGTTTTGAGAATCTCTCCCGGAGTTTGAGAGATTTGGACGTGAAAGGGTACCAGTCTTGTCGGGTATTGGGAACCCTTCGCCAGAATGTCCAAAGTTTCAGCGGGATTTCCAAAATGTTGAGAGGAACTCGAAACATGTCAACCTCGGTTTTGAGAATCTCTCCCAGAGTTTGAGAGATTTGGACGTGAAAGGGTACCAGTCTTGTCGGGGATTGGGAACCCTTCGCCAGAATGTCCAAAGTTTCAGCGGGATTTCCAAAATGTTGAAAGGAACTCGAAACATGTCAACCTCGGTTTTGAGAATCTCTCCCGGAGTTTGAGAGATTTGGACGTGAAAGTGTACCAGTCTTGTCGGGGATTGGGAACCCTTCGCCAGAATGTCCAAAGTTTCAGCGGGATTTCCAAAATGTTGAGAGGAACTCGAAACATGTCAACCTCGGTTTTGAGAATCTCTCCCGGAGTTTGAGAGATTTGGACGTGAAAGGGTACCAGTCTTGTCGGGGATTGTGAACCCTTCACGAGAATGTCCAATGTTTCAGCGGGATTTCCAAAATGTTGAGAGGAACTCGAAACATGTCAACCTTGGTTTTGAGAATCTCTCCTGGAGTTTGAGAGATTTGGACGTTAAAGGGTACCAGTCTTGTCGGGGATTGGGAACCCTTCGCGAGAATGTCCAAAGTTTCAGCGGGATTTCCAAAATGTTGAGAGGAACTCGAAACATGTCAACCTTGGTTTTGAGAATCTCTCCCGGAGTTTGACAGATTTGGACGTGAAAGGGTACCAGTCTTGTCGGGGATTGGGAACCCTTCGCCAGAATGTCCAAAGTTTCAGCGGGATTTCCAAAATGTTGAAAGGAACTCGAAACATGTCAACCTCGGTTTTGAGAATCTCTCCCGGAGTTTGAGAGATTTGGACGTGAAAGGGTACAAGTCTTGTCGGGGATTGGGAACCCTTCGCCAGAATGTCCAAAGTTTCAGCGGGATTTCCAAAATGTTGAAAGGATCTCGAAACATGTCAACCTCGGTTTTGAGAATCTCTCCCGGAGTTTGAGAGATTTGGACGTGAAAGGGTACCAGTCTTGTCGGGGATTGGGAACCCTTCGCGAGATTGTCCAAAGTTTCAGCGGGATTTCCAAAATGTGGAAAGGAACTCGAAACATGTCAACCTTGGTTTTGAGAATCTCTCCCGGAGTTTGAGAGATTTGGACGTGAAAGGGTACCAGTCTTGTCGGGGATTGGGAAGCCTTCGCGAGAATGTCCAAAGTTTCAGCGGGATTTCCAAAATGTTGAGAGGAACTCGAAACATGTCAACTTTGGTTTTGAGAATCTCTCCCGGAGTTTGAGAGATTTGGACGTGAAAGGGTACCAGTCTTGTCGGGGATTGGGAACCCTTCGCCAGAATGTCCAAAGTTTCAGCGGCATTTCCAATAGTTGAAAGGAACTCGAAACATGTCAACCTTGGTTTTGAGAATCTCTCCCGGAGTTTGAGAGATTTGGACGTGAAAGGGTACCAGTCTTGTCGGGGATTGGGAACCCTTCGCCAGAATGTCCAAAGTTTCAGCGGGATTTCCAAAATGTTGAAAGGAACTCGAAACATGTCAACCTCGGTTTTGAGAATCTCTCCCGGAGTTTGAGAGATTTGGACGTGAAAGGGTACAAGTCTTGTCGGGGATTGGGAACCCTTCGCCAGAATGTCCAAAGTTTCAGCGGGATTTCCAAAATGTTGAAAGGATCTCGAAACATGTCAACCTCGGTTTTGAGAATCTCTCCCGGAGTTTGAGAGATTTGGACGTGAAAGGGTACCAGTCTTGTCGGGGATTGGGAACCCTTCGCGAGAATGTCCAAAGTTTCAGCGGGATTTCCAAAATGTTGAAAGGAACTCGAAACATGTCAACCTTGGTTTTGAGAATCTCTCCCGGAGTTTGAGAGATTTGGACGTGAAAGGGTACCAGTCTTGTCGGGGATTGGGAACCCTTCGCCAGAATGTCCAAAGTTTCAGCGGGATTTCCGAAATGTTGAGAGGAACTCGAAACATGTCAACCTCGGTTTTGAGAATCTCTCCCGGAGTTTGAGAGATTTGGACGTGAAAGGGTACCAGTCTTGTCGGGGATTGGGAACCCTTCACCAGAATGTCCAAAGTTTCAGCGGGATTTCCAAAATGTTGAGAGGAACTCGAAACATGTCAACCTCGGTTTTGAGAATCTCTCCCGGAGTTTGAGAGATTTGGACGTGAAAGGGAACCAGTCTTGTCGGGGATTGGGAACCCTTCGCGAGAATGTCCAAAGTTTCAGCGGGATTTCCAAAATGTTGAGAGGAACTCGCAACATGTCAACCTTGGTTTTGAGAATCTCTCCCGGAGTTTGAGAGATTTGGACGTGAAAGGGTACCAGTGTTGTCGGGGATTGGGAACCCTTCGCCAGAATGTCCAAAGTTTCAGCGGGATTTCCAAAATGTTGAAAGGAACTCGAAACATGTCAACCTCGGTTTTGAGAATCTCTCCCGGAGTTTGAGAGATTTGGACGTGAAAGGGTACCAGTCTTGTCGGGGATTGGGAACCCTTCGCGAGAATGTCCAAAGTTTCAGCGGGATTTCCAAAATGTTGAAAGGATCTCGAAACATGTCAACCTCGGTTTTGAGAATCTCTCCCGGAGTTTGAGAGATTTGGACGTGAAAGGGTACCAGTCTTGTCGGGGATTGGGAACCCTTCGCGAGATTGTCCAAAGTTTCAGCGGGATTTCCAAAATGTGGAAAGGAACTCGAAACATGTCAACCTTGGTTTTGAGAATCTCTCCCGGAGTTTGAGAGATTTGGACGTGAAAGGGTACCAGTCTTGTCGGGGATTGGGAACCCTTCGCGAGAATGTCCAAAGTTTCAGCGGGATTTCCAAAATGTTGAGAGGAACTCGAAACATGTCAACTTTGGTTTTGAGAATCTCTCCCGGAGTTTGAGAGATTTGGACGTGAAAGGGTACCAATCTTGTCGGGGATTGGGAACCCTTCGCGAGAATGTCCAATGTTTCAGCGGGATTTCCAAAATGTTGAGAGGAACTCGAAACATGTCAACCTTGGTTTTGAGAATCTCTCCTGGAGTTTGAGAGATTTGGACGTTAAAGGGTACCAGTCTTGTCGGGGATTGGGAACCCTTCGCCAGAATGTCCAAAGTTTCAGCGGGATTTCCAAAATGTTGAGAGGAACTCGAAACATGTCAGCCTTGGTCTTGAGAATCTCTCCCGGAGTTTGAGAGATTTGGACGTGAAAGGGTACCAGTCTTGTCGGGGATTGGGAACCCTTCGCCAGAATGTCCAAAGTTTCAGCGGGATTTCCAATAGTTGAAAGGAACTCGAAACATGTCAACCTTGGTTTTGAGAATCTCTCCCGGAGTTTGAGAGATTTGGACGTGAAAGGGTACCAGTCTTGTCGGGGATTGGGAACCCTTCGCCAGAATGTCCAAAGTTTCAGCGGGATTTCCAAAATGTTGAAAGGATCTCGAAACATGTCAACCTCGGTTTTGAGAATCTCTCCCGGAGTTTGAGAGATTTGGACGTGAAAGGGTACCAGTCTTGTCGGGGATTGGGAACCCTTCGCGAGATTGTCCAAAGTTTCAGCGGGATTTCCAAAATGTGGAAAGGAACTCGAAACATGTCAACCTTGGTTTTGAGAATCTCTCCCGGAGTTTGAGAGATTTGGACGTGAAAGGCTACCAGTCTTGTCGGGGATTGGGAACCCTTCGCCAGAATGTCCAAAGTTTCAGCGGGATTTCCAAAATGTTGAGAGGAACTCGAAACATGTCAACCTTGGTTTTGAGAATCTCTCCCGGAGTTTGAGAGATTTGGACGTGAAAGGGTACCAGTCTTGTCGGGGATTGGGAACCCTTCGCGAGAATGTCCAAAGTTTCAGCGTGATTTCCAAAATGTTGAAAGGAACTCGAAAGATGTCAACCTTGGTTTTGAGAATCTCTCCCGGAGTTTGAGAGATTTGGACGTGAAAGGGTACCAGTCTTGTCGGGGATTGGGAACCCTTCGCGAGAATGTCCAAAGTTTCAGCGGGATTTCCAAAATGTTGAAAGGAACTCGAAACATGTCAACCTCGGTTTTGAGAATCTCTCCCGGAGTTTGAGAGATTTGGACGTGAAAGGGTACCAGTCTTGTCGGGGATTGGGAACCCTTCGCGAGAATGTCCAAAGTTTCAGCGGGATTTCCAAAATGTTGAGAGGAACTCGAAACATGTCAACCTCGGTTTTGAGAATCTCTCCCGGAGTTTGAGAGATTTGGACGTGAAAGGGTACCAGTCTTGTCGGGGATTGGGAACCCTTCGCCAGAATGTCCAAAGTTTCAGCGGGATTTCCAAAATGTTGAGAGGAACTCGAAACATGTCAACCTCGGTTTTGAGAATCTCTCCCGGAGTTTGAGAGATTTGGACGTGAAAGGGAACCAGTCTTGTCGGGGATTGGGAACCCTTCGCGAGAATGTCCAAAGTTTCAGCGGGATTTCCAAAATGTTGAGAGGAACTCGAAACATGTCAACCTTGGTTTTGCGAATCTCTCCCGGAGTTTGAGAGATTTGGACGTGAAAGGGTACCAGTCTTGTCGGGGATTGGGAACCCTTCGCCAGAATGTCCAAAGTTTCAGCGGGATTTCCAAAATGTTGAAAGGAACTCGAAACATGTCAACCTCGGTTTTGAGAATCTCTCCCGGAGTTTGAGAGATTTGGACGTGAAAGGGTACCAATCTTGTCGGGGATTGGGAACCCTTCGCCAGAATGTCCAAAGTTTCAGCGGGATTTCCAAAATGTTGAAAGGATCTCGAAACATGTCAACCTCGGTTTTGAGAATCTCTCCCGGAGTTTGAGAGATTTGGACGTGAAAGGGTACCAGTCTTGTCGGGGATTGGGAACCCTTCGCGAGATTGTCCAAAGTTTCAGCGGGATTTCCAAAATGTGGAAAGGAACTCGAAACATGTCAACCTTGGTTTTGAGAATCTCTCCCAGAGTTTGAGAGATTTGGACGTGAAAGGCTACCAATCTTGTCGGGGATTGGGAACCCTTCGCGAGAATGTCCAAAGTTTCAGCGGGATTTCCAAAATGTTGAGAGGAACTCGAAACATGTCAACCTTGGTTTTGAGAATCTCTCCCGGAGTTTGAGAGATTTGGACGTGAAAGGGTACCAGTCTTGTCGGGGATTGGGAACCCTTCGCCAGAATGTCCAAAGTTTCAGCGGGATTTCCAAAATGTTGAAAGGATCTCGAAACATGTCAACCTTGGTTTTGAGAATCTCTCCCGGAGTTTGAGAGATTTGGACGTGAAAGGGTACAAGTCTTGTCGGGGATTGGGAACCCTTCGCCAGAATGTCCAAAGTTTCAGCGGGATTTCCAAAATGTTGAAAGGATCTCGAAACATGTCAACCTCGGTTTTGAGAATCTCTCCCGGAGTTTGAGAGATTTGGACGTGAAAGGGTACCAGTCTTGTCGGGGATTGGGAACCCTTCGCGAGATTGTCCAAAGTTTCAGCGGGATTTCCAAAATGTGGAAAGGAACTCGAAACATGTCAACCTTGGTTTTGAGAATCTCTCCCGGAGTTTGAGAGATTTGGACGTGAAAGGCTACCAGTCCTGTCGGGGATTGGGAACCCTTCGCCAGAATGTCCAAAGTTTCAGCGGGATTTCCAAAATGTTGAGAGGAACTCGAAACATGTCAACCTTGGTTTTGAGAATCTCTCCCGGAGTTTGAGAGATTTGGACGTGAAAGGGTACCAGTCTTTTCGGGGATTGGGAACCCTTCGCCAGAATGTCCAAAGTTTCAGCGGGATTTCCAAAATGTTGAGAGGAACTCGAAACATGTCAACCTTGGTTTTGAGAATCTCTCCCGGAGTTTGAGAGATTTGGACGTGAAAGGGTACCAGTCTTGTCGGGGATTGGGAACCCTTCGCCAGAATGTCCAAAGTTTCAGCGGGATTTCCAAAATGTTGAAAGGAACTCGAAACATGTCAACCTCGGTTTTGAGAATCTCTCCCGGAGTTTGAGAGATTTGGACGTGAAAGGGTACCAGTCTTGTCGGGGATTGGGAACCCTTCGCGAGAATGTCCAAAGTTTCAGCGGGATTTCCAAAATGTTGAGAGGAACTCGAAACATGTCAACCTCGGTTTTGAGAATCTCTCCCGGAGTTTGAGAGATTTGGACGTGAAAGGGTACCAGTCTTGTCGGGGATTGGGAACCCTTCGCCAGAATGTCCAAAGTTTCAGCGGGATTTCCAAAATGTTGAAAGGATCTCGAAACATGTCAACCTCGGTTTTGAGAATCTCTCCCGGAGTTTGAGAGATTTGGACGTGAAAGGGTACCAGTCTTGTCGGGGATTGGGAACCCTTCGCGAGATTGTCCAAAGTTTCAGAGGGATTTCCAAAATGTGGAAAGGAACTCGAAACATGTCAACCTCGGTTTTGAGAATCTCTCCCGGAGTTTGAGAGATTTGGACGTGAAAGGCTACCAGTCTTGTCGGGGATTGGGAACCCTTCGCGAGAATGTCCAAAGTTTCAGCGGGATTTCCAAAATGTTGAGAGGAACTCGAAACATGTCAACCTTGGTTTTGAGAATCTCTCCCGGAGTTTGAGAGATTTGGACGTGAAAGGGTACCAGTCCTGTCGGGGATTGGGAATCCTTCGCGAGAATGACCAAAGTTTCAGCGGGATTTCCGAAATGTTGAGAGGAACTCGAAACATGACAACCTTGGTTTTGAGAATCTCTCCCGGAGTTTGAGAGATTTGGACGTGAAAGGGTACCAGTCTTGTCGGGGATTGGGAACCCTTCGCGAGAATGTCCAAAGTTTCAGCGGGATTTCCAAAATGTTGAGATTAACTCGAAACATGTCAACCTTGGTTTTGAGAATCTCTCCCGGAGTTTGAGAGATTTGGACGTGAAAGGGTACCAGTCTTGTCGGGGATTGGGAACCCTTCGCCAGAATGTCCAAAGTTTCAGCGGGATTTCCAAAATGTTGAGAGGAACTCGAAACATGTCAACCTTGGTTTTGAGAATCTCTCCCGGAGTTTGAGAGATTTGGACGTGAAAGGGTACCAGTCTTGTCGGGGATTGGGAACCCTTCGCCAGAATGTCCAAAGTTTCAGCGGGATTTCCAAAATGTTGAAAGGATCTCGAAACATGTCACCCTTGGTTTTGAGAATCTCTCCCGGAGTTTGAGAGATTTGGACGTGAAAGGGTACTAGTCTTGTTCGGGGATTTGGAACCCTTCGCGAGAATGTCCAAAGTTTCAGCGGGATTTCCAAAATGTTGAGAGGAACTCGAAACAAGTCAACCTTGGTTTTGAGAATCTCTCCCGGAGTTTGAGAGATTTGGACGTGAAAGGGTACCAGTCTTGTCGGGGATTGGGAACCCTTCGCGAGAATGTCCAAAGTTTCAGCGGGATTTCCAAAATGTTGAAAGGAACTCGAAACATGTCAACCTCGGTTTTGAGAATCTCTCCCGGAGTTTGAGAGATTTGGACGTGAAAGGCTACCAGTCTTGTCGGGGATTGGGAACCCTTCGCCAGAATGTCCAAAGTTTCAGCGGGATTTCCAAAATGTTGAGAGGAACTCGAAACATGTCAACCTTGGTTTTGAGAATCTCTCCCGGAGTTTGAGAGATTTGGACGTGAAAGTGTACCAGTCTTGTCGGGGATTGGGAACCCTTCGGCAGAATGTCCGAAGTTTCAGCGGGATTTCCAAAATGTTGAGAGGAACTCGAAACATGTCAACCTTGGTTTTGAGAATCTCTCCCGGAGTTTGAGAGATTTGGACGTGAAAGGGTACCAGTCTTGTCGGGGATTGGGAACCCTTCGCCAGAATGTCCAAAGTTTCAGCGGGATTTCCAAAATGTTGAGAGGAACTCGAAACATGTCAACCTCGGTTTTGAGAATCTCTCCCGGAGTTTGAGAGATTTGGACGTGAAAGGGTACCAGTCTTGTCGGGGATTGGGAACCCTTCGCCAGAATGTCCAAAGTTTCAGCGGGATTTCCAAAATGTTGGGAGGAACTCGAAACATGTCAACCTTGGTTTTGAGAATCTCTCCCGGAGTTTGAGAGATTTGGACGTGAAAGGGTACCAGTCTTGTCGGGGATTGGGAACCCTTCGCGACAATGTCCAAATTTTCAGCGGGATTTCCAAAATGTTGAAAGGATCTCGAAACATGTCAACCTCGGTTTTGAGAATCTCTCCCGGAGTTTGAGAGATTTGGACGTGAAAGGGTACCAGTCTTGTCGGGGATTGGGAACCCTTCGCCAGAATGTCCAAAGTTTCAGCGGGATTTCCAAAATGTTGAAAGGAACTCGAAACATGTCAACCTCGGTTTTGAGAATCTCTCCCGGAGTTTGAGAGATTTGGACGTGAAAGGGTACCAGTCTTGTCGGGGATTGGGAACCCTTCGCCAGAATGTCCAAAGTTTCAGCGGGATTTCCAAAATGTTGAGAGGAACTCGAAACATGTCAACCTTGGTTTTGAGAATCTCTCCCGGAGTTTGAGAGATTTGGACGTGAAAGGGTACCAGTCTTGTCGGGGATTGGGAACCCTTCGCGAGAATGTCCAAAGTTTCAGCGGGATTTCCAAAATGTTGAGAGGAACTCGAAACATGTCAACCTTGGTTTTGAGAATCTCTCCCGGAGTTTGAGAGATTTGGACATGAAAGGGTACCAGTCTTGTCGGGGATTGGGAACCCTTCGCGAGAATGTCCAAAGTTTCAGCGGGATTTCCAAAATGTTGAGAGGAACTCGAAATATGTCAACCTGGGTTTTGAGAATCTCTCCCGGAGTTTGAGAGATTTGGACGTGAAAGGGTACCAGTCTTGTTGGGGATTGGGAACCCTTCGCCAGAATGTCCAAAGTTTCAGCGGGATTTCCAAAATGTTGAAAGGAACTCGAAACATGTCAACCTTGGTTTTGAGAATCTCTCCCGGAGTTTGAGAGATTTGGACGTGAAAGGGTACCAGTCTTGTCGGGGATTGGGAACCCTTCGCGAGAATGTCCAAAGTTTCAGCGGGATTTCCAAAATGTTGAGAGGAACTCGAAACATGTCAACCTTGGTTTTGAGAATCTCTCCCGGAGTTTGAGAGATTTGGACGTGAAAGGGTACCAGTCTTGTCGGGGATTGGGAACCCTTCGCGAGATTGTCCAAAGTTTCAGCGGGATTTCCAAAATGTTGAGAGGAACTCGAAACATGTCAACCTCGGTTTTGAGAATCTCTCCCGGAGTTTGAGAGATTTGGACGTGAAAGGGTACCAGTCTTGTCGGGGATTGGGAACCCTTCGCCAGAATGTCCGAAGTTTCAGCGGGATTTCCAAAATGTTGAGAGGAACTCGAAACATGTCAACCTTGGTTTTGAGAATCTCTCCCGGAGTTTGAGAGATTTGGACGTGAAAGGGTACCAGTCTTGTCGGGGATTGGGAACCCTTCGCCAGAATGTCCAAAGTTTCAGCGGGATTTCCAAAATGTTGAAAGGAACTCGAAACATGTCACCCTTGGTTTTGAGAATCTCTCCCGGAGTTTGAGAGATTTGGACGTGATAGGTACCAGTCTTGTCGGGGATTGGGAACCCTTCGCCAGAATGTCCGAAGTTTCAGCGGGATTTCCAAAATGTTGAAAGGATCTCGAAACATGTCAACCTCGGTTTTGAGAATCTCTCCCGGAGTTTGAGAGATTTGGACGTGAAAGGGTACCAGTCTTGTTCGGGGATTGGGAACCCTTCGCGAGAATGTCCAAAGTTTCAGCGGGATTTCCAAAATGTTGAGAGGAACTCGAAACATGTCAACCTTGGTTTTGAGAATCTCTCCCGGAGTTTGAGAGATTTGGACGTGAAAGGGTACCAGTCTTGTCGGGGATTGGGAACCCTTCGCGAGAATGTCCAAAGTTTCAGCGGGATTTCCAAAATGTTGAGAGGAACTCGAAACATGTCAACCTCGGTTTTGAGAATCTCTCCCGGAGTTTGAGAGATTTGGACGTGAAAGGGTACCAGTCTTGTCGGGGATTGGGAACCCTTCGCCAGAATGTCCAAAGTTTCAGCGGGATTTCCAAAATGTTGAAAGGATCTCGAAACATGTCAACCTCGGTTTTGAGAATCTCTCCCGGAGTTTGAGACATTTGGACGTGAAAGGGTACCAGTCTTGTCGGGGATTGGGAACCCTTCGCGAGATTGTCCAAAGTTTCAGCGGGATTTCCAAAATGTGGAAAGGAACTCGAAACATGTCAACCTTGGTTTTGAGAATCTCTCCCGGAGTTTGAGAGATTTGGACGTGAAAGGCTACCAGTCTTGTCGGGGATTGGGAACCCTTCGCGAGAATGTCCAAAGTTTCAGCGGGATTTCCAAAATGTTGAGAGCAACTCGAAACATGTCAACCTTGGTTTTGAGAATCTCTCCCGGAGTTTGAGAGATTTGGACGTGAAAGGGTACCAGTCTTGTCGGGGATTGGGAACCCTTCGCGAGATTGTCCAAAGTTTCAGAGGGATTTCCAAAATGTGGAAAGGAACTCGAAACATGTCAACCTCGGTTTTGAGAATCTCTCCCGGAGTTTGAGAGATTTGGACGTGAAAGGCTACCAGTCTTGTCGGGGATTGGGAACCCTTCGCGAGAATGTCCAAAGTTTCAGCGGGATTTCCAAAATGTTGAGAGGAACTCGAAACATGTCAACCTTGGTTTTGAGAATCTCTCCCGGAGTTTGAGAGATTTGGACGTGAAAGGGTACCAGTCCTGTCGGGGATTGGGAATCCTTCGCGAGAATGACCAAAGTTTCAGCGGGATTTCCGAAATGTTGAGAGGAACTCGAAACATGACAACCTTGGTTTTGAGAATCTCTCCCGGAGTTTGAGAGATTTGGACGTGAAAGGGTACCAGTCTTGTCGGGGATTGGGAACCCTTCGCGAGAATGTCCAAAGTTTCAGCGGGATTTCCAAAATGTTGAGATTAACTCGAAACATGTCAACCTTGGTTTTGAGAATCTCTCCCGGAGTTTGAGAGATTTGGACGTGAAAGGGTACCAGTCTTGTCGGGGATTGGGAACCCTTCGCCAGAATGTCCAAAGTTTCAGCGGGATTTCCAAAATGTTGAGAGGAACTCGAAACATGTCAACCTTGGTTTTGAGAATCTCTCCCGGAGTTTGAGAGATTTGGACGTGAAAGGGTACCAGTCTTGTCGGGGATTGGGAACCCTTCGCGAGAATGTCCAAAGTTTCAGCGGGATTTCCAAAATGTTGAAAGGATCTCGAAACATGTCACCCTTGGTTTTGAGAATCTCTCCCGGAGTTTGAGAGATTTGGACGTGAAAGGGTACTAGTCTTGTTCGGGGATTTGGAACCCTTCGCGAGAATGTCCAAAGTTTCAGCGGGATTTCCAAAATGTTGAGAGGAACTCGAAACAAGTCAACCTTGGTTTTGAGAATCTCTCCCGGAGTTTGAGAGATTTGGACGTGAAAGGGTACCAGTCTTGTCGGGGATTGGGAACCCTTCGCGAGAATGTCCAAAGTTTCAGCGGGATTTCCAAAATGTTGAAAGGAACTCGAAACATGTCAACCTCGGTTTTGAGAATCTCTCCCGGAGTTTGAGAGATTTGGACGTGAAAGGCTACCAGTCTTGTCGGGGATTGGGAACCCTTCGCCAGAATGTCCAAAGTTTCAGCGGGATTTCCAAAATGTTGAGAGGAACTCGAAACATGTCAACCTTGGTTTTGAGAATCTCTCCCGGAGTTTGAGAGATTTGGACGTGAAAGTGTACCAGTCTTGTCGGGGATTGGGAACCCTTCGGCAGAATGTCCGAAGTTTCAGCGGGATTTCCAAAATGTTGAGAGGAACTCGAAACATGTCAACCTTGGTTTTGAGAATCTCTCCCGGAGTTTGAGAGATTTGGACGTGAAAGGGTACCAGTCTTGTCGGGGATTGGGAACCCTTCGCCAGAATGTCCAAAGTTTCAGCGGGATTTCCAAAATGTTGAGAGGAACTCGAAACATGTCAACCTCGGTTTTGAGAATCTCTCCCGGAGTTTGAGAGATTTGGACGTGAAAGGGTACCAGTCTTGTCGGGGATTGGGAACCCTTCGCCAGAATGTCCAAAGTTTCAGCGGGATTTCCAAAATGTTGGGAGGAACTCGAAACATGTCAACCTTGGTTTTGAGAATCTCTCCCGGAGTTTGAGAGATTTGGACGTGAAAGGGTACCAGTCTTGTCGGGGATTGGGAACCCTTCGCGACAATGTCCAAATTTTCAGCGGGATTTCCAAAATGTTGAAAGGATCTCGAAACATGTCAACCTCGGTTTTGAGAATCTCTCCCGGAGTTTGAGAGATTTGGACGTGAAAGGGTACCAGTCTTGTCGGGGATTGGGAACCCTTCGCCAGAATGTCCAAAGTTTCAGCGGGATTTCCAAAATGTTGAAAGGAACTCGAAACATGTCAACCTCGGTTTTGAGAATCTCTCCCGGAGTTTGAGAGATTTGGACGTGAAAGGGTACCAGTCTTGTCGGGGATTGGGAACCCTTCGCCAGAATGTCCAAAGTTTCAGCGGGATTTCCAAAATGTTGAGAGGAACTCGAAACATGTCAACCTTGGTTTTGAGAATCTCTCCCGGAGTTTGAGAGATTTGGACGTGAAAGGGTACCAGTCTTGTCGGGGATTGGGAACCCTTCGCGAGAATGTCCAAAGTTTCAGCGGGATTTCCAAAATGTTGAGAGGAACTCGAAACATGTCAACCTTGGTTTTGAGAATCTCTCCCGGAGTTTGAGAGATTTGGACATGAAAGGGTACCAGTCTTGTCGGGGATTGGGAACCCTTCGCGAGAATGTCCAAAGTTTCAGCGGGATTTCCAAAATGTTGAGAGGAACTCGAAATATGTCAACCTGGGTTTTGAGAATCTCTCCCGGAGTTTGAGAGATTTGGACGTGAAAGGGTACCAGTCTTGTTGGGGATTGGGAACCCTTCGCCAGAATGTCCAAAGTTTCAGCGGGATTTCCAAAATGTTGAAAGGAACTCGAAACATGTCAACCTTGGTTTTGAGAATCTCTCCCGGAGTTTGAGAGATTTGGACGTGAAAGGGTACCAGTCTTGTCGGGGATTGGGAACCCTTCGCGAGAATGTCCAAAGTTTCAGCGGGATTTCCAAAATGTTGAGAGGAACTCGAAACATGTCAACCTTGGTTTTGAGAATCTCTCCCGGAGTTTGAGAGATTTGGACGTGAAAGGGTACCAGTCTTGTCGGGGATTGGGAACCCTTCGCGAGATTGTCCAAAGTTTCAGCGGGATTTCCAAAATGTTGAGAGGAACTCGAAACATGTCAACCTCGGTTTTGAGAATCTCTCCCGGAGTTTGAGAGATTTGGACGTGAAAGGGTACCAGTCTTGTCGGGGATTGGGAACCCTTCGCCAGAATGTCCGAAGTTTCAGCGGGATTTCCAAAATGTTGAGAGGAACTCGAAACATGTCAACCTTGGTTTTGAGAATCTCTCCCGGAGTTTGAGAGATTTGGACGTGAAAGGGTACCAGTCCTGTCGGGGATTGGGAACCCTTCGCGAGAATGACCAAAGTTTCAGCGGGATTTCCGAAATGTTGAGAGGAACTCGAAACATGACAACCTTGGTTTTGAGAATCTCTCCCGGAGTTTGAGAGATTTGGACGTGAAAGGGTACCAGTCTTGTCGGGGATTGGGAACCCTTCGCGAGAATGTCCAAAGTTTCAGCGGGATTTCCAAAATGTTGAGATTAACTCGAAACATGTCAACCTTGGTTTTGAGAATCTCTCCCGGAGTTTGAGAGATTTGGACGTGAAAGGGTACCAGTCTTGTCGGGGATTGGGAACCCTTCGCCAGAATGTCCAAAGTTTCAGCGGGATTTCCAAAATGTTGAGAGGAACTCGAAACATGTCAACCTTGGTTTTGAGAATCTCTCCCGGAGTTTGAGAGATTTGGACGTGAAAGGGTACCAGTCTTGTCGGGGATTGGGAACCCTTCGCGAGAATGTCCAAAGTTTCAGCGGGATTTCCAAAATGTTGAAAGGATCTCGAAACATGTCACCCTTGGTTTTGAGAATCTCTCCCGGAGTTTGAGAGATTTGGACGTGAAAGGGTACTAGTCTTGTTCGGGGATTTGGAACCCTTCGCGAGAATGTCCAAAGTTTCAGCGGGATTTCCAAAATGTTGAGAGGAACTCGAAACAAGTCAACCTTGGTTTTGAGAATCTCTCCCGGAGTTTGAGAGATTTGGACGTGAAAGGGTACCAGTCTTGTCGGGGATTGGGAACCCTTCGCGAGAATGTCCAAAGTTTCAGCGGGATTTCCAAAATGTTGAAAGGAACTCGAAACATGTCAACCTCGGTTTTGAGAATCTCTCCCGGAGTTTGAGAGATTTGGACGTGAAAGGCTACCAGTCTTGTCGGGGATTGGGAACCCTTCGCCAGAATGTCCAAAGTTTCAGCGGGATTTCCAAAATGTTGAGAGGAACTCGAAACATGTCAACCTTGGTTTTGAGAATCTCTCCCGGAGTTTGAGAGATTTGGACGTGAAAGTGTACCAGTCTTGTCGGGGATTGGGAACCCTTCGGCAGAATGTCCGAAGTTTCAGCGGGATTTCCAAAATGTTGAGAGGAACTCGAAACATGTCAACCTTGGTTTTGAGAATCTCTCCCGGAGTTTGAGAGATTTGGACGTGAAAGGGTACCAGTCTTGTCGGGGATTGGGAACCCTTCGCCAGAATGTCCAAAGTTTCAGCGGGATTTCCAAAATGTTGAGAGGAACTCGAAACATGTCAACCTCGGTTTTGAGAATCTCTCCCGGAGTTTGAGAGATTTGGACGTGAAAGGGTACCAGTCTTGTCGGGGATTGGGAACCCTTCGCCAGAATGTCCAAAGTTTCAGCGGGATTTCCAAAATGTTGGGAGGAACTCGAAACATGTCAACCTTGGTTTTGAGAATCTCTCCCGGAGTTTGAGAGATTTGGACGTGAAAGGGTACCAGTCTTGTCGGGGATTGGGAACCCTTCGCGACAATGTCCAAATTTTCAGCGGGATTTCCAAAATGTTGAAAGGATCTCGAAACATGTCAACCTCGGTTTTGAGAATCTCTCCCGGAGTTTGAGAGATTTGGACGTGAAAGGGTACCAGTCTTGTCGGGGATTGGGAACCCTTCGCCAGAATGTCCAAAGTTTCAGCGGGATTTCCAAAATGTTGAAAGGAACTCGAAACATGTCAACCTCGGTTTTGAGAATCTCTCCCGGAGTTTGAGAGATTTGGACGTGAAAGGGTACCAGTCTTGTCGGGGATTGGGAACCCTTCGCCAGAATGTCCAAAGTTTCAGCGGGATTTCCAAAATGTTGAGAGGAACTCGAAACATGTCAACCTTGGTTTTGAGAATCTCTCCCGGAGTTTGAGAGATTTGGACGTGAAAGGGTACCAGTCTTGTCGGGGATTGGGAACCCTTCGCGAGAATGTCCAAAGTTTCAGCGGGATTTCCAAAATGTTGAGAGGAACTCGAAACATGTCAACCTTGGTTTTGAGAATCTCTCCCGGAGTTTGAGAGATTTGGACATGAAAGGGTACCAGTCTTGTCGGGGATTGGGAACCCTTCGCGAGAATGTCCAAAGTTTCAGCGGGATTTCCAAAATGTTGAGAGGAACTCGAAATATGTCAACCTGGGTTTTGAGAATCTCTCCCGGAGTTTGAGAGATTTGGACGTGAAAGGGTACCAGTCTTGTTGGGGATTGGGAACCCTTCGCCAGAATGTCCAAAGTTTCAGCGGGATTTCCAAAATGTTGAAAGGAACTCGAAACATGTCAACCTTGGTTTTGAGAATCTCTCCCGGAGTTTGAGAGATTTGGACGTGAAAGGGTACCAGTCTTGTCGGGGATTGGGAACCCTTCGCGAGAATGTCCAAAGTTTCAGCGGGATTTCCAAAATGTTGAGAGGAACTCGAAACATGTCAACCTTGGTTTTGAGAATCTCTCCCGGAGTTTGAGAGATTTGGACGTGAAAGGGTACCAGTCTTGTCGGGGATTGGGAACCCTTCGCGAGATTGTCCAAAGTTTCAGCGGGATTTCCAAAATGTTGAGAGGAACTCGAAACATGTCAACCTCGGTTTTGAGAATCTCTCCCGGAGTTTGAGAGATTTGGACGTGAAAGGGTACCAGTCTTGTCGGGGATTGGGAACCCTTCGCCAGAATGTCCGAAGTTTCAGCGGGATTTCCAAAATGTTGAGAGGAACTCGAAACATGTCAACCTTGGTTTTGAGAATCTCTCCCGGAGTTTGAGAGATTTGGACGTGAAAGGGTACCAGTCTTGTCGGGGATTGGGAACCCTTCGCCAGAATGTCCAAAGTTTCAGCGGGATTTCCAAAATGTTGAAAGGAACTCGAAACATGTCACCCTTGGTTTTGAGAATCTCTCCCGGAGTTTGAGAGATTTGGACGTGATAGGTACCAGTCTTGTCGGGGATTGGGAACCCTTCGCCAGAATGTCCGAAGTTTCAGCGGGATTTCCAAAATGTTGAAAGGATCTCGAAACATGTCAACCTCGGTTTTGAGAATCTCTCCCGGAGTTTGAGAGATTTGGACGTGAAAGGGTACCAGTCTTGTTCGGGGATTGGGAACCCTTCGCGAGAATGTCCAAAGTTTCAGCGGGATTTCCAAAATGTTGAGAGGAACTCGAAACATGTCAACCTTGGTTTTGAGAATCTCTCCCGGAGTTTGAGAGATTTGGACGTGAAAGGGTAGCAGTCTTGTCGGGGATTGGGAACCCTTCGCCAGAATGTCCAAAGTTTCAGCGGGATTTCCAAAATGTTGAAAGGATCTCGAAACATGTCAACCTCGGTTTTGAGAATCTCTCCCGGAGTTTGAGAGATTTGGACGTGAAAGGGTAGCAGTCTTGTCGGGGATTGGGAACCCTTCGCCAGAATATCCAAAGTTTCAGCGGGATTTCCAAAATGTTGAGAGGAACTCGAAACATGTCAACCTTGGTTTTGAGAATCTCTCCCGGAGTTTGAGAGATTTGGACGTGAAAGGGTACCAGTCTTGTCGGGGATTGGGAACCCTTCGCGAGATTGTCCAAAGTTTCAGCGGGATTTCCAAAATGTTGAGAGGAACTCGAAACATGTCAACCTCGGTTTTGAGAATCTCTCCCGGAGTTTGAGAGATTTGGACGTGAAAGGGTACCAGTCTTGTCGGGGATTGGGAACCCTTCGCCAGAATGTCCAAAGTTTCAGCCGGATTTCCAAAATGTTGAAAGGAACTCGAAACATGTCAACCTTGGTTTTGAGAATCTCTCCCGGAGTTTGAGAGATTTGGACGTGAAAGGGTACCAGTCTTGTCGGGGATTGGGAACCCTTCGCGAGAATGTCCAAAGTTTCAGCAGGATTTCCAAAATGATGAAAGGAACTCGAAACATGTCAACCTTGGTTTTGAGAATCTCTCCCGGAGTTTGAGAGATTTGGACGTGAAAGGGTACCAGTCTTGTCGGGGATTGGGAACCCTTCGCCAGAATGTCCGAAGTTTCAGCGGGATTTCCAAAATGTTGAAAGGATCTCGAAACATGTCAACCTCGGTTTTGAGAATCTCTCCCGGAGTTTGAGAGATTTGGACGTGAAAGGGTACAAGTCTTGTTCGGGGATTTGGAACCCTTCGCGAGAATGTCCAAAGTTTCAGCGGGATTTCCAAAATGTTGAGAGGAACTCGAAACAAGTCAACCTTGGTTTTGAGAATCTCTCCCGGAGTTTGAGAGATTTGGACGTGAAAGGGTACCAGTCTTGTCGGGGATTGGGAACCCTTCGCCAGAATGTCCAATGTTTCAGCGGGATGTCCAAAATGTTGAGGGGAACTCGAAACATGTCAACCTTGGTTTTGAGAATCTCTCCCGGAGTTTGAGAGATTTGGATGTGAAAGGGTACCAGTCTTGTCGGGGATTGGGAACCCTTCGCCAGAATGTCCAAAGTTTCAGCGGGATTTCCAAAATGTTGAGAGGAACTCGAAACATGTCAACCTCGGTTTTGAGAATCTCTCCCGGAGTTTGAGAGATTTGGACGTGAAAGGGTACCAGTCTTGTCGGGGATTGGGAACCCTTCGCGAGAATGTCCAAAGTTTCAGCGGGATTTCCAAAATGTTGAGAGGAACTCGAAACATGTCAACCTCGGTTTTAGAGAATCTCTCCCGGAGTTTGAGAGATTTGGACGTGAAAGGGTACCAGTCTTGTCGGGGATTGGGAACCCTTCGCGAGAATGTCCAAAGTTTCAGCGGGATTTCCAAAATGTTGAGAGGAACTCGAAACATGTCAACCTTGGTTTTGAGAATCTCTCCCGGAGTTTGAGAGATTTGGACGTGAAAGGGTACCAGTCTTGTCGGGGATTGGGAACCCTTCGCGAGAATGTCCAAAGTTTCAGCGGGATTTCCAAAATGTTGAGAGGAACTCGAAACATGTCAACCTGGGTTTTGAGAATCTCTCCCGGAGTTTGAGAGATTTGGACGTGAAAGGGTACCAGTCTTGTTGGGGATTGGGAACCCTTCGCCAGAATGTCCAAAGTTTCAGCGGGATTTCCAAAATGTTGAAAGGATCTCGAAACATGTCAACCTCGGTTTTGAGAATCTCTCCCGGAGTTTGAGAGATTTGGACGTGAAAGGGTACCAGTCTTGTCGGGGATTGGGAACCCTTCGCGAGAATGTCCAAAGTTTCAGCGGGATTTCCAAAATGTTGAGAGGAACTCGAAACATGTCAACCTTGGTTTTGAGAATCTCTCCCGGAGTTTGAGAGATTTGGACGTGAAAGGGTACCAGTCTTGTCGGGGATTGGGAACCCTTCGCGAGATTGTCCAAAGTTTCAGCGGGATTTCCAAAATGTTGAGAGGAACTCGAAACATGTCAACCTCGGTTTTGAGAATCTCTCCCGGAGTTTGAGAGATTTGGACGTGAAAGGGTACCAGTCTTGTCGGGGATTGGGAACCCTTCGCCAGAATGTCCAAACTTTCAAGGGGATTTCCAAAATGTTGAAAGGAACTCGAAACATGTCAACCTTGGTTTTGAGAATCTCTCCCGGAGTTTGAGAGATTTGGACGTGAAAGGGTACCAGTCTTGTCGGGGATTGGGAACCCTTCGCGAGAATGTCCGAAGTTTCAGCAGGATTTCCAAAATGTTGAAAGGAACTCGAAACATGTCAACCTTGGTTTTGAGAATCTCTCCCGGAGTTTGAGAGATTTGGACGTGAAAGGGTACCAGTCTTGTCGGGGATTGGGAACCCTTCGCCAGAATGTCCGAAGTTTCAGCGGGATTTCCAAAATGTTGAAAGGATCTCGAAACATGTCAACCTCGGTTTTGAGAATCTCTCCCGGAGTTTGAGAGATTTGGACGTGAAAGGGTACAAGTCTTGTTCGGGGATTTGGAACCCTTCGCGAGAATGTCCAAAGTTTCAGCGGGATTTCCAAAATGTTGAGAGGAACTCGAAACAAGTCAACCTTGGTTTTGAGAATCTCTCCCGGAGTTTGAGAGATTTGGACGTGAAAGGGTACCAGTCTTGTCGGGGATTGGGAACCCTTCGCCAGAATGTCCAAAGTTTCAGCGGGATTTCCAAAATGTTGAGGGGAACTCGAAACATGTCAACCTTGGTTTTGAGAATCTCTCCCGGAGTTTGAGAGATTTGGATGTGAAAGGGTACCAGTCTTGTCGGGGATTGGGAACCCTTCGCCAGAATGTCCAAAGTTTCAGCGGGATTTCCAAAATGTTGAAAGGAACTCGAAACATGTCAACCTCGGTTTTGAGAATCTCTCCCGGAGTTTGAGAGATTTGGACGTGAAAGGGTACCAGTCTTGTCGGGGATTGGGAACCCTTCGCGAGATTGTCCAAAGTTTCAGCGGGATTTCCAAAATGTTGAGAGGAACTCGAAACATGTCAACCTCGGTTTTGAGAATCTCTCCCGGAGTTTGAGAGATTTGGACGTGAAAGGGTACCAGTCTTGTCGGGGATTGGGAACCCTTCGCCAGAATGTCCAAAGTTTCAGCGGGATTTCCAAAATGTTGAGAGGAACTCGAAACATGTCAACCTTGGTTTTGAGAATCTCTCCCGGACTTTGAGAGATTTGGACGTGAAAGGGTACCAGTCTTGTCGGGGATTGGGAACCCTTCGCCAGAATGTCCAAAGTTTCAGCGGGATTTCCAAAATGTTGAAAAGAACTCGAAACATATCAACCTGGGTTTTGAGAATCTCTCCCGGAGTTTGAGAGATTTGGACGTGAAAGGGTACCAGTCTTGTTGGGGATTGGGAAGCCTTCGCCAGAATGTCCAAAGTTTCAGCGGGATTTCCAAAATGTTGAAAGGATCTCGAACCATGTCAACCTCGGTTTTGAGAATCTCTCCCGGAGTTTGAGAGATTTGGACGTGAAAGGGTAGCAGTCTTGTCGGGATTGGGAACCCTTCGCGAGAATGTCCAAAGTTTCAGCGGGATTTCCAAAATGTTGAGAGGAACTCGAAACATGTCAACCTTGGTTTTGAGAATCTCTCCCAGAGTTTGAGAGATTTGGACGTGAAAGGGTACCAGTCTTGTCGGGGATTGGGAACCCTTCGCGAGATTGTCCAAAGTTTCAGCGGGATTTCCAAAATGTTGAGAGGAACTCGAAACATGTCAACCTCGGTTTTGAGAATCTCTCCCGGAGTTTGAGAGATTTGGACGTGAAAGGGTACCAGTCTTGTCGGGGATTGGGAACCCTTCGCGAGAATGTCCAAAGTTTCAGCGGGATTTCCAAAATGTTGAGAGGAACTCGAAACATGTCAACCTTGGTTTTGAGAATCTCTCCCGCAGTTTGAGAGATTTGGACGTGAAAGGGTACCAGTCTTGTCGGGGATTGGGAACCCTTCGCCAGAATGTCCAAAGTTTCAGCGGGATTTCCAAAATGTTGAAAGGAACTCGAAACATGTCAACCTTGGTTTTGAGAATCTCTCCCGGAGTTTGAGAGATTTGGACGTGAAAGGGTACCAGTCTTGTCGGGGATTGGGAACCCTTCGCCAGAATGTCCGAAGTTTCAGCGGGATTTCCAAAATGTTGAAAGGATCTCGAAACATGTCAACCTCGGTTTTGAGAATCTCTCCCGGAGTTTGAGAGATTTGGACGTGAAAGGGTACCAGTCTTGTTCGGGGATTGGGAACCCTTCGCGAGAATGTCCAAAGTTTCAGCGGGATTTCCAAAATGTTGAGAGGAACTCGAAACATGTCAAGCTTGGTTTTGAGAATCTCTCCCGGAGTTTGAGAGATTTGGACGTGAAAGGGTACCAGTCTTGTCGGGGATTGGGAAACCTTCGCCAGAATGTCCAAAGTTTCAGCGGGATTTCCAAAATGTTGAAAGGAACTCGAAACATGTCAACCTCGGTTTTGAGAATCTCTCCCGGAGTTTGAGAGATTTGGACGTGAAAGGGTACCAGTCTTGTCGGGGATTGGGAACCCTTCGCCAGAATGTCCAAAGTTTCAGCGGGATTTCCAAAATGTTGAGAGGAACTCGAAACATGTCAACCTTGGTTTTGAGAATCTCTCCCGCAGTTTGAGAGATTTGGACGTGAAAGGGTACCAGTCTTGTCGGGGATTGGGAACCCTTCGCCAGAATGTCCAAAGTTTCAGCGGGATTTCCAAAATGTTGAAAGGAACTCGAAACATGTCAACCTTGGTTTTGAGAATCTCTCACGGAGTTTGAGAGATTTGGACGTGAAAGGGTACCAGTCTTGTCGGGGATTGGGAACCCTTCGCCAGAATGTGCGAAGTTTCAGCGGGATTTCCAAAATGTTGAAAGGATCTCGAAACATGTCAACCTCGGTTTTGAGAATCTCTCCCGGAGTTTGAGAGATTTGGACGTGAAAGGGTACCAGTCTTGTTCGGGGATTGGGAACCCTTCGCGAGAATGTCCAAAGTTTCAGCGGGATTTCCAAAATGTTGAGAGGAACTCGAAACATGTCAACCTTGGTTTTGAGAATCTCTCCCGGAGTTTGAGAGATTTGGACGTGAAAGGGTACCAGTCTTGTCGGGGATTGGGAACCCTTTGCCAGAATGTCCAAAGTTTCAGCGGGATTTCCAAAATGTTGAGAGGAACTCGAAACATGTCAACCTTGGTTTTGAGAATCTCTCCCGGAGTTTGAGAGATTTGGATGTGAAAGGGTACCAGTCTTGTCGGGGATTGGGAACCCTTCGCCAGAATGTCCAAAGTTTCAGCGGGATCTCCAAAATGTTGAAAGGAACTCGAAACATGTCAACCTCGGTTTTGAGAATCTCTCCCGGAGTTTGAGAGATTTGGACGTGAAAGGGTACCAGTCTTGTCGGGGATTGGGAACCCTTCGCCAGAATGTCCAAAGTTTCAGCGGGATTTCCAAAATGTTGAGAGGAACTCGAAACATGTCAACCTTGGTTTTGAGAATCTCTCCCGGAGTTTGAGAGATTTGGACGTGAAAGGGTACCAGTCTTGTCGGGGATTGGGAACCCTTCGCCAGAATGTCCAAAGTTTCAGCGGGATTTCCAAAATGTTGAGAGGAACTCGAAACATGTCAACCTTGGTTTTGAGAATCTCTCCCGGAGTTTGAGAGATTTGGACGTGAAAGGGTACCAGTCTTGTCGGGGATTGGGAACCCTTCGCCAGAATGTCCAAAGTTTCAGCGGGATTTCCAAAATGTTGAAAGGAACTCGAAACATGTCAACCTTGGTTTTTAGAATCTCTCCCGGAGTTTGAGAGATTTGGACGTGAAAGGGTACCAGTCTTGTCGGGGATTGGGAACCCTTCGCCAGAATGTCCAAAGTTTCAGCGGGATTTCCAAAATGTTGAGAGGAACTCGAAACATGTCAACCTTGGTTTTGAGAATCTCTCCCGGAGTTTGAGAGATTTGGACGTGAAAGGGTACCAGTCTTGTCGGGGATTGGGAACGCTTCGCCAGAATGTCCATAGTTTCAGCGGGATTTCCAAAATGTTGAGAGGAACTCGAAACGTGTCAACCTTGGTTTTGAGAATCTCTCCCGGAGTTTGAGAGATTTGGACGTGAAAGGGTAGCAGTCTTGTCGGGGATTGGGAACCCTTCGCGAGAATGTCCAAAGTTTCAGCGGGATTTCCAAAATGTTGAGAGGAACTCGAAACATGTCAACCTTGGTTTTGAGAATCTCTCCCGGAGTTTGAGAGATTTGGACGTGAAAGGGTACCAGTCTTGTCGGGGATTGGGAACCCTTCGCGAGATTGTCCAAAGTTTCAGCGGGATTTCCAAAATGTTGAGAGGAACTCGAAACATGTCAACCTCGGTTTTGAGAATCTCTCCCGGAGTTTGAGAGATTTGGACGTGAAAGGGTACCAGTCTTGTCGGGGATTGGGAACCCTTCGCCAGAATGTCCAAAGTTTCAGCGGGATTTCCAAAATGTTGAGAGGAACTCGAAACATGTCAACCTTGGTTTTGAGAATCTCTCCCGCAGTTTGAGAGATTTGGACGTGAAAGGGTACCAGTCTTGTCGGGGATTGGGAACCCTTCGCCAGAATGTCCAAAGTTTCAGCGGGATTTCCAAAATGTTGAAAGGAACTCGAAACATGTCAACCTTGGTTTTGAGAATCTCTCCCGGAGTTTGAGAGATTTGGACGTGAAAGGGTACCAGTCTTGTCGGGGATTGGGAACCCTTCGCCAGAATGTGCGAAGTTTCAGCGGGATTTCCAAAATGTTGAAAGGATCTCGAAACATGTCAACCTCGGTTTTGAGAATCTCTCCCGGAGTTTGAGAGATTTGGACGTGAAAGGGTACCAGTCTTGTTCGGGGATTGGGAACCCTTCGCGAGAATGTCCAAAGTTTCAGCGGGATTTCCAAAATGTTGAGAGGAACTCGAAACATGTCAACCTTGGTTTTGAGAATCTCTCCCGGAGTTTGAGAGATTTGGACGTGAAAGGGTACCAGTCTTGTCGGGGATTGGGAACCCTTCGCCAGAATGTCCAAAGTTTCAGCGGGATTTCCAAAATGTTGAGAGGAACTCGAAACATGTCAACCTTGGTTTTGAGAATCTCTCCGGGAGTTTGAGAGATTTGGATGTGAAAGGGTACCAGTCTTGTCGGGGATTGGGAACCCTTCGCCAGAATGTCCAAAGTTTCAGCGGGATTTCCAAAATGTTGAAAGGAACTCGAAACATGTCAACCTCGGTTTTGAGAATCTCTCCCGGAGTTTGAGAGATTTGGACGTGAAAGGGTACCAGTCTTGTCGGGGATTGGGAACCCTTCGCCAGAATGTCCAAAGTTTCAGCGGGATTTCCAAAATGTTGAGAGGAACTCGAAACATGTCAACCTCGGTTTTGAGAATCTCTCCCGGAGTTTGAGAGATTTGGACGTGAAAGGGTACCAGTCTTGTCGGGGATTGGGAACCCTTCGCGAGAATGTCCAAAGTTTCAGCGGGATTTCCAAAATGTTGAGAGGAACTCGAAACATGTCAACCTTGGTTTTGAGAATCTCTCCCGGAGTTTGAGAGATTTGGACGTGAAAGGGTACCAGTCTTGTCGGGGATTGGGAACCCTTCACCAGAATGTCCAAAGTTTCAGCGGGATTTCCAAAATGTTGAAAGGAACTCGAAACATGTCAACCTTGGTTTTGAGAATCTCTCCCGGAGTTTGAGAGATTTGGACGTGAAAGGGTACCAGTCTTGTCGGGGATTGGGAACCCTTCGCCAGAATGTCCAAAGTTTCAGCGGGATTTCCAAAATGTTGAGAGGAACTCGAAACATGTCAACCTCGGTTTTGAGAATCTCTCCCGGAGTTTGAGAGATTTGGACGTGAAAGGGTACCAGTCTTGTCGGGGATTGGGAACGCTTCGCCAGAATGTCCATAGTTTCAGCGGGATTTCCAAAATGTTGAGAGGAACTCGAAACGTGTCAACCTTGGTTTTGAGAATCTCTCCCGGAGTTTGAGAGATTTGGACGTGAAAGGGTACCAGTCTTGTCGGGGATTGGGAACCCTTCGCGAGAATGTCCAAAGTTTCAGCGGGATTTCCAAAATGTTGAGAGGAACTCGAAACATGTCAACCTTGGTTTTGAGAATCTCTCCCGGAGTTTGAGAGATTTGGACGTGAAAGGGTACCAGTCTTGTCGGGGATTGGGAACCCTTCGCCAGAATGTCCAAAGTTTCAGCGGGATTTCCAAAATGTTGAGAGGAACTCGAAACGTGTCAACCTTGGTTTTGAGAATCTCTCCCGGAGTTTGAGAGATTTGGACGTGAAAGGGTACCAGTCTTGTCGGGGATTGGGAACCCTTCGCGAGAATGTCCAAAGTTTCAGCGGGATTTCCAAAATGTTGAGAGGAACTCGAAACATGTCAACCTTGGTTTTGAGAATCTCTCCCGGAGTTTGAGAGATTTGGACGTGAAAGGGTACCAGTCTTGTCGGGGATTGGGAACCCTTCGCCAGAATGTCCAAAGTTTCAGCGGGATTTCCAAAATGTTGAGAGGAACTCGAAACATGTCAACCTTGGTTTTGAGAATCTCTCCGGGAGTTTGAGAGATTTGGATGTGAAAGGGTACCAGTCTTGTCGGGGATTGGGAACCCTTCGCCAGAATGTCCAAAGTTTCAGCGGGATTTCCAAAATGTTGAAAGGAACTCGAAACATGTCAACCTCGGTTTTGAGAATCTCTCCCGGAGTTTGAGAGATTTGGACGTGAAAGGGTACCAGTCTTGTCGGGGATTGGGAACCCTTCGCCAGAATGTCCAAAGTTTCAGCGGGATTTCCAAAATGTTGAGAGGAACTCGAAACATGTCAACCTCGGTTTTGAGAATCTCTCCCGGAGTTTGAGAGATTTGGACGTGAAAGGGTACCAGTCTTGTCGGGGATTGGGAACCCTTCGCGAGAATGTCCAAAGTTTCAGCGGGATTTCCAAAATGTTGAGAGGAACTCGAAACATGTCAACCTTGGTTTTGAGAATCTCTCCCGGAGTTTGAGAGATTTGGACGTGAAAGGGTACCAGTCTTGTCGGGGATTGGGAACCCTTCACCAGAATGTCCAAAGTTTCAGCGGGATTTCCAAAATGTTGAAAGGAACTCGAAACATGTCAACCTTGGTTTTGAGAATCTCTCCCGGAGTTTGAGAGATTTGGACGTGAAAGGGTACCAGTCTTGTCGGGGATTGGGAACCCTTCGCCAGAATGTCCAAAGTTTCAGCGGGATTTCCAAAATGTTGAGAGGAACTCGAAACATGTCAACCTCGGTTTTGAGAATCTCTCCCGGAGTTTGAGAGATTTGGACGTGAAAGGGTACCAGTCTTGTCGGGGATTGGGAACGCTTCGCCAGAATGTCCATAGTTTCAGCGGGATTTCCAAAATGTTGAGAGGAACTCGAAACGTGTCAACCTTGGTTTTGAGAATCTCTCCCGGAGTTTGAGAGATTTGGACGTGAAAGGGTACCAGTCTTGTCGGGGATTGGGAACCCTTCGCGAGAATGTCCAAAGTTTCAGCGGGATTTCCAAAATGTTGAGAGGAACTCGAAACATGTCAACCTTGGTTTTGAGAATCTCTCCCGGAGTTTGAGAGATTTGGACGTGAAAGGGTACCAGTCTTGTCGGGGATTGGGAACCCTTCGCCAGAATGTCCAAAGTTTCAGCGGGATTTCCAAAATGTTGAGAGGAACTCGAAACGTGTCAACCTTGGTTTTGAGAATCTCTCCCGGAGTTTGAGAGATTTGGACGTGAAAGGGTACCAGTCTTGTCGGGGATTGGGAACCCTTCGCGAGAATGTCCAAAGTTTCAGCGGGATTTCCAAAATGTTGAGAGGAACTCGAAACATGTCAACCTTGGTTTTGAGAATCTCTCCCGGAGTTTGAGAGATTTGGACGTGAAAGGGTACCAGTCTTGTCGCGGATTGGGAACCCTTCGCGAGAATGTCCAAAGTTTCAGCAGGATTTCCAAAATGTTGAGAGGAACTCGAAACATGTCAACCTTGGTTTTGAGAATCTCTCCCGGAGTTTGAGAGATTTGGACGTGAAAGGGTACCAGTCTTGTCGCGGATTGGGAACCCTTCGCCAGAATGTCCAAAGTTTCAGCGGGATTTCCAAAATGTTGAAAGGAACTCGAAACATGTCAACCTTGGTTTTGAGAATCTCTCCCGGAGTTTGAGAGATTTGGACGTGAAAGGGTACCAGTCTTGTCGGGGATTGGGAAGCCTTCGCGAGAATGTCCAAAGTTTCAGCGGGATTTCCAAAATGTTGAGAGGAACTCGAAACATGTCAACCTTGGTTTTGAGAATCTCTCCCGGAGTTTGAGAGATTTGGACGTGAAAGGGTACCAGTCTTGTCGGGGATTGGGAACCCTTCGCGAGAATGTCCAAAGTTTCAGTGGGATTTCCAAAATGTTGAGAGGAACTCGAAACATGTCAACCTTGGTTTTGAGAATCTCTCCCGGAGTTTGAGAGATTTGGACGTGAAAGGGTACCAGTCTTGTCGGGGATTAGGAACCCTTCGCCAGAATGTCCAAAGTTTCAGTGGGATTTCCAAAATGTTGAGAGGAACTCGAAACATGTCAACCTTGGTTTTGAGAATCTCTCCCGGAGTTTGAGAGATTTGGACGTGAAAGGGTACCAGTCTTGTCGGGGATTGGGAACCCTTCGCAAGAATGTCCAAAGTTTCAGCGGGATTTCCAAAATGTTGAGAGGAACTCGAAACATGTCAACCTTGGTTTTGAGAATCTCTCCCGGAGTTTGAGAGATTTGGACGTGAAAGGGTACCAGTCTTGTCGGGGATTGGGAACCCTTCGCCAGAATGTCCAAAATTTCAGCGGGATTTCCAAAATGTTGAAAGGAACTCGAAACAAGTCAACCTTGGTTTTGAGAATCTCTCCCGGAGTTTGAGAGATTTGGACGTGAAAGGGTACCAGTCTTGTCGGAGATTGGGAACCCTTCGCGAGAATGTCCAAAGTTTCAGCGGGATTTCCAAAATGTTGAGAGGAACTCGAAACATGTCAACCTTGGTTTTGAGAATCTCTCCCGGAGTTTGAGAGATTTGGACGTGAAAGGCTACCAGTCTTGTCGGGGATTGGGAACCCTTTGCGAGAATGTCCAAAGTTTCAGCGGGATTTCCAAAATGTTGAGAGGAACTCGAAACATGTAAACCTTGGTTTTGAGAATCTCTCCCGGAGTTTGAGAGATTTGGACGTGAAAGGGTACCAGTCTTGTTGGGGATTGGGAACCCTTCGCCAGAATGTCCAAAGTTTCAGCGGTATTTCCAAAATGTTGAGAGGAACTCGAAACATGTCAACCTTGGTTTTGAGAATCTCTCCCGGAGTTTGAGAGATTTGGACGTGAAAGGGTACCAGTCTTGTCGGGGATTGGGAACCCTTCGCGAGAATGTCCAAAGTTTCAGCGGGATTTCCAAAATGTTGAAAGGAACTCGAAACATGTCAACCTCGGTTTTGAGAATCTCTCCCCGAGTTTGAGAGATTTGGACGTGAAAGGGTACCAGTCTTGTCGGGGATTGGGAACCCTTCGCGAGAATGTCCAAAGTTTCAGCGGGATTTCCAAAATGTTGAGAGGAACTCGAAACATGTCAACCTTGGTTTTGAGAATCTCTCCCGGAGTTTGAGAGATTTGGACGTGAAAGGGTACCAGTCTTGTCGGGGATTGGGAGCCCTTCGCAAGAATGTCCAAAGTTTCAGCGGGATTTCCAAAATGTTGAGAGGAACTCGAAACATGTCAACCTTGGTTTTGAGAATCTCTCCCGGAGTTTGAGAGATTTGGACGTGAAAGGGTACCAGTCTTGTCGGGGATTGGGAACCCTTCACGAGAATGTCCAAAGTTTCAGCGGGATTTCCAAAATGTTGAAAGGAACTCGAAAGATGTCAACCTCGGTTTTGAGAATCTCTCCCGGAGTTTGAGAGATTTGGACGTGAAAGGGTAGCAGTCTTGTCGGGGATTGGGAACCCTTCGCGAGAATGTCCAAAGTTTCAGCGGGATTTCCAAAATGTTGAGAGGAACTCGAAACATGTCAACCTTGGTTTTGAGAATCTCTCCCGGAGTTTGAGAGATTTGGACGTGAAAGGGTACCAGTCTTGTCGGGGATTGGGAACCCTTCGCGAGAATGTCCAAAGTTTCAGCGGGATTTCCAAAATGTTGAGAGGAACTCGAAACATGTCAACCTTGGTTTTGAGAATCTCTCCCGGAGTTTGAGAGATTTGGACGTGAAAGGGTACCAGTCTTGTCGGGGATTGGGAACCCTTCGCGAGAATGTCTAAAGTTTCAGCGGGATTTCCAAAATGTTGAGAGGAACTCGAAACATGTCAACCTTGGTTTTGAGAATCTCTCCCGCAGTTTGAGAGATTTGGACGTGAAAGGGTACCAGTCTTGTCGGGGATTGGGAACCCTTCGCGAGAATGTCCAAAGTTTCAGCGGGATTTCCAAAATGTTGAGAGGAACTCGAAACATGTCAACCTTGGTTTTGAGAATCTCTCCCGGAGTTTGAGAGATTTGGACGTGAAAGGGTACCAGTCTTGTCGGGGATTGGGAACCCTTCGCGAGAATGACCAAAGTTTCAGCGGGATTTCCAAAATGTTGAAAGGAACTCGAAACATGTCAACCTTGGTTTTGAGAATCTCTCCCGGAGTTTGAGAGATTTGGACGTGAAAGGGTACCAGTCTTGTCGGGGATTGGGAACCCTTCGCCAGAATGTCCAAAGTTTCAGCGGGATTTCCAAAATGTTGAGAGGAACTCGAAACATGTCAACCTTGGTTTTGAGAATCTCTCCCGGAGTTTGAGAGATTTGGACGTGAAAGGGTACCAGTCTTGTCGGGGATTGGGAACCCTTCGCGAGAATGTCCAAAGTTTCAGCGGGATTTCCAAAATGTTGAGAGGAACTCGAAACATGTCAACCTTGGTTTTGAGAATCTCTCCCGGAGTTTGAGAGATTTGGACGTGAAAGGGTACCAGTCTTGTCAAGGATTGGGAACCCTTCGCCAGAATGTCCAAAGTTTCAGCGGGATTTCCAAAATGTTGAAAGGAACTCGAAACATGTCAACCTCGGTTTTGAGAATCTCTCCCGGAGTTTGAGAGATTTGGACGTGAAAGGGTACCAGTCTTGTCGGGGATTGGGAACCCTTCGCCAGAATGTCCAAATTTTCAGCGGGATTCCCAAATTGTTGAAAGGAACTCGAAACATGTCAACCTTGGTTTTGAGAATCTCTCCCGGAGTTTGAGAGATTTGGACGTGAAAGGGTACCAGTGTTGTCGGGGATTGGGAACCCTTCGCGAGAATGACCAAAGTTTCAGCGGGATTTCCAAAATGTTGAAAGGAACTCGAAACATGTCAACCTCGGTTTTGAGAATCTCTCCCGGAGTTTGAGAGATTTGGACGTGAAAGGGTACCAGTCTTGTCGGGGATTGGGAACCCTTCGCGAGAATGACCAAAGTTTCAGCGGGATTTCCAAAATGTTGAAAGGAACTCGAAACATGTCAACCTCGGTTTTGAGAATCTCTCCCGGAGTTTGAGAGATTTGGATGTGAAAGGGTACCAGTCTTGTCGGGGATTGGGAACACTTCGCGAGAATGTCCAAAGTTTCAGCGGGATTTCCAAAATGTTGAGAGGAACTCGAAACATGTCAACCTTGGTTTTGAGAATCTCTCCCGGAGTTTGAGAGATTTGGACGTGAAAGGGTACCAGTCTTGTCAGGGATTGGGAACCCTTCGCGAGAATGTCCAAAGTTTCAGCGGGATTTCCAAAATGTTGAGAGGAACTCGAAACATGTCAAGCTTGGTTTTGAGAATCTCTCCCAGAGTTTGAGAGATTTGGACGTGAAAGGGTACCAGTCTTGTCGGGGATTGGGAACCCGTCGCCAGAACGTCCAAAGTTTCAGCAGGATTTCCAAAATGTTGAGAGGAACTCAAAACATGTCAACCTTGGTTTTGAGAATCTCTCCCGGAGTTTGAGAGATTTGGACGTGAAAGGGTACCAGTCTTGTCGGGGATTGGGAACCCTTCGCGAGAATGTCCAAAGTTTCAGCGGGATTTCCAAAATGTTGAGAGGAACTCGAAACATGTCAACCTTGGTTTTGAGAATCTCTCCCGGAGTTTGAGAGATTTGGACGTGAAAGGGTACCAGTCTTGTCGGGGATTGGGAACCCTTCGCGAGAATGTCCAAAGTTTCAGCGGGATTTCCAAAATGTTGAAAGGAACTCGAAACATGTCAACCTCGGTTTTTAGAATCTCTCCCGGAGTTTGAGAGATTTGGACGTGAAAGGGTACCAGTCTTGTCGGGGATTGGGAACCCTTCGCCAGAATGTCCAAAGTTTCAGCGGGATTTCCAAAATGTTGAGAGGAACTCGAAACACGTCAACCTTGGTTTTGAGAATCTCTCCCGGAGTTTGAGAGATTTGGACGTGAAAGGGTACCAGTCTTGTCGGGGATTGGGAACCCTTCGCGAGAATGTCCAAAGTTTCAGCGGGATTTCCAAAATTTTGAGAGGAACTCGAAACATGTCAACCTTGGTTTTGAGAATCTCTCCCGGAGTTTGAGAGATTTGGACGTGAAAGGGTACCAGTCTTGTCAAGGATTGGGAACCCTTCGCCAGAATGTCCAAAGTTTCAGCGGGATTTCCAAAATGTTGAAAGGATCTCGAAACATGTCAACCTTGGTTTTGAGAATCTCTCCCGGAGTTTGAGAGATTTGGACGTGAAAGGGTACCAGTCTTGTCGGGGATTGGGAACCCTTCGCGAGAATGTCCAAAGTTTCAGCGGGATTTCCAAAATGTTGAAAGGAACTCGAAACATGTCAACCTCGGTTTTGAGAATCTCTCCCGGAGTTTGAGAGATTTGGACGTGAAAGGGTACCAGTCTTGTCGGGGATTGGGAACCCTTCGCCAGAATGTCCAAATTTTCAGCGGGATTTCCAAAATGTTGAAAGGAACTCGAAACATGTCAACCTTGGTTTTGAGAATCTCTCCCGGAGTTTGAGAGATTTGGACGTGAAAGGGTACCAGTGTTGTCGGGGATTGGGAACCCTTCGCCAGAATGTCCAAAGTTTCAGCGGGATTTCCAAAATGTTGAAAGGATCTCGAAACATGTCAACCTCGGTTTTGAGAATCTCTCCCGGAGTTTGAGAGATTTGGACGTGAAAGGGTACCAGTCTTGTCGGGGATTGGGAACCCTTCGCGAGAATGACCAAAGTTTCAGCGGGATTTCCAAAATGTTGAAAGGAACTCGAAACATGTCAACCTCGGTTTTTAGAATCTCTCCCGGAGTTTGAGAGATTTGGACGTGAAAGGGTACCAGTCTTGTCGGGGATTGGGAACCCTTCGCGAGAATGACCAAAGTTTCAGCGGGATTTCCAAAATGTTGAAAGGAACTCGAAACATGTCAACCTCGGTTTTGAGAATCTCTCCCGGAGTTTGAGAGATTTGGATGTGAAAGGGTACCAGTCTTGTCGGGGATTGGGAACACTTCGCGAGAATGTCCAAAGTTTCAGCGGGATTTCCAAAATGTTGAGAGGAACTCGAAACATGTCAACCTTGGTTTTGAGAATCTCTCCCGGAGTTTGAGAGATTTGGCCGTGAAAGGGTACCAGTCTTGTCAGGGATTGGGAACCCTTCGCGAGAATGTCCAAAGTTTCAGCGGGATTTCCAAAATGTTGAGAGGAACTCGAAACATGTCAAGCTTGGTTTTAAGAATCTCTCCCGGAGTTTGAGAGATTTGGACGTGAAAGGGTACCAGTCTTGTCGGGGATTGGGAACCCTTCGCCAGAACGTCCAAAGTTTCAGCAGGATTTCCAAAATGTTGAGAGGAACTCGAAACATGTCAACCTTGGTTTTGAGAATCTCTCCCGGAGTTTGAGAGATTTGGACGTGAAAGGGTACCAGTCTTGTCGGGGATTGGGATCCCTTCGCGAGAATGTCCAAAGTTTCAGCGGGATTTCCAAAATGTTGAGAGGAACTCGAAACATGTCAACCTTGGTTTTGAGAATCTCTCCCGGAGTTTGAGAGATTTGGACGTGAAAGGGTACCAGTCTTGTCGGGGATTGGGAACCCTTCGCGAGAATGTCCAAAGTTTCAGCGGGATTTCCAAAATGTTGAAAGGAACTCGAAACATGTCAACCTCGGTTTTGAGAATCTCTCACGGAGTTTGAGAGATTTGGACGTGAAAGGGTACCAGTCTTGTCGGGGATTGGGAACCCTTCGCGAGAATGTCCAAAGTTTCAGCGGGATTTCCAAAATGTTGAAAGGAACTCGAAACATGTCAACCTCGGTTTTGAGAATCTCTCCCGGAGTTTGAGAGATTTGGATGTGAAAGGGTACCAGTCTTGTCGGGGATTGGGAACACTTCGCGAGAATGTCCAAAGTTTCAGCGGGATTTCCAAAATGTTGAGAGGAACTCGAAACATGTCAACCTTGGTTTCGAGAATCTCTCCCGGAGTTTGAGAGATTTGGCCGTGAAAGGGTACCAGTCTTGTCAGGGATTGGGAACCCTTCGCGAGAATGTCCAAAGTTTCAGCGGGATTTCCAAAATGTTGAGAGGAACTCGAAACATGTCAAGCTTGGTTTTAAGAATCTCTCCCGGAGTTTGAGAGATTTGGACGTGAAAGGGTACCAGTCTTGTCGGGGATTGGGAACCCTTCGCCAGAACGTCCAAAGTTTCAGCAGGATTTCCAAAATGTTGAGAGGAACTCGAAACATGTCAACCTTGGTTTTGAGAATCTCTCCCGGAGTTTGAGAGATTTGGACGTGAAAGGGTACCAGTCTTGTCGGGGATTGGGATCCCTTCGCGAGAATGTCCAAAGTTTCAGCGGGATTTCCAAAATGTTGAGAGGAACTCGAAACATGTCAACCTTGGTTTTGAGAATCTCTCCCGGAGTTTGAGAGATTTGGACGTGAAAGGGTACCAGTCTTGTCGGGGATTGGGAACCCTTCGCGAGAATGTCCAAAGTTTCAGCGGGATTTCCAAAATGTTGAAAGGAACTCGAAACATGTCAACCTCGGTTTTGAGAATCTCTCACGGAGTTTGAGAGATTTGGACGTGAAAGGGTACCAGTCTTGTCGGGGATTGGGAACCCTTCGCGAGAATGTCCAAAGTTTCAGCGGGATTTCCAAAATGTTGAGAGGAACTCGAAACATGTCAACCTTGGTTTTGAGAATCTCTCCCGGAGTTTGAGAGATTTGGACATGAAAGGGTACCAGTCTTGTCGGGGATTGGGAACCCTTCGCGAGAATGTCCAAAGTTTCAGCGGGATTTCCAAAATGTTGAGAGGAACTCGAAACATGTCAACCTTGGTTTTGAGAATCTCTCCCGGAGTTTGAGAGATTTGGACGTGAAAGGGTACCAGTCTTGTCGGGGATTGGGAACCCTTCGCGAGAATGTCCAAAGTTTCAGCGGGATTTCCAAAATGTTGAGAGGAACTCGAAACATGTCAACCTTGGTTTTGAGAATCTCTCCCGGAGTTTGAGAGATTTGGACGTGAAAGGGTACCAGTCTTGTCGGGGATTGGGAACCCTTCGCGAGACTGTCCAAAGTTTCCAGGATTTCCAAAATGTTGAGAGGAACTCGAAACATGTCAACCTCGGTTTTGAGAATCTCTCCCGGAGTTTGAGAGATTTGGACGTGAAAGGGTACCAGTCTTGTCGGGGATTGGGAACCCTTCGCCAGAATGTCCAAAGTTTCAGCGGGATTTCCAAAATGTCGAGAGGAACTCGAAACATGTCAACCTTGGTTTTGAGAATCTCTCCCGGAGTTTGAGAGATTTGGACGTGAAAGGGTACCAGTCTTGTCGGGGATTGGGAACCCTTCGCCATAATGTCCAAAGTTTCAGCGGGATTTCCAAAATGTTGAGAGGAACTCGAAACATGTCAACCTTGGTTTTGAGAATCTCTCCCGGAGTTTGAGAGATTTGGACGTGAAAGGGTACCAGTCTTGTCAGGGATTGGGAACCCTTCGCCAGAATGTCCAAAGTTTCAGCAGGATTTCCAAAATGTTGAGAGGAACTCGAAACATGTCAACCTTGGTTTTGAGAATCTCTCCCGGAGTTTGAGAGATTTGGACGTGAAAGGGTACCAGTCTTGTTGGGGATTGGGAACCCTTCGCGAGAATGTCCAAAGTTTCAGCGGGATTTCCAAAATGTTGAGAGGAACTCGAAACATGTCAACCTTGGTTTTGAGAATCTCTCCCGGAGTTTGAGAGATTTGGACGTGAAAGGGTACCAGTCTTGTCGGGGATTGGGAACCCTTCGCGAGAATGTCCAAAGTTTCAGCGGGATTTCCAAAATGTTGAAAGGAACTCGAAACATGTCAACCTTGGTTTTGAGAATCTCTCCCGGAGTTTGAGAGATTTGGACGTGAAAGGGTACCAGTCTTGTCGGGGATTGGGAACCCTTCGCGAGACTGTCCAAAGATTCAGCGGTATTTCCAAAATGTTGAGAGGAACTCGAAACATGTCAACCTTGGTTTTGAGAATCTCTCCCGGAGTTTGAGAGATTTGGACGTGAAAGGGTACCAGTCTTGTCGGGGATTGGGAACCCTTCGCGAGAATGTCCAAAGTTTCAGCAGGATTTCCAAAATGTTGAGAGGAACTCGAAACATGTCAACCTTGGTTTTGAGAATCTCTCCCGGAGTTTGAGAGATTTGGACGTGAAAGGGTACCAGTCATGTCGGGGATTGGGAACCCTTCGCGAGAATGTCCAAAGTTTCAGCGGGATTTCCAAAATGTTGAGAGGAACTCGAAACATGTCAACCTCGGTTTTGAGAATCTCTCCCGGAGTTTGAGAGATTTGGACGTGAAAGGGTACCAGTCTTGTCGGGGATTGGGAACCCTTCGCGAGAATGTCCAAAGTTTCAGCGGGATTTCCAAAATGTTGAGAGGAACTCGAAACATGTCAACCTTGGTTTTGAGAATCTCTCCCGGAGTTTGAGAGATTTGGACGTGAAAGGGTACCAGTCTTGTCGGGGATTGGGAACCCTTCGCCAGAATGTCCAAAGTTTCAGCGGGATTTCCAAAATGTTGAAAGGAACTCGAAACATGTCAACCTCGGTTTTGAGAATCTCTCCCGGAGTTTGAGAGATTTGGACGTGAAAGGGTACCAGTCTTGTCGGGGATTGGGAACCCTTCGCGAGAATGTCCAAAGTTTCAGCGGGATTTCCAAAATGTTGAGAGGAACTCGAAACATGTCAACCTTGGTTTTGAGAATCTCTCCCGGAGTTTGAGAGATTTGGACGTGAAAGGGTACCAGTCTTGTCAAGGATTGGGAACCCTTCGCCAGAATGTCCAAAGTTTCAGCGGGATTTCCAAAATGTTGAAAGGATCTCGAAACATGTCAACCTTGGTTTTGAGAATCTCTCCCGGAGTTTGAGAGATTTGGACGTGAAAGGGTACCAGTCTTGTCGGGGATTGGGAACCCTTCGCGAGAATGTCCAAAGTTTCAGCGGGATTTCCAAAATGTTGAAAGGAACTCGAAACATGTCAACCTCGGTTTTGAGAATCTCTCCCGGAGTTTGAGAGATTTGGACGTGAAAGGGTACCAGTCTTGTCGGGGATTGGGAACCCTTCGCCAGAATGTCCAAATTTTCAGCGGGATTTCCAAAATGTTGAAAGGAACTCGAAACATGTCAACCTTGGTTTTGAGAATCTCTCCCGGAGTTTGAGAGATTTGGACGTGAAAGGGTACCAGTGTTGTCGGGGATTGGGAACCCTTCGCCAGAATGTCCAAAGTTTCAGCGGGATTTCCAAAATGTTGAAAGGATCTCGAAACATGTCAACCTCGGTTTTGAGAATCTCTCCCGGAGTTTGAGAGATTTGGACGTGAAAGGGTACCAGTCTTGTCGGGGATTGGGAACCCTTCGCGAGAATGACCAAAGTTTCAGCGGGATTTCCAAAATGTTGAAAGGAACTCGAAACATGTCAACCTCGGTTTTTAGAATCTCTCCCGGAGTTTGAGAGATTTGGACGTGAAAGGGTACCAGTCTTGTCGGGGATTGGGAACCCTTCGCGAGAATGACCAAAGTTTCAGCGGGATTTCCAAAATGTTGAAAGGAACTCGAAACATGTCAACCTCGGTTTTGAGAATCTCTCCCGGAGTTTGAGAGATTTGGATGTGAAAGGGTACCAGTCTTGTCGGGGATTGGGAACACTTCGCGAGAATGTCCAAAGTTTCAGCGGGATTTCCAAAATGTTGAGAGGAACTCGAAACATGTCAACCTTGGTTTTGAGAATCTCTCCCGGAGTTTGAGAGATTTGGCCGTGAAAGGGTACCAGTCTTGTCAGGGATTGGGAACCCTTCGCGAGAATGTCCAAAGTTTCAGCGGGATTCCCAAAATGTTGAGAGGAACTCGAAACATGTCAAGCTTGGTTTTAAGAATCTCTCCCGGAGTTTGAGAGATTTGGACGTGAAAGGGTACCAGTCTTGTCGGGGATTGGGAACCCTTCGCCAGAACGTCCAAAGTTTCAGCAGGATTTCCAAAATGTTGAGAGGAACTCGAAACATGTCAACCTTGGTTTTGAGAATCTCTCCCGGAGTTTGAGAGATTTGGACGTGAAAGGGTACCAGTCTTGTCGGGGATTGGGATCCCTTCGCGAGAATGTCCAAAGTTTCAGCGGGATTTCCAAAATGTTGAGAGGAACTCGAAACATGTCAACCTTGGTTTTGAGAATCTCTCCCGGAGTTTGAGAGATTTGGACGTGAAAGGGTACCAGTCTTGTCGGGGATTGGGAACCCTTCGCGAGAATGTCCAAAGTTTCAGCGGGATTTCCAAAATGTTGAAAGGAACTCGAAACATGTCAACCTCGGTTTTGAGAATCTCTCACGGAGTTTGAGAGATTTGGACGTGAAAGGGTACCAGTCTTGTCGGGGATTGGGAACCCTTCGCGAGAATGTCCAAAGTTTCAGCGGGATTTCCAAAATGTTGAAAGGAACTCGAAACATGTCAACCTCGGTTTTGAGAATCTCTCCCGGAGTTTGAGAGATTTGGATGTGAAAGGGTACCAGTCTTGTCGGGGATTGGGAACACTTCGCGAGAATGTCCAAAGTTTCAGCGGGATTTCCAAAATGTTGAGAGGAACTCGAAACATGTCAACCTTGGTTTTGAGAATCTCTCCCGGAGTTTGAGAGATTTGGCCGTGAAAGGGTACCAGTCTTGTCAGGGATTGGGAACCCTTCGCGAGAATGTCCAAAGTTTCAGCGGGATTTCCAAAATGTTGAGAGGAACTCGAAACATGTCAAGCTTGGTTTTAAGAATCTCTCCCGGAGTTTGAGAGATTTGGACGTGAAAGGGTACCAGTCTTGTCGGGGATTGGGAACCCTTCGCGAGAACGTCCAAAGTTTCAGCAGGATTTCCAAAATGTTGAGAGGAACTCGAAACATGTCAACCTTGGTTTTGAGAATCTCTCCCGGAGTTTGAGAGATTTGGACGTGAAAGGGTACCAGTCTTGTCGGGGATTGGGATCCCTTCGCGAGAATGTCCAAAGTTTCAGCGGGATTTCCAAAATGTTGAGAGGAACTCGAAACATGTCAACCTTGGTTTTGAGAATCTCTCCCGGAGTTTGAGAGATTTGGACGTGAAAGGGTACCAGTCTTGTCGGGGATTGGGAACCCTTCGCGAGAATGTCCAAAGTTTCAGCGGGATTTCCAAAATGTTGAAAGGAACTCGAAACATGTCAACCTCGGTTTTGAGAATCTCTCACGGAGTTTGAGAGATTTGGACGTGAAAGGGTACCAGTCTTGTCGGGGATTGGGAACCCTTCGCGAGAATGTCCAAAGTTTCAGCGGGATTTCCAAAATGTTGAGAGGAACTCGAAACATGTCAACCTTGGTTTTGAGAATCTCTCCCGGAGTTTGAGAGATTTGGACATGAAAGGGTACCAGTCTTGTCGGGGATTGGGAACCCTTCGCGAGAATGTCCAAAGTTTCAGCGGGATTTCCAAAATGTTGAGAGGAACTCGAAACATGTCAACCTTGGTTTTGAGAATCTCTCCCGGAGTTTGAGAGATTTGGACATGAAAGGGTACCAGTCTTGTCGGGGATTGGGAACCCTTCGCGAGAATGTCCAAAGTTTCAGCGGGATTTCCAAAATGTTGAGAGGAACTCGAAACATGTCAACCTTGGTTTTGAGAATCTCTCCCGGAGTTTGAGAGATTTGGACGTGAAAGGGTACCAGTCTTGTCGGGGATTGGGAACCCTTCGCGAGACTGTCCAAAGTTTCCAGGATTTCCAAAATGTTGAGAGGAACTCGAAACATGTCAACCTCGGTTTTGAGAATCTCTCCCGGAGTTTGAGAGATTTGGACGTGAAAGGGTACCAGTCTTGTCGGGGATTGGGAACCCTTCGCCAGAATGTCCAAAGTTTCAGCGGGATTTCCAAAATGTCGAGAGGAACTCGAAACATGTCAACCTTGGTTTTGAGAATCTCTCCCGGAGTTTGAGAGATTTGGACGTGAAAGGGTACCAGTCTTGTCGGGGATTGGGAACCCTTCGCCATAATGTCCAAAGTTTCAGCGGGATTTCCAAAATGTTGAGAGGAACTCGAAACATGTCAACCTTGGTTTTGAGAATCTCTCCCGGAGTTTGAGAGATTTGGACGTGAAAGGGTACCAGTCTTGTCAGGGATTGGGAACCCTTCGCCAGAATGTCCAAAGTTTCAGCGGGATTTCCAAAATGTTGAGAGGAACTCGAAACATGTCAACCTTGGTTTTGAGAATCTCTCCCGGAGTTTGAGAGATTTGGACGTGAAAGGGTACCAGTCTTGTCGGGGATTGGGAACCCTTCGCGAGAATGTCCAAAGTTTCAGCAGGATTTCCAAAATGTTGAGAGGAACTCGAAACATGTCAACCTTGGTTTTGAGAATCTCTCCCGGAGTTTGAGAGATTTGGACGTGAAAGGGAACCAGTCATGTCGGGGATTGGGAACCCTTCGCGAGAATGTCCAAAGTTTCAGCGGGATTTCCAAAATGTTGAGAGGAACTCGAAACATGTCAACCTCGGTTTTGAGAATCTCTCCCGGAGTTTGAGAGATTTGGACGTGAAAGGGTACCAGTCTTGTCGGGGATTGGGAACCCTTCGCGAGAATGTCCAAAGTTTCAGCGGGATTTCCAAAATGTTGAGAGGAACTCGAAACATGTCAACCTTGGTTTTGAGAATCTCTCCCGGAGTTTGAGAGATTTGGACGTGAAAGGGTACCAGTCTTGTCGGGGATTGGGAACCCTTCGCCAGAATGTCCAAAGTTTCAGCGGGATTTCCAAAATGTTGAGAGGAACTCGAAACATGTCAACCTCGGTTTTGAGAATCTCTCCCGGAGTTTGAGAGATTTGGACGTGAAAGGGTACCAGTCTTGTCGGGGATTGGGAACCCTTCGCGAGAATGTCCAAAGTTTCAGCGGGATTTCCAAAATGTTGAGAGGAACTCGAAACATGTCAACCTTGGTTTTGAGAATCTCTCCCGGAGTTTGAGAGATTTGGACGTGAAAGGCTAGCAGTCTTGTCGGGGATTGGGAACCCTTCGCGAGAATGTCCAAAGTTTCAGCGGGATTTCCAAAATGTTGAAAGGAACTCGAAACATGTCAACCTTGGTTTTGAGAATCTCTCCCGGAGTTTGAGAGATTTGGACGTGAAAGGCTACCAGTCTTGTCGGGGATTGGGAACCCTTCGCGAGAATGTCCAAAGTTTCAGCGGGATTTCCAAAATGTTGAAAGGAACTCGAAACATGTCAACCTTGGTTTTGAGAATCTCTCCCGGAGTTTGAGAGATTTGGACGTGAAAGGGTACCAGTCTTGTCGGGGATTGGGAACCCTTCGCCAGAATGTCCAAAGTTTCAGCGGGATTTCCAAAATGTTGAGAGGAACTCGAAACATGTCAACCTTGGTTTTGAGAATCTCTCCCGGAGTTTGAGAGATTTGGACGTGAAAGGGTAGCAGTCTTGTCGGGGATTGGGAACCCTTCGCGAGAATGTCCAAAGTTTCAGCGGGATTTCCAAAATGTTGAGAGGAACTCGAAACATGTCAACCTTGGTTTTGAGAATCTCTCCCGGAGTTTGAGAGATTTGGACGTGAAAGGGTACCAGTCTTGTCGGGGATTGGGAACCCTTCGCGAGACTGTCCAAAGATTCTGCGGGATTTCCAAAATGTTGAGAGGAACTCGAAACATGTCAACCTTGGTTTTGAGAATCTCTCCCGGAGTTTGAGAGATTTGGACGTGAAAGGGTACCAGTCTTGTCGGGGATTGGGAAGCCTTCGCCAGAATGTCCAAAGTTTCAGCGGGATTTCCAAAATGTTGAGAGGAACTCGAAACATGTCAACCTGGGTTTTGAGAATCTCTCCCGGAGTTTGAGAGATTTGGACGTGAAAGGGTACCAGTCTTGTCGGGGATTGGGAACCCTTCGCGAGAATGTCCAAAGTTTCAGCGGGATTTCCAAAATGTTGAAAGGAACTCGAAACATGTCAACCTTGGTTTTGAGAATCTCTCCCGGAGTTTGAGAGATTTGGACGTGAAAGGGTACCAGTCTTGTCGGGGATTGGGAACCCTTCGCCAGAATGTCCAAAGTTTCAGCGGGATTTCCAAAATGTTGAGAGGAACTCGAAACATGTCAACCTTGGTTTTGAGAATCTCTCCCGGAGTTTGAGAGATTTGGACGTGAAAGGGTACCAGTCTTGTCGGGGATTGGGAACCCTTCGCGAGAATGTCCAAAGTTTCAGCGGGATTTCCAAAATGTTGAGAGGAACTCGAAACATGTCAACCTTGGTTTTGAGAATCTCTCCCGGAGTTTGAGAGATTTGGACGTGAAAGGGTACCAGTCTTGTCGGGGATTGGGAACCCTTCGCGAGAATGTCCAAAGTTTCAGCGGGATTTCCAAAATGTTGAGAGGAACTCGAAACATGTCAACCTTGGTTTTGAGAATCTCTCCCGGAGTTTGAGAGATTTGGACGTGAAAGGGTACCAGTCTTGTCGGGGATTGGGAACCCTTCGCGAGAATGTCCAAAGTTTCAGCGGGATTTCCAAAATGTTGAAAGGAACTCGAAACATGTCAACCTTGGTTTTGAGAATCTCTCCCGGAGTTTGAGAGATTTGGACGTGAAAGGGTACCAGTCTTGTCAAGGATTGGGAACCCTTCGCGAGAATGACCAAAGTTTCAGCAGGATTTCCAAAATGTTGAGAGGAACTCGAAACATGACAACCTTGGTTTTGAGAATCTCTCCCGGAGTTTGAGAGATTTGGACGTGAAAGGGTAGCAGTCTTGTCGGGGATTGGGAACCCTTCGCGAGAATGTCCAAAGTTTCAGCGGGATTTCCAAAATGTTGAGAGGAACTCGAAACATGTCAACCTCGGTTTTGAGAATCTCTCCCGGAGTTTGAGAGATTTGGACGTGAAAGGGTACCAGTCTTGTCGGGGATTGGGAACCCTTCGCGAGAATGACCAAAGTTTCAGCGGGATTTCCAAAATGTTGAGAGGAACTCGAAACATGACAACCTTGGTTTTGAGAATCTCTCCCGGAGTTTGAGAGATTTGGACGTGAAAGGGTAGCAGTCTTGTCGGGGATTGGGAACCCTTCGCGAGAATGTCCAAAGTTTCAGCGGGATTTCCAAAATGTTGAGAGGAACTCGAAACATGTCAACCTCGGTTTTGAGAATCTCTCCCAGAGTTTGAGAGATTTGGACGTGAAAGGGTACCAGTCTTGTCGGGGATTGGGAACCCTTCACGAGAATGTCCAAAGTTTCAGCGGGATTTCCAAAATGTTGAGAGGAACTCGAAACATGTCAACCTTGGTTTTGAGAATCTCTCCCGGAGATTGAGAGATTTGGACGTGAAAGGGTACCAGTCTTGTCGGGGATTGGGAACCCTTCGCGAGACTGTCCAAAGATTCAGCGGGATTTCCAAAATGTTGAGAGGAACTCGAAACATGTCAACCTTGGTTTTGAGAATCTCTCCCGGAGTTTGAGAGATTTGGACGTGAAAGGGTACCAGTCTTGTCGGGGATTGGGAACCCTTCGCCAGAATGTCCAAAGTTTCAGCGGGATTTCCAAAATGTTGAGAGGAACTCGAAACATGTCAACCTGGGTTTTGAGAATCTCTCCCGGAGTTTGAGAGATTTGGACGTGAAAAGGTACTAGTCTTGTCGGGGATTGGGAACACTTCGCGAGAATGTCCAAAGTTTCAGCGGGATTTCCAAAATGTTGAGAGGAACTCGAAACATGTCAACCTTGGTTTTAAGAATCTCTCCCGGAGTTTGAGAGATTTGGACGTGAAAGGGTACCAGTCTTGTCGGGGATTGGGAACCCTTCGCCAGAATGTCCAAAGTTTCAGCGGGATTTCCAAAATGTTGAAAGGAACTCGAAACATGTCAACCTTGGTTTTGAGAATCTCTCCCGGAGTTTGAGAGATTTGGACGTGAAAGGGTACCAGTCTTGTCGGGGATTGGGAACCCTTCGCGAGAATGTCCAAAGTTTCAGCGGGATTTCCAAAATGTTGAGAGGAACTCGAAACATGTCAACCTTGGTTTTGAGAATCTCTCCCGGAGTTTGAGAGATTTGGACGTGAAAGGGTACCAGTCTTGTCGGGGATTGGGAACCCTTCGCGAGAATGTCCAAAGTTTCAGCGGGATTTCCAAAATGTTGAAAGGAACTCGAAACATGTCAACCTTGGTTTTGAGAATCTCTCCCGGAGTTTGAGAGATTTGGACGTGAAAGGCTACCAGTCTTGTCGGGGATTGGGAACCCTTCGCGAGAATGTCCAAAGTTTCAGCGGGATTTCCAAAATGTTGAGAGGAACTCGAAACATGTCAACCTCGGTTTTGAGAATCTCTCCCGGAGTTTGAGAGATTTGGACGTGAAAGGGTACCAGTCTTGTCGGGGATTGGGAACCCTTCGCGAGAATGTCCAAAGTTTCAGCGGGATTTCCAAAATGTTGAGAGGAACTCGAAACATGTCAACCTTGGTTCTGAGAATCTCTGCCGGAGTTTGAGAGATTTGGACGTGAAAGGGTAGCAGTCTTGTCGGGGTTGGGAACCCTTCGCGAGAATGTCCAAAGTTTCAGCGGGATTTCCAAAATGTTGAGAGGAACTCGAAACATGTCAACCTTGGTTTTGAGAATCTCTCCCGGAGTTTGAGAGATTTGGACATGAAAGGGTACCAATCTTGTCGGGGATTTGGAACCCTTCGCGAGAATGCCAAAAGTTTCAGCGGGATTTCCAAAATGTTGAAAGGAACTCGAAACATGTCAACCTTGGTTTTGAGAATCTCTCCCGGAGTTTGAGAGATTTGGACGTGAAAGGGTACCAGTCTTGTCGGGGATTGGGAACCCTTCGCGAGAATGTCCAAAGTTTCAGCGGGATTTCCAAAATGTTGAAAGGAACTTGAAACATGTCAACCTTGGTTTTGAGAATCTCTCCCGGAGTTTGAGAGATTTGGACGTGAAAGGGTACCAATCTAGTCGGGAATTAGGAACCCTTCGCTAGAATGTCCAAAGTTTCAGCGGGATTTCCAAAATGTTGAGAGGAACTCGAAACATGACAACCTTGGTTTTGAGAATCTCTCCCGGAGTTTGAGAGATTTGGACGTGAAAGGGTAGCAGTCTTGTCGGGGATTGGGAACCCTTCGCGAGAATGTCCAAAGTTTCAGCGGGATTTCCAAAATGTTGAGAGGAACTCGAAACATGTCAACCTCGGTTTTGAGAATCTCTCCCAGAGTTTGAGAGATTTGGACGTGAAAGGGTACCAGTCTTGTCGGGGATTGGGAACCCTTCACGAGAATGTCCAAAGTTTCAGCGGGATTTCCAAAATGTTGAGAGGAACTCGAAACATGTCAACCTTGGTTTTGAGAATCTCTCCCGGAGTTTGAGAGATTTGGACGTGAAAGGGTACCAGTCTTGTCGGGGATTGGGAACCCTTCGCGAGACTGTCCAAAGATTCAGCGGGATTTCCAAAATGTTGAGAGGAACTCGAAACATGTCAACCTTGGTTTTGAGAATCTCTCCCGGAGTTTGAGAGATTTGGACGTGAAAGGGTACCAGTCTTGTCGGGGATTGGGAACCCTTCGCGAGAATGTCCAAAGTTTCAGCGGGATTTCCAAAATGTTGAGAGGAACTCGAAACATGTCAACCTTGGTTTTGAGAATCTCTCCCGGAGATTGAGAGATTTGGACGTGAAAAGGTACTAGTCTTGTCGGGGATTGGGAACACTTCGCGAGAATGTCCAAAGTTTCAGCGGGATTTCCAAAATGTTGAGAGGAACTAGAAACATGTCAACCTTGGTTTTAAGAATCTCTCCCGGAGTTTGAGAGATTTGGACGTGAAAGGGTACCAGTCTTGTCGGGGATTGGGAACCCTTCGCCAGAATGTCCAAAGTTTCAGCGGGATTTCCAAAATGTTGAAAGGAACTCGAAACATGTCAACCTTGGTTTTGAGAATCTCTCCCGGAGTTTGAGAGATTTGGACGTGAAAGGGTACCAGTCTTGTCGCGGATTGGGAACCCTTCGCGAGAATGTCCAAAGTTTCAGCGGGATTTCCAAAATGTTGAGAGGAACTCGAAACATGTCAACCTTGGTTTTGAGAATCTCTCCCGGAGTTTGAGAGATTTGGACGTGAAAGGGTACCAGTCTTGTCGGGGATTGGGAACCCTTCGCGAGAATGTCCAAAGTTTCAGCGGGATTTCCAAAATGTTGAGAGGAACTCGAAACATGTCAACCTTGGTTTTGAGAATCTCTCCCGGAGTTTGAGAGATTTGGACGTGAAAGGGTACCAGTCTTGTCGGGGATTGGGAACCCTTCGCGAGAATGTCCAAAGTTTCAGCGGGATTTCCAAAATGTTGAGAGGAACTCGAAACATGTCAACCTCGGTTTTGAGAATCTCTCCCGGAGTTTGAGAGATTTGGACGTGAAAGGGTACCAGTCTTGTCGGGGATTGGGAACCCTTCGCGAGAATGTCCAAAGTTTCAGCGGGATTTCCAAAATGTTGAGAGGAACTCGAAACATGTCAACCTTGGTTCTGAGAATCTCTCCCGGAGTTTGAGAGATTTGGACGTGAAAGGGTACCAGTCTTGTCGGGGATTGGGAACCCTTCGCGAGAATGTCCAAAGTTTCAGCGGGATTTCCAAAATGTTGAAAGGAACTTGAAACATGTCAACCTTGGTTTTGAGAATCTCTCCCGGAGTTTGAGAGATTTGGACGTGAAAGGGTACCAATCTTGTTGGGGATTGGGAACCCTTCGCGAGAATGTCCAAAGTTTCAGCGGGATTTCCAAAATGTTGAAAGGAACTCGAACCATGTCAACCTTGGTTTTGAGAATCTCTCCCGGAGTTTGAGAGATTTGGACGTGAAAGTGTACCAGTCTTGCCGGGGATTGGGAACCCTTCGCGAGAATGTCCAAAGTTTCAGCGGGATTTCCAAAATGTTGAAAGGAACTCGAAACATGTCAACCTTGGTTTTGAGAATCTCTCCCGGAGTTTGAGAGATTTGGACGTGAAAGGGCACCAGTCTTGTTGGGGATTTGGAACCCTTCGCGACAATGTCCAAAGTTTCAGCGGGATTTCCAAAATGTTGAAAGGAACTCGAAACATGTCAACCTTGGTTTTGAGAATCTCTCCCGGAGTTTGAGAGATTTGGACGTGAAAGGGTACCAATCTTGTCGGGGATTGGGAACCCTTCGCGAGAATGTCCAAAGTTTCAGCGGGATTTCCAAAATGTTGAAAGGAACTCGAAACATGTCAACCTTGGTTTTGAGAATCTCTCCCGGAGTTTGAGAGATTTGGATGTGAAAGGGTACCAATCTTGTCGGGGATTGGGAACCCCTCGCGAGAATGTCCAAAGTTTCAGCGGGATTTCCAAAATGTTGAAAGGAACTCGAAACATGTCAACCTTGGTTTTGAGAATCTCTCCCGGAGTTTGAGAGATCTGGACGTGAAAGGGTACCAATCTTGTCGGGGATTGGGAACCCTTCGCGAGAATGTCCAAAGTTTCAGCGGGATTTCCAAAATGTTGAAAGGAACTCGAAACATGTCAACCTTGGTTTTGAGAATCTCTCCCGGAGTTTGAGAGATTTGGACGTGAAAGTGTACCAGTCTTGCCGGGGATTGGGAACCCTTCGGGAGAATGTCCAAAGTTTCAGCGGGATTTCCAAAATGTTGAAAGGAACTCGAACCATGTCAACCTTGGTTTTGAGAATCTCTCCCGGAGTTTGAGAGATTTGGACGTGAAAGGGCACCAGTCTTGTTGGGGATTGGGAACCCTTCGCGAGAATGTCCAAAGTTTCAGCGGGATTTCCAAAATGTTGAAAGGAACTCGAAACATGTCAACCTTGGTTTTGAGAATCTCTCCCGGAGTTTGAGAGATTTGGATGTGAAAGGGTACCAATCTTGTCGGGGATTGGGAACCCTTCGCGAGAATGTCCAAAGTTTCAGTGGGATTTCCAAAATGTTGAAAGGAACTCGAAACATGTCAACCTTGGTTTTGAGAATCTCTCCCGGACTTTGAGAGATTTGGACGTGAAAGGGTACCAACTTTATCGGGGATTGGGAACCCCTCGCGAGAATGTCCAAAGTTTCAGCGGGATTTCCAAAATGTTGAAAGGAACTCGAAACATGTCAACCTTGGTTTTGAGAATCTCTCCCGGAGTTTGAGAGATTTGGACGTGAAAGGGTACCAATCTTGTTGGGGATTGGGAACCCTTCGCGAGAATGTCCAAAGTTTCAGCGGGATTTCCAAAATGTTGAAAGGAACTCGAACCATGTCAACCTTGGTTTTGAGAATCTCTCCCGGAGTTTGAGAGATTTGGACGTGAAAGTGTACCAGTCTTGCCGGGGATTGGGAACCCTTCGCGAGAATGTCCAAAGTTTCAGCGGGATTTCCAAAATGTTGAAAGGAACTCGAAACATGTCAACCTTGGTTTTGAGAATCTCTCCCGGAGTTTGAGAGATTTGGACGTGAAAGGGCACCAGTCTTGTCGGGGATTGGGAACCCTTCGCGAGAATGTCCAAAGTTTCAGCGGGATTTCCAAAATGTTGAAAGGAACTCGAACCATGTCAACCTTGGTTTTGAGAATCTCTCCCGGAGTTTGAGAGATTTGGACGTGAAAGGGTACCAATCTTGTCGGGGATTGGGAACCCTTCGCGAGAATGTCCAAGGTTTCAGTGGGATTTCCAAAATGTTGAAAGGAACTCGAAACATGTCAACCTTGGTTTTGAGAATCTCTCCCGGAGTTTGAGAGATTTGGACGTGAAAGGGTACCAGCCTTGTCGGGGATTGGGAACCCCTCACGAGAATGTCCAAAGTTTCAGCGGGATTTCCAAAATGCTGAAAGGAACTCGAACCATGTCAACCTTGGTTTTGAGAATCTCTCCTAGAGTTTGAGAGCTTTGGACATGAAAGGGTACCAATCTTGTCGGGGATTTGGAACCCTTCGCGAGAATGCCAAAAGTTTCAGCGGGATTTCCAAAATGTTGAAAGGAACTCGAAACATGTCAACCTTGGTTTTGAGAATCTCTCCCGGAGTTTGAGAGATCTGGACGTGAAAGGGTACCAGTCTTGTCGGGGATTGGGAACCCTTCGCGAGAATGTCCAAAGTTTCAGCGGGATTTCCAAAATGTTGAAAGGAACTCGAAACATGTCAACCTTGGTTTTGAGAATCTCTCCCGGACTTTGAGAGATTTGGACGTGAAAGGGTACCAATCTTGTTGGGGATTGGGAACCCTTCGCGAGAATGTCCAAAGTTTCAGTGGGATTTCCAAAATGTTGAAAGGAACTCGAAACATGTCAACCTTGGTTTTGAGAATCTCTCCCGGACTTTGAGAGATTTGGACGTGAAAGGGTACCGATCTTGTCGGGGATTGGGAACCCCTCGCGAGAATGTCCAAAGTTTCAGCGGGATTTCCAAAATGTTGAAAGGAACTCGAAACATGTGAACCTTGGTTTTGAGAATCTCTCCCGGAGTTTGAGAGATTTGGACGTGAAAGGGTACCAGTCTTGTCGGGGATTGGGAACCCTTCGCGAGAATGTCCAAAGTTTCAGCGGGATTTCCAAAATGTTGAAAGGAACTCGAACCATGTCAACCTTGGTTTTGAGAATCTCTCCCGGAGTTTGAGAGATTTGGACGTGAAAGTGTACCAGTCTTGCCGGGGATTGGGAACCCTTCGTGAGAATGTCCAAAGTTTCAGCGGGATTTCCAAAATGTTTAAAGGAACTCGAACCATGTCAACCTTGGTTTGAGAATCTCTCCCGGAGTTTGAGAGATTTGGACGTGAAAGGGCACCAGTCTTTTCGGGTATTGGGAACCCTTCGCGAGAATGCCAAAAGTTTCAGCGGGATTTCCAAAATGTTGAAAGGAACTCGAAACATGTCAACCTTGGTTTTGAGAATCTCTCCCGGAGTTTGAGAGATTTGGACGTGAAAGAATACCAATCTTGCCGGGGATTGGGAACCCTTCGCCAGAATGTCCAAAGTTTCAGCGGGATTTCCAAAATGTTGAAAGGAACTCGAACCATGTCAACCTTGGTTTTGAGAATCTCTCCCGGAGTTTGAGAGATCTGGACGTGAAAGGGTACCAATCTTGTCGGGGATTGGGAACCCTTCGCGAGAATGTCCAAAGTTTCAGCGGGATTTCCAAAATGTTGAAAGGAACTCGAAACATGTCAACCTTGGTTTTGAGAATCTCTCCCGGAGTTTGAGAGATTTGGACGTGAAAGGGTACCAATCTTGTCGGGGATTGGGAACCCTTCGCGAGAATGCCAAAAGTTTCAGCGGGATTTCCAAAATGTTGAAAGGAACTCGAACCATGTCAACCTTGGTTTTGAGAATCTCTCCCGGAGTTTGAGAGATTTGGACGTGAAAGGGTACCAATCTTGTCGGGGATTGAGAACCCTTCGCGAGAATGTCCAAAGTTTCAGCGGGATTTCCAAAATGTTGAAAGGAACTCGAAACATGTCAGCCTTGGTTTTGAGAATCTCTCCCGGAGTTTGAGAGATTTGGACGTGAAAGGGTACCAATCTTGTCGGGGATTGGGAACCCTTCGCCAGAATGTCCAAAGTTTCAGCGGGATTTCCAAAATGTTGAAAGGAACTCGAAACATGTCAACCTTGGTTTTGAGAATCTCTCCCGGAGTTTGAGAGATTTGGACGTGAAAGGGTACCAATCTTGTCGGGGATTGGGAACCCCTTGCGAGAATGTCCAAAGTTTCAGCGGGATTTCCAAAATGTTGAAAGGAACTCGAACCATGTCAACCTTGGTTTTGAGAATCTCTCCCGGAGTTTGAGAGATTTGGACGTGAAAGTGTACCAGTCTTGCCGGGGATTGGGAACCCTTCGCGAGAATGTCCAAAGTTTCAGCGGGATTTCCAAAATGTTGAGAGGAACTCGAAACATGTCAACCTTGGTTTTGAGAATCTCTCCCGGAGTTTGAGAGATTTGGACGTGAAAGGGTACCAATCTTGTCGGGGATTGGGAACCCTTCGCGAGAATGTCCAAAGTTTCAGTGGGATTTTTAAAATGTTGAAAGGAACTCGAAACATGTCAACCTTGGTTTTGAGAATCTCTCCCGGAGTTTGAGAGATCTGGACGTGAAAGGGTACCAGGCTTGTCGGGGATCGGGAACCCTTTCACGAGAATGTCCAAAGTTTCAGCGGGATTTCCAAAATGTTGAAAGGAACTCGAAACATGTCAACCTTGGTTTTGAGAATCTCTCCCGGAGTTTGAGAGATTTGGACGTGAAAGGGTACCAATCTTGCCGGGGATTGGGAACCCTTTGCGAGAATGTCCAAAGTTTCAGCGGGATTTCCAAAATGTTGAAAGGAACTCGAAACATGTCAACCTTGGTTTTGAGAATCTCTCCCGCAGTTTGAGAGATTTGGACGTGAAAGGGTACCAATCTTGTCGGGGATTGGGAACCCTTCGCGAGAATGTCCAAAGTTTCAGCGGGATTTCCAAAATGTTGAAAGCAATTCGAAACATGTCAACCTTGGTTTTGAGAATCTCTCCCGGAGTTTGAGAGATTTGGACGTGAAAGGGTACCAATCTTGTCGGGGATTGGGAACCCTTCGAGAGAATGTCCAAAGTTTCAGCGGGATTTCCAAAATGTTGAAAGAACTCGAAACATGTCAACCTTGGTTTTGAGAATCTCTCCCGGAGTTTGAGAGATTTGGACGTGAAAGGGTACCAATCTTGTCGGGGATTGGGAACCCTTCGCGAGAATGTCCAAAGTTTCAGCGGGATTTCCAAAATGTTGAAAGGAACTCGAAACATGTCAACCTTGGTTTTGAGAATCTCTCCCGGAGTTTGAGAGATTTGGACGTGAAAGGGTACCAATCTTGTCGGGGATTGGGAACCCTTCGCGAGAATGTCCAAAGTTTCAGCGGGATTTCCAAAATGTTGAAAGGAACTCGAAACATGTCAACCTTGGTTTTGAGAATCTCTCCCGGAGTTTGAGAGATTTGGACGTGAAAGGGTACCAATCTTGTCGGGGATTGGGAACCCTTCGCGAGAATGTCCAAAGCTTCAGCGGGATTTCCAAAATGTTGAAAGGAACTCGAAACATGTCAACCTTGGTTTTGAGAATCTCTCCTGGAGTTTGAGAGATTTGGACGTGAAAGGGTACCAATCTTGTCGGGGATTGGGAACCCTTCGCGAGAATGTCCAAAGTTTCAGCAGGATTTCCAAAATGTTGAAAGGAACTCGAAACATGTCAACCTTGGTTTTGAGAATCTCTCACGGAGTTTGAGAGATTTGGACGTGAAAGGGTACCAATCTTGTCGGGGATTTGGAACCCTTCGCGAGAATGTCCAAAGTTTCAGCGGGATTTCCAAAATGTTGAAAGGAACTCGAAACATGTCAACCTTGGTTTTGAGAATCTCTCCTGGAGTTTGAGAGATTTGGACGTGAAAGGGTACCAATCTTGTTGGGGATTGGGAACCCTTCGCGAGAATGTCCAAAGTTTCAGCGGGATTTCCAAAATGTTGAAAGGAACTCGAAACATGTCAACCTTGGTTTTGAGAATCTCTCCCGGAGTTTGAGAGATTTGGACGTGAAAGGGTACCAATCTTGTCGGGGATTGGGAACCCTTCGCGAGAATGTCCAAAGTTTCAGCGGGATTTCCAAAATGTTGAAAGGAACTCGAAACATGTCAACCTTGGTTTTGAGAATCTCTCCCGGAGTTTGAGAGATTTGGACGTGAAAGGGTACCAATCTTGTCGGGGATTGGGAACCCTTCGCGAGAATGTCCAAAGTTTCAGCGGGATTTCCAAAATGTTGAAAGGAACTCGAAACATGTCAACCTTGGTTTTGAGAATCTCTCCCGGAGTTTGAGAGATTTGGACGTGAAAGGGTACCAATCTTGTCGGGGATTGGGAACCCTTCGAGAGAATGTCCAAAGTTTCAGCGGGATTTCCAAAATGTTGAAAGGAACTCGAAACATGTCAACCTTGGTTTTGAGAATCTCTCCCGGAGTTTGAGAGATTTGGACGTGAAAGGGTACCAATCTTGTCGGGGATTGGGAACCCTTCGCGAGAATGTCCAAAGTTTCAGCGGGATTTCCAAAATGTTGAAAGGAACTCGAACCATGTCAACCTTGGTTTTGAGAATCTCTCCCGGAGTTTGAGAGATTTGGACGTGAAAGGGTACCAATCTTGTCGGGGATTGGGAACCCTTCGCGACAATGTCCAAAGTTTCAGTGGGATTTCCAAAATGTTGAAAGGAACTCGAAACATGTCAACCTTGGTTTTGAGAATCTCTCCCGGAGTTATGAGAGATTTGGACGTGAAAGGGTACCGATCTTGTCGGGGATTGGGAACCCCTCGCGAGAATGTCCAAAGTTTCAGCGGGATTTCCAAAATGTTGAAAGGAACTCGAAACATGTCAACCTTGGTTTTGAGAATCTCTCCCGGAGTTTGAGAGATTTGGACGTGAAAGGGTACCAGTCTTGTCGGGGATTGGGAACCCTTCGTGAGAATGTCCAAAGTTTCAGCGGGATTTCCAAAATGTTTAAAGGAACTCGAACCATGTCAACCTTGGTTTGAGAATCTCTCCCGGAGTTTGAGAGATTTGGACGTGAAAGGGCACCAGTCTTTTCGGGGATTGGGAACCCTTCGCGAGAATGCCAAAAGTTTCAGCGGGATTTCCAAAATGTTGAAAGGAACTCGAAACATGTCAACCTTGGTTTTGAGAATCTCTCCCGGAGTTTGAGAGATTTGGACGTGAAAGAATACCAATCTTGCCGGGGATTGGGAACCCTTCGCGAGAATGTCCAAAGTTTCAGCGGGATTTCCAAAATGTTGAAAGGAACTCGAAACATGTCAACCTTGGTTTTGAGAATCTCTCCCGGAGTTTGAGAGATCTGGACGTGAAAGGGTACCAATCTTGTCGGGGATTGGGAACCCTTCGCGAGAATGTCCAAAGTTTCAGCGGGATTTCCAAAATGTTGAAAGGAACTCGAAACATGTCAACCTTGGTTTTGAGAATCTCTCCCGGAGTTTGAGAGATTTGGACGTGAAAGGGTACCAATCTTGTCGGGGATTCCGAACCCTTCGCGAGAATGCCAAAAGTTTCAGCGGGATTTCCAAAATGTTGAAAGGAACTCGAACCATGTCAACCTTGGTTTTGAGAATCTCTCCCGGAGTTTGAGAGATTTGGACGTGAAAGGGTACCAATCTTGTTGGGGATTGGGAACCCTTCGCGAGAATGTCCAAAGTTTCAGTGGGATTTCCAAAATGTTGAAAGGAACTCGAAACATGTCAACCTTGGTTTTGAGAATCTCTCCCGGAGTTTGAGAGATTTGGACGTGAAAGGGTACCAATCTTGTCGGGGATTGGGAACCCTTCGCCAGAATGTCCAAAGTTTCAGCGGGATTTCCAAAATGTTGAAAGGAACTCGAAACATGTCAACCTTGGTTTTGAGAATCTCTCCCGGAGTTTGAGAGATTTGGACGTGAAAGGGTACCAATCTTGTCGGGGATTGGGAACCCCTCGCGAGAATGTCCAAAGTTTCAGCGGGATTTCCAAAATGTTGAAAGGAACTCGAAACATGTCAACCTTGGTTTTGAGAATCTCTCCCGGAGTTTGAGAGATTTGGACGTGAAAGTGTACCAGTCTTGCCGGGGATTGGGAACCCTTCGCGAGAATGTCCAAAGTTTCAGCGGGATTTCCAAAATGTTGAGAGGAACTCGAAACATGTCAACCTTGGTTTTGAGAATCTCTCCCGGAGTTTGAGAGATTTGGACGTGAAAGGGTACCAATCTTGTCGGGGATTGGGAACCCTTCGCGAGAATGTCCAAAGTTTCAGCGGGATTTTTAAAATGTTGAAAGGAACTCGAAACATGTCAACCTTGGTTTTGAGAATCTCTCCCGGAGTTTGAGAGATCTGGACGTGAAAGGGTACCAGGCTTGTCGGGGATCGGGAACCCTTTCACGAGAATGTCCAAAGTTTCAGCGGGATTTCCAAAATGTTGAAAGGAACTCGAAACATGTCAACCTTGGTTTTGAGAATCTCTCCCGGAGTTTGAGAGATTTGGACGTGAAAGGGTACCAATCTTGCCGGGGATTGGGAACCCTTCGCGAGAATGTCCAAAGTTTCAGCGGGATTTCCAAAATGTTGAAAGGAACTCGAAACATGTCAACCTTGGTTTTGAGAATCTCTCCCGGAGTTTGAGAGATCTGGACGTGAAAGGGTACCAATCTTGTCGGGGATTGGGAACCCTTCGCGAGAATGTCCAAAGTTTCAGCGGGATTTCCAAAATGTTGAAAGCAATTCGAAACATGTCAACCTTGGTTTTGAGAATCTCTCCCGGAGTTTGAGAGATTTGGACGTGAAAGGGTACCAATCTTGTCGGGGATTGGGAACCCTTCGAGAGAATGTCCAAAGTTTCAGCGGGATTTCCAAAATGTTGAAAGGAACTCGAAACATGTCAACCTTGGTTTTGAGAATCTCTCCCGGAGTTTGAGAGATTTGGACGTGAAAGGGTACCAATCTTGTCGGGGATTGGGAACCCTTCGCGACAATGTCCAAAGTTTCAGCGGGATTTCCAAAATGTTGAAAGGAACTCGAAACATGTCAACCTTGGTTTTGAGAATCTCTCCCGGAGTTTGAGAGATTTGGACGTGAAAGGGTACCAATCTTGTCGGGGATTGGGAACCCTTCGCCAGAATGTCCAAAGTTTCAGCGGGATTTCCAAAATGTTGAAAGGAACTCGAAACATGTCAACCTTGGTTTTGAGAATCTCTCCCGGAGTTTGAGAGATTTGGACGTGAAAGTGTACCAGTCTTGTCGGGGATTGGGAACCCCTCGCGAGAATGTCCAAAGTTTCAGCGGGATTTCCAAAATGTTGAAAGGAACTCGAAACATGTGAACCTTGGTTTTGAGAATCTCTCCCGGAGTTTGAGAGATTTGGACATGAAAGGGTACCAGTCTTGTCGGGGATTGGGAACCCTTCGCGAGAATGTCCAAAGTTTCAGCGGGATTTCCAAAATGTTGAAAGGAACTCGAACCATGTCAACCTTGGTTTTGAGAATCTCTCCCGGAGTTTGAGAGATTTGGACGTGAAAGTGTACCAGTCTTGCCGGGGATTGGGAACCCTTCGTGAGAATGTCCAAAGTTTCAGCGGGATTTCCAAAATGTTTAAAGGAACTCGAAACATGTCAACCTTGGTTTGAGAATCTCTCCCGGAGTTTGAGAGATTTGGACGTGAAAGGGCACCAGTCTTTTCGGGGATTGGGAACCCTTCGCGAGAATGCCAAAAGTTTCAGCGGGATTTCCAAAATGTTGAAAGGAACTCGAAACATGTCAACCTTGGTTTTGAGAATCTCTCCCGGAGTTTGAGAGATTTGGACGTGAAAGAATACCAATCTTGCCGGGGATTGGGAACCCTTCGCGAGAATGTCCAAAGTTTCAGCGGGATTTTTAAAATGTTGAAAGGAACTCGAAACATGTCAACCTTGGTTTTGAGAATCTCTCCCGGAGTTTGAGAGATTTGGACGTGAAAGGGTACCAGGCTTGTCGGGGATCGGGAACCCTTTCACGAGAATGTCCAAAGTTTCAGCGGGATTTCCAAAATGTTGAAAGGAACTCGAAACATGTCAACCTTGGTTTTGAGAATCTCTCCCGGAGTTTGAGAGATTTGGACGTGAAAGGGTACCAATCTTGCCGGGGATTGGGAACCCTTTCACGAGAATGTCCAAAGTTTCAGCGGGATTTCCAAAATGTTGAAAGGAACTCGAAACATGTCAACCTTGGTTTTGAGAATCTCTCCCGGAGTTTGAGAGATCTGGACGTGAAAGGGTACCAATCTTGTCGGGGATTGGGAACCCTTCGCGAGAATGTCCAAAGTTTCAGCGGGATTTCCAAAATGTTGAAAGCAATTCGAAACATGTCAACCTTGGTTTTGAGAATCTCTCCCGGACTTTGAGAGATTTGGACGTGAAAGGGTACCAATCTTGTCGGGGATTGGGAACCCTTCGCGAGAATGTCCAAAGTTTCAGCGGGATTTCCAAAATGTTGAAAGGAACTCGAAACATGTCAACCTTGGTTTTGAGAATCTCTCCCGGAGTTTGAGAGATTTGGACGTGAAAGGGTACCAATCTTGTCGGGGATTGGGAACCCTTCGCGACAATGTCCAAAGTTTCAGCGGGATTTCCAAAATGTTGAAAGGAACTCGAAACATGTCAACCTTGGTTTTGAGAATCTCTCCCGGAGTTTGAGAGATTTGGACGTGAAAGGGTACCAATCTTGTCGGGGATTGGGAACCCTTCGCGACAATGTCCAAAGTTTCAGCGGGATTTCCAAAATGTTGAAAGGAACTCGAAACATGTCAACCTTGGTTTTGAGAATCTCTCCCGGAGTTTGAGAGATTTGGACGTGAAAGGGTACCAATCTTGTCGGGGATTGGGAACCCTTCGCCAGAATGTCCAAAGTTTCAGCGGGATTTCCAAAATGTTGAAAGGAACTCGAAACATGTCAACCTTGGTTTTGAGAATCTCTCCCGGAGTTTGAGAGATTTGGACGTGAAAGGGTACCAATCTTGTCGGGGATTGGGAACCCCTCGCGAGAATGTCCAAAGTTTCAGCGGGATTTCCAAAATGTTGAAAGGAACTCGAAACATGTCAACCTTGGTTTTGAGAATCTCTCCCGGAGTTTGAGAGATTTGGACGTGAAAGTGTACCAGTCTTGTCGGGGATTGGGAACCCCTCGCGAGAATGTCCAAAGTTTCAGCGGGATTTCCAAAATGTTGAAAGGAACTCGAAACATGTGAACCTTGGTTTTGAGAATCTCTCCCGGAGTTTGAGAGATTTGGACGTGAAAGGGTACCAGTCTTGTCGGGGATTGGGAACCCTTCGCGAGAATGTCCAAAGTTTCAGCGGGATTTCCAAAATGTTGAAAGGAACTCGAACCATGTCAACCTTGGTTTTGAGAATCTCTCCCGGAGTTTGAGAGATTTGGACGTGAAAGTGTACCAGTCTTGCCGGGGATTGGGAACCCTTCGTGAGAATGTCCAAAGTTTCAGCGGGATTTCCAAAATGTTTAAAGGAACTCGAACCATGTCAACCTTGGTTTGAGAATCTCTCCCGGAGTTTGAGAGATTTGGACGTGAAAGGGCACCAGTCTTTTCGGGGATTGGGAACCCTTCGCGAGAATGCCAAAAGTTTCAGCGGGATTTCCAAAATGTTGAAAGGAACTCGAAACATGTCAACCTTGGTTTTGAGAATCTCTCCCGGAGTTTGAGAGATTTGGACGTGAAAGAATACCAATCTTGCCGGGGATTGGGAACCCTTCGCGAGAATGTCCAAAGTTTCAGCGGGATTTCCAAAATGTTGAAAGGAACTCGAACCATGTCAACCTTGGTTTTGAGAATCTCTCCCGGAGTTTGAGAGATCTGGACGTGAAAGGGTAGCAGTCTTGTCGGGGATTGGGAACCCTTCGCGAGAATGTCCAAAGTTTCAGCGGGATTTCCAAAATGTTGAAAGGAACTCGAAACATGTCAACCTTGGTTTTGAGAATCTCTCCCGGAGTTTGAGAGATTTGGACGTGAAAGGGTACCAATCTTGTCGGGGATTGGGAACCCTTCGCGAGAATGCCAAAAGTTTCAGCGGGATTTCCAAAATGTTGAAAGCAATTCGAAACATGTCAACCTTGGTTTTGAGAATCTCTCCCGGAGTTTGAGAGATTTGGACGTGAAAGGGTACCAGTCTTGTCGGGGATTGGGAACCCTTCGCCAGAATGTCCAAAGTTTCAGCGGGATTTCCAAAATGTTGAAAGGAACTCGAAACATGTCAACCTTGGTTTTGAGAATCTCTCCCGGAGTTTGAGAGATTTGGACGTGAAAGGGTATCAATCTTGTCGGGGATTGGGAACCCTTCGCGAGAATGCCAAAAGTTTCAGCGGGATTTCCAAAATGTTGAAAGGAACTCGAAACATGTCAACCTTGGTTTTGAGAATCTCTCCCGGAGTTTGAGAGATTTGGACGTGAAAGAATACCAATCTTGCCGGGGATTGGGAACCCTTCGCGAGAATGTCCAAAGTTTCAGCGGGATTTCCAAAATGTTGAAAGGAACTCGAAACATGTCAACCTTGGTTTTGAGAATCTCTCCCGGAGTTTGAGAGATCTGGACGTGAAAGGGTACCAATCTTGTCGGGGATTGGGAACCCTTCGCGAGAATGTCCAAAGTTTCAGCGGGATTTCCAAAATGTTGAAAGGAACTCGAAACATGTCAACCTTGGTTTTGAGAATCTCTCCCGGAGTTTGAGAGATTTGGACGTGAAAGGGTACCAATCTTGTCGGGGATTCCGAACCCTTCGCGAGAATGCCAAAAGTTTCAGCGGGATTTCCAAAATGTTGAAAGGAACTCGAACCATGTCAACCTTGGTTTTGAGAATCTCTCCCGGAGTTTGAGAGATTTGGACGTGAAAGGGTACCAATCTTGTTGGGGATTGGGAACCCTTCGCGAGAATGTCCAAAGTTTCAGTGGGATTTCCAAAATGTTGAAAGGAACTCGAAACATGTCAACCTTGGTTTTGAGAATCTCTCCCGGAGTTTGAGAGATTTGGACGTGAAAGGGTACCAATCTTGTCGGGGATTGGGAACCCTTCGCCAGAATGTCCAAAGTTTCAGCGGGATTTCCAAAATGTTGAAAGGAACTCGAAACATGTCAACCTTGGTTTTGAGAATCTCTCCCGGAGTTTGAGAGATTTGGACGTGAAAGGGTACCAATCTTGTCGGGGATTGGGAACCCCTCGCGAGAATGTCCAAAGTTTCAGCGGGATTTCCAAAATGTTGAAAGGAACTCGAAACATGTCAACCTTGGTTTTGAGAATCTCTCCCGGAGTTTGAGAGATTTGGACGTGAAAGTGTACCAGTCTTGCCGGGGATTGGGAACCCTTCGCGAGAATGTCCAAAGTTTCAGCGGGATTTCCAAAATGTTGAGAGGAACTCGAAACATGTCAACCTTGGTTTTGAGAATCTCTCCCGGAGTTTGAGAGATTTGGACGTGAAAGGGTACCAATCTTGTCGGGGATTGGGAACCCTTCGCGAGAATGTCCAAAGTTTCAGCGGGATTTTTAAAATGTTGAAAGGAACTCGAAACATGTCAACCTTGGTTTTGAGAATCTCTCCCGGAGTTTGAGAGATCTGGACGTGAAAGGGTACCAGGCTTGTCGGGGATCGGGAACCCTTTCACGAGAATGTCCAAAGTTTCAGCGGGATTTCCAAAATGTTGAAAGGAACTCGAAACATGTCAACCTTGGTTTTGAGAATCTCTCCCGGAGTTTGAGAGATTTGGACGTGAAAGGGTACCAATCTTGCCGGGGATTGGGAACCCTTCGCGAGAATGTCCAAAGTTTCAGCGGGATTTCCAAAATGTTGAAAGGAACTCGAAACATGTCAACCTTGGTTTTGAGAATCTCTCCCGGAGTTTGAGAGATCTGGACGTGAAAGGGTACCAATCTTGTCGGGGATTGGGAACCCTTCGCGAGAATGTCCAAAGTTTCAGCGGGATTTCCAAAATGTTGAAAGGAACTCGAAACATGTCAACCTTGGTTTTGAGAATCTCTCCCGGAGTTTGAGAGATTTGGACGTGAAAGGGTACCAATCTTGTCGGGGATTGGGAACCCTTCGAGAGAATGTCCAAAGTTTCAGCGGGATTTCCAAAATGTTGAAAGGAACTCGAAACATGTCAACCTTGGTTTTGAGAATCTCTCCCGGAGTTTGAGAGATTTGGACGTGAAAGGGTACCAATCTTGTCGGGGATTGGGAACCCTTCGCGACAATGTCCAAAGTTTCAGCGGGATTTCCAAAATGTTGAAAGGAACTCGAAACATGTCAACCTTGGTTTTGAGAATCTCTCCCGGAGTTTGAGAGATTTGGACGTGAAAGGGTACCAATCTTGTCGGGGATTGGGAACCCTTCGCCAGAATGTCCAAAGTTTCAGCGGGATTTCCAAAATGTTGAAAGGAACTCGAACCATGTCAACCTTGGTTTTGAGAATCTCTCCCGGAGTTTGAGAGATTTGGACGTGAAAGGGTACCAATCTTGTCGGGGATTGGGAACCCCTCGCGAGAATGTCCAAAGTTTCAGCGGGATTTCCAAAATGTTGAAAGGAACTCGAAACATGTCAACCTTGGTTTTGAGAATCTCTCCCGGAGTTTGAGAGATTTGGACGTGAAAGTGTACCAGTCTTGTCGGGGATTGGGAACCCCTCGCGAGAATGTCCAAAGTTTCAGCGGGATTTCCAAAATGTTGAAAGGAACTCGAAACATGTGAACCTTGGTTTTGAGAATCTCTCCCGGAGTTTGAGAGATTTGGACATGAAAGGGTACCAGTCTTGTCGGGGATTGGGAACCCTTCGCGAGAATGTCCAAAGTTTCAGCGGGATTTCCAAAATGTTGAAAGGAACTCGAACCATGTCAACCTTGGTTTTGAGAATCTCTCCCGGAGTTTGAGAGATTTGGACGTGAAAGTGTACCAGTCTTGCCGGGGATTGGGAACCCTTCGTGAGAATGTCCAAAGTTTCAGCGGGATTTCCAAAATGTTTAAAGGAACTCGAAACATGTCAACCTTGGTTTGAGAATCTCTCCCGGAGTTTGAGAGATTTGGACGTGAAAGGGCACCAGTCTTTTCGGGGATTGGGAACCCTTCGCGAGAATGCCAAAAGTTTCAGCGGGATTTCCAAAATGTTGAAAGGAACTCGAAACATGTCAACCTTGGTTTTGAGAATCTCTCCCGGAGTTTGAGAGATTTGGACGTGAAAGAATACCAATCTTGCCGGGGATTGGGAACCCTTCGCGAGAATGTCCAAAGTTTCAGCGGGATTTTTAAAATGTTGAAAGGAACTCGAAACATGTCAACCTTGGTTTTGAGAATCTCTCCCGGAGTTTGAGAGATTTGGACGTGAAAGGGTACCAGGCTTGTCGGGGATCGGGAACCCTTTCACGAGAATGTCCAAAGTTTCAGCGGGATTTCCAAAATGTTGAAAGGAACTCGAAACATGTCAACCTTGGTTTTGAGAATCTCTCCCGGAGTTTGAGAGATTTGGACGTGAAAGGGTACCAATCTTGCCGGGGATTGGGAACCCTTTCACGAGAATGTCCAAAGTTTCAGCGGGATTTCCAAAATGTTGAAAGGAACTCGAAACATGTCAACCTTGGTTTTGAGAATCTCTCCCGGAGTTTGAGAGATCTGGACGTGAAAGGGTACCAATCTTGTCGGGGATTGGGAACCCTTCGCGAGAATGTCCAAAGTTTCAGCGGGATTTCCAAAATGTTGAAAGCAATTCGAAACATGTCAACCTTGGTTTTGAGAATCTCTCCCGGACTTTGAGAGATTTGGACGTGAAAGGGTACCAATCTTGTCGGGGATTGGGAACCCTTCGCGAGAATGTCCAAAGTTTCAGCGGGATTTCCAAAATGTTGAAAGGAACTCGAAACATGTCAACCTTGGTTTTGAGAATCTCTCCCGGAGTTTGAGAGATTTGGACGTGAAAGGGTACCAATCTTGTCGGGGATTGGGAACCCTTCGCGAGAATGTCCAAAGTTTCAGCGGGATTTCCAAAATGTTGAAAGGAACTCGAAACATGTCAACCTTGGTTTTGAGAATCTCTCCCTGAGTTTGAGAGATTTGGACGTGAAAGGGTACCAATCTTGTCGGGGATTGGGAACCCTTCGCGACAATGTCCAAAGTTTCAGCGGGATTTCCAAAATGTTGAAAGGAACTCGAAACATGTCAACCTTGGTTTTGAGAATCTCTCCCGGAGTTTGAGAGATTTGGACGTGAAAGGGTACCAATCTTGTCGGGGATTGGGAACCCTTCGCCAGAATGTCCAAAGTTTCAGCGGGATTTCCAAAATGTTGAAAGGAACTCGAAACATGTCAACCTTGGTTTTGAGAATCTCTCCCGGAGTTTGAGAGATTTGGACGTGAAAGGGTACCAATCTTGTCGGGGATTGGGAACCCCTCGCGAGAATGTCCAAAGTTTCAGCGGGATTTCCAAAATGTTGAAAGGAACTCGAAACATGTCAACCTTGGTTTTGAGAATCTCTCCCGGAGTTTGAGAGATTTGGACGTGAAAGTGTACCAGTCTTGTCGGGGATTGGGAACCCCTCGCGAGAATGTCCAAAGTTTCAGCGGGATTTCCAAAATGTTGAAAGGAACTCGAAACATGTGAACCTTGGTTTTGAGAATCTCTCCCGGAGTTTGAGAGATTTGGACGTGAAAGGGTACCAGTCTTGTCGGGGATTGGGAACCCTTCGCGAGAATGTCCAAAGTTTCAGCGGGATTTCCAAAATGTTGAAAGGAACTCGAACCATGTCAACCTTGGTTTTGAGAATCTCTCCCGGAGTTTGAGAGATTTGGACGTGAAAGTGTACCAGTCTTGCCGGGGATTGGGAACCCTTCGTGAGAATGTCCAAAGTTTCAGCGGGATTTCCAAAATGTTTAAAGGAACTCGAACCATGTCAACCTTGGTTTGAGAATCTCTCCCGGAGTTTGAGAGATTTGGACGTGAAAGGGCACCAGTCTTTTCGGGGATTGGGAACCCTTCGCGAGAATGCCAAAAGTTTCAGCGGGATTTCCAAAATGTTGAAAGGAACTCGAAACATGTCAACCTTGGTTTTGAGAATCTCTCCCGGAGTTTGAGAGATTTGGACGTGAAAGAATACCAATCTTGCCGGGGATTGGGAACCCTTCGCGAGAATGTCCAAAGTTTCAGCGGGATTTCCAAAATGTTGAAAGGAACTCGAACCATGTCAACCTTGGTTTTGAGAATCTCTCCCGGAGTTTGAGAGATCTGGACGTGAAAGGGTAGCAGTCTTGTCGGGGATTGGGAACCCTTCGCGAGAATGTCCAAAGTTTCAGCGGGATTTCCAAAATGTTGAAAGGAACTCGAAACATGTCAACCTTGGTTTTGAGAATCTCTCCCGGAGTTTGAGAGATTTGGACGTGAAAGGGTACCAATCTTGTCGGGGATTGGGAACCCTTCGCGAGAATGCCAAAAGTTTCAGCGGGATTTCCAAAATGTTGAAAGCAATTCGAAACATGTCAACCTTGGTTTTGAGAATCTCTCCCGGAGTTTGAGAGATTTGGACGTGAAAGGGTACCAGTCTTGTCGGGGATTGGGAACCCTTCGCCAGAATGTCCAAAGTTTCAGCGGGATTTCCAAAATGTTGAAAGGAACTCGAAACATGTCAACCTTGGTTTTGAGAATCTCTCCCGGAGTTTGAGAGATTTGGACGTGAAAGGGTATCAATCTTGTCGGGGATTGGGAACCCTTCGCGAGAATGTCCAAAGTTTCAGCGAGATTTCCAAAATGTTGAAAGGAACTCGAAACATGTCAACCTTGGTTTTGAGAATCTCTCCCGGAGTTTGAGAGATTTGGACGTGAAAGGGTACCAATCTTGTCGGGGATTGGGAACCCTTCGCGAGAATGTCCAAAGCTTCAGCGGGATTTCCAAAATGTTGAAATGAACTCGAAACATGTCAACCTTGGTTTTGAGAATCTCTCCTGGAGTTTGAGAGATTTGGACGTGAAAGGGTACCAATCTTGTCGGGGATTGGGAACCCTTCGCGAGAATGTCCAAAGTTTCAGCGGGATTTCCAAAATGTTGAAAGGAACTCGAAACATGTCAACCTTGGTTTTGAGAATCTCTCCTAGAGTTTGAGAGATTTGGACGTGAAAGGGTACCAATCTTGTCGGGGATTTGGAACCCTTCGCGAGAATGTCCAAAGTTTCAGCGGGATTTCCAAAATGTTGAAAGGAACTCGAAACATGTCAACCTTGGTTTTGAGAATCTCTCCTGGAGTTTGAGAGATTTGGACGTGAAAGGGTACCAATCTTGTCGGGGATTGGGAACCCTTCGCGAGAATGTCCAAAGTTTCAGCGGGATTTCCAAAATGTTGAAAGGAACTCGAAACATGTCAACCTTGGTTTTGAGAATCTCTCCCGGAGTTTGAGAGATTTGGACGTGAAAGGGTACCAATCTTGTCGGGGATTGGGAACCCTTCGCGAGAATGTCCAAAGTGTCAGCGGGATTTCCAAAATGTTGAAAGGAACTCGAAACATGTCAACCTTGGTTTTGAGAATCTCTCCCGGAGTTTGAGAGATTTGGACGTGAAAGGGTACCAATCTTGTCGGGGATTGGGAACCCTTCGCGAGAATGTCCAAAGTTTCAGCGGGATTTCCAAAATGTTGAAAGGAACTCGAAACATGTCAACCTTGGTTTTGAGAATCTCTCCCGGAGTTTGAGAGATTTGGACGTGAAAGGGTACCAATCTTGTCGGGGATTGGGAACCCTTCGCGAGAATGTCCAAAGTTTCAGCGGGATTTCCAAAATGTTGAAAGGAACTCGAAACATGTCAACCTTGGTTTTGAGAATCTCTCCCGGAGTTTGAGAGATTCTCAACGTGAAAGAGTACCAATCTTGTCGGGGATTGGGAATCCTTCGCGAGAATGTCCAAAGTTTCAGCGGGATTTTCAAAATGTTGAAAGGAACTCGAAACATGTCAACCTTGGTTTTGAGAATCTCTCCCGGAGTTTGAGAGATTTGGACGTGAAAGGGTACCAATCTTGTCGGGGATTGGGAACCCTTCGCGAGAATGTCCAAAGTTTCAGGGGGATTTCCAAAATGTTGAAAGGAACTCGAAACATGTCAACCTTGGTTTTGAGAATCTCTCCCGGAGTTTGAGAGATGCGGACGTGAAAGGGTACCAATCTTGCCAGGGATTGGGAACCCTTCGCGAGAATGTCCAAAGTTTCAGCGGGATTTCCAAAATGTTGAAAGGAACTCGAAACATGTCAACCTTGGTTTTGAGAATCTCTCCCGGAGTTTGAGAGATTTGGACGTGAAAGGGTACCAATCTTGTCGGGGATTGGGAACCCTTCGCGAGAATGTCCAAAGTTTCAGCGGGATTTCCAAAATGTTGAAAGGAACTCGAAACATGCCAACCTCGGTTTTGAGAATCTCTCCCGGAGTTTGAGAGATTTGGACGTGAAAGGGTACCAATCTTGTCGGGGATAGGGAACCCTTCGCGAGAATGTCCAAAGTTTCAGCGGGATTTCCAAAATGTTGAAAGGAACTCGAAACATGTCAACCTTGGTTTTGAGAATCTCTCCTGGAGTTTGAGAGATTTGGACGTGAAAGGGTACCAATCTTGTCGGGGATCGGGAACCCTTCGCGAGAATGTCCAAAGTTTCAGCGGGATTTCCAAAATGTTGAAAGGAACTCGAACCATGTCAACCTTGGTTTTGAGAATCTCTCCCGGAGTTTGAGAGATGCGGACATGAAAGGGTACCAATCTTGTCAAGGATTGGGAACCCTTCGCGAGAATGTCCAAAGTTTCAGCGGGATTTCCAAAATGTTGAAAGGAACTCGAAACATGTCAACCTTGGTTTTGAGAATCTCTCCTGGAGTTTGAGAGATTTGGACGTGAAAGGGTACCAATCTTGTCGGGGATTGGGAACCCTTCGCGAGAATGTCCAAAGTTTCAGCCGGATTTCCAAAATGTTGAAAGGAACTCGAAACATGTCAACCTTGGTTTTGAGAATCTCTCCCGGAGTTTGAGAGATTTGGACGTGAAAGGGTACCAATCTTGTCGGGGATTGGGAACCCTTCGCGAGAATGTCCAAAGTTTCAGCGGGATTTCCAAAATGTTGAAAGGAACTCGAAACATGTCAACCTTGGTTTTGAGAATCTCTCCCGGAGTTTGAGAGATTCTCAACGTGAAAGAGTACCAATCTTGTCGGGGATTGGGAATCCTTCGCGAGAATGTCCAAAGTTTCAGCGGGATTTTCAAAATGTTGAAAGGAACTCGAAACATGTCAACCTTGGTTTTGAGAATCTCTCCCGGAGTTTGAGAGATTTGGACGTGAAAGGGTACCAATCTTGTCGGGGATTGGGAACCCTTCGCGAGAATGTCCAAAGTTTCAGCGGGATTTCCAAAATGTTGAAAGGAACTCGAAACATGTCAACCTTGGTTTTGAGAATCTCTCCCGGATTTTGAGAGATTTGGACGTGAAAGGGTACCAATCTTGCCGGGGATTGGGAACCCTTCGCGAGAATGTCCAAAGTTTCAGCGGGATTTCCAAAATGTTGAAAGGAACTTGAAACATGTCAACCTTGGTTTTGAGAATCTCTCCCGGAGTTTGAGAGATTTGGACGTGAAAGGGTACCAATCTTGTCGGGGATTGGGAACCCTTCGCGAGAATGTCCAAAGTTTCAGCGGGATTTCCAAAATGTTGAAAGGAACTTGAAACATGTCAACCTCGGTTTTGAGAATCTCTCCCGGAGTTTGAGAGATTTGGACGTGAAAGGGTACCAATCTTGTCGGGGATTGGGAACCCTTCGCGAGAATGTCCAAAGTTTCAGCGGGATTTTTAAAATGTTGAAAGGAACTTGAAACATGTCAACCTTGGTTTTGAGAATCTCTCCCGGAGTTTGAGAGATCTGGACGTGAAAGGGTACCAATCTTGTCAGGGATTGGGAACCCTTCGCGAGAATGTCCAAAGTTTCAGCGGGATTTCCAAAATGTTGAAAGGAACTCGAAACATGTCAACCTTGGTTTTGAGAATCTCTCCCGGAGTTTGAGAGATTTGGACGTGAAAGGGTACCAATCTTGTCGGGGATTGGGAATCCCTCGTGAGAATGTCCAAAGTTTCAGCGGGATTTCCAAAATGTTGAAAGGAACTCGAAACATGTCAACCTTGGTTTTGAGAATCTCTCCTGGAGTTTGAGAGATTTGGACATGAAAGGTTACCAATCTTGTCGGGGATTGGGAACCCTTCGCGAGAATGTCCAAAGTTTCAGCGGGATTTCCAAAATGTTGAAAGGAACTCGAAACATGTCAACCTTGGTTTTGAGAATCTCTCCCGGAGTTTGAGAGATGCGGACATGAAAGGGTACCAATCTTGTCAAGGATTGGGAACCCTTCGCGAGAATGTCCAAAGTTTCAGCGGGATTTCCAAAATGTTGAAAGGAACTCGAAACATGTCAACCTTGGTTTTGAGAATCTCTCCTGGAGTTTGAGAGATTTGGACGTGAAAGGGTACCAATCTTGTCGGGGATTGGGAACCCTTCGCGAGAATGTCCAAAGTTTCAGCGGGATTTCCAAAATGTTGAAAGGAACTCGAAACATGTCAACCTTGGTTTTGAGAATCTCTCCCGGAGTTTGAGAGATTTGGACGTGAAAGGGTACCAATCTTGTCGGGGATTGGGAACCCTTCGCGAGAATGTCCAGAGTTTCAGCGGGATTTCCAAAATGTTGAAAGGAACTCGAAACATGTCAACCTTGGTTTTGAGAATCTCTCCCGGAGTTTGAGAGATTCTCAACGTGAAAGAGTACCAATCTTGTCGGGGATTGGGAACCCTTCGCGAGAATGTCCAAAGTTTCAGCGGGATTTCCAAAATGTTGAAAGGAACTCGAAACATGTCAACCTTGGTTTTGAGAATCTCTCCCGGAGTTTGAGAGATTTGGACGTGAAAGGGTACCAATCTTGTCGGGGATTGGGAACCCTTCGCGAGAATGTCCAAGGTTTCAGGGGGATTTCCAAAATGTTGAAAGGAACTCGAAACATGTCAACATTGGTTTTGAGAATCTCTCCCGGATTTTGAGAGATGCGGACGTGAAAGGGTACCAATCTTGCCGGGGATTGGGAACCCTTCGCGAGAATGTCCAAAGTTTCAGCGGGATTTCCAAAATGTTGAAAGGAACTCGAAACATGTCAACCTTGGTTTTGAGAATCTCTCCCGGAGTTTGAGAGATTTGGACGTGAAAGGGTACCAATCTTGTCGGGGATTGGGAACCCTTCGCGAGAATGTCCAAAGTTTCAGCGGGATTTTTAAAATGTTGAAAGGAACTCGAAACATGTCAACCTTGGTTTTGAGAATCTCTCCCGGACTTTGAGAGATCTGGACGTGAAAGGGTACCAATCTTGTCAGGGATTGGGAACCCTTCGCGAGAATGTCCAAAGTTTCAGCGGGATTTCCAAAATGTTGAAAGGAACTCGAAACATGTCAACCTTGGTTTTGAGAATCTCTCCCGGAGTTTGAGAGATTTGGACGTGAAAGGGTACCAATCTTGTCGGGGATTGGGAATCCCTCGCGAGAATGTCCAAAGTTTCAGCGGGATTTCCAAAATGTTGAAAGGAACTCAAAACATGTCAACCTTGGTTTTGAGAATCTCTCCTGGAGTTTGAGAGATTTGGACGTGAAAGGGTACCAATCTTGTCGGGGATCGGGAACCCTTCGCGAGAATGTCCAAAGTTTCAGCGGGATTTCCAAAATGTTGAAAGGAACTCGCACCATGTCAACCATGGTTTTGAGAATCTCTCCCGGAGTTTGAGAGATGCGGACATGAAAGGGTACCAATCTTGTCAAGGATTGGGAACCCTTCGCGAGAATGTCCAAAGTTTCAGCGGGATTTCCAAAATGTTGAAAGGAACTCGAAACATGTCAACCTTGGTTTTGAGAATCTCTCCCGGAGTTTGAGAGATTTGGACGTGAAAGGGTACCAATCTTGTCGGGGATTGGGAACCCTTCGCCAGAATGTCCAAAGTTTCAGCGGGATTTCCAAAATGTAAAGGAACTCGAAACATGTCAACCTCGGTTTTGAGAATCTCTCCCGGAGTTTGAGAGATTTGGACGTGAAAGGGTACCAGTCTTGTCGGGGATTGGGAACCCTTCGCCAGAATGTCCAAAGTTTCAGCGGGATTTCCAAAATGTTGAAAGGAACTCGAAACATGTCAACCTTGGTTTTGAGAATCTCTCCCGGAGTTTGAGAGATTTGGACGTGAAAGGGTACCAATCTTGTCGGGGATTGGGAACCCTTCGCGAGAATGTCCAAAGTTTCAGCGGTATTTCCAAAATGTTGAAAGGAACTCGAAACATGTCAACCTTGCTTTTGAGAATCTCTCCTGGACTTTGAGAGATTTGGACGTGAAAGGGTACCCATCTTGTCGGGGATTGGGAACCCTTCGCGAGAATGTCCAAAGTTTCAGCGGGATTTCCAAAATGTTGAAAGGAACTCGAACCATGTCAACCTTGGTTTTGAGAATCTCTCCCGGAGTTTGAGAGATTTGGACGTGAAAGGGTACCAATCTTGTCGGGGATTGAGAACCCTCCGCCAGAATGTCCAAAGTTTCAGCGGGATTTCCAAAATGTTGAAAGGAACTCGAAACATGTCAACCTTGGTTTTGAGAATCTCTCCCGGAGTTTGAGAGATTTGGACGTGAAAGGGTACCAATCTGTCGGGGATTGGGAACCCTTCGCGAGAATGTCCAAAGTTTCAGCGGGATTTCCAAAATGTTGAAAGGAACTCGAAACATGTCAACCTTGGTTTTGAGAATCTCTCCCGGAGTTTGAGAGATTTGGACGTGAAAGGGTACCAATCTTGTCGGGGATTGGGAACCCTTCGCGAGAATGTCCAAAGTTTCAGCGGGATTTCCAAAATGTTGAAAGGAACTCGAAACATGTCAACCTTGGTTTTGAGAATCTCTCCCGGACTTTGAGAGATTTGGACATGAAAGGGTACCAATCTTGTCGGGGATTGGGAACCCTTCGCGAGAATGTCCAAAGTTTCAGCGGGATTTCCAAAATGTTGAAAGGAACTCGAAACATGTCAACCTCGGTTTTGAGAATCTCTCCCGGAGTTTGAGAGATTTGGACGTGAAAGGGTACCAATCTTGTCGGGGATTGGGAACCCTTCGCGAGAATGTCCAAAGTTTCAGCGGGATTTCCAAAATGTTGAAAGGAACTCGAAACATGTCAACCTTGGTTTTGAGAATCTCTCCCGGAGTTTGAGAGATGCGGACGTGAAAGGGTACCAATCTTGTCGGGGATTGGGAACCCTTCGCGAGAATGTCCAAAGTTTCAGCGGGATTTCCAAAATGTTGAAAGGAACTCGAAACATGTCAACCTTGGTTTTGAGAATCTCTCCCGGAGTTTGAGAGATTTGGACGTGAAAGGGTACCCATCTTGTCGGGGATTGGGAACCCTTCGCGAGAATGTCCAAAGTTTCAGCGGGATTTCCAAAATGTTGAAAGGAACTCGAAACATGTCAACCTTGGTTTTGAGAATCTCTCCTGGACTTTGAGAGATTTGGACGTGAAAGGGTACCAATCTTGTCGGGGATTGGGAACCCTTCGCGAGAACGTCCAAAGTTTCAGCGGGATTTCCAAAATGTTGAAAGGAACTCGAAACATGTCAACCTTGGTTTTGAGAATCTCTCCCGGAGTTTGAGAGATTTGGACGTGAAAGGGTACCAATCTTGTCGGGGATTGGGAACCCTTCGCCAGAATGTCCAAAGTTTCAGCGGGATTTCCAAAATGTTGAAAGGAACTCGAAACATGTCAACCTTGGACTTGAGAATCTCTCCCGGAGTTTGAGAGATTTGGACGTGAAAGGGTACCAATCTTGTCGGGGATTGGGAACCCTTCGCCAGAATGTCCAAAGTTTCAGCAGGATTTCCAAAATGTTGAAAGGAACTCGAAACATGTCAACCTTGGTTTTGAGAATCTCTCCCGGAGTTTGAGAGATTTGGACGTGAAAGGGTACCAATCTTGTCGGGGATTGGGAACCCTTCCCGAGAATGCCAAAAGTTTCAGCGGGATTTCCAAAATGTTGAAAGGAACTCGAAACATGTCAACCTTGGTTTTGAGAATCTCTCCCGGAGTTTGAGAGATCTGGACGTGAAAGGGTACCAATCTTGCCGGGGATTGGGAACCCTTCGCGAGAATGTCCAAAGTTTCAGCAGGATTTCCAAAATGTTGAAAGGAACTCGAAACATGTCAACCTTGGTTTTGAGAATCTCTCCCGGAGTTTGAGAGATGCAGACGTGAAAGGGTACCAATCTTGCCGGGGATTGGGAACCCTTCGCGAGAATGTCCAAAGTTTCAGCGGGATTTCCAAAATGTTGAAAGGAACTCGAAACATGTCAACCTTGGTTTTGAGAATCTCTCCCGGACTTTGAGAGATTTGGACGTGAAAGGGTACCAATCTTGTCGGGGATTGGGAACCCTTCGCGAGAATGTCCAAAGTTTCAGCGGGATTTCCAAAATGTTGAAAGGAACTCGAAACATGTCAACCTTGGTTTTGAGAATCTCTCCCGGAGTTTGAGAGATTTGGACGTGAAAGGGTACCAATCTTGTCGGGGATTGGGAATCCCTCGCGAGAATGTCCAAAGTTTCAGCGGGATTTCCAAAATGTTGAAAGGAACTCGAAACATGTGAACCTTGGTTTTGAGAATCTCTCCCGGAGTTTGAGAGATTTGGACGTGAAAGGGTACCAATCTTGTCGGGGATCGGGAACCCTTCGCGAGAATGTCCAAAGTTTCAGCGGGATTTCCAAAATGTTGAAAGGAACTCGAAACATGTCAACCTTGGTTTTGAGAATCTCTCCCGCAGTTTGAGAGATTTGGACGTGAAAGGGTACCAATCTTGTCGGGGATTGGGAATCCCTCGCGAGAATGTCCAAAGTTTCAGCGGGATTTTCAAAATGTTGAAAGGAACTCGAAACATGTCAACCTTGGTTTTGAGAATCTCTCCCGGAGTTTGAGAGATTTGGACGTGAAAGGGTACCAATCTTGCCGGGGATTGGGAACCCTTCGCGAGAATGTCCAAAGCTTCAGCGGGATTTCCAAAATGTTGAAATGAACTCGTTACATGTCAACCTTGGTTTTGAGAATCTCTCCTGGAGTTTGAGAGATTTGGACGTGAAAGGGTACCAATCTTGTCGGGGATTGGGAACCCTTCGCGAGAATGTCCAAAGTTTCAGCAGGATTTCCAAAATGTTGAGAGGAACTCGAAACATGTCAACCTTGGTTTTGAGAATCTCTCTCGGAGTTTGAGAGATTTGGACGTGAAAGGGTACCAATCTTGTCGGGGATTGGGAACCCTTTGCGAGAATGTCCAAACTTTCAGCGGGATTTCCAAAATGTTGAAAGGAACTCGAAACATGTCAACCTTGGTTTTGAGAATCTCTCCCGGAGTTTGAGAGATTTGGACGTGAAAGGGTACCAGTCTTGTCGGGGATTGGGAACCCTTCGCGAGAATGTCCAAAGTTTCAGCGGGATTTCCAAAATGTTGAAAGGAACTCGAAACATGTCAACCTTGGTTTTGAGAATCTCTCCTGGACTTTGAGAGATTTGGACGTGAAAGGGTACCAATCTTGTCGGGGATTGGGAACCCTTCGCGAGAACGTCCAAAGTTTCAGCGGGATTTCCAAAATGTTGAAAGGAACTCGAAACATGTCAACCTTGGTTTTGAGAATCTCTCCCGGAGTTTGAGAGATTTGGACGTGAAAGGGTACCAATCTTGTCGGGGATTGGGAACCCTTCGCGAGAATGTCCAAAGTTTCAGCGGGATTTCCAAAATGTTGAAAGGAACTCAAAACATGTCAACCTTGGACTTGAGAATCTCTCCCGGAGTTTGAGAGATTTGGACGTGAAAGGGTACCAATCTTGTCGGGGATTGGGAACCCTTCGCCAGAATGTCCAAAGTTTCAGCAGGATTTCCAAAATGTTTAAAGGAACTTGAAACATGTCAACCTTGGTTTTGAGAATCTCTCCCGGAGTTTGAGAGATTTGGACGTGAAAGGGTACCAATCTTGTCGGGGATTGGGAACCCTTCCCGAGAATGCCAAAAGTTTCAGCGGGATTTCCAAAATGTTGAAAGGAACTCGAAACATGTCAACCTTGGTTTTGAGAATCTCTCCCGGAGTTTGAGAGATCTGGACGTGAAAGGGTACCAATCTTGCCGGGGATTGGGAACCCTTCGCGAGAATGTCCAAAGTTTCAGTGGGATTTTCAAAATGTTGAAAGGAACTCGAAACATGTCAACCTTGGTTTTGAGAATCTCTCCCGGAGTTTGAGAGATATGGACGTGAAAGGGTACCAATCTTGTCGGGGATTGGGAATCCCTCGCGAGAATGTCCAAAGTTTCAGCGGGATTTCCAAAATGTTGAGAGGAACTCGAAACATGTCAACCTTGGTTTTGAGAATCTCTCCCGGAGTTTGAGAGATCTGGACGTGAAAGGGTACCAATCTTGTCGGGGATTGGGAACCCTTCCCGAGATTGCCAAAAGTTTCAGCGGGATTTCCAAAATGTTGAAAGGAACTCGAAACATGTCAACCTTGGTTTTGAGAATCTCTCCCGGAGTTTGAGAGATGCGGACGTGAAAGGGTACCAATCTTGCCGGGGATTGGGAACCCTTCGCGAGAATGTCCAAAGTTTCAGCGGGATTTCCAAAATGTTGAAAGGAACTCGAAACATGTCAACCTTGGTTTTGAGAATCTCTCCCGGAGTTTGAGAGATTTGGACGTGAAAGGGTACCAATCTTGTCGGGGATTGGGAACCCTTCGCGAGAATGTCCAAAGTTTCAGCGGGATTTCCAAAATGTTGAGAGGAACTCGAAACATGTCAACCTTGGTTTTGAGAATCTCTCCCGGAGTTTGAGAGATTTGGACGTGAAAGGGTACCAGTCTTGTCGGGGATTGGGAACCCTTCGCCAGAATGTCCAAAGTTTCAGCGGGATTTCCAAAATGTTGAAAGGAACTCGAAACATGTCAGCCTTGGTTTTGAGAATCTCTCCCGGAGTTTGAGAGATTTGGACGTGAAAGGGTACCAATCTTGTCGGGGATTGGGAACCCTTCGCGAGAATGTCCAAAGTTTCAGCGGTATTTCCAAAATGTTGAAAGGAACTCGAAACATGTCAACCTTGCTTTTGAGAATCTCTCCCGGAGTTTGAGAGATCTGGACGTGAAGGGGTACCAATCTTGTCGGGGATTGGGAACCCTTCGCGAGAATGTCCAAAGTTTCAGCGGGATTTCCAAAATGTTGAAAGGAACTCGAACCATGTCAACCTTGGTTTTGAGAATCTCTCCCGGAGTTTGAGAGATTTGGACGTGAAAGGGTACCAATCTTGTCGGGGATTGAGAACCCTCCGCCAGAATGTCCAAAGTTTCAGCGGGATTTCCAAAATGTTGAAAGGAACTCGAAACATGTCAACCTTGGTTTTGAGAATCTCTCCCGGAGTTTGAGAGATTTGGACGTGAAAGGGTACCAATCTTGTCGGGGATTGGGAACCCTTCGCAAGAATGTCCAAAGTTTCAGCGGGATTTCCAAAATGTTGAAAGGAACTCGAAACATGTCAACCTTGGTATTGAGAATCTCTCCCGGAGTTTGAGAGATTTGGACGTGAAAGGGTACCAATCTTGTCGGGGATTGGGAACCCTTCGCGAGAATGTCCAAAGTTTCAGCGGGATTTCCAAAATGTTGAAAGGAACTCGAAACATGTCAACCTTTGTTTTGAGAATCTCTCCCGGACTTTGAGAGATTTGGACATGAAAGGGTACCAATCTTGTCGGGGATTGGGAACCCTTCGCGAGAATGTCCAAAGTTTCAGTGGGATTTTCAAAATGTTGAAAGGAACTCGAAACATGTCAACCTTGGTTTTGAGAATCTCTCCCGGAGTTTGAGAGATATGGACGTGAAAGGGTACCAATCTTGTCGGGGATTGGGAATCCCTCGCGAGAATGTCCAAAGTTTCAGCGGGATTTCCAAAATGTTGAGAGGAACTCGAAACATGTCAACCTTGGTTTTGAGAATCTCTCCCGGAGTTTGAGAGATCTGGACGTGAAAGGGTACCAATCTTGTCGGGGATTGGGAACCCTTCCCGAGATTGCCAAAAGTTTCAGCGGGATTTCCAAAATGTTGAAAGGAACTCGAAACATGTCAACCTTGGTTTTGAGAATCTCTCCCGGAGTTTGAGAGATGCGGACGTGAAAGGGTACCAATCTTGCCGGGGATTGGGAACCCTTCGCGAGAATGTCCAAAGTTTCAGCGGGATTTCCAAAATGTTGAAAGGAACTCGAAACATGTCAGCCTTGGTTTTGAGAATCTCTCCCGGAGTTTGAGAGATTTGGACGTGAAAGGGTACCAATCTTGTCGGGGATTGGGAACCCTTCGCGAGAATGTCCAAAGTTTCAGCGGTATTTCCAAAATGTTGAAAGGAACTCGAAACATGTCAACCTTGCTTTTGAGAATCTCTCCCGGAGTTTGAGAGATCTGGACGTGAAGGGGTACCAATCTTGTCGGGGATTGGGAACCCTTCGCGAGAATGTCCAAAGTTTCAGCGGGATTTCCAAAATGTTGAAAGGAACTCGAACCATGTCAACCTTGGTTTTGAGAATCTCTCCCGGAGTTTGAGAGATTTGGACGTGAAAGGGTACCAATCTTGTCGGGGATTGAGAACCCTCCGCCAGAATGTCCAAAGTTTCAGCGGGATTTCCAAAATGTTGAAAGGAACTCGAAACATGTCAACCTTGGTTTTGAGAATCTCTCCCGGAGTTTGAGAGATTCGGACGTGAAAGGGTACCAATCTTGTCGGGGATTGGGAACCCTTCGCAATAATGTCCAAAGTTTCAGCGGGATTTCCAAAATGTTGAAAGGAACTCGAAACATGTCAACCTTGGTATTGAGAATCTCTCCCGGAGTTTGAGAGATTTGGACGTGAAAGGGTACCAATCTTGTCGGGGATTGGGAACCCTTCGCGAGAATGTCCAAAGTTTCAGCGGGATTTCCAAAATGTTGAAAGGAACTCGAAACATGTCAACCTTTGTTTTGAGAATCTCTCCCGGACTTTGAGAGATTTGGACATGAAAGGGTACCAATCTTGTCGGGGATTGGGAACCCTTCGCGAGAATGTCCAAAGTTTCAGTGGGATTTTCAAAATGTTGAAAGGAACTCGAAACATGTCAACCTTGGTTTTGAGAATCTCTCCCGGAGTTTGAGAGATATGGACGTGAAAGGGTACCAATCTTGTCGGGGATTGGGAATCCCTCGCGAGAATGTCCAAAGTTTCAGCGGGATTTCCAAAATGTTGAGAGGAACTCGAAACATGTCAACCTTGGTTTTGAGAATCTCTCCCGGAGTTTGAGAGATCTGGACGTGAAAGGGTACCAATCTTGTCGGGGATTGGGAACCCTTCCCGAGATTGCCAAAAGTTTCAGCGGGATTTCCAAAATGTTGAAAGGAACTCGAAACATGTCAACCTTGGTTTTGAGAATCTCTCCCGGAGTTTGAGAGATGCGGACGTGAAAGGGTACCAATCTTGCCGGGGATTGGGAACCCTTCGCGAGAATGTCCAAAGTTTCAGCGGGATTTCCAAAATGTTGAAAGGAACTCGAAACATGTCAACCTTGGTTTTGAGAATCTCTCCCGGAGTTTGAGAGATTTGGACGTGAAAGGGTACCAATCTTGTCGGGGATTGGGAACCCTTCGCGAGAATGTCCAAAGTTTCAGCGGGATTTCCAAAATGTTGAGAGGAACTCGAAACATGTCAACCTTGGTTTTGAGAATCTCTCCCGGAGTTTGAGAGATTTGGACGTGAAAGGGTACCAGTCTTGTCGGGGATTGGGAACCCTTCGCCAGAATGTCCAAAGTTTCAGCGGTATTTCCAAAATGTTGAAAGGAACTCGAAACATGTCAACCTTGCTTTTGAGAATCTCTCCCGGAGTTTGAGAGATCTGGACGTGAAGGGGTACCAATCTTGTCGGGGATTGGGAACCCTTCGCCAGAATGTCCAAAGTTTCAGCGGGATTTCCAAAATGTTGAAAGGAACTCGAACCATGTCAACCTTGGTTTTGAGAATCTCTCCCGGAGTTTGAGAGATTTGGACGTGAAAGGGTACCAATCTTGTCGGGGATTGAGAACCCTCCGCCAGAATGTCCAAAGTTTCAGCGGGATTTCCAAAATGTTGAAAGGAACTCGAAACATGTCAACCTTGGTTTTGAGAATCTCTCCCGGAGTTTGAGAGATTCGGACGTGAAAGGGTACCAATCTTGTCGGGGATTGGGAACCCTTCGCGAGAATGTCCAAAGTTTCAGCGGGATTTCCAAAATGTTGAAAGGAACTCGAAACATGTCAAACTTGGTATTGAGAATCTCTCCCGGAGTTTGAGAGATTTGGACGTGAAAGGGTACCAATCTTGTCGGGGATTGGGAACCCTTCGCGAGAATGTCCAAAGTTTCAGCGGGATTTCCAAAATGTTGAAAGGAACTCGAAACATGTCAACCTTGGTTTTGAGAATCTCTCCCGGACTTTGAGAGATTTGGACATGAAAGGGTACCAATCTTGTCGGGGATTGGGAACCCTTCGCGAGAATGTCCAAAGTTTCAGCGGGATTTCCAAAATGTTGAAAGGAACTCGAAACATGTCAACCTCGGTTTTGAGAATCTCTCCCGGAGTTTGAGAGATTTGGACGTGAAAGGGTACCAGTCTTGTCGGGGATTGGGAACCCTTCGCGAGAATGTCCAAAGTTTCAGCGGGATTTCCAAAATGTTGAAAGGAACTCGAAACATGTCAACCTTGGTTTTGAGAATCTCTCCCGGAGTTTGAGAGATTTGGACGTGAAAGGGTACCAATCTTGTCGGGGATTGGGAACCCTTCGCGAGAATGTCCAAAGTTTCAGTGGGATTTCCAAAATGTTGAAAGGAACTCGAAACATGTCAACCTTGGTTTTGAGAATCTCTCCCGGAGTTTGAGAGATTTGGACGTGAAAGGGTACCAATCTTGTCGGGGATTGGGAACCCTTCGCCAGAATGTCCAAAGTTTCAGCGGGATTTCCAAAATGTTGAAAGGAACTCGAAACATGTCAACCTTGGTTTTGAGAATCTCTCCCGGAGTTTGAGAGATTTGGACGTGAAAGGGTACCCATCTTGTCGGGGATTGGGAACCCTTCGCGAGAATGTCCAAAGTTTCAGCGGGATTTCCAAAATGTTGAAAGGAACTCGAAACATGTCAACCTTGGTTTTGAGAATCTCTCCCGGAGTTTGAGAGATTTGGACGTGAAAGGGTACCAATCTTGTCGGGGATTGGGAACCCTTCGCGAGAATGTCCAAAGTTTCAGCGGGATTTCCAAAATGTTGAAAGGAACTCGAAACATGTCAACCTTGGTTTTGAGAATCTCTCCTGGACTTTGAGAGATTTGGACGTGAAAGGGTACCAATCTTGTCGGGGATTGGGAACCCTTCGCGAGAACGTCCAAAGTTTCAGCGGGATTTCCAAAATGTTGAAAGGAACTCGAAACATGTCAACCTTGGTTTTGAGAATCTCTCCCGGAGTTTGAGAGATTTGGACGTGAAAGGGTACCAATCTTGTCGGGGATTGGGAACCCTTCGCCAGAATGTCCAAAGTTTCAGCGGGATTTCCAAAATGTTGAAAGGAACTCGAAACATGTCAACCTTGGACTTGAGAATCTCTCCCGGAGTTTGAGAGATTTGGACGTGAAAGGGTACCAATCTTGTCGGGGATTGGGAACCCTTCGCCAGAATGTACAAAGTTTCAGCAGGATTTCCAAAATGTTGAAAGGAACTCGAAACATGTCAACCTTGGTTTTGAGAATCTCTCCCGGAGTTTGAGAGATTTGGACGTGAAAGGGTACCAATCTTGTCGGGGATTGGGAACCCTTCCCGAGAATGCCAAAAGTTTCAGCGGGATTTCCAAAATGTTGAAAGGAACTCGAAACATGTCAACCTTGGTTTTGAGAATCTCTCCCGGAGTTTGAGAGATCTGGACGTGAAAGGGTACCAATCTTGCCGGGGATTGGGAACCCTTCGCGAGAATGTCCAAAGTTTCAGCAGGATTTCCAAAATGTTGAAAGGAACTCGAAACATGTCAACCTTGGTTTTGAGAATCTCTCCCGGAGTTTGAGAGATATGGACGTGAAAGGGTACCAATCTTGTCGGGGATTGGGAATCCCTCGCGAGAATGTCCAAAGTTTCAGCGGGATTTCCAAAATGTTGAGAGGAACTCGAAACATGTCAACCTTGGTTTTGAGAATCTCTCCCGGAGTTTGAGAGATCTGGACGTGAAAGGGTACCAATCTTGTCGGGGATTGGGAACCCTTCCCGAGATTGCCAAAAGTTTCAGCGGGATTTCCAAAATGTTGAAAGGAACTCGAAACATGTCAACCTTGGTTTTGAGAATCTCTCCCAGAGTTTGAGAGATGCGGACGTGAAAGGGTACCAATCTTGCCGGGGATTGGGAACCCTTCGCGAGAATGTCCAAAGTTTCAGCGGGATTTCCAAAATGTTGAAAGGAACTCGAAACATGTCAACCTTGGTTTTGAGAATCTCTCCCGGACTTTGAGAGATTTGGACGTGAAAGGGTACCAATCTTGTCGGGGATTGGGAACCCTTCGCGAGAATGTCCAAAGTTTCAGCGGGATTTCCAAAATGTTGAAAGGAACTCGAAACATGTCAACCTTGGTTTTGAGAATCTCTCCCGGAGTTTGAGAGATTTGGACGTGAAAGGGTACCAATCTTGTCGGGGATTGGGAATCCCTCGCGAGAATGTCCAAAGTTTCAGCGGGATTTCCAAAATGTTGAAAGGAACTCGAAACATGTGAACCTTGGTTTTGAGAATCTCTCCCGGAGTTTGAGAGATTTGGACGTGAAAGGGTACCAATCTTGTCGGGGATCGGGAACCCTTCGCGAGAATGTCCAAAGTTTCAGCGGGATTTCCAAAATGTTGAAAGGAACTCGAAACATGTCAACCTTGGTTTTGAGAATCTCTCCCGGAGTTTGAGAGATGCGGACATGAAAGGGTACCAATCTTGTCAAGGATTGGGAACCCTTTGCGAGAATGTCCAAAGTTTCAGCGGGATTTCCAAAATGTTGAAAGGAATTCGAAACATGTCAACCTTGGTTTTGAGAATCTCTCCCGGAGTTTGAGAGATTTGGACGTGAAAGGGTACCAATCTTGTCGGGGATTGGGAACCCTTCGCCAGAATGTCCAAAGTTTCAGCGGGATTTCCAAAATGTTGAAAGGAACTCGAAACATGTCAACCTTGGTTTTGAGAATCTCTCCCGGAGTTTGAGAGATTTGGACGTGAAAGGGTACCAATCTTGTCGGGGATTGGGAACCCTTCGCGAGAATGTCCAAAGTTTCAGCGGGATTTCCAAAATGTTGAAAGGAACTCGAAACATGTCAACCTTGGTTTTGAGAATCTCTCCCGCAGTTTGAGAGATTTGGACGTGAAAGGGTACCAATCTTGTCGGGGATTGGGAATCCCTCGCGAGAATGTCCAAAGTTTCAGCGGGATTTTCAAAATGTTGAAAGGAACTCGAAACATGTCAACCTTGGTTTTGAGAATCTCTCCCGGAGTTTGAGAGATTTGGACGTGAAAGGGTACCAATCTTGCCGGGGATTGGGAACCCTTCGCGAGAATGTCCAAAGCTTCAGCGGGATTTCCAAAATGTTGAAATGAACTCGAAACATGTCAACCTTGGTTTTGAGAATCTCTCCTGGAGTTTGAGAGATTTGGACGTGAAAGGGTACCAATCTTGTCGGGGATTGGGAACCCTTCGCGAGAATGTCCAAAGTTTCAGCAGGATTTCCAAAATGTTGAAAGGAACTCGAAACATGTCAACCTTGGTTTTGAGAATCTCTCTCGGAGTTTGAGAGATTTGGACGTGAAAGGGTACCAATCTTGTCGGGGATTGGGAACCCTTTGCGAGAATGTCCAAACTTTCAGCGGGATTTCCAAAATGTTGAAAGGAACTCGAAACATGTCAACCTTGGTTTTGAGAATCTCTCCCGGAGTTTGAGAGATTTGGACGTGAAAGGGTACCAGTCTTGTCGGGGATTGGGAACCCTTCGCGAGAATGTCCAAAGTTTCAGCGGGATTTCCAAAATGTTGAAAGGAACTCGAAACATGTCAACCTTGGTTTTGAGAATCTCTCCTGGACTTTGAGAGATTTGGACGTGAAAGGGTACCAATCTTGTCGGGGATTGGGAACCCTTCGCGAGAACGTCCAAAGTTTCAGCGGGATTTCCAAAATCTTGAAAGGAACTCGAAACATGTCAACCTTGGTTTTGAGAATCTCTCCCGGAGTTTGAGAGATTTGGACGTGAAAGGGTACCAATCTTGTCGGGGATTGGGAACCCTTCGCGAGAATGTCCAAAGTTTCAGCGGGATTTCCAAAATGTTGAAAGGAACTCAAAACATGTCAACCTTGGACTTGAGAATCTCTCCCGGAGTTTGAGAGATTTGGACGTGAAAGGGTACCAATCTTGTCGGGGATTGGGAACCCTTCGCCAGAATGTCCAAAGTTTCAGCAGGATTTCCAAAATGTTGAAAGGAACTCGAAACATGTCAACCTTGGTTTTGAGAATCTCTCCCGGAGTTTGAGAGATTTGGACGTGAAAGGGTACCAATCTTGTCGGGGATTGGGAACCCTTCCCGAGAATGCCAAAAATTTCAGCGGGATTTCCAAAATGTTGAAAGGAACTCGAAACATGTCAACCTTGGTTTTGAGAATCTCTCCCGGAGTTTGAGAGATCTGGACGTGAAAGGGTACCAATCTTGCCGGGGATTGGGAACCCTTCGCGAGAATGTCCAAAGTTTCAGTGGGATTTTCAAAATGTTGAAAGGAACTCGAAACATGTCAACCTTGGTTTTGAGAATCTCTCCCGGAGTTTGAGAGATATGGACGTGAAAGGGTACCAATCTTGTCGGGGATTGGGAATCCCTCGCGAGAATGTCCAAAGTTTCAGCGGGATTTCCAAAATGTTGAGAGGAACTCGAAACATGTCAACCTTGGTTTTGAGAATCTCTCCCGGAGTTTGAGAGATCTGGACGTGAAAGGGTACCAATCTTGTCGGGGATTGGGAACCCTTCCCGAGATTGCCAAAAGTTTCAGCGGGATTTCCAAAATGTTGAAAGGAACTCGAAACATGTCAACCTTGGTTTTGAGAATCTCTCCCGGAGTTTGAGAGATGCGGACGTGAAAGGGTACCAATCTTGCCGGGGATTGGGAACCCTTCGCGAGAATGTCCAAAGTTTCAGCGGGATTTCCAAAATGTTGAAAGGAACTCGAAACATGTCAACCTTGGTTTTGAGAATCTCTCCCGGAGTTTGAGAGATTTGGACGTGAAAGGGTACCAATCTTGTCGGGGATTGGGAACCCTTCGCGAGAATGTCCAAAGTTTCAGCGGGATTTCCAAAATGTTGAGAGGAACTCGAAACATGTCAACCTTGGTTTTGAGAATCTCTCCCGGAGTTTGAGAGATTTGGACGTGAAAGGGTACCAATCTTGTCAAGGATTGGGAACCCTTCGCGAGAATGTCCAAAGTTTCAGCGGGATTTCCAAAATGTTGAAAGGAATTCGAAACATGTCAACCTTGGTTTTGAGAATCTCTCCCGGAGTTTGAGAGATTTGGACGTGAAAGGGTACCAATCTTGTCGGGGATTGGGAACCCTTCGCCAGAATGTCCAAAGTTTCAGCGGGATTTCCAAAATGTTGAAAGGAACTCGAAACATGTCAACCTTGGTTTTGAGAATCTCTCCCGGAGTTTGAGAGATTTGGACGTGAAAGGGTACCAATCTTGTCGGGGATTGGGAACCCTTCGCGAGAATGTCCAAAGTTTCAGCGGGATTTCCAAAATGTTGAAAGGAACTCGAAACATGTCAACCTTGGTTTTGAGAATCTCTCCCGGAGTTTGAGAGATTTGGACGTGAAAGGGTACCAATCTTGTCGGGGATTGGGAACCCTTCGCGAGAATGTCCAAAGCTTCAGCGGGATTTCCAAAATGTTGAAATGAACTCGAAACATGTCAACCTTGGTTTTGAGAATCTCTCCTGGAGTTTGAGAGATTTGGACGTGAAAGGGTACCAATCTTGTCGGGGATTGGGAACCCTTCGCGAGAATGTCCAAAGTTTCAGCAGGATTTCCAAAATGTTGAAAGGAACTCGAAACATGTCAACCTTGGTTTTGAGAATCTCTCTCGGAGTTTGAGAGATTTGGACGTGAAAGGGTACCAATCTTGTCGGGGATTGGGAACCCTTCGCGAGAATGTCCAAAGTTTCAGCGGGATTTCCAAAATGTTGAAAGGAACTCGAAACATGTCAACCTTGGTTTTGAGAATCTCTCCCGGAGTTTGAGAGATTTGGACGTGAAAGGGTACCAATCTTGTCGGGGATTGGGAACCCTTCGCAAGAATGTCCAAAGTTTCAGCAGGATTTCCAAAATGTTGAAAGGAACTCGAAACATGTCAACCTTGGTTTTGAGAATCTCTCCCGGAGTTTGAGAGATTTGGACGTGAAAGGGTACCAGTCTTGTCGGGGATTGGGAACCCTTCGCGAGAATGTCCAAAGTTTCAGCGGGATTTTCAAAATGTTGAAAGGAACTCGAAACATGTCAACCTTGGTTTTGAGAATCTCTCCCGGAGTTTGAGAGATTTGGACGTGAAAGGGTACCAATCTTGTCGGGGATTGGGAACCCTTCGCGAGAATGTCCAAAGTTTCAGCAGGATTTCCAAAATGTTGAAAGGAACTCGAAACATGTCAACCTTGGTTTTGAGAATCGCTCCCGGAGTTTGAGAGATTTGGACGTGAAAGGGTACCAATCTTGTCGGGGATTGGGAACCCTTCGCGAGAATGTCCAAAGTTTCAGCGGGATTTCCAAAATGTTGAAAGGAACTCGAAACATGTCAACCTTGGTTTTGAGAATCTCTCCCGGAGTTTGAGAGATTTGGACGTGAAAGGGTACCAATCTTGTCGGGGATTGGGAACCCTTCGCGAGAATGTCCAAAGTTTCAGCGGGATTTCCAAAATGTTGAAAGGAACTCGAAACATGTCAACCTTGGTTTTGAGAATCTCTCCCAGAGTTTGAGAGATTTGGACGTGAAAGGGTACCAATCTTGTCGGGGATTGGGAACCCTTCGCGAGAATGTCCAAAGTTTCAGCGGGATTTCCAAAATGTTGAAAGGAACTCGAAACATGTCAACCTTGGTTTTGAGAATCTCTCCTGGACTTTGAGAGATTTGGACGTGAAAGGGTACCAATCTTGTCGGGGATTGGGAACCCTTCGCGAGAACGTCCAAAGTTTCAGCGGGATTTCCAAAATGTTGAAAGGAACTCGAAACATGTCAACCTTGGTTTTGAGAATCTCTCCCGGAGTTTGAGAGATTTGGACGTGAAAGGGTACCAATCTTGTCGGGGATTGGGAACCCTTCGCCAGAATGTCCAAAGTTTCAGCGGGATTTCCAAAATGTTGAAAGGAACTCGAAACATGTCAACCTTGGTTTTGAGAATCTCTCCCAGAGTTTGAGAGATTTGGACGTGAAAGGGTACCAATCTTGTCGGGGATTGGGAACCCTTCGCCAGAATGTCCAAAGTTTCAGCAGGATTTCCAAAATGTTTAAAGGAACTCGAAACATGTCAACCTTGGTTTTGAGAATCTCTCCCGGAGTTTGAGAGATTTGGACGTGAAAGGGTACCAATCTTGTCGGGGATTGGGAACCCTTCCCGAGAATGCCAAAAGTTTCAGCGGGATTTCCAAAATGTTGAAAGGAACTCGAAACATGTCAACCTTGGTTTTGAGAATCTCTCCCGGAGTTTGAGAGATCTGGACGTGAAAGGGTACCAATCTTGCCGGGGATTGGGAACCCTTCGCGAGAATGTCCAAAGTTTCAGCGGGATTTCCAAAATGTTGAAAGGAACTCGAAACATGTCAACCTTGGTTTTGAGAATCTCTCCCGGAGTTTGAGAGATTTGGACGTGAAAGGGTACCAATCTTGTCGGGGATTGGGAACCCTTCGCGAGAATGTCCAAAGTTTCAGCGGGATTTCCAAAATGTTGAAAGGAACTCGAAACATGTCAACCTTGGTTTTGAGAATCTCTCCCGGAGTTTGAGAGATTTGGACGTGAAAGGGTACCAATCTTGTCGGGGATTGGGAATCCCTCGCGAGAATGTCCAAAGTTTCAGCGGGATTTCCAAAATGTTGAAAGGAACTCGAAACATGTCAACCTTGGTTTTGAGAATCTCTCCCATAGTTTGAGAGATTTGGACGTGAAAGGGTACCAATCTTGTCGGGGATCGGGAACCCTTCGCGAGAATGTCCAAAGTTTCAGCGGGATTTCCAAAATGTTGAGAGGAACTCGAAACATGTCAACCTTGGTTTTGAGAATCTCTCCCGGAGTTTGAGAGATTTGGACGTGAAAGGGTACCAATCTTGTCAAGGATTGGGAACCCTTCGCGAGAATGTCCAAAGTTTCAGCGGGATTTCCAAAATGTTGAAAGGAATTCGAAACATGTCAACCTTGGTTTTGAGAATCTCTCCCGGAGTTTGAGAGATTTGGACGTGAAAGGGTACCAATCTTGTCGGGGATTGGGAACCCTTCGCCAGAATGTCCAAAGTTTCAGCGGGATTTCCAAAATGTTGAAAGGAACTCGAAACATGTCAACCTTGGTTTTGAGAATCTCTCCCGGAGTTTGAGAGATTTGGACGTGAAAGGGTACCAATCTTGTCGGGGATTGGGAACCCTTCGCGAGAATGTCCAAAGTTTCAGCGGGATTTCCAAAATGTTGAAAGGAACTCGAAACATGTCAACCTTGGTTTTGAGAATCTCTCCCGGAGTTTGAGAGATTTGGACGTGAAAGGGTACCAATCTTGTCGGGGATTGGGAACCCTTCGCGAGAATGTCCAAAGCTTCAGCGGGATTTCCAAAATGTTGAAAGGAACTCGAAACATGTCAACCTTGGTTTTGAGAATCTCTCCTGGAGTTTGAGAGATTTGGACGTGAAAGGGTACCAATCTTGTCGGGGATTGGGAACCCTTCGCGAGAATGTCCAAAGTTTCAGCAGGATTTCCAAAATGTTGAAAGGAACTCGAAACATGTCAACCTTGGTTTTGAGAATCTCTCTCGGAGTTTGAGAGATTTGGACGTGAAAGGGTACCAATCTTGTCGGGGATTGGGAACCCTTCGCGAGAATGTCCAAAGTTTCAGCGGGATTTCCAAAATGTTGAAAGGAACTCGAAACATGTCAACCTTGGTTTTGAGAATCTCTCCCGGAGTTTGAGAGATTTGGACGTGAAAGGGTACCAATCTTGTCGGGGATTGGGAACCCTTCGCGAGAATGTCCAAAGTTTCAGGGGGATTTCCAAAATGTTGAAAGGAACTCGAAACATGTCAACCTTGGTTTTGAGAATCTCTCCCGGAGTTTGAGAGATTCTCAACGTGAAAGAGTACCAATCTTGTCGGGGATTGGGAATCCTTCGCGAGAATGTCCAAAGTTTCAGCGGGATTTTCAAAATGTTGAAAGGAACTCGAAACATGTCAACCTTGGTTTTGAGAATCTCTCCCGGAGTTTGAGAGATGCGGACGTGAAAGGGTACCAATCTTGCCGGGGATTGGGAACCCTTCGCGAGAATGTCCAAACTTTCAGCGGGATTTCCAAAATGTTGAAAGGAACTCGAAACATGTCAACCTTGGTTTTGAGAATCTCTCCCGGAGTTTGAGAGATTTGGACGTGAAAGGGTACCAATCTTGTCGGGGATTGGGAACCCTTCGCGAGAATGTCCAAAGTTTCAGCAGGATTTCCAAAATGTTGAAAGGAACTCGAAACATGTCAACCTTGGATTTGAGAATCTCTCCCGGAGTTTGAGAGATTTGGACGTGAAAGGGTACCAGTCTTGTCGGGGATTGGGAACCCTTCGCCAGAATGTCCAAAGTTTCAGCGGTATTTCCAAAATGTTGAAAGGAACTCGAAACATGTCAACCTTGGTTTTGAGAATCTCTCCCGGACTTTGAGAGATCTGGACGTGAAAGGGTACCAATCTTGTCGGGGATTGGGAACCCTTCGCGAGAATGTCCAAAGTTTCAGCGGGATTTCCAAAATGTTGAAAGGAACTCGAAACATGTCAACCTTGGTTTTGAGAATCTCTCCCGGAGTTTGAGAGATTTGGACGTGAAAGGGTACCAATCTTGCCGGGGATTGGGAACCCTTCGCCAGAATGTCCAAAGCTTCAGCGGGATTTCCAAAATGTTGAAATGAACTCGAAACATGTCAACCTTGGTTTTGAGAATCTCTCCTGGAGTTTGAGAGATTTGGACGTGAAAGGGTACCAATCTTGTCGGGGATTGGGAACCCTTCGCGAGAATGTCCAAAGTTTCAGCAGGATTTCCAAAATGTTGAAAGGAACTCGAAACATGTCAACCTTGGTTTTGAGAATCTCTCTCGGAGTTTGAGAGATTTGGACGTGAAAGGGTACCAATCTTGTCGGGGATTGGGAACCCTTTGCGAGAATGTCCAAACTTTCAGCGGGATTTCCAAAATGTTGAAAGGAACTCGAAACATGTCAACCTTGGTTTTGAGAATCTCTCCCGGAGTTTGAGAGATTTGGACGTGAAAGGGTACCAGTCTTGTCGGGGATTGGGAACCCTTCGCGAGAATGTCCAAAGTTTCAGCGGGATTTCCAAAATGTTGAAAGGAACTCGAAACATGTCAACCTTGGTTTTGAGAATCTCTCCTGGACTTTGAGAGATTTGGACGTGAAAGGGTACCAATCTTGTCGGGGATTGGGAACCCTTCGCGAGAACGTCCAAAGTTTCAGCGGGATTTCCAAAATCTTGAAAGGAACTCGAAACATGTCAACCTTGGTTTTGAGAATCTCTCTCGGAGTTTGAGAGATTTGGACGTGAAAGGGTACCAATCTTGTCGGGGATTGGGAACCCTTCGCGAGAATGTCCAAAGTTTCAGCGGGATTTCCAAAATGTTGAAAGGAACTCAAAACATGTCAACCTTGGACTTGAGAATCTCTCCCGGAGTTTGAGAGATTTGGACGTGAAAGGGTACCAATCTTGTCGGGGATTGGGAACCCTTCGCCAGAATGTCCAAAGTTTCAGCAGGATTTCCAAAATGTTGAAAGGAACTCGAAACATGTCAACCTTGGTTTTGAGAATCTCTCCCGGAGTTTGAGAGATTTGGACGTGAAAGGGTACCAATCTTGTCGGGGATTGGGAACCCTTCCCGAGAATGCCAAAAGTTTCAGCGGGATTTCCAAAATGTTGAAAGGAACTCGAAACATGTCAACCTTGGTTTTGAGAATCTCTCCCGGAGTTTGAGAGATCTGGACGTGAAAGGGTACCAATCTTGCCGGGGATTGGGAACCCTTCGCGAGAATGTCCAAAGTTTCAGTGGGATTTTCAAAATGTTGAAAGGAACTCGAAACATGTCAACCTTGGTTTTGAGAATCTCTCCCGGAGTTTGAGAGATATGGACGTGAAAGGGTACCAATCTTGTCGGGGATTGGGAATCCCTCGCGAGAATGTCCAAAGTTTCAGCGGGATTTCCAAAATGTTGAGAGGAACTCGAAACATGTCAACCTTGGTTTTGAGAATCTCTCCCGGAGTTTGAGAGATCTGGACGTGAAAGGGTACCAATCTTGTCGGGGATTGGGAACCCTTCCCGAGATTGCCAAAAGTTTCAGCGGGATTTCCAAAATGTTGAAAGGAACTCGAAACATGTCAACCTTGGTTTTGAGAATCTCTCCCGGAGTTTGAGAGATGCGGACGTGAAAGGGTACCAATCTTGCCGGGGATTGGGAACCCTTCGCGAGAATGTCCAAAGTTTCAGCGGGATTTCCAAAATGTTGAAAGGAACTCGAAACATGTCAACCTTGGTTTTGAGAATCTCTCCCGGAGTTTGAGAGATTTGGACGTGAAAGGGTACCAATCTTGTCGGGGATTGGGAACCCTTCGCGAGAATGTCCAAAGTTTCAGCGGGATTTCCAAAATGTTGAGAGGAACTCGAAACATGTCAACCTTGGTTTTGAGAATCTCTCCCGGAGTTTGAGAGATTTGGACGTGAAAGGGTACCAATCTTGTCAAGGATTGGGAACCCTTCGCGAGAATGTCCAAAGTTTCAGCGGGATTTCCAAAATGTTGAAAGGAATTCGAAACATGTCAACCTTGGTTTTGAGAATCTCTCCCGGAGTTTGAGAGATTTGGACGTGAAAGGGTACCAATCTTGTCGGGGATTGGGAACCCTTCGCCAGAATGTCCAAAGTTTCAGCGGGATTTCCAAAATGTTGAAAGGAACTCGAAACATGTCAACCTTGGTTTTGAGAATCTCTCCCGGAGTTTGAGAGATTTGGACGTGAAAGGGTACCAATCTTGTCGGGGATTGGGAACCCTTCGCGAGAATGTCCAAAGTTTCAGCGGGATTTCCAAAATGTTGAAAGGAACTCGAAACATGTCAACCTTGGTTTTGAGAATCTCTCCCGGAGTTTGAGAGATTTGGACGTGAAAGGGTACCAATCTTGTCGGGGATTGGGAACCCTTCGCGAGAATGTCCAAAGCTTCAGCGGGATTTCCAAAATGTTGAAATGAACTCGAAACATGTCAACCTTGGTTTTGAGAATCTCTCCCAGAGTTTGAGAGATTTGGACGTGAAAGGGTACCAATCTTGTCGGGGATTGGGAACCCTTCGCGAGAATGTCCAAAGTTTCAGCAGGATTTCCAAAATGTTGAAAGGAACTCGAAACATGTCAACCTTGGTTTTGAGAATCTCTCTCGGAGTTTGAGAGATTTGGACGTGAAAGGGTACCAATCTTGTCGGGGATTGGGAACCCTTCGCGAGAATGTCCAAAGTTTCAGCGGGATTTCCAAAATGTTGAAAGGAACTCGAAACATGTCAACCTTGGTTTTGAGAATCTCTCCCGGAGTTTGAGAGATTTGGACGTGAAAGGGTACCAATCTTGTCGGGGATTGGGAACCCTTCGCAAGAATGTCCAAAGTTTCAGCAGGATTTCCAAAATGTTGAAAGGAACTCGAAACATGTCAACCTTGGTTTTGAGAATCTCTCCCGGAGTTTGAGAGATTTGGACGTGAAAGGGTACCAGTCTTGTCGGGGATTGGGAACCCTTCGCGAGAATGTCCAAAGTTTCAGCGGGATTTTCAAAATGTTGAAAGGAACTCGAAACATGTCAACCTTGGTTTTGAGAATCTCTCCCGGAGTTTGAGAGATTTGGACGTGAAAGGGTACCAATCTTGTCGGGGATTGGGAACCCTTCGCGAGAATGTCCAAAGTTTCAGCGGGATTTCCAAAATGTTGAAAGGAACTCGAAACATGACAACCTTTTTTTTGAGAATCGCTCCCGGAGTTTGAGAGATTTGGACGTGAAAGGGTACCAATCTTGTCGGGGATTGGGAACCCTTCGCGAGAATGTCCAAAGTTTCAGCGGGATTTCCAAAATGTTGAAAGGAACTCGAAACATGTCAACCTTGGTTTTGAGAATCTCTCCCGGAGTTTGAGAGATTTGGACGTGAAAGGGTACCAATCTTGTCGGGGATTGGGAACCCTTCGCGAGAATGTCCAAAGTTTCAGCGGGATTTCCAAAATGTTGAAAGGAACTCGAAACATGTCAACCTTGGTTTTGAGAATCTCTCCCAGAGTTTGAGAGATTTGGACGTGAAAGGGTACCAATCTTGTCGGGGATTGGGAACCCTTCGCGAGAATGTCCAAAGTTTCAGCGGGATTTCCAAAATGTTGAAAGGAACTCGAAACATGTCAACCTTGGTTTTGAGAATCTCTCCTGGACTTTGAGAGATTTGGACGTGAAAGGGTACCAATCTTGTCGGGGATTGGGAACCCTTCGCGAGAACGTCCAAAGTTTCAGCGGGATTTCCAAAATGTTGAAAGGAACTCGAAACATGTCAACCTTGGTTTTGAGAATCTCTCCCGGAGTTTGAGAGATTTGGACGTGAAAGGGTACCAATCTTGTCGGGGATTGGGAACCCTTCGCGAGAATGTCCAAAGTTTCAGCGGGATTTCCAAAATGTTGAAAGGAACTCGAAACATGTCAACCTTGGACTTGAGAATCTCTCCCGGAGTTTGAGAGATTTGGACGTGAAAGGGTACCAATCTTGTCGGGGATTGGGAACCCTTCGCCAGAATGTCCAAAGTTTCAGCAGGATTTCCAAAATGTTTAAAGGAACTCGAAACATGTCAACCTTGGTTTTGAGAATCTCTCCCGGAGTTTGAGAGATTTGGACGTGAAAGGGTACCAATCTTGTCGGGGATTGGGAACCCTTCCCGAGAATGCCAAAAGTTTCAGCGGGATTTCCAAAATGTTGAAAGGAACTCGAAACATGTCAACCTTGGTTTTGAGAATCTCTCCCGGAGTTTGAGAGATCTGGACGTGAAAGGGTACCAATCTTGTCGGGGATTGGGAACCCTTCGCGAGAATGTCCAAAGTTTCAGCGGGATTTCCAAAATGTTGAAAGGAACTCGAAACATGTCAACCTTGGTTTTGAGAATCTCTCCCGGAGTTTGAGAGATTTGGACGTGAAAGGGTACCAATCTTGTCGGGGATTGGGAACCCTTCGCCAGAATGTCCAAAGTTTCAGCGGGATTTCCAAAATGTTGAAAGGAACTCGAAACATGTCAACCTTGGACTTGAGAATCTCTCCCGGAGTTTGAGAGATTTGGACGTGAAAGGGTACCAATCTTGTCGGGGATTGGGAACCCTTCGCCAGAATGTCCAAAGTTTCAGCGGGATTTCCAAAATGTTGAAAGGAACTCGAAACATGTCAACCTTGGTTTTGAGAATCTCTCCCGGAGTTTGAGAGATTTGGACGTGAAAGGGTACCAATCTTGTCGGGGATTGGGAACCCTTCGCGAGAATGTCCAAAGCTTCAGCGGGATTTCCAAAATGTTGAAAGGAACTCGAAACATGTCAACCTTGGTTTTGAGAATCTCTCCTGGAGTTTGAGAGATTTGGACGTGAAAGGGTACCAATCTTGTCGGGGATTGGGAACCCTTCGCGAGAATGTCCAAAGTTTCAGCAGGATTTCCAAAATGTTGAAAGGAACTCGAAACATGTCAACCTTGGTTTTGAGAATCTCTCTCGGAGTTTGAGAGATTTGGACGTGAAAGGGTACCAATCTTGTCGGGGATTGGGAACCCTTCGCGAGAATGTCCAAAGTTTCAGCGGGATTTCCAAAATGTTGAAAGGAACTCGAAACATGTCAACCTTGGTTTTGAGAATCTCTCCCGGAGTTTGAGAGATTTGGACGTGAAAGGGTACCAATCTTGTCGGGGATTGGGAACCCTTCGCGAGAATGTCCAAAGTTTCAGGGGGATTTCCAAAATGTTGAAAGGAACTCGAAACATGTCAACCTTGGTTTTGAGAATCTCTCCCGGAGTTTGAGAGATTCTCAACGTGAAAGAGTACCAATCTTGTCGGGGATTGGGAATCCTTCGCGAGAATGTCCAAAGTTTCAGCGGGATTTTCAAAATGTTGAAAGGAACTCGAAACATGTCAACCTTGGTTTTGAGAATCTCTCCCGGACTTTGAGAGATTTGGACGTGAAAGGGCACCAATCTTGTCGGGGATTGGGAACCCTTCGCGAGAATGTCCAAAGTTTCAGCAGGATTTCCAAAATGTTGAAAGGAACTCGAAACATGTCAACCTTGGATTTGAGAATCTCTCCCGGAGTTTGAGAGATTTGGACGTGAAAGGGTACCAATCTTGTCGGGGATTGGGAACCCTTCGCGAGAATGTCCAAAGTTTCAGCAGGATTTCCAAAATGTTGAAAGGAACTCGAAACATGTCAACCTTGGATTTGAGAATCTCTCCCGGAGTTTGAGAGATTTGGACGTGAAAGGGTACCAGTCTTGTCGGGGATTGGGAACCCTTCGCCAGAATGTCCAAAGTTTCAGCGGTATTTCCAAAATGTTTAAAGGAACTCGAAACATGTCAACCTTGGTTTTGAGAATCTCTCCCGGACTTTGAGAGATCTGGACGTGAAAGGGTACCAATCTTGTCAGGGATTGGGAACCCTTCGCGAGAATGTCCAAAGTTTCAGCAGGATTTCCAAAATGTTGAAAGGAACTCGAAACATGTCAACCTTGGTTTTGAGAATCTCTCCCGGAGTTTGAGAGATTTGGACGTGAAAGGGTACCAATCTTGTCGGGGATTGGGAATCCCTCGCGAGAATGTCCAAAGTTTCAGCGGGATTTCCAAAATGTTGAAAGGAACTCGAAACATGTCAACCTTGGTTTTGAGAATCTCTCCTGGAGTTTGAGAGATTTGGACGTGAAAGGGTACCAATCTTGTCGGGGATCGGGAACCCTTCGCGAGAATGTCCAAAGTTTCAGCGGGATTTCCAAAATGTTGAAAGGAACTCGAACCATGTCAACCTTGGTTTTAAGAATCTCTCCCGGAGTTTGAGAGATGCGGACATGAAAGGGTACCAATCTTGTCAAGGATTGGGAACCCTTCGCGAGAATGTCCAAAGTTTCAGCGGGATTTCCAAAATGTTGAAAGGAACTCGAAACATGTCAACCTTGGTTTTGAGAATCTCTCCCGGAGTTTGAGAGATTTGGACGTGAAAGGGTACCAATCTTGTCGGGGATTGGGAACCCTTCGCGAGAATGTCTAAAGTTTCAGCGGGATTTCCAAAATGTTGAGAGGAACTCGAAACATGTCAACCTTGGTTTTGAGAATCTCTCCCGGAGTTTGAGAGATTTGGACGTGAAAGGGTACCAATCTTGTCGGGGATTGGGAACCCTTCGCCAGAATGTCCAAAGTTTCAGCGGGATTTCCAAAATGTTGAAAGGAACTCGAAACATGTCAACCTCGGTTTTGAGAATCTCTCCCGGAGTTTGAGAGATTTGGACGTGAAAGGGTACCAGTCTTGTCGGGGATTGGGAACCCTTCGCGAGAATGTCCAAAGTTTCAGCGGGATTTCCAAAATGTTGAAAGGAACTCGAAACATGTCAACCTTGGTTTTGAGAATCTCTCCCGGAGTTTGAGAGATTTGGACGTGAAAGGGTACCAATCTTGTCGGGGATTGGGAACCCTTCGCGAGAATGTCCAAAGTTTCAGCGGGATTTCCAAAATGTTGAAAGGAACTCGAAACATGTCAACCTTGGTTTTGAGAATCTCTCCCGGAGTTTGAGAGATTTGGACGTGAAAGGGTACCAATCTTGTCGGGGATTGGGAACCCTTCGCGAGAATGGACAAAGTTTCAGCGGGATTTCCAAAATGTTGAAAGGAACTCGAACCATGTCAACCTTGGTTTTGAGAATCTCTCCCGGAGTTTGAGAGATTTGGACGTGAAAGGGTACCAATCTTGTCGGGGATTGGGAACCCTTCGCGAGAATGTCCAAAGTTTCAGCGGGCTTTCCAAAATGTTGAAAGGAACTCGAACCATGTCAACCTTGGTTTTGAGAATCTCTCCCGGAGTTTGAGAGATTCGGACGTGAAAGGGTACCAATCTTGTCGGGGATTGGGAACCCTTCGCGAGAATGTCCAAAGTTTCAGCGGGATTTCCAAAATGTTGAAAGGAACTCGAAACATGTCAACCTTGGTTTTGAGAATCTCTCCCGGAGTTTGAGAGATTTGGACGTGAAAGGGTACCAATCTTGTCGGGGATTGGGAACCCTTCGCGAGAATGTCCAGAGTTTCAGCGGGATTTCCAAAATGTTGAAAGGAACTCGAAACATGTCAACCTTGGTTTTGAGAATCTCTCCCGGAGTTTGAGAGATTTGGACGTGAAAGGGTACCAATCTTGTCGGGGATTGGGAACCCTTCGCGAGAATGTCCAAAGTTTCAGCGGGATTTCCAAAATGTTGAAAGGAAGTCGAAACATGTCAACCTCGGTTTTGAGAATCTCTCCCGGAGTTTGAGAGATTTGGACGTGAAAGGGTACCAGTCTTGTCGGGGATTGGGAACCCTTCGCGAGAATGTCCAAAGTTTCAGCGGGATTTCCAAAATGTTGAAAGGAACTCGAAACATGTCAACCTTGGTTTTGAGAATCTCTCCCGGAGTTCGAGAGATTTGGACGTGAAAGGGTACCAATCTTGTCGGGGATTGGGAACCCTTCGCGAGAATGTCCAAAGTTTCAGCGGGATTTCCAAAATGTTGAAAGGAACTCGAAACATGTCAACCTTGGTTTTGAGAATCTCTCCCGGAGTTTGAGAGATGCGGACGTGAAAGGGTACCAATCTTGTCGGGGATTGGGAACCCTTCGCGAGAATGTCCAAAGTTTCAGCGGGATTTCCAAAATGTTGAAAAGAACTCGAAACATGTCAACCTTGGTTTTGAGAATCTCTCCCGGAGTTTGAGAGATTTGGACGTGAAAGGGTACCAATCTTGTCGGGGATTGGGAACCCTTCGCGAGAACGTCCAAAGTTTCAGCGGGATTTCCAAAATGTTGAAAGGAACTCGAAACATGTCAACCTTGGTTTTGAGAATCTCTCCCGGAGTTTGAGAGATTTGGACGTGAAAGGGTACCAATCTTGTCGGGGATTGGGAACCCTTCGCGAGAATGTCCAAAGTTTCAGCGGGATTTCCAAAATGTTGAAAGGAACTCGAAACATGTCAACCTTGGTTTTGAGAATCTCTCCCGGAGTTTGAGAGATTTGGACGTGAAAGGGTACCAATCTTGTCGGGGATTGGGAACCCTTCGCCAGAATGTCCAAAGTTTCAACAGGATTTCCAAAATGTTGAAAGGAACTCGAAACATGTCAACCTTGGTTTTGAGAATCTCTCCTGGAGTTTGAGAGATTTGGACGTGAAAGGGTACCAATCTTGTCAAGGATTGGGAACCCTTCCTGAGAATGCCAAAAGTTTCAGCGGGATTTCCAAAATGTTGAAAGGAACTCAAAACATGTCAACCTTGGTTTTGAGAATCTCTCCCGGAGTTTGAGAGATCTGGACGTGAAAGGGTACCAATCTTGCCGGGGATTGGGAACATTCGCGAGAATGTCCAAAGTTTCAGCGGGATTTCCAAAATGTTGAAAGGAACTCGAAACATGTCAACCTTGGTTTTGAGAATCTCTCCCGGAGTTGGAGAGATTTGGACGTGAAAGGGTACCAATCTTGTCGGGGATTGGGAATCCCTCGCGAGAATGTCCAAAGTTTCAGCGGGATTTCCAAAATGTTGAAAGGAACTCGAAACATGTCAACCTTGGTTTTGAGAATCTCTCCCGGAGTTTGAGAGATTTGGACGTGAAAGGGTACCAATCTTGTCAAGGATTGGGAACCCTTCGCGAGAATGTCCAAAGTTTCAGCGGGATTTCCAAAATGTTGAAAGGAACTCGAAACATGTCAACCTTGGTTTTGAGAATCTCTCCCGGAGTTTGAGAGATTTGGACGTGAAAGGGTACCAATCTTGTCGGGGATTGGGAACCCTTCGCGAGAATGTCCAAAGTTTCAGCGGGATTTCCAAAATGTTGAAAGGAACTCGAAACATGTCAACCTTGGTTTTGAGAATCTCTCCCGGAGTTTGAGAGATTTGGACGTGAAAGGGTACCAATCTTGTCGGGGATTGGGAACCCTTCGCGAGAATGTCCAAAGTTTCAGCGGGATTTCCAAAATGTTGAAAGGAACTCGAAACATGTCAACCTTGGTTTTGAGAATCTCTCCCGGAGTTTGAGAGATTTGGACGTGAAAGGGTACCAATCTTGTCGGGGATTGGGAACCCTTCGCGAGAATGTCCAAAGTTTCAGCGGGATTTCCAAAATGTTGAAAGGAACTCGAAACATGTCAACCTTGGTTTTGAGAATCTCTCCCGGAGTTTGAGAGATTTGGACGTGAAAGGGTACCAATCTTGTCGGGGATTGGGAACCACCCTTCGCGAGAATGTCCAAAGTTTCAGCGGGATTTCCAAAATGTTGAAAGGAACTCGAAACATGTCAACCTTGGTTTTGAGAATCTCTCCCGGAGTTTGAGAGATTTGGACGTGAAAGGGTACCAATCTTGTCGGAGATTGGGAACCCTTCGCGAGAATGTCCAAAGTTTCAGCGGGATTTCCAAAATGTTGAAAGGAACTCGAAACATGTCAACCTTGGTTTTGAGAATCTCTCCCGGAGTTTGAGAGATCTGGACGTGAAAGGGTACCAATCTTGTCGGGGATTGGGAACCCTTCGCGAGAATGTCCAAAGTTTCAGCGGGATTTCCAAAATGTTGAAAGGAACTCGAAACATGTCAACCCCGGTTTTGAGAATCTCTGCCGGAGTTTGAGAGATTTGGACGTGAAAGGGTACCAATCTTGTCGGGGATTGGGAACCCTTCGCAAGAATGTCAAAAGTTTCAGCAGGATTTTTAAAATGTTGAAAGGAACTCGAAACATGTCAACCTTGGTTTTGAGAATCTCTCCCGGAGTTTGAGAGATCTGGACGTGAAAGGGTACAAATCTTGTCGGGGATTGGGAACCCTTCGCGAGAATGTCCAAAGTTTCAGCGGGATTTCCAAAATGTTGAGAGGAACTCGAAACATGTCAACCTTGGTTTTGAGAATCTCTCCCGGAGTTTGAGAGATTTGGACGTGAAAGGGTACCAATCTTGTCGGGGATTGGGAATCCCTCGCGAGAATGTCCAAAGTTTCAACGGGATTTCCAAAATGTTGAAAGGAACTCGAAACATGTCAACCTTGGTTTTGAGAATCTCTCCCGGAGTTTGAGAGATTTGGACGTGAAAGGGTACCAATCTTGTTGGGGATCGGGAACCCTTCGCGAGAATGTCCAAAGTTTCAGCGGGATTTCCAAAATGTTGAAAGGAACTCGAAACATGTCAACCTTGGTTTTGAGAATCTCTCCCGGAGTTTGAGAGATGCGGACATGAAAGGGTACCAATCTTGTCAAGGATTCGGAACCCTTCGCGAGAATGTCCAAAGTTTCAGCGGGATTTCCAAAATGTTGAAAGGAACTCGAAACATGTCAACCTTGGTTTTGAGAATCTCTCCCGGAGTTTGAGAGATTTGGACGTGAAAGGGTACCAATCTTGTCGGGGATTGGGAACCCTTCGCGAGAATGTCCAAAGTTTCAGTGGGATTTCCAAAATGTTGAAAGGAACTCGAAACATGTCAACCTTGGTTTTGAGAATCTCTCCCGGAGTTTGAGAGATTTGGACGTGAAAGGGTACCAATCTTGTCGGGGATTGGGAATCCCTCGCGAGAATGTCCAAAGTTTCAGCGGGATTTCCAAAATGTTGAAAGGAACTCGAAACATGTCAACCTTGGTTTTGAGAATCTCTCCTGGAGTTTGAGAGATTTGGACGTGAAAGGGTACCAATCTTGTCGCGGATCGGGAACCCTTCGCGAGAATATCCAAAGTTTCAGCGGGATTTCCAAAATGTTGAAAGGAACTCGAAACATGTCAACCTTGGTTTTAAGAATCTCTCCCGGAGTTTGAGAGATGCGGACATGAAAGGGTACCAATCTTGTCGGGGATTGGGAACCCTTCGCGAGAATGTCCAAAGTTTCAGCGGGATTTCCAAAATGTTGAAAGGAACTCGAAACATGTCAACCTTGGTTTTGAGAATCTCTCCCGGAGTTTGAGAGATTTGGACGTGAAAGGGTACCAATCTTGTCGGGGATTGGGAACCCTTCGCGAGAATGTCTAAAGTTTCAGCAGGATTTCCAAAATGTTGAAAGGAACTCGAAACATGTCAACCTTGGTTTTGAGAATCTCTCCCGGAGTTTGAGAGATTTGGACGTGAAAGGGTACCAATCTTGTCGGGGATTGGGAACCCTTCGCCAGAATGTCCAAAGTTTCAGCGGGATTTCCAAAATGTTGAAAGGAACTCGAAACATGTCAACCTCAGTTTTGAGAATCTCTCCCGGAGTTTGAGAGATTTGGACGTGAAAGGGTACCAGTCTTGTCGGGGATTGGGAACCCTTCGCCAGAATGTCCAAAGTTTCAGCGGGATTTCCAAAATGTTGAAAGGAACTGGAAACATGTCAACCTTGGTTTTGAGAATCTCTCCCGGAGTTTGAGAGATTTGGACGTGAAAGGGTACCAATCTTGTCGGGGATTGGGAACCCTTCGCGAGAATGTCCAAAGTTTCAGCGGGATTTCCAAAATGTTGAAAGGAACTCGAACCATGTCAACCTTGGTTTTGAGAATCTCTCCCGGAGTTTGAGAGATCTGGACGTGAAAGGGTACCAATCTTGTCGGGGATTGGGAACCCTTCCCGAGATTGCCAAAAGTTTCAGCGGGATTTCCAAAATGTTGAGAGGAACTCGAAACATGTCAACCTTGGTTTTGAGAATCTCTCCCGGAGTTTGAGAGATTTGGACGTGAAAGGGTACCAATCTTGCCGGGGATTGGGAACCCTTCGCGAGAATGTCCAAAGTTTCAGCGGGATTTCCAAAATGTTGAAAGGAACTCGAAACATGTCAACCTTGGTTTTGAGAATCTCTCCCGGAGTTTGAGAGATTTGGACGTGAAAGGGTACCAATCTTGTCAAGGATTGGGAACCCTTCGCGAGAATGTCCAAAGTTTCAGCGGGATTTCCAAAATGTTGAAAGGAACTCGAAACATGTCAACCTTGGTTTTGAGAATCTCTCCCGGAGTTTGAGAGATTTGGACGTGAAAGGGTACCAATCTTGTCGGGGATTGGGAACCCTTCGCGAGAATGTCCAAAGTTTCAGCGGGATTTCCAAAATGTTGAAAGGAACTCGAAACATGTCAACCTTGGTTTTGAGAATCTCTCCCGGAGTTTGAGAGATTTGGACGTGAAAGGGTACCAATCTTGTCGGGGATTGGGAACCCTTCGCGAGAATGTCCAAAGTTTCAGTGGGATTTCCAAAATGTTGAAAGGAACTCGAAACATGTCAACCTTGGTTTTGAGAATCTCTCCCGGAGTTTGAGAGATTTGGACGTGAAAGGGTACCAATCTTGTCGGGGATTGGGAACCCTTCGCGAGAATGTCCAAAGTTTCAGCGGGATTTCCAAAATGTTGAAAGGAACTCGAAACATGTCAACCTTGGTTTTGAGAATCTCTCCCGGAGTTTGAGAGATTTGGACGTGAAAGGGTACCAATCTTGTCGGGGATTGGGAACCACCCTTCGCGAGAATGTCCAAAGTTTCAGCGGGATTTCCAAAATGTTGAAAGGAACTCGAAACATGTCAACCTTGGTTTTGAGAATCTCTCCCGGAGTTTGAGAGATTTGGACGTGAAAGGGTACCAATCTTGTCGGAGATTGGGAACCCTTCGCGAGAATGTCCAAAGTTTCAGCGGGATTTCCAAAATGTTGAAAGGAACTCGAAACATGTCAACCTTGGTTTTGAGAATCTCTCCCGGAGTTTGAGAGATTTGGACGTGAAAGGGTACCAATCTTGTCGGGGATTGGGAACCCTTCGCGAGAATGTCCAAAGTTTCAGCGGGATTTCCAAAATGTTGAAAGGAACTCGAAACATGTCAACCCCGGTTTTGAGAATCTCTGCCGGAGTTTGAGAGATTTGGACGTGAAAGGGTACCAATCTTGTCGGGGATTGGGAACCCTTCGCAAGAATGTCAAAAGTTTCAGCAGGATTTTTAAAATGTTGAAAGGAACTCGAAACATGTCAACCTTGGTTTTGAGAATCTCTCCCGGAGTTTGAGAGATCTGGACGTGAAAGGGTACCAATCTTGTCGGGGATTGGGAACCCTTCGCGAGAATGTCCAAAGTTTCAGCGGGATTTCCAAAATGTTGAGAGGAACTCGAAACATGTCAACCTTGGTTTTGAGAATCTCTCCCGGAGTTTGAGAGATTTGGACGTGAAAGGGTACCAATCTTGTCGGGGATTGGGAATCCCTCGCGAGAATGTCCAAAGTTTCAGCGGGATTTCCAAAATGTTGAAAGGAACTCGAAACATGTCAACCTTGGTTTTGAGAATCTCTCCCGGAGTTTGAGAGATTTGGACGTGAAAGGGTACCAATCTTGTCGGGGATCGGGAACCCTTCGCGAGAATGTCCAAAGTTTCAGCGGGATTTCCAAAATGTTGAAAGGAACTCGAAACATGTCAACCTTGGTTTTGAGAATCTCTCCCGGAGTTTGAGAGATGCGGACATGAAAGGGTACCAATCTTGTCAAGGATTCGGAACCCTTCGCGAGAATGTCCAAAGTTTCAGCGGGATTTCCAAAATGTTGAAAGGAACTCGAAACATGTCAACCTTGGTTTTGAGAATCTCTCCCGGAGTTTGAGAGATTTGGACGTGAAAGGGTACCAATCTTGTCGGGGATTGGGAACCCTTCGCGAGAATGTCCAAAGTTTCAGTGGGATTTCCAAAATGTTGAAAGGAACTCGAAACATGTCAACCTTGGTTTTGAGAATCTCTCCCGGAGTTTGAGAGATTTGGACGTGAAAGGGTACCAATCTTGTCGGGGATTGGGAATCCCTCGCGAGAATGTCCAAAGTTTCAGCGGGATTTCCAAAATGTTGAAAGGAACTCGAAACATGTCAACCTTGGTTTTGAGAATCTCTCCTGGAGTTTGAGAGATTTGGACGTGAAAGGGTACCAATCTTGTCGCGGATCGGGAACCCTTCGCGAGAATGTCCAAAGTTTCAGCGGGATTTCCAAAATGTTGAAAGGAACTCGAAACATGTCAACTTTGGTTTTAAGAATCTCTCCCGGAGTTTGAGAGATGCGGACATGAAAGGGTACCAATCTTGTCAAGGATTGGGAACCCTTCGCGAGAATGTCCAAAGTTTCAGCGGGATTTCCAAAATGTTGAAAGGAACTCGAAACATGTCAACCTTGGTTTTGAGAATCTCTCCCGGAGTTTGAGAGATTTGGACGTGAAAGGGTACCAATCTTGTCGGGGATTGGGAACCCTTCGCGAGAATGTCTAAAGTTTCAGCAGGATTTCCAAAATGTTGAAAGGAACTCGAAACATGTCAACCTTGGTTTTGAGAATCTCTCCCGGAGTTTGAGAGATTTGGACGTGAAAGGGTACCAATCTTGTCGGGGATTGGGAACCCTTCGCCAGAATGTCCAAAGTTTCAGCGGGATTTCCAAAATGTTGAAAGGAACTCGAAACATGTCAACCTCAGTTTTGAGAATCTCTCCCGGAGTTTGAGAGATTTGGACGTGAAAGGGTACCAGTCTTGTCGGGGATTGGGAACCCTTCGCCAGAATGTCCAAAGTTTCAGCGGGATTTCCAAAATGTTGAAAGGAACTCGAAACATGTCAACCTTGGTTTTGAGAATCTCTCCCGGAGTTTGAGAGATTTGGACGTGAAAGGGTACCAATCTTGTCGGGGATTGGGAACCCTTCGCGAGAATGTCCAAAGTTTCAGCGGGATTTCCAAAATGTTGAAAGGAACTCGAACCATGTCAACCTTGGTTTTGAGAATCTCTCCCGGAGTTTGAGAGATTTGGACGTGAAAGGGTACCAATCTTGTCGGGGATTGTGAACCCTTCGCGAGAATGTCCAAAGTTTCAGCGGGATTTCCAAAATGTTGAAAGGAACTCGAAACATGTCAACCTTGGTTTTGAGAATCTCTCCCGGAGTTTGAGAGATGCGGACGTGAAAGGGTACCAATCTTGTCGGGGATTGGGAACCCTTCGCGAGAATGTCCAAAGTTTCAGCGGGATTTCCAAAATGTTGAAAGGAACTCGAAACATGTCAACCTTGGTATTGAGAATCCCTCCCGGAGTTTGAGAGATTTGGACGTGAAAGGGTACCAATCTTGTCGGGGATTGGGAACCCTTCGCGAGAATGTCCAAAGTTTCAGTGGGATTTCCAAAATGTTGAAAGGAACTCGAAACATGTCAACCTTGGTTTTGAGAATCTCTCCCGGAGTTTGAGAGATTTGGACGTGAAAGGGTACCAATCTTGTCGGGGATTGGGAACCCTTCGCGAGAATGTCCAAAGTTTCAGCGGGATTTCCAAAATGTTGAAAGGAACTCGAAACATGTCAACCTTGGTTTTGAGAATCTCTCCCGGAGTTTGAGAGATTTGGACGTGAAAGGGTACCAATCTTGTCGGGGATTGGGAACCCTTCGCGAGAATGTCCAAAGTTTCAGCGGGATTTCCAAAATGTTGAAAGGAACTCGAAACATGTCAACCTTGGTTTTGAGAATCTCTCCCGGAGTTTGAGAGATTTGGACGTGAAAGGGTACCAATCTTGTCGGGGATTGGGAACCCTTCGCGAGAATGTCCAAAGTTTCAGCGGGATTTCCAAAATGTTGAAAGGAACTCGAAACATGTCAACCTTGGTTTTGAGAATCTCTCCCGGAGTTTGAGAGATTTGGACGTGAAAGGGTACCAATCTTGTCGGGGATTGGGAATCCCTCGCGAGAATGTCCAAAGTTTCAGCGGGATTTCCAAAATGTTGAAAGGAACTCGAAACATGTCAACCTTGGTTTTGAGAATCTCTCCCGGAGTTTGAGAGATTTGGACGTGAAAGGGTACCAATCTTGTCGGGGATCGGGAACCCTTCGCGAGAATGTCCAAAGTTTCAGCGGGATTTCCAAAATGTTGAAAGGAACTCGAAACATGTCAACCTTGGTTTTGAGAATCTCTCCCGGAGTTTGAGAGATGCGGACATGAAAGGGTACCAATCTTGTCGGGGATCGGGAACCCTTCGCGAGAATGTCCAAAGTTTCAGCGGGATTTCCAAAATGTTGAAAGGAACTCGAAACATGTCAACCTTGGTTTTGAGAATCTCTCCCGGAGTTTGAGAGATGCGGACATGAAAGGGTACCAATCTTGTCAAGGATTGGGAACCCTTCGCGAGAATGTCCAAAGTTTCAGCGGGATTTCCAAAATGTTGAAAGGAACTCGAAACATGTCAACCTTGGTTTTGAGAATATCTCTGCCGGAGTTTGAGAGATTTGGACGTGAAAGGGTACCAATCTTGTCGGGGATTGGGAACCCTTCGCGAGAATGTCCAAAGTTTCAGCGGGATTTCCAAAATGTTGAAAGGAACTCGAAACATGTCAACCTTGGTTTTGAGAATCTCTCCCGGAGTTTGAGAGATTTGGACGTGAAAGGGTACCAATCTTGTCGGGGATTGGGAACCCTTCGCGAGAATGTCCAAAGTTTCAGCGGGATTTCCAAAATGTTGAAAGGAACTCGAAACATGTCAACCTTGGTTTTGAGAATCTCTCCCGGAGTTTGAGAGATTTGGACGTGAAAGGGTACCAATCTTGTCGGGGATTGGGAACCCTTCGCGAGAATGTCCAAAGTTTCAGCGGGATTTCCAAAATGTTGAAAGGAACTCGAAACATGTCAACCTTGGTTTTGAGAATCTCTCCCGGAGTTTGAGAGATTTGGACGTGAAAGGGTACCAATCTTGTCGGGGATTGGGAACCCTTTGCGAGAATGTCCAAAGTTTCAGCGGGATTTCCAAAATTTTGAAAGGAACGCGAAACATGTCAACCTTGGTTTTGAGAATCTCTCCCGGACTTTGAGAGATTTGGACGTGAAAGGGTACCAATCTTGTCGGGGATTGGGAACCCTTCGCGAGAATGTCCAAAGTTTCAGCGGGATTTCCAAAATGTTGAAAGGAACTCGAAACATGTCAACCTTGGTTTTGAGAATCTCTCCCGGAGTTTGAGAGATTTGGACGTGAAAGGGTACCAATCTTGTCGGGGATTGGGAACCCTTTGCGAGAATGTCCAAAGTTTCAGCGGGATTTCCAAAATGTTGAAAGGAACTCGAAACATGTCAACCCCGGTTTTGAGAATCTCTGCCGGATTTTGAGAGATTTGGACGTGAAAGGGTACCAATCTTGTCGGGGATTGGGAACCCTTCGCAAGAATGTCAAAAGTTTCAGCAGGATTTTTAAAATGTTGAAAGGAACTCGAAACATGTCAACCTTGGTTTTGAGAATCTCTCCCGGAGTTTGAGAGATCTGGACGTGAAAGGGTACCAATCTTGTCGGGGATTGGGAACCCTTCGCGAGAATGTCCAAAGTTTCAGCAGGATTTCCAAAATGTTGAGAGGAATTCGAAACATGTCAACCTTGGTTTTGAGAATCTCTCCCGGAGTTTGAGAGATTTGGACGTGAAAGGGTACCAATCTTGTCGGGGATTGGGAACCCTTCGCGAGAATGTCCAAAGTTTCAGCGGGATTTCCAAAATGTTGAAAGGAACTCGAACCATGTCAACCTTGGTTTTGAGAATCTCTCCCGGAGTTTGAGAGATTTGGACGTGAAAGGGTACCAATCTTGTCGGGGATTGGGAACCCTTCGCGAGAATGTCCAAAGTTTCAGCGGGATTTCCAAAATGTTGAAAGGAACTCGAAACATGTCAACCTTGGTTTTGAGAATCTCTCCCGGAGTTTGAGAGGTTCGGACGTGAAAGGGTACCAATCTTGTCGGGGATTGGGAACCCTTCGCGAGAATGTCCAAAGTTTCAGCGGGATTTCCAAAATGTTGAAAGGAACTCGAAACATGTCAACCTTGGTATTGAGAATCTCTCCCGGAGTTTGAGAGATTTGGACGTGAAAGGGTACCAATCTTGTCGGGGATTGGGAACCCTTCGCGAGAATGTCCAAAGTTTCAGCGGGATTTCCAAAATGTTGAAAGGAACTCGAAACATGTCAACCTTGGTTTTGAGAATCTCTCCCGGAGTTTGAGAGATTTGGACGTGAAAGGGTACCAATCTTGTCGGGGATTGGGAACCCTTCGCGAGAATGTCCAAAGTTTCAGCGGGATTTCCAAAATGTTGAAAGGAACTCGAAACATGTCAACCTTGGTTTTGAGAATCTCTCCCGGAGTTTGAGAGATTTGGACGTGAAAGGGTACCAATCTTGTCGGGGATTGGGAACCCTTCGCGAGAATGTCCAAAGTTTCAGCGGGATTTCCAAAATGTTGAAAGGAACTCGAAACATGTCAACCTTGGTTTTGAGAATCTCTCCCAGAGTTTGAGAGATTTGGACGTGAAAGGGTACCAATCTTGTCGGGGATTGGGAACCCTTCGCGAGAATGTCCAAAGTTTCAGCGGGATTTCCAAAATGTTGAAAGGAACTCGAAACATGTCAACCTTGGTTTTGAGAATCTCTCCCGGAGTTTGAGAGATTTGGACGTGAAAGGGTACCAATCTTGTCGGGGATTGGGAATCCCTCGCGAGAATGTCCAAAGTTTCAGCGGGATTTCCAAAATGTTGAAAGGAACTCGAAACATGTCAACCTTGGTTTTGAGAATCTCTCCTGGAGTTTGAGAGATTTGGACGTGAAAGGGTACCAATCTTGTCGGGGATTGGGAACCCTTCGCGAGAATGTCCAAAGTTTCAGCGGGATTTCCAAAATGTTGAAAGGAACTCGAACCATGTCAACCTTGGTTTTAAGAATCTCTCCCGGAGTTTGAGAGATGCGGACATGAAAGGGTACCAATCTTGTCAAGGATTGGGAACCCTTCGCGAGAATGTCCAAAGTTTCAGCGGGATTTCCAAAATGTTGAAAGGAACTCGAAACATGTCAACCTTGGTTTTGAGAATCTCTCCCGGAGTTGGAGAGATTTGGACGTGAAAGGGTACCAATCTTGTCGGGGATTGGGAACCCTTCGCGAGAATGTCTAAAGTTTCAGCGGGATTTCCAAAATGTTGAAAGGAACTCGAAACATGTCAACCTTGGTTTTGAGAATCTCTCCCGGAGTTTGAGAGATTTGGACGTGAAAGGGTACCAATCTTGTCGGGGATTGGGAACCCTTCGCCAGAATGTCCAAAGTTTCAGCGGGATTTCCAAAATGTTGAAAGGAACTCGAAACATGTCAACCTTGGTTTTGAGAATCTCTCCCGGAGTTTGAGAGATTTGGACGTGAAAGGGTACCAATCTTGTCGGGGATTGGGAACCCTTCGCGAGAATGTCCAAAGTTTCAGCGGGATTTCCAAAATGTTGAAAGGAACTCGAACCATGTCAACCTTGGTTTTGAGAATCTCTCCCGGAGTTTGAGAGATTTGGACGTGAAAGGGTACCAATCTTGTCGGGGATTGGGAATCCCTCGCGAGAATGTCCAAAGTTTCAGCGGGATTTCCAAAATGTTGAAAGGAACTCGAAACATGTCAACCTTGGTTTTGAGAATCTCTCCCGGAGTTTGAGAGATTTGGACGTGAAAGGGTACCAATCTTGTCGGGGATTGGGAACCCTTCGCGAGAATGTCCAAAGTTTCAGCGGGATTTCCAAAATGTTGAAAGGAACTCGAAACATGTCAACCTTGGTTTTGAGAATCTCTCCCGGAGTTTGAGAGATTTGGACGTGAAAGGGTACCAATCTTGTCGGGGATTGGGAACCCTTTGCGAGAATGTCCAAAGTTTCAGCGGGATTTCCAAAATGTTGAAAGGAACGCGAAACATGTCAACCTTGGTTTTGAGAATCTCTCCCGGACTTTGAGAGATTTGGACGTGAAAGGGTACCAATCTTGTCGGGGATTGGGAACCCTTCGCGAGAATGTCCAAAGTTTCAGCGGGATTTCCAAAATGTTGAAAGGAACTCGAAACATGTCAACCTTGGTTTTGAGAATCTCTCCCGGAGTTTGAGAGATTTGGACGTGAAAGGGTACCAATCTTGTCGGGGATTGGGAACCCTTTGCGAGAATGTCCAAAGTTTCAGCGGGATTTCCAAAATGTTGAAAGGAACTCGAAACATGTCAACCCCGGTTTTGAGAATCTCTGCCGGATTTTGAGAGATTTGGACGTGAAAGGGTACCAATCTTGTCGGGGATTGGGAACCCTTCGCAAGAATGTCAAAAGTTTCAGCAGGATTTTTAAAATGTTGAAAGGAACTCGAAACATGTCAACCTTGGTTTTGAGAATCTCTCCCGGAGTTTGAGAGATCTGGACGTGAAAGGGTACCAATCTTGTCGGGGATTGGGAACCCTTCGCGAGAATGTCCAAAGTTTCAGCAGGATTTCCAAAATGTTGAGAGGAATTCGAAACATGTCAACCTTGGTTTTGAGAATCTCTCCCGGAGTTTGAGAGATTTGGACGTGAAAGGGTACCAATCTTGTCGGGGATTGGGAACCCTTCGCGAGAATGTCCAAAGTTTCAGCGGGATTTCCAAAATGTTGAAAGGAACTCGAACCATGTCAACCTTGGTTTTGAGAATCTCTCCCGGAGTTTGAGAGATTTGGACGTGAAAGGGTACCAATCTTGTCGGGGATTGGGAACCCTTCGCGAGAATGTCCAAAGTTTCAGCGGGATTTCCAAAATGTTGAAAGGAACTCGAAACATGTCAACCTTGGTTTTGAGAATCTCTCCCGGAGTTTGAGAGGTTCGGACGTGAAAGGGTACCAATCTTGTCGGGGATTGGGAACCCTTCGCGAGAATGTCCAAAGTTTCAGCGGGATTTCCAAAATGTTGAAAGGAACTCGAAACATGTCAACCTTGGTATTGAGAATCTCTCCCGGAGTTTGAGAGATTTGGACGTGAAAGGGTACCAATCTTGTCGGGGATTGGGAACCCTTCGCGAGAATGTCCAAAGTTTCAGCGGGATTTCCAAAATGTTGAAAGGAACTCGAAACATGTCAACCTTGGTTTTGAGAATCTCTCCCGGAGTTTGAGAGATTTGGACGTGAAAGGGTACCAATCTTGTCGGGGATTGGGAACCCTTCGCGAGAATGTCCAAAGTTTCAGCGGGATTTCCAAAATGTTGAAAGGAACTCGAAACATGTCAACCTTGGTTTTGAGAATCTCTCCCGGAGTTTGAGAGATTTGGACGTGAAAGGGTACCAATCTTGTCGGGGATTGGGAACCCTTCGCGAGAATGTCCAAAGTTTCAGCGGGATTTCCAAAATGTTGAAAGGAACTCGAAACATGTCAACCTTGGTTTTGAGAATCTCTCCCAGAGTTTGAGAGATTTGGACGTGAAAGGGTACCAATCTTGTCGGGGATTGGGAACCCTTCGCGAGAATGTCCAAAGTTTCAGCGGGATTTCCAAAATGTTGAAAGGAACTCGAAACATGTCAACCTTGGTTTTGAGAATCTCTGCCGGAGTTTGAGAGATTTGGACGTGAAAGGGTACCAATCTTGTCGGGGATTGGGAATCCCTCGCGAGAATGTCCAAAGTTTCAGCGGGATTTCCAAAATGTTGAAAGGAACTCGAAACATGTCAACCTTGGTTTTGAGAATCTCTCCTGGAGTTTGAGAGATTTGGACGTGAAAGGGTACCAATCTTGTCGGGGATTGGGAACCCTTCGCGAGAATGTCCAAAGTTTCAGCGGGATTTCCAAAATGTTGAAAGGAACTCGAACCATGTCAACCTTGGTTTTAAGAATCTCTCCCGGAGTTTGAGAGATGCGGACATGAAAGGGTACCAATCTTGTCAAGGATTGGGAACCCTTCGCGAGAATGTCCAAAGTTTCAGCGGGATTTCCAAAATGTTGAAAGGAACTCGAAACATGTCAACCTTGGTTTTGAGAATCTCTCCCGGAGTTGGAGAGATTTGGACGTGAAAGGGTACCAATCTTGTCGGGGATTGGGAACCCTTCGCGAGAATGTCTAAAGTTTCAGCGGGATTTCCAAAATGTTGAAAGGAACTCGAAACATGTCAACCTTGGTTTTGAGAATCTCTCCCGGAGTTTGAGAGATTTGGACGTGAAAGGGTACCAATCTTGTCGGGGATTGGGAACCCTTCGCCAGAATGTCCAAAGTTTCAGCGGGATTTCCAAAATGTTGAAAGGAACTCGAAACATGTCAACCTTGGTTTTGAGAATCTCTCCCGGAGTTTGAGAGATTTGGACGTGAAAGGGTACCAATCTTGTCGGGGATTGGGAACCCTTCGCGAGAATGTCCAAAGTTTCAGCGGGATTTCCAAAATGTTGAAAGGAACTCGAACCATGTCAACCTTGGTTTTGAGAATCTCTCCCGGAGTTTGAGAGATTTGGACGTGAAAGGGTACCAATCTTGTCGGGGATTGGGAACCCTTCGCGAGAATGTCCAAAGTTTCAGCGGGATTTCCAAAATGTTGAAAGGAACTCGAAACATGTCAACCTTGGTTTTGAGAATCTCTCCCGGAGTTTGAGAGATTCGGACGTGAAAGGGTACCAATCTTGTCGGGGATTGGGAACCCTTCGCGAGAATGTCCAAAGTTTCAGCGGGATTTCCAAAATGTTGAAAGGAACTCGAAACATGTCAACCTTGGTATTGAGAATCTCTCCCGGAGTTTGAGAGATTTGGACGTGAAAGGGTACCAATCTTGTCGGGGATTGGGAACCCTTCGCGAGAATGTCCAAAGTTTCAGCGGGATTTCCAAAATGTTGAAAGGAACTCGAAACATGTCAACCTTGGTTTTGAGAATCTCTCCCGGAGTTTGAGAGATTTGGACGTGAAAGGGTACCAATCTTGTCGGGGATTGGGAACCCTTCGCGAGAATGTCCAAAGTTTCAGCGGGATTTTCAAAATGTTGAAAGGAACTCGAAACATGTCAACCTTGGTTTTGAGAATCTCTCCCGGAGTTTGAGAGATTTGGACGTGAAAGGGTACCAATCTTGTCGGGGATTGGGAACCCTTCGCGAGAATGTCCAAAGTTTCAGCGGGATTTCCAAAATGTTGAAAGGAACTCGAAACATGTCAACCTTGGTTTTGAGAATCTCTCCCGGAGTTTGAGAGATTTGGACGTGAAAGGGTACCAATCTTGTCGGGGATTGGGAACCCTTCGCGAGAACGTCCAAAGTTTCAGCGGGATTTCCAAAATGTTGAAAGGAACTCGAAACATGTCAACCTTGGTTTTGAGAATCTCTCCCGGAGTTTGAGAGATTTGGACGTGAAAGGGTACCAATCTTGTCGGGGATTGGGAACCCTTCGCGAGAATGTCCAAAGTTTCAGCGGGATTTCCAAAATGTTGAAAGGAACTCGAAACATGTCAACCTTGGTTTTGAGAATCTCTCCCGGAGTTTGAGAGATTTGGACGTGAAAGGGTACCAATCTTGTCGGGGATTGGGAACCCTTCGCCAGAATGTCCAAAGTTTCAGCAGGATTTCCAAAATGTTGAAAGGAACTCGAAACATGTCAACCTTGGTTTTGAGAATCTCTCCCGGAGTTTGAGAGATTTGGACGTGAAAGGGTACCAATCTTGTCGGGGATTGGGAACCCTTCCCGAGAATGCCAAAAGTTTCAGCGGGATTTCCAAAATGTTGAAAGGAACTCGAAACATGTCAACCTTGGTTTTGAGAATCTCTCCCGGAGTTTGAGAGATCTGGACGTGAAAGGGTACCAATCTTGCCGGGGATTGGGAACCCTTCGCGAGAATGTCCAAAGTTTCAGCGGGATTTCCAAAATGTTGAAAGGAACTCGAAACATGTCAACCTTGGTTTTGAGAATCTCTCCCGGAGTTTGAGAGATTTGGACGTGAAAGGGTACCAATCTTGTCGGGGATTGGGAATCCCTCGCGAGAATGTCCAAAGTTTCAGCAGGATTTCCAAAATGTTGAGAGGAACTCAAAACATGTCAACCTTGGTTTTGAGAATCTCTCCCGGAGTTTGAGAGATCTGGACGTGAAAGGGTACCAATCTTGTCGGGGATTGGGAACCCTTCCCGAGATTGCCAAAAGTTTCAGCGGGATTTCCAAAATGTTGAAAGGAACTCGAAACATGTCAACCTTGGTTTTGAGAATCTCTCCCGGAGTTTGAGAGATGCGGACGTGAAAGGGTACCAATCTTGTCGGGGATTGGGAACCCTTCGCGAGAATGTCCAAAGTTTCAGCGGGATTTCCAAAATGTTGAAAGGAACTCGAAACATGTCAACCTTGGTTTTGAGAATCTCTCCCGGAGTTTGAGAGATTTGGACGTGAAAGGGTACCAATCTTGTCGGGGATTGGGAATCCCTCGCGAGAATGTCCAAAGTTTCAGCGGGATTTCCAAAATGTTGAAAGGAACTCGAAACATGTCAACCTTGGTTTTGAGAATCTCTCCCGGAGTTTGAGAGATTTGGACGTGAAAGGGTACCAATCTTGTCGGGGATCGGGAACCCTTCGCGAGAATGTCCAAAGTTTCAGCGGGATTTCCAAAATGTTGAAAGGAACTCGAAACATGTCAACCTTGGTTTTGAGAATCTCTCCCGGAGTTTGAGAGATGCGGACATGAAAGGGTACCAATCTTGTCGGGGATTGGGAACCCTTCGCGAGAATGTCCAAAGTTTCAGCGGGATTTCCAAAATGTTGAAAGGAACTCGAAACATGTCAACCTTGGTTTTGAGAATCTCTCCCGGAGTTTGAGAGATTTGGACGTGAAAGGGTACCAATCTTGTCGGGGATTGGGAACCCTTCGCGAGAATGTCCAAAGTTTCAGCGGGATTTCCAAAATGTTGAAAGGAACTCGAACCATGTCAACCTTGGTTTTGAGAATCTCTCCCGGAGTTTGAGAGATTTGGACGTGAAAGGGTACCAATCTTGTCGGGGATTGGGAACCCTTCGCAAGAATGTCAAAAGTTTCAGCGGGATTTCCAAAATGTTGAAAGGAACTCGAAACATGTCAACCTTGGTTTTGAGAATCTCTCCCGGAGTTTGAGAGATCTGGACGTGAAAGGGTACCAATCTTGTCGGGGATTGGGAACCCTTCACGAGAATGTCCAAAGTTTCAGCGGGATTTCCAAAATGTTGAAAGGAACTCGAAACATGTCAACCTTGGTTTTGAGAATCTCTCCCGGAGTTTGAGAGATGCGGACATGAAAGGGTACCAATCTTGTCGGGGATTGGGAACCCTTCGCGAGAATGTCCAAAGTTTCAGCGGGATTTCCAAAATGTTGAAAGGAACTCGAAACATGTCAACCTTGGTTTTGAGAATCTCTCCCGGAGTTTGAGAGATTTGGACGTGAAAGGGTACCAATCTTGTCGGGGATTGGGAACCCTTCGCCAGAATGTCCAAAGTTTCAGCGGGATTTCCAAAATGTTGAAAGGAACTCGAAACATGTCAACCTTGGTTTTGAGAATCTCTCCCGGAGTTTGAGAGATTTGGACGTGAAAGGGTACCAATCTTGTCGGGGATTGGGAACCCTTCGCGAGAATGTCCAAAGTTTCAGCGGGATTTCCAAAATGTTGAAAGGAACTCGAAACATGTCAACCTTGGTTTTGAGAATCTCTCCCGGAGTTTGAGAGATTTGGACGTGAAAGGGTACCAATCTTGTCGGGGATTGGGAACCCTTCCCGAGAATGCCAAAAGTTTCAGCGGGATTTCCAAAATGTTGAAAGGAACTCGAAACATGTCAACCTTGGTTTTGAGAATCTCTCCCGGAGTTTGAGAGATCTGGACGTGAAAGGGTACCTATCTTGCCGGGGATTGGGAACCCTTCGCGAGAATGTCCAAAGTTTCAGCGGGATTTCCAAAATGTTGAAAGGAACTCGAAACATGTCAACCTTGGTTTTGAGAATCTCTCCCGGAGTTTGAGAGATCTGGACGTGAAAGGGTACCAATCTTGTCGGGGATTGGGAACCCTTCCCGAGATTGCCAAAAGTTTCAGCGGGATTTCCAAAATGTTGAAAGGAACTCGAAACTTGTCAACCTTGGTTTTGAGAATCTCTCCCGGAGTTTGAGAGATGCGGACGTGAAAGGGTACCAATCTTGTCGGGGATTGGGAACCCTTCGCGAGAATGTCCAAAGTTTCAGCGGGATTTCCAAAATGTTGAAAGGAACTCGAAACATGTCAACCTTGGTTTTGAGAATCTCTCCCGGAGTTTGAGAGATTTGGACGTGAAAGGGTACCAATCTTGTCGGGGATTGGGAACCCTTCGCGAGAATGTCCAAAGTTTCAGCGGGATTTCCAAAATGTTGAAAGGAACTCGAAACATGTCAACCTTGGTTTTGAGAATCTCTCCCGGAGTTTGAGAGATTTGGACGTGAAAGGGTACCAATCTTGTCGGGGATTGGGAATCCCTCGCGAGAATGTCCAAAGTTTCAGCGGGATTTCCAAAATGTTGAAAGGAACTCGAAACATGTCAACCTTGGTTTTGAGAATCTCTCCCGGAGTTTGAGAGATTTGGACGTGAAAGGGTACCAATCTTGTCGGGGATCGGGAACCCTTCGCCAGAATGTCCAAAGTTTCAGCAGGATTTCCAAAATGTTGAAAGGAACTCGAAACATGTCAACCTTGGTTTTGAGAATCTCTCCCGGAGTTTGAGAGATGCGGACATGAAAGGGTACCAATCTTGTCAAGGATTGGGAACCCTTCGCGAGAATGTCCAAAGTTTCAGCGGGATTTCCAAAATGTTGAAAGGAACTCGAAACATGTCAACCTTGGTTTTGAGAATATCTCCCGGAGTTTGAGAGATTTGGACGTGAAAGGGTACCAATCTTGTCGGGGATTGGGAACCCTTCGCGAGAATGTCCAAAGTTTCAGCGGGATTTCCAAAATGTTGAAAGGAACTCGAACCATGTCAACCTTGGTTTTGAGAATCTCTCCCGGAGTTTGAGAGATTTGGACGTGAAAGGGTACCAATCTTGTCGGGGATTGGGAACCCTTCGCGAGAATGTCCAAAGTTTCAGCGGGATTTCCAAAATGTTGAAAGGAACTCGAAACATGTCAACCTTGGTTTTGAGAATCTCTCCCGGAGTTTGAGAGATTTGGACGTGAAAGGGTACCAATCTTGTCGGGGATTGGGAACCCTTCGCGAGAATGTCCAAAGTTTCAGCGGGATTTCCAAAATGTTGAAAGGAACTCGAAACATGTCAACCTTGGTTTTGAGAATCTCTCCCGGAGTTTGAGAGATTTGGACGTGAAAGGGTACCAATCTTGTCGGGGATTGGGAACCCTTCGCGAGAATGTCCAAAGTTTCAGCGGGATTTCCAAAATGTTGAAAGGAACTCGAAACATGTCAACCTTGGTTTTGAGAATCTCTCCCAGAGTTTGAGAGATTTGGACGTGAAAGGGTACCAATCTTGTCGGGGATTGGGAACCCTTCGCGAGAATGTCCAAAGTTTCAGCGGGATTTCCAAAATGTTGAAAGGAACTCGAAACATGTCAACCTTGGTTTTGAGAATCTCTCCCGGAGTTTGAGAGATTTGGACGTGAAAGGGTACCAATCTTGTCGGGGATTGGGAACCCTTCGCGAGAATGTCCAAAGTTTCAGCGGGATTTCCAAAATGTTGAAAGGAACTCGAAACATGTCAACCCCGGTTTTGAGAATCTCTGCCGGAGTTTGAGAGATTTGGACGTGAAAGGGTACCAATCTTGTCGGGGATTGGGAATCCCTCGCGAGAATGTCCAAAGTTTCAGCGGGATTTCCAAAATGTTGAGAGGAACTCGAAACATGTCAACCTTGGTTTTGAGAATCTCTCCCGGAGTTTGAGAGATCTGGACGTGAAAGGGTACCAATCTTGTCGCGGATTGGGAACCCTTCCCGAGATTGCCAAAAGTTTCAGCGGGATTTCCAAAATGTTGAAAGGAACTCGAAACATGTCAACCTTGGTTTTGAGAATCTCTCCCGGAGTTTGAGAGATGCGGACATGAAAGGGTACCAATCTTGTCAAGGATTGGGAACCCTTCGCGAGAATGTCCAAAGTTTCAGCGGGATTTCCAAAATGTTGAAAGGAACTCGAAACATGTCAACCTTGGTTTTGAGAATCTCTCCCGGAGTTTGAGAGATTTGGACGTGAAAGGGTACCAATCTTGTCGGGGATTGGGAACCCTTCGCGAGAATGTCCAAAGTTTCAGCGGGATTTCCAAAATGTTGAAAGGAACTCGAACCATGTCAACCTTGGTTTTGAGAATCTCTCCCGGAGTTTGAGAGATTTGGACGTGAAAGGGTACCAATCTTATCAAGGATTGGGAACCCTTCGCGAGAATGTCCAAAGTTTCAGCGGGATTTCCAAAATGTTGAAAGGAACTCGAAACATGTCAACCTTGGTTTTGAGAATCTCTCCCGGAGTTTGAGAGATTTGGACGTGAAAGGGTACCAATCTTGTCGGGGATTGGGAACCCTTCGCGAGAATGTCCAAAGTTTCAGCGGGATTTCCAAAATGTTGAAAGGAACTCGAAACATGACAACCTTGGTTTTGAGAATCTCTCCCGGAGTTTGAGAGATTTGGACGTGAAAGGGTACCAATCTTGTCGGGGATTGGGAACCCTTCGCGAGAATGTCCAAAGTTTCAGCGGGATTTCCAAAATGTTGAAAGGAACTCGAAACATGTCAACCTTGGTTTTGAGAATCTCTCCCGGAGTTTGAGAGATTTGGACGTGAAAGGGTACCAATCTTGTCGGGGATTGGGAACCCTTCGCGAGAATGTCCAAAGTTTCAGCGGGATTTCCAAAATGTTGAAAGGAACTCGAAACATGTCAACCTTGGTTTTGAGAATCTCTCCCGGAGTTTGAGAGATTTGGACGTGAAAGGGTACCAATCTTGTCGGGGATTGGGAACCCTTCGCGAGAATGTCCAAAGTTTCAGCGGGATTTCCAAAATGTTGAAAGGAACTCGAAACATGTCAACCCCGGTTTTGAGAATCTCTCCCGGAGTTTGAGAGATTTGGACGTGAAAGGGTACCAATCTTGTCGGGGATTGGGAACCCTTCGCGAGAATGTCCAAAGTTTCAGCGGGATTTCCAAAATGTTGAGAGGAACTCGAAACATGTCAACCTTGGTTTTGAGAATCTCTCCCGGAGTTTGAGAGATCTGGACGTGAAAGGGTACCAATCTTGTCGCGGATTGGGAACCCTTCCCGAGATTGCCAAAAGTTTCAGCGGGATTTCCAAAATGTTGAAAGGAACTCGAAACATGTCAACCTTGGTTTTGAGAATCTCTCCCGGAGTTTGAGAGATGCGGACGTGAAAGGGTACCAATCTTGCCGGGGATTGGGAACCCTTCGCGAGAATGTCCAAAGTTTCAGCGGGATTTCCAAAATGTTGAAAGGAACTCGAAACATGTCAGCCTTGGTTTTGAGAATCTCTCCCGGAGTTTGAGAGATTTGGACGTGAAAGGGTACCAATCTTGTCGGGGATTGGGAACCCTTCGCGAGAATGTCCAAAGTTTCAGCGGGATTTCCAAAATGTTGAAAGGAACTCGAAACATGTCAACCTTGGTTTTGAGAATCTCTCCCGGAGTTTGAGAGATTTGGACGTGAAAGGGTACCAATCTTGTCGGGGATTGGGAATCCCTCGCGAGAATGTCCAAAGTTTCAGCGGGATTTCCAAAATGTTGAAAGGAACTCGAAACATGTCAACCTTGGTTTTGAGAATCTCTCCCGGAGTTTGAGAGATTTGGACGTGAAAGGGTACCAATCTTGTCGGGGATCGGGAACCCTTCGCGAGAATGTCCAAAGTTTCAGCGGGATTTCCAAAATGTTGAAAGGAACTCGAAACATGTCAACCTTGGTTTTGAGAATCTCTCCCGGAGTTTGAGAGATGCGGACATGAAAGGGTACCAATCTTGTCAAGGATTGGGAACCCTTCGCGAGAATGTCCAAAGTTTCAGCGGGATTTCCAAAATGTTGAAAGGAACTCGAAACATGTCAACCTTGGTTTTGAGAATCTCTCCCGGAGTTTGAGAGATTTGGACGTGAAAGGGTACCAATCTTGTCGGGGATTGGGAACCCTTCGCGAGAATGTCCAAAGTTTCAGCGGGATTTCCAAAATGTTGAAAGGAACTCGAAACATGTCAACCTTGGTTTTGAGAATCTCTCCCGGAGTTTGAGAGATTTGGACGTGAAAGGGTACCAATCTTGTCGGGGATTGGGAACCCTTCGCGAGAATGTCCAAAGTTTCAGCGGGATTTCCAAAATGTTGAAAGGAATTCGAAACATGTCAACCTTGGTTTTGAGAATCTCTCCCGGAGTTTGAGAGATTTGGACGTGAAAGGGTACCAATCTTGTCGGGGATTGGGAACCCTTCGCGAGAATGTCCAAAGTTTCAGCGGGATTTCCAAAATGTTGAAAGGAACTCGAAACATGTCAACCTTGGTTTTGAGAATCTCTCCCGGAGTTTGAGAGATTTGGACGTGAAAGGGTACCAATCTTGTCGGGGATTGGGAACCCTTCGCGAGAATGTCCAAAGTTTCAGCGGGATTTCCAAAATGTTGAAAGGAACTCGAAACATGTCAACCTTGGTTTTGAGAATCTCTCCCGGAGTTTGAGAGATTTGGACGTGAAAGGGTACCAATCTTGTCGGGGATTGGGAACCCTTCGCGAGAATGTCCAAAGTTTCAGCGGGATTTCCAAAATGTTGAAAGGAACTCGAAACATGTCAACCTTGGTTTTGAGAATCTCTCCCGGAGTTTGAGAGATTTGGACGTGAAAGGGTACCAATCTTGTCGGGGATCGGGAACCCTTCGCGAGAATGTCCAAAGTTTCAGCGGGATTTCCAAAATGTTGAAAGGAACTCGAAACATGTCAACCCCGGTTTTGAGAATCTCTGCCGGAGTTTGAGAGATTTGGACGTGAAAGGGTACCAATCTTGTCGGGGATTGGGAACCCTTCGCAAGAATGTCAAAAGTTTCAGCGGGATTTTTAAAATGTTGAAAGGAACTCGAAACATGTCAACCTTGGTTTTGAGAATCTCTCCCGGAGTTTGAGAGATCTGGATGTGAAAGGGTACCAATCTTGTCAAGGATTGGGAACCCTTCGCGAGAATGTCCAAAGTTTCAGCGGGATTTCCAAAATGTTGAGAGGAACTCGAAACATGTCAACCTTGGTTTTGAGAATCTCTCCCGGAGTTTGAGAGATTTGGACGTGAAAGGGTACCAATCTTGTCGGGGATTGGGAATCCCTCGCGAGAATGTCCAAAGTTTCAGCGGGATTTCCAAAATGTTGAAAGGAACTCGAACCATGTCAACCTTGGTTTTGAGAATCTCTCCCGGAGTTTGAGAGATTTGGACGTGAAAGGGTACCAATCTTGTCGGGGATCGGGAACCCTTCGCGAGAATGTCCAAAGTTTCAGCGGGATTTCCAAAATGTTGAAAGGAACTCGAAACATGTCAACCTTGGTTTTGAGAATCTCTCCCGGAGTTTGAGAGATGCGGACATGAAAGGGTACCAATCTTGTTAAGGATTGGGAACCCTTCGCCAGAATGTCCAAAGTTTCAGCGGGGTTTCCAAAATGTTGAAAGGAACTCGAAACATGTCAACCTTTGTTTTGAGAATCTCTCCCGGAGTTTGAGAGATCTGGACGTGAAAGGGTACCAATCTTGTCAAGGATTGGGAACCCTTCGCGAGAATGTCCAAAGTTTCAGCGGGATTTCCAAAATGTTGAGAGGAACTCGAAACATGTCAACCTTGGTTTTGAGAATCTCTCCCGGAGTTTGAGAGATTTGGACGTGAAAGGGTACCAATCTTGTCGGGGATTGGGAATCCCTCGCGAGAATGTCCAAAGTTTCAGCGGGATTTTTAAAATGTTGAAAGGAACTCGAAACATGTCAACCTTGGTTTTGAGAATCTCTCCCGGAGTTTGAGAGATTTGGACGTGAAAGGGTACCAATCTTGTCGGGGATCGGGAACCCTTCGCGAGAATGTCCAAAGTTTCAGCGGGATTTCCAAAATGTTGAAAGGAACTCGAAACATGTCAACCTTGGTTTGAGAATCTCTCCCGGAGTTTGAGAGATGCGGACATGAAAGGTTACCAATCTTGTCAAGGATTCGGAACCCTTCGCGAGAATGTCCAAAGTTTCAGCGGGATTTCCAAAATGTTGAAAGGAACTCGAAACATGTCAACCTTGGTTTTGAGAATCTCTGCCGGAGTTTGAGAGATTTGGACGTGAAAGGGTACCAATCTTGTCGGGGATTGGGAACCCTTCGCGAGAATGTCCGAAGTTTCAGCGGGATTTCCAAAATGTTGAAAGGAACTCGAAACATGTCAACCTTGGTTTTGAGAATCTCTCCCGGAGTTTGAGAGATTTGGACGTGAAAGGGTACCAATCTTGTCGGGGATTGGGAACCCTTCGCGAGAATGTCCAAAGTTTCAGCGGGATTTCCAAAATGTTGAAAGGAACTCGAAACATGTCAACCTTGGTTTTGAGAATCTCTCCCGGAGTTTGAGAGATTTGGACGTGAAAGGGTACCAATCTTGTCGGGGATTGAGAACCCTTCGCGAGAATGTCCAAAGTTTCAGCGGGATTTCCAAAATGTTGAAAGGAACTCGAAACATGTCAACCTTGGTTTTGAGAATCTCTCCCGGAGTTTGAGAGATTTGGACATGAAAGGGTACCAATCTTGTCGGGGATTGGGAACCCTTCGCGAGAATGTCCAAAGTTTCAGCGGGATTTCCAAAATGTTGAAAGGAACTGGAAACATGTCAACCTTGGTTTTGAGAATCTCTCCCGGAGTTTGAGAGATTTGGACGTGAAAGGGTACCAATCTTGTCGGGGATTGGGAACCCTTCGCGACAATGTCCAAAGTTTCAGCGGGATTTCCAAAATGTTGAAAGGAACTCGAAACATGTCAACCTTGGTTTTGAGAATCTCTCCCGGAGTTTGAGAGATTTGGACGTGAAAGGGTACCAATCTTGTCGGGGATTGGGAACCCTTCGCGAGAATGTCCAAAGTTTCAGCGGGATTTCCAAAATGTTGAAAGGAACTCGAAACATGTCAACCTTGGTTTTGAGAATCTCTCCCGGACTTTGAGAGATCTGTACGTGAAAGGGTACCAATCTTGTCGGGGATTGGGAATCCCTCGCGAGAATGTCCAAAGTTTCAGCGGGATTTCCAAAATGTTGAAAGGAACTCGAAACATGTCAACCTTGGTTTTGAGAATCTCTCCCGGAGTTTGAGAGATTTGGACGTGAAAGGGTACCAATCTTGTCGGGGATTGGGAACCCTTCGCGAGAATGTCCAAAGTTTCAGCGGGATTTCCAAAATGTTGAAAGGAACTCGAAACATGTCAACCTTGGTTTTGAGAATCTCTCCCGGAGTTTGAGAGATTTGGACGTGAAAGGGTACCAATCTTGTCGGGGATTGGGAACCCTTCGCGAGAATGTCAAAAGTTTCAGCGGGATTTTTAAAATGTTGAAAGGAACTCGAAACATGTCAACCTTGGTTTTGAGAATCTCTCCCGGAGTTTGAGAGATTTGGACGTGAAAGGGTACCAATCTTGTCGGGGATTGGGAACCCTTCGCGAGAATGTCCAAAGTTTCAGCGGGATTTCCAAAATGTTGAAAGGAACTCGAACCATGTCAACCTTGGTTTTGAGAATCTCTCCCGGAGTTTGAGAGATGCGGACATGAAAGGGTACCAATCTTGTCAAGGATTGGGAACCCTTCGCGAGAATGTCCAAAGTTTCAGCGGGATTTCCAAAATGTTGAAAGGAACTCGAAACATGTGAACCTTGGTTTTGAGAATCTCTCCCAGAGTTTGAGAGATTTGGACGTGAAAGGGTACCAATCTTGTCGGGGATTGGGAACCCTTCACGAGAATGTCCAAAGTTTCAGCGGGATTTCCAAAATGTTGAAAGGAACTCGAAACATGTCAACCTTGGTTTTGAGAATCTCTCCTGGAGTTTGAGAGATTTGGACGTGAAAGGGTACCAATCTTGTCGGAGATTGGGAACCCTTCGCGAGAATGTCCAAAGTTTCAGCGGGATTTCCAAAATGTTGAAAGGAACTCGAACCATGTCAACCTTGGTTTTGAGAATCTCTGCCGGAGTTTGAGAGATTTGGACGTGAAAGGGTACCAATCTTGTCGGGGATTGGGAACCCTTCGCGAGAATATCCAAAGTTTCAGCAGGATTTCCAAAATGTTGAAAGGAACTGGAAACATGTCAACCTTGGTTTTGAGAATCTCTCCCGGAGTTTGAGAGATTTGGACGTGAAAGGGTACCAATCTTGTCGGGGATTGGGAACCCTTCGCGAGAATGTCCAAAGTTTCAGCGGGATTTCCAAAATGTTGAAAGGAACTCGAAACATGTCAACCTTGGTTTTGAGAATCTCTCCCGGAGTTTGAGAGATTTGGACGTGAAAGGATACCAATCTTGTCAAGGATTGGGAACCCTTCGCGAGATTGTACAAAGTTTCAGCGGGATTTCCAAAATGTTGAAAGGAACTCGAAACATGTCAACCTTGGTTTTGAGAATCTCTGCCGGAGTTTGAGAGATTTGGACGTGAAAGGGTACCAATCTTGTCGGGGATTGGGAACCCTTCGCGAGAATGTCCAAAGTTTCAGCGGGATTTCCAAAATGTTGAAAGGAACTGGAAACATGTCAACCTTGGTTTTGAGAATCTCTCCCGGAGTTTGAGAGATCTGGACGTGAAAGGGTACCAATCTTGTCGGTGATTGCTAACCCTTCCCGAGAATGCCAAAAGTTTCAGCGGGATTTCCAAAATGTTGAAAGGAACTCGAACCATGTCAACCTTGGTTTTGAGAATCTCTCCCGGAGTTTGAGAGATTTGGACGTGAAAGGGTACCAATCTTGTCGGGGATTGCGAACCCTTCGCGAGAATGTCCAAAGTTTCAGCGGGATTTCCAAAATGTTGAAAGGAACTGGAAACATGTCAACCTTGGTTTTGAGAATCTCTCCCGGAGTTTGAGAGATTTGGACGTGAAAGGGTACCAATCTTGTCGGGGATTGGGAACCCTTCGCGAGAATGTCCAAAGTTTCAGCGGGATTTCCAAAATGTTGAGAGGAACTCGAAACATGTCAACCTTGGTTTTGAGAATCTCTCCCGGAGTTTGAGCGATGCGGACATGAAAGGATACCAATCTTGTCAAGGATTGGGAACCCTTCGCGAGATTGTCCAAAGTTTCAGCGGGATTTCCAAAATGTTGAGAGGAAATCGAAACATGTCAACCTTGGTTTTGAGAATCTCTCCCGGAGTTTGAGAGATTTGGACGTGAAAGGGTACCAATCTTGTCGGGGATTGGGAACCCTTCGCGAGAATGTCCAAAGTTTCAGCGGGATTTCCAAAATGTTGAAAGGAACTCGAAACATGTCAGCCTTGGTTTTGAGAATCTCTCCCGGAGTTTGAGAGATTTGGACGTGAAAGGGTACCAATCTTGTCGGGGATTGGGAACCCTTCGCGAGAATGTCCAAAGTTTCAGCGGGATTTCCAAAATGTTGAAAGGAACTCGAAACATGTCAACCTTGGTTTTGAGAATCTCTCTCGGAGTTTGAGAGATCTGGACGTGAAAGGGTACCAATCTTGTCGGTGATTGCTAATCCTTCCCGAGAATGCCAAAAGTTTCAGCGGGATTTCCAAAATGTTGAAAGGAACTCGAAACATGTCAACCTTGGTTTTGAGAATCTCTCCCGGAGTTTGAGAGATTTGGACGTGAAAGGGTACCAATCTTGTCGGGGATTGGGAACCCTTCGCGAGAATGTCCAAAGTTTCAGCGGGATTTCCAAAATGTTGAAAGGAACTCGAAACATGTCAACCTTGGTTTTGAGAATCTCTCCTGGAGTTTGAGAGATTTGGACGTGAAAGGGTACCAATCTTGTCGGGGATCGGGAACCCTTCGCGAGAATGTCCAAAGTTTCAGCGGGATTTCCAAAATGTTGAAAGGAACTCGAACCATGTCAACCTTGGTTTTGAGAATCTCTCCCGGAGTTTGAGAGATGCGGACATGAAAGGGTACCAATCTTGTCAAGGATTGGGAACCCTTCGCGAGAATGTCCAAAGTTTCAGCGGGATTTTTAAAATGTTGAAAGGAACTCGAAACATGTCAACCTTGGTTTTGAGAATCTCTGCCGGAGTTTGAGAGATTTGGACGTGAAAGGGTACCAATCTTCTCGGGGATCGGGAACCATTCGCGAGAATGTCCAAAGTTTCAGCAGGATTTCCAAAATGTTGAAAGGAACTGGAAACATGTCAACCTTGGTTTTGAGAATCTCTCCCGGAGTTTGAGAGATTTGGACGTGAAAGGGTACCAGTCTTGTCGGGGATTGGGAACCCTTCGCGAGAATGTCCAAAGTTTCAGCGGGATTTCCAAAATGTTGAAAGGAACTCGAAACATGTCAACCTTGGTTTTGAGAATCTCTCCCGGAGTTTGAGAGATGCGGACATGAAAGGATACCAATCTTGTCAAGGATTGGGAACCCTTCGCGAGATTGTCCAAAGTTTCAGCGGGATTTCCAAAATGTTGAAAGGAACTCGAACCATGTCAACCTTGGTTTTGAGAATCTCTCCCGGAGTTTGAGAGATTTGGACGTGAACGGGTACCAATCTTGTTGGGGATTGGGAACCCTTCGCGAGAATGTCCAAAGTTTCAGCGGGATTTCCAAAATGTTGAAAGGAACTCGAAACATGTCAGCCTTGGTTTTGAGAATCTCTCCCGGAGTTTGAGAGTTTTGGACGTGAAAGGGTACCAATCTTGTCTTGGATTGGGAACCCTTCGCGAGAATGTCCAAAGTTTCAGCGGGATTTCCAAAATGTTGAAAGGAACTCGAACCATGTCAACCTTGGTTTTGAGAATCTCTCCCGGAGTTTGAGAGATTTGGACGTGAAAGGGTACCAATCTTGTCGGGGATTGGGAACCCTTCCCGAGAATGCCAAAAGTTTCAGCGGGATTTCCAAAATGTTGAAAGGAACTCGAAACATGTCAACCTTGGTTTTGAGAATCTCTCCCGGAGTTTGAGAGATCTGGACGTGAAAGGGTACCAATCTTGTCGGTGATTGCTAACCCTTCCCGAGAATGCCAAAAGTTTCAGCGGGATTTCCAAAATGTTGAAAGGAACTCGAAACATGTCAACCTTGGTTTTGAGAATCTCTCCCGGAGTTTGAGAGATTTGGACGTGAAAGGGTACCAATCTTGTCGGGGATTGGGAACCCTTCGCGAGAATGTCCAAAGTTTCAGCGGGATTTCCAAAATGTTGAAAGGAACTCGAAACATGTGAACCTTGGTTTTGAGAATCTCTCCCGGAGTTTGAGAGATTTGGACGTGAAAGGGTACCAATCTTGTCGGGGATTGGGAACCCTTCGCGAGAATGTCCAAAGTTTCAGCGGGATTTCCAAAATGTTGAAAGGAACTCGAAACATGTCAACCTTGGTTTTGAGAATCTCTCCCGGAGTTTGAGAGATTTGGACGTGAAAGGGTACCAATCTTGTCGGGGATTGGGAACCCTTCGCGAGAATGTCAAAAGTTTCAGCGGGATTTTTAAAATGTTGAAAGGAACTCGAAACATGTCAACCTTGGTTTTGAGAATCTCTCCCGGAGTTTGAGAGATTTGGACGTGAAAGGGTACCAATCTTGTCGGGGATTGGGAACCCTTCACGAGAATGTCCAAAGTTTCAGCGGGATTTCCAAAATGTTGAAAGGAACTCGAACCATGTCAACCTTGGTTTTGAGAATCTCTCCCGGAGTTTGAGAGATGCGGACATGAAAGGGTACCAATCTTATCAAGGATTGGGAACCCTTCGCGAGAATGTCCAAAGTTTCAGCGGGATTTCCAAAATGTTGAAAGGAACTCGAAACATGTCAACCTTGGTTTTGAGAATCTCTCCCGGAGTTTGAGAGATTTGGACGTGAAAGGGTACCAATCTTGTCGGGGATTGGGAACCCTTCGCGAGAATGTCCAAAGTTTCAGCGGGATTTCCAAAATGTTGAAAGGAACTCGAAACATGTCAACCTTGGTTTTGAGAATCTCTCCCGGAGTTTGAGAGATGCGGACATGAAAGGGTACCAATCTTGTCAAGGATTGGGAACCCTTCGCGAGAATGTCCAAAGTTTCAGCGGGATTTCCAAAATGTTGAGAGGAGCTCGAAACATGTCAACCTTGGTTTTGAGAATCTCTCCCGGAGTTTGAGAGATTTGGACGTGAAAGGGTACCAATCTTGTCGGGGACTGGGAATCCCTCGCGAGAATGTCCAAAGTTTCAGCGGGATTTCCAAAATGTTGAAAGGAACTCGAAACATGTGAACCTTGGTTTTGAGAATCTCTCCCGGAGTTTGAGAGATTTGGACGTGAAAGGGTACCAATCTTGTCGGGGATTGGGAACCCTTCACGAGAATGTCCAAAGTTTCAGCGGGATTTCCAAAATGTTGAAAGGAACTCGAAACATGTCAACCTTGGTTTTGAGAATCTCTCCTGGAGTTTGAGAGATTTGGACGTGAAAGGGTACCAATCTTGTCGGGGATCGGGAACCCTTCGCGAGAATGTCCAAAGTTTCAGCGGGATTTCCAAAATGTTGAAAGGAACTCGAACCATGTCAACCTTGGTTTTGAGAATCTCTCCCGGAGTTTGAGAGATTTGGACGTGAAAGGGTACCAATCTTGTCGGGGATTGGGAACCCTTCGCGAGAATGTCCAAAGTTTCAGCAGGATTTCCAAAAAGTTGAAAGGAACTGGAAACATGTCAACCTTGGTTTTGAGAATCTCTGCCGGAGTTTGAGAGATTTGGACGTGAAAGGGTACCAATCTTGTCGGGGATTGGGAACCCTTCGCGAGAATGTCCAAAGTTTCAGCAGGATTTCCAAAATGTTGAAAGGAACTGGAAACATGTCAACCTTGGTTTTGAGAATCTCTCCCGGAGTTTGAGAGATTTGGACGTGAAAGGGTACCAATCTTGTCGGGGATTGGGAACCCTTCGCGAGAATGTCCAAAGTTTCAGCGGGATTTCCAAAATGTTGAAAGGAACTCGAAACATGTCAACCTTGGTTTTGAGAATCTCTGCCGGAGTTTGAGAGATTTGGATGTGAAAGGGTACCAATCTTGTCGGGGATTGGGAACCCTTCGCGAGAATGTCCAAAGTTTCAGCAGGATTTCCAAAATGTTGAAAGGAACTGGAAACATGTCAACCTTGGTTTTGAGAATCTCTCCCGGAGTTTGAGAGATTTGGACGTGAAAGGGTACCAATCTTGTCGGGGATTGGGAACCCTTCGCGAGAATGTCCAAAGTTTCAGCGGGATTTCCAAAATGTTGAAAGGAACTCGAAACATGTCAACCTTGGTTTTGAGAATCTCTCCCGGAGTTTGAGAGATTTGGACGTGAAAGGGTACCAATCTTCTCGGGGATCGGGAACCCTTTGCGAGAATGTCCAAAGTTTCAGCAGGATTTCCAAAATGTTGAAAGGAACTGGAAACATGTCAACCTTGGTTTTGAGAATCTCTCCCGGAGTTTGAGAGATTTGGACGTGAAAGGGTACCAATCTTGTCGGGGATTGGGAACCCTTCGCGAGAATGTCCAAAGTTTCAGCGGGATTTCCAAAATGTTGAAAGGAACTCGAAACATGTCAACCTTGGTTTTGAGAATCTCTCCCGGAGTTTGAGAGATGCGGACATGAAAGGATACCAATCTTGTCAAGGATTGGGAACCCTTCGCGAGATTGTCCAAAGTTTCAGCGGGATTTCCAAAATGTTGAAAGGAACTCGAACCATGTCAACCTTGGTTTTGAGAATCTCTCCCGGAGTTTGAGAGATTTGGACGTGAAAGGGTACCAATCTTGTCGGGGATTGGGAACCCTTCGCGAGAATGTCCAAAGTTTCAGCGGGATTTCCAAAATGTTGAAAGGAACTCGAAACATGTCAGCCTTGGTTTTGAGAATCTCTCCCGGAGTTTGAGAGATTTGGACGTGAAAGGGTACCAATCTTGTCGGGGATTGGGAACCCTTTGCGAGAATGTCCAAAGTTTCAGCGGGATTTCCAAAATGTTGAAAGGAACTCGAAACATGTCAACCTTGGTTTTGAGAATCTCTCCCGGAGTTTGAGAGATTTGGACGTGAAAGGGTACCAATCTTGTCGGGGATTGGGAACCCTTCCCGAGAATGCCAAAAGTTTCAGCGGGATTTCCAAAATGTTGAAAGGAACTCGAAACATGTCAACCTTGGTTTTGAGAATCTCTCCCGGAGTTTGAGAGATCTGGACGTGAAAGGGTACCAATCTTGTCGGTGATTGCTAACCCTTCCCGAGAATGCCAAAAGTTTCAGCGGGATTTCCAAAATGTTGAAAGGAACTCGAACCATGTCAACCTTGGTTTTGAGAATCTCTCCCGGAGTTTGAGAGATTTGGACGTGAAAGGGTACCAATCTTGTCGGGGATTGGGAACCCTTCGCGAGAATGTCCAAAGTTTCAGCGGGATTTCCAAAATGTTGAAAGGAACTCGAAACATGTCAACCTTGGTTTTGAGAATCTCTCCCGGACTTTGAGAGATTTGGACGTGAAAGGGTACCAATCTTGTCGGGGATTGGGAACCCTTCGCGAGAATGTCCAAAGTTTCAGCGGGATTTCCAAAATGTTGAAAGGAACTCGAAACATGTCAACCTTGGTTTTGAGAATCTCTCCCGGAGTTTGAGAGATTTGGACGTGAAAGGGTACCAATCTTGTCGGGGATTGGGAACCCTTCGCGAGAATGTCCAAAGTTTCAGCGGGATTTCCAAAATGTTGAAAGGAACTGGAAACATGTCAACCTTGGTTTTGAGAATCTCTCCCGGAGTTTGAGAGATTTGGACGTGAAAGGGTACCAATCTTGTCGGGGATTGGGAACCCTTCGCGAGAATGTCCAAAGTTTCAGCGGGATTTCCAAAATGTTGAAAGGAACTCGAACCATGTCAACCTTGGTTTTGAGAATCTCTCCTGGAGTTTGAGAGATGCGGACATGAAAGGGTACCAATCTTATCAAGGATTGGGAACCCTTCGCGAGAATGTCCAAAGTTTCAGCGGGATTTCCAAAATGTTGAAAGGAACTCGAAACATGTCAACCTTGGTTTTGAGAATCTCTCCCGGAGTTTGAGAGATTTGGACGTGAAAGGGTACCAATCTTGTCGGGGATTGGGAACCCTTCGCGAGAATGTCCAAAGTTTCAGCGGGATTTCCAAAATGTTGAAAAGAACTCGAAACATGTCAACCTTGGTTTTGAGAATCTCTCCCGGAGTTTGAAAGATGCGGACATGAAAGGGTACCAATCTTGTCAAGGATTGGGAACCCTTCGCGAGAATGTCCAAAGTTTCAGCGGGATTTCCAAAATGTTGAGAGGAACTCGAAACATGTCAACCTTGGTTTTGAGAATCTCTCCCGGAGTTTGAGAGATTTGGACGTGAAAGGGTACCAATCTTGTCGGGGACTGGGAATCCCTCGCGAGGATGTCCAAAGTTTCAGCGGGATTTCCAAAATGTTGAAAGGAACTCGAAACATGTGAACCTTGGTTTTGAGAATCTCTCCCGGAGTTTGAGAGATTTGGACGTGAAAGGGTACCAATCTTGTCGGGGATTGGGAACCCTTCGCGAGAATGTCCAAAGTTTCAGCAGGATTTCCAAAATGTTGAAAGGAACTGGAAACATGTCAACCTTGGTTTTGAGAATCTCTGCCGGAGTTTGGGAGATTTGGACGTGAAAGGGTACCAATCTTGTCGGGGATTGGGAACCCTTCGCGAGAATGTCCAAAGTTTCAGCGGGATTTCCAAAATGTTGAAAGGAACTCGAAACATGTCAACCTTGGTTTTGAGAATCTCTCCTGGAGTTTGAGAGATTTGGACGTGAAAGGGTACCAATCTTGTCGGGGATCGGGAACCCTTCGCGAGAATGTCCAAAGTTTCAGCGGGATTTCCAAAATGTTGAAAGGAACTCGAAACATGTCAACCTTGGTTTTGAGAATCTCTCCCGGAGTTTGAGAGATCTGGACGTGAAAGGGTACCAATCTTGTCGGTCATTGCTAACCCTTCCCGAGAATGCCAAAAGTTTCAGCGGGATTTCCAAAATGTTGAAAGGAACTCGAACCATGTCAACCTTGGTTTTGAGAATCTCTCCTGGAGTTTGAGAGATGCGGACATGAAAGGGTACCAATCTTATCAAGGATTGGGAACCCTTCGCGAGAATGTCCAAAGTTTCAGCGGGATTTCCAAAATGTTGAAAGGAACTCGAAACATGTCAACCTTGGTTTTGAGAATCTCTCCCGGAGTTTGAGAGATTTGGACGTGAAAGGGTACCAATCTTGTCGGGGATTGGGAACCCTTCGCGAGAATGTCCAAAGTTTCAGCGGGATTTCCAAAATGTTGAAAAGAACTCGAAACATGTCAACCTTGGTTTTGAGAATCTCTCCCGGAGTTTGAAAGATGCGGACATGAAAGGGTACCAATCTTGTCAAGGATTGGGAACCCTTCGCGAGAATGTCCAAAGTTTCAGCGGGATTTCCAAAATGTTGAGAGGAACTCGAAACATGTCAACCTTGGTTTTGAGAATCTCTCCCGGAGTTTGAGAGATTTGGACGTGAAAGGGTACCAATCTTGTCGGGGACTGGGAATCCCTCGCGAGAATGTCCAAAGTTTCAGCGGGATTTCCAAAATGTTGAAAGGAACTCGAAACATGTCAACCTTGGTTTTGAGAATCTCTCCCGGAGTTTGAGAGATTTGGACGTGAAAGGGTACCAATCTTGTCGGGGATTGGGAACCCTTCGCGAGAATGTCCAAAGTTTCAGCAGGATTTCCAAAATGTTGAAAGGAACTGCAAACATGTCAACCTTGGTTTTGAGAATCTCTGCCGGAGTTTGAGAGATTTGGACGTGAAAGGGTACCAATCTTGTCGGGGATTGGGAACCCTTCGCGAGAATGTCCAAAGTTTCAGCGGGATTTCCAAAATGTTGAAAGGAACTCGAAACATGTCAACCTTGGTTTTGAGAATCTCTCCTGGAGTTTGAGAGATTTGGACGTGAAAGGGTACCAATCTTGTCGGGGATCGGGAACCCTTCGCGAGAATGTCCAAAGTTTCAGCGGGATTTCCAAAATGTTGAAAGGAACTCGAAACATGTCAACCTTGGTTTTGAGAATCTCTCCCGGAGTTTGAGAGATTTGGACGTGAAAGGGTACCAATCTTGTCGGGGATTGGGAACCCTTCGCGAGAATGTCCAAAGTTTCAGCGGGATTTCCAAAATGTTGAAAAGAACTCGAAACATGTCAACCTTGGTTTTGAGAATCTCTCCCGGAGTTTGAAAGATGCGGACATGAAAGGGTACCAATCTTGTCAAGGATTGGGAACCCTTCGCGAGAATGTCCAAAGTTTCAGCGGGATTTCCAAAATGTTGAGAGGAACTCGAAACATGTCAACCTTGGTTTTGAGAATCTCTCCCGGAGTTTGAGAGATTTGGACGTGAAAGGGTACCAATCTTGTCGGGGACTGGGAATCCCTCGCGAGAATGTCCAAAGTTTCAGCGGGATTTCCAAAATGTTGAAAGGAACTCGAAACATGTGAACCTTGGTTTTGAGAATCTCTCCCGGAGTTTGAGAGATTTGGACGTGAAAGGGTACCAATCTTGTCGGGGATTGGGAACCCTTCGCGAGAATGTCCAAAGTTTCAGCAGGATTTCCAAAATGTTGAAAGGAACTGGAAACATGTCAACCTTGGTTTTGAGAATCTCTGCCGGAGTTTGAGAGATTTGGACGTGAAAGGGTACCAATCTTGTCGGGGATTGGGAACCCTTCGCGAGAATGTCCAAAGTTTCAGCGGGATTTCCAAAATGTTGAAAGGAACTCGAAACATGTCAACCTTGGTTTTGAGAATCTCTCCTGGAGTTTGAGAGATTTGGACGTGAAAGGGTACCAATCTTGTCGGGGATCGGGAACCCTTCGCGAGAATGTCCAAAGTTTCAGCGGGATTTCCAAAATGTTGAAAGGAACTCGAAACATGTCAACCTTGGTTTTGAGAATCTCTCCCGGAGTTTGAGAGATTTGGACGTGAAAGGGTACCAATCTTGTCGGGGATTGGGAACCCTTCGCGAGAATGTCCAAAGTTTCAGCGGGATTTCCAAAATGTTGAAAGGAACTCGAAACATGTCAACCTTGGTTTTGAGAATCTCTCCCGGAGTTTGAGAGATGCGGACGTGAAAGGATACCAATCTTGTCAAGGATTGGGAACCCTTCGCGAGATTGTCCAAAGTTTCAGCGGGATTTCCAAAATGTTGAAAGGAACTCGAAACATGTCAACCTTGGTTTTGAGAATCTCTCCCGGAGTTTGAGAGATTTGGACGTGAAAGGGTACCAATCTTGTCGGGGATCGGGAACCCTTCGCGAGAATGTCCAAAGTTTCAGCGGGATTTCCAAAATGTTGAAAGGAACTCGAACCATGTCAACCTTGGTTTTGAGAATCTCTCCCGGAGTTTGAGAGATGCGGACATGAAAGGGTACCAATCTTGTCAAGGATTGGGAACCCTTCGCGAGAATGTCCAAAGTTTCAGCGGGATTTCCAAAATGTTGAAAGGAACTCGAAACATGTCAACCTTGGTTTTGAGAATCTCTCCCGGAGTTTGAGAGATTTGGACGTGAAAGGGTACCAATCTTGTCGGGGATTGGGAACCCTTCGCGAGAATGTCCAAAGTTTCAGCAGGATTTCCAAAATGTTGAAAGGAACTGGAAACATGTCAACCTTGGTTTTGAGAATCTCTCCCGGAGTTTGAGAGATTTGGACGTGAAAGGGTACCAATCTTGTCGGGGATTGGGAACCCTTCGCGAGAATGTCCAAAGTTTCAGCGGGATTTCCAAAATGTTGAAAGGAACTCGAAACATGTCAACCTTGGTTTTGAGAATCTCTCCCGGAGTTTGAGAGATTTGGACGTGAAAGGGTACCAATCTTGTCGGGGATTGGGAACCCTTCGCGAGAATGTCCAAAGTTTCAGCGGGATTTCCAAAATGTTGAAAGGAACTGGAAACATGTCAACCTTGGTTTTGAGAATCTCTCCCGGAGTTTGAGAGATTTGGACGTGAAAGGGTACCAATCTTGTCGGGGATTGGGAACCCTTCGCGAGAATGTCCAAAGTTTCAGCGGGATTTCCAAAATGTTGAAAGGAACTCGAAACATGTCAACCTTGGTTTTGAGAATCTCTCCCGGAGTTTGAGAGATGCGGACATGAAAGGATACCAATCTTGTCAAGGATTGGGAACCCTTCGCGAGATTGTCCAAAGTTTCAGCGGGATTTCCAAAATGTTGAAAGGAACTCGAAACATGTCAACCTTGGTTTTGAGAATCTCTCCCGGAGTTTGAGAGATTTGGACGTGAAAGGGTACCAATCTTGTCGGGGATTGGGAACCCTTCGCGAGAATGTCCAAAGTTTCAGCGGGATTTCCAAAATGTTGAAAGGAACTCGAAACATGTCAGCCTTGGTTTTGAGAATCTCTCCCGGAGTTTGAGAGATTTGGACGTGAAAGGGTACCAATCTTGTCGGGGATTGGGAACCCTTCGCGAGAATGTCCAAAGTTTCAGCGGGATTTCCAAAATGTTGAAAGGAACTCGAAACATGTCAACCTTGGTTTTGAGAATCTCTCCCGGAGTTTGAGAGATTTGGACGTGAAAGGGTACCAATCTTGTCGGGGATTGGGAACCCTTCCCGAGAATGCCAAAAGTTTCAGCAGGATTTCCAAAATGTTGAAAGGAACTCGAAACATGTCAACCTTGGTTTTGAGAATCTCTCCCGGAGTTTGAGAGATCTGGACGTGAAAGGGTACCAATCTTGTCGGTGATTGCTAACCCTTCCCGAGAATGCCAAAAGTTTCAGCGGGATTTCCAAAATGTTGAAAGGAACTCGAAACATGTCAACCTTGGTTTTGAGAATCTCTCCCGGAGTTTGAGAGATTTGGACGTGAAAGGGTACCAATCTTGTCGGGGATTGGGAACCCTTCGCGAGAATGTCCAAAGTTTCAGCGGGATTTCCAAAATGTTGAAAGGAACTCGAAACATGTCAACCTTGGTTTTGAGAATCTCTCCTGGAGTTTGAGAGATTTGGACGTGAAAGGGTACCAATCTTGTCGGGGATCGGGAACCCTTCGCGAGAATGTCCAAAGTTTCAGCGGGATTTCCAAAATGTTGAAAGGAACTCGAAACATGTCAACCTTGGTTTTGAGAATCTCTCCCGGAGTTTGAGAGATGCAGACATGAAAGGGTACCAATCTTGTCAAGGATTGGGAACCCTTCGCGAGAATGTCCAAAGTTTCAGCGGGATTTCCAAAATGTTGAAAGGAACTCGAAACATGTCAACCTTGGTTTTGAGAATCTCTCCCGGAGTTTGAGAGATTTGGACGTGAAAGGATACCAATCTTCTCGGGGATCGGGAACCCTTCGCGAGAATGTCCAAAGTTTCAGCAGGATTTCCAAAATGTTGAAAGGAACTCGAAACATGTCAACCTTGGTTTTGAGAATCTCTCCCGGAGTTTGAGAGATTTGGACGTGAAAGGGTACCAATCTTGTCGGGGATTGGGAACCCTTCGCGAGAATGTCCAAAGTTTCAGCGGGATTTCCAAAATGTTGAAAGGAACTCGAAACATGTCAACCTTGGTTTTGAGAATCTCTCCCGGAGTTTGAGAGATGCGGACATGAAAGGATACCAATCTTGTCAAGGATTGGGAACCCTTCGCGAGATTGTCCAAAGTTTCAGCGGGATTTCCAAAATGTTGAAAGGAACTCGAAACATGTCAACCTTGGTTTTGAGAATCTCTCCCGGAGTTTGAGAGATTTGGACGTGAAAGGGTACCAATCTTGTCGGGGATTGGGAACCCTTCGCGAGAATGTCCAAAGTTTCAGCGGGATTTCCAAAATGTTGAAAGGAACTCGAAACATGTCAGCCTTGGTTTTGAGAATCTCTCCCGGAGTTTGAGAGATTTGGACGTGAAAGGGTACCAATCTTGTCGGGGATTGGGAACCCTTCGCGAGAATGTCCAAAGTTTCAGCGGGATTTCCAAAATGTTGAAAGGAACTCGAAACATGTCAACCTTGGTTTTGAGAATCTCTCCCGGAGTTTGAGAGATTTGGACGTGAAAGGGTACCAATCTTGTCGGGGATTGGGAACCCTTCCCGAGAATGCCAAAAGTTTCAGCGGGATTTCCAAAATGTTGAAAGGAACTTGAAACATGTCAACCTTGGTTTTGAGAATCTCTCCCGGAGTTTGAGAGATCTGGACGTGAAAGGGTACCAATCTTGTCGGTGATTGCTAACCCTTCCCGAGAATGCCAAAAGTTTCAGCGGGATTTCCAAAATGTTGAAAGGAACTCGAAACATGTCAACCTTGGTTTTGAGAATCTCTCCCGGAGTTTGAGAGATTTGGACGTGAAAGGGTACCAATCTTGTCGGGGATTGGGAACCCTTCGCGAGAATGTCCAAAGTTTCAGCAGGATTTCCAAAATGTTGAAAGGAACTGGAAACATGTCAACCTTGGTTTTGAGAATCTCTCCCGGAGTTTGAGAGATTTGGACGTGAAAGGGTACCAATCTTGTCGGGGATTGGGAACCCTTCGCGAGAATGTCCAAAGTTTCAGCGGGATTTCCAAAATGTTGAAAGGAACTCGAAACATGTCAACCTTGGTTTTGAGAATCTCTCCCGGAGTTTGAGAGATTTGGACGTGAAAGGGTACCAATCTTGTCGGGGATTGGGAACCCTTCGCGAGAATGTCCAAAGTTTCAGCGGGATTTCCAAAATGTTGAAAGGAACTGGAAACATGTCAACCTTGGTTTTGAGAATCTCTCCCGGAGTTTGAGAGATTTGGACGTGAAAGGGTACCAATCTTGTCGGGGATTGGGAACCCTTCGCGAGAATGTCCAAAGTTTCAGCGGGATTTCCAAAATGTTGAAAGGAACTCGAAACATGTCAACCTTGGTTTTGAGAATCTCTCCCGGAGTTTGAGAGATGCGGACATGAAAGGATACCAATCTTGTCAAGGATTGGGAACCCTTCGCGAGATTGTCCAAAGTTTCAGCGGGATTTCCAAAATGTTGAAAGGAACTCGAAACATGTCAACCTTGGTTTTGAGAATCTCTCCCGGAGTTTGAGAGATTTGGACGTGAAAGGGTACCAATCTTGTCGGGGATTGGGAACCCTTCGCGAGAATGTCCAAAGTTTCAGCGGGATTTCCAAAATGTTGAAAGGAACTCGAAACATGTCAGCCTTGGTTTTGAGAATCTCTCCCGGAGTTTGAGAGATTTGGACGTGAAAGGGTACCAATCTTGTCGGGGATTGGGAACCCTTCGCGAGAATGTCCAAAGTTTCAGCGGGATTTCCAAAATGTTGAAAGGAACTCGAAACATGTCAACCTTGGTTTTGAGAATCTCTCCCGGAGTTTGAGAGATTTGGACGTGAAAGGGTACCAATCTTGTCGGGGATTGGGAACCCTTCCCGAGAATGCCAAAAGTTTCAGCGGGATTTCCAAAATGTTGAAAGGAACTTGAAACATGTCAACCTTGGTTTTGAGAATCTCTCCCGGAGTTTGAGAGATCTGGACGTGAAAGGGTACCAATCTTGTCGGTGATTGCTAACCCTTCCCGAGAATGCCAAAAGTTTCAGCGGGATTTCCAAAATGTTGAAAGGAACTCGAAACATGTCAACCTTGGTTTTGAGAATCTCTCCCGGAGTTTGAGAGATTTGACGTGAAAGGGTACCAATCTTGTCGGGGATTGGGAACCCTTCGCGAGAATGTCCAAAGTTTCAGCGGGATTTCCAAAATGTTGAAAGGAACTCGAAACATGTCAACCTTGGTTTTGAGAATCTCTCCCGGAGTTTGAGAGATTTGGACGTGAAAGGGTACCAATCTTGTCGGGGATTGGGAACCCTTCGCGAGAATGTCCAAAGTTTCAGCGGGATTTCCAAAATGTTGAAAGGAACTCGAAACATGTCAACCTTGGTTTTGAGAATCTCTCCCGGAGTTTGAGAGATTTGGACGTGAAAGGGTACCAATCTTGTCGGGGATTGGGAACCCTTCGCGAGAATGTCCAAAGTTTCAGCGGGATTTCCAAAATGTTGAAAGGAACTCGAACCATGTCAACCTTGGTTTTGAGAATCTCTCCCGGAGTTTGAGAGATTTGGACATGAAAGGGTACCAATCTTATCAAGGATTGGGAACCCTTCGCGAGAATGTCCAAAGTTTCAGCGGGATTTCCAAAATGTTGAAAGGAACTCGAAACATGTCAACCTTGGTTTTGAGAATCTCTCCTGGAGTTTGAGAGATTTGGACGTGAAAGGGTACCAATCTTGTCGGGGATTGGGAACCCTTCGCGAGAATGTCCAAAGTTTCAGCGGGATTTCCAAAATGTTGAAAGGAACTCGAACCATGTCAACCTTGGTTTTGAGAATCTCTCCCGGAGTTTGAGAGATGCGGACATGAAAGGGTACCAATCTTATCAAGGATTGGGAACCCTTCGCGAGAATGTCCAAAGTTTCAGCGGGATTTCCAAAATGTTGAAAGGAACTCGAAACATGTCAACCTCGATTTTGAGAATCTCTCCCGGAGTTTGAGAGATTTGGACGTGAAAGGGTACCAATCTTGTCGGGGATTGGGAATCCCTCGCGAGAATGTCCAAAGTTTCAGCGGGATTTCCAAAATGTTGAAAGGAACTCGAAACATGTGAACCTTGGTTTTGAGAATCTCTCCCGGAGTTTGAGAGATTTGGACGTGAAAGGGTACCAATCTTGTCGGGGATTGGGAACCCTTCGCGAGAATGTCCAAAGTTTCAGCGGGATTTCCAAAATGTTGAAAGGAACTCGAAACATGTCAACCTTGGTTTTGAGAATCTCTCCTGGAGTTTGAGAGATTTGGACGTGAAAGGGTACCAATCTTGTCGGGGATCGGGAACCCTTCGCGAGAATGTCCAAAGTTTCAGCGGGATTTCCAAAATGTTGAAAGGAACTCGAACCATGTCAACCTTGGTTTTGAGAATCTCTGCCGGAGTTTGAGAGATTTGGACGTGAAAGGGTACCAATCTTGTCGGGGATTGGGAACCCTTCGCGAGAATGTCCAAAGTTTCAGCAGGATTTCCAAAATGTTGAAAGGAACTGGAAACATGTCAACCTTGGTTTTGAGAATCTCTCCCGGAGTTTGAGAGATTTGGACGTGAAAGGGTACCAATCTTGTCGGGGATTGGGAACCCTTCGCGAGAATGTCCAAAGTTTCAGCAGGATTTCCAAAATGTTGAAAGGAACTCGAAACATGTCAACCTTGGTTTTGAGAATCTCTCCCGGAGTTTGAGAGATGCGGACATGAAAGGATACCAATCTTGTCAAGGATTGGGAACCCTTCGCGAGATTGTCCAAAGTTTCAGCGGGATTTCCAAAATGTTGAAAGGAACTCGAAACATGTCAACCTTGGTTTTGAGAATCTCTCCTGGAGTTTGAGAGATTTGGACGTGAAAGGGTACCAATCTTGTCGGGGATCGGGAACCCTTCGCCAGAATGTCCAAAGTTTCAGCGGGATTTCCAAAATGTTGAAAGGAACTCGAAACATGTCAACCTTGGTTTTGAGAATCTCTCCCGGAGTTTGAGAGATGCGGACATGAAAGGGTACCAATCTTGTCAAGGATTGGGAACCCTTCGCGAGAATGTCCAAAGTTTCAGCGGGATTTCCAAAATGTTGAAAGGAACTCGAAACATGTCAACCTTGCTTTTGAGAATCTCTGCCGGAGTTTGAGAGATTTGGACGTGAAAGGGTACCAATCTTGTCGGGGATTGGGAACCCTTCGCGAGAATGTCCAAAGTTTCAGCAGGATTTCCAAAATGTTGAAAGGAACTGGAAACATGTCAACCTTGGTTTTGAGAATCTCTCCCGGAGTTTGAGAGATTTGGACGTGAAAGGGTACCAATCTTCTCGGGGATTGGGAACCCTTCGCGAGAATGTCCAAAGTTTCAGCGGGATTTCCAAAATGTTGAAAGGAACTCGAAACATGTCAACCTTGGTTTTGAGAATCTCTCCCGGAGTTTGAGAGATTTGGACGTGAAAGGGTACCAATCTTGTCGGGGATTGGGAACCCTTCCCGAGAATGCCAAAAGTTTCAGCGGGATTTCCAAAATGTTGAAAGGAACTCGAAACATGTCAACATTGGTTTTGAGAATCTCTCCCGGAGTTTGAGAAATCTGGACGTGAAAGGGTACCAATCTTGTCGGTGATTGCTAACCCTTCCCGAGAATGCCAAAAGTTTCAGCGGGATTTCCAAAATGTTGAAAGGAACTCGAAACATGTCAACCTTGGTTTTGAGAATCTCTCCCGGAGTTTGAGAGATTTGGACGTGAAAGGGTACCAATCTTGTCGGGGATCGGGAACCCTTCGCGAGAATGTCCAAAGTTTCAGCGGGATTTCCAAAATGTTGAAAGGAACTCGAACCATGTCAACCTTGGTTTTGAGAATCTCTCCCGGAGTTTGAGAGATGCGGACATGAAAGGGTACCAATCTTGTCAAGGATTGGGAACCCTTCGCGAGAATGTCCAAAGTTTCAGCGGGATTTCCAAAATGTTGAAAGGAACTCGAAACATGTCAACCTTGGTTTTGAGAATCTCTGCCGGAGTTTGAGAGATTTGGACGTGAAAGGGTACCAATCTTGTCGGGGATTGGGAACCCTTCGCGAGAATGTCCAAAGTTTCAGCGGGATTTCCAAAATGTTGAAAGGAACTCGAAACATGTCAACCTTGGTTTTGAGAATCTCTCCCGGAGTTTGAGAGATGCGGACATGAAAGGATACCAATCTTGTCAAGGATTGGGAACCCTTCGCGAGATTGTCCAAAGTTTCAGCGGGATTTCCAAAATGTTGAAAGGAACTCGAAACATGTCAACCTTGGTTTTGAGAATCTCTCCCGGACTTTGAGAGATTTGGACGTGAAAGGGTACCAATCTTGTCGGGGATTGGGAACCCTTCGCGAGAATGTCTAAAGTTTCAGCGGGATTTCCAAAATGTTGAAAGGAACTCGAAACATGTCAACCTTGGTTTTGAGAATCTCTCCCGGAGTTTGAGAGATTTGGACGTGAAAGGGTACCAATCTTGTCGGGGATTGGGAACCCTTCGCGAGAATGTCCAAAGTTTCAGCGGGATTTCCAAAATGTTGAAAGGAACTCGAAACATGTCAACCTTGGTTTTGAGAATCTCTCCCGGAGTTTGAGAGATTTGGACGTGAAAGGGTACCAATCTTGTCGGGGATTGGGAACCCTTCGCGAGAATGTCAAAAGTTTCAGCGGGATTTCCAAAATGTTGAAAGGAACTCGAAACATGTCAACCTTGGTTTTGAGAATCTCTCCCGGAGTTTGAGAGATTTGGACGTGAAAGGGTACCAATCTTGTCGGGGATTGGGAACCCTTCGCGAGAATGTCCAAAGTTTCAGCGGGATTTCCAAAATGTTGAAAGGAACTCGAAACATGTCAACCTTGGTTTTAAGAATCTCTCCCGGAGTTTGAGAGATTTGGACGTGAAAGGGTACCAATCTTGTCGGGGATTGGGAACCCTTCGCGAGAATGTCCAAAGTTTCAGCGGGATTTCCAAAATGTTGAAAGGAACTCGAAACATGTCAACCTTGGTTTTGAGAATCTTTCCCGGAGTTTGAGAGATTTGGACGTGAAAGGGTACCAATCTTGTCGGGGATTGGGAATCCCTCGCGAGAATGTCCAAAGTTTCAGCGGGATTTCCAAAATGTTGAAAGGAACTGGAAACATGTCAACCTTGGTTTTGAGAATCTCTCCCGGAGTTTGAGAGATTTGGACGTGAAAGGGTACCAATCTTGTCGGGGATTGGGAACCCTTCGCGAGAATGTCCAAAGTTTCAGCGGGATTTCCAAAATGTTGAAAGGAACTCGAACCATGTCAACCTTGGTTTTGAGAATCTCTCCCGGAGTTTGAGAGATTTGGACGTGAAAGGGTACCAATCTTGTCGGGGATTTGGAACCCTTCGCGAGAATGTCCAAAGTTTCAGCGGGATTTCCAAAATGTTGAAAGGAACTCGAAACATGTCAACCTTGGTTTTGAGAATCTCTCCCGGAGTTTGAGAGATCTGGACGTGAAAGGGTACCAGCCTTGTCGAGGATTGGGAACCCTTCGCGAGAATGTCCAAAGTTTCAGCGGGATTTCCAAAATGTTGAAAGGAACTTGAAACATGTCAACCTTGGTTTTGAGAATCTCTCCCGGAGTTTGAGAGATTTGGACGTGAAAGGGTACCAATCTTGTCGGGGATTGGGAACCCTTCGCGAGAATGTCCAAAGTTTCAGCGGGATTTCCAAAATGTTGAAAGGAACTGGAAACATGTCAAGCTTGGTTTTGAGAATCTCTCCCGGAGTTTGAGAGATTTGGACGTGAAATGGTACCAATCTTGTCGGGGATTGGGAACCCTTCGCGAGAATGTCCAAAGTTTCAGCGGGATTTTTAAAATGTTGAAAGGAACTCGAAACATGTCAACCTTGGTTTTGAGAATCTCTCCCGGAGTTTGAGAGATCTGTACGTGAAAGGGTACCAATCTTGTCGGGGATTGGGAACCCTTCGCGAGAATGTCCAAAGTTTCAGCGGGATTTCCAAAATGTTGAAAGGAACTCGAAACATGTCAACCTTGGTTTTGAGAATCTCTGCCGGAGTTTGAGAGATTTGGACGTGAAAGGGTACCAATCTTGTCGGGGATTGGGAATCCCTCGCGAGAATGTCCAAAGTTTCAGCGGGATTTCCAAAATGTTGAAAGGAACTCGAAACATGTCAACCTTGGTTTTGAGAATCTCTCCCGGACTTTGAGAGATTTGGACGTGAAAGGGTACCAATCTTGTCGGGGATTGGGAACCCTTCACGAGAATGTCCAAAGTTTCAGCGGGATTTCCAAAATGTTGAAAGGAACTCGAAACATGTCAACCTTGGTTTTGAGAATCTCTCCTGGAGTTTGAGAGATTTGGACGTGAAAGGGTACCAATCTTGTCAGGGATCGGGAACCCTTCGCGAGAATGTCCAAAGTTTCAGGGGGATTTCCAAAATGTTGAAAGGAACTCGAACCATGTCAACCTTGGTTTTGAGAATCTCTCCCGGAGTTTGAGAGATGCGGACATGAAAGTGTACCAATCTTGTCAAGGATTGGGAACCCTTCGCGAGAATGTCCAAAGTTTCAGCGGGATTTCCAAAATGTTGAAAGGAACTCGAAACATGTCAACCTTGGTTTTGAGAATCTCTCCTGGAGTTTGAGAGATTTGGACGTGAAAGGGTACCAATCTTGTCAGGGATCGGGAACCCTTCGCGAGAATGTCCAAAGTTTCAGGGGGATTTCCAAAATGTTGAAAGGAACTCGAACCATGTCAACCTTGGTTTTGAGAATCTCTCCCGGAGTTTGAGAGATGCGGACATGAAAGTGTACCAATCTTGTCAAGGATTGGGAACCCTTCGCGAGAATGTCCAAAGTTTCAGGGGGATTTCCAAAATGTTGAAAGCAACTCGAAACATGTCAACCTTGGTTTTGAGAATCTCTCCCGGACTTTGAGAGATTTGGACGTGAAAGGGCACCAGTCTTGTCGGGGATTGGGAACCCTTCGCGAGAATGTCCAAAGTTTCAGCGGGATTTCCAAAATGTTGAAAGGAACTCGAAACATGTCAACCTTGGTTTTGAGAATCTCTCCCGGAGTTTGAAAGATTTGGACGTGAAAGGGTACCAATCTTGTCGGGGATTGGGAACCCTTCGCGAGAATGTCCAAAGTTTCAGCAGGATTTCCAAAATGTTGAAAGGAACTCGAAACATGTCAACCTTGGATTTGAGAATCTCTCCCGGAGTTTGAGAGATTTGGACGTGAAAGGGTACCAATCTTGTCGGGGATTGGGAACCCTTCGCGAGAATGTCCAAAGTTTCAGCGGGATTTCCAAAATGTTGAAAGGAACTCGAACCATGTCACCCTTGGTTTTGAGAATCTTTCCCGGAGTTTGAGAGATTTGGACGTGAAAGGGTACCAATCTTGTCGGGGATTGGGAATCCCTCGCGAGAATGTCCAAAGTTTCAGCGGGATTTCCAAAATGTTGAAAGGAACTGGAAACATGTCAACCTTGGTTTTGAGAATCTCTCCCGGAGTTTGAGAGATTTGGACGTGAAAGGGTACCAATCTTGTCGGGGATTGGGAACCCTTCGCGAGAATGTCCAAAGTTTCAGCGGGATTTCCAAAATGTTGAAAGGAACTCGAACCATGTCAACCTTGGTTTTGAGAATCTCTCCCGGAGTTTGAGAGATTTGGACGTGAAAGGGTACCAATCTTGTCGGGGATTTGGAACCCTTCCCGAGAATGCCAAAAGTTTCAGCGGGATTTCCAAAATGTTGAAAGGAACTCGAAACATGTCAACCTTGGTTTTGAGAATCTCTCCCGGAGTTTGAGAGATCTGGACGTGAAAGGGTACCAGCCTTGTCGGGGATTGGGAACCCTTCGCGAGAATGTCCAAAGTTTCAGCGGGATTTCCAAAATGTTGAAAGGAACTTGAAACATGTCAACCTTGGTTTTGAGAATCTCTCCCGGAGTTTGAGAGATTTGGACGTGAAAGGGTACCAATCTTGTCGGGGATTGGGAACCCTTCGCGAGAATGTCCAAAGTTTCAGCGGGATTTCCAAAATGTTGAAAGGAACTGGAAACATGTCAAGCTTGGTTTTGAGAATCTCTCCCGGAGTTTGAGAGATTTGGACGTGAAATGGTACCAATCTTGTCGGGGATTGGGAACCCTTCGCGAGAATGTCCAAAGTTTCAGCGGGATTTTTAAAATGTTGAAAGGAACTCGAAACATGTCAACCTTGGTTTTGAGAATCTCTCCCGGAGTTTGAGAGATCTGTACGTGAAAGGGTACCAATCTTGTCGGGGATTGGGAACCCTTCGCGAGAATGTCCAAAGTTTCAGCGGGATTTCCAAAATGTTGAAAGGAACTCGAAACATGTCAACCTTGGTTTTGAGAATCTCTGCCGGAGTTTGAGAGATTTGGACGTGAAAGGGTACCAATCTTGTCGGGGATTGGGAATCCCTCGCGAGAATGTCCAAAGTTTCAGCGGGATTTCCAAAATGTTGAAAGGAACTCGAAACATGTCAACCTTGGTTTTGAGAATCTCTCCCGGACTTTGAGAGATTTGGACGTGAAAGGGTACCAATCTTGTCGGGGATTGGGAACCCTTCACGAGAATGTCCAAAGTTTCAGCGGGATTTCCAAAATGTTGAAAGGAACTCGAAACATGTCAACCTTGGTTTTGAGAATCTCTCCTGGAGTTTGAGAGATTTGGACGTGAAAGGGTACCAATCTTGTCAGGGATCGGGAACCCTTCGCGAGAATGTCCAAAGTTTCAGGGGGATTTCCAAAATGTTGAAAGGAACTCGAACCATGTCAACCTTGGTTTTGAGAATCTCTCCCGGAGTTTGAGAGATGCGGACATGAAAGTGTACCAATCTTGTCAAGGATTGGGAACCCTTCGCGAGAATGTCCAAAGTTTCAGCGGGATTTCCAAAATGTTGAAAGGAACTCGAAACATGTCAACCTTGGTTTTGAGAATCTCTCCCGGAGTTTGAGAGATTTGGACGTGAAAGGGTACCAATCTTGTCAGGGATCGGGAACCCTTCGCGAGAATGTCCAAAGTTTCAGGGGGATTTCCAAAATGTTGAAAGGAACTCGAAACATGTCAACCTTGGTTTTGAGAATCTCTCCCGGAGTTTGAGAGATGCGGACATGAAAGTGTACCAATCTTGTCAAGGATTGGGAACCCTTCGCGAGAATGTCCAAAGTTTCAGGGGGATTTCCAAAATGTTGAAAGCAACTCGAAACATGTCAACCTTGGTTTTGAGAATCTCTCCCGGACTTTGAGAGATTTGGACGTGAAAGGGCACCAGTCTTGTCGGGGATTGGGAACCCTTCGCGAGAATGTCCAAAGTTTCAGCGGGATTTCCAAAATGTTGAAAGGAACTCGAAACATGTCAACCTTGGTTTTGAGAATCTCTCCCGGAGTTTGAGAGATTTGGACGTGAAAGGGTACCAATCTTGTCGGGGATTTGGAACCCTTCCCGAGAATGCCAAAAGTTTCAGCGGGATTTCCAAAATGTTGAAAGGAACTCGAAACATGTCAACCTTGGTTTTGAGAATCTCTCCCGGAGTTTGAGAGATCTGGACGTGAAAGGGTACCAGCCTTGTCGGGGATTGGGAACCCTTCGCGAGAATGTCCAAAGTTTCAGCGGGATTTCCAAAATGTTGAAAGGAACTTGAAACATGTCAACCTTGGTTTTGAGAATCTCTCCCGGAGTTTGAGAGATTTGGACGTGAAAGGGTACCAATCTTGTCGGGGATTGGGAACCCTTCGCGAGAATGTCCAAAGTTTCAGCGGGATTTCCAAAATGTTGAAAGGAACTGGAAACATGTCAACCTTGGTTTTGAGAATCTCTCCCGGAGTTTGAGAGATTTGGACGTGAAATGGTACCAATCTTGTCGGGGATTGGGAACCCTTCGCGAGAATGTCAAAAGTTTCAGCGGGATTTTTAAAACGTTGAAAGGAACTCGAAACATGTCAACCTTGGTTTTGAGAATCTCTCCCGGAGTTTGAGAGATCTGTACGTGAAAGGGTACCAATCTTGTCGGGGATTGGGAACCCTTCGCGAGAATGTCCAAAGTTTCAGCGGGATTTCCAAAATGTTGAAAGGAACTCGAAACATGTCAACCTTGGTTTTGAGAATCTCTGCCGTAGTTTGAGAGATTTGGACGTGAAAGGGTACCAATCTTGTCGGGGATTGGGAATCCCTCGCGAGAATGTCCAAAGTTTCAGCGGGATTTCCAAAATGTTGAAAGGAACTCGAAACATGTCAACCTTGGTTTTGAGAATCTCTCCTGGAGTTTGAGAGATTTGGACGTGAAAGGGTACCAATCTTGTCAGGGATCGGGAACCCTTCGCGAGAATGTCCAAAGTTTCAGGGGGATTTCCAAAATGTTGAAAGGAACTCGAACCATGTCAACCTTGGTTTTGAGAATCTCTCCCGGAGTTTGAGAGATGCGGACATGAAAGTGTACCAATCTTGTCAAGGATTGGGAACCCTTCGCGAGAATGTCCAAAGTTTCAGGGGGATTTCCAAAATGTTGAAAGGAACTCGAAACATGTCAACCTTGGTTTTGAGAATCTCTCCCGGAGTTTGAGAGATCTGTACGTGAAAGGGTACCAATCTTGTCGGGGATTGGGAACCCTTCGCGAGAATGTCCAAAGTTTCAGCGGGATTTCCAAAATGTTGAAAGGAACTCGAAACATGTCAACCTTGGTTTTGAGAATCTCTGCCGGAGTTTGAGAGATTTGGACGTGAAAGGGTACCAATCTTGTCGGGGATTGGGAATCCCTCGCGAGAATGTCCAAAGTTTCAGCGGGATTTCCAAAATGTTGAAAGGAACTCGAAACATGTCAACCTTGGTTTTGAGAATCTCTCCCGGACTTTGAGAGATTTGGACGTGAAAGGGTACCAATCTTGTCGGGGATTGGGAACCCTTCACGAGAATGTCCAAAGTTTCAGCGGGATTTCCAAAATGTTGAAAGGAACTTGAAACATGTCAACCTTGGTTTTGAGAATCTCTCCTGGAGTTTGAGAGATTTGGACGTGAAAGGGTACCAATCTTGTCAGGGATCGGGAACCCTTCGCGAGAATGTCCAAAGTTTCAGGGGGATTTCCAAAATGTTGAAAGGAACTCGAACCATGTCAACCTTGGTTTTGAGAATCTCTCCCGGAGTTTGAGAGATGCGGACATGAAAGTGTACCAATCTTGTCAAGGATTGGGAACCCTTCGCGAGAATGTCCAAAGTTTCAGCGGGATTTCCAAAATGTTGAAAGGAACTCGAAACATGTCAACCTTGGTTTTGAGAATCTCTCCTGGAGTTTGAGAGATTTGGACGTGAAAGGGTACCAATCTTGTCAGGGATCGGGAACCCTTTGCGAGAATGTCCAAAGTTTCAGGGGGATTTCCAAAATGTTGAAAGGAACTCGAACCATGTCAACCTTGGTTTTGAGAATCTCTCCCGGAGTTTGAGAGATGCGGACATGAAAGTGTACCAATCTTGTCAAGGATTGGGAACCCTTCGCGAGAATGTCCAAAGTTTCAGGGGGATTTCCAAAATGTTGAAAGCAACTCGAAACATGTCAACCTTGGTTTTGAGAATCTCTCCCGGACTTTGAGAGATTTGGACGTGAAAGGGCACCAGTCTTGTCGGGGATTGGGAACCCTTCGCGAGAATGTCCAAAGTTTCAGCGGGATTTTTAAAATGTTGAAAGGAACTCGAAACATGTCAACCTTGGTTTTGAGAATCTCTCCCGGAGTTTGAGAGATTTGGACGTGAAAGGGTACCAATCTTGTCGGGGATTTGGAACCCTTCCCGAGAATGCCAAAAGTTTCAGCGGGATTTCCAAAATGTTGAAAGGAACTCGAAACATGTCAACCTTGGTTTTGAGAATCTCTCCCGGAGTTTGAGAGATCTGGACGTGAAAGGGTACCAGCCTTGTCGGGGATTGGGAACCCTTCGCGAGAATGTCCAAAGTTTCAGCGGGATTTCCAAAATGTTGAAAGGAACTTGAAACATGTCAACCTTGGTTTTGAGAATCTCTCCCGGAGTTTGAGAGATTTGGACGTGAAAGGGTACCAATCTTGTCGGGGATTGGGAACCCTTCGCGAGAATGTCCAAAGTTTCAGCGGGATTTCCAAAATGTTGAAAGGAACTGGAAACATGTCAAGCTTGGTTTTGAGAATCTCTCCCGGAGTTTGAGAGATTTGGACGTGAAAGGGTACCAATCTTGTCGGGGATTGGGAACCCTTCGCGAGAATGTCCAAATTTTCAGCGGGATTTCCAAAATGTTGAAAGGAACTCGAAACATGTCAACCTTGGTTTTGAGAATCTCTCCCGGAGTTTGAGAGATTTGGACGTGAAAGGGTACCAATCTTGTCGGGGATTGGGAAACCCTCCCGAGAATGCCAAAAGTTTCAGCGGGATTTCCAAAATGTTGAAAGGAACTCGAAACATGTCAACCTTGGTTTTGAGAATCTCTCCCGGAGTTTGAGAGATTTGGACGTGAAAGGGTACCAATCTTGTCCGGGATTGGGAACCCTTCGCGAGAATGTCCAAAGTTTCAGCGGGATTTCCAAAATGTTGAAAGGAACTCGAAACATGACAACCTTGGTTTTGAGAATCTCTCCCGGAGTTTGAGAGATTTGGACGTGAAAGGGTACCAATCTTGTCGGGGATTGGGAACCCTTCGCGAGAATGTCCAAAGTTTCAGCGGGATTTCCAAAATGTTGAAAGGAATTCGAAACATGTCAACCTTGGTTTTGAGAATCTCTCCCGGAGTTTGAGAGATTTGGACGTGAAAGGGTACCAGTCTTGCCCAGGATTGGGAACCCTTCGCGAGAATGTCTAAAGTTTCAGCGGGATTTCCAAAATGTTGAAAGGAACTCGAAACATGTCAACCTTGGTTTTGAGAATCTCTCCTGGAGTTTGAGAGATTTGGACGTGAAAGGGTACCAATCTTGTCGGGGATTGGGAACCCTTCGCGAGAATGTCCAAAGTTTCAGCGGGATTTCCAAAATGTTGAAAGGAACTCGAACCATGTCAACCTTGGTTTTGAGAATCTCTCCCGGAGTTTGAGAGTGGCGGACATGAAAGGGTACCAATCTTGTCAAGGATAGGGAACCCTTCTCGAGAATGTCCAAAGTTTCCGCGGGATTTCCAAAATGTTGAAAGGAACTCGAAACATGTCAACCTCGATTTTGAGAATCTCTCCCGGAGTTTGAGAGATTTGGACGTGAAAGGGTACCAATCTTGTCGGGGATTGGGAACCCTTCACGAGAATGTCCAAAGTTTCAGCGGGATTTCCAAAGTGTTGAAAGGAACTCGAAACATGTCAACCTTGGTTTTGAGAATCTCTCCCGGAGTTTGAGAGATTTGGACGTGAAAGGGTACCAATCTTGTCGGGGATTGGGAACCCTTCGCCAGAATGTCCAAAGTTTCAGCGGGATTTCCAAAATGTTGAGAGGAACTCGAAACATGTCAGCCTTGGTTTTGAGAATCTCTCCCGGAGTTTGAGAGATTTGGACGTGGAAGGGTACCAATCTTGTCGGGGATTGGGAACCCTTCGCCAGAATGTCAAAAGTTTCAGCGGGATTTCCAAAATGTTGAAAGGAACTCGAAACATGTCAACCTTGGTTTTGAGAATCTCTCCCGGAGTTTGAGAGATTTGGACGTGAAAGGGTACCAATCTTGTCGGGGATTGGGAACCCTTCCCGAGAATGCCAAAAGTTTCAGCGGGATTTCCAAAATGTTGAAAGGAACTCGAAACATGTCAACCTTGGTTTTGAGAATCTCTCCCGGAGTTTGAGAGATCTGGACGTGAAAGGGTACCAATCTTGTCGGGGATTGGGAACCCTTCGCGAGAATGTCCAAAGTTTCAGCGGGATTTCCAAAATGTTGAAAGGAACTCGAAACATGTCAACCTTGGTTTTGAGAATCTCTCCTGGAGTTTGAGAGATTTGGACATGAAAGGGTACCAATCTTGTCGGGGATTGGGAACCCTTCGCGAGAATGTCCCAAGTTTCAGCGGGATTTCCAAAATGTTGAAAGGAACTCGAAACATGTCAGCCTTGGTTTTGAGAATCTCTCCCGGAGTTTGAGAGATTTGGACGTGAAAGGGTACCAATCTTGTCGGGGATTGGGAACCCTTCGCGAGAATGTCCAAAGTTTCAGCGGGATTTCCAAAATGTTGAAAGGAACTCGAAACATGTCAACCTTGGTTTTGAGAATCTCTCCCGGAGTTTGAGAGATTTGGACGTGAAAGGGTACCAATCTTGTCGGGGATTGGGAACCCTTCGCGAGAATGTCCAAAGTTTCAGCGGGATTTCCAAAATGTCGAAAGGAACTCGAAACATGTCAACCTTGGTTTTGAGAATCTCTCCCGGAGTTTGAGAGATGCGAACATGAAAGGATACCAATCTTGTCGGGGATCGGGAACCCTTCGCGAGAATGTCCAAAGTTTCAGCGGGATTTCCAAAATGTTGAAAGGAACTCGAAACATGTCAACCTTGGTTTTGAGAATCTCTCCCGGAGTTTGAGAGATTTGGACGTGAAAGGGTACCAATCTTGTCGGGGATTGGGAACCCTTCCCGAGAATGCCAAAAGTTTCAGCGGGATTTCCAAAATGTTGAAAGGAACTCGAAACATGTCAACCTTGGTTTTGAGAATCTCTCCCGGAGTTTGAGAGATCTGGACGTGAAGGGGTACCAATCTTGTCGGGGATTGGGAACCCTTCGCGAGAATGTCCAAAGTTTCAGCGGGATTTCCAAAATGTTGAAAGGAACTCGAAACATGTCAACCTTGGTTTTGAGAATCTCTCCTGGAGTTTGAGAGATTTGGACATGAAAGGGTACCAATCTTGTCGGGGATTGGGAACCCTTTGCGACAATGTCCAAAGTTTCAGCGGGATTTCCAAAATGTTGAAAGGAACTCGAAACATGTCAACCTTGGTTTTGAGAATCTCTCCCGGAGTTTGAGAGATTTGGACGTGAAAGGGTACCAATCTTGTCGGGGATTGGGAACCCTTCGCCAGAATGTCCAAAGTTTCAGCGGGATTTCCAAAATGTTGAAAGGAACTCGAAACATGTCAGCCTTGGTTTTGAGAATCTCTCCCGGAGTTTGAGAGATTTGGACGTGAAAGGGTACCAATCTTGTCGGGGATTGGGAACCCTTCGCGAGAATGTCCAAAGTTTCAGCGGGATTTCCAAAATGTTGAAAGGAACTCGAACCATGTCAACCTTGGTTTTGAGAATCTCTCCCGGAGTTTGAGAGATTTGGACGTGAAAGGGTACCAATCTTGTCGGGGATTGGGAACCCTTCACCAGAATGTCCAAAGTTTCAGCGGGATTTCCAAAATGTTGAAAGGAACTCGAAACATGTCAACCTTGGTTTTGAGAATCTCTCACGGAGTTTGAGAGATTTGGACGTGAAAGGGTACCAATCTTGTCGGGGATTGGGAACCCTTCGCGAGAATGTCCAAAGTTTCAGCGGGATTTCCAAAATGTTGAAAGGAACTCGAAACATGTCAACCTTGGTTTTGAGAATCTCTCCCGGAGTTTGAGAGATTTGGACGTGAAAGGGTATCAGTCTTGGCGGAGATTGGGAACCCTTCGCGAGAATGTCCAAAGTTTCAGCGGGATTTCCAAAATGTTGAAAGGAACTCGAAACATGACAACCTTGGTTTTGAGAATCTCTCCCGGAGTTTGAGAGATTCTCAACGTGAAAGAGTACCAATCTTGTCGGGGATTGGGAACCCTTCGCGAGAATGTCCAAAGTTTCAGCGGGATTTCCAAAATGTTGAAAGGAACTCGAAACATGTCAACCTTGGTTTTGAGAATCTCTCCCGGAGTTTGAGAGATTTGGACGTGAAAGGGTACCAATCTTGTCGGGGATTGGGAACCCTTCCCGAGAATGCCAAAAGTTTCAGCGGGATTTCCAAAATGTTGAAAGGAACTCGAAACATGTCAACCTTGGTTTTGAGAATCTCTCCCGGAGTTTGAGAGATTTGGACGTGAAAGGGTACCAATCTTGTCGGGGATTGGGAACCCTTCGCGAGAATGTCCAAAGTTTCAGCGGGATTTCCAAAATGTTGAAAGGAACTCGAAACATGTCAACCTTGGTTTTGAGAATCTCTCCCGGAGTTTGAGAGATTTGGACGTGAAAGGGTACCAATCTTGTCGGGGATTGGGAACCATTCGAGAGAATGTCCAAAGTTTCAGCGGGATTTCCAAAATGTTGAAAGGAACTCGAAACATGTCAACCTTGGTTTTGAGAATCTCTCCCGGAGTTTGAGAGATTTGGACGTGAAAGGGTACCAATCTTGTCGGGGATTGGGAACCCTTCGCGAGAATGTCCAAAGTTTCAGCGGGATTTCCAAAATGTTGAAAGGAACTCGAACCATGTCAACCTTGGTTTTGAGAATCTCTCCCGGAGTTTGAGAGATTTGGATGTGAAAGGGTACCAATCTTGTCGGGGATTGGGAACCCTTCGCGAGAATGTCCAAAGTTTCAGCGGGATTTCCAAAATGTTGAAAGGAACTCGAAACATGTCAACCTTGGTTTTGAGAATCTCTCCCAGAGTTTGAGAGATTTGGACGTGAAAGGGTACCAATCTTGTCGGGGATTGGGAACCCTTCGCGAGAATGTCCAAAGTTTCAGCGGGATTTCCAAAATGTTGAAAGGAACTCGAACCATGTCAACCTTGGTTTTGAGAATCTCTCCCGGAGTTTGAGAGATTTGGACGTGAAAGGGTACCAATCTTGTCGGGGATTGGGAACCCTTCGCGAGAATGTCCAAAGTTTCAGCGGGATTTCCAAAATGTTGAAAGGAACTCGAAACATGACAACCTTGGTTTTGAGAATCTCTCCCGGAGTTTGAGAGATTCTCAACGTGAAAGAGTACCAATCTTGTCGGGGATTGGGAACCCTTCGCGAGAATGTCCAAAGTTTCAGCGGGATTTCCAAAATGTTGAAAGGAACTCGAAACATGTCAACCTTGGTTTTGAGAATCTCTCCCGGAGTTTGAGAGATTTGGACGTGAAAGGGTACCAATCTTGTCGGGGATTGGGAACCCTTCCCGAGAATGCCAAAAGTTTCAGCGGGATTTCCAAAATGTTGAAAGGAACTCGAAACATGTCAACCTTGGTTTTGAGAATCTCTCCCGGAGTTTGAGAGATTTGGACGTGAAAGGGTACCAATCTTGTCGGGGATTGGGAACCCTTCGCGAGAATGTCCAAAGTTTCAGCGGGATTTCCAAAATGTTGAAAGGAACTCGAAACATGTCAACCTTGGTTTTGAGAATCTCTCACGGAGTTTGAGAGATTTGGACGTGAAAGGGTACCAATCTTGTCGGGGATTGGGAACCCTTCCCGAGAATGTCCAAAGTTTCAGCGGGATTTCCAAAATGTTGAAAGGAACTCGAAACATGTCAACCTTGGTTTTGAGAATCTCTCCCGGAGTTTGAGAGATTTGGACGTGAAAGGGTACCAATCTTGTCGGGGATTGGGAACCCTTCGCGAGAATGTCCAAAGTTTCAGCGGGATTTCCAAAATGTTGAAAGGAACTCGAAACATGTCAACCTTGGTTTTGAGAATCTCTCCCGGAGTTTGAGAGATTTGGACGTGAAAGGGTACCAATCTTGTCGGGGATTGGGAACCATTCGAGAGAATGTCCAAAGTTTCAGCGGGATTTTCAAAATGTTGAAAGGAACTCGAAACATGTCAACCTTGGTTTTGAGAATCTCTCCCGGAGTTTGAGAGATTTGGACGTGAAAGGGTACCAATCTTGTCGGGGATTGGGAACCCTTCGCGAGAATGTCCAAAGTTTCAGCGGGATTTCCAAAATGTTGAAAGGAACTCGAACCATGTCAACCTTGGTTTTGAGAATCTCTCCCGGAGTTTGAGAGATTTGGATGTGAAAGGGTACCAATCTTGTCGGGGATTGGGAACCCTTCGCGAGAATGTCCAAAGTTTCAGCGGGATTTCCAAAATGTTGAAAGGAACTCGAACCATGTCAACCTTGGTTTTGAGAATCTCTCCCGGAGTTTGAGAGATTTGGATGTGAAAGGGTACCAATCTTGTCGGGGATTGGGAACCCTTCGCGAGAATGTCCAAAGTTTCAGCGGGATTTCCAAAATGTTGAAAGGAACTCGAAACATGTCAACCTTGGTTTTGAGAATCTCTCCCGGAGTTTGAGAGATTTGGACGTGAAAGGGTACCAATCTTGTCGGGGATTGGGAACCCTTCGCGAGAATGTCCAAAGTTTCAGCGGGATTTCCAAAATGTTGAAAGGAACTCGAACCATGTCAACCTTGGTTTTGAGAATCTCTCCCGGAGTTTGAGAGATTTGGATGTGAAAGGGTACCAATCTTGTCGGGGATTGGGAACCCTTCGCGAGAATGTCCAAAGTTTCAGCGGGATTTCCAAAATGTTGAAAGGAACTCGAAACATGTCAACCTTGGTTTTGAGAATCTCTCCCAGAGTTTGAGAGATTTGGACGTGAAAGGGTACCAATCTTGTCGGGGATTGGGAACCCTTCGCGAGAATGTCCAAAGTTTCAGCGGGATTTCCAAAATGTTGAAAGGAAGTCGAACCATGTCAACCTTGGTTTTGAGAATCTCTCACGGAGTTTGAGAGATTTGGACGTGAAAGGGTACCAATCTTGTCGGGGATTGGGAACCCTTCGCGAGAATGTCCAAAGTTTCAGCGGGATTTCCAAAATGTTGAAAGGAACTCGAAACATGTCAACCTTGGTTTTGAGAATCTCTCCCGGAGTTTGAGAGATTTGGACGTGAAAGGGTATCAGTCTTGGCGGAGATTGGGAACCCTTCGCGAGAATGTCCAAAGTTTCAGCGGGATTTCCAAAATGTTGAAAGGAACTCGAAACATGACAACCTTGGTTTTGAGAATCTCTCCCGGAGTTTGAGAGATTCTCAACGTGAAAGAGTACCAATCTTGTCGGGGATTGGGAACCCTTCGCGAGAATGTCCAAAGTTTCAGCGGGATTTCCAAAATGTTGAAAGGAACTCGAAACATGTCAACCTTGGTTTTGAGAATCTCTCCCGGAGTTTGAGAGATTTGGACGTGAAAGGGTACCAATCTTGTCGGGGATTGGGAACCCTTCCCGAGAATGCCAAAAGTTTCAGCGGGATTTCCAAAATGTTGAAAGGAACTCGAAACATGTCAACCTTGGTTTTAAGAATCTCTCCCGGAGTTTGAGAGATTTGGACGTGAAAGGGTACCAATCTTGTCGGGGATTGGGAACCCTTCGCGAGAATGTCCAAAGTTTCAGCGGGATTTCCAAAATGTTGAAAGGAACTCGAAACATGTCAACCTTGGTTTTGAGAATCTCTCCCGGAGTTTGAGAGATTTGGACGTGAAAGGGTACCAATCTTGTCGGGGATTGGGAACCATTCGAGAGAATGTCCAAAGTTTCAGCGGGATTTCCAAAATGTTGAAAGGAACTCGAAACATGTCAACCTTGGTTTTGAGAATCTCTCCCGGAGTTTGAGAGATTTGGACGTGAAAGGGTACCAATCTTGTCGGGGATTGGGAACCCTTCGCGAGAATGTCCAAAGTTTCAGCGGGATTTCCAAAATGTTGAAAGGAACTCGAACCATGTCAACCTTGGTTTTGAGAATCTCTCCCGGAGTTTGAGAGATTTGGATGTGAAAGGGTACCAATCTTGTCGGGGATTGGGAACCCTTCGCGAGAATGTCCAAAGTTTCAGCGGGATTTCCAAAATGTTGAAAGGAACTCGAAACATGTCAACCTTGGTTTTGAGAATCTCTCCCAGAGTTTGAGAGATTTGGACGTGAAAGGGTACCAATCTTGTCGGGGATTGGGAACCCTTCGCGAGAATGTCCAAAGTTTCAGCGGGATTTCCAAAATGTTGAAAGGAACTCGAACCATGTCAACCTTGGTTTTGAGAATCTCTCACGGAGTTTGAGAGATTTGGACGTGAAAGGGTACCAATCTTGTCGGGGATTGGGAACCCTTCGCGAGAATGTCCAAAGTTTCAGCGGGATTTCCAAAATGTTGAAAGGAACTCGAAACATGTCAACCTTGGTTTTGAGAATCTCTCCCGGAGTTTGAGAGATTTGGACGTGAAAGGGTATCAGTCTTGGCGGAGATTGGGAACCCTTCGCGAGAATGTCCAAAGTTTCAGCGGGATTTCCAAAATGTTGAAAGGAACTCGAAACATGACAACCTTGGTTTTGAGAATCTCTCCCGGAGTTTGAGAGATTCTCAACGTGAAAGAGTACCAATCTTGTCGGGGATTGGGAACCCTTCGCGAGAATGTCCAAAGTTTCAGCGGGATTTCCAAAATGTTGAAAGGAACTCGAAACATGTCAACCTTGGTTTTGAGAATCTCTCCCGGAGTTTGAGAGATTTGGACGTGAAAGGGTACCAATCTTGTCGGGGATTGGGAACCCTTCCCGAGAATGCCAAAAGTTTCAGCGGGATTTCCAAAATGTTGAAAGGAACTCGAAACATGTCAACCTTGGTTTTGAGAATCTCTCCCGGAGTTTGAGAGATTTGGACGTGAAAGGGTACCAATCTTGTCGGGGATTGGGAACCCTTCGCGAGAATGTCCAAAGTTTCAGCGGGATTTCCAAAATGTTGAAAGGAACTCGAAACATGTCAACCTTGGTTTTGAGAATCTCTCACGGAGTTTGAGAGATTTGGACGTGAAAGGGTACCAATCTTGTCGGGGATTGGGAACCCTTCGCGAGAATGTCCAAAGTTTCAGCGGGATTTCCAAAATGTTGAAAGGAACTCGAAACATGTCAACCTTGGTTTTGAGAATCTCTCACGGAGTTTGAGAGATTTGGACGTGAAAGGGTACCAATCTTGTCGGGGATTGGGAACCCTTCGCGAGAATGTCCAAAGTTTCAGCGGGATTTCCAAAATGTTGAAAGGAACTCGAAACATGTCAACCTTGGTTTTGAGAATCTCTCCCGGAGTTTGAGAGATTTGGACGTGAAAGGGTATCAGTCTTGGCGGAGATTGGGAACCCTTCGCGAGAATGTCCAAAGTTTCAGCGGGATTTCCAAAATGTTGAAAGGAACTCGAAACATGACAACCTTGGTTTTGAGAATCTCTCCCGGAGTTTGAGAGATTCTCAACGTGAAAGAGTACCAATCTTGTCGGGGATTGGGAACCCTTCGCGAGAATGTCCAAAGTTTCAGCGGGATTTCCAAAATGTTGAAAGGAACTCGAAACATGTCAACCTTGGTTTTGAGAATCTCTCCCGGAGTTTGAGAGATTTGGACGTGAAAGGGTACCAATCTTGTCGGGGATTGGGAACCCTTCCCGAGAATGTCCAAAGTTTCAGCGGGATTTCCAAAATGTTGAAAGGAACTCGAAACATGTCAACCTTGGTTTTGAGAATCTCTCCCGGAGTTTGAGAGATTTGGACGTGAAAGGGTACCAATCTTGTCGGGGATTGGGAACCCTTAAAGAGAATGTCCAAAGTTTCAGCGGGATTTCCAAAATGTTGAAAGGAACTCGAAACATGTCAACCTTGGTTTTGAGAATCTCTCCCGGAGTTTGAGAGATTTGGACGTGAAAGGGTACCAATCTTGTCGGGGATTGGGAACCATTCGAGAGAATGTCCAAAGTTTCAGCGGGATTTCCAAAATGTTGAAAGGAACTCGAAACATGTCAACCTTGGTTTTGAGAATCTCTCCCGGAGTTTGAGAGATTTGGACGTGAAAGGGTACCAATCTTGTCGGGGATTGGGAACCCTTCGCGAGAATGTCCAAAGTTTCAGCGGGATTTCCAAAATGTTGAAAGGAACTCGAACCATGTCAACCTTGGTTTTGAGAATCTCTCCCGGAGTTTGAGAGATTTGGATGTGAAAGGGTACCAATCTTGTCGGGGATTGGGAACCCTTCGCGAGAATGTCCAAAGTTTCAGCGGGATTTCCAAAATGTTGAAAGGAACTCGAAACATGTCAACCTTGGTTTTGAGAATCTCTCCCAGAGTTTGAGAGATTTGGACGTGAAAGGGTACCAATCTTGTCGGGGATTGGGAACCCTTCGCGAGAATGTCCAAAGTTTCAGCGGGATTTCCAAAATGTTGAAAGGAAGTCGAACCATGTCAACCTTGGTTTTGAGAATCTCTCACGGAGTTTGAGAGATTTGGACGTGAAAGGGTACCAATCTTGTCGGGGATTGGGAACCCTTCGCGAGAATGTCCAAAGTTTCAGCGGGATTTCCAAAATGTTGAAAGGAACTCGAAACATGTCAACCTTGGTTTTGAGAATCTCTCCCGGAGTTTGAGAGATTTGGACGTGAAAGGGTATCAGTCTTGGCGGAGATTGGGAACCCTTCGCGAGAATGTCCAAAGTTTCAGCGGGATTTCCAAAATGTTGAAAGGAACTCGAAACATGACAACCTTGGTTTTGAGAATCTCTCCCGGAGTTTGAGAGATTCTCAACGTGAAAGAGTACCAATCTTGTCGGGGATTGGGAACCCTTCGCGAGAATGTCCAAAGTTTCAGCGGGATTTCCAAAATGTTGAAAGGAACTCGAAACATGTCAACCTTGGTTTTGAGAATCTCTCCCGGAGTTTGAGAGATTTGGACGTGAAAGGGTACCAATCTTGTCGGGGATTGGGAACCCTTCCCGAGAATGCCAAAAGTTTCAGCGGGATTTCCAAAATGTTGAAAGGAACTCGAAACATGTCAACCTTGGTTTTGAGAATCTCTCCCGGAGTTTGAGAGATTTGGACGTGAAAGGGTACCAATCTTGTCGGGGATTGGGAACCCTTCGCGAGAATGTCCAAAGTTTCAGCGGGATTTCCAAAATGTTGAAAGGAACTCGAAACATGTCAACCTTGGTTTTGAGAATCTCTCCCGGAGTTTGAGAGATTTGGACGTGAAAGGGTACCAATCTTGTCGGGGATTGGGAACCATTCGAGAGAATGTCCAAAGTTTCAGCGGGATTTCCAAAATGTTGAAAGGAACTCGAAACATGTCAACCTTGGTTTTGAGAATCTCTCCCGGAGTTTGAGAGATTTGGACGTGAAAGGGTACCAATCTTGTCGGGGATTGGGAACCCTTCGCGAGAATGTCCAAAGTTTCAGCGGGATTTCCAAAATGTTGAAAGGAACTCGAACCATGTCAACCTTGGTTTTGAGAATCTCTCCCGGAGTTTGAGAGATTTGGATGTGAAAGGGTACCAATCTTGTCGGGGATTGGGAACCCTTCGCGAGAAGGTCCAAAGTTTCAGCGGGATTTCCAAAATGTTGAAAGGAACTCGAAACATGTCAACCTTGGTTTTGAGAATCTCTCCCAGAGTTTGAGAGATTTGGACGTGAAAGGGTACCAATCTTGTCGGGGATTGGGAACCCTTCGCGAGAATGTCCAAAGTTTCAGCGGGATTTCCAAAATGTTGAAAGGAACTCGAAACATGTCAACCTTGGTTTTGAGAATCTCTCCCGGAGTTTGAGAGATTTGGACGTGAAAGGGTACCAGTCTTGTCGGGGATTGGGAACCCTTCGCGAGAATGTCCAAAGTTTCAGCGGGATTTCCAAAATGTTGAAAGGAATTCGAAACATGTCAACCTTGGTTTTGAGAATCTCTCCCGGAGTTTGAGAGATTTGGACGTGAAAGGGTACCAGTCTTGCCCAGGATTGGGAACCCTTCGCGAGAATGTCTAAAGTTTCAGCGGGATTTCCAAAATGTTGAAAGGAACTCGAAACATGTCAACCTTGGTTTTGAGAATCTCTCCTGGAGTTTGAGAGATTTGGACGTGAAAGGGTACCAATCTTGTCGGGGATTGGGAACCCTTCGCGAGAATGTCCAAAGTTTCAGCGGGATTTCCAAAATGTTGAAAGGAACTCGAACCATGTCAACCTTGGTTTTGAGAATCTCTCCCGGAGTTTGAGAGTGGCGGACATGAAAGGGTACCAATCTTGTCGGGGATTGGGAACCCTTCTCGAGAATGTCCAAAGTTTCCGCGGGATTTCCAAAATGTTGAAAGGAACTCGAAACATGTCAACCTCGATTTTGAGAATCTCTCCCGGAGTTTGAGAGATTTGGACGTGAAAGGGTACCAGTCTTGTCGGGGATTGGGAACCCTTCACGAGAATGTCCAAAGTTTCAGCGGGATTTCCAAAGTGTTGAAAGGAACTCGAAACATGTCAACCTTGGTTTTGAGAATCTCTCCCGGAGTTTGAGAGATTTGGACGTGAAAGGGTACCAATCTTGTCGGGGATTGGGAACCCTTCGTGAGAATGTCCAAAGTTTCAGCGGGATTTCCAAAATGTTGAAAGGAACTCGAAACATGTCAGCCTTGGTTTTGAGAATCTCTCCCGGAGTTTGAGACATTTGGACGTGGAAGGGTACCAATCTTGTCGGGGATTGGGAACCCTTCGCGAGAATGTCCAAAGTTTCAGCGGGATTTCCAAAATGTTGAAAGGAACTCGAAACATGTCAACCTTGGTTTTGAGAATCTCTCCCGGAGTTTGAGAGATCTGGACGTGAAAGGGTACCAATCTTGTCGGGGATTGGGAACCCTTCGCGAGAATGTCCAAAGTTTCAGCGGGATTTCCAAAATGTTGAAAGGAACTCGAAACACGTCAACCTTGGTTTTGAGAATCTCTCCTGGAGTTTGAGAGATTTGGACATGAAAGGGTACCAATCTTGTCGGGGATTGGGAACCCTTCGCGAGAATGTCCCAAGTTTCAGCGGGATTTCCAAAATGTTGAAAGGAACTCGAAACATGTCAGCCTTGGTTTTGAGAATCTCTCCCGGAGTTTGAGAGATTTGGACGTGAAAGGGTACCAATCTTGTCGGGGATTGGGAACCCTTCGCGAGAATGTCCAAAGTTTCAGCGGGATTTCCAAAATGTTGAAAGGAACTCGAAACATGTCAACCTTGGTTTTGAGAATCTCTCCCGGAGTTTGAGAGATTTGGACGTGAAAGGGTACCAATCTTGTCGGGGATTGGGAACCCTTCGCGAGAATGTCCAAAGTTTCAGCGGGATTTCCAAAATGTTGAAAGGAACTCGAAACATGTCAACCTTGGTTTTGAGAATCTCTCCCGGAGTTTGAGAGATGCGAACATGAAAGGATACCAATCTTGTCAAGGATTCGGAACCCTTCGCGAGAATGTCCAAAGTTTCAGCGGGATTTCCAAAATGTTGAAAGGAACTCGAAACATGTCAACCTTGGTTTTGAGAATCTCTCCCGGAGTTTGAGAGATTTGGACGTGAAAGGGTACCAATCTTGTCGGGGATTGGGAACCCTTCCCGAGAATGCCAAAAGTTTCAGCGGGATTTCCAAAATGTTGAAAGGAACTCGAAACATGTCAACCTTGGTTTTGAGAATCTCTCCCGGAGTTTGAGAGATCTGGACGTGAGGGGGTACCAATCTTGTCGGGGATTGGGAACCCTTCGCGAGAATGTCCAAAGTTTCAGCGGGATTTCCAAAATGTTGAAAGGAACTCGAAACACGTCAACCTTGGTTTTGAGAATCTCTCCTGGAGTTTGAGAGATTTGGACATGAAAGGGTACCAATCTTGTCGGGGATTGGGAACCCTTTGCGACAATGTCCAAAGTTTCAGCGGGATTTCCAAAATGTTGAAAGGAACTCGAAACATGTCAACCTTGGTTTTGAGAATCTCTCCCGGAGTTTGAGAGATTTGGACGTGAAAGGGTACCAATCTTGTCGGGGATTGGGAACCCTCCGCCAGAATGTCCAAAGTTTCAGCGGGATTTCCAAAATGTTGAAAGGAACTCGAAACATGTCAGCCTTGGTTTTGAGAATCTCTCCCGGAGTTTGAGAGATTTGGACGTGAAAGGGTACCAATCTTGTCGGGGATTGGGAACCCTTCGCGAGAATGTCCAAAGTTTCAGCGGGATTTCCAAAATGTTGAAAGGAACTCGAACCATGTCAACCTTGGTTTTGAGAATCTCTCGCGGAGTTTGAGAGATTTGGACGTGAAAGGGTACCAATCTTGTCGGGGATTGGGAATCCTTCGCGAGAATGTCCAAAGTTTCAGCGGGATTTCCAAAATGTTGAAAGGAACTCGAAACATGTCAACCTTGGTTTTGAGAATCTCTCCTGGAGTTTGAGAGATTTGGACATGAAAGGGTACCAATCTTGTCGGGGATCGGGAACCCTTCGCGAGAATGTCCAAAGTTTCAGCGGGATTTCCAAAATGTTGAAAGGAACTCGAAACATGTCAACCTTGGTTTTGAGAATCTCTCCCGGAGTTTGAGAGATGCGAACATGAAAGGATACCAATCTTGTCAAGGATTCGGAACCCTTCGCGAGAATGTCCAAAGTTTCAGCGGGATTTCCAAAATGTTGAAAGGAACTCGAAACATGTCAGCCTTGGTTTTGAGAATCTCTCCCGGAGTTTGAGAGATTTGGACGTGAAAGGGTACCAATCTTGTCGGGGATTGGGAACCCTTCACCAGAATGTCCAAAGTTTCAGCGGGATTTCCAAAATGTTGAAAGGAACTCGAAACATGTCAACCTTGGTTTTGAGAATCTCTCACGGAGTTTGAGAGATTTGGACGTGAAAGGGTACCAATCTTGTCGGGGATTGGGAACCCTTCGCGAGAATGTCCAAAGTTTCAGCGGGATTTCCAAAATGTTGAAAGGAACTCGAAACATGTCAACCTTGGTTTTGAGAATCTCTCCCGGAGTTTGAGAGATTTGGACGTGAAAGGGTATCAGTCTTGTCGGAGATTGGGAACCCTTCGCGAGAATGTCCAAAGTTTCAGCGGGATTTCCAAAATGTTGAAAGGAACTCGAAACATGACAACCTTGGTTTTGAGAATCTCTCCCGGAGTTTGAGAGATTCTCAACGTGAAAGAGTACCAATCTTGTCGGGGATTGGGAATCCTTCGCGAGAATGTCCAAAGTTTCAGCGGGATTTCCAAAATGTTGAAAGGAACTCGAAACATGTCAACCTTGGTTTTGAGAATCTCTCCCGGAGTTTGAGAGATTTGGACGTGAAAGGGTACCAATCTTGTCGGGGATTGGGAACCCTTCCCGAGAATGCCAAAAGTTTCAGCGGGATTTCCAAAATGTTGAAAGGAACTCGAAACATGTCAACCTTGGTTTTGAGAATCTCTCCCGGAGTTTGAGAGATTTGGACGTGAAAGGGTACCAATCTTGTCGGGGATTGGGAACCCTTCGCGAGAATGTCCAAAGTTTCAGCGGGATTTCCAAAATGTTGAAAGGAACTCGAAACATGTCAACCTTGGTTTTGAGAATCTCTCCCGGAGTTTGAGAGATTTGGACGTGAAAGGGTACCAATCTTGTCGGGGATTGGGAACCATTCGAGAGAATGTCCAAAGTTTCAGCGGGATTTCCAAAATGTTGAAAGGAACTCGAAACATGTCAACCTTGGTTTTGAGAATCTCTCCCGGAGTTTGAGAGATTTGGACGTGAAAGGGTACCAATCTTGTCGGGGATTGGGAACCCTTCGCGAGAATGTCCAAAGTTTCAGCGGGATTTCCAAAATGTTGAAAGGAACTCGAAACATGTCAACCTTGGTTTTGAGAATCTCTCCCAGAGTTTGAGAGATTTGGACGTGAAAGGGTACCAATCTTGTCGGGGATTGGGAACCCTTCGCGAGAATGTCCAAAGTTTCAGCGGGATTTCCAAAATGTTGAAAGGAACTCGAAACATGTCAACCTTGGTTTTGAGAATCTCTCCCGGAGTTTGAGAGATTTGGACGTGAAAGGGTACCAGTCTTGTCGGGGATTGGGAACCCTTCGCGAGAATGTCCAAAGTTTCAGCGGGATTTCCAAAATGTTGAAAGGAACTCGAAACATGTCAACCTTGGTTTTGAGAATCTCTCCCGGAGTTTGAGAGATTTGGACGTGAAAGGGTACCAATCTTGTCGGGCATCGGGAACCCTTCGCGAGAATGTCCAAAGTTTCAGCGGGATTTCCAAAATGTTGAAAGGAACTCGAACCATGTCAACCTTGGTTTTGAGAATCTCTCCCGGAGTTTGAGAGATTTGGACGTGAAAGGGTACCAATCTTGTCGGGGATTGGGAACCCTTCGCGAGAATGTCCAAAGTTTCAGCGGGATTTCTAAAATGTTGAAAGGAACTCGAAACATGTCAACCTTGGTTTTGAGAATCTCTCCCGGAGTTTGAGAGATTTGGACGTGAAAGGGTACCAATCTTGTCGGGGATTGGGAACCCTTCGCGAGAATGTCCAAAGTTTCAGCGGGATTTCCAAAATGTTGAAAGGAACTCGAAACATGTCAACCTTGGTTTTGAGAATCTCTCCCGGAGTTTGAGAGATTTGGACGTGAAAGGGTACCAATCTTGTCGGGGATTGGGAACCCTTCGCCAGAATGTCCAAAGTTTCAGGGGGATTTCCAAAATGTTGAAAGGAACTCGAAACATGTCAACCTTGGTTTTGAGAATCTCTCCCGGAGTTTGAGAGATTTGGACGTGAAAGGGTACCAATCTTGTTGGGGATTGGGAACCCTTCGCGAGAATGTCCAAAGTTTCAGCGGGATTTCCAAAATGTTGAAAGGAACTCGAAACATGTCAACCTTGGTTTTGAGAATCTCTCCCGGAGTTTGAGAGATTTGGACGTGAAAGGGTACCAATCTTGTCGGGGATTGGGAACCCTTCGCGAGAATGTCCAAAGTTTCAGCGGGATTTCCAAAATGTTGAAAGGAACTCGAAACATGTCAACCTTGGTTTTGAGAATCTCTCCCAGAGTTTGAGAGATTTGGACGTGAAAGGGTACCAATCTTGTCGGGGATTGGGAACCCTTCGCGAGAATGTCCAAAGTTTCAGCGGGATTTCCAAAATGTTGAAAGGAACTCGAAACATGTCAACCTTGGTTTTGAGAATCTCTCCCGGAGTTTGAGAGATTTGGACGTGAAAGGGTACCAGTCTTGTCGGGGATTGGGAACCCTTCACGAGAATGTCCAAAGTTTCAGCGGGATTTCCAAAATGTTGAAAGGAACTCGAAACATGTCAACCTTGGTTTTGAGAATCTCTCCCGGAGTTTGAGAGATTTGGACGTGAAAGGGTACCAATCTTGTCGGGCATCGGGAACCCTTCGCGAGAATGTCCAAAGTTTCAGCGGGATTTCCAAAATGTTGAAAGGAACTCGAACCATGTCAACCTTGGTTTTGAGAATCTCTCCCGGAGTTTGAGAGATTTGGACGTGAAAGGGTACCAATCTTGTCGGGGATTGGGAACCCTTCGCGAGAATGTCCAAAGTTTCAGCGGGATTTCTAAAATGTTGAAAGGAACTCGAAACATGTCAACCTTGGTTTTGAGAATCTCTCCCGGAGTTTGAGAGATTTGGACGTGAAAGGGTACCAATCTTGTCGGGGATTGGGAACCCTTCGCGAGAATGTCCAAAGTTTCAGCGGGATTTCCAAAATGTTGAAAGGAACTCGAAACATGTCAACCTTGGTTTTGAGAATCTCTCCCGGAGTTTGAGAGATTTGGACGTGAAAGGGTACCAATCTTGTCGGGGATTGGGAACCCTTCGCCAGAATGTCCAAAGTTTCAGGGGGATTTCCAAAATGTTGAAAGGAACTCGAAACATGTCAACCTTGGTTTTGAGAATCTCTCCCGGAGTTTGAGAGATTTGGACGTGAAAGGGTACCAATCTTGTTGGGGATTGGGAACCCTTCGCGAGAATGTCCAAAGTTTCAGCGGGATTTCCAAAATGTTGAAAGGAACTCGAAACATGTCAACCTTGGTTTTGAGAATCTCTCCCGGAGTTTGAGAGATTTGGACGTGAAAGGGTACCAATCTTGTCGGGGATTGGGAACCCTCCGCCAGAATGTCCAAAGTTTCAGCGGGATTTCCAAAATGTTGAAAGGAACTCGAAACATGTCAACCTTGGTTTTGAGAATCTCTCCCGGAGTTTGAGAGATTTGGACGTGAAAGGGTACCAATCTTGTCGGGGATTGGGAACCCTTCGCGAGAATGTCCAAAGTTTCAGCGGGATTTCCAAAATGTTGAAAGGAACTCGAACCATGTCAACCTTGGTTTTGAGAATCTCTCCCGGAGTTTGAGAGATTTGGATGTGAAAGGGTACCAATCTTGTTGGGGATTGGGAACCCTTCGCGAGAATGTCCAAAGTTTCAGCGGGATTTCCAAAATGTTGAAAGGAACTCGAAACATGTCAACCTTGGTTTTGAGAATCTCTCCCGGAGTTTGAGAGATGCGGACGTGAAAGGGTACCAATCTTGTCGGGGATTGGGAACCCTTCGCGAGAATGTCCAAAGTTTCAGCGGGATTTCCAAAATGTTGAAAGGAACTCGAAACATGTCAACCTTGGTTTTGAGAATCTCTCCCGGAGTTTGAGAGATTTGGACGTGAAAGGGTACCAATCTTGTCGGGGATTGGGAACCCTTCGCGAGAATGTCCAAAGTTTCAGCGGGATTTCCAAAATGTTGAAAGGAACTCGAAACATGTCAACCTTGGTTTTGAGAATCTCTCCCGGAGTTTGAGAGATCTGGACGTGAAAGGGTACCAATCTTGTCGGGGATTGGGAACCCTTCGCCAGAATGTCCAAAGTTTCAGCGGGATTTCCAAAATGTTGAAAGGAACTCGAAACATGTCAACCTTGGTTTTGAGAATCTCTCCCGGAGTTTGAGAGATTTGGACGTGAAAGGGTACCAATCTTGTTGGGGATTGGGAACCCTTCGCGAGAATGTCCAAAGTTTCAGCGGGATTTCCAAAATGTTGAAAGGAACTCGAAACATGTCAACCTTGGTTTTGAGAATCTCTCCCGGAGTTTGAGAGATTTGGACGTGAAAGGGTACCAATCTTGTCGGGGATTGGGAACCCTCCGCCAGAATGTCCAAAGTTTCAGCGGGATTTCCAAAATGTTGAAAGGAACTCGAAACATGTCAACCTTGGTTTTGAGAATCTCTCCCGGAGTTTGAGAGATTTGGACGTGAAAGGGTACCAATCTTGTCGGGGATTGGGAACCCTTCGCGAGAATGTCCAAAGTTTCAGCGGGATTTCCAAAATGTTGAAAGGAACTCGAACCATGTCAACCTTGGTTTTGAGAATCTCTCCCGGAGTTTGAGAGATGCGGACGTGAAAGGGTACCAATCTTGTCGGGGATTGGGAACCCTTCGCGAGAATGTCCAAAGTTTCAGCGGGATTTCCAAAATGTTGAAAGGAACTCGAAACATGTCAACCTTGGTTTTGAGAATCTCTCCGGAGTTTGAGAGATTTGGACGTGAAAGGGTACCAATCTTGTCGGGGATTGGGAACCCTTCGCGAGAATGTCCAAAGTTTCAGCGGGATTTCCAAAATGTTGAAAGGAACTCGAAACATGTCAACCTTGGTTTTGAGAATCTCTCCGGAGTTTGAGAGATTTGGACGTGAAAGGGTACCAATCTTGTCGGGGATTGGGAACCCTTCGCGAGAATGTCCAAAGTTTCAGCGGGATTTCCAAAATGTTGAAAGGAACTCGAAACATGTCAACCTTGGTTTTGAGAATCTCTCCCGGAGTTTGAGAGATTTGGACGTGAAAGGGTACCAGTCTTGCCGGGGATTGGGAACCCTTCGCGAGAATGTCCAAAGTTTCAGGGGGATTTCCAAAATGTTGAAAGGAACTCGAAACATGTCAACCTTGGTTTTGAGAATCTCTCCCGGAGTTTGAGAGATTTGGACGTGAAAGGGCACCAGTCTTGCCGGGGATTGGGAACCCTTCGCGAGAATGTCCAAAGTTTCAGCGGGATTTCCAAAATGTTGAAAGGAACTCGAAACATGTCAACCTTGGTTTTGAGAATCTCTCCCGGAGTTTGAGAGATTTGGACGTGAAAGGGAACCAGTCTTGTCGGGGATTGGGAACCATTCGAGAGAATGTCCAAAGTTTCAGCGGGATTTCCAAAATGTTGAAAGGAACTCGAACCATGTCAACCTTGGTTTTGAGAATCTCTCCCGGAGTTTGAGAGATTTGGACGTGAAAGGGTACCAATCTTGTCGGGGATTGGGAACCCTTCGCCAGAATGTCCAAAATTTCAGCGGGATTTCCAAAATGTTGAAAGGAACTCGAAACATGTCAACCTTGGTTTTGAGAATCTCTCCCAGAGTTTAAGAGATTTGGACGTGAAAGTGTACTAATCTTGTCGGGGATTGGGAACCCTTCGCCAGAATGTCCAAAGTTTCAGCGGGATTTCCAAAATGTTGAAAGGAACTGGAAACATGTCAACCTTGGTTTTGAGAATCTCTCCCGGAGTTTGAGAGATTTGGACGTGAAAGGGTACCAGTCTTGTCGGGGATTGGGAACCCTTCGCGAGAATGTCCAAAGTTTCAGCGGGATTTCCAAAATGTTGAAAGGAACTCGAAACATGTGAACCTTGGTTTTGAGAATCTCTGCCGGAGTTTGAGAGATTTGGACGTGAAAGGGTACCAATCTTGTCGGGGATTGGGAACCCTTCGCGAGAATGTCCAAAGTTTCAGCGGGATTTCCAAAATGTTGAAAGGAAGTCGAAACATGTCAAGCTTGGTTTTGAGAATCTCTCCCGGAGTTTGAGAGATTTGGACGTTAAAGGGTAACAATCTTGTCGGGGATTGGGAACCCTTTGCGACAATGTCCAAAGTTTCAGCGGGATTTCCAAAATGTTGAAAGGAACTCGAAACATGTCAACCTTGGTTTTGAGAATCTCTCCCGGATTTTGAGAGATTTGGACGTGAAAGGGTACCAATCTTGTCGGGGATTGGGAACCCTTCGCGAGAATGTCCAAAGTTTCAGCGGGATTTCCAAAATGTTGAAAGGAACTCGAAACATGTCAACCTTGGTTTTGAGAATCTCTCCCGGAGTTTGAGAGATTTGGACGTGAAAGGGTACCAGTCTTGTCGGGGATTGGGAACCCTTCGCGAGAATGTCCAAAGTTTCAGCGGGATTTCCAAAATGTTGAAAGGAACTCGAAACATGTCAACCTTGGTTTTGAGAATCTCTCCCGGAGTTTGAGAGATTTGGACGTGAAAGGGTACCAATCTTGTCGGGCATCGGGAACCCTTCGCGAGAATGTCCAAAGTTTCAGCGGGATTTCCAAAATGTTGAAAGGAACTCGAACCATGTCAACCTTGGTTTTGAGAATCTCTCCCGGAGTCTGAGAGATTTGGACGTGAAAGGGTACCAATCTTGTCGGGGATTGGGAACCCTTCGCGAGAATGTCCAGAGTTTCAGCGGGATTTCTAAAATGTTGAAAGGAACTCGAAACATGTCAACCTTGGTTTTGAGAATCTCTCCCGGAGTTTGAGAGATTTGGACGTGAAAGGGTACCAATCTTGTCGGGGATTGGGAACCCTTCGCGAGAATGTCCAAAGTTTCAGCGGGATTTCCAAAATGTTGAAAGGAACTCGAAACATGTCAACCTTGGTTTTGAGAATCTCTCCCGGAGTTTGAGAGATTTGGACGTGAAAGGGTACCAATCTTGTCGGGGATTGGGAACCCTTCGCCAGAATGTCCAAAGTTTCAGGGGGATTTCCAAAATGTTGAAAGGAACTCGAAACATGTCAACCTTGGTTTTGAGAATCTCTCCCGGAGTTTGAGAGATTTGGACGTGAAAGGGTACCAATCTTGTTGGGGATTGGGAACCCTTCGCGAGAATGTCCAAAGTTTCAGCGGGATTTCCAAAATGTTGAAAGGAACTCGAAACATGTCAACCTTGGTTTTGAGAATCTCTCCCAGAGTTTGAGAGATTTGGACGTGAAAGGGTACCAATCTTGTCGGGGATTGGGAACCCTTCGCGAGAATGTCCAAAGTTTCAGCGGGATTTCCAAAATGTTGAAAGGAACTCGAAACATGTCAACCTTGGTTTTGAGAATCTCTCCCAGAGTTTGAGAGATTTGGACGTGAAAGGGTACCAATCTTGTCGGGGATTGGGAACCCTTCGCGAGAATGTCCAAAGTTTCAGCGGGATTTCCAAAATGTTGAAAGGAACTCGAAACATGTCAACCTTGGTTTTGAGAATCTCTCCCGGAGTTTGAGAGATTTGGACGTGAAAGGGTACCAGTCTTGTCGGGGATTGGGAACCCTTCGCGAGAATGTCCAAAGTTTCAGCGGGATTTCCAAAATGTTGAAAGGAACTCGAAACATGTCAACCTTGGTTTTGAGAATCTCTCCCGGAGTTTGAGAGATTTGGACGTGAAAGGGTACCAATCTTGTCGGGCATCGGGAACCCTTCGCGAGAATGTCCAAAGTTTCAGCGGGATTTCCAAAATGTTGAAAGGAACTCGAACCATGTCAACCTTGGTTTTGAGAATCTCTCCCGGAGTTTGAGAGATTTGGACGTGAAAGGGTACCAATCTTGTCGGGGATTGGGAACCCTTCGCGAGAATGTCCAAAGTTTCAGCGGGATTTCTAAAATGTTGAAAGGAACTCGAAACATGTCAACCTTGGTTTTGAGAATCTCTCCCGGAGTTTGAGAGATTTGGACGTGAAAGGGTACCAATCTTGTCGGGGATTGGGAACCCTTCGCGAGAATGTCCAAAGTTTCAGCGGGATTTCCAAAATGTTGAAAGGAACTCGAAACATGTCAACCTTGGTTTTGAGAATCTCTCCCGGAGTTTGAGAGATTTGGACGTGAAAGGGTACCAATCTTGTCGGGGATTGGGAACCCTTCGCCAGAATGTCCAAAGTTTCAGGGGGATTTCCAAAATGTTGAAAGGAACTCGAAACATGTCAACCTTGGTTTTGAGAATCTCTCCCGGAGTTTGAGAGATTTGGACGTGAAAGGGTACCAATCTTGTTGGGGATTGGGAACCCTTCGCGAGAATGTCCAAAGTTTCAGCGGGATTTCCAAAATGTTGAAAGGAACTCGAAACATGTCAACCTTGGTTTTGAGAATCTCTCCCGGAGTTTGAGAGATTTGGACGTGAAAGGGTACCAATCTTGTCGGGGATTGGGAACCCTCCGCCAGAATGTCCAAAGTTTCAGCGGGATTTCCAAAATGTTGAAAGGAACTCGAAACATGTCAACCTTGGTTTTGAGAATCTCTCCCGGAGTTTGAGAGATTTGGACGTGAAAGGGTACCAATCTTGTCGGGGATTGGGAACCCTTCGCGAGAATGTCCAAAGTTTCAGCGGGATTTCCAAAATGTTGAAAGGAACTCGAACCATGTCAACCTTGGTTTTGAGAATCTCTCCCGGAGTTTGAGAGATTTGGATGTGAAAGGGTACCAATCTTGTTGGGGATTGGGAACCCTTCGCGAGAATGTCCAAAGTTTCAGCGGGATTTCCAAAATGTTGAAAGGAACTCGAAACATGTCAACCTTGGTTTTGAGAATCTCTCCCGGAGTTTGAGAGATGCGGACGTGAAAGGGTACCAATCTTGTCGGGGATTGGGAACCCTTCGCGAGAATGTCCAAAGTTTCAGCGGGATTTCCAAAATGTTGAAAGGAACTCGAAACATGTCAACCTTGGTTTTGAGAATCTCTCCCGGAGTTTGAGAGATTTGGACGTGAAAGGGTACCAATCTTGTCGGGGATTGGGAACCCTTCGCGAGAATGTCCAAAGTTTCAGCGGGATTTCCAAAATGTTGAAAGGAACTCGAAACATGTCAACCTTGGTTTTGAGAATCTCTCCCGGAGTTTGAGAGATCTGGACGTGAAAGGGTACCAATCTTGTCGGGGATTGGGAACCCTTCGCCAGAATGTCCAAAGTTTCAGCGGGATTTCCAAAATGTTGAAAGGAACTCGAAACATGTCAACCTTGGTTTTGAGAATCTCTCCCGGAGTTTGAGAGATTTGGACGTGAAAGGGTACCAATCTTGTTGGGGATTGGGAACCCTTCGCGAGAATGTCCAAAGTTTCAGCGGGATTTCCAAAATGTTGAAAGGAACTCGAAACATGTCAACCTTGGTTTTGAGAATCTCTCCCGGAGTTTGAGAGATTTGGACGTGAAAGGGTACCAATCTTGTCGGGGATTGGGAACCCTCCGCCAGAATGTCCAAAGTTTCAGCGGGATTTCCAAAATGTTGAAAGGAACTCGAAACATGTCAACCTTGGTTTTGAGAATCTCTCCCGGAGTTTGAGAGATTTGGACGTGAAAGGGTACCAATCTTGTTGGGGATTGGGAACCCTTCGCGAGAATGTCCAAAGTTTCAGCGGGATTTCCAAAATGTTGAAAGGAACTCGAACCATGTCAACCTTGGTTTTGAGAATCTCTCCCGGAGTTTGAGAGATGCGGACGTGAAAGGGTACCAATCTTGTCGGGGATTGGGAACCCTTCGCGAGAATGTCCAAAGTTTCAGCGGGATTTCCAAAATGTTGAAAGGAACTCGAAACATGTCAACCTTGGTTTTGAGAATCTCTCCGGAGTTTGAGAGATTTGGACGTGAAAGGGTACCAATCTTGTCGGGGATTGGGAACCCCTTCGCGAGAATGTCCAAAGTTTCAGCGGGATTTCCAAAATGTTGAAAGGAACTCGAAACATGTCAACCTTGGTTTTGAGAATCTCTCCGGAGTTTGAGAGATTTGGACGTGAAAGGGTACCAATCTTGTCGGGGATTGGGAACCCTTCGCGAGAATGTCCAAAGTTTCAGCGGGATTTCCAAAATGTTGAAAGGAACTCGAAACATGTCAACCTTGGTTTTGAGAATCTCTCCCGGAGTTTGAGAGATTTGGACGTGAAAGGGTACCAGTCTTGCCGGGGATTGGGAACCCTTCGCGAGAATGTCCAAAGTTTCAGGGGGATTTCCAAAATGTTGAAAGGAACTCGAAACATGTCAACCTTGGTTTTGAGAATCTCTGCCGGAGTTTGAGAGATTTGGACGTGAAAGGGTACCAGTCTTGTCGGGGATTGGGAACCCTTTGCGAGAATGTCCAAAGTTTCAGCGGGATTTCCAAAATGTTGAAAGGAACTCGAAACATGTCAACCTTGGTTTTGAGAATCTCTCCCGGAGTTTGAGAGATTTGCACGTGAAAGGGTACCAATCTTGTCGGGGATTGGGAACCCTTCGCGAGAATGTCCAAAGTTTCATCGGGATTTCCAAAATGTTGAAAGGAACTCGAAACATGTCAACCTTGGTTTTGAGAATCTCTCCCGGAGTTTGAGAGATCTGGACGTGAAAGGGTACCAATCTTGTCGGGGATTGGGAACCCTTCGCGAGAATGTCCAAAGTTTCAGCGGGATTTCCAAAATGTTGAAAGGATCTCGAAACATGTCAACCTTGGTTTTGAGAATCTCTCCCGGAGTTTGAGAGATTTGGACGTGAAAGGGTACCAGTCTTGTCGGGGATTGGGAACGGTTCGCCAGAATGTCCAAAGTTTCAGCGGGATTTCCAAAATTTTGAAAGGAACTCGAAACATGTCAACCGTGGTTTTGAGAATCTCTCCTGGAGTTTGAAAGATTTGGACGTGAAAGGGTATAAGTCTTGTTGGGGATTGGGAACCCTTCGCGAGAATGTCCAAAGTTTCAGCGGGATTTCCAAAATGTTGAAAGGAACTTGAAACATGTCAACCTCGGTTTTGAGAATCTCTCCCGGAGTTTGAGAGATTTGGACGTGAAAGGGTACCAGTCTTGTCGGGGATTGGGAACCCTTCGCGAGAATGTCCAAAGTTTCAGCGGGATTTCCAAAATGTTGAAAGGAACTCGAAACATGTCAACCTTGGTTTTGAGAATCTCTCCCGGAGTTTGAGAGATTTGGACGTGAAAGGGTACCAATCTTGTCGGGGATTGGGAACCCTTCGCGAGAATGTCCAAAGTTTCATCGGGATTTCCAAAATGTTGAAAGGAACTCGAAACATGTCAACCTTGGTTTTGAGAATCTCTCCCGGAGTTTGAGAGATCTGGACGTGAAAGGGTATCAATCTTGTCGGGGATTGGGAACCCTTCGCGAGAATGTCCAAAGTTTCAGCGGGATTTCCAAAATGTTGAAAGGAACTCAAAACACGTCAACCTTGGTTTTGAGAATCTCTCCCGGAGTTTGAGAGATTTGGACGTGAAAGGGTACCAGTCTTGTCGGGGATTGGGAACCCTTCACGAGAATGTCCAAAGTTTCAGCGGGATTTCCAAAATGTTGAAAGGAACTCGAAACATGTCAACCTTGGTTTTGAGAATCTCTCACGGAGTTTGAGAGATTTGGACGTGAAAGGGTACCAGTCTTGTCGGGGATTGGGAACCCTTCGCGAGAATGTCCAAAGTTTCAGCGGGATTTCCAAAATGTTGAAAAGAACTCGAAACATGTCAACCTTGGTTTTGAGAATCTCTCCCGGAGTTTGAGAGATTTGGACGTGAAAGGGTACCAGTCTTGTCGGGGATTGGGAACCCTTCGCGAGAATGTCCAAAGTTTCAGCGGGATTTCCAAAATGTTGAAAGGAACTTGAAACATGTCAACCTTGGTTTTGAGAATCTCTCCCGGAGTTTGAGAGATTTGGACGTGAAAGGGTACCAGTCTTGTCGGGGATTGGGAACCCTTCGCGAGAATGTCCAAAGTTTCAGCGGGATTTCCAAAATGTTGAAAGGAACTCGAAACATGTCAACCTTGGTTTTGAGAATCTCTCCCGGAGTTTGAGAGATTTGGACGTGAAAGGGTACCAGTCTTGTCGGGGATTGGGAACCCTTCGCGAGAATGTCCAAAGTTTCAGCGGGATTTCCAAAATGTTGAAAGGAACTCGAAACATGTCAACCTTGGTTTTGAGAATCTCTCCCGGAGTTTGAGAGATTTGGACGTGAAAGGGTACCAATCTTGTCGGGGATTGGGAACCCTTCGCGAGAATGTCCAAAGTTTCATCGGGATTTCCAAAATGTTGAAAGGAACTCGAAACATGTCAACCTTGGTTTTGAGAATCTCTCCCGGACTTTGAGAGATCTGGACGTGAAAGGGTACCAATCTTGTCGGGGATTGGGAACCCTTCGCGAGAATGTCCAAAGTTTCAGCGGGATTTCCAAAATGTTGAAAGGAACTCGAAACATGTCAACCTTGGTTTTGAGAATCTCTCCCGGAGTTTGAGAGATTTGGACGTGAAAGGGTACCAGTCTTGTCGGGGATTGGGAACCCTTCGCGAGAATGTCCAAAGTTTCAGCGGGATTTCCAAAATGTTGAAAGGAACTTGAAACATGTCAACCTTGGTTTTGAGAATCTCTCCCGGAGTTTGAGAGATTTGGACGTGAAAGGGTACCAGTCTTGTCGGGGATTGGGAACCCTTCGCGAGAATGTCCAAAGTTTCATCGGGATTTCCAAAATGTTGAAAGGAACTCGAAACATGTCAACCTTGGTTTTGAGAATCTCTGCCGGAGTTTGAGAGATTTGGACGTGAAAGGGTACCAGTCTTGTCGGGGATTGGGAACCCTTTGCGAGAATGTCCAAAGTTTCAGCGGGATTTCCAAAATGTTGAAAGGAACTCGAAACATGTCAACCTTGGTTTTGAGAATCTCTCCCGGAGTTTGAGAGGTTTGGACGTGAAAGGGTACCAGTCTTGTCGGGGATTGGGAACCCTTTGCGAGAATGTCCAAAGTTTCAGCGGGATTTCCAAAATGTTGAAAGGAACTCGAAACATGTCAACCTTGGTTTTGAGAATCTCTCCCGGAGTTTGAGAGATCTGGACGTGAAAGGGTATCAATCTTGTCGGGGATTGGGAACCCTTCGCGAGAATGTCCAAAGTTTCATCGGGATTTCCAAAATGTTGAAAGGAACTCGAAACATGTCAACCTTGGTTTTGAGAATCTCTCCCGGAGTTTGAGAGATCTGGACGTGAAAGGGTATCAATCTTGTCGGGGATTGGGAACCCTTCGCGAGAATGTCCAAAGTTTCAGCGGGATTTCCAAAATGTTGAAAGGAACTCGAAACACGTCAACCTTGGTTTTGAGAATCTCTCCCGGAGTTTGAGAGATTTGGACGTGAAAGGGTACCAGTCTTGTCGGGGATTGGGAACCCTTCACGAGAATGTCCAAAGTTTCAGCGGGATTTCCAAAATGTTGAAAAGAACTCGAAACATGTCAACCTTGGTTTTGAGAATCTCTCCCGGAGTTTGAGAGATTTGGACGTGAAAGGGTACCAGTCTTGTCGGGGATTGGGAACCCTTCGCGAGAATGTCCAAAGTTTCAGCGGGATTTCCAAAATGTTGAAAGGAACTTGAAACATGTCAACCTTGGTTTTGAGAATCTCTCCCGGAGTTTGAGAGATTTGGACGTGAAAGGGTACCAGTCTTGTCGGGGATTGGGAACCCTTCGCGAGAATGTCCAAAGTTTCAGCGGGATTTCCAAAATGTTGAAAGGAACTTGAAACATGTCAACCTCGGTTTTGAGAATCTCTCCCGGAGTTTGAGAGATTTGGACGTGAAAGGGTACCAGTCTTGTCGGGGATTGGGAACCCTTCGCGAGAATGTCCAAAGTTTCAGCGGGATTTCCAAAATGTTGAAAGGAACTCGAAACATGTAAACCTTGGTTTTGAGAATCTCTCCCGGAGTTTGAGAGATTTGGACGTGAAAGGGTACCAATCTTGTCGGGGATTGGGAACCCTTTGCGAGAATGTCCAAAGTTTCAGCGGGATTTCCAAAATGTTGAAAGGAACTCGAAACATGTCAACCTTGGTTTTGAGAATCTCTCCCGGACTTTGAGAGATCTGGACGTGAAAGGGTACCAATCTTGTCGGGGATTGGGAACCCTTCGCGAGAATGTCCAAAGTTTCAGCGGGATTTCCAAAATGTTGAAAGGAACTCGAAACATGTCAACCTTGGTTTTGAGAATCTCTCCCGGAGTTTGAGAGATTTGGACGTGAAAGGGTACCAGTCTTGTCGGGGATTGGGAACCCTTCGCGAGAATGTCCAAAGTTTCAGCGGGATTTCCAAAATGTTGAAAGGATCTCGAAACATGTCAACCTTGGTTTTGAGAATCTCTCCCGGAGTTTGAAAGATTTGGACGTGAAAGGGTACCAGTCTTGTCGGGGATTGGGAACCCTTCGCGAGAATGTCCAAAGTTTCATCGGGATTTCCAAAATGTTGAAAGGAACTCGAAACATGTCAACCTTGGTTTTGAGAATCTCTGCCGGAGTTTGAGAGATTTGGACGTGAAAGGGTACCAATCTTGTCGGGGATTGGGAACCCTTCGCGAGAATGTCCAAAGTTTCAGCGGGATTTCCAAAATGTTGAAAGGAACTCGAAACATGTCAACCTTGGTTTTGAGAATCTCTCCCGGAGTTTGAGAGATTTGGACGTGAAAGGGTACCAGTCTTGTCGGGGATTGGGAACCCTTTGCGAGAATGTCCAAAGTTTCAGCGGGATTTCCAAAATGTTGAAAGGAACTCGAAACATGTCAACCTTGGTTTTGAGAATCTGTCCCGGAGTTTGAGAGATTTGGACGTGAAAGGGTACCAGTCTTGTCGGGGATTGGGAACCCTTCACGAGAATGTCCAAAGTTTCAGCGGGATTTCCAAAATGTTGAAAGGAACTCGAAACATGTCAACCTTGGTTTTGAGAATCTCTCCCGGAGTTTGAGAGATTTGGACGTGAAAGGGTACCAGTCTTGTCGGGGATT